>NC_139148.1:106872957-108203896 GCF_964270905.1 Leucopleurus acutus | reverse complement strand
ATCTTTAGCTCTGCAGTGAGTCTCCTGTAGACACCATACATACGGGTCTTGTTTCTGTATCCATTTAGCCACTCTATATCTTTTGATTGGAGAATTTAGTCCATTTATATTTAAAGTAATTGTTGATAGGTATGTATGTATTGTCATTTTGTTAATTGTTTGGGGGTTGTTATTGTAGTTCTTTTTTGTTCCTTTCTTCATCTTTTGTTCTCTTCCCTTGTGATTTGATGTCTATTCTTTTTCTTTTTTTTTTTTGCGGTACGCAGGCCTCTCACTGTTGTGGCCTCTCCCGTTGCGGAGCACAGGCTCCGGATGCGCAGGCTCAGCAGCCATGGCTCACAGGCCCAGCCGCTCCATGGCATGTGGGATCTTCCCAGACCGGGGCACGAACCCACATCCCCTGCAACGGCAGGCGGACTCCCAACCACTGCGCCACCCAGGAAGCCCGTGATGTCTATTCTTAATGTTATGTTTAGATCCCTTTCTGGGGTTTTTTTTTTGTGTGTGTATTTATTGTAGATTTTTGTTTATGCTTACCATAGGGTTTATATATAGCAATATATATGTGTGTGTGTGTGTGTGTGTGTGTGTGTGTGTGTGTGTGTGTGTACATATATATGATTATTTTAAGTTGCTGATCTCTTGATTTCAAATGCATTTTAACAACCCTGATTTTTACTCTAATCCCCTCCTGATTACTGATTTTGACATCATATTTTATATCTAATTGTTTTGTGTATCCCTTAACTGCTTATTGTGGCTATAGATGATTTTACTAATTTCATCCTTTAACCTTCCTACTAGCTTTACATATCATTGATTTACTATCTTCACTATATACTTGCCTTTACTGATGAACTTTTTCCTTTTGTAATTTTCATAATTCTAGTTGTTGCCTTTTCTTTTTCACTTAGAGAAATCCCTTTAACATTTCTCATAAAGCTGGTTTGGTGGTGCTGAACTCTTTTAGCTTTTATTTGTCTGTAAAACTTTTGATCTCTTCACCAAAACTGAATGAGAGCCTTGCTGGGTAGAGTATTCTTTGTAGGTTTGTCTCTTTCCTCACCTTAAATATATCATGCCACTCCCTTCTGGCCTACAGAGTTTCTGCAGAAGTCAACTGAGAGCCTTATGGGAGTTCCCTTGTATGTAACTTGTTGCATTTCCCTTGCTGCTTTTAGTATTCTCTATCTTTAATTTTTGCTATTTTAATTACAATATGTCTTGGTGTGGTTCTCTTTGGATTCATCTTGTTTGGGACTCTATGCTTCCTGGACTTGGATGTCTGTTTCCTTTCCCAGGTTAGGGAAGTTTTAGCTATTATGTCATCAAATATGTTCTCTACCACTTTCTCTCTCCGTTTTCCTTCTGGGACCCCTATAATGTGAACATTAGTTCACTTGATATTGTCTGATAGGTGTCTTAGCTGTCCTCATTTTTTTAAATTCTTTTTTTCTTTTTTCTATTCATCTTGGGTGATTTCCACTACTCTATCTTCTAGTTCTCTGATTCGTTCCTCTGTGTCATCTAATCTACTGTTAATTCCTTTTGTGTATTTTTAATTTCAGTTATTGTATTTTTCATCTCTGTTTGCTGCTTCTTTATATTTTATAACTCTTTGTTAAAACTTCTCACTGTGTTCATCCATTCTTCTCCCAAATTCATTGAGCACCTTTATGATCATTACCTTGAACTCTTATCTCCACTTCACTCAGTTCTTCTGGGGTTTTATTTTGTTCCTTCATTTGGAACATATTTCTCTGTCACCTCATTTTGCCTAATTCGCTGTTTTTATTTCTATGTATTTAGTTTGGTGGTTACATTTCCTGATCTTAGAGAAATGGCCTTATGTAGGAGACGTCTTACGAGGCCTAGCAGTGAAATCCCCACTGGTCACCAGAGCTATATGCTCTAGGGATGTCCCCTATGTGGGCTGTGTCGGTCCTTCTGCTGTGGCAGGCTTACTAACTGTTGGTACTCTGGTAGGTGTGGCTGACCCCTGGTCCAGTTAATTGCCTTGTGCAGAGGCTGCTGGCTGCTGGTGGGTGGGGCTGGGTTCTGGCATAGTTGGCTGCAAGTCCAGGGGAGTCCCGGTCCTGGTTCCAGCCTGCTGGTGTGCAGGGCAAGGTCACAAGTTGATTGCAGAGTCCCTGGATGTCCTGGCCCACTGGTGTGCAGAGCTGGGTCCCAGGGTGGCTGGCTGCAGGGTCAGGTTCCTGTAGCTAGTGACAGCCTGTTGGTGGGCAGGGTCGTTTTCTGACATGGCTGGCTGCAGGGTCTAGGATGTCCTAGAGCTCGCGTCAGACCGCTGCTGGGTGGGGCTAGATCATGGGGTGGTTGGCTGAGGGGCCCAAAGTGTCCTGGAGCTGGTGTCCACCTGCTGGTGGGCAGGTCTGGGGCCTAGGACATCCCAGGGTGGTGCATGCCTCCTGGTGGATGAAGCTAGGTCCTGGAGCTAGTGCTGGCCCAGTGGTGAGTGGAGCTGGGTCCAGGAATCTCTGGTTGTAGGGCCTGTGGGTTCCAGAGCTGGAGTCAGGTTTTCAGTGGTGGGGCCAGGGCCCAGAGGGTCCTGGAGCTATTGCCAGCTCACTGATGGGTGGAGCCATGTCCTAGGGTCTCTGGCTGTGGGGTTTGTGGATCCCGGTTTTTTTGTTGGCTCACAGATGGGTGGGGCTGGGGCCTAAGAGGTGCCAGGGTTGGTGCCCACTGTCTGGTGGGTGAATCTGGGGCCAGGGGCTAGTGCCAGCCCACTGATGAGCAGAGACAGGTCCTGGGGTCTCTGGCTATGGTGTTTGGGGGTCCTGGAGCTGTTTTTGGCCTGCTGGTAGGGGGGTCTAGTCTGGTGACTGACTGCAGGGCTCTGGAAATCCAGGGCTAATGCCAGCCCACTGGAGGATGGGGCTGGGTCCTGGACCATCTGGTGGGCAGGGCTGGGTGCTGGTGTTAATAGGCTAAAGGGGGAATTCCAATATGGTGCTTGCCAGCACCAGTGTCCTCATGATAGGATAAGATCCCAAAAATGGTTGCTGCCAGTGTCTATTTCTCCAGTGTGAGTTCCAGTTGCCTCCTGCTTCTCTTGGAGTCTCTGCAAGATCAGCAAGTGGGTCTGACCCAGGCTCCTTTCCAATTACTGCTTCTGTCCTGAGTCTTGGAGTGTGTGAAATTCTGTGTGCACTCTTTAAGAGCAGAGTCTCTGTTTCCTACAATCCCTTTACTCTCCCAAAAGCAAGCCACACTGGCCTTCACAGTCAAACGTTCTGGGTCTCCTCTTCCTGGTGCAGGACCCCCATGCTGGGGAGCCTGATGTGGGGCTCAGACCCCTCAG
Organism: Leucopleurus acutus; assembly: GCF_964270905.1. Taxonomy (NCBI): domain Eukaryota; kingdom Metazoa; phylum Chordata; class Mammalia; order Artiodactyla; family Delphinidae; genus Leucopleurus; species Leucopleurus acutus. The sequence goes on along the minus strand of NC_139148.1, from coordinate 108,200,571 downwards.
TCCTTGGGGAGAACCTCTGCAATTGTATATTCTTTCATTTTTAGGCCACCCACCTGGGGGTATGGGTCTTGACTATACTGCGAATCTGCCCCTCCTACCCATCTCACTGTGGTTCCTTCTTTATATCTTTAGTTGCAGAAGATCTTTTTCTTCAGGTCATTCTCATCGGTAGCTGATCTGTAAGTGGTTGTAGTTTTGGTGTGCTTGTGTGAGGAGGTGAGCTCAGGGTCTTCTTACTCCACCATCTTGGCCACACCTCTCTCTGCCCCTCTTCTATTTTATTTTTGTTATTTTGTATTTTTACAGCAGAATTGCCTTATGGCCATTTAGTTGTGCAGTGAAACTGCTTGCAGGGAAACTGCTTGTAAGGAAACTGCTTGCAGCAAAGATGTTTATAGCAAAAATGCCAGACACATTTCCAGACCTTATCTATATCTATCTGTATGTATTTATATGTATGTCTACATCTATCATATTACCCCCTTCTTCATAAAAGGTGGTATGTACAATAAAAAACATTGTTCTATATTTGGCCTTTTTCATTTTTCAATGTGTCCTAGAGATCATTTCATAGCATTATATAGAGAATTCCCTCATTCATTTTTACATCTGCAGTATACTCCGTAAGTGGGGCACTTATAAATACTTCTTGGATATCCTCTATTAAGGGCCTACTTCTGAGGTCCCCGTGACATAGGCAATGCCTTTCCTCATAGCTACTTATGATTCCCCTTCAGTCTATCTGATGGGAGGTCTTCAATTCTGCACATTATCCTTTTGCCTGGAGAAAGTGTCATGTTCGAAAAAGTACAGCTTGCTGCAGATGCATCTTTTAGTTTCATCATTTGTGACTGACCTAGGCTCAGCCTCTTAACATGTTGGCCATGTTTAGGGGTTATTTCAACACCAGACCCTGCACGTTCTTGACACCAAGAGACTCAGACCCACCTTTCTGAGTGGTTCTCCTGAAGCTCCCTCTCCTGATTGGCTTAAAGTGAGGGATAAACACTGCTTTCTCTTCTTCCTAGAACACTGACAACCCACTCCAAATGTTTTCTCCTATTATCTCTGTTCCCCCAACCTTAATGACTTATGTAGCATTTTAGCATGCCTTGCAAACATGGTCTAACACCTTGCTTTGGAAGGCAGAGACCCTTCTTGCCTCTCTATATATTGGTCTCAGCTTTTGGGGTTTCTGACAAAAATCTGAAACTACAGGAGGAAGATTCTCAGTTAATATCCTCATTCTATTGCTAAGAATAAGAAGCTGTACTGGGTGATTTGAAATGGATAATTAGTAATACTTTAAAATTAGTATAGTGCATAGTGGTTAAGGTACCAATTCTAGAATGAGGTTTAAATCCTCATTTAGGTTCCTCCACTTATTAGGTATATGACATCTGGCAGCTTTCTTACAACCTCTGTGCCTATAGAGGGTAATACCTACATCAGAGGGTTATTATGAAGACTAATTGGATTAATATTTGCAAAGCAATTAAAATAGTATCTGGCACATAATAAGTGTTATATGGAGGACAAATTTTAAACATTAATTAAATAAGTGAACAAAGAAGTATGATACTTTTGTCTTTGACGTTTTAGCTGTTCCAAACACCTGAAAATTAATTACTTATTAGTGTTTGGGCCTGAAAACCTGAACTTTTGACTCCTTATCTGATTTTCATATCCAATAGTTTTATGACACTTAGCCAACATTCCAGCTAAGGCCCTACCTATGACATGCAATCTAATGCTTCCCATCTCTTCAACTCATTCCCTGGCATGTTATGCCATATTTTTTTAATTTATTAATTATTTTCCTTTGCTTTATTTTTGTTTAGTTAGTTAGTTAGCTAGTTATGGCTGCGTTGCATGTTTGTTGCTGCGTGTGGGATTTTTCTAGTTGTGCGTGCAGGGGCCACTCTTCGTTGTGGTGCACAGGCTTCTCATCGTGGTGGCTTCTCTTGTTGTAGAGCACAGGCTCTAGGTATGTGGGCTTCAGTAGTTTTGGCACACGGGCTCTAGAGCGCAGGCTCAGCAGTTGTGGCTCACGGGCTTAGCTGGTCTGCGGCATGCGGGATCTTCCTGGCTCAGGGCTCAAATCCGTGTCCCCTGAACTGGCAGGTGGATTCTTAACCACTGTACCACCAGGGAAGCCCTGTTTCCTTTGCTTTAAATCAAGACAGCAGTCAGCATTATACTCCTAAATGGGTGAATTGTTTTCAAAATAAGGTTCTTGGGAATATATCAAAATTTCACTTAAGATTATTCATTGAGATAGGCAGGAAATTGAAAGCCCAAGAGACATAAAGTGAGGAAATGATGAAACAACCTAATATATATTATACTTTCTCTCTTTAGAGTTTTAAAATCTGTATGCACGAATTGGGTACAATTGGAATCTAAAATCTAGTCTGAATGCAAACACAATAAATGTTCACAATATCAATAAATTCAATGTAAATCAAGCTCTTCTAAAGTGCCAATATCTCTCTAGAGCCAGTTTCTGAGCATGTCTTTTCTATATATTTATCATTAGATATAACTTCATTCTTTTTCTTTTAGACTTTTTTTTTTTATGTGGACCATTTTTAAAGAAGTCTTTATTGAATTTGTTACAGTATTGCTCCTGTTTCATGATTTGGCTTTTTGGTCGCGAGGTATGTGGGATCCCAGCTCCCCGACCAGGGTTCAAACCCGCACCCCCTGCATTGGAAGGTGAAGTCCCAACCACTGGACCGCCAGAGAAGTCCCTAGATATAACTTCATTCTAAAGTTAAAATTAACTAGCTAATGTTCGCAGGCAAACTTACAACATTGGCTTCAATGTATAAATAAAGCTATGGCATTCTCTTTCTGAGGTGATATTACATCTGACCATAAGTTATATCTGTGTGAGAGTTGTGCAAAAGGTCAAAAAATATAAAGGTAGTGAATGTGAGTTAGGAAAACTCCTCAAGAAATGACAGAATAACAGTAATTTTCATAGTCTCTAAACGTATATTCTGTGAAGGCAAAAACTTTAGAACACCATATCATTAGAGTAGATCATGAAGGCCAGCAAGAACCAAAGAAAATCTTTGTGATGAGACATAATAAATTCTCTAAGAACGTTTGCAGGTTGAATTTAGGACTGCTATACCAAATTCTCTAACTGCTGCAAATTCACAGCTGGAGCCAACCTGTCTAATTACATTCCTCGTCAGATAAATCTCCTTCCTGCAGCTATTCCACAACTTCATGGCAGTATGAATATACTTGCCTCAAGTGTTCTGAAAGCAGAAGGGTATCTTATTTCTATCCTCCCTACTCTACAGACTACAATAAACAGGAAACTCGGTAATTTTGTAATTAGATTACTCTGTTTTATCTCAAATCCTGCATGTCAGAACACACAGCTTTCTTTATTTAAAAATATAAGAAAATTCTCATGATCTAATTGGTGGCAAAAGAGCACCTTCTAACATGTTGTGTCAGGCACTGGTAATTTCATTGATCGCGTATAGCTCACACAGAAAAAAATGTAATTATCCATGTCTGTTAATCTTGGCAATTTATTTAGATTGTTCCTGAACCTGTTCCCTGGTGTTCATGAAAATTACTGTTTGACTTTACTGTTTTCTTAGGTCTTTGTGCTGGCACTAAAGAATTTCAGATTTTTGTTTGGTGTTTTGGTTAACCCTGTTTTTCTGTCTTTGAGAAATTATGGAACACAGTAAGTCCAAGACTTAAAAAGGTTAAAAGTTTTATACTACACAAAGAGGGATAAGGAAAACATCAAAAGCATAGCCCTTGAGCTGAGCGTGTTCAGTTGTAAAGATTTAGATATAAGGCACAACTGCTGTCACATAGTGCAGGGAAGACTTGAAGACAGGAAGCTCATGGATCACTTCACTCATGTATCCATATCATTTAGTACAGGGCTTGGCACATAGCTTAACACATACTTGTTGAATGGATTAATTACTATCAGAATGTAAAGGAGAGGTACAGTTAACATACAAGATGTCACATTAGATATAACATTGACTAATTACCCACATAGTACTTAATTTTATCTTTTGAAATTTTCATGCAAGATGTGCCAGATTATCTAAAAGTGAAGGCAGAATGATATAAAACAGTATTCTTCAATGTTTTGAAAGGCTTTTGCACTTTAAATAAATGTAAAATTTCACCTCTCTGCTTGAAAATTCTAAAATTCATTCCCCTTATGTATACATAGACAATCATTGCTATTTTTTGCATATTCCCAGTGGCAAAGGAAGTGTGTCAAGCTTTGTTTTCTATAGCATTTATGAAAACAATATTTTTTATTCATTCTCCAAAGATAAAATTGTATCATAATTTTGAATATGTATTTTGAAATGTTACCACAGGAGCTCATATATACTATACACCTCCCCTCCACACACCTTGAGAACTCTAATAATTGGATCCGTAATCAAGCAATGTATCCAGTTTAAAGGCCACCAAACCCAAACTCAATGGCATTTCCCTTCAAAAATACGGGAAGTTCAACTGAGGCCAGTTAATTGTGGGCTAATAGAAAAGGCACTGGACTAGAGTCAGACAGTCCTGAGTTTAAATCCCAGCCCTACAACTCATTAGTTGTTTGATTTTGATCACTAGTTGTTTGATCTATGACTAATTGTTCGATTGAGTTGCTTAATCCTTTTAAGTCTGTTTCTTTATCTATAAAATATAGATAATCATGTTAATTTTCTGTATAAATTACCAGGTATTTAGAGGGTACTCAGCAACCATTAGTTGAAAATGAATGAGAGCAGTTCCTCATCAGCTCTTACCCTAGCTCAGCTCTGTAACAAATCATGTAATTTTGACCATGTAAGTTCACTTCTCAAGGTTTAGATTTCTCATAAAAAATAACATTTTTCCATATTGCCTCACAGGGTTGCTGTAGGAACTACATGAAATAATTACACATAATGTATTAGCTTTTCTTTCCTGTATTTCCTGTTTAAATGGAAGGAGCATATCATCTATCACTCTTGATTTATAATTACTCTAACTCTGTTACAGGCTGACTTTCTTGGAAAGCCGATTATAAAACAGCGACTAGCATAAGGGAAGATTTACGCAATGCTCTTAAGATCAACCACCTGTGGAAAGGAGGAGAAGTAGGAGTGGGCAGGGGGAGAGGCTGAGCCATAATGCAGCCTCAGTGGAAGTCTCAGCTGACTCTAAAGGGCACTGTGATGATGGAATGAACTTCCAGAGCTGATCAAAGTTAGGACAAGAGGACCAGGACTTTATACCCCTGCACCAATCAGTCGTTAGATGTGAGCTGCTCAGGAAGGAGGTGTGACCTCAAGGAAGGCAACCCACTTCAGCTGAGACAATCCTAAAAGGAGGATGATAACTGGTAGCCATCTGCTGAAAGCATTTCCAGCAGCTGGGGTAATAAAATCTTCTTTTCTGAAGGGGGAACTGGGTGGTGAATCACAGTGTCCACCACAGTCTATTTCCTGAACTCCTGAGATCTTTTTCCTTGTCAAGCTCATAGCTTAAAGTTCAATGGAGCTTTTATTGTGTCCCCTAGGAGAAGCATTCTCCTTTAGGAAACCGGGACCTCTAAACCCACAGATCCCAGGGTTTCATGGATGGGAAGCATAAATTCCCCAAACTGTTCCCTGGGTGTGATGGTAATTGTGGCCAATTCTACTTCCTCACCTTGGTTCCATGATCCAAGTATTCTTCCAATTGTAACACAGCATCACATAAAGGCATTTCTGCCACAACACTTTTGCTGTAAAATTGATCACTTGGTCTGATGCAGTGTTATGTAGCATCTCATGTTGGTGGATCAAACATTCTGTAAGCCCTTGCATAACAATGATGGCTGAGGCCCTGCAGGCAGGAGAGGCAAATTTGTACCTAAAATATGTGTTTATTCCTGTCCCCTTTCTCCTTTACTAGGTCCATCATATTCCTAGCTTGTTTAAGTTGAAACATAACCCTAGTCATAGGCTTAGTGGCCAGGATGAAATGTGGGAGAAGATGAAAGGAACACACATTGTCTTGTAAGGGAGGGGCTTCTGCACTGTCTCCAAACAAGAGGGGAACACCAGGCCTTCATGGGAAGGAGTGGCCCTTTTCTACATGCTCAGAGGAGTCACGGGACTGCAGATTCAAGATTTTCAGGAGCATCAATCCAGATCTTCCCATCCCATGTGTCAATGTCCCACTCTTTTCCAGTCAGAGCCCTTACCTTGTTAAAGCAGACCTGCCTTGGTTGAAACTTTAACTTCTTTGAAACTCTGCTATTCTTACGATTAAGTCCTCAGCCTAGTTCTGAGCTTTGCCCTTCTGCTTAAGAAGAGAGTCTCTTTCAACGCTATCAAGGAGGCCTTCTGGCGATCACACTTAGCCTATAATGTCCAATTAATCATGTTCAATTTTTTCCCAAAATATTAATTGAGCTTATCAAGATAACCAAATTTCAATACCCTTACAGTTACTATCTCCTCCCGCAATTCTCAAAAACCTGATATAACCCACTGAATCATTTTCTAATAACATACCATCTCAATTTATCACATGTAAAAGTTTTAACAATTATACCACTAGCTTGTGCCAGAAGTTACCTGAGCTCCATCTATGATCAATGATGGAGGTGTCGTTACCAGCCAGACAGTAGGTGACACAAACCTAAAATCCCATCCCAGAATCTGCTTTCTAAGACTACTCCTGGCCTTAGCTGTACGAGGTTAGTTCTCCAGGAACCAGATGCTTGAAATACTAGAATACAGCAGGCTTATTATAGAGTGCTACTAGGGACAAAAACTATGGAAGTGAAGGTAAAGAATAAGAATTTGCCATAGGAAAAAGGTTGAGCTGTGAAACAGCCTCAATGGAAGCTCCAACCAACCCTATTGGGTGTTGTGAAAATGAAATGGTCCTCTGTAGCTGTTCTGAGTTGGGGCAGTATGACAAAGTCAAGATATCCATCAGTCATTGGAGGTAGGCCACCTAAGGAAGGGGGGGATGATCTTAGGAAAGGTAGCTCTCTTCAGCTAAAGAAGTTCCCAAAGATGGCTGAAAGCTGAGGGCTGTCATTACCAAAGGGAGGTTCTGGGCAACCCATCACAGCATTTTCTACACATCCTCATCCCTTATCTTTGGATATTTTAAAGAAAACTATTAATGTCAAATGTGCTTTATTACCTACTTCAGTGCCCACTAAATCTAGTCTAAATCTAGTAGAAATCTCTATTTCTAGATAAGTACACCTCTCTGTCTGGAGCGAAACATTCTATTGGTAGTTCTTTACTTCACAGGAATTTCTCCTTGTATGCTTATCTTTGGAGTAAATTTCAGACTGGAGCTAGGGGCAAAAAGAAAGCTCAGAAAAGACGTAAATGAGTTGAGGCACTTAGGCAGACAGAAGTCCATTTTTACAAATTCGTGAGGATAGAGAGGAAATTAGGGGAAAAGAGAAAACTATGGTTGCAACTTTTTGCTTCTGAGCTGACTGGAGAAGTTTCCCTCTGAGCATCTGAGAAGGAGTCAAGCCTGTCTGCTACATAAACCAAATGGAGGTAATACTATCTGCCTTGCTTAGGTGCATAGGCTTATTGTGAAATCAAATGCACAAGTGAGATAATGTATGTAAAAGTACTTCAGAAAGAATAAAGCACAGGGAATTCTGGGTTGTATTATTTAAAATGCACTATCTAAAAGTAAGTTTCAATCCCAGTGCCTTTTCAGTTCTCCATCAGGAAGCCTCCTTTTGTTCTCTTCCCATTGCACTGCATAATTCTCTTTTGGAGACACTATATAAGTGTTAGTTTGACAGACTGACACTGACATGAATTATATGAGTCTATGAATTTGAAACATCCATATCATTACTGACAACCCAGAATCTGACCATTCACTTCTATATCCCCTTGTCACAAAAAGATGTGCTATGCAATCATATGTTACTGGAAATGAGTGGCAACTCCAGTAATTACTACCCTAGTAGGCATGCAATAAGGATTAATTGAATAAATGAATGAATTTTTAAACCTATAACCAATTTTCAAGATGTATTTTAGGACTTCCACATTGTACAGCTTGGTTTGTGACAATGGAAAATCACTAAGTTCCGCAGTCTAGGCTAGTTGTTCTTAATCTGTTGGGGAGAGATCTTGCAACTCTTTGTGAATTTGATAAAACAGAAATACCTGTATGCACAATCTCATAAAATTTTGCATATGATTTCAAGAAAGGTTACAGACTTCCCAAAGTCCATTCATGGGTCCTAAATTAAAAATACAGAGTCTAGCCTTATTTGGCTATGATTTTCTATCCCAGTACTATCCAGTAGAGATATAATGTGACTCATACAGTAACACCATGTGCTTGTTTACTGATATATTAAGTAATTAAATTATTTGACAATTATTTAATAATATCAAGTATATTAAATAATAAAATCTACCAGTAGATATAATAAATGACATAATTTCAATTTAGTGATGAGTATAAAAATATTTCAAGATATTTGCAGTATATATGAGTTTGACTGTTTTAGATGTCACATGTAGGTAGAATCATGCAGTGTCTATCCTGTGACTGGCTTATTTCCTTAGCATAATGCCCTCCAGGCTTATTCATGTTGTCACAATTGTCAGGAGTTCCATCTTTTACAAGACTGAATAATATTCCATTGTGTGTATATAGCATATTTTCTTTATCCGTTCATCTGTTGATGGACACTTGGTTTGTTTCCATATCTTGCTGACTAGCCACATTTCAGGGGTTCAGTAGCCACATGTGGCTAGTGGCTACGGTATTAGCATAATTCTAGACCCAACCTCAAATTATGATAGTTAAATAAATAGCTTGAGTATTTAAAATGTAGTATTATTTAATGATCTACAGAAATTATTCTAATACTTCATAGATTTCAAGGTATACATCTTTGAACACTTCTCAGACTCAGAACTCAGAGGATTGCCATAAAAATTTTCTTGGTCTCTATTTTCAATCTAGGTGATAGGATACACTATGCAAGGGGTGAAACACAGGGGAAGTACAGCACACATGAAATTCATAGGCTAGCTCAGGAATGCAATATAGGTTTTAACTGGCAGTGGATTTCTATATTGAAAAGATTCTTACACTGCTTTCAACCTTGAAAAAAGTACCATAACAGATTTAAAATGTCTGCTAAGCTAAATAAAGTAGCTTATTTAGATCATACTAAAGTCAAAAGTCTAGCAAGGATGTCTGCTTCTGGCAAAATGCCAGATATTCTAAATATTATATTTGTATACTAGATAAAGTAAATACACATTATTTAAATGTATTTTTGAGCTTCCACTAAATGAAATCACCATGGTCCAACACAAGCAAACTATAAAAGAAAGATAAGAGCAGTGAGCTAAAATTTGAGAGGTGAATAATAACAGAACACAAAATCTCAGGATGTCCTGGGTGCAAATACTGATGCCAGGAGCTAAAATTTGGGGGATGACAAAGATAATAGTAAACTGAGGTATACTAGGAAATACTAACCAAAAGAAAGCTGGGGTAGCTATGTTAATATCAAAAAAATACAAAGGTGAAAGACAACATTATTATTGGGGCAAAAGAATATTCATATTGATAAAAGGTTTTATTCACCAGGGAGATATCACAAATCTAAACTTGTAATGCCTAATAATATAGCCTTGAATGTATACGGCAATCACTGATAGAACTAAAGAAAAATTGGTAATTGTTTTATGACAGGAAGGGATAAAAATATACCTCTCTCAAATATCGATAGGTTAAGAGATGAAATTAAAATAGTAAAGATATAGAAAATTTAAATAACACAATTAATGCACTTAATTTAAGGAATATACATATAGAACCCTCCCCCTCAAACAATCTTCTAAATACACACAAAATATTTGGAAAGTTGATCACATATGTGGTCACACAGCACATCTCAAAACACCTTAAGAATTTGTATCAAACAGACCATGTTCTATAACCAGAATGAAATGGTCAAAACTCTATACATTTGGAAATTTAAAAACATGATGTTAAAATTCTACTAGTCAAAGAAGAATTCATAATAAGAATTTTTAAATAATTAAAACTGTATAATAAAAATTCTTCAAATTTGTGGAATACATCTAAACTGATACTTTAAAAAAACACTTTAGGTATGATTGACATGTGAATAGCTGTACATAATTAATGTATACAACTCGATGAATTTTTAGATACGTATACACCTATGAAACCATTACCACAATCAAGGCCACAAACATATCCATCACCTCCAAAAGTTTCCTCCCACTCACTTTTAAATTTTTTTTCTTTTGTGGTTAGAGCACTTAACATAAAATCTACCTTCATGGAAAAATTTTAAGCAAATAATACAGTATTGTTAACTATAGGTACTTTTCTTTAATGATAACAGAAAGCATGTTTCCAGGGTGTATTAGTTACTATTTCATTGATAAGGAACTGAGGCTTAAAGAGATGAAAGAACAATTAAGGTCAAACTGCAAAACATGCAGTTAGAAAAAGCAAAACCTTTTTCACTGAATCTGTAAAATACTGGTGAGAAACCATAATTTGTCCAAGGCCAAATAACAATTAAAGTGAAGAAATAGCATTTGGATTGCAGCAATGTAGCTTTAGAATCCATACCTTTTAATGAGTATATCATGCTGCTTTCTCTCCCTTTCCTTCCATTGTTTGTTTTTTTTCTTCTCTGAAAGAGACTTACGTGGAAACTATTGCATGCATCTGTCTACCAACATCTTTACTTGGAGCAGAAAGAGTTGAGGACAGTTGAGATTGTGGGACTGAGACCAGCAGGCACAGAACTGCCATAAATGTTGTCATAGGTCAAAAACTCGATTGGGCTACTTTTGTTGTTCTATTTAAAAATTAAAGGAAAACAATGTCTTTAAAAGTGTTAAATGCGTCAGTCAACTGAACGTTCCATCTATTTTAGAGCATATTTCTAGAGATTAAAGGAGTCTTCTTTTAAATAGATAATACTATGTTACAAGTCAAATGGTTTGGGATCAAATGTTTATATGCATGCCACCAAGAGTTCTGCTTCTTTACACATATTGATTAAGTTCACAACATTTTCACATAGCTAAAAATCAATATTCCAAAGAGAGAAAAGACTAATTCACACCTTTAAAATAAACTATATAAGTTGCAACTCCTTTGTTAAACTATTGCTAAAATCAACAGGCCATGATCAAACCACTGTTTTCCACGCAAGTCATAAAAATGGTGTTTTAATTAATACTGCCAATCAACGTGTTGAGGCACTAAGTTGAAGATAATGAAAAATACTTCCAGTGATACTTAGAAATGATTATACACCATATATTTTCATTGAGATATTTCTAATGTTCATTGGCAAGGCATATAGCTAACAATGGCTTACGGCAGGGAAGATACGTTAGAGAATATGTTATTCTCCTCTTGAATGTGATTATTTAAAAAAACCTAAATGTTGGTTGTTCAAAGTTTTATATCTTGATCAGAAATGATTATATATAAATATATAATTGCATACTAGATACAACTCCCAAGTGTAAAATTCAAGATGTTAAATACTTGTTAAATCCACATCTACACTTTCATATTTTATGTATATCATTATGATCCTCTAAATGATATCCTCTTTTCTATTTAATAAAGTCTCATATATATTTCCCATGTTGTTACATATTTACAATTATGATTTAATGCCTAATTTCTATACTGTAATTTACTTACTCGTTCAACTATTTTTGGACATGTATCTAGGTTCCAATTCTTTGCTATCTATTATAGATAATGCACTAACAAATATTTCTTTAGGCTCAGTTCCCAAGAGTAAAATAAGTAGTCAAAAATTTATGGCTCTTTATATATATCACCAAATTGTTTTACATGTTATACTCGTTTGCTCTGCCATCAACAAGGCTGGCGTGCACTAATTTAACCACAAGTTTGTCTAGTTTGAGTAGACTCAATTTTTCTAATTTAATAGGTGCAAAATGGCACCTCGTTATTGTTTCAAATTGCATTGCTTTAGTCACTAGTAAGGCTGAATATTTTTCCCTATGCTCCCTCTCTATTTTTCCTTTTCTATTTTACTGACTGTTGATTCCCTTTACTCATTGGCATCTTAATTATATTCTTGTGAATTAGAATCCTCGTTTTGTTCATTATTGATGTTAATTTTTGATCTGCCATACCTGATACCAGTGTATAGTTTTCTCTTTTATTTTCATTTCATGTTCTGTTGAACAGATGTTTCACACTTTATTTAATTGAGTTTGTCAATCATCCCCTTTAAACTTTTCTTATTACTTCAAATTGTGGAAAGTTATCACCTATTTCTGCTAGCTTTTCTATGGCATGATGTAATGGGTAATGCTTAATTCTTCTGGAGTTTATTGGAGTCAATATAAAATATTTATCTAAACATACTTTTAAATCAAATTTTTCTCCCAAAGGCACTATTCAGTTATCCTAATACTACTCATTAAATAATTCCCCATTTGTGTGTTATTTTGGGATACGTGATTTTATTATATATTTAAACTTCCTATATAATTAGGTCGATCTTTAGGATAAGTCTATTTCACTGAAAATATTAATATAATGACCAGAGTCCAACATCTTCTAGAGCAGATTACTCCTATTGCTCTAGTATCTTCTCATATTTAAAATCTTACATGCTTATTTTAAAAATTAATTTCAAGAAGAATATTATTGTGTTTTAGAACAAATTTTATTGGAATTTTCCTGGTATCATATGAGTACATAAATTAACACATGTCAGAGTGACATGGTTTTGTAGATGATTCTTTTAGATTTTCCAGCATTCATTCAAGCTATCCACAAATAAGAACATATTGGTTTCTTCTAATACAATACTTCTCCATGTATTTATTTTTTCAAGTCTCACTGCATTGGTCAGAATTCTAAAAAGCATTAATAACGCCCATCTAGAGAAAAGTGACCTGAAAACCTCACGATAACTTTTTGAAACCTTTGGCAGATCTATTTGTGCAGTGCAGATAGAGGTATTAGGGTAAAGCATCTCAATAACACCATCATTAATATTGCTTAGTTAATGTTTAAATCCCAGGCTTCCTACGTATGTTTATTTACATAGAGAATAGCATGGCTTGATGAAATAAGCATTTCAGGCTATTTCAGAAAATGGCATTAGTGGGGTTTTTTTAGTAGCAATGTTTTCTTCCTATTTTCCAGTGGCTATGTCTCCAGGGTTTGTACAACAAATAAGCAATATTAAATACATTGCTACTCTTTAAAAATATTTTCTCTTTACCATGTTAAGGAAGTTTCTTGTATTATTAATGTATTTTGCACCTGCCTCTCTAGCTTCTGCTTCTGCATCTGTGACTCTGCCCTCAGAGACATTCTTTCTTTTTCTTGAAGGGTAGTACATATTTGCCACCAACTGGCTATATCAGCCCATTTCCTGCTTGAAAATTTTTGAAAGGCCAACTGCTCTCTTTCACTTAGTTCTGTCTCTGTCCCGTTCAGTCCATGCAGGCAATATCTCTGCTAATACAACATTTTGAAAAACCTCACCAGTCTCCCGTGTGTGTGAAGAGGGTCCACTCCATCAGACATGAGGGTTCATCACAGATCATTCCTGGATAACCCCATCTCTATCCCCGGCTTCTGCTGAGATTGTTGATTGGATCCATGAGTCATACACCTAATCTCTTCAGTAAAGTTTTTCCAGCCACACAATTGACCTTCTTTCCAATCAATGAATCTCCCAACATTGGCATCTTTTGCAATCTGGATAGCCTGAGACTGTCCCAAATCATCAAGTGCTGTTTCTTTTTTGCTTAACTGTTCCTTCCTCAACATGCTTCTTTCCTCTGTCATTTTACTAGAAGCAGCAAGGAGATACACTTTGCTTGGAAATCTCAGCTAAATATCCAGGTTCAGCACTTATAATTTCTGTTTCCCATCCCAAAGTAGAACACAATTCAGTCAACTTCTCTGTCATTTTAAGACAAGAATCACCTTTCCTGTAGTTTCCAATAATCTTCATTTCCATCTGAGACCTCACCAGAAACATCCTTAACATTCATATTTCTACCAACATTTGGTCCATGATGACATATGTATTCCTTAAGATGATAGAAGCTTTCTCTACAGTGCTCTTCACTTCCTTCTGAACCCTAAACAGAATAGCCTTTAACATCCACATTTCTACCAACAACCTCTTCAAAACAATCTAGGCATTTTTTATCATGTGTCTCAATATACTCCCAGCCTCCACCCACTATCCAATTCCAAAGCCACCTCCACATTTTTAGGTATTTGTTATAGCAGCACCCCACATCCCACTACCAAAATCTGTATTCATTTCCTAGAGCTGCTATAACAGACTACTTCAAACTGGATAGCTTAAAACAGAGAAATTTATTTAATCACAGTTGTGGAGGCTAAAGTCTGAAATCAAGATGTTGGTAGGACTATGCTCCTTTTGAAGGCTCTAGTGGCCAATTCATTCCTTGCCTCTTCCAGCTTCTGCTGACTTAGTGAATTGAGACAACACAATCTTTAAGGCAAACAATCTTTGGCATTCCTTGCTTTGTAGATGCATCTCCAATCTCTGCCTCTGTCTTTACATGACCTTTCCCCTCTGTGTGTCTCTGTGTCTTTTCCTTTTGTGTTTCATATAGGGACACTGTCACTGTCACTGTATGCAAGACCAACTCTAACTCCAGGATGATCTCATTTTAAGATCCTTAATTACATCTGCAAAGACCCTATTTCTAAATATAATCACATTCACAGGTACTGGAGTTTAGCACCTGAACATATCTTTTGGGGGCCATTATTCAACCCACCACAAACATATACAAATTATTTCTATCATACTAATACTATTTTTAACATTCTCTTCCTGTATTTCTTTTGGATACTTGAGTAGGAATGCTAATTTAATTCTACAAACATATCAATTTCTCTGTGTATTTATTTTTTATTATTGCTTTCATTAGGTAAAAATGTATTAATATTATGTATTATTGGCCTCCCTTTTATCATTATGAATATATACTTTTTATCTCCTCACTAGTTTTTGATTTAAAGTATGCTCTTCATCTGATCAATATATATTTGTCCTGTAATTTTCTTTGTTTTCTGGGGACTTTATTATAAGAATAACTCTTAAAAGTCTATATTGTTGTATTTGTTTTCCTAATCCACTATGAAGAATTTTTAAAATATTTATTTATTTATTTATTTGGCTGTCCCAGGTCTTAGTTGAGGCACACGGGATCTTCATTGCCACGTGTGGGGATCTTCAGCTGTGGCATGAGGGATCTACAATCTTCATTGTGCCATGCGGGCTCTTTTAGTTGTGGCGTGCGGCCTCTTAGTTGCGGCATGTGGGATCTAGTTCCCTGACCAGGGATTGAACCCAGGCCCCCTCCATTGGGAGTGCGGAGTCTTAGCCACTGGACCATCGGGTAAGTCCCTATGAAGAATTTTAACCTTTAATGGTAAAGGGGTGGGAGTGGGACTCATCATTATACAAACACAACTTTAAAATTTGTGTTTGGTTTTTCCTCTGTCTTCCAACTTTATACTTATGTATTTTTTCTTACTTTTTAAAAGTTATTTTTTTATTTACTTATTTAGTTTTACTAAAATAACTGCCTCATGCTCAGAGGATATACTTACATATTATCTCTTTTCTATCATGTCTCTTTTGTAAGCAATATGTTGTAACTGCTTCCTTTCACTAGTAAACTTTAAAAATTTATATTTACCTGTGTGTTTATGTGCATGAGATATATATATATATATCAGATACAGATACAGAAAAAACACTTGCACCATAAATTTTCAACAGCTTAACTTTTACAAAATGAACATATCTGTGTAACTTCCCCTTAATCAAGAAATAGAACATTACCAACACTCCAGAAGCCTTCACGGTAAATATTCCTGCCTGCTTCCCAAAAATAATCACTATCTGATTTCTTTACCATAGATTAGTTTGCTTGTTATTAACTATAAATGAAATCATACATGATGTCTTTTCTTTTGTCTGACTTACTTTGTTGAACATTATGTTATGTATTGCTGCATGTAGAAATAATTCATTTTAATTTATGTATAGTATTACACTATACAAATATACCATATGCATTTATCTATTCTAATATTAATGAATATTTAGGTTGTTTTCAGTTTTAGCTGTTATGAATAATGTTGCTATAAACATTCTAGTACATGTCTTTGGTTATAACATGTGTATTAAAATACGATTGATTTTTGAGTGCTGAATTTGTGTCCTGCTACCTTGCTAAACTCTCTAATTAGTTCTAGGAGATTTTTGTAGAGTACTTTGGATTTTCTACATGGACAATCACATTGTCTGAATATAGAGACAGTTCTGTTTCTTCTTCTCTAATATGGGATGCTTTTCATTGTGTATTTGCCTTGTTGCATTGACTATGAGTTCCAGTACAATGTAGAATAGGAGGGGTAAGAGAGAACATTGTTGCCTTCTTGCTTAATTCCAATCTTAGGAGGAAATAATTCACTATTTCACTATTAGGTATGATGTTTGCTATAGGGCTTTTTTTTTAAAGATAAACTTTATCAAGCAGAGGAACATCCCTTCTACTCCTAAACTGCCAAGAGTTTTTATCTTGAAAGAATGTTGTATATTGTCAAATGCTTTCTCTGCATATGTTTTTATTTTTAAGGCTGATTATATGATGAATTAAATTGATTATTTCTGAATATTGAAGTCACATTGCATTCCCTGGGTGAAACCCACTTGGTCATTGTGTATATAATTATTTTTACATATTCCTGCATTAGATTTGCTAATATTGCTGAGGATGTTTGCATCTATCCACATTAGGAATATTGGTCTATAGTTTTCTTTTTAATCCTGTCTGGTTTTGCTATCAGGTTAATGCTGACTTCACAAAATGACATGGGAATTATTCCCACTGCTTTTATTTTCTGGAAGAGCTTGTAAAGAATTGGTGTTATTTCTTCTTTAAATGTTTGGTAGAATTCACAAAGGAAATCATATGGGCCTAGAGATTTCTATTTTCAATGTTTTTTACTAATTCAGTTACTTTAATTGTTATAAAGACAATTCAGGTTACCTACTTCACACTAGGTGACTTTTGATAGTTTGCAGTTGTATTAGTTTTCTTGTTGCTTCTGTAACAAATTACCACAAACTTAGTGAATTGAGACAACACAAATCTGTTGCCTTACAGTTCTGGAGGTCAGAAAGTCTAAATGAGTCTTAATGGGCTCAAATCAAGGTGTTGGCAGGTCTGTGCCCTTCAAAAGACTCTACGGGGTCATCCATTTCCTTGTCTTTTCCAGCTCTAAAGCTGCATTCCGTGTAGTACTTGGCTCAGAATACCTTCCTCCATCTTCAACACTAGCAGTATAGCAATTTCAGATCTCTCTCTACCTCTGTCTTTACATTGCCTTATCTCTTATAAGGACCCTTGTGATTACATTGGACAAAACTGGATAATTCAGATAATCTCCCTACATTAATAATCTTAGTTATATTTGTAAAGTCTCATTTGGCCATATAAGGTAACATTCATAGGTTCCTATGATTATGATGTGCAAATACCTTGGGAGGGGTATTTTAAGCCAACCACAGTGGTTTTGGAGGATTAGTCCATTTTATCTAAGCTGTTGAACTTATATATGTGGAATTATTTCTAAAATTCTCTTAATATCCTTTTAATGTCTATGGGGTCTATTATTATATTCCCCTCTTTCTTTTATGATATTGGTCATTTTTGTTTGATCTCTTTTTCTTTGTAAGTCTTGCTAGAGGTTTTTTATTTTATTGATTGTCACAAACAAACAGCTTTTGGTTTCATTGATTTTGATCTTCTCTATGTTTTTTCTGTTTTCAATTTCATTAATTTCTGTGGTTGTCCTTAATTCTGCTTGATATGTGTTTTTCTGCACATTTTTCTACTTTCTTAAGATGAGATCTCTTATTATTGATTTGATTTTTTTAGGTATTACAATTTAAATGAAATCTATTCTGAAGGATACAATTATCTGACTGTTTCAGTGCATCTGGGGCCCCACATGTAGCTACAGGGATACTTGTTTTAACATGCACAAATATGTACAATCCTTTCACAAGATTCAGGAAATATAATAGGATAACCACAACCAGCACAAAGCATACTAAGTTTAAATCAATTGACTGAATGTTACCCATCTCCCAATGATGTGGGACTTTGAAAGAAATGATAAGAATGGCATATCCTGATGTGGAGGTGGGATCAAGATGGTAGAGTACGAATACGCTGAGCTCACCTCCCCCCATGAACACATCAAAACTACAACTACATATATGGCAACTCTTGCTGACCTAAGACTAGGAGAATGGCTCTTCTACAACCAAGGCCATAAAGAAAAAACACATGGAATCTGGTAGGAGGAGAGAAGAAGCAATCTAACTGGTACCTGTACCACTAGCGTGTGACCCAGAAGAGGAGGGGAATATCACAGGCTTTGAAATCCTCCCTGGGGAGTGAGGGATTTGAGCTGCATATTAGGCACCCCAACCCTGAGGTCCAACATCAGGAAGATGAGCCCTCTTAGCTGGTTTGAAAACCAGTGAATGGGGACTGTAAGAAACTGAGACTCTGCTATTAAAGAGCACGTGCATAGACTTGCTTGCTCCTAGTCCCAGTGCAGTGACAACACATTGAAAACTGCCTAGCATGCTGGATGGCTTACTAGGAATGCTCCAGTGTGCCCCAGCCCACACTAGGCCACTGCTCGAGCACATCCTGCTCTAGCACTACTCCTTGCTAAGGCAGAGGCCACCATTGCCAACGTGTGTGTACATACACACACACCAGGAAAGGAACAGAGCCAGCTCAGCAGTGCAGCTCCAACCTCTCTGGACCCAACCTAGTCTCTAACCAAGGCACACACACCTGAGAAAAAGCAGAACGAGCTTAGAAGTGCAGCCCCAAGCCATCAGGCCCCAGACACACCCCCAACCAAGGCAGAGACTGCCAACACACTGGGGAGAAGCCCAATTCCCTCAGAGCTCTTGCTCCAGCTCCCGCTCCAGCTCCTCAGGCCCTGACCCACTCCCTGACAGAGCAGCAATTGCCACTGAGCCTAAGAGAAGCCCCAGCTTATACCTGGCTCTGGCTCCAACCCCTCCAACTCCAGACCTACCTCCTAGGAAGGTAGCAGCTGCCAGCACACTCCAGTAGAAGATGCAGTCTGTGCTCACTTCAGATCCAGCTCTCCCACCAAATCCACTGGGCACATGCAGACTAAATAGTGATTTGCCCACACAAGGACACACCTTCAAGACCAGTACAGGTAACTGCTTCACCTAATTACATAGAGACAAACAGAGAAAGTTAGCTAAAATGAGAAGACAGAGGAATATATTTCAAATGAAAGAACAAGATAAAACCACAGGAAAAAAAATCCCTAATGAAACAGAGATAAATAATTTATTTAAAGAGTTTAAGGCAATAGTAATAAAAATGCTAACAGAACTTGCAAACAGAATACATGAACACAATTAGAACTTAAGCAAAACTATAAAATATATAAAAGAATCAGTGAGACCTGAAGAATACAATAACTAAAATAAAAAATACACTAGAAGGAATTAAGAGCATATTAGGATATACAGAAGAATGCATGAGTGATCTGAAAGAATAGTCACCCAATCACAACTGCAAAAAGGAAAAAAACTTTAAATGATAGTTTAAGGGACCTCTGGGAAAATATCAGGCATACTAACATTTGCATTATAGGGGTCCCAGAAAGAGAAGAGAGAGAGAAAGTACTAGAAAATGTATTTGATGAAATTATGGATGAAAACGTCCCTAAACTGAAGAAGGAAACAGATATCTAGGTATAAGAAGCACAGAAAATCCCATACAAGATGAACCAAAAGAGACCCATACCAAGACATATAATTAAAATGACAAAAGTTAAAGATAATTTTAAGGCAACAAGAGAAAAACAAAGAATCATTACATCTTCTTTATCCATTCTGCTACTGATGGACATTTAGGTTGCTTCCATGTCCTGGCTATTGTAAATAATACTGCAATGAACACTGGGGTGCATGTATCTTTTTGAATTATGGTTTTCTCTGGATAAAGAAGATGTGGTACATATATACAATGGAATATTACTCAGCATAAAAAAAACGAAATAATGCCATTTGCAGCAACATGGTTGGACCTAGAGACTGTCATACTGAGTGAAGTAAGTCAGAAAGAGAAAGACAAATATCATATTATATTGCTTATATGTGGAATCTAAAAAAGGCTACAAATGAACTTATGTATAAAACAAAAATAGAGTTACAGATGTAGAAAATAAACTTTTGGTTACTGGGGATTAAGCTGGGGGGATGGATAAATTGGAAGATTGGGATTGACACATACACACTACTGTATATAAAGTATTGATAGATAACTAATAAGAACCTACTGTATAGTGCAGGGAACTCTACTCAATACTCTGTAATGGCCTATATGGGAAAAGAATCTAAAAAGAATGGATATATGTATATGTATAACAGATTCACTTTGCTGTAAACCTGAAACTAACACAACATTGTAAATCAACTATACCCCAATAAAATCTTTTTTAAAAATCATGTACAAGGGAATCCTCATAAGGCTGCCAGCTGATTTCTCAGCAGAAATTTTTCAGGCCAGATGGGAGTGGCATGAAATACTTAAAGTGCTGAAAAGAAAAAACCTACAACCTAGGATACTCTACCCAACAAGGGTATAGTTCAAAATTGAAGGAGAGACAAAGAGTTTCCCAGACAAGCAAAAAATAAAATAATTCATAACACTAAACCAACCTAACAAGAAATGTTAAAGGCTCGTCTTTAAGCAGATAAAAGGATATACACATGTTAGGCCACAAAACAAGTCTTAATAAATTTAAGAAGACTGAAATCATACAAAGCACCTTTTCTGACCACAAAGATATGAAACTAGAAATCAATTATCGGAAGTAAAATAGAAAAAACAAACATACAGAGACTAAACAACTTGCTAGAAAAAAACCCAACAGGTCAATGAGCAAATCAGAGAAATTAGAAAATACCTTGAGGCAAATGAAAATAAAAACACAAGTTTTCAAAATCTACATGGTGCAGCAAAAGCAGTTTCAAGAGGGAAGTTGTAGAGATACAGGCATACCTCAAGAAACAAGAAAAATCTGCAATAAACAACCTAGCTTACTATCTAAATGAATTAGGAAAAGAAAAACAAAGCCCAAAATCAGCAGAAGGAAGGAAATAATAAAGATCAGAAAAGAATAAAGAAAATAAAGGGAAAAAATCAATAGAAAAGATCAATAAAATAAAGAGCTGAGTTTTTTAAAAAGATAAACAAAATTGATAAACCTTTAGACAGGTTCATTAAAAAAGGGAGAGGGGGCTTCCCTGGTGGCGCAGTAGTTGAGAGTCCACCTGCCAATGCAGGGGACATGGGTTCGTGCCCCGGTCCAGGAGGATCCCACATTCCGCGGAGTGGCTGGGCCCGTGAGCCATGGCCACTGAGCCTGCACTCCACAACGGGAGAGGCCACAACAGTGAGAGGCCTGTGTACCGCAAAAAAAAAAAAAAAAAAAAAGGAGAGGACCCAAATAAAATTAGAAAAGTTACAACTTTTTGTAAAAAGAAGGCCTTGTAAAGAACTTCTTTGTAAAAGAAGAAAACTTACAACTGATATCAAAAAAAAATACAATCATAAGAGGATACTATGAACGTTGACAAGTTGGACAACCTAGAAGAAAGGAATAAATGTCTAGAAAGATACAATCTCCCAAGACTGAATCAGGAAGAAATAGATATTATGAACATACTCATTACTAGTATTGAAATTGAATCTGTAATGAAAAAACTCCAAACAAACAGAAGTCCAGGACCAGATGGCTTCACAGGGCAATTCTACCAAACACATTAAAAAAAGAGTCAATACCTATCCTTCTCAAACTATTCCAAAAAACAGAAGAGGAAGGAGCACTCCCAAACTCATTCTACAAGGCCAGCATTACCCTAATACTAAAACCAGACAAAGACACTACAAAAAAGAAAATTACATGTCAATATTCCTGATGAACATAGATGCAAAAATCCTCAACAAAATATTAGCAAACCAAATTCTACAATATGTAAAAAGTATCACAGACCATAATCAAGTAGAATTTATCCCAGGAATGCAAGAATGGTTCAATATCTGCAAATCAATCAATGTGATAGACCACATTAACAAAACATAGGACAAAAATCATATGATCATCTCAACAGATGCAGAAAAAGCATTTGACAAAATTCAAAATCCATTCAAGATAAAAATTCTCAACAAAGTTGGTATAGAGGGGATAAATCTCAACATAATAAAGACCAATTATGACAAACCCACAGTGAGCATCATACTCAATGGTGAAAAATCTTTTCCTCTAAGATCAAGAATAAAGCAAGGATACCTACTCTAGCTATTTCTATTTAACATAGTATTGGAAGTCCTAGACACAGGAATCAGACAAGAAATAAAAGGCACCCATATTGGATGAGAAGAAGGAAGACTGTCACTATTTGCAGATGACACGATAGTGCATATAGAAAATCCTAAAGATTCCATCCCAAAACTATTAGAACTAATAAATGACATAAGTAAAGATGCAGAGTGCAAGATTAATATACAGAAACCTGTTGCTTTTCTATAAACTAATAATGAACTATCAGAAAAAGAAATCAAAACAATCCCACTTACAATCATATGAGAAAGAATAGAATACCTAGCAATAAATTTAAACAAGGAGACGAAAGACTTATACTCTGATAACTATAAGACATTGATGAAGGAAGTTGAAGATTAATACAAATAAATGCAAAGCAATCCCATGTTCATGGATTGGAGAAATTAATGTTAAAATATCCGTACCACCCAAAGCAATCTACAGATTTAATATAATCCCTATCAAAATACCCATGACATTTTCCATAGAACTAAAACAATAATCCTAAAATTCATATGGAACCACAAAAGACCCTGAATACCCAAATCATTCTTGAGAGAGAACAAACCTGGAGGCATCACAGGCCCTAGTTTCAAAATATAATACAAAGCTATAGTAATTAAAAACACTTTGGTATTGGCACAAAAACAGATGCATAGATCAACAGAACAGAATAAAGAGCCCAGAAATAAACCTACACACATACGGTCAATTAATCTATGACAAAGATGGCAAGAATATACAATGAGGAAGAATCAGTCTCTTCAATAAGTGCTGTTGAGAAACCTGGACAGCTTCATGTAAAAGAATGAAATCGGAACATTTTCTCACACCATATAGAAAAATAAACTCAAAATGGATTAAACACCTAAATGTAAGACCTGAGCCCATAGAACTCCTAGAAGAAAACATAGACAAGTACACTCTTTGACATAGGTCTTAGCAATATGGCTTTTTTTTTTTGATCTCTCTCCTCAGGCAAGGGGAAAAAAAGCACAAATAAATATATGGGACCCAATTAAATTTAAAAGCGTTTGCACAATGAAGGACACCATCAACAAAATGAAAAGGCAACTGACTGAATGGGAGAAGATATGTCTGTTAAGGGGTTAATACCCAAAATATACGAAAAACACATACAACTCAACATCACAAACAACCCAACTTAAAAAAGAACAGAGGACGTGAATAGACATTTTTCCAAAGAAGACATACAGATGGCCAACAGACACAAGAAAAGATGCTCAACATAACTAATCATGAGGGAAATGCAAATCAAAACGACAAAGAAGTATCACCTTACACCTGTCAGAAGGGCTATCATGAAAAAGGAAGGAAATAACAAGTATTGGCAAGGATGTGGAGAAGAGGGAACACGAGTACATTGTTGGTGGGAATGTAAATTACTACAGCCACTGTGGAAAACATTATGGAGGTTCCTCAAAATATTAAAAATAGAACAACCCTCTGATCCAGCAACTCCACTCCTGGGTATATATCCAAAGAAAATGAAGACACTAATTTGAAAAAATACATGCACCCCAATGTTCACAGCAGCATTATTTGCAATGGGTTAGATATGGAAGCAACTTAGGTGTCTATCAACAGATGAATGGATAAAGAAAATGTGAGATAGATAGATAGATAGATAGATAGATAGATAGATAGATAAATAAAATAGAATACTACTCAGTCATAAAAGAGAATGAAATTTTGACATTTGCAATAACATGGATGGACCTGTAGAGTATTATGCTTAGTGAAATAAGCCAGAGAAAGACAAATACTGTATGTTTTCACTCATATATGGAGTCCAGAGTAAAACAAATGAACAAATATAACAAAACAGAAACAGACTCGAAGATACAGAGAACAAACTAGTGGTTACCAATAGGGTGAGGGTGGAGGGAGGGGCAAGATAGGGGAAGGGGGAGAAGGCGGAAGATGGCGGAAGAGTAAGACGCGGAGATCACCTTCCTCCCCACAGATACACCAGAAATACATATACACGTGGAACAACTCCTACAGAACACCTACTGAAGGCTGGCAGAAGACCTCAGACCTCCCAAAAGGCAAGAAACTCCCCACGTACATGGGTAGGGCAAAAGAAAAAACAGAGACAAAAGAATAGGGACGGCACCTGCACCAGTGGGAGGGAGCTGTGAAGGAGGAAAAGTTTCCACACACTAGGAAGCCCCTTCGCGGGCGGAGGCTGCGGGAGGCGGAGGGGGGAGCTTCGAAGCTGCGGAGGACTGCACAGCAACGGGTGCGGAGGGCAAAGCGGGGAGATTCCCGCACAGAGGATCGGTGCTGACCGGCACTCACCAGCCCGAGAGGCTTGTCTGCTCACCCGCCGGGGCGGGCGGGGCTGCGAGCTGAGGCCGGAGCGCAGGGAGAGGACTGGGGTTGGCGGCTTGAACATAGCCTGAAGGGGTTAGTGCACCACAGCTAGCCGGGAGGGAGTCCGGGGAAAAAGCCTGCACCTGCCGAAGAGGCAGGAGACTTTTCCTTCCCTCTTTGTTTCCTGGGGCGTGAGGAGAGGGGTTTAAGAACGCTGCTTAAAGGAACTCCAGAGACGGGCGCGAGCCGCAGCTGAAAGCGCGGAATCCAGAGACGGGCGCGAGCCGCGGCTGAAAGCGCGGAATCCAGAGACGGGCGCGAGCCGCGGCTGAAAGCGCGGAATCCAGAGACGGGCGCGAGCCGCGGCTGAAAGCGCGGACCCCAGAGGCGGGCGGGAGACGTTAAGGCTGCTGCTGCCGCCACCGAGGGGCCTGTGTGCGAGCACAGGTCACTCTCCACACCCCTCTTCCGCGGAACCTGTACAGCCCGCCACTGCCAGGTTCCCGGGATCCAGGGACAACTTCCCCGGGACAGCGCACAGCGCGCCTCAGGCTGGTGCAAAGTCACGCCGGCCTTTGCCACCGCAGGCCCGCCCCGCACTCTGTGCCCCTCCGTCCCCGCCGGCCTGAGTGCGCCAGAGCCCCCAATCAGCGGCTCTTTTAACCCCATCCTGTCTGAGCAAAAAACAGACGCCCTCCAGCGATCTACACGCAGTGGCAGGGCCAAATCCAAAGCTTAGCCCTGGGAGCTGTGAGAACAAAGAAGAGAAAGGGAAATCTCTCCCAGCAGCCTCAGAAGCAACGGATTAAAGCTCCACAATCAACTTGATATACCCTGCATCTGTGGAATACCTGAATAGACAACCAATCATCCCAAATTAAGGAAGTGGACTTTAGGAGCAAGATCTATGATTTTTTCCCCTTTCCTCTTTTTGTGAATGTGTATGTGTGTGCTTCTGTGTGAGATCTTGTCTATATAGTCTTGCTTCCACCATTTGTCCTAGGGTTCTATCCGTCCATGTTTTTTTTTAATTTTTTTTCTTAATAATTAATTTTAATAACAATATTATACTTTACCTTCGTTCTTTCTTTCTTTCTTTCCGTCCTTCCTTCCCTCCTTTAGACAACGAATCATCCCAAATTGAGGAGGTGGTCTCTGACAGCAAGATTTAGGATTTTTCCCCATTTACCTCTTTTAGTGAGGGTGTATGTGTATGCTTCTGTGTAAGATTTTGTCTGTATAGCTTTGCTGCCAACATTTGTCCTAAGGTTCTTTCCGTCCCTTTTTTTTTTTTCTAAATAAGAATTTTTTAATTCAATAACTTTATTATACTTTATTTTATTTTTACTATATCTTCTTTCTTTCTGTCTTTTTTCCTTCTTTCCCTCCTTCCTTCCTTCCTCCCTCCCTCCCTCCTTTCTTTCCTTCTTGCCTTCTTTCCTTCTTTGCTTCTTTCTTTCTTTCTTCCTTCCTTCCTACCCTCCTTTCCTTCTTTCTTTCCTCATACTTCTACTAATTCCCTCTACTTTTTCTCCCTTTTATCCTAAGCCATGTGGATGAAAAGCTTTTGGTGCTCCAGCCAGGAGGCAGGGCTCTGCCTCTGAGGTAGGAGAGCCAACTTCAGGACACTGATCAACAAGAGACCTCCCAGCTCCACATAATATCAAACGGCGAAAATCTCCCAGAGACCTCCATCTTAACACCAGCACCCAGCTTCACTCAACGACCAGCAAGCCACAGTGCTGGAAAACCTATGCCAAACAACTAGCAAAACAGTAACACAACCTCACCCATTAGCAGAGAGGCTGCCTAAAATCATAATAAGGCCACAGACACCCCCAAACACACCACCAGACGTGAACCTGCCCACTAGAGAGACAAGATCCAGCCTCATCCACCACAACACAGGCACTAGTCCCCTCCACCAGGAAGCCTACACAACCCACTGAACCAACCTTAGCCACTGGAGACAGACATCAAAAACAGGAGGAACTACGAACCTGCAGCCTGCAAAAAGGAGACCCCAAACACAGTAAGATAAGCAAAATGAGAAGACAGAAAAACACTCAGCAGATAAAGGAGCAAGATAAAAATGCACCAGACCTAACAAATGAAGAGGAAATAGGCAGTCTACCTGAAAGAGAATTCAGAATAATGATAGTAAGGTTGATCCGAAATCTTGGCGATAGAATGGACAATAGATTGGACAAAATGCAAGAATCAGTTAACAAGGACCTAGAAGAACTAAAGATGAAACAAGCAACGATGAACAACACAATAAATGAAATTAAAAGTACTCTAGATGGGATCAATAGCAGAATAACTGAGGCAGAAGAACGGATAAGTGACCTGGAAGATAAAATAGTGGAAATAACTACTGCAGAGCAGAATAAAGAAAAAAGAATGAAAAGAACTGAGGACAGTCTCAGAGACCTCTGGGACAACATTAAACGCACCAACATTCGAATTATAGGGGTTCCAGAAGAAGAAGAGAAAAAGAAAGGGACTGAGAAAATATTTGAAGAGATTATAGTTGAAAACTTCCCTAACATGGGAAAGGAAATAGTTAATCAAGTCCAGGAAGCACAGAGAGTCCCATACAAGATAAATACAAGGAGAAATACGCCAAGACACATATTAATCAAACTGTCAAAAATTAAATACAAAGAAAGCATATTAAAAGCAGCAAGGGAAAAACAACAAATAACACATAAGGGAATCCCCATAAGGTTAACAGCTGATCTCTCAGCAGAAACCCTACAAGCCAGAAGGGAGTGGCAGGACATACTGAAAGTGATGAAGGAGAAAAACATGCAGCCAAGACTACTCTACCCAGCAAGGATCTCATTCAGATTTGATGGAGAAATTAAAACCTTTACAGACAAGCAAAAGCTGAGAGAGTTCAGCACCACCAAACCAGCTTTACAACAAATGCTAAAGGATCTTCTCTAGGCAGGAAACACAAGAGAAGGAAAAGACCTATAATAACGAACCCAAAACAATTTAGAAAATGGGAATAGGAACATACATATCGATAATTACCTTAAATGTAAATGGACTAAATGCTCCCACCAAAAGACACAGATTAGCTGAATGGATACAAAAACAAGACCCTTATATATGCTGTCTACAAGAGACCCACTTCAGACCTAGAGACACATACAGACTGAAAGTAAGGGGATGGAAAAAGATATTCCATGCAAATGGAAACCAAAAGAAAGCTGGAGTAGCAATTCTCATATCAGACAAAATAGACTTTAAAATAAGGACTATTAAAAGAGACAAAGAAGGACACTACATAATGATCAAGGGATCGATCCAAGAAGAAGATATAACAATTGTAAATATTTATGCACCCAACATAGGAGCACCTCAATACATAAGGCAAATACTAACAGCCATAAAAGGGGAAATCGACAGTAACACATTCATAGTAGGGGACTTAAACACCCCACTTTCACCCATGGACAGATCATCCAAAATGAAAATAAATAAGGAAACACAAGCTTTAAATGATACATTAAACAAGATGGACTTAATTGATATTTATAGGACACTCCATCCAAAAACAACAGAATACACATTTTTCTCAAGTGCTCATGGAACATTCTCCAGGATAGATCATATCTTAGGTCACAAATCAAGCCTTGGTAAATTTAAGAAAATTGAAATTGTATCAAGTATCTTTTCTGACCACAACGCCATGAGACTAGATATCAATTACAGGAAAAGATCTGTAAAAAATACAAACACATGGAGGCTAAACAATACACTACTTAATAATGAAGATATCACTGAAGAAATCAAAGAGGAAATCAAAAAATACCTAGAAACAAATGACAATGGAGACACAACGACCCAAAACCTGTGGGATGCAGCAAAAGCAGTTCTAAGGGGGAAGTTTATAGCAATACAAGCCCACCTTAAGAAGCAGGAAACATCTCGAATAAACAACCTAACCTTGCACCTTAAGCAATTAGAGAAAGAAGAACAAAAAAACCCCAAAGCTAGCAGAAGGAAAGAAATCATAAAAATCAGATCAGAAATAAATGAAAAAGAAATGAAGGAAACAATAGCAAAGATCAATAAAACTAAAAGCTGGTTCTTTGAGAAGATAAACAAAATAGATAAACCACTAGCCAGACTCATCAAGAAAAAAAGGGAGAAGACTCAAATCAATAGAATTAGAAATGAAAAGGGAGAGGTAACAACTGACACTGCAGAGATAAAAGAGATCATGAGAGATTACTACAAGCAACTCTATGCCAATAAAATGGACAATCTGGAAGAAATGGACAAATTCTTAGAAATGCACAACCTGCCAAGACTGAATCAGGAAGAAATAGAAAATATGAACAGACCAATCACAAGCACTGAAATTGAAACTGTGATTAAAAACCTTCCAACAAAGAAAAGCCCAGGACCAGATGGCTTTACAGGCGAATTCTATCAAACATTTAGAGAAGAGCTAACACCTATCCTTCTCAAACTCTTCCAAAATATAGCAGAGGGAGGACCACTCCCAAACTCCTTCTACGAGGCCACCATCACCTTGATACCAAAACCAGACAAGGATGTCACAAAGAAAGAAAACTACAGGCCAATATCACTGATGAACATAGATGCAAAAATCCTCAACAAAATACTAGCAAACAGAATCCAACAGCACATTAAAAGGATCATACACCATGATCAAGTGGGGTTTATTCCAGGAATGCAAGGATTCTTCAATATACGCAAATCTATCAATGTGATAAACCATATTAACAAATTGAAGGAGAAAAACCATATGATCATCTCAATAGATGCAGAGAAAGCTTTTGACAAAATTCAACACCCATTTATGATAAAAACCCTGCAGAAAGTAGGCATAGAGGGAACTTTCCTCAACATAATAAAGGCCATATATGACAAGCCCACAGCAAACATCATCCTCAATGGTGAAAAACTGAAAGCATTTCCACTAAGATCAGGAACAAGACAAGGTTGCCCACTCTCACCACTATTATTCAACATTGTTTTGGAAGTTTTAGCCACAGCAATCAGAGAAGAAAAGGAAATAAAAGGAATCCAAATCGGAAAAGAAGAAGTAAAGCTGTCACTGTTTGCAGATGACATGATCCTATACATAGAGAACCCTAAAGATGCTACCAGAAAACTACTAGAGCTAATCAATGAATTTGGTAAAGTGGCAGGATACAAAATTAATGCACAGAAATCTCTGGCATTCCTATATACTAATGATGAAAAATCTGAAAGTGAAATCAAGAAAACACTCCCATTTACCATTGCAACAAAAAGAATAAAATATCTAGGAATAAACCTACCTAAGGAGACAAAAGACCTGTATGCAGAAAATTATAAGACACTGATGAAAGAAATTAAAGATGATACAAATAGATGGAGAGATATACCATGTTCTTGGGTTGGAAGAATCAACATTGTGAAAATGACTCTACTACCCAAAGCAATCTATAGATTCAATGCAATCCCTATCAAACTACCACTGGCATTTTTCACAGAACTAGAACAAAAAATTTCACAATTTGTATGGAAACACAAAAGACCCCGAATAGCCAAAGCAATCTTGAGAACGAAAGAAGGAACTGGAGGAATCAGGCTCCCTGACTTCAGACTATACTACAAAGCTACAGTTATCAAGACAGTATGGTACTGGCACAAAAACAGAAAGATAGATCAATGGAACAGGATAGAAAGCCCAGAGATAAACCCATGCACATATGGACACCTTATCTTTGATAAAGGTGGCAGTAATGTACAATGGAGAAAGGGCAGCCTCTTCAATAAGTGGTGCTGGGAAAACTGGACAGGTACATGTAAAAGTATGAGATTAGATCACTCCCTAACACCATACACAAAAATAAGCTCAAAATGGATTAAAGACCTAAATGTAAGGCCAGAAACTATCAAACTCTTAGAGGAAAACATAGGCAGAACACTCTATGACATAAATCACAGCAAGATCCTTTCTGACCCACCTCCTAGAGTAATGGAAATAAAAACAAAAATAAACAAATGGGACCTAATGAAACTTCAAAGCTTTTGCACAGCAAAGGAAACCATAAACAGGACCAAAAGACAACCCTCAGAATGGGAGAAAATATTTGCAAATGAAGCAACCGACAAAGGATTAATCTCCAAAATTTACAAGCAGCTCATGCAGCTCAATAACAAGAAAACAAACAACCCAATCCAAAAATGGGCAGAAGACCTAAATAGACATTTCTCCAAAGAAGATATACAGACTGCCAACAAACACATGAAAGAATGCTCAACATCATTAATCATTAGAGAAATGCAAATCAAAACTACAATGAGATATCATCTCACACCAGTCAGAATGGCCATCATCAAAAAATCTAGGAACAATAAATGCTGGAGAGGGTGTGGAGAAAAGGGAACACTCTTGCACTGCTGGTGGGAATGTGAATTGGTTCAGCCACTGTGGAGAACAGTATGGAGGTTCCTTAAAAAACTACAAATAGAACTACCATATGACCCAGCAATCCCACTACTGGGCATATACCCTGAGAAAACCAAAATTCAAAAAGAGTCATGTACCAAAATGTTCATTGCAGCTCTATTTACAATAGCCCGGAGATGGAAACAACCTAAGTGCCCGTCATCGGATGAATGGATAAAGAAGATGTGGCACATATATACAATGGAATATTACTCAGCCATAAAAAGAAACGAAATTGAGCTATTTGTAATGAGGTGGATAGACCTAGAGTCTGTCATACAGAGTGAAGTAAGTCAGAAAGAAAAAGACAAATACCGTATGCTAACACATATATATGGAATTTAAGAAAAAAAATGTCATGAAGAACCTAGGGGTAAAGCAGGAATAAAGACGCAGACCTCCTAGAGAACGGACTTGAGGTTATGGGGAGGGGGAAGGGTGAGCTGTGACAGGGTGAGAGAGAGTCATGGGCATATACACACTAACAAACGTAGTAAGGTAGATAGCTAGTGGGAAGCAGCCACATGGCACAGGGATATTGGCTTGGTGCTTTGTGACAGCCTGGAGAGGTGAGATAGGGAGGGTGGGAGGGAGGGAGACGCAACAGGGAAGACATATGGGAACATATGTTTATGTATGACTGATTCACTTTGTTATAAAGCAGAAACTAACACACCATTGTGAAGCAATTATACCCCAATGAAGATGTTAAAAAAATAAATAAATAAATAAAAACCAATTTGGCACTAAAAAAAAAATAAATAAATAAAATAAAATAAAATGAGATTTCCCAGTAAGTATTAATAGGCAGAATTAAATGTAATGAATAAAAATGTAAATAGATTAAAAAAAAAAAAAAAAAAAAAAAGATAGGGGAAGGGGATTAAAAGGTACAAACTACTAGGTATAAAATAAATAAAATACAAAGATATAATATACAGCACAGGAAATATAGACAATATTTTATAATAACTTTATAAGGAGTATAATCTATAAAAATACCAAATCACTGTTGTACACCTGAAACTAATAATATAATAAGTCAACTATACTTCAATTTAAAAGAAAGAATGGCACATCATGGCTAGAAAATTCCTTTGTATACATTATTCTGAGCCAAATGTATTACATTTTCCAAAGTCCTGAGGTCAAAGTCTCTGGGAAGAATTTTTATTTTAGTTGTTGACTCAATTTTGTTTCTTTTAGACATCAACTGCTACTAGCTTCAACTCCAATTTTGAGTAGGCAACTCCAGACCTAGATTCTTAATCATAGATATTCTGTTGGGCACCTGACCTTTAAAGAGCTTGTGAGTGAGCCGTGAGTTTAATGCTTGCTTGTTCTATGGTGAAAATACATAGAATAAGAAACTTATCTGCATTTTCATTGTTATTATTATTCAATTTATTTAAACTGAAAACAAAAACAGTTCACCCATTTCTCCCACCACCCCTCCATCACTTGCCTCTGGTAACCACCAATCTGTTCTCTGTATCTATGAGCTTAGTTTTCTTTTTTTATAGACTCCACACATAAAAGAGATTATACAGTATTTGTTTTTCTCTGTCTGACTTATTGCACTTAGCATAATGCCCTCAAGATCTATCCATTTTGTCACAAATGGCAAAATTTCATTTTTTTAATGGCTGAATAATATTCAGTTGTGTATATATCATATCTTTATCCATTCATCCATAGATGGACACTTAGGTGGTTTCCATATCTTGCCTATTATAAATAATGCTGCAATGAACATGGGGGTGCATATATCTTTTTAGTGTTTATGTTTTATTCATATAAATACCCAGAAGTGGAATTGCTGGATCATATGGTCATTTGGTAATTCTATTTTTAATTTTTTGAGGAACCTCCATACTGTCTTTCACAGTGGCTACACCAATTTTATATTCCCACCAACAGAACATGAGGGTTCACTATTCTTCATATCCTCACCAACACTTGTTACTTCTGGTCTTTTTTTGATAATAGCCATTCTAACAAGTGCGAGGTGAGAGTTCACTGTGGTTTTGATTTACATTTCCCTGATGATTAGTGATGTAGAGCATTTTTTTTTCATTTACCTCTTGGCCATCTGTATGTCTTTTTTAGAAAAATGTCTATTCACATCTTTTGCCCATTTTTTCTTTAAAATCTTTATTGGAGTATAATTGCTTTACAATGGTGTGTTAGTTTCTGCTTTATAACAAAGTAAATCAGCTATACATATACATACATCCCCATATCTCCTCCTCTCTTGAGTCTCCCTACCACCCTCCTTGTCCCACCCCTCTAGGTGGTCACAAAGCACTGAGCTGATCTCCCTGTGCTATGTGTTTTGCCCATTTTTTAACTGGTTTGTTTTTTGGTTTTGTTTGTTTTGTTTTATTGATGTTGAGTTGTATGAGTTCTTTATATATTTTGGATATTAACTCTTTATCAGATAGATGGTTTGCAAGTATTTTCTCTCATGCTATATAGGATGCCTTTTCATGATGTTTCATGATTGTTTCTTTTGCTACACAGAAGTTTCTAGCTTGATGTATTCTCACTTGTTTATTTTTGCTTTTGTTGCTTTTGCTTTTGGTGTCAGACTCAAAAAATTATCACCAAGACCTATGTCAAGGAGCTTACTGACTATGTTTTCTTCAAGGAGTTTTATGATTTCAGGTCTTTAATCCATTTTAAT
The DNA here is from genome assembly GCF_964270905.1 of Leucopleurus acutus. Classification (NCBI taxonomy): domain Eukaryota; kingdom Metazoa; phylum Chordata; class Mammalia; order Artiodactyla; family Delphinidae; genus Leucopleurus; species Leucopleurus acutus. The sequence continues at coordinate 108,166,498 of NC_139148.1, read as the reverse complement.
TTTTTAATATGGTATAAGATAGTGGTCCAATTTCATTCTTTTGCTGTGGCTGTCTAATTTTCCCAACACCATTTATTGAAGAGACTCTCCTTAATGCATTGTATATTCTTGATGCCTTGGTCATAAATTAATTGATCGTACATGCCTGGGTTTAATTCTGGGCTCTCTATTCTGTTCCATTGCTCTGTGTGTCTGTTTTTATGCCAATGCCATACTGTTTTAATTACAATAACTTTTTAATATTATTTGAAATCAGGGACCATGATGCTTCCAACTTTGTTCTTTTTTCTCAAGATTGCTTTGGCTATTTGAGGTCTTTTTGGGTTATATACAAAGTTCAGGATTTTTCATTTCTGTTTTTGTGAAAAATGCCACTGGAATTTTGACAGGGATTGCATTGAATCCATAGATAGCTTTGGGTAATACGGACATTTTAACAATATTAATTCTTCCATTCTATGAGCACAGAATACCTTTTCATTAATTTGTGTCTTCTTCAATTTCTTTCACTAATGTCTTGTACTTCAATCGCTTACTCTTTTTTAAATGTAACCATTTAGTGCTATAAATGTCCTTCCAACGTCAGCTTTAACTGCTACAAATTCTGATATGCTGTATTTTCTATTTTTGTTCAATTAAAATATTTTCTAATTTTTCTGTGGTTTCTTCTTTGTCCCATGGATTATTTGGAAATTTTCTGCTTAACTTCCAAGTGTTTGGAGATGTTGTTATTATTTTTCCCCTTTACTGCTTTTATATTATATCATTCTAATTTATATATTGTGATCTTGACTTTATCACTTGTATAATTTTTAAACTAATTTTTTCCAGAAGTTAAAAAATATATATACTTACCATTTCACAGTCTATTTAGGATAGATAACTTACCACATTGTATTGGAATATAGAAATTTTATACTTCCATAGATCCCTTTATGCACCCATGTTTATGTCTTTATTACACCTTCATTCCTGATGTATATTTTCAATGAGTATATAACTCCAAAATGACAGCACTTTTAATATGTCATCCCACTTCCTTCCAGGCTCCATCTTTTCTGATGAGAAACCAGCAATCATTGGAATTATACCCCATCAGTAATACTTCATTGTTTTCTGGCTTCATTTTAAGATTTTTTCTTTCTTTAGTTTTCAGCAATTTGATTATGATGTGTCTGATCCTGGATTTCCTTGGGTTTATCTTATTTGGCTTATACTAAGCTTCTGGAATCTGTAGGTTTATAGCTTTCCACAAACTTGAGAAGTTCTCAGCTATTTTTTTTTCCAATATTTTTCAATACTACATGTTTTCTCTGTTTCTGGGACTATGATGACATGGATTCTAAACTGTTTTTTATCATTCCACAAGTACCTGAGTTTCTGCTCATTTTAATTTTTAATATTTTTCTTTCTATTGTTAATATTTGGTCTTTTCAACAGATCTATTTTCATGTTCACTGACTCTTTCCTCTGTCATCTCCAATTTATTATTGAGCTTATACAGTGAGTTTCTTTCAAACTTCAGTTAATGCACCTTTCAGTTCTAAAAATTTCCATTTTTTCTACATTTTGTATTCTATTTCTTTGATGAAACTTCCTATTTTAACAATGTTGTAAAAGTGCTCAAAATTTCTTAATCACTTTTGTAACAGCTACTTTATTATTTTTTTAGTATTTTTCAGCTTTATCGAGGTATAGTTGACATATAATATGTGTAAGTTTAAGGTGCACAATGTGTTGATTTGATACACTTATGCTACCACTGTAGCATTAGCTCACACCTTTATCACATCACATAATTACCATTTCTGGGCTTCCCTGGTGGCGCAGTGGTTGAGAGTCCGCCTGCCGATGCAGGGGACACGGGTTCCTGCCCCAGTCCGGGAAGATCCCACATGCTGTGGAGCGGCTGGGCCTGTGAGCCATGGCCGCTGAGCCTGCGCGTCTGGAGCCTGTGCTCCGCAACGGGAGAGGCCACAACAGTGAGAGGCCCACATACTGCAAAAAAAAAAAAAAAAAATTACCATTTATTTTCTGTGGTAAGAACACTTAAAATCTACTCTCAATAACTTTCAAGTACATTTTTTGTACCTTTTTCATTTTCTTTCATCAGGGTCTTGTACTTTTCAGTGTACAGATATATCCCCTTGGTTAAATTTATTCCTAAGTATTTTGTTTTTTTGATTCTATTGTGAATGAGATGCTTCTCTTTATAGAGCTACTTTAGAGCTACTTTTATAGCTACGTTAGAGTTTTTGTCCGATAATCCCAAATCAGTGTTATTCTGGCCTTTTGTACCTGTTAACCAGATTTTCCTGTGGGATTTAAATTTTCATGGTTCTTTATATGATACATAATTTAGAATATTATTCTAAATATTTTGATTATTAAGTTATGAAACTACATGTCTAATTTAAATTCTGTGAAGGATGTTGACTTTGTTTTTAGTCCTGATTAGGTCAGGCTGCAAGTTTATGGCTTCCTTCTGTGGCCTTATTTCCATATCAGTTCAGTTTTCCCAGTCTTTGTAGTGTTTTTCAAATATGTCCTTGGTTTACAGTCTGTGACCTAGGTGGTAGTATATCATTCGCTAAGCTCTCCAGTGACTTTAGAAATATGCTAATCTGGATCAGTTCCAGACACGTATGGCTTGAGGGTGATTTTATAAACTTGATGAGGTTACTTTCCAAAGTTTCTCCCTCTCCATGATTTCCCCAGTACTTATTGGGTTCAAGTGACACAAGAACAGAGACCCACCCTTTTGGAACCACAGCTCCACTAAATGAAGAGGAAGGTTACTCTTCCTCAGAGTTTGGCTCCTAAGTTTCCTATCATTGGCTATTGTTTCTGCCCTCATGGAATTTCCTGATTGCTGGTGCACAAGAGAACAGAGGGGAAAAAAATGGGTGACTTCCACACTCTATGAGCATTAGGGATACCATTTCCTGGCCCTCACGCTAGAGCTGGAGGGCTTCTCTGGAGGTAACTCTGTCTGTGCTATAGTGTTCATGTCTAGGTGTCTTGCTGTGGTGAGTTTAGGCTTAAGGAAAGCAGAGGAAAACAATAATAAATTCACAGCCAGCTAGCTTGGTGTCACGTCAATTCTGGCAATCTTTCCCAGTTTGCCTGTTGCTATTAACTTTTCATATTTCTCAAATAGCTGTATCATGCATTCTGTCCATATTTTATAGGTACATTCATTAGGAGAGACAGGAAAAAAGTGAACTTACTCCATCTTCCCTGGAACCAGAACTTCTCCAGTATAATTTGAACAGACATAAACAATACAAAAATAGAAGCTATTTTTGTATTGTTTCTGAGCTTAAGGAGAGAGCTTTCAATCATGCAGCATTTATTTTTGTTAGCTGTTTTATTCTTATAGATACCTCTCATTAGATTAAGGAGTTATCTAATATGTCTAGTTTTCTAAGAATTGTATCATAAGTCTTATAAACCATTTTTTACATATCTATTGAGAGGATCATATTGCTTTCTCCATTTTTCTGTTATGATAGCAAATTACATTGAATGATTTTTAAAATGAACTTCACATTTCAGGAATAAAGTAAAATTGATCATAATGAATTATTTTTCATATACCCAAGGATTTTCTTTGCTAATATTTTGCTTAGAAAATTTCCATTTATGTTTGAGAGTTTGCTTTGTAATTTTCCATTGTCCCTGTCAGGTTTTGGTATGAATGGTAGTCAGGCATCATAAAATAAGCAGGGAGTTTTCCTGATTTTCTATTGTCTAGAAAGATTTCCATAAGATTGGTGTTATATCTTCTCAGAGTTTTGGAACAATTAACTGGTTAAACCATATGATTCTGAAATTTACTTTGTGGGAAAGCTTGAAATTATAGATTGAGTTCCTTAATTGGTATAAGATGACTCACATTTATATTCATTATTGTGTCAGTCTTAGCGTGTTGTCCTATTCAAGAAATTTATCCACATATTCAAATACATGGGCTTACATTTGTTCATAGCGGTCTTTTAAAAAAAATTAATGCAACATCTGTAGTAACATCCTCTTCTTCCTTCCTAATGTTGATAATTGGTGCCATTTCTATCTTGTTTCTGATCATTCTTGCCAGGATACTGTTAATTTTATTTAGTCTGTTAACCAACTTTTAGCTTTGTTGATACCATTTATTATTATTCCATCTACTTCTGCTCTCATTATATTTCTTTCCTTCTACTTTATTTGGGCTTAATTTTCTGTTCTCTATTTACCTTCTTAATATGGACATTTAGATAACTGATTTTTATCCTTTTTTCTATTTTTACATATGAATTTAAGTTTATATATGACAATCTAAGCATGGTTTAAGCTGAAGCCCACATATTTTGATACATATTTTTATTATCACTACTTTAAAAACATATATTCTCATTTCCATTGAAATGTATTGTGTTAGCTATGAGGTATCTAGAAATGAAATGTATTTCCCAATTTACAAACATATGAGTTTTTTATAGTTATCATTTTGTTATTTATTTCTAGTTTAATACCCTTGGGGTCAGAGAATATATGATTTCAGTCTTTTAACAGTGCTGATACATGCTTTTTCGCCTGACTGCAGTCATGAGCATGGAAGATAATGTGTATTCTTTGATTATCCATCACCACTTTCAATACATATGTCAATTAGGGCAAATTTGTTAAAATATCATTCAAATCTTCAATATCCATACTGTTTTCTGTATGCTTTTATACTCAGTTACAGAGTTTTGTGTTAAAGTCTCCTATTGTGATTACGAACTTGACTATTTCTCATTGTAAATCTGCCAATTTATATATTATATATTTTTATTGCATGCTATTAGGTAAATACAAATTTATAATTGTTATATCTTCATTGAAACTTTTATCATTCATATTCAATAATGCTTCTAGTCTTAACATTTCCTTTATCTGATATTAATAAAATAAAACCTCACCATCTTTCTTTTGGTTAGTGTCTGCCGGGTATATTGTTTGCATCCCCTTATTTTCAACATTCCTGTATCTTTATATTTAAAGTGTGTCTCTTAAAAGTAGCATAGGTTTTTTTCTCTTGAAAACTCACTCTGGGGGACCTTCAAGATGGTGGCAGAGTAAGACGTGGAAATCACCTTCCTCTCCACAAATACATAAGAAATACATCTCCATGTGGAACAACTCATACAGAACACCTATTGAACACCGGTAGAAGACCTCAGACTTCCCAAAAGGCAAGAAACTCTCCACATACCTGGGTAGGGCAAAAGAAAAAACAAAAAACACAGACAAAAGAATAGGGATGGGATCTGCACCTCTGGGAGGGAGCTGTGAAGGAGGAGAAGTTTCCACACATTAGTAAGCCCCTTCACTGGCAGAGACGGGGGGTGGACGGGGGGTGAAGCTTCAGAGCCATGGAGGAGAGCATAGCAACAGGGCTACAGAGGGAAAAGTGGAGAGATTCCTACATAGAGGATCGGTGCCGACCAGCACTCACCAGCTGGAGGGGCTTGTCTGCTCACCCTCCAGCCGGGACTGGTGGGGGCTGGGAGCTGAGGCTCAGGCTTCAGAGGTCAGATCCCAGGGAGAAGACTGGGGTTGGCTGCATGAACACAGCCTGAAGGGGGCTACAGCACCACAGCTAGCTGGGAGCAAGTCCGGGAAAAAACCTGGACCTGCCGAAGAGGCAAGACACCAGTGTTTCAGGATGTGCGAGGAGAGGGGATTCAGAGCACTGCCTAAACGGGCTCCAGAGACGGGCGTGAGCTGCGGCTATCAGCACAGACACCAGAGACGGGCATGAAACGCTAAGGCAGTTGCTGCAGCCACCAAGAATCCTGTGTGCAAGCACAGATCACTATCCATACCTCCCCTCCTGGGACCCTGTGCAGCGCACTACTGCAAGAGTCCCGTGATCCAGGGACAACTTACCCAGGAGGACACACGATGCAACTCAGGCTGTTGCAACGTCACGCCGGCCTCTGCCGCCGCAGGCACGCCCCGCATACTGTACCCCTCCCACCCCCGGCCAGAGTGAGCCAGAGCCCCAAAATCAGCTGCTCCTTTAACCCTGTCCTGTCTGGGCTGGGAACAGACACCCTCAGTCAACCTACATGCAGAGGTGGAGCCAAATCCAAAGCTGAAACCCAGAAGCTGTGCGAACAAAGAAGAGAAAGGGAAACGTCTCCCAGCAGCCTCAGGAGCAGCGGATTAAATCTCCACAATCAACTTGATGTACCCTGCATCTGTGCAATGCCTGAATAGATAACGAATCATTCCAAAATTGAGGTGGTGGACATTGGCAGCAACTGTAGACTTGGGGTTTGCTTTCTGCATCTAATTTGCTTCTGGTTTTATGTTTATCTTTAGAGTTATTTTCTTTATATTTAGAGTTTATTATCACTGGTAGATTTGTTTGTTGATTTGGTTGCTGTCTTCCTTTTTTAATATATATATATATATATTTTTTTCCTTTTTCTCTTTTTCTGAGTGTGTATGTGTATGCTTCTGTATGTGAATTTGTCTGTATAGCTTTGCTTTTACCATTTGTCCTAGGAGTCTGTCTATTTTTTTGTTTTTTGTGGGGTTTCTTTGGAAACTTTTTGCACTTGTTATCATTGGTGGATTTGTTTATTGCTTTAGTTGCTCTCTTCTTATTTTCTTTCCTTTTTCCTGTTAATTTTTTATTTCTTATATTAAATTTTTTTTCTTTTAATAACTTTTTATTTTATTTTTTTCTTTCACTTATTCTCCCTTTTCTTATGAGCTGAGTGGCTGACAGGGTGTTGTTGCTCCAGCTGGGTGTCAGGCTTGAGCCTCTCAGGTGGGAGAGCCGGGTTCAGGACACTAGTCCACCAGAGACCTCCCAGCCCAACATAATATCAAACAGCAAAAGCTCTCCCAGAGATTTCCATCTCAACACTAAGATCAAGCTCCACTCAACGACCAGCAAACTACAGTATTGGACACCCCATGCCAAACAACTAGCAAGGCAAGAACAAAACTCACCCATTGGCATAGAGGCTGCCTAAAATTATAATAAGTTCACAGACACCTCAAAACACACCACCAGATGCGGTCCTGCCCACGAGAAAGACAAGATCCAGCCTCATCCACCGGAACACAGGCACCAGTTCCCTCCACAAGGAAGCCTACACAACCCACTGAACCAACCTTACCCACTATGGTCAGACACCAAAAACAACGGGAACTACGAAACTGCAGCCTGCCAAAAGGAGACCCCACATGCAGTAAGTTAAGCAAAATGAGAAGACAGAGAAACAGAGCAGATGAAGGAGCAAAGTAAAAACCCACCAGACCAAACAAATGAGGAGGAAATAGGCAGTCTACCTGAAAAAGAATTCAGAGTAATGATAGTAAAGATGATGCAAAATCACGGAAAAAGAATGGAGAATATACAAGAAACGTTTCACAAGGACCTAGAAGAACTAAAGAGCAAACAAACAGTGATGAACAGCAAAATAAAAGAAATTAAAAATTCTCTAGAAGGAATCAATAGCAGAATAACTGAGGCAGAAGAAAGGATAAGTGACCTGGAAGATAAAATAGTGGAAATAACTACTGCAGAGCAGAATAAAGAAAAAAGAATGAAAAGAATTGAGGACAGTCTAAGAGACCTCTGGGAGGTCTAAACAAACCAACATTTGAATTATAGGGGTCCCAGAAGAAGAAGAGAAAAAGACAGGGGCTGAGAAAATATTCGAAGAGATTATAGTTGAAAACTTCCCTAATATGGGAAAGGAAATAGTCAACTCCAGGAAGCGCAGAGAGTCCCATACAGGAAAAATCCAAGGAGAAACACGACAAGACACACTTTAATCAAACTATCCAAAATTAAATACAAAGAAAAAATATGAAAAGGAGCAAGGCAAAAGCAACAAATAACATACAAGGGAATCCTCATAAACTTAACAGCTGATTTCTCAGCAGAAACTCTGCAAACCAGAAGGGTGTGGCAGGACATATCTAAAGTGATGAAAGGGAAAAACCTACAACCAAGATTACTCTACCCAGCAAGGATCTCATTCAGATTCGATGGAGATATTAAAACCTTTACAGACAAGCAAAAGCTAAGAGAATTCAGCACCACAAAACCAGCTTTATAACAAATGCTAAAAGAACTTCTCTAACCAAGAAACACAAGAGAAACAAAAGACCTACAATAACAAACCCAAAATAATTAAGAAAATGGTAATAGGAAAATACATATCAAAAATTACCTTAAATGTAAATGCATTAAATGCTCCAAGCAAAAGACATAGATTGGCTGAATGGATACAAAACCAAAAACCCTATACATGCTGTCTAAAAGTGACCCACTTCAGACCTAGGAACACATACAGACTGAAAGTGAGGGCATGGAAAAAAGATATTCCATACAAATGGACATCAAAAGAAAGCTGGAGTAGCAATTCTCATATCACACAAAACAGATTTTAAAATAAAAAATGTTACAAGAGACAAAGAAGGACACTACAAAATGACCAAGGGATCAATCTAAGAAGAAGATAAAATAATTGTAAATATTTATGCACCCAACATAGGAGCTCCTCAATACATAAGGCAAATGCTAACAGCCATAAAAAGGGAAATTGACAGTAACATAATCATAGTAGGGGACTTTAACAGCCCACTTTCACCAATGGACAGATCATCCAAATGAAAATAAATAAGGAAACAAAAGCTTTAAATGATACATTAAACAAGATGGACTTAAATGACATTTAGAGGATAGTCCATCCAAAAACAACAGAATACTTTCTTCTCAAGTACTCCTGGAACATTTTCCAGGATAGGTCAGATTTGGGTCACAAATCAGGCCGTGTTAAATATAAGAAAATGAAATGGTATCAAGTATCTTTTCCGACCACATTGCCATCACACTAGATATCAATTACAGGAAAAAAAGTGTAAAAAATACAAACTCATGGAGGCTAAACAATACGCTACTAAATAACCAAGAGATCACTGAAGAAATCAAAGTGGAAATCAAAAAATACCAATGACTTGAAAAAATGACGACCCAAACCTATGGGATGCAGCAAAAGCAATTCTAAGAGGGAAGTATATAGCAATACAATCCTACCTCAAGAAACAAGAAATAGCTCAAATAAACAACCTAACCTTACACCTAAAGCAATTAGAGAAAGAAGAATAAAAAAAAACCCCAAAGTTAGCAGAAGAAAAGAAATCATAAAGATCAGATCAGAAATAAATGAAAAAGAAATGAAGGAAACAACAGAAAAGATCAATAAAACGAAAAGCTGTTTCCTTGAGAAGTTAAATGAAATTGATAAACCATTAGCCAGAATCATCAAAAAAAAAAAAGGGAGAAGACTCAAATCAATAGAATTAGAAATGAAAAAGGAGAAGTAACAACTGACACTGCAGAATACAAAGGATCATGAGAGATTACTACAAGCAACTACATGCCAATAAAATGGACACCCTGGAAGACATGGACAAATTCTCAGAAAAGCACAACCTCCTGTGACTGAACCAAGAAGATATAGAAAATATAAAAAGACCAATCAAAAGCATGGAAGTTGAAACTGTGATTAAAAATCTTCCAACAAACAAAAGCCCAGGACCAGATGGCTTCACAGGCAAATTCTCTCAAACATTTAGAAAAAAGCTAACACCTATCCTTGTCAAACTCATCCAAAATACAGCTGAGGGAGGAACACTACCAAACTCATTCTACGAGGCCACAATCACCCTGATACCAAAACTAGTCAAAGGTGTCACAAAAAAAGAAAACTACAGGCCAGTATAGCTGATGAAGATAGATGCAAAAACCCTCAACAAAATACTAGCAAACAGAATCCAACAGCACATCAAAAGGATCATACACCATGATCAAGTGGGGTTTATCACAGGAATGAAAGGATTCTTCAATACAAGCAAACCAATGTGATACACCATATTAACAAGTTGAAGGAGAAAAACCATATTATCATCTCAATAGATGAAGAAAAAGCTTTTGACAAAATTCAACACATATTTATGATAAAAACCCTCCAGAAAGTAGGCATAGAGTGAACTTACCTCAACATAGTAAAGGACATATATGACAAACCCACAGCCAACATTGTTTTCAAAGGCAAAAAACTGAAACCATTTCCACTAAGATCAGGAACAAGACAATGTTGCACACTCTCACCACTATTATTCAATATAGTTTTGGAAATTTCAGCCACAGCAATCAGTGAAGAAAAAGAAATAAAATGAATCCAAACCTGAAAAGAAGAAGTAAAGCTGTCACTGTTTGCAGATGACATGATACTCCACATAGAGAATCCTAAAGCTGCTACCAGAAAACTACTAGAGCTAATCAATGAATTTGGTAAAGTGGCAGGATACAAAATTAATGCACAGAAATCTCTGGCATTCCTATACACTAAGGATGAAAAATCTGAAAGAGAAATTAAGGAAACACTCCCATTTACCACTGCAACAAAAAGAATAAAATACCTAGGAATAAACCTACGTTGGGGACAAAAGACCTGCATGCAGAAAACTATAAGACAATGATGAAAGAAATTAAATGTGATACATACAGACGGAGAGCTATACCATGTTCTTGGATTAGAAGTGTCAGCATTGTGAAAATGACTCTACTACCCAAAGCAGTCTACAGATTCAATGCAATCCCTATCAAACTACCACTGGCATTTTTCACAGAACTAGAACAAAAAATTTCCCAATTTGTATGGAAACACAAAAGACCCCGAATAGCCAAAGAAATCTTGAGAAAGAAAAACGGAGCCAGAGGAATCAGGCTCCCTGACTTCAGACTACACTACAAAGCTCCAGTAATGAAGACAGTATGGTACTGGCACAAAAACAGAAATACAGATCAATGGAACAGGATAGAAAGTCCAGAGATAAACCCATTCACATATGGTCACCTTATCTTTGATAAAGAAGGCAAGAATATACAATGGAGAAAAGACAGTCTCTTCAATAAATGGTGCTGAGAAAACTGGACAGCTACATGTAAAATAATGAAATTAGTACACTCCCTAACACCATACACAAAAATAAACTCAAAATGGATTAAGACCTAAATGTAAGGCCAGACACTATCAAACTCTTAGAGGAAAACATAGGCAGAACACTCTATGACATAAATCACAGCAAGATCTTTTTTGATCCACCTCCTAAAGAAATGGAAAAAAAAAGAAAAGTTAAGAAATGGGACCTAATGAAACTTAAAAGCTTTTGCACAGCAAAGGAAACCATAAACAACACCAAAAGACAACCCTCAGAATGGGAGAAAATATTTGCAAACAAATCAACAGACAAAGGATTAATCTCCAAAATATCCAAGCAGCTCATGCAGCTCCATATCAACAAACAAACAATCCAATCCAAAAATGGGCAGAAGACCTAAATAGACATTTCTCCAAAGAAGATATACATATTACCAACAAACACGTGAAAGGATGGTCAACATCACTAATCATTAGAGAAATGCAAATCAAAACTACAATGAGGTATCACCTCACACTGGTCAGAATGGTCATCATCAAAAAATCTACAAACAGTAAATGCTGGAGAGGGTGTGGAGAAAAGGGAACCCTCTTGCACTGTTGGTGGGAATGTAAATTGATACAGCCACAATGGAGAACAGTATGGAGGTTCCTTAAAAAACTACAAATAGAACTACCATAGGACCCAGCAATCCCACTACTGGGCATATACCTTGAGAAAACCGTAACTCAAAAAGAGTCATATACCACAATGTTCATTGCAGCACTATTTACAATAGCCAGGACATGGAAGCAATCTAAGTGTCCATCAACAGATGAATGGATAAAGAAGATGTGGCTCATATATACAATGGAATATTGCTCAGCCATAAAAAGAAACGAATTTGAGTCTTTTGTAGTGAGGTGGAAGGACCTAGAGTCTGTCATACTGAGGTAAGTCAGAAAGAGAAAAACAAATACCGTATGCTGACACATATATATGGAATCTAAAAAAAAAAAAAAAAGGTTCTGAAGAACCTAGGGGCAGGACAGGAATAATGATGCAGACGTAGAGAATGGACTTGAGGACATGGGGAGGGGGAAGGGTAAGCTGGTACAAAGTGAGAGAGTGGCATGGACATATATACACTACCAAATATAAAATAGATAGCACTACCAAATATAAAATAGATAGCTAGTGGGAAACAGCCGCATAGCACAAGGAGTTCATCTCAGTGCTTTGTGTCCAACTAGAGGGGTGGGATAGCGAGGGTGGGAGGGAGATACAAGAGGGTGTAGATATGGGGACATATGCATATGTATAGGTGATTCGCTTTGTTATACAGCAGAAAGTAACACAAAATCGTAAAGCAATTTTACTCCAATAAAGATGTAAAAAATAATAATAATAATTGAACAGTTAAATATGGTGCCCATATCTAACCTAAACAGAAGAGCATTGTAGAACTATCTGTTTAGGAGAATTTAAATTTGACAAATAAAATCAGCATTGTTGCAGAACTTCAATATTTGTTCAAACCATGGAGAAAAAGAAAATTCACTCTGACAATTTTTCTTTTATAATTGGAATATTTACTCAAATATTTATCAATTAGGTTTAGGAATAATTAGGTTTAATCATCATCTTAGTGTTTGTTTTATTTGTACCACCTTGACTGTTGTTCTTTTTAAATATATTTTTTAATCTTCTTTTCCGTCAATACTTTTATTATTCCCTTGGTATTTATATATTCCTTTATTATTCTATTGGTATTTACCCCAAAGATACCAAAATGTATCCTTCACTTATGGGAGTATGACATAAATTAGTACTTTCACCACTTCTCAACAATAGAAGGTCCTTCTTCCCTCTCCCACCTCCTATGTTATCATTGTCTTGTACCTTAGATCAGGGGTCCCCAACCCCTTGGCCACGGATCAGTACTGGTCCGTGGCCTGTTAGGAACTGGGCCTCACAGCAGGAGGTGAGCGGCGAGCGAGTGAAGTTTCACCTGCTGCTCCCCATCACTCCCCATCACTCGCGTTACTGCCTAAACCATCATTTGCATTACCGCCTGAACCTCTCCCCCTCCTCACCACCCATCTGTGAAAAAACTGTCTTCCACGAAACCAGTTCCTGGTGCCACGAAGTTTGGGGACCGCTGCTTTAGATCATTATGTTTTTCCAACATCATATTTTCATTTTTCTTATTTCATACAGTCAACATTTGTTAATATTCACCCCCAGCTCATTATAAAGAAAATTACTATTTAATAAATATAGTCAATCTTTTGCCTCATTCCGAATAGCTTTCTCATGGATCTCAGATTTCTCTAGCAACAAACAATATTTGTGGACCCAAAAGTATTTAAAATCACAATAAGTAGACAGAAGATGAGCAGCCTTTGCTTTACTCTCATGAGGTCACATATGTGCTTGCTTACGCATTTCCACTATGAAACATTAAGAAACAAAACACTTAGAACAACTAGTACAAAACATGCAATCCATTGTAATCTGTATGATATCGCCTGGACATTATGTGATAGAAAGTGAATCATGTTGACATCCTTGATCTCCCTTGATTATGTTGATCTCCTTATTTCTTCCAGCTTATTTTGACATATATGATTCTTCCTTCTGTTTCTACATTAATTGATCCTATTATGCTCCCTATTTGTCTCCCTATGGCACTTCAATTTACCTAGACATTATACCTGGACCTCTTTTAGTCTGTCACAGATGATCCCTCCTATACCTTAGGTGGGGAAATGGGGCTTATGGGAAAGATATATAGGTGAGACCCTAAAAATATATTTTTTTTCATAAATTATTTACTTTTGAACCATATATTTTATATATTCAAAAACATAATTAAACAAAAAGGGAAAACAGTGATCTCTAAAACAAGCCAAAATAAACAAATCTAACTGCATATCAAATTGGGAAAATAATCACACATAAAAATAACTGTTTCAAGTGACGTGACTTTTGAATACAGTGTTGAGACTGTACATCTTTAGTAGGATATATTTTAAGGAAAAAGAAAAAGGCAGAGAAAAGTAAAAATCCACTTAGTAATTTCACTCTTAGTAGCAATACTGGCATTGTAATTTTGAAGCTATTATGTATATTGTGGGGTAGGGTAAATCAACCTTTCTTAAGAATGAAAGACAAAAGACACAGATGTAAAATAAAAACAATTTTAAGAAAAACTGACTTAATGTTTAATTTCAATTGAGCATATACATGAGAACTTATGATTTTCTTCATTGTTCTCACTAATATATTTCCTAGTTTGCTCCTCATAAGGCCTAGAGGCAATGATGCCAGTAACAATGAGAAGACCTAGTCCCCAGATCTTGGTTTCTAAATACTACTGCCAATTAAAAAGGACCATGGCTTATTGCTGAGATGGTTTATTCCATGGCTAGAATAGAGAAGTACAAGTTTAGCCATGGACATCATGTTACAGCAGAATGCAAGGGAGAGGATCAATAATTTACAAATAACGAGAATTGACATTTTAAAAATTGAGCTGTAATTTGATAACAAAATGCAGATTTCAGGGCTGGGGCACCAAATTAAATGTAGAGGCAAAATATAACATGTTTTACTTTTTTACTATACGGGGTTTTTTTTCTCTAGTGGTATTTTATTGTGAATCAACTTTCATTATGTTCTTAATGTTTCTCATAACTCCACTATGTGATTATCTGATCCACCAAGGCATTCATTTAACAGTACTTTTGGTCTGAGATCTATATTTCCACATTATCTTTGCAACAACTGTTTATTTGATGAAGTTGGTATCTCAAAAACGTATTACTAATGCTTTAATTAATGTTTTGCATGGTTCTGAGTAATCATATGGTATGCATTACATCCTTCAATTATCCCCTGAATGGTATAATGGATGTATTGTAAAATCTGTTGATTTCTAATTGCAGAGTAGAATGTGCATGCATGTATGTAAAAATATGTATTTTAAATAGATAATGCTGCAATTTGTTTTTCTAAAAGCTACTGCTACTTTATACTATTTAGTTGCCAGTGAATATATTCTGTGCATAAACAAAGTCCTTTTTAGTGTAATGCGGTACCATACTAGTAATTCATAAAATTATCTCAGCCCTGAGGGATTGATCTGGTTGAAACTGCACTATTAATTTGTTTAAACATTAACCTTAAAAGAGAATTATACATAACCCTTTCCTTACTTTTACTAATGTCTGCTTATATATAATCTATGTTGACAAAACACATTGAATATTGACTTCATTATTTCATAATATTTTTATTGAAATGTAATTTACATAACATAAAGTTCAGCATTTTAAAGAGTACAATCCAATGGTTTTTAGTATATTCACAGAGTTGTGTAACCTCACCACTATTTAAATTTAGAATATTTTCATCCCTCATAAAGAAACTCCATACCAGTTATAATCACTCCTCATTCCCCCTGTCTCCAGCCCCTGGCATATACTAATCTGCTTTCTGTCTCTATGTATACTCCTATTCTGGACATTTCATATAAAAGGAATCATATAATAGGTAGTCTTTTTTGACTGGCTTCTTCCACTTACCATAATGTTTTCAAGGTTTATCCATGTTATAGCATCATTACTTCATTTATTTTTATGGCTGAACAATATTCCACTGTGTGGATATACCACATTATGTTTATCCATTTGTCAATTAATGGACATTTGGGTAGTTTCCACTTTTTGGCTATTATGAATAATACTGTTATAAATATTCATGTACGAGGATTTGTTAGCATATGTTTTCAATTCTCTTGGGTATAATAACTTCTTGTTTTAACATTATGAGAAACTCCCACACTGTTTTTCAAAGTGGTTTCACTATTTTATAATCTCACCAGTAACACATGAGGGTTCCACTTTCTCATTATCATCGCCAACACTTGTTATTTTATGTCTTTTTTATTATAGCCATTCTAATGGATATGCAGTGGTATCTCACTGTGGGTATGATTTGCATTTCCTTAATAACTAATGATGTTGAGCATCTTTTCATGTGCTTATTGGCCATATGTATATCTTCTTTGAAGAAATGTCTGTTCAGATCTTTTCTGCATTTTTAAATGGGCTATTCATCTTGTTATCATACAGTTATAAGAATTCTTTACATATACTAACACAAGTTCCTCATCAGATACAGGATTAGCATACTTGTCTCCCATTCTGTGTGTTTTTAATTTATAAATGTTGTTCTTTGAAGTATGCTTTTAATTTTGGTTCAATACAATTTATCTATTTTTTCTTTAGTTATTTGTGCTTTTGATGTTGTATGGAAAAAAACATTGCCTTACCCAAGGTCACAAATATGTACTCCTGTGTTCCCTTCTAATAGTTCTCAAGCTTTTGTTCTTACATTTAGATCTATCATCCATTTCAAGTTAATTTTAGTATATAGTGTGAGGTAGGGGTCTAACTTCATTCTTCTGCATGTGTATATCCAGTTGTCTCAGCACCAATTGTTAAAACATCTATACTTTTCTCCATTGAATTGTCTTGGCAACCTTGTCAAAAATCAATTGATGGTAAATGTATTTATTTCTGTAAAATCAACTCTATTCCACTGACCTATATGTTTATCCTTATGCCAGTTCCACACTGTCATTATTACTGTGGCTCCGTAGTCAGTTGTGAAATTGGGAAGTCTTTCAACTTTGTTCTTTTTCAAAATTGATTTTAGTATTCAGAGGCCCTTATATCTCCATATTAATTTGGGGAGCAGCTTGTCAACTTTCTGGGAAAAAAGCTGGAATTTTGATAAGGTTGCATTGAAACTATAATTCAGTATGGGAACTATTTGCATCATAACACTACATTAAGTTTTCTGATACATGAACATGGGGGGTATTTCCATTTATTTAGGCCTTCCTTAATTTCTGTAAACAATATTTTGTAGCTTTCAGTTTAAAAGTATTGTACTTCTTATGTTAAACTTATTCCTGAATATTTTGTTCTTTTTGACCCTTTCGTAAAGTATAGCTGTATTTTTTAATTTTATTTTTTTCCTTTTTTTTTATTGGAGTATAGTTGCTTTACAGTGTTGTGCTGGTTTCTGCTGTACAGCAAAGTGAATCAGCCACACATATACATATAACCCCACTTCCTTGGATTTCCTTCCCATTTAGGTCACCACAGAGCATTGAGTAGAGTTCCCTGTGCTATACAGTGTGTTTTCATTAGTTACCTATTTTATATGTATTAGTGTCTATATGTCAATCCTAATCTCCCAATCCATCCCAACCCCCTTACCCCCTTGGTATCCATACGTGTGTTCTCTACGTCTGTGTCTCTATTTCTGCTTTGCAAA
The DNA here is from genome assembly GCF_964270905.1 of Leucopleurus acutus. NCBI lineage: Eukaryota > Metazoa > Chordata > Mammalia > Artiodactyla > Delphinidae > Leucopleurus > Leucopleurus acutus. The sequence goes on along the minus strand of NC_139148.1, from coordinate 108,149,167 downwards.
TAAGTTAATGTATACCATTTTCTAGATCCCACATATATGCGTTAATATATGATATTTGTTTTTCTCTTTCTGACTTACTTCACTCTGTATGACAGTCTCTAGGTCCATCCACGTCTCTGCAAATGGCGCAATTTTGTTCTTTTTATGGCTGAGTAATATTCCATTGTATATATGTACCATATCTTTTAATTTCATTTTTTATTGTTCATTGTTAGGACATAGAAATGCAAATGATTTTTTTTTAATATTGATCTTGTGTATTGTAACCTTGTTGAACTTATTTATCAGTTCTAATAGTTTTCTTGTGGATTCCTTTGGATTTTCTATATATAAGATCATGTCATTTGTAAATATAAATATATTTCTTCCTTTCCAATCTGAATGGTTTCGCTTCCTTTTCTTGCCCTAATTGCCTTGGCTAGAACTTCCAGTATAAAGTTGAGTAGAAGTGGTGAGAGCAGACATCCTTGTCTTCTCATTTTTTAGTAATAAACTTTTAGAAAATATTTTGCCAAGCTTAATAATCATTATTTGATATTAGAGTTGGATGTTACATCTACATTGTCTACCCTTGCAATGTCTTTACTGGCAGTTGTGATAAGGAAAATATCTTTCTTTTCTTTAAAAAAAAATTGCACTCTCTGAGAAGCAGGAAATGATAGTCTAATAATATGCATAACCTCCCTGTGGGTTAGTGTTTTCTGTATTTATCAGGCATAGTTGTTAGTGAATGGAAAATATTTAAATTTCTTTTTGTATTGAGTCTCTTTCTACAAATGTGGCTAAGTTTGAGGGAAGGAGAACAGAGCACTCACAATATACTAATTTTTGAAACAAAATTTAATGGTTTCTATACCCAATATGGAAAGCATTTAGTATCATTTTCTGATAGCTATTTTTGCAGAAAACGTTATGTGGTGGTGCCATTCAAGGCTTACTTTTTTTCTTGCTTTTTCCTTAGTTTATATGACTGTGAATATTCAGAATTCAGTTTTAATCCAGCTGCAAATGACTCTTCTCAGTAACACTCCATGGCAGAGATTTCACAGGTCAACCATATCTATTGCAAAGAGTCAGTTCCTTTTATTCATTTCAAATTAACTGCCTTTTAGCTCCACCAGTTGTCTCCTGATTTTCAGGAATATGTTCAAGCCACTGAGGAGCAGTGGAATCTGACATTCACTATGTCCATAATTATTTAGGGAGGGTCAGTCAAGGTCTTTTTTTTTCTTCAGCCTTAAAAGAATAATTTTCATGCCCTTATTAGGACTCAGAGTTTTCTATCTCGGAAGGAAGGAAAATACAAAATACATTTATCACCATCCATGGAGATAGTGCTACAGTATGTACTTTTTGGAACCTCTCTATGCACAGAGTATTTTCAGCACTTAATTTTATTTGTAATTATAAATTTTCAATAATCAATGTTCATTTCTTTTTAAATGAATTTTTCAAACTTATAGTATGTTTTAATCAAATAATAGAGAAGGATTTATTATGAAAACAATCCTAGGCTCTCCTCCTCCCTGGAGGGAACCATTCTTAAATATTTCAACTCCTTATAGCTGTCACTTCCATGTCTCTAAATAATATGCTTACACTGCTAAATCTTGACTGATCAATTTTACACATTATCTTTTGCCTTCCTGATACAGATTAGGACTAAGATTACTTATATCCTATAAAATTAATACCATGCAAATATAATGACATATCTATTTTTCAGTACCTCTATTAATTGTTTTTGTAAATAAAACACTTACACCCTAATGTCTTGTTCCACCAAATATAAACAGAATCTCTCAATTTGCACTTTGTAAGGAAATGATGTTAACACATATTTTCACTTCAGTTTTCCTGCCCCTTTCCATTCCCTTACATTTGCTGCCTATATGTATACTTTTCCATGACAACTGAATTTAAGTTGTCCAGTCTTCATCTACAGATTTTTCTAAAAGTTTAAAATAAGAAAACAGTGTTTATGTTAGTATGAGAACATAAAGAACATGAACAAAGTTGTGTACTATGATTGCATTTCTTATTTTGTTATAACTTTTTTGCTTTTGCTGGGGTTTCTTCTTAAATAGTATTTATTGAGGTACAAATCATACACTATAAAATTTACCATTTTACAGTTTACAGTTGAGGATTTTAGTATACTCAGAGTTCTGCTGCATCACCAAAATCTAAGATTAGAAGACTTTTATAACTCCAAAAAGAAGCCCTGTATTCATCAATGCTTCCTCCCAATACTCGACTCCAAGTCCTAAGTAACCACAAATCTACTTCCTATCTCTTTGGAACTGTCTATCCTGGGCATTTCATGTTGGTCAAGGGGAACAAACTTGCAGTTAGAAAATGAATAAGTTCTGGAGACCTAATGCAGAGCATTGTGATTATAGTCAACAGTACTATATTATATATTTCAAAGTTGCTAAGAGATTAGGTCTTAGATATTCTCACTACAAAATGAAATGATAATTATGTGTCATGATGGAGTTGTTAACTAACACTATGGTGATAATCATATTGAAATATATAAATGTATCAAATCAACAAGTTGTATACCTTAAACTGACAACATGTCATATGTCAATTACATCTCAAAAAAAGTAATCATACAGTATGTGACCTTTGTGACTGGCTTCTTTCACTTAGCATAATGTTTTCAAGGTCCATCAATACTGTAGCAAGCTTCAGTACTTCATTCCTGTCTGTGGCCAAAGAATAATATTGCACTGCATGGACATATCAAATTTAGTTATCCATTCATCAACTGATGGATATATAAGTTATTTCTATATTTTGGCTATTGTGAATAAAACTGCAACAACTATTTGTGGACATATTTCTGTGTAGGCACTTGTTTTCACTAATCTTGGATATATAACTAAGTAGCAAAGTTTCTGGGTCATATGGTAACTCTATGTTTAATTTTACTATTAGTTATATATCCAAGAGAAACGAAAACAAATGTCCACACAAAAATGTGTATACAACTGTTTGTTGCAGTGTTATTTGTAAGAGCCAAGATATAAGAACAACTTATATGTACAAAAATGAACTCAAGATGGATGAAAGACCTAAATGTAAGACCGAAAATCTTAAAACTCCTGGAAGAAAACATAGGCAGAACACTCTTTGACATAAAATGTGGCAATATTTTTTTGCATCTGTCTTCTAAGCCAAAGGAAACAAAAGCAAAAATAAAGAAATGAGACCCAATTAAGCTTAGAAGCTTTTACATAGCAAAGGAAACCAAAAGACGAAACAAAAAGACAACCTACTAAATGGGAAAAAAATTTGCAAATGATATAACCAATAAGCAGTTAATATCCAAAATATATAAAGAGCTCATACAACTCAATATCAAAGAAACAAACAACCCAATTTGAAAATGGGCAGAAGACCTGAATAGACATTTTTCCAGTGAAGATATACAGATGGCCAACAGGCACATGAAAAGATATTCAATATTGCTAATCATCAGAGAAATGCAAATTAAAACCCCAGTGAGATATCACCTCACACCTGTCAGAATGGCTATCATCAAAAGGACTACAAATAACAAATGTTGGCAAGGATGCAGAGAAAAGGGAACCCTCGTACACTGTTGGTGGGAATGTTAACTGGTGCAGCTACTATGGAAAACAGTATGGAGGCTCCTCAAAAAACTAAAAATAGAACTACCATATGATACAGCAATTCTGCTCTTGGATATATATCCAAAGAATATGACAACACTAATTCGAAAAGATACATGCACCCCAATGTTCATAGCAGCATTATTTACAATAGCCAAGATTTGCAAGCAATATAAGTGTCCATCAACAGATGAATGGATAAAGAAGATGTGGTACATATACACAATGGAATACTACTCAGCCATAAAAAGAATGAAATTCTGCCATTTGCAGCAACATGAATGGGCCTGGAGGGTATTATGCTCAGTGAAATAAGTCAGATAGAAAAAAACAAATATTCGATGTTATCACTTACCTGTGGAATCTTAAAAAATAAAACAGACTGATGAATATAACAAAACAGAAACAGACTCACAGATAAAGAGAACTAACTGATGGTTACCAGTCGGGAGAGGGAAAGGGGGAGGGGCAAGAAGCGGGTAGAGGATTAAGAGGCACCAACTACTATGTATAAAATAAATAAGCTACAAGGATATATTACACAGCACAGGGAATATAGCCAATATTTTATAATAACTTTAAATGTAATATAATTTTTAAAAATACTGAATCACTATGTTATATACCTGAAACTAATATAATAATATAAATCACCTATACTTCAATAAAAAAATTTTTTTGAGGAATTGCCAGATTATTTTCCAAAGAGGATACACTATTTACATTTTCATCAGCAGTGTAGGAGAGTTCCAATTTCTCCATGTCCTCCAAACATTTGTTATTATCTATATTTTTACAGTCACCTTAACACCTGTTATCACCTATTATTTTATAGTCACCCTAGTACATGTGAAGTTATACCTCATGAAGGTGCTGATTTCCATTTCCCTGATGACCAGTAATGTCAGGCATAATTTCATATACTTACTTTCCATTTGTATATCTTCTTTAGAGGAATGTCTAAGCAGATCATTTGCCCATATCTAATCAGGTTATTTGTCTTTTTCTTATTGAGTTGTAAGAGTTTTTGAGGTTTTCTGTATACAGGTCCATTACCAGATATATGATTTGCAAATATTCTCTCCCATTCTGTGGGTTGTCTTCTCACTTTTTGATCACATCATTTGCAGCAGGAAAGTTTTTAATTGTGATGCAGTACAATCTATCTACTTTTGTCTTTTGCTGCTTTTGCTTTTGGTGTAGCAAATAAACCATTGCCAAATCCAAAATAACGAAGATTTACCCCTATGTTTTCTTCTAAGAGTTTTATAGTTTTACCTCTAACAATTAAGTCTATTGTCTATTCTGTGATGTGTCTAGGTGTGGACATCTTTATTCTAGTTGGAGTTTTCTGTACTTCTTGGATGTGTATATGAATATTTTTCATTTCAAACTTGGCAAGTTTCAGTCATTTCTTCAGATACTCTTTCTGCCTCTTTCTCATTCTCTCCTCTCCTTCTGGTATTCCCACTATGCATATGTCCCACATTTCTCTGAGGCCATGTTTTTCTTTATTTTGTTTTCTCACTATTCTTCTCATGACATAATTTCTATTGGTCTATCTTCAAGTCCTTCTGCTAGCTCAAATACTACAGGCTCTCATTGTCCTTATCAAAATTTAGTGGATTTTCTTGACTTTCACCATTTGTTTTATGCCCTCAGGACAATTTACAGAGATGTTAAATGATGTTTTTGTTATATATATGTGTGTGTGTGTGTGTGTGTGTATATATATATACATGTATATATATATATATGTATATATACACACACACACATGTATTATATATGTATGTATTTTCTTCATTTAAATGGCTGTTTTCTTGAAAGGGAGAGATTTTACTATACTCCTCCACAAGTCATCCCTGCCTGAGATTTCGGTCTTTTTAAATTTAGGTTTTAAATTAATTGTGGTAAACAAAAGGTGGTCCCCCAAAGATGTCCATGTCCTAATACCCAGAACCTGTGAATGTGACAGGTTACAGAGAAAAGGGGGTTTAAGTTTGCAGATAGAATTAAGGTTACTAATCTGAAGACTTTGAGATAGGGGTATTATCCTGGATTATCTGTTGGACCCAATGTAATCAAAAGGGTCCTTAGAAGTGGAAATATAAGGCAGAGGAGGAGTCAATGTCAGATTGTTGCAATGTGAGGAACTTAACCATTTATTCCTAGCTTTGAAAATGGAGGAATGGACTATGATCCAAGGAATGTGAGCAGCCTCTACCAGCTGCTCACAGAAAAAGAAAAAAGATGGATTCTTCCTTAAAGCTTCCAAAAAGGAATATGGCCCTGTACTGACACGATGATTTCCACATCAGACTTCTGAACTACAGAACTGTCATATACTAGGTTTGTGTCACTGTAAGCAATCACATTTATGGTAATTTGTCAAAGCATCAGTAGGAAACAATGTACCCACCAACGTGCCATTTAACCCTCCTTGCCTTCCAGAGTTCTCTACCCAGTTGGTCCAAGCTTTGCTGGTTGCACTCTAGGTCTGCCACACAGCTACACATATATCACCCGAAGAAGTAGAGGTAAGATTATAATCATTGTTGACTAAATCTCATGTTGTATTAGTTATGCATAAATCACCTTAAGTTTTCAATTGCTGAAAGGACTCATAGTATTTACCTGTTTATACTCATCAAAGAGCTTCACAACATGCAAAGGATATAACACAGCATCCGAAAAAGAAGGATATGCATTGACAAATATCCAAAGATCTCAGGTGCTGGCTTCTTTTCTTCCAATTGTTGGATCATGCAAGGATGCACTTTGGTTCCAGACCTCAAATGATTACGAGTGTGAACGCACATCATTTGGGTACCAGGAAGCCCAAAGTCTATTCATTGTGTGAGTATTTTATAGTAAACTGATCATGTAAGCATATACTACCTATGTGACTAGCCTTAATCACTGAAATTCCCCAAGCCTCACGAAAACCCATTGCAAAATCATCAATCCAATTATTATTACACAGTGCTGACAAAATGTTAATCTCTACCCTTGAAACACTCATGGACCCATGGTTACAGAGCATCATTTATCTTTCCTTAATACATTTCATAGCACTGGCCATTGGTCAGTACCTTGAGATAAGCAAAAAATCAATTTAGACTAGATGAGATTAATCTATGTGATGTGTGTTTCTCTGTTTCCTTTCATGTCTTACATACTGTTTTCTGGAAGCTACTTTTTATCTTTGGAGTTCCAAACTTTCAAAGAGATGCACTTAGGTATAGATCTGTTTGTTTGTTTGTTTTTGTTTTGCAATTACTCGCTTCTTTCATTTATTGCACCAGGTACACAATGAGCCCTTAATTCATGTTCTTTAGCTTCATAAAATTTTGTTATGACTTCCATAGTTTCCTCTCTTCTATGTAATATAGTCTCCGTTTTTGGATTCCCATTAGATATTGGGTCACGTGAACTGATGACCTGATCCTCTTAATGTTTTTCACTCTTATTTGCTTCTTGAGCTTGTTTCAGTAGTGTGTGTCCTTCTAGAAATTTGTCCATTTCACCTAGTTAACTGTTTTTTTTGACATACAACTGTTCATAGCATTCTCTATAACCCTTTTTATTTTCATAAAGTCAGTATTCCATTGTAGCTAGAGAACATACTTTATATGATTAAATCATTTAAAATTTGTTTGACTTATTTTATGGCTTAAAATATCATCTATCCTACAGAATATTCCATCTTCAATTGAAAAGAATTTTTATTCTGCTGTTATTGGATGGAATGCTTTACAGATGTATATTAGGTCTAGCTGTTTTGCAGCGTTGCTCAAGTCTCCTATTTCCTTGTTCTTAGCTGTCTTATCCATTGACCAAAGTGAGTGATTTATTGGCCCTACTATTATTATTAAATTGTCTATTTCTCCCTTAAATTATTTCAGTTTCAACTACTTATATTGTGGATTTCTGTGGTTAGGTAAATTTATGTTTATAATTGTTATGTCTGTTAGAAGAATTGCCCCTCTTATCATTATAAAATTGCCTTTTTTGTCTTTAGAAACATTTTTGCCTTCAAGTCTATTTTATCTCATATTAGTATGCCCACTCCACTCTCTTTTGGATACTCCTTGCATGATATATCTCTTTAAATTCTTTTAGATTAAAACAATTAGTGTCTTTAAATCTAAAATGTATCTCTTGTAGACCACATATATTTGGATCATTCTTTTAAACAGTGACACAAATATTCTAAACAAAATGCTAGCAATTGAATCCTGATATATGAAAGAATATGATACATCATAGCCAAGTGAGGCTTGTCCCAGGAGTGCAACATTGGTTTAACATTTAAAAATCAATAATTATTCAATAAAACAATCAATAATTATAATCGCTTATATTAACAATAAAAATAGAAAAATACTATAATGAACACAATAGAAGTAGAACAAATATTTGATAAAATTCAACCCTTATTCATGATAAAAATTATCCAGATAGGGATTGAAGAAAACTTTCTTAAACCTAAAAAATCTGTAAGATAAGCTGCAGGAAATATTAAATTTAGTAATGAATAATTGAACTCAAGTTCCCTAAGAACAGGAACATTGCATGGATGCTGGCTATTACCACTTCTATTAAACATTGTACTGAAGGTCCTAGTTAGTGTTACTTGGCAAGAAGAAAAAATAAAAGTCACAAGAATTGGAAGAGGAGAAATAAAGTTTCTCGATCTGTAGAATTAATTTTACATGACTGTGCATGTAGGGAATCCAAAATAATTTACAATTAGTATTAAGAAGTTAATTGGGCAAATTCTGCAGCCTGTGGAATGAAAACCATATTCACAGAAAGACAGACAAAATGAAAAGGCAAAGGACTTTGTACCAGATGAAGGAACAAGATAAAACCCCAGAAAAACAACTAAATGAAGTGGAGATAGGCAACCTTCCAGAAAAAGAATTCAGAATAATGATAGTGAAGATGATCCAGGACCTCAGAAAAAGAATGGAGGCAAAGATTGAGAAGAGCAAGAAATGTTTAACAAAGACCTAGAAGAATTAAAGAACAAACAAACAGAGATGAACAATACAATAACTGAAATGAAAAATATACTAGAAGGAATAAATAGCAGAATAACTGAGGCAGAACAACGGATAAGTGACCTGTTAGACAGAATGGTGAAATTCACTGCCACGGAACACAATAAAGAAAAAAGAATGAAAAGAAACAAAGACAGCCTAAGAGACATCTGGGACAACATTAAATGCACCAACATTCGCATTATAGGGGTCCCAGAAGAAGAAGAGAGAAAGGACCCGAGAAAATATTTGAAAAAATTATAGTTGAAAAAGTTCCTAACATGGGAAAGGAAATAGCCACCTAAGTCCAGGAAGCGCAGAGTGTCCCAGGGAGGATAAACCCAAGGAGAAACACACTGAGATACACAGTAATCAAATTGACAAAAATTAAAGACAAAGAAAAATTATTGAAAGCAACAAGGGAAAAATGACAAATAACATACAAGGGAACTCCGAGAAGGTTAAGAGCTGATTTCTGAGCAGAAACCCTACAAGCCAGAAGGGAGTGGCACGATATATTTAAAGTGATGAAAGGGAAGAACCTACAACCAAAATTACTCTACCCAGCAAGGATCTCATTCAGATTCGATGGAGAAATCAAAAGATTTCCAGACAAGCAAAAGCTAAGAGAATTCAGCACCACCAAACCAGCTCTACAACACATGCTAAAGGAACTTCTCTAAGTGGGAAAAACAAAAGAAGAAAAGGTAATAGGAAACAATTAAGAAAATGGTAATAGGAACATACATATCGATAACTACCTTAAACGTGAATGTATTAAATGCTCCAACCAAAAGACACAGGCTTGAGGAATGGATACAAAAACAAGACCCATATATATGCTGTCTACAAGAGACCCACTTCAGACCTAGGGACACATACAGACTGAAAGTGAGGGCATGGAAAAAGATATTCCATGCAAATGGAAATCAAAAGAAATCTGGAGTAACAATACTCATTTCAGATAAAATAAACTTTAAAATAAAGAATGTTACAAGAGACAAAGAAGGACACTACATAATGATCAGGGGATCAATCCAAGAAGAAGATATAACAATTATAAATATATATGCACCCAAGATAGGAGCACCTCAATACATAGGGCAACTCCTAACAGCTATAAAAGAGGAAATCAACAGTAGCAAAATAACACTGGGGGACTTTAACACCTTACTTACACCAATGGACAAATCATCCAGACAGAAAATTAATAAGGAAACACAAGCTTTAAATGACACAATAGACCAGATAGACTTAATTGGTATTTATAGGACATTCCATCCAAAAACAGCAGATTACACTTTCTTCTCAAGTGCACACAGAATATTCTCCAGGATAGATCACATCTTGGGTTACTAATCAAGCCTTGATAAATTTAAGAAAATTGAAGTCATATCAAGCATCTTTTCTGACCACAACTCTATGAGATTAGAAATGAATCACAGGGAAAAAACATAAAAAACACAAACACATGGAGGCTAAACAATATGCTACTAAATAACCAAGAGATCACTGAAGAAATCAAAGAGGAAATTAAAAAATACCTAGAAGCAAATGACAATGAAAACACGATGGCCCAAAACCTATGGGATGCAGCAAAAGCAGTTCTAAGAGGGAAGTTTATAGCAATACAAGCCTACCTCAAGAAACAAGAAAAATCTCAAATAAACAATCTAAACTTACACCTAAAGGAACTAAAGAAAGAAGAAAAAACAAAACCCAAAGTTAGTAGAAGGAAAGAAATCATAAAGATCAGAGCAGAAATAAATGAAGTAGAAACAAAGAAAACAATAGCAAAGATCAATAAAACTCAAAACAGGTTCTTTGAGAAGATAAACAAATATGATAAAACTTTAGCCAGACTCATCAAGAAAAAGAGGGAGAGGACTCAAATCATTAAAATTAGAAATGAAAAAGAAGAAGTTAAAATGGACACTGCAGAAATACAAAGCATCCTAAGAGACTACTACAAGCAATTCTATGCCAATAAAATGGACAACTTGGAAGAAATGGACAAATTCTTAGAAAGGTATAACCTTCCAAAACGGAACCAGGAAGAAATAGAAAATATGAACAGACCAATCACAAGTAGTGAAATTGAAACTGTGATTAAAAATCTCCCAGCAAACAAAAGTCCAGGACCAGATGGCTTCACAGATGAATTCTATCAAACATTTAGAGAAGAGCTAACACCCACCCTTCTCAAACTCTTCCCAAAAAATGCAGAGGAAGGAACACTCCAAAACTCATTCTATGAGGCCACCATCACCCTGATACCAAACCCAGAAAAAGATACTACAAAAAAAGAAAAATACAGACTAATATCACTGATGAATATAGACGCAAAAATCCTCAACAAAATACTAGCAAACAGAATCCAAGAGCACATTAAAAGGATCATACACCATGATCAAGTGGGATTTATCCCAGGGGTGCAAGGATTCTTCAATATACGTAAATCAATGTGATATACCATTTTAACAAATTGAAGGAGAAAAACCATATGATCATCTCAAGAGATGCAGAAAAAGCTGTTGACAAAATTTAACACCCATTTATGATAAAAAAAAACTCTTGAGATAGTGGGCATAGAGGGAGCTTACCTCAACATAATAAAGGCCATATACGACACACCCAGAGCAAACATCATTCTCAATGGTGAAAAACTGAAAGCATTTCCTCTAAGATCAGGAAAAAGACAAGGATGTCCACTCTCGCTACTAGTATTCAACATAGTTTTGGACGTCCTAGCCACGGCAATCAGAGAAGAAAAAGAAATAAAGGGAATACAAATTGGAAAAGAAGAAGTAAAACTGTCACTGTTTGCAGATGACATGATACTATACATAGAGAAACCTAAAGATGCCACCAGAAAACTACTAGAGCTAAGCTATGAATCTGGTAAAGTTGCAGGATACAAAATTCATGCACAGAAATCTCTCGCATTCCTATACACTAACAACAAAAGATGAGAAAGAGAAATTAAGGAAACAATCCCATTCACCATTGAAACAAAAAGAATAAAATACCTAGGAACAACCCTACCTAAGGAGGTAAAAGACTTGTATGCAGAAAACTATAAGACACTGATGAAAGAAATCAAAGATGATACAAACACATGGAGAGATATACCATGTTCTTGGATTGGAAGAATCAATATTGTGAAAATGTCTATACTACCCAAAGCAATCTACAGATTCAATGCAATCCCTATCAAATTACCAGTGGAATTTTCCACAGAACTAGAACAAAATATCTTAAAATTCGTATGGAGACACAAAAGACCCCGAATAGCCAAAGCAGTCTTGAGGGAATAAAATGGAGCTGGAGGAATCAGACTCCCTGACTTCAGACTATACTACAAAGCTACAGTAATCAAGACAATATGGTACTGGCACAAAAACAGAAATATAGATCAATGGAACAGGATATAAAGCCCATAGATAAACCCACGCCATATGGTCAACTGAACTCTGACAAAGGAGGCAAGGATATACAATGGAGAAAAGACAGTCTCTTCCATAAGTGGTGCTGGGAAAACTGGACAGCTACATGTAAAAGAATGAAATTAGAACACTTCCTAACACCATACACAAAAATAAACTCAAAATAGATTAGAGACCTAAATGTAAGACCAGACACTATAAAACTCTTGTAGTAAAAAAACTCTTTGACGTAAACCACAGCAAGATCTTTTTTGACCCACCTCCTAGAGTAATGGAAATAAGAACAAAAATAAACAAATAGGACTTAATTAATCTTAAACGCTTTTGCACAGCAAAGGAAAACATAAAGACAAAAACACAACCCTCAGAATGGGAGAATATACTTGCAAACGAATCAACAGACAAAGGATTAATCTCCAGAATATATAAACAGCTCATGCAGCTCAGTATTTAAAAAAAAACAAAACAACCCTATCAAAAAATGGGCAGAAGACCTAAATAGACATTTCTTTAAAAAAAACATACAGATGGCTGAGAAGCACATGAAAAGCTGCTCAACATCACTAATTATTAGAGAAATGCAAATCAAAACTACAATGAGGTATCACCTCACACCAGTTAGAATGGGCACCATCAGGAAATCTACAAACAACAAATGCTGGAGAGGGTGTGGAGAAAAGGCAACTCTTTTGCACTGTTGGTGGGAATGTAAATTGATACAGCCACTATGGAGAACAGTATGGAGGTTCCTTATAAAACTAAAAACACCATTACCATATGACCCAGCCATCCCACTACTGGGCATATTCCCAGAGAAAACCATAATTCAAAAAGACACATATACCCCAATGTTCATTGCAGCACTATTTACAATAGCCAGGTCGTGGAAGCAACCTAAATGCCCATCAACAGACGAATAGATAAAGAATATGTGGTACATATGTACAATGGAATATTTCTCAGCCATTAAAAGGAACAAAATTGGGTCATTTGTAGAGATGTGGATGAACCTAGAGACTGTCATACAGAGTGAAGTAAGCCAGAAAGAGAAAAACAAATATCGTATATTAACACATATATGTGGAACCTCGAACAACGGCACAGATGAACCGGTTTGCAGGGAAGAAATGGAGACACAGATGTAGAGAACAAACCTATGGACACTAAGGGGGTAAAATGGCGGGGGTGGTGGTGGTGGTGGTGGGATGAATTGCGAGATTGGGATTGACATATATAGACTAATACGTATAAAATAGATAACTAATAAGAACCTGCTGTATAAAAAATATATAAAATAAAAATTTTTAAAATAGTCAGTTGAGCAAGGTTGCTTGATACAAGGTCAGCACTTTAAAAGCTGTATTTATTTATATAGCTATAAATAGAAAGTGAAGTTTAATGTAAGTCCTTTTTAGTAATATGAGAAGTATCAAATCCTTAGAGTAAATAAAATATGTGCAAAGCCTTTAAAATAAAAATTCGAAAACATTTTTTTGCAAGAAATTGAAGATCAAAAAAAGTAGAATTTATCATGTTCGTATATAGAAAGACACAATATTGTAATCACTTTTCCCACAAATTGATCTATTCAATGAATCACAGTAATAATACTGGAAGTTTTAATTTTTTGTAGAAATTGACAATCTGATTATAAATCTACATGGAAATATGTAGGGACAAGAACAGACAACACAATCTTGAAAAAGAACAAAGCTGGAATACTTACATTATTAGATATAAAAATTATTATAAGGCTATAATAATTAAGACAGTATGCTATTAGTAATACAGAATAGTGGAACAGTATAGCAAGTCCAGAAACAGAACCACGTATATATGGATATATACGTGGTTCTGTTTCTGGACTTGCTATACTGTTCCACTATTAGTGTAGTAAAATGTGAAAAAGATAAAATTTTCAACAAATGAGCTCGATTACTCATATGGGAAAAAACTTTATCTTTCCTCCAACCTGTCATACACAAAAATCAATTACATAAGGATTGTGTTACTGAATGTGAAACATAAATAGAATTAGATAATATTTTCTTCAAGAGAACACAGAAAGTGTTAAATAAAGGGAAAAAATTTTAATTGAAGTATAGTTGATCTACAATGTTTTGTTAATTTCTGCTGTACAACAAACTGATTCAGTTATACATATACATACATTCTTTTTTTACATTCTTTTCCATTATGGTTTATCACAGGATATTGAATACAATTCCCTGTGTCTATACAGTAGGACCTTGTTGTTTAATCCATTCTATATATACTAGTTTTCATCCACTAACCCCAAACTCCCACTCCAACCCTCCCCCACCCCCCTCCCCCTTGGCAACCATATGTCTATTCTCTCTGTCTGTGAATCTGTTCCTACCTCACAGATAAGTTCATTTACGACGTATTTTAGATTCCACATATAAGTGATATCATATAGTATTTGTCTTTCTCTTTCTGACTTACAAAGGGAAAACATTTTAAACTTCTTTTTATCAAAAAAGACCTTTAAGAGAGTACAAACTCAAGCAGCAGAGTGAAAAATAGTTTCCAATCCATGTATCTGAGAAAGAATCTGTATCCAGAATATGTAAATAACTTCTACAAATCAATAAGGCAAACAGTCCAACAGAAAAATGGATAAAATACTTGAACAGACACTTCACAAAAGAGTACAATCAAATGGCCAATTAAGATATGAAAAGATGCTCTTTCACATTAGTCAATAGAGAAATGAAAATCAATCCCATAGTGTAATATCATTATACACTCTCCAAAATGGTTTAAATGGCACAATTCAAATACCTTAGAAAAATCATATGCGTGTTAGAAATATTAGATACCACCCATATCTTGCCCAAAATATACTAATATATGTTGGTATTTAATTAGTATATTTAATATATCAAATATCCAAAGGTGTCATACTAGCATTATTCATTTTCTTTTCCTTACATATCAGTTTTTAGGCATGATAACTTTTTCTCCTATTTCAGCTTCTGATTGTCAGAGAATTTTGGTCTTGCAGTTTGCGTCTGCCTTTCATTTTATCTTCAGATACAGATTGTTTAACTTAAGATTATTATTAACCACTTATGTATCATCTACAGAATCTCCTTTCTCATAACCTTAAATATCCACTGTGATCCCTCTTGCTGTCTTACCATGTGACCTTTAAAAATTCCATCTTCCAGGTATTTAGGGAAGCCATCTTTGCTGATTCCAATGAACAAGCGCTCTCTCTAGTTTTATTATTGAAAACAGTACTCTATATTAATGATTAAGTGTTTACTCATTCATTTATGAATTCATTCAAAAAGTACTTAACACAGACATAGTACTATACCATACAATAGTTAAGAAATGGTGAGTATTTTGTAATTCTGCATTACTGATAAAAGTTATAAAAACACAACTTTGGTTATATTAAATTTCCAAAATAAAAAACATTCAATTAAATTAGATATAATTCATTAAGACTGGTAGTAGCCATGACTTTAAGAAATAATTTATAATACTTAAATACACTTAAAATGATGTGGTTGGATTTGAGGGACTAAAGAAAAAGGCAGAACATGTATTTTCATCATTTCTAGGAAAGAGCTTAGGCAAGAGCATACACACATCATCATCATCATCATCCATACTAGCAGGAACACACCCACTAAAAACTTTTGCTGGCAAGAGCCATACCTCTGAATATAAAAGGCATTGTTATTTTTCTGGAAGGAAAAAATTAGAAAAGAAAAGGAAATTCCCAAAATGGCTACTATAATGAATATAGAAGAAATACAGTTTCATATTTAGAAAGCAAACGTTGTAAAGAAATTGGTGTAACATATTTGTCTTTCCAAGTATGTAACACATTGGCTATGTCTCTAGCTTCCATTTACATCTCCATATACCAGCCTTAGATCCTTTCCACTAGGAAAATGTTTGAAGCTGCATATTTCCTAACTCTAAGAAAACCTAGTAGCTCGTTTCCCCAAGAATATTCTAAAAATTGCATTTAATATTTGACTCTTTTTTTGGCAGTTCAAACTATACCCATTACTCAAAAAATTAAAAACAGAACTACCATATGAACTAGCAATCCCACTTCTAGGTATACGTCCACAAAAATTGAAACCACAGTATCAAAGAGAGACTTGCACACCTACATTCATAGCATTCACAATACCAAGAGGTGGAAGCAATCCAAAGGTCCATGAACTGATCAAAATAAATTGTGATATACACATACTATGGAATATTATTCATTCTTTAAAAGGAAGGAAATCTTGTCTCATGTTCATGTGGATGAACCTTGAAGACATGATGCTAAGTGAAATAAGCCAGCCACAAAAAGTCGAATACTATATGATTCCACCTATATGAAGTATCTAAAATAGTCAAATTAATAGGAACAGAAAATATAATGGTGGTTACCTGGAGATGGGAAGAGGGGAAAGTGGGAAGTTGTTTAGTAGGTGTAATAAAGTTTCAGTTTTGCAAGATGGAAAAGTTCTGGAGATCTATTGCACAGCAAAATGAATACACTTAGGAGTACTGAACTATGCATTTTAAAATGGTTAAGATGGTAAATTTTATGTTATGTGTTTTTGCCACAATTTTAAAAATTAAAAAAATATATATACACATATATATATACACATATATATGTATGTATGTATATATAGACAGATAGATAGATACATATATATGTATCTCCAATTGTGGAGAGTTGTCCTGCTTTATGGTAGACCAGGACGATTTCTACTCAAAGGGGCTACTGGGATCAGTAAAAAAGGACTAGGTGTACTATTACTTACATTTCCTGGCCAGAATTAGCTAGTTTGGCTATCATGAGTTCTGAGGAAAAGAATAAATATCTATTGATTGGATTTGGGGAGGAAATGTTTTCCTTAAAATATATCCAGTATATTAATAAAAGAATACATATAAACATAATAAATAGGAAAAATATATAGATAATCTTATCAGACTAATAGTTAATTTATATAGGGTACACTAATCCTACAGTAATTTAACAAATAGAAACTTACAACATGTAGTAGCAGAAAATATATCACAAACATTGTAGTCTAGTGTAGTTCATGACGGCAAACCAGAAAAGTTATAGACCTATTTAAAAATAAAATGCAGCACTGTAACCTATAAATAAAGCCTTCAGTTCTTTGAATGCATTTTTGAAGTGAATTTTCTTCTTTTGGAAAAATAATATTAGTTGCATTGAAAATCAATATATTCATTTCATTTTGACAGATCCAGTGTTTGATTTGTATTTTGTATTATATTTGATTTGTTGTCTTAGGGGAAAGAGACACATATGACCCTTTCATTGAATCTTCCTATTTTCCCCATATGAGTCATATCTGTGCAACAAGTATGTAAGAAACTGAGTAAGTTTTCAAGACAGTCTTTGCCAGTCATTTATTGAACTGAAATCTAAACATAGGTATGGTTTAATTTTAAGCAAATTTAATAAACAGAAACATAGATTTATAAGACAGATCAGTAAATCAGTGACTGCTCATTTCACAAAAGTATACTTCTTAAATTATATACTTCCCTAGAAAATTTTAACTGGAACTATTTGTTTTATACAAGTTCTCACTAAGACGTTTACTATGTTGCTAATACCCTTCAGCCAAAGACCGCCAGGAACATACCTGTAGGTGAACAAGTTGGCTTTATTACTCATTTCAGTAAGAACGTGTTAGGAAGAATTTATGATAGGATTTGGGCTTTGGTTGGGTAATATTGTGGAGGATCTAAGGAAGCAAGGCTTTGCTTTGTAATGAGTGCTGTCAGGAAGTGGGGACAATTCTGTGACTGGGCATCTTAATAAATTTTATCTGTAGGGAGGGTAGACTACAGTAAGAATAAAGCTGTAATTGGTTAAGAAGCAGCAGTCACTCATAGTGATTTAGTTTAGATCATGTAAGCCTTGTATATAGAAAGGCTAAAACTTTTATATTTTACATTAAAAATGAAGAGTAATTCAAGAATTTTAAGTAAAGAATGGCATAACCAGATTTGAATTTAAGAAAGACAATGAAGATTAGAGGGGGTAAATAATATATACAATGGCACATTAGTAGGTAGCTGTATTAATTCAGATTTTGAGGGCTCAAACTGACCATAAAGATGGAAAGATACAGATCTTATAATTATTTGGGAGGTAGAATCTACAATACTCAATGACTAACTGTGTATTAGTCAGGGAGAAAAGAAAGTCAAGCATGACTCCAAGATTTCTGAACCATTACCTGAAATGAGAATATGAGAAAAGGTGCAGGGGTTTTGAAGGGGAGTGGATGGGTAGGGGGAGGGAGATGTTGAATTCACATTTGAACATAATTCATGTCCTAGAAGACATCCAAATGGAGACATCTAGATAGAAATTTAAATGTGAGACTCAATAAATAAATAAACAAACAAACAAATGGCTTGCCCTGAAGGTAACATTTCAAAGTCATTTCATTGTACATATAATGTAATGGTAAGTTTCATGTGTCAATTTGGCTGGACTACAGGATGCCTAGATATTTGATCAAATGTCTTCTGGATGTATCTGTGAAGGTGTTTTTGGATGAGATTAACATTTAAATCAGTAGACTTTGAGTAAAGCAGATTGCCCTCCATAATGTGGGTCAGTCTCATGTAATCAGTTGAAGGTCTGAGTAGAACAAAAACACCATCCTCCTCTGATCAAGAGAGAAAATCTCCAGCAGATCGCCTTCAGACTTCATTTGCAACATCAGCTCTTACTGCTTGTATTGCAGATGGCTTTCATTCTGGAACTGTAGCAACAGATTTCCTGGGTCTCCAGCCTGCTGGCCCACCCTACAGATTTTGGACTTGCCAGTCTCCATAATCATGTGAGCCAATTTTTATAATAAACTTTTTCATATATATAATATATACATATATCCTGTTAGTTCTGTTTCACTAGAGAACCCTGACTAATGCATATTATACATGTGTATATATATATATATATATATATATATATATATATATATACACATACACATATATATACACACACACATACACACACATGAATGGTTTGCCATCACGTAGGAACAAAGTATAAAATAACCAAGAAAAGTAAAAATATTTGGAAGGTGCATGGAGCAAGAAGAGTGATGGAAACAGGCTGAGAAGGGGTATTAAGAAATATAGGACGGGAAGCAGCAAAAAATAGCGTGCAAGAAGAGCTGACAGGAGAGTTTCAAGAAGTGAATGGTGAACAGGGTCAAATGCTGCAAGGAAGTACAAAAAGATAAGGACTAAAAAGTGCCCAAGTGGATTGTGTGAGTACGAGGTAGAAGTTAGATCAGCCAGAGCATCATCCTGTCTTTTATGAGATGCTGTGACAGCAGAATATGAGAATAATACCTTATATTTGTAGGGTACTTCATCAGCTACACAGCCCTTTTACATACTTATTTATTTCATTTAATCTTCATAACACACTGTGAGAGAGGAAGGTATAGTTATTCTCATTTTGAATTTAAGGAACTCAAAACTTGAATAAGCTTCCCAAAGGTTTAACTTTTAAATGTCAAAATCAGTAAAAAAAAAAAAAAAAAAAATTCTAGACCTGCTGATTCCTAATGTAATTCAATTACACTATACCACAATGAACTTCTACCAAGCTACATAAAATTCTAGAGAACCTAGATACATACTAGCCAGAAACTTGGTTATGCTTGACATCAACTTGAGAAGTCAGATTTCCCAAACATTCCGGGCTTCAGTAAGCCATTATGGAGGTTTCATCCTTTAATCTAAACCATTGTGGGAGCTACTCTCACTTTTGTTCTCTACTACCTTGTAGGGTAATTATATTCCAAAATGTACTATTTTGCATGCAGTCACACTCTTTTAAAATAGTAATAATAATAGCTAATATTTACATTGTGATTACCATATGCTGAACACTCTTCTAAGCATCTTACATATATTAAATCATTTAATCCTCACAACAAACTTATGAGGTAGGTCTTATTATTATTACTCCCATTTTGCAAATGAGAAAACAGAGGTATGATTATTTGAATAACTTGATCACGATAATACAGCTAAGAAATTGTGAGACTGGGATTCAAACTTATTCCTTTCTAGTATGCTAGCTGCTATTGTCTCCTAAATTCAAAAAGGCCCATTAACTCTGATATTCTAGCATTGGTTAACAAATCCATATATACTCAGTTTGTCCCCTTATTATCTTACAGACTTCAGAGGATTTCAGCCTCTGTGTTTAAAAATGAAATTATAATCATCTTAGCCTATACTCATATGGCAGCCCCTCTAGTTCCCCTCTCCTGTCCCTCTCCCCTATCTCTTGTACGCTTTTTTTTGCTGTTTTTCTGCATGTTATTCAACACTTTAGCCTCTTTCTTCAAATGTGGTACCTGAATCCCAAATAAATTTTCATGATTTACAGATTCTTGTGTTTTTATATAGACTAAAGATAAAGAGCTCAAATGCTCTTAGCAATGTTGTCATAAAATTATATTATTACCATGTTTATCTTTTGGACTGTAAGTAACAATTATTCATTTCTAAAGTCAGTAGGTTTATGTAAGCCTATTTCATCTGTTCAAAAAAAAAAAAAAAAAAGTAGTATGACAAGAGCAGTGTGCTTATCCAGCTTTTGAAAGGACAATTCTCTTGATCTTTGCCTCTCCCCTACCCCAAAATAAGACTGCAATATAGTATTTTCATCAATCTTCATTCAAGGCCTTTAAAAACATTAATTTGCTTAATCCATAGGACTAGTAATTAGAGCTGTAGAAAAGACTGTACTGAACTGTACAGTTTAAGTACTTTACATAGACACAAGGTTGATAGGTTTTTGAAACCTCTAACTGCTTAAAGCACATCTTCTACTCTGTCGTTAATCGACTGGCATTCTTTTGACTGTTTGCTCTACAGTAACAGAGAAAACTTCATTACACATTTCAATGACACTTTAGATAGAGTGAATACTGGAGAGACAGTAGATTGCTTGAACTAGAAGAGAGAAGATAAGTAGATTTATACCCTTTTTTGTTTTTTTTCTTGCAACTCTGCAAAAACACAAACAGAATTATATAGCCAATCATTAAAACTCCTTTATTTTATTACATGGACCTAGATCAAGATAATTCCTTTTTAACACAACAGTGATGATGTCGCAGTGCTTCTCAAAGCAGTTCTCTTCCTAATGTTTCATTAGCTTTTTAAACTTCTTGCTTTGATCCAGAGTATTTTTTCTTTATTTCATTTGTAAAGCAAGTAAATGTAATAAGCTTCCTTTTGGAAAATCAGCCCAGTTTAAATCATGCATTCTTTATACAATGTTAGGAGGAGAATGGTTAACATTTGTAGCCTCATGACTTGCAAATGAAAGAAAATAATAATGCTTAGCAAGACATTAGAAGAACACATTCACCATGAATCATACTGCCCTTGAAGGTGCAGCTTAAAAAAGCAGAGAAATAGATTTGACACCACTTGGACTTGCAGCTCGGACATGCTGCATTAAACTGTTCAAAATTAATTTAATCTGAGCAAGGAGAATAATAGCCTCTCAGTTCAAGGCTTCTGATAGCAGTAATTTGCACTCGAAAGTACTTCCAAAAGGAAAGGAATAAATGAAGGGCGACTCTCCAAAACTGAGTGAGCAAATGTATTCACTAAAATGAAAGCCTCTTGATCACCCTATAAAACATCATGCCAAAAAAATGACAAATTCTATGTCATTCTCTTGGGTAGGAATTTTATCTTGCAACTGTTCACTTGCTCTGTTTTGGGGATAGACTTACCCCCTTTTGAACTATTGTGGCTCTAGAGGAAGTGTCTAGCTTCAGTTGCTACATTAATTCAGTGGCCCAAAACCAGTTTGACAAAAGATCATGCACTTGTGGGCTTTGGGCCCAATATTCTCTTTCATACTCTTGGGGAAGGCATTCCTTGGTGAGTAAGTGAACAAGAGTCATAGCAAGTATTTCGGGTTTGAGAAAATCTATGCTACTTTCTTACAGTCACAGAAATGCTCTCACCAAAGCCAGGTGCCAAGGTGCTGAGCAAAGGAAGGACATGTACCCAAAAGAGGGGGCTCACGCTAAAAAGGTCTGACTCATCAAACTAATAAATGAAGTAACCAGTGTGGGCAAACTGGTATATAGTGCAATTTGAGAAGAACCACTAGGGTCTCCTTGCTCAAAATTCTCTCTTCCATTGACTTATCACAGAGTCAAAAATTCTGCCCATATGTCACTGCCTTGGGGATAATGCCTTCAGGAATAACTAACATATTTATTTACTGCATTAGCAATCATCTAGCACTTCCCAGAAATCTGAGAAATCGGGACACCACACAGGCATGGAGAAAATTGGCTTCAACAGTTCTGGGCAGGTGAGTCCCTTTGAAAGTAGATGGAAGAGAGGACTCCTGATAAACGCCTCTTATTCATAACTAGTAAAAAAGGAGTAAACACAGACAAAAATAGTGATGATAAGTACTCAAATAATTACACACACAGAAAGACAAAACTAACTTCATTTTTGACAATTTCTTTTCCTCGATGTTAATCAAGTAGTTTTCTGCATACACTGGGAGAAATTATTATTCCCTTGATTTGAGATCTAATGGTGGTGAGAAAGAACATGCAGGGAAATACAAAGAATGAGTTTTTCCAAATAGCATGAGAATAAGTAATATATTAGTATTCAAGTTTCATTTCCACTTCCTTAGTTGCTTTTCTTTTGCAAATTTAGAGGAAGGAAAACCAAAAGGTCTTAAATTCTCTGGTAACGCTTAATTTCTTCTGAATAATTTACCTGCCAGTAGTTATTTGTTCTATAATAATTCAAAGAAGGTTGGTTATGCCAAAGGCCTTTAAAAACAACAACAACAAAAATAAAACAGTAATGAATATAATTTAAAAGTTGCACACAATGTCTTGTATACTTATCTGGTCTTTAATGAACACTAATGAAATTTCTTCCCACAGTTGTACCATTTTTCATGAGTTAGATTGATATTATTAGTGGTTTTAAGACATTTTTAGTTAACAGAAAATTTCAGAAATGGCTAAAATTCTGTTAATCTCCTTAGTTAGCCAATTTCTTTTTTTCACTTCAGAAGAAACATAGAATTCTACATATTATTATTTGATTACAAATCAGGTCATGTTTCTCAAAATGGGCCTGTGAACCATTTATATCAGAATCACTTGTGGTATTAAGAAAATATGCATTCAGGCCCCATCCCTGAGGCCCCCTCCCTAATCAATTGACTTGACTAATTAAAAAATTTTTTTTCATTCTGATTTTTGAGAACCACTGTTTTCCATATTTTAGACCAACTACTACCCAATGCAGAAACCCACCCTACAGTATCATTGAAGGATAGGTTTATTGCCTCTGCTTTAAAACTTCCAGTGAAATGTAACTTATGAGGTCACACATCAGCCATTATTAAACAGCCTTAAATAGTCAGAAACTTTTTCCTTGTACTAAGTCAAAATATATCACGAAACTTCTACTTGTTGGTTCTAGTTCTTCCCTCTGAAACCACACAAAATAAATGTAATCCATTTCCACATGACAGTCTTTCAAATATTTGGAGACAAGTACTATGTTCCCTCTGTTTTCTACCCTGGGCTCAATATCTTCCGTCTCCACAACCATTCCTTCTCTGATCCATTTCCATATGCTTTACCATTCTTGTTGCCAACCTTAGATATGTTACAGTGTGTCACTATTAGTCTTAAATGTGGTGCCTAGAGCTGAACATAATATAGAAGATGTGATTCGACCAGTGTAAAGTATTGTGACACCATTCTTTCTGTGACTTGTTTAGAACAATAGACATTAAGAAAATACCCTAAATTCATGTAGGCTTCTGTGTCTGTGTGTGTTTTGTTTGTTTGTTTTTGCATTCACATGTCACTGAAGCAGCATATTGTGCCTACAATAAGCAAAAGCCTCTAGGTCTTTGTCATGTAGAAGATTATCAAGCCGGCCCTGCTTCACACTCTATGCATACAGTTGACATTCTCATCTAAGGTCAGGACTTAGATTTATTTCCTTTATATAAAATGATATTAATAGTGAAACATCATTGAAGCATACTGACTTTTTGTTTATCAAACATAATTTGGTAATATCCATTCCAACCAGCTTTTGTTAATCTGTTAAATTTGAGAAGTCTTATTTTTTTATGACTTCATTCAAGTCACCAACCAAAATACTGAAATTCAGGACAAAGTTTATAATCCTATAGCAAGCCCTTAGTGATCTCCTACCAGGCTGATCTAAATCCATTAATTAAACCCCCCAATTTTTTTCACTTACATTTATTTGTGACTAAGTTTTAATTTTTTTTCAGGCATTGGTATTTATATTTACTTTTTGGTTATTAACTTTATATCCTTTACTCACTCTTTTTCCCTTAATAGTTTCATTGAGATCTAGGTCACATCTCATAAAATTGACTTATTTAAAGCACACAGTTGAGTGTTTTTTTTTAATACAGCCACAGAATTATGCATTCATCCCAAAATAAATTTTAGAACATTGTCATTATACCATAAAGAAATCCCATACCCTTTAACAGTGACTCCCCATTCCAATAACCCCAGCAATCCTAGGCAACAACTAATCTACTTTTTGTCCGTATACATTTGCCTATCCTAGACATTTCAACTAAGTGGTATCATACAATACACGGTCTTTTCTTCTGTCACTTGGCATAATGTATACAACATTCATCCGTACTGTAGTATGTATTAGCACTTCATTTCTTTTTATACCTGAGTGGTATTATATTATATGGGTATACTACATTTTATTTATCTTTTCATCAATTGATGGACATTTGGATTGTTTCCAAATTTTGACTATTATGAATAATGCTTCTATGGACATTCCTGTACAAGTTTTTGCATGGACATATGTTTTCATTTTCCTTGAGTATACACCCAGGTGTAGAATGTAGGTCAGATCTAAACCCTATGTTTAATCCTTTGAGGAACTGCCAGATGTTTTTAAAAGTGGCTGCATCATTTTATATTAGCACCAGCAGTGTATAAGTGTTCCAATTTCTCCATATGCTGAGCAACACTTGCTATTGTATGGCTCTTTTATTATAGCCATTCTAATGGATAAGTAGTATCTCACTGTGGTTTTTATTTCCATTTTCCTCATATCTAATGATGTTGAGTCTAGTTTCATGAGGGTATTGTCTATTTATCTTCTTTGAAGAAATGTCTACTCAGATAATTTGCCCATTATTTTAAGTTCTTTTTTTTGTCTTTTCATTGAGTTGTAAGAGGTCTTTATATAATCTGGATGTTAGTCCATTATCAGATATCTGATTGGCAAAGATTTTCACCCATTCTACAGGCTGTCTATTCACTTTCTTGATGATGTCCTATGACATGCAAGGGTTTTTTTTTGTTTTTTTTTTTTTTGATGCTGTCCAATTAATCTATTTTTCTTTTGTTGTGCTTTTGGTATATCTTAAAAAAACGTTTCATAATCCAAGGTCATGATGATTCACACCTATGTCTTCTACTAAGAGTTTTATACTTTTAGCTCTTACATTTAGCTCTTACATTTACATTGATCCATTTTTAGTTAATTTTTTGTATATGGTATGAGTTAGGGGTTCAATTTCATTTTTATGCATGTAGATATCCAGTTGCCCCAATGCCATTTGTTGAAAAGACTATTCTTTCCCCTTTGAATTGTCTTCATACCCTTGTTGAAAATCATTGGCCATAGATAAATGGGTTCATTTCTGTACTTTCTATTCTACTCCACTGATATCTATGTTTGTCCTTATTCCAGTACCACACTGTCTTGATTACTGCAGCTTTGTAGTAGGTTTTGAAATCAGGAAGTGTGAATCCATCAACTTTGTTGTCTGTTTTCAAGATCATTTGGCTGTTTTGGATTCCTTGAGTTTACACATGAATCTTAGGGTTAGCTTGTCAATTTCTGCAGAAGAGGCAACTGTGATTTTGATAAGGATTGCACTGAATCTGTAGATCAATTTGAGGAGTATTGCCATCTTAACAATATTAAGCATTACAATCCATGAACATAGGATATCATTCCATTTATTTAGATCTTTAAATTCTTCAATGATGCTTTATAGTTTCCAGGTGTATAAGTCTTATACTTCTTTTGTTATCTTTATTCTTTATATGCCTTGCAAATGCAACTGTTTTCTTAGTTTTAATTTTGGTTTGTTTATTACTATATAAAACACAATTGATTTTTCTATATTAATCATGAATCCTGCAACCTTGCTGAAATTGTGTATTAGTTCTAATAGTTTTAAATGATTCCTAAGGATTACCTATGTACAAAGTAATGTCATTTTCAAGTAGAGATAATTTTTTAAATTTATTTCCAGTATGTATGTCTTTTATTTCTTTTTCTCCTTCCCTATTTGCCATGGCTAGGACCTCTAGCACAATTTTGAATAGAAGTGGTGAAAGTGGACCTCCTTGTCTGGTTTTTGATATTAAAGGGTAAGCATTCAATCTTTCACCATTACGTCTGATGTTATCTGTGGGTTTTTCATAGATGGCCTTTAAAAATTTAGGATGTTTCCTCTGACTCCTTGTTTATTCACTGTCTTCATGATGAAATGTTGTTGCATTTTGCCAAAAGCATTTTCTGCATCTATTGGGATGACTATGTGGTTTTTGTCCCCTCTTCTGTTAATGTAATGAATTACAATAATTGATTTTTTGGAGGTTAAATTAACCTCATTTTTATGGTACAAATCCCACTTGGTCATGCTTTATACTCATTTTCATATATTGCTAAATTTCATTTGCTTTTGTGTTATTGAAGGGTTTTCTGTCTGTATTCATAGGAGACATTGTTATTTTTTTGTTTGATATTTTTATCTGGTTTTGCTGTCATAGTAATCCTGGCATCACAGAAAGAGTTGAGGTGTTTCCTCCTCTTCTATTTTTGGAAGAGTTTGTGAAAAATTGGTATTAGCTTTTTTCAGTGTTTGGTAGAACTCAAAAGTAAAGCCATCAGGGTACATCCATAGCACATATGTCGGTGCACTTAAAGACATCCTACATTTCTCTGAAGTTCTCTTGATTTTTCTTCATTCTAGTTTCTCCTCTTTAGATTGCATAATCTCTATCAATCTATTTATTTTCAAGTTTGCTGATTGTTTCTTCTGCCAGTTCATGTATACTGTTGAGATTCTCTAGTAAAATTTTTCACTTTGGTTACTCTACTTTCCTACTCCAGAATTTCTTTTTTTTTTAAATAATTTCTACCACTTTAGTGATACTCTTTGTTTGATAAGGCATTGTCTTTATATAGTCTCTTACTTCCTTAAGCATGGTTTCCTTTAGTTCTTTTAACATATTTATAATGGATAATTTGAAGTCTTTGTTAAATCAGACATCTGACTCTCTCAAAGACACTTTCCATTACCTGCTTCTTTTTACCATGTATTGGTCATATATTCCTTTTCCTTTGCACATGTCATAAGTTTTTGTTCAAAACTGGACAATTTAGAAAATATGGCAACTTTAGATGCTGATTACCCTTACTCCTCTCCAAGTCTTGTTTGTAATATTGTTTGCTTATTTGTTTACTTTGTGACTTGTCTAGGCTATTTTAGTAGAGTTTATTTGCCCTGCAATGTTAAGCCATTTGTGTTACCCCTTAGCAGGTACAGCCTTACAAAAATTTGCAGTCATTCTGGGACCATAATGATTTTAACAGGGCTCTCTTTGACTATATCTTCCCTTAATCTCTCTGTTAAGCTGCCTGCCTCTTTTTGTGTATCACTCAGCCCTTCCACCCCACTAATTCCTGAATGACTATTCTATTATTTTTGACAATGCCCTGGGGCATACACTGTTTCACAGTCTGATCCAATTAAATTCAGACAGGGATATATTTTGAGGCCAGCTTTGAGGTTTGCTCTGACCGAGGAGGGCTCTTCTTACCTATCTCCTTCCATGGTTCTGTTTGATGAACTATCTAGTATTTTACCTGTTACTCTTAATTAAGAGGAGAAACTTGTTGAGACTGCCCTTAGGCTTGAACTGCCCAACTCTGTTTCAGATAGAATCAGTTCCTTTGAGGAGACCTCTTTTCATATAGACTGGCTTACCCTGGGACAAATGTTCTGAGTCACTAATCTGGGCACCTGGAAGGTGTAGTGGGTTCAATGATGGCCACCCTCAAGATATTCCCAACCTGAACTTGTGAATGTGAACTTATTTTAACAAAGGATATTTGCAAAGGTAATTAGGTTAAGGATGTCAAGATGAGATAAACCTGGGTTTATCCAGGTGGGCCCTAAACCCAATGACATGTGTGGCTTTAGAATTGGGTAATGGACAGAGGCTGGAAGAACTCTAAGGCAAATGATAGCAAAAGGTTAAATTGCTTTGAAGAGACTATTGGTGGAAATGTGGAATTTAAAGGCAATTTTGGTAAGGGTTCCTAAGGAAGTAAGGAGCACTTTAGACAAAACATCTATCATGTTGTAATGTACTTTTTTAAACATCTTTATTGGAGTATAATTGCTTTACAAGGTGTGTTAGTTTCTGCTTTATAACAAAGTGAATCAGCTATATGTATACATATATCCCCATATCCCCTCCCTCTTGCATCTCTCTCCCATCCTGTTGTATATCTGTACAAAGGAATACTACTCAAAAATAAAAGGAATGAGCTATTGATGTACGCAACTGCATGGATGAATCTCAAAATAATTATGTTGAGTGAAAAAAGTCAGATAAAGAGTACATACCCTATGAGTTCATTTACATAAAATTCTAGAAATGCAAAGTAACCTATAGTGACAGAAAGTAGATCAGTGGATGCTTGAGAACATGAGGAAGGAATTACCAGGGGGTACAAGGGAAATTTTGTGGGTGATGAATATTTTATATTGATATATCTCTTTATTGTTGTGATGGCTTCATAACTATATACATGTCAAAACTTCTTAAATTGTATACTTTAAATATGTGTAATTCCTTTCATGCCAGAAGCTTCAGGCACATGTTATCTCTTTCTTAATTAGTAAGAAAGATAGTCTGCTTGTCATATAGCTCAAACGTACATCTCAAAATTTAGACTTACTTGCCCTGATGGGCATGGCTAATATCATGCTCCTATTCTTGAACAAATCACACTAGCTTGTGAATAGTATATATGGCTTATACCAATTAAAGCCTATCCCTAAAGCATGAACTGAGGTCCCAAACCACATGGTTGGAAAATCCAGGGCTGTTAAATTTGGAGAAGAGAGTAATAAATCCTGGGGAGACGACCAGAAGTGTCCATTACAGATTTTAAATGATTGAGGATATTTAAAAATCTCAGAATTTCTCATCAAATTCCTCCAAAGAGCTATGTTCTTTGATCCAGTCAACAAATATTTGTTGGGCTCCTGCTCATTTGTCAGGCAATGTGATAGGCTCTAGGATATAGCAGTGATAATAATAAGCAATATCCCTGCCTTCATGAAATTCACATTCTGGTGTGAGAGACAGAGCATAATAAAGTACACAAATATATCATTTTAAGTAGTGATAATTGCTTTAATAAAAATAAAACATGGTAAGCAGAAATAGTTATGGGGCTATTTTATTTATTTTAACTTTTATTATGAGATATTTATTACATACAAAGTCATAAATATAAATACATATGTATGCTGGTATATATATTATACTTGCATATCCACCACTAAGTTTGAATAATAGAAAATTACCAATACCTTGGAAACCTATGTTTTCACTTTTCCTACCATATACCATACCTGTTTAGAGGGGGGATACTGCAGATAGGAATGAAAAGAAAGTCTCTCTGAGGCCTTTCTATATTTTATACAGAGGCCTAAATGAAGGAATGAAGTGAGCTATATGATAGTCTTCGAGAACAGCATTCCAGGCATAGGAAACAGCAAATGCAAAAGCCATTAGATAATAAATGAACTCTGTTGTTTGAGGAAGGGCAAGAAGAGCACTGTGGCCAAGATCTGGTTGAGCCTTAAAGGCTGTGGAAACAAGAGTAGATTTTATTCCAAATGTGACTAGAAGTCATTGGAGAATTTGAGCAAAGGTGTGATGTGATCTGACTTTACTCTAAAGAAAAGATTACCCTGATTGGAGGGGGACAAGAGAGGAAGAAGAATCATTCATTATGATACACTGCTACAGTCCAAGAAAGAGAGATTATGGTGGCTTAGACTAGGATAAGACAATTAATTGGATTTGTAATTAATTCGATTTGGGATATATTTTAAAGTTACAGCTGACATGACTTCCTGATAAATATGATATATAAAAGAAAGAAAGAAATCAAAGATAACTACCAGTCTTTGGCCTGAGCAACTAAGTGAATTGTGGGCCTATTTACTAAAACAAGGAATGTCAAGGCAGGAATGGGTTGGGGGACAATCAAGA
Source organism: Leucopleurus acutus (assembly GCF_964270905.1). Classification (NCBI taxonomy): domain Eukaryota; kingdom Metazoa; phylum Chordata; class Mammalia; order Artiodactyla; family Delphinidae; genus Leucopleurus; species Leucopleurus acutus. The sequence goes on along the minus strand of NC_139148.1, from coordinate 108,118,556 downwards.
GTGATGTTTTGGCCATGATAAGTATGAAATGCCTATCAGATATCCAATGAGAGATATTGAGTAGGCAGTTGGAATAATTCTGGAACAGAATTTCCTGGCAGAAATCAGGAAAAAATATAGTATATCTGTAGGAGAGGAGTAGAAGGATATAGCAGTGAACAAAAGAGACAAAAATCTGACCCTCATGAAGCTTATATTCTAGTGACAATAGACAATGCTTCTTTAATTTAGCTTACTATGTGCTACATATTATTCTAAGTGCTTTGCTTATAATAACATATAATATGCACAAAATCCTGTGTGGTAGGTGTTACTATTATATTCATTTTTGAAATGAGGAAACTAAGGAAAAGAAAAGTTAAGAGACTTGATTTGCCAAAGGTCATACTGCTATTAGTTGATAGAGTGAAATTTGAATTGAGTCTGGTCCTAGAGTCTGTGTTCTTAACTATCACATTACAGTGTCTCATTCAAAAGAGCAATAATTCATATATAGATAAAGGTGCAGGTATACAGATTTAGAGAGATAGTTTTATGTGACAGAGGCATATATCATGGGTCCAGAAAGGGAGGAAAAATAAAGAAATTCACAGGTAATTATGCAGCAGGTGCTTTCAAATTAGCATATTTGTTCAATCCCCATGACAACCCTAAATGCTAGATTATCTTATTCTCATTTCCACATAGAAGACATACAAGTAGAAGGGTTGGGCAGAGATATGTTTACAGGGCATAAATAGAAGACCTTAAATCTTAGGGTTATAACCCTAACTGTAAAGTAAACAATGACAGGTTATGCCGAGTAAGTAAATATGGTTCAAAATGATGTGACCAAAAGGACATAAAATTAAGTTTCACTTAACTCATAACTGCACCTGACTTGATGAAGAAATACGGGGCTACTAGGGAGACATTTTGTTCACACTAGATCACAGTATTTCTATTTTCAGATCACTAGCATGTTTGAGCAAAACAAAATCAGAAATACACGAGTTAATGTAAGTAAGACAAATGAAAGGAGGACATTCAACATGGCTGACTTTATTTCAACTTCTTTCCCTGTCATTAGAATTACTATAGTTATTTAGCAAAAAAAAAAAATCTAACTTCTGTAAATAATTTGTCATTTATATTTGCCTATATTATTCATCATGAGTTATTCAGGGTTAACTCTGGTTATGCTTACATTATTTTACTATGAAGGGTGAAAATGCTCCTGATAAATTAGCTTTCCTCTGGGGTCTGAATTTACCTTTCCAGAGCATTCAATTTGAAATATATTTATAAATACAGCATGATCATATCCCAGTAATATTTCATGTTTGGTTATTTTTTTCTACACTCTTTGAACAACTTTTAATTTACCCAGGTTTCAAAATATGGATCAGATATGGCTCTATTATCAACATGATAAAATGCATTAATGGTCTTCAGTCAATCTAAGTCTCTATGGGACTCCCGACAATCATTCAGGGGTTTAAAGTAACAGAAATCTTGTGATTTTATAAGTACCGAGCATCAGAGTCACTTCAGGAACATTTGCTTAGAACAGTATTTATCTGACCACTTCTTCTGAGACAAAAGAACAATGAAGATACCAGTGCATGTGTTTTAAAAGTTATACTGGGACTTCCCTGGTAGTGCAGTGGTTAAGAATCCACCTGCCAATGCAGGGGACACGCGTTCGATCCCTGGTCTGGGTAGATTCCACATGCTGCAGAGCAACTAAGCCTGTGTGCCACGACTACTGAGCCTGCGCTCTAGAGCCCGTGAGCCACAACTACTGAGCCCACGTGCTGCAACTACTGAAGCCCACGCGCCTAAGAGCCTGTGCTCCGCAACAAGGGAAGCCCCTACAATGAGAAAACTGTGCACCGCAACGAAGAGTAGCCCCCACTCGCAGCAGCTAGAGAAAGCCCGTGCGCAGCAATGAAGACACAACGCAGCCAAAAAAAATATATATATATATATATATAAAATATAAAATATATAAAAGTTATACTTTAAATAACTTACCACTAGATGTTTTTGTTTTATTTTTAATAAGCTTCATTGATACACACTTCATAGCCAATAAAATGCTCACAATTAAGTATATATTTTGATCAACTTTGGCAAATGAATATACCCATGTTACCACCACCACAATAAAATTACAGAATATTTTGTTCATCCCCAAAAGGTTCCCTGGTGCTCCTTCCCAGTCAGTCATTGTAGTCAAATCACCCCTAAACATTTGACCACCTGTTCTGGTTTTCCAGGGACTGTCCTGGGTTTTGCACTAAAATTCCTGCATCCTGGGAAACATCTCAGTACCAGATAAAGCAGGATGGTGGACCACTGATCTTCTTTCTGTCATTATAGATTAGTATTGCCTGTTTTAGAGTTTCATACAAATGGAATCATGCAATATGCATTCTTTAATGTCTCAGCATAAGAATTTTAAGATTCATCCTTGCTGTTGCATGCAATAGCAATTCACTTTTTTTAAAATACTGAATAGTATTGTATTCTCTGGGTATACCACAATTTGTTTATCCATTTACCTACTGATGGACATTTTGGGTGGTTCTCATTTTTTAGCTGTTGTGAAAAATACTGTTATGCATATTGATACACAGATCTTTTTGTGGGCATATGTTTTAATTTATCTTCAGTAAATACCTAACAGCAGTAATTCTGGGTCATAAGACAAATATATGTCTAAGTTTATACAAAACTGGCAAACTATTTTCCAAAGTAGTTGTACCATTTTACATTCCTACAAACAATATACGAGTGTCCCAGTTGCACATTTTTACTAAAACTTTATCAGTGTTTTTAACTTTAGCTCTTCTAGTAGTTATGTATTAAAAACTCGTGGTTTTAGTTTACATTCCCCTGATAATAATGTTGAGAATTTTCATGTGCTTATTTGCCATCCAAATATCTTTTGGGTGCTTGATAAGCATCACAAACAGCAAATATTTGATGCCACCCCCCGCCCCCACGAACCTTGAAGTCATCTTTGACTCTCTGTCACATCCCACAGGGAGTCCAATAATAAATTAAATTTGCCCTATATTTTAGTATATTTGTAAACTACCCTGATCCAAGCCACCATCATTCTCTTGTCTGGACTAATCAATAGCTTATCAACTGGTCTCTGCTTCCACTCTTGCTCAACCGTCAGTTTATTCTCCACACAACAGCCAAATTGATGCTTGTAAAATATATGTCAGATCATGTGTTCAACATCTAATGAATCCTGATGGCCCCAGGCCTATAAATTAACCTATATAAGACACTATATGATCTTGCCCCTCTGCTACCATTCTGACCTCATTTCCTACCACTCATCCTTGTTTTACTTCATTCCACCCACAGTGACTTCTTTGTTGTTCCTTGAACATGCCAAGTATGCACCTGCTTTCAGGATATTTGTACTGTTTTCCTCTGCCTGATTTCTTTCCCCCTAGATATTCATGTGGCTTGCTTGCTCACTTCTCCAGATGTCACCTTAAATGCTTTCTTAACACTGAGGTAGTCTTCGACCACCTTATGTAAAATCACTCCTGTCACTCTCTATTCCCCTTTCCCTATTCCATTTTTATTCACAGTACATATCTCCACTCCTGCCTTCTCCATAAAATTTACTCTTCAACACTGTGTGATTTTCTCATACTGGTATCCCTATGGCTCAAATTATTCTTGGCATAATGAGAGGACTATATAAACCCTTGTTGAATGAATAAACGTGAATTATTCCTCCATGCCCACCAAGTCCACCTCCTGGACCACATGTTAAGTTCCTCATAGGGAGGAATCTTGCCTCATTCTTTCCATAGTACCTTATATGAGGTAAATATTAAGCATTCAAAGATTCTTGATTGGTTTTTGCATATTTGAAATACTGTCCAACAAGCCTAGTTAGGATTAAAATTAGCTAGGAAATGCTGATGTCCAACATTCTCTTGAATTGATATTATAGGAATAGCTAATGCATTTGATAAATTGTAAAATAGATGAAATTTGTTTTTCAGCTTCAACTAATACTTACTGCACTTGCTACATAACAGAAATAATTTAAAATGTTTTTGTATAACTTTTAATATTGAATAAATTGATTTTCAGAGACTTAAATAACCCTCCTAAAGTCATAGATCTAGGATATTACAGAGTTAGAATTCTAATTTTTCACTCATAGTTCCAAATTTTGTGCTTGCACTCCTCCCTTTCATTGTTTCTCCTCCAGCGACATGCTTCCTAGTTATTGCCTCTGTCTTCCCCATCTTTCATTCTCTAAACCATGTCACATCCTGAGAAGTGAGCCATTAGTCACACTCTAGCCAATCTCTTCACCTTCATCAAAACTTACCCCATTATTGGCTTATCGTTACACTAACCCAAATCAAGGGTAAATGACCACTACTGCTTAGTGTGGTAACGTCACATAACAAAATTGACACCCAGTTAATAGGAGTCTTTGACTACCTAATAAAATCAGAAATTACTTTGAGAATCTTAGATACTGGGGCCATAATAGAGAGGGAGCATAATGATGTATTTAGGCATTTTTGAAGGCCCCTTGCACACATCCCCCTAGATAACTGCTGACTGGGCCTTCTTCAAGAACAAGCTATGGGTATACATACACAGATATGTTGATACACTACTCATCCCAGAGGGTATGAAATGATGAGAATTTATTTTCACTTACCCTTACTTAGCACTCCACTGACAGTTATAATTTTCATTTTAAACTAGGGTACACTGGAAATGAAAATAAAGGGTAAGAATTAGTATAAAGATTACTATTTTTCTTGATTTTCATCTTTAAATGATATGAAGTAAGTTAAATAAACTTTAAGCCACACAATTTTTACTTATTTACATCATCCACACAGGTAATAAACATTTATCGAATAGCATCTATGTACAATGTACTGCGTTTGCCACTATGAGAGTTAAAAAAAATACAACTGAATATTACACAATTCTAGCTCTCAGAGATTTGTGTAATCTGCTGGAGAATACAAAAATGTCCATGAGAACTGGCAGGGAAGTGAACTTAGTATAGAAACATCCAGCTACAAGTTCAACCCACTCATTCAACAATATATACTAAGCACCTACTATGTGTGAGGCACTATGCTGGGAACTGGGGATTAAATGATACACATAACCCACCACAATCCCTATGTGATGGTATACATGAGAATAGTAGAGAAGATATAGACATAAAGAAAAGTATTCTAAAAATGGAAAATTTTCAACTGTGAATAAGTGCTATGAAAATGAGGTAATAAGAGGATTTTACCTGGACAGGAAGCTCAGGGAAGGCTTCACTGATGGAAGGATAATTGAGTTATGATCTGAAGAGTGAATAGACGTTAACCAACTTAAAAAGGGAGGGAATAATGTCCCACACCCTCTGGAAAGAACAAGGAAGAAAGAATCTGAAAAAAGACCAGTGGGGCAAAAGCATAGAAAGCATGTACATAATGAATCTAGAGAGGTAGATGAAGCCAGACTATGATGCAAAGACTTGTGGAATTTCAAGTTTCAAAATTAGAATAGTATTTTCATGATTGAGTACAACCTCCTTAAAAATTCTGTCCTATGGATATGCCTGATACTAAAGTCTTGTTTATTTATATGTGAATTATATGTGTATATTATTCCTGTACATTATAATTAATTTGGTGATTCATGTAAATTACTGTTTGCCACAAATATACAAAAGATGAGAAAATTTAGCACTTAGTCTTTCATATTCTTCCCTAAACTGTACACTGAAAGAGAAAGGTATGCATTTACAAAGATTCAGAGATCATGAGATAAATTTAAATTGGGAATTAAATATGAAAATCATTCTGGAAATGAATTCTGTAATTTTAACATATTGAGATCATTTGTTTTTGAGAAAAGGCCTGAGGAAAATGTGATTTAAAAAAAAAACAGCTATGTTAAATATTCTCTAGTCATCAAACTTCTCTGACTTTTAAAGAAATAAGAGATGCAAATTATTTCCTAAGATACACACTTTTGCTACTCTCCTCCACTTGGAGTTAAAATTTTGTACTATATTTAAGGTTTGACCAAGTGTGTTTTTAACAATCTGGATAGTGCAACAAATACATGTTTTTCTAAATACTATCTATGTCACTAATAAGAGATGCTTTTATATCTATGCAAATCCAAAATTGAAGGTAAATTAAACCCATGGTACATACTTAAAGGTCTGCTTCAACCCACACATAGCTGTATGTTTTTTCCATTATATTCATGGCAGGTACAATATCATACGCATTTAGCAGAAGAAACAGACTGCATAGGTCATGATCTACTCATTATGCATATCTCTAACTTCAACAATGATGGCTCCTGCTAACATACAGAGAACTATGTAGGTGAGATATTCCCACAAAAAATTATAGCCTCAAGAGCGAAAACTGTGCTTCCCGGTTCCTAGACTAAGTAGAGAACAAGAGAGCAAGAGTAAGCACAAAGGCCTCTTCCTATTTAAACAGTACAATGCCTTTGTTAAATATGTATTTGATCCAGGACCAAAAGTATCCACTTTTGCAATTTATAAAATATTAAAGCACATTTTTAAAAATCAAATTTTACTAACACAAGAAACATTTCAACATGATTTTTTTTTGGCTAGGTAATTTGTGTTTGTTTATTTATTTATTTATTGAGGTATAGTTGATTTACAATGTCATGTTAGTTTCAGGTGTATAGCAAAGTGATTCAGTTATACATATACCTATATCTAATCTTTTTCAGATTCTTTTCCCATATAGGTCATTACAAAATATTGAGTACAGTTCCCTGTGCTATACAGTAGGTCCTTGTTGGTTATCTATTTTATATATATAGTAGTGTGTATATCAACATGACATTTTTTAAAGAATTCTTGAATAAAGGCTATTCTGTTGCTCAGTTTTGTTTTGTTTTTCTTTTACATATACAAGAAGCTTGAGAGATTTTGCAAACTTCAAAGATCAAACAGGTTTAATTTTGTCAATTCCACATTTCTTAAAAGCATTCTACAGCAATCAGCACTTGAAAGCCAATCTGATTATGTAGCTTAGCTCAATGTAGCTGTAATACCTCATTTTCTTTCAGTGCAATGGTCAAACGCAGGGCAATTGCTTTCCATAACTAAAATGGTGGCTGTTACTGAATACAAGCTATGTTACTGATTTAATATTTATTATTATTATCACTATTTCGTATGACATTTTGAATTTTCTTTTAAGCAACTTTTCCCATACTGTGACTTCTAAAATATTAGTTCATTAATGTCATTGTAATTTTAAAATATCTCTTTCTTAGTCAGTTTGGGCTGCTATGACAAAGTACTGCAGATTGGGTGGCTTATAAACAACAGAAATTTATTTCTCACAGTTCTAGAGGCTGAAAGTCTGAGATCAGGGTGCCAGGATGGTTGGGTTCTGGTGAGGGCCCTCTTCTACGATACAGACTGCTGAATTATCCTTGTATCCTCACATGGTGGAAAGAAAGTGAGAGAGCTCTCTAGGGCTTCTTTTATAAGGCGCTAATCCCATTCATGCGGGCTTAATCCTCATGACCTAATCACCTCCCAAAGGCTCCCACCTCCTCATACCATCGCACTGGGGGTTAGGGTTTCAACGTACAAATTTTGAGAGGACACAAACATTCAGTGCATAACAGTCTCCAAAGCAGCAAGTTATTTAATTTACAATTTATCTGAAATTATAATAGAATATGTTTTCTGAAATCAGAAGTAAATGCCCCCATATAAGATTTATTAAATTTATTAAATAAATTTATTAAAACTCTAAGAAGCTGAATGCCATTGTAAGTCAAGTATGGTTTATTTCTGACATTTACTTTGTTCATTACTGAAATCTGTGTGCATTTTTTGAGATTTTTGGTATATTTGAGTACCATGGAGAAATCATATGCTGTAGTTCATTATTCAATATTCTTGTATCATTAGTGAATCCAAACCTCTGGAAAGCCTTAGGTCTGTGTGATATCAGTGTTTACATCATTGAAATTAATATAAATTGAGCATGAGAATTATGACAAATGGAACATATTTGATGGGGGGAAGCTGAAATATAGTCCTTTACTGTCTGTGGAAAACTGTAAAACAGTAACACTAAAAAACATAAAATGATAGGAGTAGAAAACTAGATATGAGTTTCCAATGTGAAAAAAGAATAGAAAGGCAAGTACTCCCCTCACCATTTAATACAAGGAGTCACTGTTCAAGAGAAAGCAGGACATAGCTTCGTCAAGCAATGAATGAGGTACTCTGCCAGTACAACAGAATGTGAAGGAAGGAACTCCGATAGTGTTTATTTGCAAAATAATTCTTGGACGATTAAGTCAGCTCTAGTCTCACCAGTAGAGAAATACGTTGTTGATGAGAAATGGTGGATTTCTGAAGCTGTCAAAATTTTTAAATGCATAATTCGTGGTGCTTTGCTGTCGTGCAACCCTCCAAAATATAGCATTTGTCTGAATTTGGGTACATATTGGAACTCCTTCTAAGAATATTTAGTTACCACAATTATCAACAAGAAAAAAATTCTTGCTCATTAATAGCTTTTCTGTAGCCAAAACATTTGTAGGGGTGGTGGTGCTGGGGAAATAGAGAGGCTCATAGTTGCCTTCTATTACATTAATCTGAAAAAGTTGGATTATAGTTTGTAGACTTCTTACTTCCCTTAATAATTCTGTAAGGGATAACTAATCTATGAATTTACCTAAATCTTGGCAAAGCTATTTATATCACTATGCTATCTATACATTAGGTGATGAAAATTCTTAACTATACATTGCAGTAAAAGGTAGTCGATTTATGTCGTGTCTACATTCTATGCAGGGAATAAATCTAGATCTCACGCTTTCAGAAATCACAAGGGTTTCATCTTAGGTTCATAAGAAGACAATGAGATACTGAGAAAGAAGATAGTGTTGGTGTTTTCACTTTCAAAATCATCATCCATTTTGAGTTTATTTCATATCTAAGAAAATTATACCATTAAAATGTTCATACTAAACTCTTCCATCCAGCCTAAAATGCTGCCTATAGTAGATCCACAAATACCTCAATCTCTCCGTTGAGAGAAATAACTGTTATTGGCACAATTTGAGATAGTGGGGATTCATTAGTCATATATTCCAGTTAATATATTAATATTAATATACTAATATGTTCTATATATATGGACTGCCAGTCAATAAAACATACAGTAAAGTTAATAATATTTTCATGCGTGCAAGTATTCTTCTGCTGCTTCTACACTTGTTATTTCATTTAATCTTTACAATGTCTGTCTGTATTCAGTAATTATTAGTATCCCATTTTACAGATGAGGAATTTGAGGCTTAGCAAGGCTAAGTAAGTTCCCTATAGTCACATAACTAATTAATGATTAGTTAGAATTTGAAAGAGATTCAATCTAACCTATGCTCCTTCTGTGGCCTTTGATGCAAAAACTAAATACATATCATCTATTTTAACCTTTGCTTCATAATCATCCTGATACAAATCATACTTAGCCAATAGATGTATAGATGTCATGTATCAGAGTTTTAAACAGCTCTATATTCTTCTGGGTTCATGTTCCATGTGTTTCAGTGGGACTCCAGATTCGGGTTTTTTAAAATTTCTTGAAAAGAAATTCATTTTCTCTGATTTTTCTTTATAGTTTTTAAAGTTTTCATTTACTTTGACCTTATTTTGAAATGTATTTGACATAAACATTGTATAAATTTAAGATGTACAATGTGTTGATATGTATATATATCACAAAATGATTGCCATTGTAGAAATAATTAGCACCTCTATCATTTTGGATAAACAAGCCTATGGGTCAGTTTATGAGAGGACCTAGCATCTGAATACAGAAATATGTGGTATAATTATTTGACATAAGCTTAATTTCCTTTTGGATGAGATTTTCTGCCTTGAACCTTTCTTTCTTTCTCTTTCTTTTCTCACCCTTGGCACTATCGACATTTTGCACTGGACAATTCTCTGCTCTGTGCAAATGTTCTGTGCATTTTAGGATGTTTATCAGCATCTTTGTTCTCTGCCCAGTAGATGCCAGTAGCACCTCCCTCCCCAAAAATGACAACTAAAAATTTCTCCAGGGGCAGAAGCACTTTCTGCTGAAAACCACAGGTTTGTGACAATACCACTAAAGAAAAAGAGAACAGATAAGCATTCTTCAGTGTAGCTTTATTCAGGAAAGAAAGCAGCATCATAGACATTGCTTTTCTGACCAACTTGAGGATTATAGAGTTGCCTATTGAATGAAGTTTTGAATACATAATTATAGGCATAGTTTATTTTCATTATTTTTTCATTAAAATTCAAATTATTTTATTAAATTTCATATAGATGATAAAACCCTGAAAACTACAAAGAAATCACCATGTATTTGGCGTTTTTTAAATTATTACTGTTACAAATAATATTCTCAGTTGTGGTTATACATTGCAGAGATTTCCCTACCTTGTGCTCCTGTGAGTTGGATTCTATGCTTGGCCTAAGAAGCTATTTTCTCACTAGATTAAATATTGTGAAATAAAAAAAAACTATGTAAATATAATATGCCCCAAAGCAAAAAAATAATTTACAACACAGATGGGTTTCAGAAGGTTTAATGCCAAAGATTTTTAAAATCTTGTGCCGGGGGAACTTTGTTTGCAACTTAAAAAAAAAAAAAAATGTTTCCTATATTACCCTCACAGAATGATGACTTTCATTCCCAAAGCAGACATTTGAAGGGTCATTTGAAATAAAGTGAAAAGCATTAAATACCCAATTTCTTTAGTCAAAACAGTATCACTATCTCAATCTTTCCTGCCCCAGAAAATGGAAAGAAGAAATGGTATATAGGAAGGTAGGTAAAATGCTTTATGATGTGATTTTTCCCAAACAGAAATTAATCACAAAAGGATAATTCTCAAGTTTTTATTCAGTGATAACCTTATATGAAGTCAATGGGAGTTGAATCTAAAAAAGGACAAGCTTAATTCCCATTCTATATGGTGAACTGACACCAATGAAGCCTTCTACATTTAAACAAGAAAACCTTCTAATAATCATCAAATGATGCATTTACTTGCAGCCTTCCTTTGGCAATAAACACTGCAGTGTATGTACAGGTCAGGTTACCTGTTAAATAATGGATCCTGTCATTGCCTTCAAAGAGCTGTTAGTCTATAGAAGGTAATTAGGACAGAGATATAATTATGCTTTTTTTTCCCCCTGAACATACAACTTGCATTCAATCAATGTTGAATGAAACTAAACTGAGAGAAATTACAAGAGTTAGAAAGCAGACTGAATTGTTCTAAGAAGATTTACACCCATATAAAAGAAAGTTGCAAATGACCTCAAATTCTTAAAATCCTCTTTAGGAATGTTTCAGGAAATCTCAAGAAACTCCACTTGATTATTCAAAATGTGTAGCTTGGGCTAACAAACAAGTTGAGAAAGTATGATATTTGCAGCCACCATACATCTCAGAACTTCTGCAAGAGTCCATTATCCCCATAAATTCATTCATATTTTCCAAATTTTTGGTAAAGAAAGTTTGCTCAAAATAGATACCTTGTTCTTAAATGCAAATCCCAAGGCATACTTCTAGTTGTGGCTTTGTCACTGGTTCAAAAAATTCTCTGTGTAAATGTTCCTCTATAACTTAATTTGTAGTTGGACTTATACAAACAAATTTTGGGGGAGCTATTTCTTTATAAATGTTCAACATCCCCACTGTGGCAATATGACTAACCTGGGAGACTCACTTCCAAATGAATATATATGAAAGGAGAGAGTTTATGGCTAAACTCAAAGGCACAAAGTATACCCTGTAAGAAGTTGCTCTCAAGGCTATGGTTTCTTCTTAGTAAAAGAGTAATATAATTCAGAGTTTGGATGATTCAACATGCTTAAGCCACCTTACGCCTAGTCTAAATAAAGGTTTATTATTTTGTACTACACAGTTCCAAAACAAATCTGTCTAATGATAATGATACTTAGCCCTGAAACTGTTATGCATACATAATTATTTGTAAAGACTAGATATTATAAGATATACTCTTTTAGGTGGATATCAGACATAAAAAGTTACTCTAAATAAAAGTTTTGGTCAACTCAAACAAAAAAGCTAACCTTGTATATATACCTCAAAGGGATTCTCTATAGAGAGAAGACCATTCTATAAATGAATGACAAGGGACACCAGCAATGTAAAATTATTAAATGATAAAATCTACTTCTTACCACTAAAAGTACATTTAAAATATACACATTGTGAATGAAGCCTTATTTAAAATGATACCTGTACTTCATACTATCTTCAGAGAACAAATCATGGAAATTTACATTTAAAGTACCATAAGAAAAACACATTGTAAAGCAACCACACTCTAATTAAAGTTAATTTAAAAAATTTTTTAAATAAAACAATTTTTTAAAGTAACATAACAGATTCAATGTACTATAATTATATTACTCAGTTTACTGTTACCATACAAATATTTATTTTTTACTTAAACTTAAGGTCCATATTTGAAATATACATAATAAAGTCTACATTGTTCAATGTGGTAGCCACTAGTCACGTGTCTTTCATGTTAAAATTTAAATTAATCAAAAATGAATAAAATTTAAAATTTAGTTTCTCCATCATGCTACTCACATTCCCAGTGCTCAATAGCCACGCACCCATCATTACAGAGACTCTGCTATGCATAGTATAGATAATTACATTAAAAATATATGTATCTCAAAAATACTTAAGAATTTCAAGAGAATTTATATTTTTCCCATTTGTAAAGCACTCGACTTTCAAAAGAAAGGCACTTCTAAACACTGACCAATTCTAATTGATTATGCAACACTTCTATCAATTATTCTAATTAGAAGCTTAATATTAAATTAAGATTTTTCTACTTCATGCACTTTTGAAAATAACTTTCTTAATTTCACTGACCAGCTATCCACCAAACTGATGACAAGGGTGAAGAGTACAAAGAGAAGATTATTATATGTAATTTGACTGATTGTCCCCACTATTATCATTATTTTCTACTTAGTTTTAACTTTATTTAAAAACTTTGGGATAAGAATGGCATATCAGTAAAGATTCTCCAGAGAAACTAAACTAATAGGAATATGAATGAATATATGTATACACATATACATATATATATATGATTTATTTCTAAGGAAGTAGCTCACACAATTGTGGGAGCAGGCAAGTGTGAAAGCTGTCAGGCAGGCCAACAAATAGAAAACTCAGACAGGAGTTATTTCCACAATCTTAAGGCAGAATTTCTTTTTCTCTGGGAAACCTCAAATTTTGCTCTTAAGGCCTTAAACTGATTGGACAAGGCCTGTTCATATTGTTAAAGGTAATCTTTACTTAAAGTCAACTGATTGTAGATGTTAACCACATGGAAAAATTACCTTCACAGCAACACCTAGATTAGTGCTTGGTTAAATAACTGGCCCTAGCCAAGCTGACACAAAATTAGCCATCACATATGGTAATGAGGTCATCTGAATTCTCTAAAATGGGACTGGGGTGGGAGGGAGGTCTCTTCCCATAGCCAAAATGTGCCCAGGTCCCTGTAAGTATTTCTGCCCACCACTTCAAATGTGGGTGGAAGACAAAGTAACCCTTGTTATGATAATGATCTACATGAGAGGTTCTTCATCAATGTGATTAAATGGGTAAATTGCAAGGATCTCCCTTCTTTTCAACTTTGGTGAATTGTCTGCAGTTTTCTGCCCTTATCTGGAGGACTGTTTCCAAAAGAGTGGTGAGTTTTTATTTTCCTTGTCAAAACTCAGTGAAAATAACACTACACACCTGTGTCCTGCCCTCTTTCCTCTCAACTTGATACTTTATTCCTACAACCACTGACCTTTTTCTCAGCCTCCTTCCTTTTTCTCTATTGCTCTAACCTCAATTTATTTCAAAAACTTAAATATAGGTCAACTTTCTAAACAAAATTTTTAAACAATGTGTTCCCAAAAAGTACTTTGTACTAAAGGCTATAATTTTGGACATTGAAAACTACTTCAAATTAAGATAAAATCATGGGAAAACATTATAACAATTCATGCTATAAATTCCTTAAACTCTGGGTTTAAGAGTACACATTCTGTATTTCTTGTAGACCTTCATTTAATATTTATCTGTGGTTTTAGAATAAGCAAGAGAGAAGCTGAATATTCTTGCACATTTTAATCTTAAAACAAATGTACACACTTCATGCATATATGCCTATGAACTCAAATATGAGAATGGTAAAGAATGTACTTTGTGATAAGATCCTGCAATAACACAGATAATCATACATCCACAGGATTCTAAGTTATATGCTTTGAAAGATTCAAATAAGAATGTTCAAATTTATAACTTGGAACAGCAATTGCATTAAAAGATAAAAGATGGATAGTGAACACATACAAGGTTGTAATCATTCACTTAGAAGGCCCTTGCTGAAATTATAAAACATGGGAGTATAGCTTGAATAGTTTTTGTATGTTGGGAGACACCCAGAAGTGATTTGTAGCTACTTGCTTCTCCACTGCTGCACTTGATATATAGAGGGTATGTTTTTTAACCCTTCTAAGAGCTTCACCTGAAAAACTTTTTTTCAATCTCTGAGGAAATTGGGAGGAAGTTTCCCAGCCCATTTCCATGAAAATACAGTTTGAAACTTTTTATCATGACGTGACAATGTTTATTCATTCAAAAAATATTTGCCAAGGACTGTGCTAGCTGCTAGAGATAGAGATGAATACCATCAAGTACTGGCCTGAAGGAGCTTACAGTGATTTGAGTGCAGTTATCATTAATTTGTATCAAAGCGCCACCAAAAAGGCAATTGTTCGATTTGATTCCTGCATAACCAAGGATCAAAAATTCTGGATAGGTATTTTTAGATGAATTTTTATTTGGGCACAATTTTAGATGTATAGAAAACTTGAAAAGTTAGTATAGAGATGTGATGGTATTTTATGTGCCAACTTGTCTAGGCCATGGTGTCCAGACATTTGGCCAAACATTATTTAAGGTGTGTCTGTGAGGGTGTTTCTGGATGAGATTAACATCTGAACTGGTAGACTGAATAAAGCATATTGCCCTCCCTTACGTGGGCAGGCCCCATCTAATCATTTGAAGTCCTGAATAGAAAAAAAGGTTGACCTTCCCATGAGTAATAAGAAATTTCCTCCTTTCTGACTGCCTTGAGCTGTTAACACTGTGCTTTTTGTTTCCTACCTTTGGACATGGACTGGAACCACATTATACTACTACTATATACTATATTATATACAGGCATATCTCAGAGCTATAACTCAGAGGTTTGGTTCAAGACCACTGCAATAAAACAAATAGCACTATAAAAGCGAGTCACACGAATTTTTTGGTTTCCCAGTACATATGACAGTTATGTTTTCGCTATGCTGTAGTGTATTAAGTGTGCAATAGCATTATGTCTAAAAAAACAATGTATGCTTTAAGTTAAAAATACTATATTGCTAAAAAATTCTAACCATCATCTGAGCCTTCATGGAGTCATAATCTTTTTACTGGTGGAAGGTGTCCCCTTGATGTTGATGGCTGCTGACTGATCAGGGCAGTGGCTGCTGAAGGTTAGGGTGGCTGGGGCAATTTCTTAAAATAAGATAGCAATGAAGTTTGCCATATCAACTGACTCTTCCTTTCACAAATATGTCGTCTGTAGCACGTGGTGCTGCTTCATAGCATTTTATCCATAGTAGAACTTCTTTTAAAATTAGAGTCAATCCTCTCAAATCTTGCTGCTGCTTTATCAACTCAGTTTATGTAATATTCTAAATCCTTTGTGTCATTTCAAGAATCTTCACAGAGAGTAGATTCCAGCTCAAAAAACCACTTTCTTTCCTCACCCATAGGAAGCAATTTCTTATCCATTAAAATTTTATCATGTGATTGCAGCAATTCAGTCACATCTTCAGGCTCCACTTCTAATTCTAGTTCTCTTGTATTTCTATCATATCTGCAATGACTTCTTCCAATGAAGTCTTGAACACCTCTAAATCATCCATGACAACTGGAATCATCCATGAGAGTTGGAAACTTTTTCCAAACTCCAGTTAATATTGATATTTTAACCTCCTCCCATGAATCACGAAGGTTCTTAATGGCATCTAGGATGGTGAATAATTTCCAGAAGGTTTTCAATTTACTTGGCCCAGATCCATCAGAAGAATCACTATCTGTGGCATCTGCAGCCTTACGAAATGTAAGTATTTCTTGAATAGTAAGACTTGAAAGGACTTCCCTGGTGGCGCAGTGGTTAAGAATCGGCCTGACAATGCAGGGGACATGGGTTTGATGCCTAGTCTGGGAAGATCCCACATGCCACGGAGCAACAAAGCCTGTGCACCACAACTACTGAGCCTGTGCTCTAGAACCCATGAGCAACAACTACTGAGCCCATGCACCACAACTACTGAAGCCCGCGCACCCTACAACTTGTGTGCCGCAACTACTGAGCCCATGTGCTGCAACTGAAGCCTTCACACTCTAAGGCCCAGGTGCCACAACTACTGAGCCCGTGTGCTGCAACTACTGAAGCCCACGCGCCTAGAGCCTGTGCTCCGCAACAAGAGAAGCCACCACAATGAGAAGCCTGTGCACCGCAACGAAGAGTAGACCCTGCTCGCCACAACTAGAGAAAGCCCGCGCATGGCAACAAAGACCCAACGCAGCCAAAAATAAATTAATTAATTAAAAAAGACTTGAAAGCTGAAACTGCACTTTGACCCATGGGCTGCAGAATAAGTGTTGTGTGTCTCTACCTGCAGGCCTGCAGCAGGTGTGGGAACCCTTAAGCCATGCAGTCAGCCATACCAGGACCTATCCCCACCCATTAGTGAGCTGGCATCAGCCCAAGGACTACCTAGGCCTGCAGATAGCCACCTCAGGACATGACACCACTCACCGGTGGGCCAGCAATAGTCAGCCACACATGGGACTGGGCCCTGCCCATCAGTCATCCAGCAACCACCATATGAGGCAGGGGCTGGGAACCAGCGACAACTACCAGCACACCACAACAGCAGCCCACACAGGGAGAACCTCATAGAGCAACAGCTTTGGTTACCAGAAAGGAATGTGCTGTAGGGCCCCATAGAAGGTCTCCTACATAAGGTCACTTCTCCAAGATGGGGAAACATAACAAACACAGAGATTTAGGCAAAATGAGGAGACAGAGGAATATGCTCCAAATGAAGAAAAAGACAAAACCTCTGCAAAAGAACTAAATGAAGTGGAGATAAGCAGTGTACCTAATAAAGAGTTTAAGGTAATGATCATAAAGATGCACAATGAACTCGGGAGAAACAAGAATGAACATGGTGAGAATTTTAACAAAGAGTTAGAAAATATAAAGAAGAGCTGAAAAATACAACAACTGAAATTAAAAATACACTAGAACGAAGCAAACATAGATTAGATGATACAGAGGAAGAGATCAGCAAACTGGAAGACAGAGTAGAGCAAATCACTGAGGCTGAACAGAAAAAAAAAGGATTTTAAAAAAATGAAGACAGTTTAAAAGACCTCTGGAAAAATGTCAGGCATACTAACATTTGCATTATATGGATCCCAGAAGGAAAAGAGACACAGAAAGGGGCAAAGAACTTTTTGAAGATATAATAGTTGAAAACTTCCCTATCCTGGGAAAGGAAACAGACAGTAGTTCCAGGAAGTACGGAAATTCCCTAACAAGATGAACCCAAAGAACTCCACACCAAGACACATTATAATAAAATGGCAAATTTTAAAGATAAAAAATATTAAAAGCAGTAAAAAAAAAAAAAAAAAAGGCCACTAGTTACATACAAGGGAACTCCAATAAGACTATAAGCTGAGTTTTTATCAGAAACTTTGCAGGCCAAAAGTAAGTGGCATGATATATTCAAAGAGATGAATAGAAGAAACCAACCAAGAATACTCTACCCGGCAGGGCTATCATTCATATGTGAAGGGAGACGAAGAGTTTTATAGACAAACAAGTGCTAAAAGAGCTCAACACCTCTAAATTGGCTTTACAAGAAATGTTAAAGGGACTTCTCTAAGTAGAAAAGCAAAGACCAAAACTAGAAATATGAATATTCTGAGAGGAAAAACCTCAATGGTAAAGGCTAACATAGAGTAAAGGTAGTAAATCAACCACATATAAAGCTAATACAAATTAGTAGTATGGAATTAACAAACTACTATACATAAAATATATAAGCAACAAGGATTAACTGCATAGCACAGGGAATTATGTAATAACCTATAGTCGAATATAATCTGAAAAAAAATAACTGGGAAGAAATGGACAAATTCATAGAAATGCACAAACTGCCAAGACTGAATCAGGAAGAAATAGAAAATATGAACAGACCAATCACAAGCACTGAAATTGAAACTGTGATTAAAAATCTTCCAACAAACAAAAGCCCAGGAACAGAAGGCTTCACAAGTGAATTCTATCAAATATTTAGAGAAGAGCTAACACCTATCCTTCTCAAACTCTTCCAAAATATAGCTGAGGGAGGAACACTCCCAAACTCATTCTACGAGGCCAACATCACCTTGATACCAAAACCACACAAGGATGTCACAAAGAAAGCAAACTACAGGCCAATATCACGGATGAACATAGATGCAAAAATTCTCAACAAAATACTAGCAAACAGAATCCAACAGCACATTAAAAGGATCATACACCATGAGCAAGTGGGGTTTATTCCAGGAATGCAAGGATTCTTCAATACACGCAAATCAATCAACGTGATACACCATATTAACAAATTAAATGACAAAAACCATATGATCATCTCAATAGATGCAGAGAAAGCTTTTGACAAAATTCAACACCCATTTATGATAAAAACGCTGCAGAAAGTAGGCATAGAGGGAACTTCCCTCAACATAATAAAGGCCATATATGACAAACCCACAGCCAACATCGTCCTCAATGGTGAAAAACTGAAACCATTTCCACTAAGATCAGGAACAAGACAAGCTTGCCCACTCTCACCACTCTTATTCAACATAGTTTTGGAAGTTTTAGCCACAGCACTCAGAGAAGAAAAGGAAATAAAAGGAATCCAAATCAGAAAAGAATAAGTAAAGCTGTTACTGTTTGCAGATGACATGATACTGTACATAGAGAATCCTAAAGATGCTACGCGAAAACTACTAGAGCTAATCAATGAATTCGGTAAAGTAGCAGGATACAAAATTAATGCACAGACATCTCTTGCATTCCTATACACTAATGATGAAAAATCTGAAAATGAAATCAAGAAAACACTCCCATTTACCACTGCAACAAAAAGAATAAAATATCTAGGAATAAACCTACCTAAGGAGAAAAAAGACCTGTATGCAGAAAATTATAAGACACTGATGAAAGAAATTAAAGATGATACAAATAGATGGAGAGATATACCATGTTCTTGGATTGGAAGAATCAACACTGTGAAAATGACTATACTACCCAAAGTAATCTACAGATTCAATGCAATCCCTATCAAACTACCACTGGCATTTTTCACAGAACTACAACAAAAAATTTCACAATTCGTATGGAAACACAGAAGACCCCGAATAGCCAAAGCAATCATGAGAACGAAAAACGGAGCTGGAGGAATCAGCCTCCCTGACTTCAGACTATACTACAAAGGTACAGTAATCAAGACAGTATGGTACTGGCAAAAAAACAGAAAGACAGTTCAATGGAACACGATAGAAAGCCCAGAGATAAATCCACACACATATGGTCCCCTTATCTTTCATAAAGGAGGCAGGAATGTACAGTGGAGAAAGGACAGCCTCTTCAATAAGTGGTGCTGGGAAAACTGGACAGGTACATATAAAAATATGAGATTAGATCACTCCCTAACACCATACACAAAAATAAGCTCAAAATGGATTAAAGACCTAAATGTAAGGCCAGACACTATCAAACTCTTAGAGGAAAACATAGGCAGAACACTCTATGACATAAATCACAGCAAGATCCGTTTTGACCCACCTCCTAGAGGAATGTAAATAAAAACAGAAATAAACAAATGGGACCTAATGAAACTTCAAAGCTTTTGCACAGCAAAGGAAACCATAAACAAGACCAAAAGACAACCCTCAGAATGGGAGAAAATATTTGTAAATGAATCAACTGACAAAGGATTAATCTCTAAAATTTATAAGCAGCTCATGCAGCTCAATATCAAAAAACCAAACAACCCAATCCAAAAATGGGCAAAAGACCTAAATAGACATTTCTCCAAAGAAGATATACAGACTGCCAACAAACACATGAAAGAATGCTCAACATCATTAATCATTAGAGAAATGCAAATCAAAACTACAATGAGATATCATCTCACACCAGTCAGAATGGCCATCATCAAAAAATCTAGAAACAATAAATGCTGGAGAGGGTGTGGACAAAAGGGAACACTCTTGCACTGCTGGTGGGAATGTGAATTGGTACAGCCACTGTGGAGAACAGTATGGAGGTTCCTTAAAAAACTACAAATAGAACTACCATATGACCCAGCAATCCCACTACTGGGCATATACCCTGAGAAAACCATAATTCAAAAAGCGTCATGTACCAAAATGTTCATTGCAGCTCTTTACAATAGCCCGGAGATGGAAACAGCCTAAGTGTCCATCATCGGATGAATGGATAAAGAAGATGTGGCACATATATACAATGGAATATTAGTCAGCCATAAAAAGAAACTAAATTGAGCTATTTGTAATGAGGTGGATAGACCTAGAGTCTGTCATACAGAGTGAAGTAAGTCAGAAAGAGAAAGACAAATACCATATGCTAACACATATATATGGAATTTAAGAAAAAAAAATGTCATGAAGAACCTAGGGGTAAGACAGGAGTAAAGACACAGACCTACTAGAGAATGGACTTGAGGATATGGGGAGGGGGAAGCGTAAGCTGTGACAAAGCGAGAGAGAGGCATGGACATATATACACTACCAAACATAAGGTATATAGCTAGTGGGAAGCAGCCGCATAGCACAGGGAGATCAGCTCGGTGCTTTGTGACCGCCTGGAGGCGTGGGATAGGGAGGGTGGGAGGGAGGGAGATGCAAGAGGGAAGAGATATGGGAACATATGTATATGTATAACTGATTCTCTTTGTTATAAAGCAGAAACTAACATACCATTGTAAAGCAATTATACTCCAATTTAAAAATAAATAAATAACTGAATCACTTTACTATAAAAACAGAAACTAACAAAATATTGTAAATTAAGTATACCTCAATTTTTTAAAAACTAGTATGAGACCTGGAGGAGACAAGATGGGGATGTAGAAGGACTTGAGCTCACCTCCTCTCACTGAAATCAATCACAACGAATTGCTGAACCACCGTTGACAAAAAAGACTGAAACCTATCAAAAAAGATATTCTACATCCAAAGACAAAGAAGCAGCCACAATGAGATGGTAGGAGGGGCGATTTTGCAATGTAATCAAATCCCAAACCCACCAGGTCGGCAACCCACAAACTGGAAAATAATTATATCACAGAGGTTCTCCCACAGGTGTGAGAGTTCAGAGCCCCACATCAGGCTCCACAGCCTGGGGGTCTAGTATCAGGAGGAGGAGCCCCCAGAGCATTTGGCATTGATGGCCAGTGGGGCTTGAGTACAGGAGCTGCACAGGACTGGGTAAAAAGAGACTCCAATCTTGACGGGTGCACACAAGTTTTCATGTGCACTAGGACCCAGGGCAAAGCAGTGACTCCACAGGATCTTAGGCCAGAACTACCTGTGGATCTTAGGGGGTCTCCTGGGGAGGCAGGGGGCAAGGACACTGGCAGCGGAGTCACCAGGGAATTTTCAGCACTGAGACCCAACCCTACCCGACAGCCTGCAGACTTCAGTGCTGGGATGCCTCAGGCCAAAGAACCAACAGGATGAGAACATAGACCCACCCATCAGCAGACAAGCTGCCTTAAGTCATCCTGAGCACACAGCTGCCTCTAAACACACCCCTAGACACGGCCCTGCCCACTAGAGGGACAAGACCCAGCTCCACCCACCACTGGACAGGCACAAGTCCCTCCCACCCATAAACCTGTAAAACCCCTGGACCAACCTCACCTACCAGGCAGCAGACACCAGAAGCAAGAGGAACTACGACCCTGCAGCCTAAGAAATGGAGATCACAAACACAAAAAGTTAGACAAAATAAGACAGCAGAGAAATATGTTCCAGATGAAGGAACAAGATAAAACCCCAGAAGAACAACTAAGTGAAGTGGAAATAGGCAGTCTGCCTGAAAAAGAATTCAGAGTAACGATAGTAAAGATGATCCAAAATCTTGGAAAAAGAATGGAGGCACAGATTGAGAAGATACAAGAAATGTTTAACAAAGAGCTAGATTTAAAGAACAGAGATGAATAATACAATAAATGAAATGAAAAATATACCAGAAGGAATCAATAGCAGAAAAAATAAGGCAGAAGAATGAATGAGTGAGCTGGAAGACAGATTGGTGGAAATCACTGCTGAGGAACAGAAAAAAGACAAAAGAATGAAAAGAAATGGGGACAGTCTAAGAGACCCTTGGGACAACATTAAATGCACCAACATTAGCATTATAGGGGTCCCAGAAGGAGAAGAGAGAAAGAAAGGGCCTGAGAAAATACTTGAAGAGATACTAGCCAAAAACTTCCCTAATATGGGAAAGGGAATGCTCACTCAAGTCCAAGAAGCTTAGAGAGTCCCATACAGGATAAACCCAAGGAGGAACACTCCAAGACACATATTAATCAAATTGACAAGAATTAAAGACAAAGAGAAAATATTAAAAGCAACAAGGGAAAAGCAACAAATAACATACAAGGGAATCGCCATATGGTTATCAGTTGAATTTTCAGCAGAAACTCTACAGGCCAGAAGGGAAATATTTAAAGTGATGAAAGGGAAAAAACTACAACCAAGAATACTCTACCCAGCAAGGCTCTTGTTCAAATTCGATGGAGAAATAAAAAGCTTTATAGACAAGCAAAACCTAAGAGAATTCTGCACCACCAAACCAGATGTACAACAAATGCTAAAGGTACTTCTCTAGGTGGAAAAGAAAAGGCCACAACTAGGAACAAGAAAATTATAAATGGGAAAGATCACCAGTAAAGGCAAATATACAGTAAAGGTAGGAAATCATCCACACACAAATATGATATCAAAACCAGCAATCGTGAGGAGAGTACAAATGAAGGATATTGGAAATGCATTTAAAATTAAGAGACCAGCAACTTGAAACTATATATATATAGACTGCTATATATATCGAAACCTCATGGTAATGGTGAACCAAAAATCTATGATAGATATACACACAAAGAAGAAAAATGAATCCAAACAGAACACTAAAGATAGTCATCAAATCACAAAACAAAAGAGGAAGGGAGAAAAAAAGACCTACAAAAATAAAACCTAAACAATTAACGAAATGGCAATAAGAATATACATATCAATAATTACCTTACATGTAAATGGATTAAATGCTCCATCCAAAATACAAGACTGGCTGAATGGATACAAAAACAAGACCCATATATATATTCTGTCTAAAAGAGACCCACTTCAGATCTAGGGATTCAAACAGACTGAAAGTGAGGGGATGGAAAAAGGTATTCCATGCAAATGGAAATCAAAAGAAAGCTGGAGTAGCAATACTCATATCAGACAAAATAGACTTTAAAATAAAGAATGTTACAGGAGACAAAGTTGGACACTACATAATGATCAAGGGATCAATCCAAGAAAAAGATATAACAATCGTAAATATATATGCACCCAACACAGGAGCACCTCAATATATAAGGCAAATGCTAATAGCCGTAAAAGGAGAAATTGACAGTAATGTAATAGTGGGGGACTTTAACACCCCAGTTACATCAGTGGACAGATCATCCAGACAGAAAGTCAATAAGGAAACACAGGCCTTAAATGACACATTAGAACACATGGACTTACTTGAGATATATAGAACATTCCATCTGAAAGCAACAAAATACACATTCTTCTCAAGTGCACATGGAACATTCTCCAGGATAGATCACATGCTGGGCCACAAAACAAACCTCAGTAAATTTGAGAAAACTGAAATTATATCAAGCATCTTTTCCAACCACAGTGCTATGGGATTAGAAATCAACTACAAGAAAAAACTCTAAAAAACACAAACACGTGCAGGCTAAACAATATGTTTCTAAACAACCAATGAATCACCAAAGAAATCAAAGAGAAAATCAAAAAACACCTAGAGACAAATGAAAACAAAAACATGACAATCTAAAACCTTCAGGATGCAGCAAAAGCAGTTCCGAGAGGGAAGTTTATAACAATACAAT
Source organism: Leucopleurus acutus (assembly GCF_964270905.1). Taxonomy (NCBI): domain Eukaryota; kingdom Metazoa; phylum Chordata; class Mammalia; order Artiodactyla; family Delphinidae; genus Leucopleurus; species Leucopleurus acutus. Next base: position 108,094,102 of record NC_139148.1, on the reverse strand, counting down.
CTTACCTCAGGAAAAAAGAAAAATCTCAAATAAACAACCTAACCTTACACCTAAAGCAACTAGAGAAAGAACAAACAAAACCCAAAGTTGGTAGAAGGAAAGAAATCATAAAGATCAGATCAGAAATAAATGAAATAGAGAAGAAGAAAACAATAGCAAAGACCAATGAAACTAAAAGCTGGTTCCTTGAAAAGATAAACAAAGTTGACAAAGCTTTAGCCAGACTCATCAAGAAAAAAAAGGGAAAGGGATCAAATCAATAAAATTACAAATGAAAAAGAAGTTACAACTGACACCACAGAAATACAAAGGATAAGAGACTACTGCAAGCAACTATATGCCAATAAAATGGACAACCTAGAAGAAATGGACAAATTCTTAGAAAGGTACAAACTTCCAGGATGGAACCAGGAAGAAATAGACAATATGAAAAGACAAATCACAAGTACTGAAATTGAAACTGTGATTTAACAACTTCTAACGAACAGAAGTCCAGGACCAGATGGCTTCACAGGCGATTTCTATCCAATTTCTATCAAACATTTATAGAAGAGTTAACACCTATCCTTCTCAAACTATTCCAAAAAATTGCAGAGGAAGGAACACTCCCAAGCTCATTCTACGAGGCCACCATCACCCTGATTACAAAACCAGACAAAGATGTCACAAAAAAAGAAAACTACAGACCAATATCACTGATGAACATACATGCAAAAATCTTCAACAGAACTAGAATAAATAATTTTAAAATATATAAAAACACAAAAGACCCTGAGTAGCCAAAACAATCTCGAGAAAGAAGAACAGAGCTGGAGGAATCATGCTCCCTGACTCCAGACTATACTACAAAGCTACAGTAAACAAAACAGTATGATACCGACACAAAAACAGACACATAGATCAATGAAACAGGATAGTAAGAAATAAACCAGAAATAAACCCACAGACCTATGGTCAATTTATCTATGGCAAAGGAGACAAGAATATACAAGGGAGACAAAACAGCCTCTTCGATCAGTGGTGCTGGGAAAACTGGACAGCTACATGGAAAAGAATGAAATTAGAACATTCTCTAACACCATACACAAAAATAAACCAAAATGGATTAAAGATCTAAATCTAAGATGGTATACTATAAAACTCTTAGATCATCAACTTAAAATAATCATATATATGTGTGTGTGTGTATATATATATATATATATATATAAATACACACACATATATGTATATTATATATATATATACACATATAACCCCTCATGGTAACCACAAACCAAAAGCCTATAATAGATAAACACACACACACAAAAAGCGAAAAAAAGGAATCCAAACATATCACTAAAGATAGTCATCAAATCACAAGGGTAGTGAACAAAAGAAGAAGAAAGGAACAAAAAAGAACTACAAAAAACAACCCAAAAACAATTAACAAAATGGCAATAAGTACATACCTGTCAATAATTACCTTAAATGTAAATGGAATAAATGCCCCAATAAAAAGCTATACTAAAAATCTACAGTAATCGAAACAGTATGGTACTAGCAAAAAAACAGACACAACATCAGTGGAACAGAACAGAAAGACCAGAAATAAACCCACACTTATAAACCCACAATTAATCTATGCCAAAGATGACAAGAATATGTAATGGGAAAAAATAGCCTCTTCAATAAATGGTGTTGGGAAAACTGGAGAGCTACATGCCAAAATTCAAGCTAGATTACTTTCTCACACCATATACAAAAAGAAACTCAAAACGAATTAAAGGAAAGACCTGAAATCATAAAAATCCTAGAAGAAAATACAGGCAGTATACTCTTTGACATCAGTCTTAGCAATGTTTTTTGGATCTGTATCCTCAGGCGAGGGAAACAAAAGTGAAAACAAACAAATGGGACTCCATCAAACTAAAAAGCTTTTGCACAGTGAAGGAAACTATCAACAAATGGAAAAGGCAGCCTACTTAATTAAAGAAGATTTTGCAAATGATATATCTGATATGGGGATAATATCAAAAATATACAAAGAATTCATACAAGTCCACATCAAAAACAAAAAACCTAATTTTAAAATGGGCAGAGAACCTTAATAGACATATTTCCAAAGAAGACGTATGGATGGACAAAAGGTACATGAAAAGGTGCTTAACGTCACTAATCATCAGGGAAATGCAAATCAAAACCACAATAAGAACCACCTCACATCTGTCAGAATGTCTATCATCAAAAACACAACAAATAACAAGTTTTAGTGCAGATATGGAGCAAAGGGAATCCTTGTGCAGTGTTGGTAGGATTGTAAATTGATGTAGCCACTATGGAAAACAGTATGGAGGTTCCTCAGAAAATTAAAAATTGTCATATAATCCAGCTATTTCACTTCTGGGTATTTACCTGAAGAAAACAAAAGTACTAATTCAAAAATATATATGCACTCCAATGTTTACTGCATTATTTACAAAAGACAAGATATGGAAGCAACTTTTGTGTCCATCAACAGACGAACAGATAGAGAATATGTGATACAATGGACTATTACTCAGTCATAAAAAACGAAATCTTTCCATTTGCAACAACATGGATGGATCTAAACGGTATTATGCTAAGTGAAATAAGTCAGACAGAGAAAGATAAATACTACATGATTTCACTTATATGTGGAATCTAAAAAGCAAAATAAACAAATAAAATGAAAATAGACTCATAGATGCAGAGAACAGACATGTAGTTACCAGAAGGGTAGAGGGTAGTGGGTGGGTGAAATAGTGAAGGTGATTAAGTAGTACAAACCTCCAATTATATAATACATAAGTCATGGGGATGTAATATACAGCATAAAGAATATGGTCAATAATACTGTAACAGTTTTATATGGGGACAGATGGTTACTAGTCTTATTGTGGTGATCATTTCATAATGTATGCATATGTCAAATCATGATGTAGTACACCTGAAACTAACATAATATTGTACATCAACTATATTGAAATAAATACTTTTTAAAAATCGACACTGTGTTAGCAGGCATGAAAACAACATTAATCTCATTTTACATCTCCATCAGAGCTCTTGGGTTACCTGCTGCATTGTCAATGAGCAGTAAGATTTTGAAAGAAATCTTTTTTTCTGAGCACTTGGTCTCAACAGTGGGCTTAAAATATTCAGTAAACCATGTAGTAAACAGATGTGCTGTCATCCAGGCTTTGTTGTTTCTTTTGCAGAGCACCAGCAGAGCAGATTTAGCATAATTCTTATGGGCCCAGGGATTTGGGGAATGGTAAATGAGCACTGGCTTAAACTTAAAATCACCAGCTGCATTAGCCCCTAACAAGAGAGTCAGCCCGTTCTTTGAAGCTTTGAAGCCAGGCATTGACTTCTCCTCTCTAGCTATGAAAGTCCTAGATGACATCTTCTTTCAATAGAAGGCCGTTTCATCTACAGTGAATATCTGTTGTGTAGTGTAACCACCTTTATTAACGACCTTAGCTAGATCTTCTGAATAACTTGCTGCAGCTTCCATATCAGCACTTGCTGCTTCACCTTGCACTTTTATGTTATTAAGATGACTTCTTTCCTTAATCCTCATGAACCAACCTCTGCTGGCTTCAAACTTTTCTTCTGCAGCTTCCTTGTCTCTCTCAGCCTTCATAAAATTGAAGAGAGTTAGGGCCTTGCTCTGGATTACACTTTGGCTTAAGAGAATGTTGTGGCTGGTGTGATCTTCTATCCAGACCACTACAAATTTCTCCAAAGCAGCAATAAGCTGTTTCAGTTGCTTATCATTCATGTGTTCACTGGAGTAACACCTTTAATTTCCTTCAAGAACTTTTCCTTTGCATTCACAACTTAGCTATCTGGTACAAGAGGCCTAGCTCTCAGTCTATCTTGGGGCTTTCAACATACCTTCCTCACTAAACTTAATCATTTCTAGATTTTGATTTAAAGTAAGAAACATGTGATTCTTCCTTTCACTTGAACACTTAGAGGCCACTGTAGGCTTTTAATTGGCCTAATTTCAATACTGTTGGGTCTCAGGGAATAGAGTGACCCAAGGAGAGGGAGGAGAGATGGGGAGAATGGCCAGTTGGTGGAGCAGTCAGAACACACACATTTATCGATTGTTTGCCATCTTATTTGGGCTTGGTTAATGGCGTCCCAAAACAATTACAATAGTAACATAAAAGATTATTGATTACAGATCAACGTAACAAATATAATAATAATGAAAAAGTTTTGCAATACTGCAAGAATTACCAAACTGTGACACAGAGACCTGAGGTGAGCAACAGTTTTGGGAAAATGGTGTGTCAATAGACTCGCTCAACATAGGGCTACCCCAAACTTTCAATTTGTAAAAAAAAGCAATATCTGCAAAGCACAATAAAGCAAAGTGCAATAAAATGAGGTATGCCCATATAACAAATATATATATATATATATATATATATATATATATCCATTTTGTTCTTTTTCTCTGTAGAACCCTAATACAAGAGAGTTCCCATATATCCTTCATCCAGTTTCATTTTCTCATAATGTTATCATCTTCACTATGATGATGTATTTGTCAAAATTTTTTCAAAAGGCTGATTATTAACTGAACTACAGCCTTTATTCAGCTCTTACCAGCTTTTCCTTTGTGTACTTTTTCTGTTCTAGGATCCCATCCAGGGTACAACATTGTATGTAGTTTCCATGTCTCCTTAGTCTCCTCTGGTCTTTGACAGTTTCTCAGATTCTCTCCTTGTTCTTCATGACTCTGACAGTTTTGAGGAGAACTAGTTATGTATTTTGTAGTATGTATCCCTATTTGGGTTTCTGATGTTTTCTTTTCTCAAGATTAGACTAGGATTATGAATTTGGGAGAAGAATACCACAGAAGTGAAGTGTTCTTCTCATGACATCATAACAAGAGGTGCATGATATCTATATCACTGCTGATATTAACACGAGTCAGTTTTCTAAGGAATGTTTGCCAGGTTGTTCTACTACAATGTTAGCATTTCTCACTTTCTGTATTCTATTCCTGTGAAACAAGTCACTATGTTCAGTTCATATTAGGAGGGGTGAAGGGAGTCATCTCCACCTCTGGGAGGTGGAAGTATCCACATATATTATTTGGAATTTTGAGAATTACATATTTAAGATAGTCTTATTCCTCAGTAGAAGAGATTTCATCAAGAAACTAAATATATGATGCTCAGCTATAGAGATTCAAAGTATAGAGCTTGTGATTCATCTTTGTTTATACATCATATCATGTTCATAGTGACACTTCCGAGGTTTATGGGTAGTAAATCATTAAAGGCCTTTTTTTTTCTTCACTAGGAGATGTTTTTATGTCCCTCAGACAGGTGGAAGCTAGGACAGAGAAACACAGACTGAAATTTAATTCCTGTCCATTTAAATTTCTGGCAATATTGGTCCTTTTGCTCTCAACAGTAAGTTAAAGTGTGGCTCTCACATCCTTGACAATGGGAACTAATAAGAAATTTCATAAATGCTGAACACATTGTGAAAGTTACTAAAAGTCTCATGTGTTTAGCTCTATTTTAAAAATATGATACTGTCTTTGAAACAAGTCTTTCTCATTGTTGTCATCCTTGCGTTTGGGGTTTGTTTAGGCACTTTAACTCCTTTTCCATTTCTTATCACAGTTGAGCATATCCTATTATTCTCTATGTTGTATTAAGCAACTAATTTTTTCTCCTAAAATGCATCAATGTGTGCATTGGAATATCATTTTGTTACCAATTTAAAAATTACATTTTGCCTTCTAACCCTCCCTTTTGAAAAACCAGCAACATCACTGAACATTGCTCACTAAATAATAAAGGTGAAGGAGAAACTATGATTCCTACTTTAATAATAATAAATATTATATTGCCTTGCAGTTTACAGAGGGCTTTCATATATGTTCTCTCATGTGATCATGTGATTTGCCCCCAAAATCTCAGGAGGAAGGCATAGACTAGAAATCATAATTTTACAGCAGAAAAACTAAGACACATAGAAGTTAGTGGCTTGCCCTTACTGGTCATGAAAATTAGGGGCATGTGTCTGAATATGTTTCAATCAGATTAGATGAGTTTAGGCTATGAACCAACATCTCAGTAGCTTAACATACCAAAAGTTTATTTCTCACTCACACGAAATCCACTCTGAGTCTGGGAGAGTCTCCAGGGCATATGACATCTATTTGGTCATTCAATATTTCAGGCTGCGTTTGTCTTTCCTCCTCACCTTCAACACAATAAATACATGCTTCTGCAATTACTATGGCAAAGAAAGAGAACACGGAGAATCTCATACCAGCTTTTAAATATCCCTAACCAGAAATGGCACAGGTCACTTCTCTCGTCCCATTGGATAAAGCAAGTCATATGACTATGTCCAACTTAAAGGAGGCCTGTGCCCAAAAGGTGAAGAGAATCAGAGATTTGGGTGAACATTTGTATGTCTGCTACAGATATTTGTTTGGTTCCTTTCCACAAGATCATACTGCCTCAACTCAGAATGTTCATGAGTAGTGTCAGTAATGACCCACCAGCTAATGAAGTATCCTTCTGGACTTAAGAGTCTGAACAATTTTAAGACTCCAATATACTTTTTCAATCCACATTAGCTAAAAGATTCTCAAAGAGGCACTATTACCTAGTAGTCAAAGCTTGAGCTTTAAAGTCAGAACAATAGTTCAAACCCAGCTTTACTACTTATTGAGACTTGGGGCAAGGTGTTTTACATCTCCAAGTAAAAAGGAAATAAAAATAGTAATGTACCTCACAGATTGCTTCTGAGCATTAAGAAAGATAATGCATAAAAGCACAGTGCTTGGCATATAGTAAACCCTCAATCAATGTGTACAACTTTCATTATACTGTAGCCCACTGTAATTAAGACATAGGTCCTAAATTTTCAAGGACAATCCCAGTGTTGCCTTCTCTTACCCTACATGTATTGACTTAGGTGCAAAAACATTGCTAAAAGTATAATCCACAATAAGATAAATTTGAAATCTTAAAGAAAAACTACACCTAAAAATGTTCACATATGAATATAAATACACTAGACTAATATTTCGGGAAGAGTGACAGGAACATAACATCTGCTTCACTTCCATTCTATTTAATAAGGCCATTTGTCAGTAAGAGGTAGAAATTTAAATATTCCAATATGAATGATTCTTTATAATTCCATGTTGTTTATTATATTATTCTGAAGTCTTATAGATATGTGGCTATTACTTGTTTAGTATTTAGAGCCATGAACTCCTAAGATGGAGTGGTCTTACAAATTAGAAAGCGGGAACACAATTAAACCATAAAACCCTTTTCAACCAGGTACCGTTTATGATATCACTGAAGGTATAGAAATTTCTTTTTAATCACCATAAACACTAGCATAACAGAAATAATTTCTTTAGTATTATTTTTGAAGTGCCTAATGGGACAGAAACACTTAATATTGTCAATTAATATGCTTGCAAATATTAGCTTTCCCTCAACACCAGTAGAATGCCATAAAACTGGGAACTTTTTATTTTCATTCACTTTATATAAATAAAATTCTAAGTTTACAACAGTTCCAGATAAGAAACCATTTAGATAAACTCCTAATCAATATCAGGCTCATCTAACTGCTAATCAAAAAGGAATTTCTGAACTTTTGAAGTTTAGCCATACACAATATTAACAACTTAGTATTTTGTGTGTGTGCCTCTGTGAAGCATGAATTTATCCTTAAAATTACACTGAGATAATCTGCTAACTTCTTTTGTGTACCTCAACAAACATACACAAATGGAAGTGAACTATTGACCTAATGTGAAGACAAAATTATGACTTTACCTCCAACTCTATGCTAGTTGATAAGCACTTACTGAAATAATATTTTTCACACAAAGAACTAATATATTTTCTAATACTTTCCTCACCCTACTATTTTTTTTATTAAGTAGTATGTTTATCATGACATACTGAAGTCACACAGCTGACATCTGTGTGTCATTGATTAAAATTTGGTCCGTTTTCCCACTTTCAGAAGTGTAAGTTAACTTTTGAAATCTGACTGAAATAAATTACAAATGACAAACTTTGTGCTCCTTTGTAGAAAGAAGCTAGATTTCTTTTAAAGTCCACTTTCCTATAGTCACCCACACGTGTCCGTTCTGAGAAATGAATTTCCCAGATTGCCTCAGTAAGGTCATGTTTCCTTACTAATTTATACTAAGTGAATTTTGTACCCTACATGAGGGGGACAACATCCAACTAAATTGCTAAAATCCCACCAGATTTGAATTGTAAGTTTATAGTTTTATACCAGATATTTTTGACCTTTCCATTTTCCAAGATCAATTTAAAAATACTTTCCACTAAGATTTCTTCATGTAAAAAACTAGTTTGCATATTAGAAAACTGAGATTTCTTTTCATTATTCCAGAAAATTCAGAAGAGGAATAAAAATAATAACATGGAAGTAAATAACTAGTATCTTATAGGAGCATTGTTCTTCTAAACATGTATTGGGAAATATTGATCTAGACAGCATGCTGCTCAAGGGCAGTGACCATGATTTATTTTTCTATGCAATTTCCCCAGTACGTAGTTCAGTGCTAATAAGTGTCTACGAAATGCTGAAAATGTTGAATGAATGAATGGACAAATGGATGGCTAGATGGATGGATGGAAGAGTGAATGAATTAACAAATGAATAAAATGACTTTCAGTCAACAGTTACAAGAGGTCAGAGACTTCACTTTATGAGGTCAAAATTTCTTTGCCCCTAGAAAAATTCTTTTTGTACTGTATTAAATGGTCTTTTAAGATTTGAACTTGACATTATCATCAAATCAGTGGATACATTTCAAGAAATAATACATGATTTTGACCTTTTTTATTGTAGCCACCACATCATCACTCTGCTTGATTAACTTGTCAGCTTTCTCCTCTTCAGACGGTGAGCCAAGCCCTTTGCACTGAAAGCTTTTAAAATGGCTAAAGAATTCATGATAAGGTCAGGCTGTATCAACAGAGAAAGCAGAGCAAGACTTTTTATTTTATTTTATTTTATATTTATAAGATGAAAATGACTAAAAATTGATTAGTGGCTGTCTCATAACACTTCATTTATTCATGATTTTTTTAATGCAAGTTGGACATAGGGTTTTCTCAAAGTAAAGACTTTGAAATCAATTTAAGGTATATTTCTGTTTTAAGACCCCATAAACTAAAAGTTCTTTATAGAACTGCAGCCTGAGCTGCATCTTCAGGAAGTATCTTATTTATTAAACAAACAGAATAGTAAAATACCCTGAACTAAGCAGAGAGAAATAAACTACATTTCCCAAGACGAGCTGTTATCAATGTCAATCAATATTTTTGACGATCCCATTTGACACAAAGCATTGTATTTTGTTTTATGAAGGAGTTAGAAAATAAGTCTTCTAAATATCTAAAACCTATATTATTCATGCAGAGAGAGAAAACAGCCATATGTGATTCAGCCTAAGACCACTTAAAAACATTGTGATAAACACATATAAATTTATGAGACTGACACACTGCCCACTGAAAACAATAAATTTAAATACTCAGAAGAAATAATATGCAGAGGATACCACAGTGAAGGAAGGATTAGGATGGTGGTTCAGAATGGATCAGCTAAGTCAGTGGTTCTCAACTGGGGGAGATTTTGCCCCCAGGAGACATTCAACAATATCTGTGGACATTTTTGTTTGTCACAATTGTGGGTGTGCTAATAAATTTAGTGGGTAAAGACCACGAATAATGCTAAGCATCCTACAATGCACAAGACAGTACCACAACAAAGAAGGTGGCACAAAGTATCAGTAGTGCTCAGGTTGAGAAACCCTGAACTAAGTTCTGGTAAGACAAATTCATGGTATTCTTGTTCCAACTCAACATCTTCCCATAGTATTGGGTTACTAAGTTTGCACTAAAGCAATCAATATTTGAATGCACACACTGCTCTAAAAATTATGTGATCTAAGTCTATTTTCCTACTTTAATGCAACGACACTTGATCCTTACACATCAAAATGATTTTAGTGGTGGATATAAACAATATTATTGTTTATTAGGGTATGAGATAAGATTATTTGATTTTCCATGCGCTTTTAAATTTTCAAAGAAGAGGAATAGTGAAATCAGCAAAGAGTTAACGACAGCTATTATAACATCTTATCTTGAAGGTAAAATATATATATATATAGAACTATCCATAATGATCGTAAGTCATATAATTAGCATTGATGATTTTGATTTTAAATGACACTCTTTGCTCTAGTGCTTTTGCCTCTCAGAGAGGGCAGTATACTAATATCAGACCTTAGTTTATTTCCTCATTTCTCTCATCAAAGGTTTTATTTGTTTGTTTGTTTACTGTATAGTGAGAATCATCATAATTAGGAAAAGAAAGTTTGAATATTGGTATAATGAACTTCTTTTTATAAGGCAAACATTTACTTCTCACTTTTGTCAGCGAAAAGTACCTGGCCAATGAGTGAAAATATCTCGAACATGATGGTCTCAGTTCTCAGTGTCTTTGGCCAAGGTTTTATAGACTCTTTGATTTGTGTTCTAAAAAAAATGCAACAATCTCAGGAATAACTTAAAAATTTCAGGACTCCATTTCACATTTGGTCTGAGCAGATGAGACATGATTTTCAAATGACCTTTAGCAAGAGGCATTAAATAATGTCCTGAGCTTCTGTATTAGACAGGTAAATTCAGAATGGAAAAAAGGTTTTAGTAAAACCTTTTGAGTATAGCTCATGTAGTAATCCTATCGCTCTATCTCTGGAACCTTGCTGCATCCATAATGCTCCTCAATTCCCAGCATCCTTTACTTCAATGTTTCCATTCTTCCCTCCCTTGCTAGGGCGAAGTTCCATAGCCAGAACTTATATGGCCCTGCTTCTCTCAGCAGATGTTCCATTTGACCACTGACAGGTAATCAAAATAACCAATCCATACTAATCATCGCCAAAGTATAATTTCTCCAAGATACTGCATCTACATTTTAATATGAGCCTTTTAGAAATACAATGCCTTACATGAAAGCAGTAATTCCAAAGCAACACTAGTTAATTACCATATTGATTGCATTTTTGGCTTAATAGATTTATTAATATGTGAAAGATGCAACTTAACCAAATGATAATTGAAACAATGAATTCAAAGGCCTAAAAAAAAAACATGAAATAATTGAGAGATGGGTGTCTCTGATAGAAAGTGACCCTGATCATAATAAAATATACACATGCATATTCAGTGATTGCAGGAAAGGATACAATCCTGTCTAGTATTAATATACTTTTAGAATATTGGTAGTAGAATCTGAAGTTGGTTCATTTTTGATAAATATTAATATAAAATATTACTCTAAAAATAATGCATTTCTTTGTTGCAGTGGCCATTTTCTGGTTATTTTATTTAAAACAAACAAAAGAATACCGAATTGACAACTGTTTAAGTGTTCATCATAAGATAAATAGTAAGGACACATCTACCAGCTTATTTTAATAGTAATTCTAGCAAAAGTCAACTATTACATTTTACAAATGAACAGAATATAACAAGGGAATATAGAATGACAGGGATTCTATTAGACTAGGACTGTACATAAATTGGCTTGAAGTTTATTTTCTGTGACACTTTCAAGTGAGTGTGGTATTCCTCTCCATTATCAACCAAAATCCAAGAAAACATAGATAAATTATGGCTGAACTCCTACAGCCTGAGAGGGAAGTTAAGGCGCATGTTACCATGACAAACTGTAAAAGCTGGGAAGGAATAAGTCCAGATGTTACAGTTGAGAACATTACGTGAAATGATAGATTGAAAATAATGGTTACACCAAAGGAAGAGAGAAAATTTCACTGTAGGAGGAAAATATATAACATGATAAAATAGTATGTAGGAAGGGTCATAAAATAATGAATTGCCAAGACAGTAAAAACTAATATAAGAAAAATGAAGAAAATGCTACAATCACTTACCACTGAAATATATTTTTAAAAGAATTATAGCAATAGCATATTGGCTTTAGAATGAAGCAAAGAAAGCATCTAGTCCATCTCCATCATTTTGAAAATGAAGAGAATGAGATCAGGATTGAAAAAATTCATGTAAAGTCACAAAGTAAATCAGTGGCACAATAGTAACAACTGTCACTTAAATGCTGCAGATAACTTGTTTATTAGAATTAGAGCCCAACGTCCCCCACACTAATTCTCCAAAGTAAGAAGAAATATTATCCAATGGGGACTTTTCTCTCACTTAGCAAAAGACTGCTGTTCGTTTTAGACTGGTTTTATCCATATTGGAAAATAATAATTAGCATGTATTCAATGCGTACTGTGTCAAATACTGTACATATTTTTCTTTTCTCTCACTTAGCTCTTACAGCAACCCTATAAAGAAGGCACATTTAGTGTCCCTATTTTCAGATGAAACAAACTAGAGGCTTAACGGGAATAAATTGCCCAAATTTTCACAGATAAAAATAGAAGGACCAGCAGTCTCCCAAAGTAATAGAAATAAAAGCAAAAATAAACAAATGAGACCTAATCAAGTTATAAGCTTTTGCACAGCAAAGGAAACCATAAACAAAACAAAAATACAACCTACAGACCGGGAGAAAATATTTGCAAATGATGTGAACAATAAGGGCTTAATTTCCAAAATATACAAACAGCTCATATAATTCAATAACAAAAAAAACAAACAACCCAATTGAAAAATGAACAGAAGACCTAAATAGACATTTCTCCAACGAAGACATACAGATGGCCAAAAAGCACATGAAAAGATGCTCACCATCACTAGTTATTAGAGAAATGCAAATAAAAACTACAGTGAGGTACTACCTCAAATTGGTCAGAATGGCCATCATTAAAAAGTCTACAAATACTAAATGCTGGAGAGGGTGTGGAGAAAAGTGAACCCTCTTAACACTGTTGGTGGGAATGTGAATTGGTACAGCCACTATGGAAAATAGTGTGGAAGTCCCTCAAAAAACAAAAAATCCAGCAATTCCACTCCTGGGCATATACTCAGACAAAAAAACATAATTTGAAAAGATACATGCTCCCCTATGTTCATAGCTGCACTATTCACAATAGCCAAGACATGGAAACAACCTAATGTCCGTCAACAGATGAACAGATAAAGAAGATGTGGTATATGTATACAGTGGAATATTACTCAGCCATTAAAAAGAATGAAATAATGCCATTTGCAGCAACATGGATGGGCCTAGAGATTGTCATACTAAGCACAGTAAGTCAGAAAGAGAAAGACATATACCATATGATACCACTTATATGTGGAATCTAAAATATGACACAAATGAACATATCTATGAAACAGAAACAGACTCACAGACATACAGAACAGACTTGTGGTTGCCAAGGGGAAGGGGGGGGTGGAAAAGGGAAGTATTGGGAGTTTGGGATTAGCAGATGCAAACTATTATGTATAGGATGGATAAAAAGCAACGTCCTACTGTATAGCACAGGGAACTATATTCAATATGCTGTGATAAACCAGAATGGAAAAGAATATGAAAAAGAATACATATATATACATATATATACATGTATAAATGAGTCACTTTGCTGTACGGCAGAAATTAACACAACATTGTAAATCAACTATACTTCAATAAAATTTTTAAAAAAAGAACTAAGGCCCAGAGAAATAATTTTCACAAAGTCACAGCAATTTTACGGTAGAACAGGTCTAAAATGCAGTTTTTCCAGCACACTGCCAAGTGTTCAATCCATTATGTACCTTTTCTGAGTTTGTACGGAATTTATAGTCTGTGACTCAAGATTTCAGTCAATGTTGTATTCACTTCAAGTTATTTCTCATACACACATGGGTCCTTCTCCCAACTAAATTGTCATCATTTAAATTCTCTCTCTTTTCTCTTGTTTCATCTTTCAGAAGCATGTTTATCATCCATTCCTGGTAAGCACATTTTTCAACATCTTGCTAATAAATAATTTTAAAAAATAGAAAGACCAGGATTTTGACTTCAAGTAGTCTAGTTTTGGATACCTCTACTGCCTCAAATACCTAGTTTGTCAAGGTCTGTAGGGTAACAAAATGAACAAGGCTTAACACCCTTGACTATTCAGTAAAGCAACATGAAAATTAAGTAACATGCAAATAAAGCAACAAATAAAAGAACAGAAAATTGCTTGGGATCTAAGCAAACATTACTGCAACAACACTACAACAACAAAAGAAACCTTCAAGGACAATACTTCTTTATGGGAGAAGTTTGATTTATTCATGAGGTCCATTAATGAGGACAGACACTTAGAATGAACCAACAGGAGCAGAGAGGTTGGCAATAAAACAGAGAAGGAGTAATTCATAGTGCAAGACTCCTACAACAAGAAAGGATGGGACTCAGCTCACAGGTGAGACGGTTAGCTTCGGAAAGGAGAAAGGATACTGCTTCCCTGTAAAAGAACAAGAGGAAAATAGGGGTATGAGTGAAGATATAATTTTTGGTTTGGTAGCAGTGAGACAAAGGGAGAAGTAATTTAATGGTGCCCATTTCTCTGTGAAATAAGCAAGAGGTAATCAACTGTAGAAGATCAGAGGTTTAAAGAGAATGAAAAAGTTTTGAAACTTTTGTTGTAAAGAATGGAAGACAGCTGAATGGGGACATGTAGAAATCTTGTCAGGCAGCATTAAAGGTCCCTCTGAAGTAGGAAGTAATTTATGTAAATATTTTGTTGTGAAATATACCATCTATGGTGGTTAATTTTATATGTCAACTTGGCTGGGCCACTGTGCCCAGATATTTGGTCAAACATCATTCTGGATATTTCTGGGAGAATGTCTTTCAATACGATTTACATTTAAATCAGGGAACTTTAAGTAAAGCAGATTGCCCTTCATAATGTGAATGGGTCTCATCCAATCAACTGAAAGCCTAAATAAAACAAAAGGCTGACTTTCCTCTGAGCAAGAGGGAATTCACAGACTGTCTTCAGTCTTCATCTGCAACATCAGCTCTTCCCTGGGTCTTCAGCCTCACTGCCTTTGGACTTCAACTGCAACTCTTTCCTGAGTCTCCAGCCTGCCAGCCTCCCTCATCAGATTCTGGACTCATTAAGTCTCCCCAATTGCATGAGTCATTTCCTTAAAATAAAGCTTTTCCTATATATTTACACATACAATTGGTTCTTTTTCTCAGGAGAGCCCTGATTAATACATCACCTATACAGAACAGTGAATTAAACATAAATATATAAAGAAAAAGTTAAAATTACAAACATTGGTGTTTACAGATCAAGAAATAGACCATTCCCAATGTTCAGAATACCTTATGTACCCCATCCTGATCGCACTTCCTCCCAAGACCATATTCTAAAATTGACAACAGTTTGCACAGTTGTATCTTTTTTTTTTCTTAATAGCATTCAGGATCCCTCTGTAAACTCCAAAAAAGTAAATAGGTGGATTGAGCCAAAGTTGTATTTAAAATGATGGTACAATATAAGGACAACTGAATAAAAAAATAAGAATATTAACAGAGTGTCATTGATGGAATGGGCCATATAGGGAAACAGGTAAGCTGAGAAGACTGGAAACCTATGAAATATGAGCTTAATAGACAATAGCCACTGCTGGCTAATGGTTGCCAGAAAGAATGGCTTCCAGTGTTCCAAAATTAGTTATAATTTTCAGTAAATATCCCCTAATATTTAACTGACTTATAACTAATAAAACTGTCTCATCATATAACCTAACCAGCTTATACTAGAAGGCTAACTGGAGATTACGTTGCTTGATTAAGATGTATAATGGATGATATACTGAAATTTCTCCTTACAGATGAGAACGCATGTGGCACCAAACTTTGGGACGTTGGGTATTTGTTTATCTGTGTGCCAAAGCACAGAACATATTAACTTTGCAACTCTCAAACCACCTCTACAAAGGTGAAAGGGTCTTTTTTTCAAACATGAACTCTCACTAGGCTTCTTGACTTGATAAGAAGTCATTGCTATGCCCTATTGACGCCTAAAGTTTATGCGTCTGTACTTAACCATTACCACACTTAATGTTATATACCTCAGACCTATTCCAAACCAATATTTATTTTAAAAATTACTAAGTAAAATAGGGTTTAGAGGAGTGCCTAAAAATTTAGCGTTATGCAAACCATTTATTTCTCTACTCACCAAAAATCTGTCCTTAGATTAAGCTAGACCAGCAGAAAGTGATATATTTAAATCATATTATTTAGGACTCATATAGAATTATTTTTATTAATGTCATTGTCTTATCTTGAAGAAGCCTATAGAAAAATCTTATGAAATGCTTCATTGTATTTACTATAAAGCTATGGTTGAGGACATTGTTAATCATATTATATAACATCTTCCTTATAACAAAGCACTGGGAAACTTTCTCATGTCTCAGTACCAGGTATAATTGTATTTCTTTTATGAAGCTGGCTTATTTATATCTTTTGTTTACTGTAAATCATGTGTCAATCTTTGCATTAAATGTTTGAAAGCTCAGAGCTAAATATTGGGCCAACTTCTGGCAGTGGTTGAGAGTCCGCCTGCCGATGCAGGGGACACGGGTTCGTGCCCCGGTCCGGGAAGATCCCACATGCCGCGAAGCGGCTGGGCTCGTGAGCCATGGCCGCTGAGCCTGTGCGTCCGGAGCCTGTGCTCCGCAACGGGAGAGGCCACAACAGTGAGAGGCCCACGTACCACCAAAAAAAAAAAAAAAACATTTTAAATATTGGGCCAACTTCTAGCAGGTGTACCGACATTATGGCACTAATTCTGTGTATTTATATCACCCTTGGCTTTGTTTTACTTTTCTATGTTTATTTTTATTTTGCCCTGATTGATCTTCCTTACTTTTTGCTTCAACCCTTTTATGCTGTATGAATTTTATAAGCCATCTTAAATCCTTTTGGGAACAAGACAGGACATAAATCAGTAAATATGCTATATATAAATTATGGACAAAGAGGGAAGCATGGACTAGTGGAAAGAACAAATGCTAATGTCACTTAAGTGGACCTCTGTTTCCTAATATAAAAAATATGTTACACTTTCTTCTATTCCTCAAGATCTTTGTGAAAAGAAAATCAGATAGTATATATGAAAACACTTTAAACAGCAGACTAATACTTAAGTGCAAAATAACCATAGTATTGTCATCTTTCAAGTAGAATATAATTGATGATTTGTGCAATAATTAGTCAAATAAGCATTATATCCCCCAATCACATTGAAAATAAAAAGTGCCATCTAAAAATAAAGACACTGTGGCCAATATCAATGGTTTTATCCTAAGTCTTGGTGACAATCTGAAATTTGGCATTATCATCACCTAGTTAAAAATTATTTATTGCCTTCCTATGAGCACAATATGTTCTGCTACAATTCACAAAGCTCTTTATTCCAAAAAATAAGTTACTAAAATTACACATCTGTAAATTAAAGAGGTTGGACCACACGTTCCCTATATTCCCTTCCAGACAAAATCTATGTGATTTTATAGCTTTTCTGGATTATATAAGCCAAACAACTATTCACAGTATTCTTATGGTGTCATAAAATAATAATTACTATTTACTTTATTAAACATTTATTTACAGAACTAATTACTACAAGTTCAGTGCTCTATTCATCGTTTTATGCCATATAATAGCCTCCTGCTTAATACCAAGGTCCAATCCACAATGGTATCATAAAAGATGTTAGGTTAGTGAAACAGAAAACCACTGGTAGGGCTGAGGAAATATCATATTCAACACACATGTTAGGAGCCAAACACAGGACAGATAAAACATTTCCTGGAAAATAGATACAAGTGACTGCTTTGAATATGGCTGTCAAAACCCAGGAAAGAGCATTAAGTCTATCTGGAAGCACTGTTAATAAGGTATATAATAACATTAAGATATTAAAGTGACTATAGGAAAAATATACAGGTACCAACTACCATAGCTGCCATTAAAGCCACAGAGAAATAAAATCATACATCCAGATAGCTTTCTTAGTGACTATGAGGAATGACCAAGAGGAATAAGTGACCAATCTGGTGGCTTTAAGATATGTACACAAATCCTATGACACTCCTCACTTCAAGAGGCAGAGCCTAATTTCCCTTCCCTTGAGTGTGAAATGCTTCTAACAAATAGAATAAAACGTTGTGTGACTTCAGAGATTAGTTCATAAAAAGCACTTCCTCTCTCTCTCTCTCTCTCTTTCTCTCTCTCTCTCTCTCTCTCTCTCTCTCATCACTCATTCTGGAGAACACCAGATGCTAAGACGTGAAGACACTCACTTATCCAGAGACCCACGTGGTAAGGAGCTGAGGACTTCGGCCAGTGAGGAGCTTGAGGACTCCAACCAACAGCCATGTAAGTGAGCTTGGAAGTGAATCCTCTAGCATCTCAATCCTTCAGATAACTGCAGTCTTGGCTGACAACTTGGCTGTAAGCTCATGGAAGACCCTGAGCTAGACTCACCCAGCTAAGCTTCTCCCAAATTCCTGACTCAATGAAACTGTGAGATAATAAATATTTGTTGTTTTAAGCCACCAAGTTTGGGATTAATTTATTATGCAACAATACAAAACTTACACAAATAAGGGTCTCAATCTGAAATATATCAGGTATATGAATTCATGGAGAAGAGGGAGAAAGAAATTAGTGAATAATGGAGAACACCAAAGTATTATACTTTCATGTTTCAATGGATGTGGGGTCATCTACGTAAGTAGGTTATTCCAGTGTGAGAGTTTTTTAAACATATTTTGAATCCAGTTTTCAAAATTTAATCTTTTAATAGGGCTTTACTAGTGACTCTAAAGAAACTCTTCTTTATGAAAGAAGCATTGTTCATACAATACAGGGTGCTTCTTCCTACTTTTTCCTTCCTTTTTAGGCACTGTGATGATTCCTAATCCCCACCAGACTAGTTATCAATTTGAAAGCATTTGTTATTTTAGTATTGCTAGAATCATAACCATCGCTAGGAGTTCAGAAACCAAACAAGAAATGCTTTTAAATATCACAGAGGCATAACATTACCTATCTATAAACAAACCTGAAAAAATGCAGATGATCAGTCCCCCAAACATGTGCTACTTAAAATGCACTCCCCCATCCATTTTGATTGCCCTCATCATTTTTCAAGCTGACAAATCAGAAAGCTGGACCTCTTACTTTCCCTTCAGCTATTGTATTTATTCAAAAGTGAGCCATGAAGAGACTTGGAAAAAGGTAAATTTAACTGACAAGGTGACAGTTGGGCAATGATATAACATACTACTCCAGCCTTCACCCGCCTCACTTTTAAAAATCCCTGGTGCTTTCATGTTGTACATTTTTACTCCTTGATTCTTATACATGCAAAATAGAAGAAGCCTTTCCATCTTATTTTTATTAGATAAAAATAACATTGAAAAGTTTACACTGTCCTTCTCATTGATTAATACACTAAATCATCACCATAACAAGATTTGCTACATAGAAACCTCCATTCAAATACACACTAAAATACAAAAGACCTCATTATGAGGCAGTTTGGTCTTTGATAGCCTCAAGGAAGACTGCAAGGCTACACTAAAGTGCCTGGTGTGCTTATTTTACCTCATCAAAACTACACCGGAATGAGTACTAAGAATGTTAGTTGAAAATAATAGGATATCAGTATGAGTTCTGAAGCTTGATTTTTTAATTAAAAGCACATTTACTTTGAATAACATGGCAAATAATTTAAATTAATATGTATTTGTTAGGCTTTTAAAAGTTATATAAAGTATGTGAAGTCGCTACAACAGGCCACAGATTGCAGCATGGGCTCAATAGATAGTACTTACTTATAGTACTAAGTACAATAGATAATATTTATTAGCAGATAGTATTTATTAACAGTGCTACTGCCAGTACTGCTGGGCTCTCATTTTTACTATAAGTAGTAATAGCAGTAATAATACAGTACCTTTATAGTAGTTCCCTGCTCTCCTCTCCCTTTTTACGTGTGCATTTTTTCCAGAACATCTTATCAATCGTAGAAGGGCCAGCCTCTGAAACATATTACCAAAATGATCATTGAGTCCGCTTATTATATATAATCAAGAGAAAAGGTCCAGATTTTATGCGAGACAATGAAAGACCCAAGTGAGAATAGAAAGGAGGGAAATCTGGAGAATTCTCCCCAACTTTTGCAAAGGAAGAAAAGCCCATATTTTAGCTACTGACACATATAATAATACTAATCCACTGTGGGATCCACTGCTATGTGATGCAACAGATATTACCACTACAGAAAGAAGAGGAGAAAAAGGGAGAGAAAGAATAAAAATCATCATCACCATCATCCAATATGGAGAAGAGTACAGAAAGGAAGGCAGTGACCTATACAAAAAAATAAACTCAAAATGTGTTAAAGATCTAAATGTAAGGCCGGATACTATAAAACTCTTGGAGGAAAACACAGGCAGAACACTCTATGACATAAATCACAGCAAGATCCTTTTTGATCCACCTCCTAGAATAATGAAAATAAAAACAAAAATAAATAAATGGGACCAACTTAAAAGCTTTTTCACAGCAAAGGAAACCATAAGCAAAAAGACAACCCTCAGAATGGAAGAAAATATTTCCAAATGAAGCAACTCACAAGGGATTAATCTCCAAAATATAAAAACAGCTCATGCAGCTCAATATCAAAAAACAAACAACCCAATCAACAAATGGGCAGAATATCTAAATAGACACTTCACCAAAGAAGACATAAAGATGGCTAAAATGCACATGAAAAGATGCTCATTATCACTAATTATTAGAGAAATGCAAATCAAAACAATGAGGTATCACTTCACACTGGTCAGAATGGCCAATCATGAAAAAATCTACAAACAATAAATGCTGGAGAGGGTGTGGAGAGAAGGGAACCCTCCTATACTATACTGTTGGTGGGAATGTAAATTGGTATAGCCACTGTGGAGAACAGTATGGAGGTTCCCTAAAAAAAACTAAAACTAGAACTCCCATATGATACAGCAATCCCACTCCTGGGCATATAGCTGGAGAAAATCATAATTCGAAAAGATACATGCACCCCAATGTTCACTGCAGCACTATTTACAATAGCCAGGACATGGAAGCAAATTAAATGTCCATCGACAGAGGAATGGATAAAGAAGATGTGGTACATATATACAATGGAATATTGCTCAGCCATAGAAAAGAACGAAATAATGCCATTTGCAGAAACATGGATGGACCAAGAGACTGTCATACTGAGTGAAGTAAATCAGAGGGAGAAAGACAAATGTCATATGATGTCGCTTATATGTGGAATCTAAAAAAATGGGTACAAATGAACTTATCTACAAAACAGAAATAGAGTTACAGATGTAGAAAATAAACTTATGGTTACCAAGGGGTAAGGGGCAAGGAGACGGATAAATTGGGAGATTGGGATTGACATATACACACTACTATATATAGATAATTAATAAGGACCTACTGTATAGCACAGGGAATTCTACTCAATACTGTAATGGCCTATATGGGAAAATAATCTAAAAAAGAGTGCATATATGTATACGTATAACTGATTCACTTTGCTGTACACCTGAAACTAACACAACATTGTAGTTCAACTATACTACAATAAAAATTTTTTTTAAAAAAAAGAAGGAAGGCAGTGACAATAAGTGAAGATAAATTTGCTAACTGTAAAATCATATTGACAAGAAGAACAAAGACAAAATGTAGACATCTCTTTCAAAGCTTAGTATTTTACAGTCCTAGGCATTTACCTGGTCTATTTTTTGTAAGGAGGTTACTCTGGTCCTAACTTCTCCACAGAAGAAGTTGAATTTATAGAGGCATACAGATTTCCAAGAAAGGCAATTTAAGAGAAGCTTGTGGGTAGATATTTGGGTTAAGGGATTGTAAATCCTGGGGGATCTCTGGTTCAGACACTGAATTACCCTTAATCCTCTCTTAAATCACTCAGCCTCTCTGCTCTATTGTTTCACCTAGTTAAGAGGTCTCATTTCTAAAGTCTAAACAATGTATATTCCTATATCAGTCATGAAAAAGACTCCACAGAAATGCAAAATAAATTTCAGCTGTTATAATTTCTTTTAAAATTAAAAGCTCTGGTTTTATCTAAGATCAGAATGAAACTGAGACTGAGGTGGAAGTCCAAGAGGAATTTAGAGTCCAGGAGATTAATTTTTCTCTATCTTTAGCACTTCTGAAGTGTTCACAGAAATACTAGCATCTGTTTAATTGAAAGTAAGAGAGAGGGAGTAGTGGTGAATGAATTATAAAAAAGAACTGGATTTCATATTTAGTTCCTTTAGTCATTGAAGTTCTTTCAAAATACTTTTCACATTAATGAGTTAAATGTTAGCAGCAGTGAGCATAGGTCAATTGAGATATTTTTTGCACTTTTAAAGTGCGGGCATTTGGTAGGATGCAAAGTGCTATTATTGTTGTTCTTCCTGTTGAACAAACATTTGTACAGACTCAGTATTTTAACAAGTGCCTAGAATAATTTTTATTAGTTATTGTTCATAGGTACCTAAAGAAATGATCCAATATTAATCATCCCATTTTCCAAATGAGAACACTGAAGTACTTAAATTTTCAGGTAGTTGTTTACCTGAATCATTCATCGACAAAGACCTTTTTAAAAGTGGTTCACCCAAATAGGAACCAGCTCTAATTAGGAGTTATTCTTACAATCAGTAGGACTTTAACTAAAATGGCATTTGAGTCCATCCAATCCAAATGTCTTATTAAAACATAAATTGATACTGTAAATTCAAAACTTCAAAAAAATCACAAAAATATAAGGAGAACAAAATCAGAACTTGATAATAGATATATACAGTTTGCTGAGTATCAATTTAAGCATACAAACTGTACATTAAAAAGCAAATATCAGGGCTTCCCTGGTGGCACAGTGGTTGAGAGTCTGCCTGCCGATGCAGGGGACATGGGTTCGTGCCCTGGTCCGGGAAGATCCCACATGCCACAGAGCGGCTAGGCCCGTGAGCCATGGCCGCTGAGCCTGCACGTCCAGAGCCTGTGCTCTGCAATGGGAGAGGCCACAACAGTGAGAGGCCCGCGTAACGCAAAAAAAAAAAAAAAAAAAAAAAAAAGCAAATATCAGACAATCCCTTTTCACTGGTCTCTAATACTTCCACAACTGTCACTATTTTATGCCTCTGCTGGACCACAAGACAATTTCTGATATAATAATTGTTGACTTGTCATTCTCTCTCAGAAATTATTCAAAATTCAGACTTTATATTACTTAAAGGTCTTTTCCTCTTAGCCATTTTCTTAAAACTGCACACTACAGAAGCTAGAATTAAAAGTTGATTCCTTGCAACAATAAAAAAAATGGTGTTTTGCTGAGGTTTTCCCACTCAACTATCTCATGCCTTTGGCCTGTGGGTTACAAATACAATTCTCTACTCCTGTCTTTCTATTCAGTTGCTTAACTACCTGTGAAAATCCTTTACTACCTTCAACACCTGAATAATCATTGCTATTTGACCAAGAAATGACTACCGCAGGAAAACAAAACTGTATGGGGAAGGAAGTAGATAACTAGCCTTATTCTAATACTGCATTCTACCAATATTCTCTTTGTGAATATTTTTTAACCAAATGGGTGAGTTCCTGAAAAGGAGATTACATGTTTCTGTTCACAAAAACATAATTTTTCCTCTGGCTTATATTTTGTTAATTAGAGGTATATATTCCAGTGGGGTGATTTGACAGAGAAAGGAGAAAAAGACCATTTAAAAATTGTGCAAGTGATGTATAACCACACTTTTAAGGAATTATTAGACTCTTTATTTCATTAATGAAAATACTCAAAATCATGAATAATTATTACCAGATACTTGTACATAGTTGGTGATCAAAAACTATTTACTGAATAATAAAATATCACCATATAATCTTGCATGATCTCAATGGAAAATATATCCTTTAAGGCACTGGAGTAACATGAAATTATATATACCCTCTGAAAGTTCAAAGGTCTGTAGAAAGCGATAGAAAAAACAGAACTGCCTCATTTCTAACACTTGAAAATATTCACTGTGTGCCAACTAAATATTCCTTTTTTCTATGCTTACTATTGAGTTGGTAACCTACAGCCATGAGTTTCTGAACTTGTACGATAATCTCTTAATTGCTCCATTAATGTTTCTAACTGGTCTTGTTAACTTCTTAAAGAATATGGAAATAGAGAGGAAGGTATTTCCATTCCATTTGAAATATACTTGTGAACTAGGCAGCACTGTCCTCCTTAGCAGATGCGTCTCCATGGATTAGATGAATTAATAATCTTTATTATTTTCATAAAAATGGTTATTTCATCTATTTTGGAATTCCTTTAAATAAAGTGTATAATGTCTTATATATGCCCCCCTCCAAAAAAAAAAGCTGTATTTTTGTTTGGTTAAGTAATACCTTCATCCCACATAGCAAATTCTGTCCATGCTCTTTATAGTTTCACCTTGTTATAAACAATTGTAGTTTTCATTCATTTTACATCATTGTATTGTTCAGTAAAGGAGTCATTCTTCTTTTTTTTTTTTTTTACTTCTTTATTGGAGTATAATTGCTTTACAGTGTTGTGTTAGTTTCTGCTGTATAACAAAGTGAATCAGCTATATGCATACATATATCCCCATATCCCCTCTCTCTTGCATCTCCCTCCCTCTCACCTCCTTATCCCACCCCTCTTGGAGGTCACAAAGCACCGAGCTGATCTCCCTGTGCCATGCAGCTGCTTCCCACTAGCTATCTATTTTACATTTGGCAGTGTATATATGCCAATGCTACTCTCTTACTTCGTCCCAGCTTACCCTTCCCCCTCCCCGTGTCCTCAAGTCCATTCTCTACATCTGTGTCTTTATTTCTGTCCTGCTCCTAGGTTCTTCATGAGCATTTTTTTTTTAGATTCCATATATATGTGTTAGCATTCAGTATTTGTTTTTCTCTTTCTGACTTACTTCACTCTGTATTACAGACTCTAGGTCCATCAACCTCACTACAAATAATTTCATTCCTTTTTATGGCTGAGTAATATTCCATTGTATATATGTGCCACATCTTCTTTATCCATTCATCTGTTGATGGATACTTAGGTTGCTTCCATGTCCTGGCTATTGTAAATAGAGCTGCAATGAACTTTGTGGTACATGATTCTTTTTGAATTATGGTTTTCTCAGGGTATATGCACAGTAGTGGGATTGCTGGGTCATATGGTAGTTCTATTTTTAGGTTTTTAAGGAACCTCCATACTGTTCTCCATAGTGTCTGTACCAATTTACATTCCCACCAACAGTGCAAGAGGGTTCCCTTTTCAAGGAGTCATTCTTCTATACAAAAGTCACAACATGTAAGTGGAGCTAAGCCCTATTTAATGTAGTTTTAAAGTTTTTCAACAGTGTTGAGTTAGAAAAGCAACACAGGACTTCCCTGGTGGTTAAGAATCCACCTGCCAATGCAGGGGACACAGGTTTGAGCCCTGGGCCGGGAAAATCCCACATGCCGTGAAGCAACTAAGCCCATGTGCCACAACTACTGAGCCTGCACTCTAGAGTCCATGAGCCACAACTACTGAGCCCACCTGCTGCAACTACTAAAGCCCACACTCCTAGAACCCATGCTCCACAACAAGAGAAGCCACTGCAATGAGAAGCCCGTGAACCGCAACAAAGAGTAGCCCCCACTCACCACAATTAGAGAAAGCCCATGTGCAGCAACGAAGACCCAACAGAGCCAAAAATAAAATTAATTATTTTTTAAAAAGCAACATAGAGATAGAAGATGATCAGAATCTTCAACACTGGATAAAAAAATAATTTGAATAATGCCACCCTTAATCACTATCACACACCACCACTAGTCTGCAAAAGAAACAAATACTAAGAGAAACTCATCAGAAGAAAAACTCCAAGATTTAACTAAGGAGTCAGAGGATTTAACTACAGACATTTTTCTTCTTTATAAGAATGGCAAAGAAAAAAAGAATTTGAGTTTGAATTTACTTACTTACTTACTTCACCCTGCCCACCCAGAAGTAGAAGTAGTGATGAGATTAAATAGCCATACACCTGAAGAATAAGAGAAAACAGAATAGCACTTGGATCATCAATCTATGAACATTTGAG
The DNA here is from genome assembly GCF_964270905.1 of Leucopleurus acutus. Classification (NCBI taxonomy): domain Eukaryota; kingdom Metazoa; phylum Chordata; class Mammalia; order Artiodactyla; family Delphinidae; genus Leucopleurus; species Leucopleurus acutus. Next base: position 108,067,859 of record NC_139148.1, on the reverse strand, counting down.
TGTGAATGGTATTGGAAAAAGGTTTCTTCATTTGTCTTATGTTAGTAATCATGCTTCACCTTGTACTTATGTTTTCTCCCAGTGTTTGCTAAATTCCTAGCAAACACTTGTCTTTTAGAAACATAGTTTAAAGTATTTTAAAATATTGATTCTTAAAGCCCTGATGCTAGAATTGTGCTGTGAAATGAGTGAGAATTATCCTACACTAGCTGCCAAGATAAATCAATCTTCACTTGAAACTCTGACTTGGTTAAAGTTCAGGGACAGATTTTCATCAGGGGATTTTTCACATAATTGCATAGCCAAGAGTAAAAACATTTGACAGATTATCACATAATTCATTACTAGCTAGTATCTTGGTCGAGCAGGAGAGCCAACTGTTTGTCCCCAGGATATGTACCTGTAATTGAAGCTTTGCAGCCACTAATACAGCTGTTGACCTTTCACATGTACACAGAACATCTGCACAATTCAGTCACAATGATCAGTTTTAGTAAAAGAAAAAGATGAGAGAAGGAGGAGGTAAGAAGGGGAGAGGAGGAAAGGGAGGGTGAGAAGAGAGGGAAGAGAAGAAATCATAATGTGTTACTGAATCAAACTTGGGTCCACTCACTCACCATGCAACAAAGCCAATCTACTGACACCGGGTGTGGTGAAAGCACAGCGCTGACTTGCAGAGCACCAAACAAGGAGATCGGGCAGCTCATGCTCAAAAGATACCCCAAACTCCCCAATGGCTTTCAGGGGAGGGTTTTTAAAAGGCAACATTTGGGTGAGGGTTGTGGACTTTCTTCTGATGGATTGTTGATGAGGTAACAGGGTGATGTTTTGGGAATCTTAATCATAAACCTTGGGGTTCTGGGACTTCCCTGGTAGTCCAGTGGTTACGACTTCTCGCTCCCACTGCAGGGGGCCCGGGTTCAATCCAAGGTTGGGGAACTAAGATCCCACATGCTGCGCAGCATGGCCTAAATAAAGAAAAAAGGAAAAGAAAAAAAAACTTGTGGTTCCAACTAGTCTGGGGTCCACGGGCTTGTGGTCAGCATGCAGTCACCATCTGTCTAGCTGGAGGAGTCTTAGTTTCTACAGAACTCAAAGATATGCATCAGATTGTTACATATATTCCCCTCCCTTTGAGTGTAGGTGGGACTGATGACTTTCGTCTAACCAACAAAATATGTCAAAGGTAACAGGATGTCAATTCCATCACTGTGTTATGCTATACAAAACTCTATCTTGCTAGCAGACTTGCTCTATAGGGTCTTGTTCTCCTTGCTGGCCTTGAAGAAGCAAGCTGCCATGAGTTCTACAGCCATAAGGAAATGAATTCTGTCAACAACCTGAGAGAGCTTGGAAGCAGACACTTAGTCAAACCTCCATGTGAAAATCCAGCCCTGGCTGACACCTTGATTACAGCTTCACTGAGGACTCAGATAAGCTGTGCCTGGATTCTTGACCAACAGAAATTATGAGATAGTAAATGTAATGTTTTTTAAGCCATTATTTTTGTGATAATACATTTTGTAGCATAGAAAACTAATACATCTCCTTTTGATAACATAAAATTTTGATAACATAAAATTAACCTATCCTATTTATTGTTTTCTCCTGAATAAAATAAAAAGTCTGGCATAATATTTTGAAATTTTCATATCCCGTCTATAATTGAGATGTGAATGCCAACTACTGATAACTTATTTTCCTCAAAGTAATACTATAGAATACTTGGAAAAATAGAAAAATTGGTTTCTACTGCTATCTACATGTATCAACTCACAGTAATTAAACATATTGTTTATGAAAAGCATTAAATGCTAAAATTTTAGACACTCATTTATTGTCAATATTAAGATTATTTAAATTAAATCATAGATATACTAGAAGTGAAAGGGACCTTTGAGACATTTAAATCTTTATTATTCTTTTCAGAGATGAAGAAGTTGAAGCCCAGGGAGGTAAAGTGACTAAGGTAACTTAGCTAGTTAGTGGCAGAGCAGGAAACTTGGATACCTACTACTTTTTACCATTTTATCCTTACACCTAATAATTGTGCCATTATTTTAAAAGAAATGCATAACACATTCAAATGAATATTACATATTCAGAATGTAACTAAATGTTTAGTTATACAGGTAAGAATTATAGTGCCTACTATATTTCTGGGTTTTCTTTTTCTATTACAAGAAATGGTGTGCCATTACATTCACGAAGTTATGACATCTCTTTTTCTATCACACTGCCTCTGTATTAGTGCAAAGTGGTGGGGGTCAATCCATTTTTGCTTTTACTGTTTTGAGACAGAGTTACATATGATTCTTGTTGAAAGACATAATATTTGAATTGTATAGTGGAATATTTCACTATATTGATTAAACACTGCAGTTTCTGTAAGTGGCTCCTGAGTTGTTGAGTCAATATTGAAACACTATAATTCTCATACTTGCAGTTGGCTCAAAACGTTTCTATATCAATCTGCCATATATTAAAGACCAGCTGGTACTACATTCTATATTATAACATTTTATTTGGGTTTTGTTAAGACAAATTTTTTTTTCAAAATAAATCAATCAGTTCTTTTCCCCCAAAAAGTGAGCTAGTTATGTTATTCTCATTCTAGAGCATTATGAGGTAACTGAGTCAGCAAATACTCCTTAGTCACAGTTTCCATAAATGGAGCAATCCAATTAGGTAACCTTTCGAACTATAATATTTGGGTCACAAATCATCCCTTTAAAGATGTTCTGGTAAAAAAAAATAAATAAAGGAAAACATAGTATCCACATTCAAAATTCAAGCTGCAGCCTTAAATTTATAATTTCTTTATAAATTATTATTGCCCAATAGATGTTTCTGTACTCTATAGCCTTGAATGCCTCCCAGGGAAGAAAATAAAAGGAAAAGGAGAGGAAGAAAGGATAAATGTAGGGAGAGATAACAATGCACTAATAAAACAGTAGTAGAATGTCACTAAAGATTGCTTCAGCTAATTGAATTTTTCACACCTATCCCTTGGTCATTCAAACTATATTTTGAAACTTTCAACACACATACATACACACACACTTTGATCTGACCTTTTGAAAAACAAACAGAAGTAAACTAAAGGAATTTACATGGAGAATAGCACTTTTTGGCATTCATCCTTTGGTAAATACATTCCCACCCCAATAGGCCAAATTGTCCATTATTGTCTTTGTGTAGCTTATGAGACAGCAAGGCACTACAGTATATGGATATGCCAAGCAATAAGCGGCCTACAGCTTGGGAGCCAATTCAAAGGTATCAGATCACCCCCATGTTACAGGATTGCTCAGAAATGAATGGAGACCCTTTATTAATGCCTTATTACTTGGGAACTATATGACTGAGTTCAACCACATCTTTCCATTTCCATTTTAGTTTCTCCAAATATATAGATAATAAATACACTGTGGTGGTCCAGTGTTGTAAAAGTTGTTAAACTAGTACTCTTAATATTTAAAATGGCATTTTTATTAAGTTGGCATGAACCATGCTGCTAAATTGCTTTTAATATGATAATGTTTGCAGTTTACTATGCCATAAGTGCAGTTTGGCAGTAGAGTGTACATGAATATTTCATCTAGCAAAGGCCATGATTCTGTAATTATAAATAGACCTGTTCCAACAGAAGTAGACAGATGCTTGTGTTTCAAAGCAAATGTTCTAAAGTATGAGGAGTTGGTTAAAGGCTTGGGGAAAGGCAGAGATATGGGGGGGGGGCGGTTGTGTGTGGATGTGTGTGTGTACACACATACACGTACATGTGTGTGCAAGTGCGCACACCCAAGTGTGTATGTTATCTGTAGGAAGTCATTTTAGGCACCGTGAAAGCTGAGAAGTCAACACTAAAGTCAGCCATAGCTGTGACTTAGACTACACTACCTCTGTAGCACTCCATTGTACTTTTGCTTCTCTTAGGCTGCTTCCATTTCAGAAAAGAGCTTCTGTCTTTTGCCCCAAGAACAAATACCCCCTAAAACCTAATCAAATAGTACACACATTACCAAAGGGCTTAAGCAAGCTGTATGTTCTATATTCTGCCACGAGTAAATTAATTAGCTAATGCAATGTTTTTCTCTTTTCTTTTTTCAAAATTATCACATGATATATATTGGGTATGATGTTGCCCGGATGAAATGACTTGTAACAAAATGAAGTAAGAGTAAATATTGTCCACCTCCTTGTGTATACTCCTAGTGAACTCTTAATAGTCTGAAATTTTCAATGCTCTACTCATTTGATAGTGCCTGTTAAAGACTTACACACTGCTGAAGAGATCGGCCAAGACGGTGGAGTAGAAAAACTCTGAGCTCACCTCCTCTCAAGGGCACACCAAAATTACAACTATTTAAAGGACACCTATTGACAAAAAAGACTGGGACCTACCACAAAAGATCTTCTACAACTAAACATATAAAGAAGGAACCACAATGAGATGGGTAAAAGGGGCAGTTGCAGCAGAGTCAAGACCTATATGTGCGGGTGGGCAACCCAAAAATGGAAGAATAATTACAACTGCAGAGATTCTCCCCAAGAACCGAGAGGTCTGAGCCCCACATAAGGCTCCCAAGAATGGAGGTCCTGTGCTGGGAAGACAAGCCCCTAGAGCACTTGGATTTGAAGGCCAGCAGGGCTTCCTTCTGGGAGACCCAGAAGGCTGTGGGGAATAGACATTGCACTCTTAAAGTGGAATCTCATAAAAAAATCTCACATGCTCCAGGACACAAACAGTAATTTGTTTTGCTTTGTTTTATTTTTTATATATATCATTATTGAAGTGTAATTGCCTTACACAATGTTGTGTCAGTGTCTGCTGTACAACAAAGTGAATCAGCTGTATGTATACATATATCCCCATATCCCCTCCCTCTTGCGTCTCCCTCCCACCCTCCATATCCCACCCCTCTAGGTGGTCACAAAGCACCGAGCTGATCTCCCTGTGCAATGCAGCTGTTTACCACTAGCTATCTATTTTATATTTGGTAGTGTATATATGTCCATGCTACTCTCTCAGTTCGTCCCAGTTTACCCTTGCCCCTCCCCATGTCCTCAAGTCCATTCTCTACACCTGCATCTTTATTCCTCTCCTGTCCCTAGGTTCATCAGAACCATTTCTTTCTTTAGATTCCATATATATGTGATAGCATACGGTATTTGTTTTTCTCTTTTGGACTTACTTCACTCTGTATGACAGACTCTAGGTCCATCCACCTCACTACAAATAACTCAATTTCATTTCTTTTTACAGATGAGTAATATTCCATTGTATATATGTGCCACATCTTCTTTATACACTCATCTGTCGATGGACATTTAGGTTGCTTCCATGTCCTGGCTATTGTAAATAGTGCTGCAATGAACGTTGTGGTACATGTCTCTTTTTGAATGATGGATTTCTCAGGGTATATGCCCAGTAGTGGGATTGCTGGGTCATATGGTAGTTCTATCTTTAGTTTTTTAAGGAACATCCCTACTGTTCTCCATAGTGGCTGTATCGATTTAAATTCCCACCAACAGTGCAAGAGCGTTCCCTTTTCTCCACACCCTCTCCAGCTTTTATTGTTTGTAGATTTTTTGATGATGGACATTCTGACTGGTGTGAGGTGATACCTCATTGTGGTTTTGATTTGCATTTCTCTAATGATTAGTGGTGTTAAGCATATTTTCATGTGTTTGGTGGCAATCTGTAGGTCGACTATGGAGAAATGTCTATTTAGGTGTTCTGCCCATTTTTGGATTGGGTTGCTTGTTTTTTCAATATTGAGCTGCATGAGCTGCTTCTATATTTTGGAGATTAATCCCTTGTGAGTTGCTTTTTTTTAACATCTTTATTGGAGTATAATTGCCTTACACAATGTTGTGGTAGTTTCTGCTATCTAAAAAAGTCAATCAGCTATATGTATACATATATCCCCATATCCCCTCTGTCTTTCATCTCCCTCCCACCCTCCCTATCCCACCCCGCTACGTGGTCACAAAGCACCGAGCTGATGATCTCCCTGTGCTATGTGGCTGTTTCCCACTAGCTATCTATTTTACATTTGGTAGTGTATATATGTCCATATACACACTACCACTCTCTCATTTTGTCCCAGCTTACCCTTCCCCCTCCCCGTGTCCTCAAGTCTATTCTCCAGTAAGTCTGTGTCTTTATTCCCGTCCTGCACCTAGGTTCTTCATAACCACTTTTTTTTTTTATATTCCATATATATGTGTTAGCATTTGGTATTTGTTTTTCTCTTTCTGACTTACTTCACTCTGTATGACAGACTCTAAGTCCATCCACCTCACTACAAATAACTCAATTTCGTTTCTTTTTACAGACGAGTAATATTCCACTGTATATATGTGCCACATCTTCTTTATCCATTCATCTGTTGATGGACACTTAGGTTGCTTCCATGTCATGGCTATTGTAAATTGTGCTGCAATGAACATTGTGGTACATGTCTCTTTTTGAATTATGGTTTTCTAGGGTATATGCCCAGAAGTGGGACTGCTGGGTAATATGGTAGTTCTACTTTTAGTTTTTTAAGGAACCTCCATAGTGGCTGTATCAATCTACATTCCCACCAACAGTGCAAGAGGGTTCCCTTTTCTCCACACCCTCTCCAGCTTTTATTGTTTCTAGATGTTTTGATGATGGCCATTCCGACTGGTGTGAGGTGATACCTCATTGTGGTTTTGATTTGTATTTCTCTAATGATTAATGATGTTGAGCATTCTTTCATGTGTTTGTTGGCAACCTGTATATCTTCTAAATGTCTATTTAGGTCTTCTGCCCATTTTTGGATTGGCTTTTTTGATTTTTTGATATTGAACTGCATGAGCTGCTTGTATATTTTGGGGATTAATCCTTTGTCAGTTGCTTCGTTTGCAAATATTTTCTCCCATTCTGAGGGTTGTCTTTTTGTCTTGTTTATTGTTTCCTTTGCTGGGCAAAAGCTTTTAAGTTTCATTAGGTCCTATTTGTTTATTTTTGTTTTTATTTCCATTTCTCTAGGAGGTGGGTCAGAAGGTATCTTGCTGTGACTTATGTCATAGAGTGTTCTGTCTATGCTTTCCTCTGAGAGTTTGATAGTGTCTGGCCTTACATTTAGGTCTTTAATCCATTTTGAGCTTATTTTTGTGTATGGTGTAGGGAGTGTTCTAATTCATTCTTTTACATTTAGCTGTCCAGTTTTCCCAGCACCACTTACTGAAGAGGCTGTCTTTTCTCCATTGTGTATTCTTGCCTCATTTGTCAAAGATAAGGGGACCATATGTGTGTGGATTTATCTCTGGGCTTTCTATCCTGTTCCTTTGATCTGTATTTCTGTTTTTGTGCCAGTACCATACTGTTGATTACTGTAGCTTTGTAGTACAGTCTGAAGTCAGAGAGCCTGATTCCTCCAGCTCCATTTTTCTTTCTCAAGCTGGAAGCAGTAATTTGAATGGTCAAACCTACCTGCTAAAATTGAAAAGCCTCTCAGAGAGGCAAGAGGCAACTGGAGCTCACCCTCGAGACGTAGAAACTGGCAGCCGCCATTTTGGAGAGCTTGATCTACCATGACGACACTGGTACTGAGAAGCATCATTTTGGAATCCTCCCTCTAGCTTATTAGCATTGGCACTCGGCCCCACACACCACCCTGTCAGCATCAGTATTGGGAGAAGCAACTAACTGGGCAGGGACACAGCCCTATCCACCCACCAGCAAACAGGTTGCCTTAAGAAACCCTGAGCCCAAAGGAACCCATGAACATGGCCCTGGCCACCAGAGGGGCCAGGACCAAGCCCCACACACCAGTGCACAGGCACTAGATCTAGGATCCCCAGGGCCCTGTAACCAGAGACCCCAGAACCCAACTCCACCCAACAGTAGGCAGGCACCAACTCCAGAATTACCAACCCTGCCCACCTATGAACCTGCTCAAGCCCTGGGACCAGCCTCACCCACCAGGAGGCAGATACCCACCCAAGGAAAACTACAGCCCCACAGCTTGTGGACTTAGCCAAATTACCAGCAGGCCAGCACCAGGCCAGAGACCAGCCAGCCCCCAGCCTCGCCCACCAGTGAGTCTGCTATAGCCTCAAGACCAGCCTCACCTACCACCAGGCAGACACCAGCCCCAAGAACATCTCAGCCCTGCTGCCTGTGGACAAGGCCCATCTACTAGCAGGACAGCACCAGACCTAGGACCAGCAGGGCCCAAACCCTGGCCACCAGCAGGCCAACACAAGTTTTGGGACACCCCAGATACTGCAGTCAGCTGTGTCAGGAACCAGCACCACCCACCAGCAACTCTGGGACCCCTATGTTCTGCAGCCAGACCCCAGGACCCAGCTCTGCTGGCCAGTGGGCCAGCACTACTTCTAGGACATAGCTTCATCTACCAGTGTGCAGGCACCAGGTGCAGGAACTCCTGGAATCCACCTCTGGCCAGCAGAGAGCCAGCACTAGCTCTGGGACCCGCAGGATTCTACAGCCAGCCACCGTGTGACCTGGCCTCACCAAGCAGCAGCCAGAAGTCTCTGCACAAGGCAGGGATTAGCAAGGAACTGGACCAGGGTCAGCCAAGCCTACCAGACAACCCACAGTAGTCATGCCACCACAACAGAAAGACCCAAGAAGCTCACATAGAAGGCACAACTAGAGCATATACCTCTAGTGACCAGAGGGGAGTACATACTTCTGGGGCTAATAGGATATCTCCTAAAAAAAAGGTCACTTCTCCAAGTTCCGGAAATATAACCAACATACCAGATACATAGAAATAAAAACAGCAAGTTAGGTGGAATGAGTTGACAGAGGAACATGTTCCAAACAGAAGTACAGGATAGAACCCCAGAAGAAGAACTAAGTGAAGTGCAGATAGCCAACCTACCTAAGAAAGAGTTCAAGATAATGATCATAAAGATATTGAAAGAACTCAGGAGAAGAATGGATGCACTGAGTGAGAGGACAGACGTTCATACAAAGAGTTAGAAAATATAAAGAAAAACCAAACAGAGATGAGGAATACAATAACTGAAATGAAAAAATACACTAAGAAGAAGTGAAAGTAGGCTAAATGATACAGGGGGAAAAGATCAGCAAGCTGGAAGACAGAGTAATGGAAATCACTGAAGATGGAAAGAAAAGATAATAAAAAGAAATGAGGACATTTAAGAGACCTCTGAGACTACGTTATACATACTAACATTCTGATTATAGGGTTCCCAGAAGGAGAAGGGAGACAGAAAGAGGCAGAGAGTATATATGAAGATATAATAGACAAAAACATCCCTAATCTGAGAAAGGAAACAGACAGTCTAAGAAGCAAAGAGAGTCCCAAAGAGGATCAACCCAAAAAGGACCACACTAAGATATACTGTAATTAAAATGGCAAAAATTAAAGATAAAGAGAGAACATTAAAAGCAGCAAGGGAAAAGCAACAAGTTACATACAAGGGAACTCCCTTAAGGCTATTGGCCTTATAGTGATACAAGTTTACCTCAGGAAACAAGAAAAATTTCAAATAAACAACCTAACCTTACACCTGAAGGAACTAGAAAAAAAAGAACAAACAACACACAAAGTTAGCAGAAGAAAAGAAATCATAAAGATCAGGGAAGAAATAAATAGACACCAAAAAACAACAGAACAGATCAATGAAACTAAGAGCTGGTTCTTTGAAAGATTTTAAACATTGATAAACCTTTAGCTAAACATATCAAGAAAAAAAAGAGAGGGTCCAAGTCAAGAAAATCAGAAATGAAAAGAAGTTACAACTGACACCACAGAAATACAAAGGATCATAAGAGATTACTACAAACAGCTATATGCCAATAAGATGGACAACCTAGAAGAAATGGACAAATTCCTAGAATTGTACAATTTCTCAAGACTGAACCAGGACAAAATAGAAAATATGAATAGAACAATTACCAATAATGAAATTGAGTCAGTAAATTAAAAAAACCCTCCCAACAAACATAAGTCCAGGACCGGATGGCTTCGTAGGTGAATTCTACCAAACATTTAGAGAAGAATTAATACCCATCCTTCTCAAACTATGCCAAAAAATTGCAGAGGAAGGAACACTTCCGAACTCATTCTATGAGGCCAGCATCACACTAATACCAAAACCAGACAAACATATCACACAAAAAAGAAAATTACAGGCAATATCACTGATGAACATAGGTGCAAAAGTTCTGAACAAAATATTAGCAAACCAAATCAAACAATACATTAAAAGAATCATACACCATGATCAAGTGGGATTTATCCCAGGGATGCAAGGATGGTTCAATATATACAATTGAAACAATGTCATAAACCACATTAACAATTTGAAGAATAAAAGCCATATGATCATTTTAATAGATGCAGAAAAATCCTTTAACAAAATTCAACATTCATTTATGATAAAAATTCTACAGAATAGAGTTATAGAGGGAACATACCTGAACATAATGGAGACCATATATGATAAGCCCACAGCTAACATCATACTCAATGGTGAAAAGCTGAAAGCATTTCCTCTAACATCAAGAACAAGACAAGGATGCCCACACGCTCCACTTCTATTCAACATAGTATTAGAAGTCCTAGGCACAGCAATCAGGCAAAAAATAAGAAATAAAAGGCATCCAAATTGAAAAGGAAGAAGTAAAACTGTCATTGTTTGCAGATGACATGGTACTATACATAGGGTATCTTAAAGACACCACCAGAAAACTACTAGAGCTCATCAATTAATTAGGAAAGTTGTAGGATACAAAATTAAAATACACAAATCTGTTGCATTTCTATGCACTAACAACAAACTACCAGACAGAAATTAAGGAAACAATCCCATTTACAATTGCATCAAAAAGAATAAAATACACAGGAGTAAACCCACCTAAGGAGGTAAAAGACCTATACTTGGAAAACTATAAAACACTGATGAGAGAAAATTTAAGAAGACACAAACATATGGAAAGATATACTGTGTTTGTGAATTGGAAAAAATAATATTGTTAAAATGACCTTACTAACCAAGGCAATCTACAGACTCAATGCAATTCCTATCAAAATACCAATGGCATTTTTTCACAGAAATGGAACAAATAATTTTAAAATTTCTATGGAAACAAAAAAGATCCTGAATAGCCAAAACAATATTGACAAAAAAGAACAGAGCTGGAAGTATCACACCCCCTGACTTTAGACTACACTACAACACTACAGTAATCAAAACAGTATGGGTACTTGCACAAAAACAGACATACAGATCAACAGAACAGGACAGAAAGCCCAGAAGTAAACCAACACACTTCTGGACAATTAATCTATAACAAAGGAGGCAAGAAGGAGAAAAAACAATCTTTTCAATAAGTACTGCTGGGAATACTTAACAGCTACATGTAAAACAATGAAATTAGAACATTCTCTAACACCATATACAAAAATAAACTCAAAATGGATTAAAGACCTAAACGTAAGAGCAGAAACCATAAAACTCCTAGTGGAAAATATAGGCAGAACACTCTGTGACATAAATCACAGCAATATTTTCTTGGATCTGTCACCTAAGGCAAAGGAAATAAAAGCAAAAATAAACAAATTGGACCTAGCTAAACTTAAAAGCTTTTGCGCAGCAAAAGAAACCATCAACAAAACAAAAAGAAAACCTACAGAATGGGAGAAAATATTTGCAAATGATATGACTGATAAGGAGTCAATACCCAAAATATATAAACAGCTCATACAACTCAACATCAAAAAAACAAACAACCCGATTAAAAAATGGGCAGTAGAACTGAATAGACATTTTTCCAAAGAGGACATGCAGATGTCCAACAGGCACATGAAAAGATGCTCAACATTGCTAATCCTCAGGTAAATGCAAATAAAAACCACAATGAGATATCACCTCACATCTGTCAGAATGGCTATCATCAAAAAGAACACAAATAATAAATGCTGGTGAGGATGTGGAGAAAAGGGAACCCTCCTGCACTGTTGGTGGGAATGTACATTGATGCAGCCACTGTGGAAAACAGTATGAAAGGTCCTCAAAAAACTAAAAATAGAACTACCATATAACCAAGCAATTCCACTCCTGGGCACATATCCAAAAAAAACCAAAAACACTAATTCAAAAAGATACATGCTCCCCAATGTTCACAGCAGCATTATTTACAACAGCCAAGATACGGGAGCAACCTAAGTGTCCATCAATAGATGAATGGATAAAGAAGATGTGGCACATATATACAATGGAATATTACTCAGCCATAAAAAGAAACGAAATTGAGCTATTTGTAATGAGGTGGATAGACCTAGAGTCTGTCATACAGAGTGAAGTATGTCAGAAAGAGAAAGACAAATACAGTAGGCTAACACATATATATGGAATTTAAGAAAAAAAAATGTCATGAAGAACCTAGGGGTAAGACAGGAATAAAGACACAGACCTACTGGAGAATGGACTTGAGGATATGGGGAGGGGGAAGGGTGAGCTGTGACAAAGCGAGAGAGAGGCGTGGACATATATACACTAACAAACGTAAGGTAGATAGCTAGTGGGAAGCAGCCGCATAGCACAGGGAGATCAGCTCGGTGCTTTGTGACCGCGTGGAGGGGTGGGATAGGGAGGGTGGGAGGGAGAGAGACGCAAGAGGGAAGAGATATGGGAACATATGTACGTGTATGACTGATTCACTTTGTTATAAAGCAGAAACTAACACACCATTGTAAGGCAATTATACCCCAATAAAGATGTTAAAAAATAAAAATAAAATAAAAAAGATGATGTGGTATACATACAATGGAATACTACTCAGCCACAAAAAAGAATGAAATAATGCCATTTGCAGCAACATGGATGGACCTGGAGGGTATTATGCTTAGTGAAATAAGTCAAGCAGAGAAAGACAAATAATGTATGTTTTCACTTACACGTGGAATCTAAAAAATAAACTAGCAAATGTAGCAAAATAGAAACAGACTCACAGTTACAGAGAACAAACTAGTTGTTACCAGTGAGGAGAGGGAAGGGCACGATAGGAATAGGAGATTACGAGGTACAAACTACTATGTATAAAATATATAAGCAACAAGGATATATTTTACAGCAGAAGGAATATAGCCAATATTTTATAATACTATAAATGGAGTGTAATCTATAAAAATTTTTAATCAATATTTTGTACACCTGAAACTAACATAATATTGTAAATCAACTATACTTCAATTTTAAAAAGACTTACACACTGCTTGCCACATTTTTATGTTTATTTTGTGTTCCTTTTTCTCATGTTTGATTTGATGAAGGCAATAGAATACATGTTGGTAGAACACAACATGTAGATAATACTAACATCACACAGAACTAACAATTATGGTAATTTTCCATAAGACTAATTCTCCACCAATACATCTAAAAGGGATTCTCTTAGTATATCTTAGGATCTAAAAGGAGTCTCAGAAATATTAATATAACCTCCATTTTACATACGTGGAAAATGAAGTCCTGAGTAGAAATGCAAATGGTCTATACACCTGGAAAAAGAAAGAAGCTCTCTGAACCTGTTAAATGGCCAAAAACAAATCTAGTCTGAATGAGTTTGTATTTGAATAGAAAGCAATGTCTTGATGAGCAGTGTAAATTGCAATGGAGTTACAAAGTACTCAATATTTCCTTGCTTTACCAATAACGGAATTTTTGGCAATGAGATAATTTAACATCATTTCATTATAATTTTTTTCTAAGATTGTTTTTTCAAACAGTATTGGATTAATAATAAATGTAAACTATAACCTCTATGTAATAATTCATGCAATTAAGATGTATATGAGTTACTTGAGTATTTATGCTCATTTATCAGTGAACTTTAGAGTTTGTATTGTTTCCTTAGCCAGTGGAAAATTAGATGGATACAGTTTATATGTAAGAGAAACAAAAAAAATTTTTTTTGAAAGTTGTAAAGTACATTCTTGGAGGATGTTTTAACATCTTCCCAACAGTACTGCATATGGGTTCTAAATTCTCTACCTCTCACCAACACATGCTATTTCCTTTTTTTTTTTTAAATCATAGCCATCCTATTGGGTATGAAGTGGTATTTAGTGGCTTAATTTCCATTTCCCTAATGACTAATAACTTCTTTACATGTGCTTCTTGGCCATTTGTATATCTTCTTTGGATAAATGTCTAAATAAATCACATGTGCATTTTTCAATTGGGCCGCCTTTTTGTTGTTGAATTGTGTTTTTTATATGTTCTGGATATTAGACCCTTATCATATATATAACTAGTAAATATTTTATCCCATTCTGTAGGTTTTTTCACTTTCTTGATAATGTTCTTTGATGAACAAAAGTATTTTTTCACCTATAAGCTTTTTTCTATCATTTTTTCATAGCATTTTGAGTGTTCCAAGTACTGATATAAATTTTACTTTTGTAGCAACCGTTATTGGTTTCTTTTATAAGTATGCCTGTAATTGTATACCACTAGTGTCTACATTCATCTGACAGATGGGTTTTGTTCTGTTATACTTTTACTAAAGCTATGAGTCACTATAAAAATGAATTACTTGAGTTCCTTTATCATTCTGTTTCAATTAAATGGCTGACAGTTGCTTCCCATAAAGTTGCTATAAAATTAGATAAAATCAGAATATTATTGCACTTATTTAAAAAATGTATTCTCTTTCAACTCATGGTGCCTTTCCCCCAGCTTTATATGATAAGGATCTACTTTTTTAAAGGATCTACTTTTTCTGTTTAGAAAATAAATTATTAAATTTTTATTTCAGTTTTGCAGAATTCCTCTGTTCTCCTGCATTACATTTACTATCTTCTTTTTAAAAAAGATGTTCCTTCGAAACTGAGTTGTTTGTAGTGAGGTGGATGGACCTAGAGACTGTCATACAGAGTGAAGTAAGTCAGAAAGAGAAAAACAAATACCATATGCTAACACATATATATGCAATCTAAAAAAAAAAAATGATCATGAAGAACCTAGGGGGCAAGACGGGAATAACGACGCAGACCTACTAGACAATGGACTTGAGCATACGGGGAGGGGGAAGGGTAAGCTGGGACAAAGTGAGAGAGTGGCATGGACATATATACACTACCAAACGTAAAACAGATAGCCAGTGGGAAGCAGCCGCATAGCACACAGAGATCAGCTTGGTGCTTTGTGACCACCTAGAGGGGTGGGATAGGGAGGGTGGGAGGGAGGGAGACGCAAGAGGGAAGAGATATGGGAACATATGTATATGTATAACTGATTCACTTTGTTGTAAAGCAGAAACTAACACACCATTGTAAAGCAATTATACTCCAATAAAGATGTTAAAAAAATAAAAATAAAAAAGATGTTCCTGAATTAATATGTGCACAGATTTTCATGAGATCATAAATTGCTTTCATTTTTTAATGTTCTCAAAATGTCTGCTTTGATACAATTGCCTAAAATATTAACATTAACACAGAAGCTAGTAGAAAACTTCCTGCAAAAGACAATGAAGAATGCTATTCTGAAATAGCTATAAACCATCAAGAAATACAGTAAGGGCTTCCCTGGTGGCACAGTGGTTAAGAATCTGCCTGCCAATGCAGGGGACACGGGTTCAAGCCCAGGTCCGGGGAGATCCCACATGCCGTGGAGCAACTGAGCCCATGTGCCACAACTACTGAGCCTGAGCTCTAGAGCCTGCGAGCCACAACTACTGAGCCCTAGTGCCACAACTACTGAAGGCTGCATGCCTAGAGCCCATGCTCCACAACAAGAGAAGCCACCACAATGAGAAGCCTGCGCACCGCGATGAAGAGTAGCCGCCACTTGCCGCAACTAGAGAAAGCCCATGCGCAGCAACAAAGACCCAACGCAGCCAAAAATAAATAAAGAAATATTTTTTAAAAAGAAATACAGTAATATTTTCATCATCGCATAGCTTTTCTGACCAGCAGGAAAAACAGATCTTTTCTTACTTGAATCCAAAGAATATGGCCAGTACAAAACAGGGAGCTTAGGCATATGCAGTAAGAGACTCTGGTATTTGCTTTTTGAAAAATCTAACATTTGTACAGAATTAAAGAAAGAATGTTCATCACTTTAAAGGTGACAATGTCAGGGAAAATATAGTTTTCCTGGGGTGGGTGCTAACAAATCAATTAAAAATATGACTAAAGGAGTCATTTTAGTTGCCTTTATAACTAATGGCAAGAATTCTAGAAAAAAATGAGGAGTAAGAAGACTCATGATACAAGTTATAACATAACTACTCTGAGTCTGGGACCAAGTGTCTAAATACTAGGCAAGGACTTCCTTGGTGGTGCAGTGGTTAAGTATCCGCCTGCCAATGCAGGAGACACAGGTTCAAGCCCTGGTCCAGGAAGATCCCACATGCCACAGAGCAACTAAGCCCATGCGCCACAACTACTGAGCCTGTGCTCAAGAGCCCACAAGCCACAACTACTGAGCCCTCAAGCCACAACTACTGAAGCCCGCGCGCTTAGAGCCCATGCTCCGCAACAAGAGAAACCACTGCAATGAGAAGCCTGTGCACCAGAATGAAGAGCAGCCCCTGCTCTCTGCAACTAGAGAAAGACTGCGCACAGCAACGAAGACCCAACACAGCCAATAAATAAATAAATAAATACTAGGCAAATATATAAAGGCCTTAGTAAGTCCAAATGTAGAACAGTATCCTATAATGCAACACTTTCAGTAACAGAGGCATCCTTTAGAGGAGGCAAGACAAGTAATGCCAGCAATGTGGTAGGCAGCAGACAGGTGCTTGATACAAGAGTAGTACAGTAGAGGGCCAAAAGCCGATTTTCAGTTACCAAAAAGGTAATGTGCATGAGTGGAGAATTTTGCCATTAATTATTAGTGATGCTATAAATCTGTGCATATACATCTCGAGCACCAAAATAAAGATACAATTAACTTTATTAAGAAAGCATTTTAGGTCAAGATTCTGTATTATGTAAACATCTTAAAAGGGAGAAATTATTTACCTACAAATATTCCAGATCTGAAACAAAAAAGGATAAGACTGTTATAATAATAGTTTCTTTTTTAATACTTCATTATTAAGGCAGTTTTACATTCACAGAAAAATTGAGTGGAAGGTAAGAGATTTCCCATATATCCCGTAATCCTACACATGGATAGCTTCACCCATTAGCAACATTCCACACTAGAGTGGCACATTTGTTACAATTGTTGAACCTACATTGACACATCATTATCACCCAGAGTCCATAGTTAGGGTTCACTCTTGTACATCCTATGGCATTTGACAAATATATAATGGCATATATACACAATCATAATTTCTTACAGAGTAGTTGTACGACCCTAAGAATCTTCTGTGTTCCAAGTACTCATCTCTCCTTCCCATGACACCTGGCAACCACTGATCCTTTTACTATCTCCATAGTTCTGTTTTTCTAGAATATCATATAGTTAAAATCATACAGTATATATAGCCTTTTCAGAGTCACTTCTTTCCTTAATAATATGTACCTAAGGTTACACCATGTCTTTAATAGCTCACAGCTCATTTGATTTTAGGCACTAAACAATATTCCATTGTCTGGATGTACTACTACAGTTTATTTATCCATTCACCTAATGAAGGACATCTTGGTTGCTTCCAAGTTTGGAGCATTATGAATAAAGTTGATATAAACATTCATGTTCAGGTTTTTGTGTGGATAGAAGTTTGCAATTCATTTGAGTAAATACCAAGTAATGCAATTGGTAGATCGTATAGTAAGAATATGTTTAGTTTTGTAAGAAACAGCTAAACTGTCTTCCAGTGCTGCTGTACCATTTTGCATTCCCACCAGAATTGGATGAGAGTTACTGCCGCTCCACAATCTCACCAGCATTTTGTGTTGTCAGTGTTCTCAATTTACGACATTCTAATAGGTGTTGAGTGGTTGATAATTTCTTGATAGATTATTTCTCTATAAAATAATCTTAATTTCCTTTCTTAAGAATATCCATAATATATACAATATGTTATAGCATACATATGTTGTCAGTAAGGATAGAAAGTCCTCAGACTTTCCCCTTGGGGCTGTCTCCTCTTTAATGATGCTCTCTACCTGAGAGTAAGAAAGGAGAAACCTGTACCCTAGGTAGCCATTGCCAAAACTATAAGAGAATAAGTATCATTTGAAAACAGAGCAGTGATTTCTGTTTTGCCATTGCGTGGATTTTCCTCCTTCTAAATCAACTTTAACATCGTTTATGAAAAATTAAAAGCATTAATTTTAATTGTACAGTTCAATGAATTTTGACAAATGTATATACCTATTTAACTACCACCACTTTTACAATAAGAACATTTACATCATTGTCCCCCCCCTCCAATACCTCCTCCAAACCTCCAAACCCCTCCAAACATCTCCTTCCTTCCCCTTTTGCAGTCAGTCATACCTTCCCACACACACACCAATCCACGTCACTAAGCAACCACTGATCAGATTTCCCTCATTAAAGATTAGTTTGGCTGTTCCATAATTTCACATAAATGAAATCATAGCGTATTATTTTCTGTCAGTTCTTTCATTCAGCATGTTTCTGAGATTTATCCATTTTTTGTGTGTATCAGGAGTTTTTTGCTTTTTATTATAAGTAATATTTCATTGTACAGATATACTACAATCTATCCATTTATCTGTGATAGATCTTTGAGTCATTTCAAGTTGTGGGCATATGAATAAAACTGCTGTTAAAATTGGAGCTTAAGTCATTTTGTAGACGTATGTTTTTATTTCTGCTGGATAAATAAACACCTACGAGCAGAATGGCTGGGTCATATGGTAGGTGTAAGTTTACCTTTATGAGAAAGTAGAAGACATTTCCGAAGTGGTTATATCATATTATATATGCCCATCAACAACATATGAAATTCCTGGCTGCTCCACATCCTTGTTAACAATTGTCACTCTTTTTTTGGACTAAAATCTACTATTTATTGGACAATTTGCAAAGCACTGTGCTACACTGCTACACATCACATACATTATTTCAACTGTTTCTCACGGAAGCCCTATGAGGTAGGTATTGTATCCACATCTTATAGAGAACACAACAGTTTCAGAAAAACAAGCTGCTTGCCCCTGATCATACTGCAAGGGAGAAGCCAAACCATAATATGATCCTAACCTGTCTCACGCACCAGTACAACCTGACAGGGACAAAACTTATCTCCATGTATGAAAGATCCAGGTTTTCAAAGAGAAGTAGAATCACTTCATTTTATAATCACATTTAGTATCAGTGGCATCACTGTCTGGAAAAAAGGTCTCTAAACCATTCTTCCAGTTTACTAATTCTGCTAAAATGTCTTCAGAAATGGCATCATCAGTGAAGCTACCCAACAAGGCCTCTAGAACAAAACACCCAATGAAATGGGCCTTTATTTATATTTACTGCAAATTACACTTCCAGGACTTTAGCTTGGAGCTATCCCCCTTCACAGATATGTATAATAACATTGGCTTTAAGGTTATCACTGTAATAGCAACAGACAGGAAACAACCTAAACATTCCTCAGGAGCAGATTAAATAAATTATGGTATATTCATTCAGTAGAACCTTATGTAGCCAAAAAAGGAAAGAGGTTCTTTGTTCCTTAACTACTGATATGGAATGACCTCCACTGGGGAAAACACTGTATATAGTTTGTTATCATTTGTATAAAAATCCCCATGTACATGTGTTTGTTCAGGCACAAAATCTTTTGCAAAAGGATACAGGAAAATAGCAAATGCCTGACTCCAGGGAGAGGAACTAGGAGCTGGGGGACAACCCAAATCACTTTGTATTGACCCAGGGGGAAAGTTATGTATTTAAATTTTTTTCAATTAAAAAAAATTATGGACTGATTATACACTTGAAAAATTACAAGAGTAATTTATGGTTGCAGAAGAAAAAACAAAGTCTTCCTATGAGAATCACTATAAAGTTATAACGTAAATACATTTTTTAATGTAAAAAGGCATAAAATTTCCTTTATGGACAACTTCTCACTTATCTACCATGTAATGTCAAATGTGCCTGTAATCCCATAAAATAAGTATGATTCTTATGAGAGAATAGAGCCAGATCAAATGCATCATTAAGAAAAAACATGCATACTAGACTATGAATTCTACTGAGAACAAAGGCCATTACTTTAAATACTTTCAAACTTCCTAGTTCCTGATAGGGTTTTCAGAACAGAGTTTCTTGGTTAATGAATAGCAAATTGATTTATTGGTTAAATTAGCAACTATGGAGCTTCCTGACAACAATATAAAATTAGTGGATAATTCACCAGAAACTAGCTTCTAGATTTTCATTTTAATTACTACTTTGAAACAACATAATTTAGTACCAAAGGTTTAAACATCCAATATAAATGCTAGACTGTGAAATCAGCATTATTTATATTTCATCAGCTATACAAAACTCATCAATTTTTCTTTTGAAAACGGTAGCAGAAATCCCAAAGAATAAAAGAGAGACTACTAATTAAAGGTCATGTTTACTAATCTAGCACCATAATTCCATTCTCAGGACCTCCCAAGTGGCTGGAAGGAGGAAGGGAAGAAGTGAGGATGTTGGAAAAGTGAGGGTTGCTCTTAACTTGTGGCCCCATTTGTGCTGTAAGGCAATGCAGGGTCTAGCAAAGAAGAAAATTGCTGAGGCTGGAGATGAAAACAAAAACTTTTGGTTCAGATGGTAAAGGAGGCCCTCAAGAACAGTAGAATCAGTTTATCTAGGAGGCAGTGCTAGAGTCGGCCTCATGAACTAGGGGGTTTCTTCTTGGCGTCCACGTCCTTTTTAATTTCTTCAGGTTTTTTAGACAGGTTTGGTATGTCACAGTTCTGAGCCAGATACATTCCCACCACGTTGCCAAGAGTAAATCCAAGCAGGAACTGGAGCACAGTGTTGGCAAGGAGGGCGCGAAGGGCCTCCCCTGGCGCGATGGGTCAACAATTGTCACTCTTAATTTTAGCCATTCTAGTCGGTGTAAAGTGGTACCACATGTGGTTATCATTCGTAGTTTCCTAATGATTAATGAAGTTGAGAATATTTTCATGTGCTTAGTTGCTGTTCATTTACATTCTTTGGTGAAGTGTCTTCAACTATTTCTCCCAAATTATACTGAGTTGTTTTTCTTCTTAGTATTTAGTCGTAAGAGTGCTATTTATAAAACATATTATAGATACTAGTTATTTGTCAATTATATATAGAAAGAATCTTTTCTCCCAGTCTGGAGTTTGACTTTTCATTTTCTTCATGTTACATTTCAAAGAGCTGAAGTTTTCGTTTTGATGAAATCCAATTTATCTTTTTATTAATTTTATGATTAGTGCTTTTGTGTCATCTCTAAGATATTTTTGCCTATCCCAAAGTCACAAAGATTTTCTCCTATAGTTTCATTTAGATGATTTATACTCTTAGCTCTTTCAGTTAGACCTATGATCCATTTCAAATTTAGTTTTGTATATGGCATGAAATAAAGATCAAGGTTCATTTTTTTCCATATGTATATTCAGTTAATTTAGCACTATTAACTTACTGGAAAGACTATCCTTTCCCCCATTGAATTTCTTGATAATTTTGTTGAAAATCAATTTACCATACATGCGTGGTTTTTTTTCTGGAATCTTTTGTGTTTCCTAGATCAATATGATCTATAATAATCTTTGAAACTAATTTTAGAGTAAGTTTTGAAACCAGATAATGTGAGTCACCAAACTTGTTACTCTTCTTCAAAATTGCTTTGACTAATATAATTCCTTTGCATTTCCATATTAATTTCAGAATCAACTATTAACTTTGCTATAAAAGCTTCTGGGAATTTATTTGGGTTTATAGGGAATCTATGGATTAGTTTGGGGAGAATTGACATGTTTACAATATTGAGACCTGAAATCCATGTACATGGTATATCACCTCATTTATTTAAATCTTTTAAAATTTCTCTCAGGAGTGTTTTTTAAAAGTTGTTTTTGTTTGTTTGTTTTGGTTTTTGTACATACTATTTAAGAGCCAGAGGAAGTTTCTTCCCCTTCCTAAATTGCTGGAAGTTTTTATCAGGAATAGGTGCTGAATTTTGTCAAATTCACTTTCTACATTCATAGGGAAAATTTTTTCTCCTTTATTATGTTATTATGGTAAAATATAATTGATTTTAAAATATCAAACCAGGCTTACATTCCTGGAATAAACACAATTGGTTATGATGTATTGATATTATCCCTCTAAGTACTGCTTCAGCTACATTCCCAAAATTTTGATATGTTGGGTTTTCATTTTCATTCAGTTCAAAACTTTATTATCTAATTCTCTTGTGATTTCTTCTTTGAACCATGGCTTATTTGAAGATTTGGGTTGGTTTTTTTTAATTTTATTTTATTTTTATTCTTTTCTTTTTTTAAAAAAAAATATTTATTTATTTTTGGCTGCATTGGGTCTTCATTGTCACGTGGGCTTTCTCTAGTTGCAGACAGTGGGGGCCACTCTTCGTTGCGGTGCATGTGCTTCTCATCACGGTGGCTTCTCTTGTTGCAGAGCACGGGCTCTAGGAGAGCAGGCTTCAGTAGTTGCGGCTTGCGGGCTCTAGAACACAGGCTCAGTAGTTGCAGTGCGTGGGCTTAGTTGCTCCAGGGCATGTGGGATCTTCCCGGACCAGGGCTTGAACCCGTGTCTCCTGCACTGGCAGGCAGATTCTTAACCACTGTGCCATCAGGGAAGCCCTAAAGATTTGTTTTTAATATCTAAATATTTGGGGATTTTCCTAATATATTTCTGTTACTGGTTTCTAATTTCATTGTGATCAGAAAAAATCTGTATGACTTTAATCCTTTAAAATGTATTAATACTTCTTTTTATCACAGACCATATTCCGTATCTCAGTAACTACGCCATATGCACTTGAATATAATGTACATTTTGCTTTTGGGGGTGTGTTTTATAAATGTCAATTAAGTCAACTTAGTTATTAGTGTTTTCGTGTACAGATTTTGTGTGAACATAGTTTTTCATTTTGATGGAGTAAATACCCAGCAGTAAGATTGCTGTTTTGTATGGAAACCTTATGTGTAGCTCTGTAAAAAATGCCAACGTGTTTCCCAGAGTGGCTGGATTATTTTACATTCTCACCAGCAATGTATGAGTGACCAGTTTCTCCAAATTATTACCAGCATTTGGGGTTGTGATTTTTAAATTATGGCTATTATGATAGGTACCTAATAATATTACACTGTGGTTTTACTTTGCATTTCCTTAATACCTAATAAGGTTGAACACCTTTTCATATGCTCATTTGCCATATGTATATCTTCTTAGGTGAAATATCTCTTTATGCCTTTTCTCATTTTCTAATTGGATTCTTTGGGGGTTTGTGCTGTTGAGTTTTGAGAGTTCTTTATAGATTCTAGACATTAACCTTTGTTGGATATGTGGTTTGTAAATATTCTTTTAGTCTGTAGCTTCTCTTTTCACCTCAAAAGGGTATTTCATGAAGTGAAATTTTCTAATTTTGATGAAGGCCAATATATCATTTTTTCTCTATGACTTTGATATCCTCTAAGAACCTTTTCTAGCCCTAGATCCCACAGAGTTTTCTTTCTTCCCTAAAAGTTTCATAGTTTTACATTTGACATTAAAGTTTGTGATCCACCTTCAGTTAATTTGTACATAAGATGTGAGGTTTGGGTCAAGGTTCATTTATTTGGCTATGGATATGCAGTTGCTTCAGCACTATTTTTTGAAAAGGCTATCCTTAGCCCATTTAGTCTGCTTTACACCTTTAATGAAACTCTGTTGATGATACTTGTGTGCCTGTATTTCCAAGTTCTCTATTCTGTTCCATTGATCTATGTATCTTTCTCCACAATCACCACAGTCTTGATTACTGTAGCTATATAATAACTTTTAAAATCAAGTAGACTGATTGTTCCCACGGTATTCTTCTTCATGTCATGTAAGTTATTCTAGTTCTTTTGTTTAATATAAATTTTAGAATAATCTTGTCCAAATCTACAAAAATAATCTTGCAAGTATTTTGATAGAAATTGCATTAAACAAGTTTATCAATTTGGAGTGAATTGACATTTTTACTATTTGGGGTCTTCCACTCTATAAACATGGTATATCTCTCCATTTATTTAGATGTTATTCAATTACTGTCCTCATTGTTGGGTCGTTTTCAGCATACATCTTATACATGATTTGATTGATTTATACTCAAGTATTTCACTTTTTGGATGATTATAAATGTATTATGTTTTAATATTGATATCCACGTGTTTATTGCTAGTACATAAAAATTCAATTAATTTTTGTATATTTATCTCATGCACTCTAACCTTGCTGAACTTATAAGTTCTAGAACATTTTATTGTAGATTCATTGGGATTTTCTACATAGTCAATCATGTCATCTGAAGATAGGAACAGTTTTATTTGTTTCTTTCTAATCCGTATGCCTTTTATTTCCCTATCCACTGGCTAGATTTTTTTCAGCACCGTGTGGAATAAGAGTGGTGAGAGCAAACATCTTTGCCGTCACAGTCTTTCACCAATGAATAAAATACTAGCTATAGATTTTGCTAGACAGTCTTTATCAAGTTGAGAAAATCCCCCTCCATTCCGATTTTTCTGAGAGTTTTTACCATGAACGTGTGTTAAATTTTGTCAAGTGGTTTAACTGCATGAATTGGTATTATCATGTGATTTTTCTTCTTCAGCCTGTTAGTCTGGTGGATTACATTGCTTGATTTTTAAATATTGAACCAGCCTTGCATCACTGGAATAAATCCCAGTTGGTTATGGTGTATAATTCATTTTACATATTACTGAATTCTGTTTGCTAGTATTTAATTAAGTTTTTTGTATTTATCCTCATTAGGGATATTGCTCTGTAGTTTTCTTTTCTTGTACTGTCTCTTTCTGGGTTTGACATCAGAGTAATACAAGCTTCATAAAATGAATTAGAAGTATTCCCTCTTCTTCTACTTTTAGAAGCGATTGTCTAGAATTGGTGTTTTATTTCTTCTTTAAATGAATTACAATTCACCAATAAAACATCTGGGACTGGAGATTTCCATTTGGGGATTGTTTCCATTATTAATTCAATTCCCTTAAATATTATGAGATTATTCTGCACTTCGTATTAAGTGAGCTGTGGTAGATTGTGTTTTTTGAGAAATTGTTCCATTTCATCAAATTTATTTGGTGTCAATTTTATTTTTATATTGCTGTTTGAAGTGTTCTCATATTATTCTTTTGATATCTTCAGGGTATGTAGTGATATGCTGTTTCATTCTCATTACTGAAAATTTGTCTCTCTCTCTTTTTTCATTCGCAGTCTTGACGAAGGTTTCTAAATCTTATTTTTTTTCAAAGAACCAGCACTTTGTTTCATTGATTTACTCTACTGTTTTTCTGTTTTCAGTTTTATTGATTTCTGCTCCTTATTATTTCTTTCCTTCTGCCTACTTTGGATGTGGTTTGCTCTTCTTTTTCTAGGATCTTGAGGTAGGAGCTCAGATTGGTTTCAAACTTTTTATGTGCATTTCGTGCTCTAAAGTTTCCTTTTAGCACCACTTTATCTATGTTCTACAAATTGTGATATGCTGTATTTTCATTCTCATTCAATTCAACGTATTTTCATTATTCCCATTGGAGACTTCCTCTTTGACCCATTGATAATTAGAAAGTACTTTGCTTAGTTTCCAAATGTTTGGAATTTTTCCTGTTTTCTTTCTGTTAGATTCCATTTTGAACTCTAATTAGATTCCATTGTGTTTGGAGAGCGCACTCTCTTTGATTTCAGTTGTTTTACATTTGTTAAAGTTTTTTTTAGAAGCCCAGAGTATGACCTATCTTGGTACACATGCCATGGCCACTTGAAAAGAATATGTATTCTGAGTTTTGGGGATGGAGTGATCTATAAATGTAAATGTAAATCAGATCTTATTGGTTACTAGTGTTGTTGAGTTCTCCAACATCTTTGCTTATTTTTTGTCTGTTGTATCAATTGTTGAGAGAAGGATGCCAAAGACTCCAACCATAATTATACATTTGTCTATTTTCAGTTTGATCAGTTTTCGTCTTATATTTTTCAACTGTCTTTTTGGAGCATATGCATTCAGGGTTGCTAGGTTTTCTTAATGGATTAACCCTTTTACCATTATGTACTTACCCTGTTTTGGGTAGTTTTCTGCACTCTGAAGTCTATCTCAAGTTAGTATAGCCACTCCTGTTTTGCTAGGATTAATAATTACATAATGTTATTTTTCCATTCTTTTACTTTCAACATGCCTATACAATTATTTTTTAAGTTACTTTCTTAAAGATGGCATATAACTACATCATGCTTTTAAATCTAGTTCGTCAATCTTTTAAATGATGTGTTTACACTACTTACATATTGATATATAATGGCTTATGTCTGCCATCATATTTTTTGTTTTCTCTGGGTTTTCTCTGTTTTTATAGTGTTTTATTTTTTCTGCTTTCCTGTGAGTTAATTGAATATATTTTAAAATTCATTTTTGATTTATCTGCAGTGGTTTTTTAAGTGTCTCTTTGCATAATATTTGTGGGGGTTTCTCTAGTTATTAACAAAATAAAATTATATATACATAACATCACAGTGTGCTATTATCATTATTTTACCAGTATATATATTTTACCATTATTTTACCAGTATAAACCTTAATTCCCACCTCCTTTACTCTCCTACATTAAAATTGTTTTAAATATTTCCTCTATATACATTATATGCATTGGACAGTGTTATAAGTTTGCTTCAACTGAAAAACATAATTTAGAAAATTTAAGAGGAGAAGAAAAGCCTATTGTATTTACCCAACACCTTCCTGATGTCCCAAGATTCCTTTTTTATCATTTCCTTTCTGTGTAGCCAACTTCCTTTAGCCACTCTTTTAGGGTAGAATTGCTGGTGAAAGAACCCCTTAATCTTCCTTCATATGAAAATATCTTGATTTCCCCTTCATTGCTGAAAGATATGTTGTGTGATATAAGGTTCTGGACCGATAGTTCTTTTCTTTTGGCACATGAAAAAATGTGCCATTTCCTTTTGGCCTCCATGGTTTGTGATGAGAAATTTAGTTATTCAAATTCCATTTCTACTATTAGCTTGGCATTTTCAAGACTTTGTCTTTAGTTTCAGAAATTTAATTATGATTAGCCTTAGTGTGGATTTATTTACATTTATCTTCTTTGGTATTCACTCACCTTCTCAATTATGTAAGTTTATGTCTTTTGCCAAATTTGGAAAATTTTCAGACATTATTCTTTCAAGTATTTTTTTAGTCCTGCACTCTTTCTTGTCTCTTTCCAGGGCTCCAATATGTGGCTATTAGATCTTTTGTTATAATTCCACAGGTACCTGAGGTTCTGTTAATTTTTTGCCTATTTCATCTCTATTGCTCAGATTGGGTAATTTCAACAGTTCTGTATCCCTGTTCACTGATTCTTAATTCTGTTCCTTCCCTTCTGTCACTGAGTCAATCTACTATGTTTTAAAATTTCAGTTACTATGTTTTTCAGTTCTAAAATTTTTATTTCCTTCTTTATATCTTCTCTCTTCTGATATTTTCTATTTCTTTGCCAAGGCTATTTTCTCAACTGTTTCAAGCACATTTGTATGCTTGAAACACTATACCCACACTTCAATTACTCATTGAAGCATTTGTTTGATGGTTATTTAAAACCTTTGTCAGATAATTCTAACATCTCTGTTATCTTGGTGTTGGCATCTATTGATTGACTTTTTAATTAACATTGTTATCTTCCTAGTTCTTAATGTGATGTTATTTTTATTGTAATTTGGACATTTTGTGTTTTACAAAGTTTTTTACATTTTGTGTTCTACATTACGAGATATATCTTTTTAAAATACTTAGTTTTACCTGGCTTCTTCTGACATTGCTCTGTCAAAACAAGGGCTGGGACAGGAAGGGTTGCTGTCTTGTTACTGCCAGTTAGAGGAAAAGGAGTTTCTTCATTACTGCTGGGCCACGGGAGTTCTATCTCCTTATATGACCTCCACTAAAACCACAGAGGGAGTGGCCTCATTACTCCTAGGCAGTGGTGAATGTCCTAGGCTTTTTATGACATCACCACAGTAGGGAGAGGCTAGACTACCTAGTAACTGTTTATGGGGCTGGAATTCTAGGCTTCCCACATTGTTTCCACTGACACTGTAGTGAGGAGCTTATTACTTCCACACAATGATGACAGTCCCATGTTGCTACTTGACATTCTCTGACATTATCTTGGCAAGTGTTTTCAGGTGCCTCATTGCAGCCTTGTGAGCACAGAAGTCTAAGCTTCCCACCCAGCCTCTGCAGGCATGGATAGGGGTAAGAATACAGCTTTTTCTGTGGTGTCTGGATGAAAGAACAGTTTTTCTAAAAGCATTCTGTCTTTCTAAGCTATCCCTGTCCTGGTCCTTTAGCAAGAGAGTCAGTTCTTGGTGGAACTCTTTGTGTATGTGTCCATTGGTATTTCTGGGTTGCTGGTTTTTTCTGATCCAAATCTGAGATATGTGTAGAAAAAAGAAAGCCCAGTGAGTTTACCACCATATTATCTCTTGGGTCCTGAGTTCTCTAGCTGAACTGCCTTATTTCTACCTTTCAGTCTTCTTATGTATGTTTTACAAATAATATTCAGGGTTTTCAATTTTACTTAGTAGGAGGAATAGGGGAAAGTATGTCTACTCCATCTTCCTAGAAACAGAATTCTACAGTTTGCTTTTTTTTTTTTGATCCTGACATTTAGTTAATTTTGTAATTTCTAGTAACAAAGAGAGAAACTTAAGATTGTTATGATTATCATGAGGAAATTTTTTTTAACTGGGAAACACAAGTCTGACACAAAAATCTCCTTAGTTGCTATTTTTTGTTGTTGTTGTTCATTTTAAGCACATTCAGGGACTTCCCTGGTGGTGCAGTGGTTAAGAATCTGCCTGCCAACACAGGGGACGGGGGTTCGAGCCCTGGTCCGGGAAGATCCCACATGCCGCGCAGCAACTAAGCCCATGTGTCACAACTACTGAGCCTGTGCTCTAGAGCCCGTGAGCCACAACTACTGAAGCCCGCATGCCACAACTACTGAAGCCCGTGTGCCTAGAGCCGGTGCTCTGCAACAAGAGAAGCCACCACAACGAGAAGCCTGCGCACCACAACGAAGAGTAGCCCCCACTCGCAGCAACTAGAAAAAGCCCACACGCAGCAACGAAGACCCAAAAGAGCCAAAAATAAATAAATAAATGTATTTTTTTAAAAAAAATAAGCACACTCAGATTTTTTTTTTTTGTTCCTATGAACCAAAGTTACCCATACATAGTTTTGATGACCATACAATATTATTTTCCACACTGTTCTATGACATTTGGGCTTTTTCCAGCTATCATTAGACTTAACCAGGAAACACTGTACATACATACAGTATACTTTGAATTACTGTTCAAAAATTGCTTTATCTACTTCATCTGATACATATGGTTATTTTTTTAGCTATAAATGGATTTTTTCTAGAAAAAATGGAGAAAAAACATGAAATTATCTGAGTTGTCTTTATGTTCAGGTGCAAGTACTAGCAAGACAACAGTAAAATTGTAAAAGCAGTAATAAAAATAGTCTTCCTATCTTTATTTGAATTCCCCCTTTACATAAACCAACTGTTTAGTAATTTCCACTGAGTTATCTTACCTGTGCTTTTGCTCCACCTGCATTACCAAATATGCTGGCCATTTTTCTTTCATCTCTCTCTCCTTGATCAAAATTCATTTTCCCAGTGCTATCTGGGGGGGGGGGGGTGACTCTGCTTTCCCTAGGAATATCTGATAAACTAAGGTACTACTAGGTACCTTATCTATAAAATTAGAATAATAAATAGTATCTAGCTTATACGGTCTATATCATGATTAAATGAGATAATGGATATAAAAACATCTAAAAAGTACATTTTAAAAGCAATCATAAGAACATTAAACATTCATTATAATAGAAATTTCAGTTTAATTTCTTCAGCTGATACTTTTTTTAAGATGTGCCCCATGTGGCACTCTTAAAATAATACCACAGTAGTATTATTCCCTTTGTCCATGCCCAGGGATGTACCTGATGATGACTCAAAGTAAAAATATACTGAAATAGCAATTGATCTATACTAGGTCATAACACTGTATTATCCATCTCAATATTCTATTACTAAGAATATTTTGATTCATTCAACAAATTTAGCATCTACTATATGCCCACTATTGTTCTAGGCACTGAAGAGATACCAGTAAAAACTACAGACCAAAACAAACAAAAAAAAGGAACTCTTTCTACAGAGTTTCATGACTGATGTCAAATTTCAACTTTCTAAAGTAGCCACATCTAGCTCTAGTATTCACAAATTTATCTGATCTGTGTTTGAATATATTCATATTTCTTGCAGTGTTACCTCTTGGCATGATATGCACTATGCACCTGTTATCTGCTGGTTAAGTATATTTTCCTAAATTTACCTGTTAAAATAAGTTATCACATCAAGATTTGATATATAATTCTATGTTATATATAGATTTATATAATTCTATGTTAACCTTATACATATAATCATTATTTTATAGATGTGAACTACATATTATTTCATCTTTTGATATTCCAAGCTGGAAAGTCCTGGTTTTCTGTTTATTCATATGGCAATCCACATCAACCCTCTCATAATTTTAATGGTGCTCTTATAGACTTTCTCTGGTTTTAATATCCTAACAGATATGCAGTAAGCTGAATATAACACAGGATTACAGGTGCAGATATGCCATAACTTTAATTAAATTAGAGCAAGATCTATGAAAAACAGTATGGGCTTCCTCAAAAAATTAAAAATAGAACTACCATATGATCCAGCAATTCCACTTCTGGGTATTTATCCAAAGAAAACAAAAGACTATCTTGAAAAGATATATGCACCCCATGTTCATTGCAGCATTTTTACAATAGCCAAGATATGGAAACAACCTAAGTTTCCATCAATGGATGAATAGGTAAAGAAAATGTGGTATATATACACAATGGAATATTATTCAGCCATAAAGAAGAGGAAATCTTTTCATTTGAGACAACATGGATGGACTTTGAGGGCATTATGCTAAGTGAAATAAGTCAGACAGAAAGACAAATACTGCATGATCTCATTTATATGTGGAATCTAAATTTAAAACAAATAAATAAAAACAAAAACCAAAGCTCATAGATACAGAGAACAGACTGGTGGTTGCCAGAAGCTAGGGGTAGGGAGGCATAAAATGGGTGAAGGGGGTTCAAAGGTACAAACTCCAGTTATAAAATAAATAAGTCATGGGGATGTAATGTACAGAATGGCAACTACTATAGTTAATAATACTGTTCTCACAGTTGAAAGCTGATAAGAAGATGACATGATCCTATACATAGAAGATCCTAAAATGTCCACCAGAAAACTAGAGCTCATCATGAATTCAGTAAAGTTGCAGGATACAAAATTAATATACAGAAATCTGCTACATTTCTATGCACTAACAACAAACTATCAGAAAGTAATTAAGGAAACAATCCCATTTACCACTGCATCAAAAAGAATAGAATACCTAGGAATAAACCTACCTAAGGAGGTAGAAGACCTATACTCCCAAAACTATAAGACACTGATAAAAGAAACTGAAGATGACAAAAACAGATGGAAAGATATAACGTGTTCTGGGATTGGAAGAATCAGTATTGTTAAAATGACCATATTACCCAAGGCAATCTACAGATTCAAGGTAATCCCTATCAAATTACCAATGGCATTTTTTACACAAATGGAACAAAAAACTTTTTAATACGTATGGAAACACAAAAGACTCCGAATAACCAAAACAATCTTGAGAAAGAAGAACAGAGCTGGAGGAATCATGCTCCTTGATTCAGACTATACTACAAAGCTACAGTAATCAAAACAGCATGGTACTTATACAAAAAGACATATATATCAATGGAACAGGATAGAAAGCCCAGAAATGTAGTACAGTATTGTAATTATAGTCACCATGCTGTACATTACATCCTCAGAACTTATTCATCTTATAATTGGAAGTTTGTACCTTTTGACTCACTTCACCCATTTCACCCACCCACACCTACCACTGCCTCTGGCAACCACCAATCTGTTCTGTTTCTATGAGGTTGTTTTTTATAGATTCCACGTATAAGTGAGATTATACAGCATTTGTCTTTCTCTGTCTGACTTATTTCACTTAGCGTAATGCCCTCAACTTCCATCCATGTCGTTGCAAATGCCAGGATTTCCTTTTTTATGGTTGAATATACCACATATAATATTACATGTTCTCTATCCATTCATCCACTGATGTACACTTAGGTTGTTTCCATGTCTTTGCTATTGCAAAATAATTTGCAATGAACATGGGGGTAGAGTTATCTCTTTGAGGTAGTGATTTTCAGTTTAGTTAGATGTATTATAAATAAAGTGCACATGAAATTCATGTAAAAGTCTTCATGTGGATATTTTTTTTTCATTTATCTTATGTAAATATACAGCAGTGAAATTGCTGGATTATATGTTTGGCATTTTAAGAAACTGCCAGACCCTTTTCCAAAGGTTTGTGCCATTTTTACACTCTGACCAACAATGGATGAGAATTATGATTGCCCTACATTCTTGCCAATATTTGGTTTTGTAAATATTTTTAATTTTAGTTATATGGCTACATGTGTAGAGGTTCTGTACCCTCTGGAATGGTGCCAAGCACTGGCTAATCTTTTTGACTACAGAATCATGTGAATATGTTATCCTTAGGAAACACTCTACAATGAATCCAAAAGTCTTTAAATGTTAACTATTATCTCACAGCATCTTAGAGAGCTAGATAGATATAATAATTAACCTCTCTATATAATTATATAGTAATAATAATAATATTGCCACTCACACGAACTTGTAAGATCATTTCACATTTTATCGCTGCTAGTTTGGCTCTCAGTAACTGGGAGGAGCTTATAAAATAGGCTAACAAATTGTCATAGGAGTATGAATCAATGTGACTTAGAGAATTATTGGTTGTCTTCAACTGGATAGTTACATCTATGCATTATTTAGCAGATTCCATAAAAAATCTACTTAAATATGAAAGATAATGGTTAGTTCCCTCATTATATAAAAGATCCTTAAATAAATAATAAATTAATTAACATCAAAATAGAAAATTGGTGAATGATATATACAAGTAATTTGCAAAAGAAAAATACGTATTGCAAAAATATGAATGATGCTGATATATACAATTATAATACGATGCTGATATATACATATATACAATATATAATAACATGTATATAAATACATGTTTAATGTATACAGCAAATTAGTGATATACAGATTGATGATGACAGTGCAGAGAAGCCAGTGCTTCTACACATTATTGATGAAAATGCATATTAGTAAAACATTAGTGACGTTCAGTTGGGCAATACATATATCCAAATTTTAAATGTGAAGTGTATAAAAACTTTGCCCCAGGTATTCCATTTCTGGAAATTTACCCTAAGAAAATAAGCAGATAAGTATACAAATATATGTATAAAGATAATAATTGCAGCAGTGTTCATAATAATAAAAATATTTGAAAGAACCAAAATGCTCACAACAATACTAGTTAAACTATGACATACTATAATACTATTAATCAATTTTAAAAGATGAGACAATTTACAACTGACATGTGAAGGTATCCATACACATCATTAAGTGAAAAGAACTGGTTACAGAAGAATATGTGTAGTGTGATTATTTTTGTAGAAAACAAAAATGTGCATAAATATGTAAGCTTTATATATGCAGAGAGAAAAGCTCAGAAGGAAAAACACTATACATTCAACAAGGGGCTGGCAAACTTTTTCTGAAGAGTCAGATAAAAAGTGTTTTAGAATTTGTGAGCCACATGGCATCTGTCACAACTATACAGCTCTATCATTGTAGCATGAAAGCACAACAGATAATATGTAAATGAATGATCATGCCTGTGTTCAAACAATACTGTATTTATGGATCCTGAAATTTGAATTTCCTGTAATTTTCATGTGACACAAAATATTCTTCTCTTTATTGTTTTAAATCATTTAAAAATGAAAAATAATTTTAGTTTGTAACCCATAAAAAAAAAGCAGGCTAGATTTGTCCCACAGGCTTTAGTTTGCCAACTCCTGCTCAAAATTATTAGTTCTTACATTGTGAGGTACAATTTTTTTGGAGGTTGTGGTGGGTGAAAGCACTTTTTATTTTATACTTAATAAACTTTCAAATTATTTAAAAATTTTAGAGAAAATCTGTGTTACTTTTAATAAAAATAAAAATATTTTATACTGAACAACAAAATGTTGGTTTTCCGATAGGAGTTAGTAGAATTCTAGAATGGATACTTCCTACTTCTTTGGTAGATAGCTTTCTTATCATTGTTAATTTTCCTCACTATCACCTAAACTAAAATAGAATTTTTCTGGGAGAAATATATAGGTATAGATATAGATGATACAGATTTAGATTAGATATAGATATTACTTAGAGTTGAAATCGTCTTTGGTGGATAAAGACTGAATGATTTCCCCCTAAGTTTGGGAATAAGGCAAGAATGTACTCTCACCACTTTTATTCAACAATGTACAATGGGTTCTAGTTAGTGCAACAAGCAAGAAAAATAGCTAAAAAGGCATACAGATTGGAAAAAAGGAGATAAGATTCTTATTTGTTTACAGACTCTATTTATTTATCTCTTTATTTATGGTCACAGATTTAGAAAATCCCAAAAAGTCTACATAAAAGCAACTAAAACTAATAAGTGAGTTTAATAAGGTCACAAGATACAGGATGCTATAGAATGAATGTTTGTGTCCCCCCAAATATATATGTTGAAACTTAATGCTCAATGTGATGGTATTAGGAGGTGCGGCCTATAGGAGGTGCTTATTATATCATGAGGGTGGAGCCCTCTTGAACTGAAATTAGTGCTTTTATACAAGAGATCCTGCAGAGCACCTTAGCCCCTTCCACTATGTATGAACACAGTGAGAAGTCAACAGTGTGCAACACCATAGAGTGCCTTCATCAGAACCCCAACCATGCTGGCACCCTGATCTTGGACTTCCATCCCCCAGAACTGTGAGAAATAAATTCCTGTTGTTTATAAGGCACCCAGTTTATGGTAGTTTTGTTATAGCAGCCCAAATGAACTGGGTCAATACACAAAAATTTACTGCATTCCATACGCAAACTGTGGAGAATAGGTAATAGAAATTTATTAAATAAAAAGTACCATTTACAATAACATCAAAAATATAAAATACTTAGGGATATATCTAACAAAATATGTATATTGCAAACTATAAAGCACAGGTAAAAAAATTAAAAACATATAAATGGAGAGATCTACCATGTTAATGACTTAAAATTCAGTATGTTTGAGATATCAATTCTTCCCCAAATGATCTATATATCCCAGAGTAATCCCAAACAAAATCCCAGCATGCTTTTCTTAGTAGAAATGGAAAAGCTAATTCTAAGTTTTATGTGGAAAAACAAAGAACCTTGAATAGCCCCACCCAAAAGGTAAAAGAACAAAGTTGGAGGACTTACAGTACCAGATTTTAAAACTTACTATAATGGTAGACTAATCAAGATAATATAGTGTTGGCATAAGGCTAGACATACACCAATGAACACCATAGAGAATCTAGAAATAAACCTATACATATATGGTCAACTGCTTTTGAACAAATTTGACAAAGTACTCAATGGAGAATGAAGAAGCTTATCAATAAACTGTGTCAGAAGAACTGAGTATCCATATAGAGGGAAAAAAACACTCAACCCTTATCTTGCATCATCTACTAAATTTAACTCAAAATGGATCATAAACCTGTATATAAGACCTAAAACTACAAAAGTTCTAGAGAAAACATGGAGCAAATCTTTGTGACCTCGGGTTAGGCAAAGATCTCTCAGTAAAATCACAAAAAGCAAAAGTGATAAAAGAAATATTTGTTGAATTTTAAACTTCTCATCCTTTAAAGATGATGTTTAAAAAATAAAAGGACAAGTCACATACTAGGAGAAAATATTTGGACATATATTTCTGATAAAAACTCTTATATCCAAAATATATAAAGAATTCAAACCACTCAATAATAAGAAAACAGAAAACCCAGCAATAAAATGGACAAAAGATTTAAACAGACACTTCACTCAAGAAAAGATATAGATGGCCAAAATGCATATGAAAACATGGTCAGCATCATCGGTCATTGGAAAAATGCAAATTGAAACCATAAGAAAATATTACTACACACCTTTTAGAATAGTTAAACAATTTTTTAAAAACTGACAATACCAAGTGCTGGAGAGTGTGGAACAACTGAAATTCTCAGATAATGCTGGTGGAAATGCATAATGGTAAAGCCATTTTAGAAAACAGTTTGCCAGATACTTATAAAGTAAAACATACACATACTCACCATACTACTCACCAATCCCTGTCCCTGAGTATTTAACCACATGTAAACACAAAGACCTATGCTCGAATATTTATGTAGCTCCTTAAAAACTGGAAATAATCCAAATGTTGGTCAGTTGCTAAATGGATGCACAAATTGTGGTACATCAATAAATAGAATACTACTCCTTAATAAAATTAATCGAACTACTGATTCATGCAACAATAATGATGAATCTCAAAAGCATTATGTTAAGTGAATGAAGCCAGAAACAAAAGACTACACATTCCATTTATATGATATTCTGAAAAAGTTAAACTGCAGGGACAAAAATCAGTTCAGGGAATAGTGTAGATGAGGTGACTGATTACAAAGTGGAATAAGGGAACCTTTTAGAATGATGAAAATATTCTATAACTTAATTTCAATAGTGGTTGTATGACCATCATGGTTACATAAATAACATACATGGTTACATATTACTCAAACCCATTAAACTGTACATCTAGGGACTTCCCTGGCGGTCCAGTGGTTGGGACTTCACCTTCCAAAGCAGGGTGTGTGGGTTTGGTCCCTGGTTAGAGAGCTAAGATCCCACATTCCTCGTGGCCAAGAAACCAAAACATAAAATAGGAGCAATATTGTAAAAAATTCAATAAAGACTTTTAAAAAAAACTGTACATCTAAATAGGAACAATGTTACTGTAAGTAAATTATACCTTAGTAAACCTGACATTAACAAAATATCAAAGTTTCAAATATTATAAATTTGGAAATTTTTATTTTGATAGAACTTTGAAAACCTGCTTTTTGTGAAATATTCAAGTATATGGACCATAGCTTACAAAGTATACTTCTAAGTGGAAGATTGTATTAATTGCTCAAATAGAAATAGTACCTTTATTATTTTGTTTTGGGTTCATCACATTTATCATGAAATCATTAAAACAATTATCTCTTTTCCTTTTCCTAAAGGTGAAAACTATAAACACTAGTACTAGTATTTACCACTAGTACTAAAGGCAAAGGATTATTTTTAATATTATTTTTTCTCTTTACAGTTTTGGAAAATTATTTTGTAAATGTCGCGGGTAAGTCATTTGTTTCTGAAATTTACTCTTAAAAACCTTAGGGAAAAAAACCTCAGCTCATTCTGCTAGAACAAATGTTGCTTTATTATACAATTATCAGCTTCAGAAATTACTTCCTACAGATTTGTCTAGTCCAGCTGAAAATGCATTCTGTGATTTCTTTGGACCCATATGCAAATATCTTTGGTGAAAATAAACATTCCCTTTGGAACCTGTAGATTCTTATGAATTAGGGTAGTAGATACTAAACTATGCACTGAAATTCGAGGAGCTCTAGAAAGGAACTACCTGACAGAATCTATTTTCTCTGCTTGTTGGCTACTGATATGAGAAATCCCACTAATGTCCATCTGCTTAAGATGCAAGTGCTGTTAGAAGAGAAAACCAATAATTTCTCAACACCTTAGTGTTAATAATATTAATTTGTTTATTTTTCTCTATCAGAGTAAGGAATCAATTTGAAAACCTTGGAAGAGTGAGGAGGGTCCTAAAAGTGAGAAGAAAGGATCAAGAAAGGAGAAGATTGGCCCACAGAAGAAAAACTTCTACTAACCTCACAATACTGCCTGGTACTAATTGTTTAAGGTTAAATGTGACTGTTTCTCTACAAAGTTCCTGAATGATGATAATTTTTTTCCTTTATATTGTCAATAAAATTCTTATTTTAAGATATAAATAATTTTAACAGCTATCATACATTTGCCCATTTTTATTTACCAAGTTTTAATTTCATAACTCACACACTCACTTTATTGGATTCCAGGAGCACAATGGAAAGAACGGGCAACCTGTATATCATTCACTGAACATCCGTCTTATTAAAAAAAAAAAAAAAAAGCAATCAATACAGGATACTTTACTCCTATTTGTAACGCTGCAATGTGTGGTGTTTCAACAGGAAAAAATAGGGATGGTAAGCTTTTTCATTCTTTAAGTCTTCAGCAAGGTAAGAAATATGGCCACTTTTCTTTTAAGGTTGTATTCATTTTTAATGATATAACTTTTGGTAAACAGTAATGTTCTAGCCTTAAGAAACTGTATATATAGCTTAAATATCAGTTTCATTGGAGATCCATGCCTTTGTTCTACTGTGCTCATCAAGTAAGATGAAGTGCCACTGATTTTCTAAGTAAATTTTAGATTTCTGACTACCTATGAATTTTTTTTTTTACTCTGTATAGGAGAGAGCCATCAGCTTCATCACCCACAAGCAGTTAGTACCATCTTAAAAAGTATTTTTCTTACATTCAACTTCAGTTCCAAGAATATCACCCCAATATATTAATACAATTTTATTTTCTAATCATGGTTTGGAAAATTATAGTTGAAGGTGTAATGGAAAATTACAGGTCTGGAAGGAATCGCAAGGACCTCTTATAATGTTAAAAAAATTACTTCTCCCTCTTTTTTAGATTATATGGTGAACATATTTTATCAAATCAATTCTCATAGATACTATATATGGATACAATGTTAACAGAGTAATACATTTACTTATAAATACTATATAAAGATACTACATATGGATATATAGATCCCATATGTGGGTATCATTTATAGATACTATATATGGATACTACTAACTCCTAATAAATCATCTTGAGGTAGTTAGAGCATGTTTGCTAATTAGTTCTTGGGACTTTGTTATAAACCTTAAAAATCTAAATTCTGTACATATGGGTACCTAGCTTTGGGAACCCAGTCTTACGGTATAATGAAAACTGTGTCATTTTAATTTTAATTTATAAAAGATTCTCAGTGTTTGAGTCTCATTTGCAAAGCTCACATAAATAGATGATTATTTATTCTATAGTGAAGAAACAGCCCAATGACAATTCCATATTTAATATCCATGTCATAAGAGTATTAGGCAAATTTAAAAGGTCATAAAACAACCTCACACAATGTATTGCTGGTTAGCTCAACTGGATATACTAACAGGCCTAATAGGTCAAGATCATGTGGTAAGATGACATCAGCAAAAATGACAGTAAGAACCTCTAAAAAACTGCTCCTTCATAAAAGCAATGAGAACACTGGCAAAAAATTGTCAAATCGTTTTTTTCAGAAACATGAGAACTAACCAAAGTCTTGCAGAAATCTAGGTAGTGTTTATTCAAAAAAAAGAGAAAAACAGCTGAATTTCAGTAATAACAGCAAGCTCTGTGGTGTTTTAAACTTCCCCTATTCTCATCTACCCCTCTACCAGATCAGCAGTACTCCTGAATATCAACAGCACACAATCATAATGAAAACCAAAAGCCTTGCAGGAACCACAAGAGGCAATAAGGAGTTTGAGATCCTTCTAAGCCCCATTCCCAGAGGATTATCATTATTTGACCTGTTGGCTATTCCCTGAAAGATCTCACTTATAAGAATGTCTTTATTTTAGGAGCTTATCCAGTGTGAAAGCCTTTTGCCCAGGAGCCTTGGTCAAAGACAACTGCAGGCAATTATGGCTGCCTAGGTCAGTGTATACCAGTTGGGGCAAACAACAGATTATCCAAAAAGCTTAAAAGTAAAAACTTTTGAATAAGGAGGCTTAAGAAGCTATGAAATATTCCTGGGAATTTAGAAGTCCATGTGTGTAGGGCTGTGCACAGCCCGGTACTGTGTACATAGTCAGGAAAGATCTCAGAAGGTCCTTATTTCTCATAGTTGGCTAACCTTGAGGCTCTGCAGAAGCAGGAAATAGAGACTAAGGCAGAGTTTTTAACTGTTTGGTTGAGTGTGGAAGGCATGCCTCAACAAACATACAGAGCCCCTTGGCGAAGACTGAGAAACGTATTGGTTCTATGCGTTTAAGGAAATCTTGGCTAATCTTGGCTAATCATTAGCTAACCACTAAACTAACCAAGCAGAGACTTCTGTGGCCATACACAACAAAGGAAACGGACTTTACAGAATTGGTCCATAAAAGTCACCAAGCAAGCACAACAACTAATAGCAAAAATAGCAAACCTGGGGAGGGTGGAGAATCTGATATCCAGAGTTGCTACATTATATTATTTAAAACATTCAGTTTTCAATTGAAAAATACAAGACATGCAATGAAATAGGAAAATATAGCCCATTCACAGGAAAAAAAGAATCAGTAGAAACCAATCCTGAGGAAGCCCCAGACTTAGTAGATAAAGATTCTAAACCAGCTATTTGAAATACGTTCAAAGCAAATGTGTCTAGAGAATTAAAGTATGAGAATGATGTCTCACCAAAGACAGAATTTAAAGAAAGAGATAGATATAAAAAGAGACTGATAGAAATGCTTAAACTGTAAAGTGAAAAATTCCACTAGAGAAGCTCGATGTAAGATTTGAGAAGGCAGAAGAATCATTGAACTTAATGATAGATCAATTGAAATTATCCAGTCTGAGGAGAAGAAAGAAAAAGGAAGAAAAAAATTGAACACAGCCTAAGAGACCTGTGGGATGCCATCAAAAGTACCAAAATATGCATGAGGAGAGTCCCAGAAGGAGAGGAGAGACAAGAGTCAGAAAAAAATTTTCAAGAAAAAATAGCATAAAATTTCCCAAATTTGATGAAAAACATTCATCTAACATCCAAGAATCTCAACAAATTCCAAGTAGGATAATCTCAAAAAAATCCATACCTAGACACGTCAAAAGAAAGCTGTCTAAAGACAAAGTCTTGAAAATAGAAAGGTGGAACCCATTTATTATGTATAAGGGATCCTCAATAAGATTAACAGCCAATTTCTCATCAGAAACTACAGAGGCCAGGAGGCAGTGTGATGGCATATTCAAAGTGCTGAAAGAAAATTACTGTCAAACAAAAATTCTATATCCAGCAAAAGTATTCTTAAAAAATGAAGGAGAAATTAAGACATTTCCAGATAAGCAAAAACTGTGAGAATTTATTGCTAGCAAAACCACTCTAGAAGAAATACTAAACAGAGTGTTTCTAGCTAAAATGAAAGGCTGTTAGACAGTAGCTCATATCTAATGAGGAAATAAAGAACATAATAGGTAAATATTAAAGACAATATAAAATACATTTTTGTTTGTAACTGTTTTTTTTCCATCTAATTTAAAAGACAAATCTGTTTGACAGGCATAAAATATATATAAATGTAACTTGTGTGACAATAAAAGCACAAAAGATGGGGTAGGAAATGGAGCTACATAGGAGCAAAGTTTTTATATACTATTCACATTATGTTGGTATTAATATGAAATAGATTGTTTCAAGTCAACATATTAATTGTAATCCGTATGGCAACCACTACAAAAATAACTCAAAAACCAGTGAAAGAAATGTGAAGGTAATTAAAATGGTACACTAGAAAATATCTAACACAAAAGAAGGCAGAAACAGAGAAACAAAAGAACAAAAAAGACATAATACAAAAAAAAACATAAATCACACATAATTAGACTTCTTTACTGCAAGACTTCTCAAATCTTTTAAAATGTTAATGGATATTATGAAGCTTCAGTAATGGGATATAGTATGCAGAAATTTCCAAACATGTTTGAACACAGAACTATTTTTTCAAAGATTATTCCATAGGTCTAATGTTCCATTCAGAATACTCTTTAAAACATACTAAATTAAATCTTTATAACATAGAACAACAACAAAAATCTGTCATCCCTTTTGTGAGTCATAATTCGTATGCTTGAAAATGAATTTTGACAGTATTCTCGGGACATAAGAAGTAAATTTCTTACTATCTTTCTTATGTAAAACAAGATGAGAGTTTTATTTTATTTATGAGAGCTCATACTGGCAGATACTGTATATCAGAAAGTAGATTAGAATCAAGCAAAGAGGGACTTCCGCGGTAGTACAGTGGTAAAGAATCCACCTTCCAATGCAGGGGATGCGGGTTTGATCCCTGGTCGTGGAACTAAGATCCCACATGACGCGGGGCAACTAAGCCCACATGCCACAACTATTGAGCGCACGCACCTCAACGAGAGAGTCCGCATGCTGCAAACTACAGAGCCCACGCGCTCTGGAGTCCATGAACCACAACTAGAGAGAGAAAACCCACATGCAACAAATAGAGAAAACCCGCATGTCACAACTACAGAGAAGCCCATGTGACACAACTACAGAGAAGCCCACGCACAGCAAAAAAGAGACCACGCGCTGTAATGAAAAGATCCCGCATGGCTCGATGAAGATCCCGTGTGCTGCAACTAAGACCTGACGCAGCCAAAGAAAAAAAATAAGGAAAATAAATTAAATAAATATTTTTTTAAAAAGAATCAAGCAAAGAGTAGAATAGAGGGAAAGGAAGTAGTTGCTTGGGCTTGTGAGTCTGATAGAATTGCTAGCCAGTTACACACTTTTATAACATCGGTTAAATGGCTTAATTTAGTTAAGACTCTATTTTCTTCTTTGTAAAATAGAAGGTGATAATACCTAGCTCATAAGATGGCTGAGAGGAGTAGAAAACAGAAACATCTAATTATATCAAACATCTTATTATGGCATCTGGCACATAGTAAGCACTCAAATATTACTCATATATGATTCCATGGGTAGCATGAGTAACATGCTACAGTAGGTCCAATAAATGCTCCCATCAACATCCTACCAGTGCCACGGCTCATTCTCAGAATACTCAGAAGGTTTTTTTTTTCAGTTATTTTGTGTTAAATAATGATTGCATCCATTAGTGAAAATGCAGCAGCTACTATACAAGTAAATGGTTCATGTGAAAGTTGTGAGCTGTAGCTACTCTTTTAGATTAGTAACCATGCCAGAGGAATGCTTGTCTGTACAGAGACAGGCAGTGGGGGAATAAAATGTCACCTATAAGAGGTGCATGTAAGTCAGTAACCATTGCCACATATAGTCCCCTGCCAGGGAAAGTAAATCAAAGAATTAAAATAGTAGCTACTATTTATTGAGCATGTACTACGTGCTTAAATTGTACTTTACCTCTATTATCTCATTTTTTCTTCACAACAGCTTTATGAGGTTGAAAAACTGCTATCTCAGCCTTTAAAAAGTGAATGCAATTATTATCCCTGTTCTACTAATGGGGAAACTGAACCCAGGAGAATTGACTTGCTGAACCATTCAGAAAATGTATTCAGCAGTTTTGAAGATTAAATGAGGAGATGTGTATGGAACACTTAGTTGATCCGATGTTTTTGTTAGACTTGGTACTGGGCTCTCAATCTTAATTTCATGACTGAATACTGTATTTCTGAGCCCACCTAGTTTAATTCCTCACAGTTGAACCAGTGCAAAAGAGAGTTGCATCCAACTCCGCAATCAGCCCTGATTCCTCTCTGGATGGGAGGAATAAAGTTCAGCTAATATCCACAAAAGTACTGTTAAACACAGACATTCAACTGCCCAACAAGTCAAATCTCAGGTGAACAAATTTCCTTTCACAGTTCCTTATTTTACCCCTCCCCTTTCCACTGCCCATTTTGGTTGCTTACACTCTGTGATGTAAGGCCTAAAATTAAGCCCCAATATTATGTGTTGCCTTGACACCTGGTGAAACTGCGAGGGTCCTAAATGGCCTAACGGCATAGTCTCCTCGCCACTCTGCTCCTGTGGATAAAATATCCAAGCAAAACAACTCCTTATAAAATGGACCAGGTACACTTTCTGCTTTTCCCTGAGTCGTGAATTTCAGTTCCATGCAAGCCCATGGAATTAAATAAGCCAATGACATTGTCCTGCAGGTACGAGGTGTCACCTCATCCTCTTAATACTACAAAGCCTGCTTCCCACAGCCTCTACTTGTTCACTCTGTTCCCAAGTACAACCCCCATGAGACCCTGCATGGCATGCTCTATCTTCTTCCCAGGCCATGAGTGTATGTGGCTGACTAACTGCTGTCCATCTCATCTATCCAGCATCCGGTGTCATGTGTTTGGCATTCGCCATAACCCTATGGCAGGAATCCCTCCCTCATCAATTGGGTGAATAGAAAACAAAACAACTGGCATCATAAACAGGATGGTCCACCATGACTGATGACACCTGGTTAACTTTACCTAAATC
Source organism: Leucopleurus acutus (assembly GCF_964270905.1). Classification (NCBI taxonomy): domain Eukaryota; kingdom Metazoa; phylum Chordata; class Mammalia; order Artiodactyla; family Delphinidae; genus Leucopleurus; species Leucopleurus acutus. The sequence continues at coordinate 108,023,216 of NC_139148.1, read as the reverse complement.
TTGGCTAACTGGCTCCATGACATAGTGAAGGCCACCTACAGTGGAACCACAAATTGCTGCCGGGCTTGTGCTTTGTCCTGAGCAGCACTTTGCTGCCTTTGTTGGATGTCACAATCTCTTTTCACCCTAAAATGCTCTTGTCCTCAAGGTGATACCTGATGTTAACTGAATATACCCCAGCATGATGTGCTGTTAGGTTCAACCTGTGTTTGGGAAGTGGTCTCTGAGGTTCCCACCTATTAAGGTGGTGACAACACAGCACCTTAACCAGTTGACACTTGAGTTCCGTATACCAAAGATCAGACTAGAGTTCTCTGGACACAGCATATAGCCTTGTGACCATCACTGGGTGCTTGGGGCAGCCATATGGACATTGTTTGTGATTGTGCACTGCTAGGACGAGCTCAAGAATGAGCCTTTGTGGAAAATAAGGAAGCCACCAACCTGAGGAAAATTAACAATAGCACCCCAGTTGCCTAACAAGACTCTTGTTGTTCAGGCAAGGTGGCTGCCTTGTCCATCTCCTGTACTGCTGTTTCCCTTGTGGCTGGGGGTCATCTGGGGTCTCCTGACCCCCAAAGATATCAAGGTGCACATTTATGGTAGTCCATTGCCCAGGTGCTAATGAGAAAGAAATTGGGAAGGAATATTTGGTATTAGCCCCTTTAAAAACAGTGAAGAAGAGCAGTCCCACCCCCTGCGCCCAGAAAGGAGCCCGTGTTTCCACAGAGCTGGAACTCCTGGCTCAGGGTCTCTTCCCTCCGCCATCACTGAACTACCCCAGACCCCGAGGGGAGGGCAGCCTCACTGAGGCTGCCAGCTTTGGAGGGGCCCCAGCAGCCAAAGCCGTGACAGTCCTGCGGACCACAGGCCGGATCACTCATTCTGGGGTAAGCCAGCTGCCATGTCATGAGGACACACAAGCAGCCCTAAAGAGAGATCCATGTGGAAAGAAACTGAGGCCTCCTACCTACAGCCAAATGAGCTCTTGGTGCTCCAGCCAGGCGTCAGAGCTGTGCCTCTGAGGTGGGGGAGCCAAATTCAGGACACTGGTCCACAAGAGACCTCCCAGCTCCACATAATATCAAAAGGCGAAAATCACCCAGAGATCTCCATCTCAACGCCAAGATCCAGCTCCACTCAACGACCAGCAAGCTACAGTGCTGGACACCCTATGCCAAACAACTAGCAAGACAGGAACACAACCCCACAAATCAGCAGAGAGGCTGCCTAAAAGCATAAGGTCACAGGCACCCCAAAACACACCACCAGACGTAGTCCTGCCCACCAGAAAGACAAGATCCATCCTCATCCAACAGAACAGAGGCACCAGTCCCATCCACCAGGAAGCCTACACAACCCACTGAACCAACCTTAGCCACTGGGGACAACCACCAAAAACAACGGGAACTACGAACCTGCAGCCTGCGAAAAGGAGACCCCCAAAACAGTAAGAAAAGCAAAATGAGAAGACAGAAAAACACACAGTAGATGAAGGAGCAAGGTAAAAACCCACGAGACCTAACAAATGAAGAGGAAAGAGACAATCCACCTGAAAAAGAATTCAGAATAATGATAGTAAAGATGACCCAAAATCTTGGAAATAGAAAGGAGAAAATACAAGACACATTTAACAAGGACCTAGAAGAATGAAAGAGCAAACAAACAGTGATGAACAAGACAACAAATGAAACTTAAAACTCGCTAGAAGGGATCAACAGCAGAATAACTGAGGCAGAAAAACGGATAAGTGTCCTGGAAGATAAAAGAGTGGAAATAACTACTGCAGAGCAGAATAAAGAAAAAAGAATGAAAAGAATTGAGGACAGTCTCAGAGACCTCTGGGACATTAAATGCACCAACATTCGAATTACAGAGGACCCAGAAGAAGAAGAGAAAAAGAAAGGGACTGAGAAAATATTTGAAGAGATTGTAGTTGAAAACTTCCCTAATATGGGAAAGGAAATAGTTAACCAAGTACAGGAAGCACAGAGAGTCCCATACAGGATAAATCCAAGGAGAAACACACCAAGACATATATTAAACTATCAAAAATGAAATGCAAAGAAAAAATATTAAAAGCAGCAAGGGAAAAGCAACAAATAACACACAAGGGAATCCCCATAAGGTTAAAAGCTGATCTTTCAGCAGAAACTCTGCAAGCCAGAAGGGAGTGGCAGGACATATTTAAAGTGATGAAGGAGAAAAACCTACAACCAAGATTACTCTACCCAGCAAGGATCTCATTCAGATTTGATGGACAAATTAAAACCTTTGCAGACAAGCAAAACCTAAGAGAATTCAGCACCACCAAACCAGCTTTGCGACAAATGCTAAGGAACTTCTCTAGGCAGGAAACACAAGAGAAGGAAAAGACCCACAATAACAAACCCAAAACAATTAAGAAAATGGTAATAGGAACATACATACCAATAATTACCTTAAATATAAATGCATTAAATGCTCCAACCAAAAGGCACAGACTGGCTGAATGGATACAAAAACAAGACCCGTATATATGCTGTCTACAACAGACCCACTTCAGACCTAGAGACACATACACACTGAAAGTGAGGGGATGGAAAAAGATATTCCATGCAAATGGAAATCAAAAGGAAGCTGGAGTGGCAACTCTCATATCAGACAAATTAGACTTTAAAATAAAGACTATTACAAGAGACAAAGAAAGACACTACATAATCATCAAGGGATCAATCCAAGAAGAAGATGTAACACTTTCAAATATTTATGCACCCAACATAGGAGCATCTCAATACATAAGGTAAATACTAACAGCCATAAAACAGGAAATCGACAGTAACACAATCATAGTAAGGGACTTTAACACCCCACTTTCACCAATGGACAGATCATCCAAAATGAATATAAATACGGAAACACAAGATTTAAATGATACACTAAACAAGATGGACTTAATTGACATTTATAGGACATTCCATCCAAAAACAAAAGAATACACATTCTTCTCAGGTGCTCATGGAACACACCCCTGGATAGATATCTTGGGTCAGAAATCAAGCCTTGGTAGATTTAAGAAAATTGAAATCGCATCAGTATCCTTTCCGACCACAATGCTATGAGACTAGATATCAATTACAGGAAAAAATCTGTAAAAATTACAAACACATGGAGGCTAAACAATATACTACTTAATAACGAAGGGATCACTGAAGAAATCAAAGAGGAAATCAAAAAATACCTTGAAACAAATGACAGTGAAAACATGACGGCCCAAAACGTATGGGATGCAGCAAAAGCAGTTCTAAGAGGGAAGTTTATAGCAATACATCCCACCTTAAGAAACAAGAAACATCTCAAATAAACAACCTAACCTTACACTTAAAGCAATTAGAGAAAGAAGAACAAAAAACCCCGAAGTTAGCAGAAGGAAAGAAATCATAAAGATCAGATCAGAAGTAAATGAAAAAGAAATGAAGGAAACGATAGCAAAGATCAATAAAACTAAAAGCTGGTTCTTTGAGAAGATACACAAAATTGATAAACCATTAGCCAGACTCATCAAGAAAAAAAGGAAAAAGACTCAAATCAATAGAATTAGAAATGAAAAGGGGGAAGTAACAAGTGACACTGCAGAAATACAAAGGATCATGAGAGATTACTACAAGCAACTATATGCCAATAAAATGGACAACCTGTAAGAAATGCACAAATTCTTAGAAATGCACAAACTTCTGAGACTGAACCAGAAAGAAACAGAAAATATGAACAGACCAATCACAAGCACTGAAATTGAAACTGTGATTTAAAACCTTCCAACAAACAAAAGTCCAGGACCAGATGGCTTCAAAGGCGAATTCTATCAAACATTTAGAGAAGAGCTAGCATCTATCCTTCTCAAACTCTTCCAAAATAGGGAGGGAGGAACACTTCCAAACTCATTTTACGAGGCCACGATCACCCTGATACCAAAAATAGACAAAAATGTCACAAAGAAAGAAGATTACAGGCCAATATCACTGATGAACATAGATGCAAACATCCTCAACAAAATACTAGCAAACAGAATCCAACAGCACATTAAACGGATCATACACCATGATCAAGTGGAGTTTATCCCAGGAATGCAAGGATTCTTCAATATACGCAAATCAATCAATGTGATACACCATACTAACCAATTGAAGGAGAAAAACCATATGGTCATCTCAATAGATGCAGAGAAAGCTTTCAACAAAATTCAACACCCATTTATGATAAAAGCCCTCCAGGAAGTAGGCATAGAGGGAACTTTCCTCAACATAATAAAGGCCATATATGACAAACCCACAGCCAACATTGTCCTAAATGGTGAAAAACTGAAAGCATTTCCACTAAGATCAGGAACATGACAAGGTTGCCCACTCTCACCACTACTATTCAACATAGTTTTGGAAGTTTTAGCCACAGCATTCAGAGAAGAAAAAGGGATAAAAGGAATCCAAATCAGAAAAGAAGAAGTAAAGCTGTCACTGTTTGCAGATGACATGATACTATACATAGAGAATCCTAAAGATGCTATCAGAAAACTACTAGAGCTAATCAATGCATTTGGTAAAGTAGCAGGATACAAAATTAATGCACTGAAATCTCTTGCATTCCTATACACTAATGATGAAAAATTTGAAATTGAAATTAAGAAAACACTCCCATTTACCACTGCAACAAAAAGAATAAAATATCTAGGAATAAACCTACCTAAGGAGACAAAAGACCTGTATGCAGAAAATTATAGGACACTGATGAAAGAAATTAAAGAGGATACAAATAGATGGAGAGATATACCATGTTCTTGGATTGGAAGAATCAACATTGTGAGAATGACTATACTACCCAAAGCAATCTACAGATTCAATGCGATCCCTATCAAACTACCACTGGCATTTTTCACAGAACTAGAACAAAAATTTCCCAATTTGTAAGGAAACACAAAAGACCCTGAATAGCCAAAGCAATCTTGAGAAAGAAAAACAGAGATGGAGGAATCAGGCTCCCTGACATCAGACTATACTACAAAGCTACAGTAATCAAGACAGTATGGTACTGGCACAAAAACAGAAATATAGATCAATGAAACAGGATAGACAGCCCAGACATAAACCCACGCACATATAGTCACTTTATTTTTGATAAAGGAGGCAAGAATATACAGTGGAGAGAAGACAGTCTCTTCAATAAGTGGTGATGGAAAAACTGGACAGCTACATGGAAAAGAATGAAATTAGAACACCCCTAACACCATACACAAAAATAAACTCAAAATGCGTTAAAGACCTAAATGTAAGGCCAGACACTATCAAACTCTTAGAGGAAAACATAGGCAGAACACTCTATGACATAAATCACAGCAAGATCCTTTTTGACCCACCTCCTAGAGAAATGGAAATAAAAACGAAAATAAACAAATGGGACCTAATGAAACTTAAAAGCTTCTGCACAGCAAAGGAAAACATAAACAAGATGAAAAGACAACCCTCAGAATGGGAGAAAATATTTGCAAATGAAGCAACTGACAAAGGATTAATCTCCCAAATATACAAGCAGCTCATGCAGCTCCATATCAAAAAAACAAAAAACCCCATCCACAAATGGGCAGAAGACCTAAATAGACATTTCTCCAAAGAAGATATACAGATTGACAACAAACACATGAAAGGATGCTCAACATCATTAATCATTAGAGAAATGCAAATCAAAACTACAATGAGGTATCACCTCACACCATTCAGAATGGCCATCATCAAAAAATCTACAAACAATAAATACTGGAGAGGGTGTGAAGAAAAGGGAACCCTCTTGCACTGTTGGCAGGAATGTAAATTGATACAGCCACTATGGAGAACAGTATGGAGGTTGCTTAAGAAACTAAAAATAGAACTACCATATGACCTAGCAATCTCACTACTGGGCATATACCCTGAGAAAACCATAATTCAAAAAGAGTCATGTACCAAAATGTTCATTGCAGCTCTATTTACAATAGCCAGGACATGGAAGCAACCTAAGTGTCCACCAACAGATGAATGGATAAAGACGATGTGGCACATGTATACAATGGAATATTACTCAGCCATAAAAAGAAACAAAATTGAGTTATTTGTAGTGAGGTGGATGGACTTAGAGTCTGTCATACAGAGTGAAGTAAGTCAGAAAGAGAAAAACAAATACCGTATATAACACATATATATGGAATCTAAAAAAGAAATGGTCATGAGGAACCTAGGGGCAAGATGGGAATAAAGATGCAGACCTACTAGAGAATGGACTTGAGAATACGGGGAGGGGGAAGGGTAAGCTGGGACAAAGTGAGAGAGTGGCATGGACATATATACACTACCAAACGTAAAATAGCTAGCTAGTGGGAAGCAGCATAGCACGGGGAGATCAGCTCCATGCTTTGTGACCACCTAGAGGGGTGGGATAGGGAGGGTGTGAGCGAGATGCAAGAGGGAGGGGATATGGGGATATATGTATATGTATAACTGATTGACTTTGTTATAAAGCAGAAACAAACACACCATTGTAAAGCAATTATACTCCAATAAAGATGTTAAAAAAAAAAAAACAAGAAGGTCGCGTTGGTGGTATAGTGGTGAGCATATGCCTTGCAAAAACACTGAAAAAGGTAAGTTAATTACTCTCCCAATACAAAATCCCAAGCCAGTGTACCTGGGCTTTTGCTTAGTGCTGCTGCCTACCAACACATGAAGAGTTAATCTTGCAATCACAGGGCTTAATTACCCCTACCTGGTTCACAGACAAAATGACTTTATTTGATGTGGCCCGCTCAACCCGGGGAGACACTCCCTGGAGAAGGAGGAAGCAACCTATGAGATGAGCCACTGGGCACTCAAACTTTTCCCTGTAACCAACTAGAAGGTTTGCACGGTGGGTAATCAGATGGAGACAGAAACTGAAAGTTGTGATTTCACGTAGCTAGAACTCCAACATATTCTGTGGGAATCTGTACTGAGAGAAAGGAGGGAAAAGTACCCATTAGATTGTAAACTGAGGTCCACATTCCTAACAGCAGACAATTCACTAGCACCCTTAAATACTACTGCTGCTGCCGCCTATGACTGTAACAGCAAAGATTCTGGTTCTCAAGGTTATAGGGGAAACACCCATGGTACCCCTGTGGCACAGTGAAGGGGTTAATTCAAACCTGACTCAAGCCTGGGGTCCTAAAGCCCTATAAAGCAACCATGGCCATGCAGGAGGCCCCTAACCCTGGGAATATTTGATTTGAGGCTCTCTGGAGGAAGACATTTATAAATATGAGCAGAATAAAGGGGACAACTCCTGAAGTATATCAAGTTAGGGCTGGGGAACAGGAAAGAAACAAACCTGGATACAGGGGAGGAAACTGAAACAGAGGTCCATAATTTGAGCTAACTGGAAATTCAAAGTTTACTAAAAGAATTTATATAAGAAAAAGGTAAAGGTTGCTGATTGTCTTTTGCATCTTTGCAACATAGGTTTTGAATTAACTTCAATAGCTGCTGAAATGCATCAGCTGTGAAGCCTTCATGATCTTAATCAATACTGGGGCTCAGATTACAGTTACACCTGGGGATCTCACTAAATTTAAACATGGCACACCCTGTAATCTTAGTAAAGTTACTGAATATAAAAGACATATATGGGGCTTCTCTGGTGGTGCAGTGGTTGAGAGTCCACCTGCCGATGCAGGGAACACGGGTTCGTGCCCCGGTATGGGAAGATCCCACATGCTGCGGAGCGGCTAGACCCGTGAGCCATGGCCGCTGAGCCTGTGCGTCCGGAGCCTGTGCTCCGCAACGGGAGAGCCCACAACAGGGAGAGGCCCGCGTAACACACACACACACAAAATATATATATATATATATATATATGTTTCACCTTAACCAACGGAACCATTCCTTTGCCTAAATTCCCCATGGTCATAGCACCCACTGGCCTAATTTTAAGACAAATTCACGGTGAGTATAGACACTCTGACACAATGAGTAATAAGTTAAAATTAAGTCTGACACAAATTTGCTCAAGAAGATGGGACTCCATAAATCACACCCCAGTTACAATAGGTAACATGGCCCAATGTAAATTAAAACAGGGTCTTCAAGGATTGACACCCATCATACAAGACCTATTTAGTAAAGGGGTGATTATCCCGTTTCCCCTTTCAGCAGTCAAATTGCATTTTCTTAAGCTCGGAATGAGTGGCACCTCACAGTGGTTAACACAACCTTAATGCTGTGGTCCCATCCATTAAGGCCTCCAAATCCAATACCCAATATTATCTAAATTACAAAGTCCATCCAATAAGCAAATGGTATACATTTTGCTATTACAGATTTGGCCAATATGTTATGCTGGGTGCCTATTTCAACATCCTTTCAGTCATAGTTTGCTTTCATGTCCAAAGGGAAATGATACTTGGTACCCCATGGAGTACCTCAGCAGCCTTGCAATCACACACGGTCTTCACAGGCAATATTTTAACTGTATCAACCTTTTGCCATGAGCATAGATATGACATAAGATAGATGACATCCTGAGGAGAAAATTCATTTGCACATTTATTCAGGACATACACATTTATAAAAGGGCTCATAAAAGCGGCACGGGCCATTGTCCTATATACAATGCAATGGCCATGCCACTTTGGTTAAATTCCTAAAAATTATTTGGTAACCTAAGGGTTGCTCCACCCCTGACACTGTCAAGAGACAATTATTGATCCTTTCCACACCCTCAATGTTAAAACAAGTCCAACATCTTTTAGGCCTTTTTAGGCTCTGGAGGCAACAAAATCCTCATTCAAAAATTTTATTTAGTCTGTTACTTGCAAATCAGCCCACCATGAATAGCAGCCACTCAAAAAAGGCTCTAGAATGTGTCCAAATTGCCATACAACAGGCACTCCCATTAGTGACCCTGAGACTTAATTTTAGAGGCTTTAAGCAACCTCCTCTCATGTCTCCTGGTCTCTGGACCACCCATGATAACTAAAAATTGCCCACAAACTTCTGATGCAAGACACTGCCCTCCTTGGCCACATGCTATATACACCATTACATCAGCAATAGCTGGCCACCTACTTGGCTCTTTTGGAAGTTTACGCCCTGGGCCCACAACCCTCTGTACTTAGCTGATCATTATACCTTGAGTTACAAAAGCAGCACCTTGAAAGCTTGGCATGGCTACCAAGGGCTCCTTGCTACAGGATGAAGCCAAACCTGGTCCCTCTGGCATATCACACCTACAGGAAGGGGTGGACTCCTTTGCTCTCAGTCCCTTGCCAGATGCCATGGTACTGGAGGGGTCACTCCTCTTCCAGACCCATTGGCTACTCAGAGAGTCCCTTGGGATCAAATGAGTGGAGAGCAACAGAAATTCATACACTTTATGGATAGTACTGCCACCATGTAGGTGATGGAGCTAATTGGGGAGTCGCTGCTTTTTCATCCCTTAACCAGGACCTCCCTGATAAGGGGCCAGACCTAAATGTCAGCACAATTGGCTGCACTTCATACAATCACCTCAGCACAGGATGCCCTGGCCAGAAAATGGCCCCACCTAGACATTCTTTCAAACTCTTAGACCACTGCCTAAGAGCTGTCCGCTCTGGGGTAAAGAACTCTGGCAATCTCTTGCCTCACAGATACCCAAAATATAAAGCAAAGTAACAGATGTCTCTATGATATTAAGACCGTAATACAAGGTCTTACCAGGATACCTTATCAACTTCAGAGCCCCAGACATTGCTGATAGTGACCAAGACACTCAATTCACTTCTCAGAATACACACTGCTGGGCTCTTGAAAAAGGCATTCGATGAAACTTCTACCTCCCCCATAAGCCCTAGGCAGCTGGAATAATTGAGGAATAATGGGCTCCTCAAAGAACTCCTATTTAAGTTCAAAAGAGTCAAATGGACCCCCTTGTGGTTGTCACTATTGCCACAGGCATTGATTAGTCTAAATTCATGGCCCCTGGGAATGTGTATTCGTTACTCTAATGCCACACAGGTCTCTCAATTGACTTTATTGGCCATAAAGGGGAATACTTCTAAAGTTCATGGTTTTTACTACCACCTCACCATGTGCCCTCTCCCTTTTGATCAAGGGCCTACTTTATTTCCTAAGGAGGCACTCTACCTACTTCCTTGAAGTCCTAGTCATCACCTAGGTTTAAACTGATGTCAAGGTATCAAGGAGTCAATTGCTGTGTAAGGCCTAAAATTAAGAGCCAATATTATGTGCTGCCTTGACATGTGACAAAATTGGGAGGGCCTCAAATGGTGTAACCAGAAGTTCCCCTCCCTAGTATGTTCCTGCAGATAAGGCCCGCTAACCAAGTAACTCTCCTCATCAAGAAGACCAGGTACAGTTCCTATTTATCCCTGAGCAGTAGACTGCAGTTCCCTGCCAGCTCACAGAATTATGCAAACAAGACAAACACATCCTCCTGTGGGAACCAGGGGGGCACCACACCCTCTTAATACTATAAAACCTGCCTCCCACAGCCTGTGGTTATTTACTCTGTTCTCAAATGCAACCCCCAGGTCACCCTGCATGGTATACTGTGTCCTCCTCTGGATTGTGACTATATGTGCCTAATAACTACTGTCAGTCTCATCTGTTGGGTACTGGGTGTCATGTGTTTAGCCATACTCCTAATCCTACGGCAGGAATTCCTCCCTCACCAACAGGTAAATAAGTGATTAAAACACACCCTTTCATTGGGTCACCAATAAGCACAGATGAACGCCAAGCAGCTGTGCTTTCAGGAAAGCCTGTCCTCTGCCAGACGTGGAAAACAGGAGGGGGCAGGAGATAAATTTCATTTGGAAGAAGTGCAAGCTGTGTCAGGGTAAATATGGATCATGTGGGAAAATGATGTACAAATTAGTCAGATTTGAGAAATACAGGCTACATGATCTTCCTCATCCCAAACTAAAATTATGAGTCATGAGAATTAAAGGTAGGAAAGTAAAAGGAGAGCAAAGCAGTGGGGGGAGGGGGGTTAAATACCACTTCCCAAAATGTTCCTAAGGAACCTGTGAGACAGGAGGTAAGTGACTTGAAAGAGCAAGATAGCAGGTGGATAATGCACAAACACATGTTTAAATAGAAACTGGAGTTCTATTTAAATGGAGAAAAATGTGCAATTGTAAGAATGAGAGCAAGTGAGAAAAAGTCTATTACAGATGAGCAGGAACCATTTCTTTGTTCCTTTATTGTTACATGTATTCACAGACCCTAATAAGCAGTGGGTCCATGCAATGAATATAAGAGCTAAATAACAGAAAGAATCATCTAATCTACTAACCCCTTATGTCAATATACAAATTCAAGATTGTTTTGTAATTTTCTCTACATTGTATTGTAATTAATTTATGTTACCTGGAATAATTAACCACCCTGAATAAGAAAAGACCTCTGCTTAACCTTTTAATAAATATTTTTATGAGCTATTTATTGGAAAGCTAGGATTCCAACTTTCTTATTTCTTTGCATGCTTATAATTTTTTGCTGTAATTGGATGTTTTGAATATTATAATGTGCTAACCCTGAAAATCAGATTCTTCCTTCTCCTCAGGGTTTGTTGTTCTTACTTACTGGGGGTTGTGGATACTTGCTTATTTAGTGACTTTTCTAAAGTATATTTAAAGACTATTTCTTTGTTGTATGTGGCCTCTGAAGTCTCTGTTTCTTTAGCTTGTGGTCAACTAGTGATTGACAGAGATTTCCTTAAATGCCTGGAGCAAAAAAGAAAAAGGAAAAGAAAAAACTCTCCTGGTCTTTGCAAATTATATGTGCACTGGATACTCCCTCAATACTTACCAACCCTCTTAACAACTTTACCTTAGCTTTCACTAGGTCCTAGTTGGGCTGAGCCGAAAGATCAGCCACAGGTGAAAGCTTAAGGCCTTCACAGGTCTTCTCTGAACATGTGCACATGACTTCCCAGATTCCCTGTTATTTGTGGGAGTTTTTCAATTCTCTTATTCACCAAACTAACTCTTTCCCCAGATTTTCTACCTGAGCTTTCAGCATTTTTTCCAACTGTAATACTCTGCCCCTAGTAGGCAGTAGTTTGTTCATATGCCTTATAATTTTTTGACAAACACCCTCTATTTAGTCCTTTTCCACGCTGAGAGAGTTCTGAGTTAGGTAAAAAAACAAAACAAAACCTTGTGTCAGGCCTTTGAGGAATCCTCAGATAGGTCAAAGCAGATACACACAAGTTCTTAGAAATAAGCTCTGCTCTGCTCCCTCTGAAAACAGGTATCCACACCAAGAATGTGAGTGCTGTCTCTAAGACAACTGCCACTCCAGCAAGGGGAATGGAGTAAGGCTAATTAAAACACCACAAAACCTGACTTCCATGTGTAAGTCACCTTTTTCTTGATTCTGTTATTGCTTGGTTGCTATTTATTTTTGCCTATTTCCCAGAGTTCCAAAAAAGTTGATTTTGAAAGTTTTCACTCATTTTTCAGTGTTTATTTGGAGATATCAGCCCTTGGAACTCCTTTCTCCTCCATTTTCACTCTGATCATATTATGAAAGTAGCAGATGGGTGATGGGATATGGTCAGGAAGGAGGGTAGAAGGAATAATCAAAGGTGATGGGCTTCCCTAGTGGCGCAGTGGTTGAGAGCCCGCCTGCCGATTCCGGGAGCAGGCCCTGGGTTCGTGCCCTGGTCCGGGAAGATCCCACGTGCTGTGGAGCGGCTGGGCCTGTGAGCCATGGCTGCTGAGCCTGCGCGTCCGGAGCCTGTGCTCCGCAACGGGAGAGGCCACAACAGTGAGAGGCCCGCGTACCGCAAAAAAAAAAAAAAAAAAAAAAAAAGGTGATATGATTTACTTTTGCTTGTATACTATTTTACCAATTATGGAGCATTCCCACCACAGTGAATATACAAAAAGTTTCAAAAGATGTGACCCTCGCAGTTCACAGTGTTGAAAGCCAAGTCACCTTTTGTTTTTGTAATATAATAGACCCTTAGAACAACACAGGGATTGGGACACCAACCCTCCACACAATTGAAAAATCTGTGTATAATACACAGTTTACACAGAAATCCTCTGTATCTGTGGTTTCACATCCATGGATTCGAACAACTACAGACCATGTGGAAAACATCCATGTATAAGTGGACCCACACAGTTCAAACCCACGTTGCTTAAGTGTCTACTTATTGGTAATGAAGGGATAAGGCAAAAATGTGTGATTTTGCCAGAGAATCTATACATAGAAGAAATCAGAGGTCTAGTCAGATTTAGAAAAGAATTTAGAGGTATAAAAAGTAATATTGCAGGTTGGAGGTCTCTGAAACCAAGTTCTAACATTTGGAAGGAAGAGGGAGAAAGCAAAATTGGGCACAGGGTGAAGTCAAACTGTGATGTAGACCTAGACATTTTTGGTCAATTCCACCAGGAGCTCTGTAGCATATATGGCCCTTCAGACTTATCCCACAGTGGACCAAAATGGTTGGGCCTTTATACCTCATCTCAAGCAGTCATTGGCTATGGGCTGCCCCTGGAAGGACGTGATCTCAAACAGGGCAATTTTCTGTAGTTGAGTCACTACCTAGAGCTGCTGACAGCTGAGGCAACTAGTCCTTCCTTGCAGGGTCTGAACGATACATCTCTGAGTCAACCATAAGTCGAAATTCTAGTCTAAACTAGGGACATGTTAATATAACTGGCACTGTTCCATCTTCATAGAACTTTGAAGAGAGGTGTATAATACAAAGTTTAAATTGATGCTTAAATATCAATAGGGATATACATTATAAAGATAATGTCATTTCAAAACCCTTCACTAGTGCTTCTTAAGAAAGTAGATTTTAAGTCAATTTATGTTTGAAAGGAAAATAAAGAAATTTGATAGTGCAGAGAAGGAGTCGTGCTAAGATAGGAGATAGCAATATGTTATTTAACAATAATTTTTGGTTGCCGGTTTTTTCCCCAAGGATGATCTGGGGACAGAATAGATGTAGTCTTCTCACTGAAAATTTCTTTAGGTACACCACATTAGAAGTCTGTAGAGCATCTTACTTTTATTGTTTTTATTCATTACCCTTTCAACCATAAAACTATACATCAATGTACTCCTCTATTAGTTATAAAATGGCAATAAGGACACATAATCCAGATTGAATCCCTGAAAAACATAGTTATTCTAATTTTAATGACCATTCCCAATAAGATTCTAAAAGACAGCATATAGCATTATATTCTCCAGAAATATGACATTGCTGATCAAGAAGTTAGAAGGAAAACATATCATAAACATAATGCCTCTCCTTCCTGACTTGTTACGGAAAAGGTATAGAAATATTAAACATATTAAAGACTCATCAATATTAATGATTATATTACAGTAGGTTATTAATAAGCTCTGATTTCAAAATTAGTAATTGCTGTCTTCTGTTTTAAATATTCTATTTGTCCTGCTATACAGTGTTATAATAGGACACTTCCGTATTCTTTGTTATTCAAAAAATGTTTACTCCTAGAAAAATCTGAAGAATGAGTAAATGCCTCCTTTTTAAAACAAAATGCATCTAGAAGGTTTAAAGGATAAAGCAATTAAGTTGTGTCTCATATTTCTTTGTAGCTGAAATGAAAATGCCAAGACTCTTAGAACACTGGCTCATGTGTATGTAAGAGTAGACTTGCCAATGAAATTGATACAATTCAACAGATTTTTTCTCAATTTTCAGTTCTTTGCCAAATATCTTTATCATCTCATAGCAATTCTCTAAAGGCTTATTACAATTGAGAAAAAGGGAACAACTTAAAATTTTAGTCTGAATCAACAAGCTACTGGATCAATTCAAGCTAGTGTATCAATTCAAATTTTAAAAGTTCCTGGGCCAAGCAGTTTTTACCTATAGTACATTATACATACCTAAACCTATATGAAGGATCATACATGAATACAAACTGAGGAAAATATAAGCAGTGCTAAGTATTGTAGTCTAACAGAAACACCAGAAGCAGCAAAAATTTCCCAAGTCAATAAACAAAACCATTCTCACATTTAGTGGTATTATGTGATGTGATCAGTAACATAAATACGTACAGAAAAATTCCTGGTATGGGCAGGAGAAATATATTTGTTTCCCAAGGGTTATTTAATAGCACAAGAAGATGTTATACACTGTCTCTTGGAGCTCCAGAGAGTCCTCATCTTTTAATAGAACACTTTTTTTCCATTTTAATTTTAGAAGTGTCTGTTTTGCATCAAAGAGAGGGAAAAGCTTTATTCGGTCATTCAGTCAGTCGTTCAAGAAATAGTTTTAGTGCATCAGCTATGACAGGAAACAGACAAATAAATAATTATTTAACAAATGAAAAGTTGGTAGTTGGTATAGAGAAGAATAAAGCAAAGAAATAGGAAGTGATATGGTGGAGAAAGTAGAAGGGTTGCCTCACAGGCTACAGAGCTTCACAAGGAATACGGTTAGGAAAAGGATGATCTAGGATTCTAGAAATCCTGGACTTCTTTCAGGGATTGATGAAAACAGGAGAGAGGACATCATGGGATTCATCAGGATAGTCTCACAACACATAACAGAGGTGAAGTTGGGACACTGAGAGGTCCAGAAGGGTGGTGGACCGAAGTTCTGGGCCCTCCCCTTCAGTCCTGCCAGTGATTTCTGGGAAAGAAGGTAATCTTGTCCTAAGCTAATGGAGACTTCCTCTTGACTCTGGGACTTCCTCTTGACTCTTCTTGAATGAGATGTGGAGGCCTCCACACGTTAAAATAGAACATTTGTTTTATTTAACACCTCAGAAATAGCCAACAACCTATTCAATGAAAACCAAAGGAAACATTTTTACAACTGTAAATAAAGCCTCACACACACACTATTTGAGAGACTGCAAAGGTTTGTGGCACATTGACAGACTGTTGGTGAATTCTTTTTTTTCTTGAAAAACTGTGCAAATTCATGGGACTGGAAATTGCTGATGGAACTTACTCTATGTCTTACAGATATTTTGTTGGACAGCACAATATAAAGCAAAGTACAGTAATCATGTTTGGTTCACATTTATTCTTGAGTTTCTACAATATTTTACTGTCCACCAACATAAAAGCAAGTAACCTGAGGCACTGGTAAGACTTTATTGTGGCATTCTTCAATAACTTTTATATACTGTTTCCTTTCATAATTTGAGATGATTTTTGTTATAAATTTCTTCATAAATATTCTTAATGATGGATGATGCATTTATTTAAGCATCAGTGGACAAATAAAGTTATCCATGGGTGACTAACAACCTTGAATAAATACTACTTCACGCAGTTACTATCCATAGTACCTAAGAAATGCAATTACATGCTGGGACCTATTATCCCAATTAATGGACTGTTTTATATTCATTGTGCATTATACTTGAAACACTTTAGAGGCCTGGCCTTCACTTAGCTATAGGCAAAGTAAAATTTATAACAAATAACCAAAAAAAGGCTTTCATTTACTTAACAAGATATGTAGCATGTAATTATACTTTAAGCATAACTAGGCAGGGCTCAAAAATGCCCTTTGATTTAAACCACAATAAAAGTATATTTTTAAAACCATAACAAATATAACTTTGTAATGAACAAGTCACTGTGGGTTGTTGCAACACTGGAGTTTTCATTATCAGCTATGCCTATCTTTCCCTTCTTGTAATGATGTGGCCAAAGGTTAAACTTGATTATTATTTATTATATTCAGAGAGAATCTCATTATTCCAGGCATATGAACTAAGAGAGCAACAATACACGGAGGTCTTCCACTAGTAGTATGGGTGAACAAATAAAATAGTCTGCTAAAAAGTACACAACCCCTTGTTGTGTTGCTACTTTGTAAAATGTCAGCCTGAGGCTATGTTTTACCGCAATGGAATTTGACCACTGAAGTCTAACTCTACTCCCTCTGGTGGTTTCCAAAGCTGTATTACCAAAGCTATAAAATAAAACACAGTTGTAATTCTTCTCCTTATTGTAAGAAGCATTGATCGCCTCTGATTGTATATTATAGCAAAGGGGTAGTCTATTACATGAATTTACTGCACTTTCTTCCTGATAATTACTGGAAGTTATTGAACAAGGCAGGGAGTTATAGCCAGTAAGTTCTTACGCTAGCTGAGGAAGCAAATCTACAGATATTTAGTGGATCTAAACAGCTGTAAACAACACATCCTGTTTACAGTGTACTAGAAATTTATAATTTACAGTGCATTTGAGGTTATTTTAAGAATCACACTCAATTCCACAAATTTAGAATTGAAATATGAACTGTAGCAAAATGTCATGCTAACTATATCATCTTTGTTTTTTAAAACGGTTTTGACAACACTTAAAATGTCAAAAGTCAAACCATTTGGATTTGCTATTTCACTTTGTTAAGACAGATGAGTTTCGTTAATTTTTATTTAAATTTGTCATGTATAGTGAATATATAATCTTTGGTCATATTTATTTTTGCACTTGAAATTATAATTATTTATGTATCTAAACTCATCCTTATCTAGTAGAAAAACTGTCCAATAATAAAAAATATAACCAATTTAAAAACATCAAGTTCACTAAAAGAAAAATATACAAGTTAAAATATAATACTTAAATTCTCATTCTGCAAAATATACAATTAAAAAGGGGTAAACATAAGAAATAAAGAAACATTTAAATCAATCAATCAACCTCCAATTCCTTCTACTGATATATTAAGTCTGAAATAAGGTTATATTTGTACAACAGTCAAAAAATATAGATTGGGAATCAGCTAGTACCATTTACTATCTTATTTATATATTCTAAAATCACACAGTTTGAATATTCCCTGTAACAGAGGATTAACTACTATAAGACCAACACTCCTAGAGATACAACTCTAGGGAAAAAAATGCCTGAAGGTACTAGAGAGCAAGCAGAAGCAAGCAGATACTTTAGGGAGATTATACTTGGAAGAAGGAAAGGGCAATGGTTGAGTTTCCATATTTTAGAGCTTTCTGCATGAAGGGAGGCCCTAGGCAGTCCCACCTGACATAGATAAAATTGAATAGAAAACCCCAAACCATAATGACTTGAAGAAATAAATAAGAGACTTAGGAGCAATGACAGCAGCTGGAAAGTGAAGGCAGTATCTCATAAAAAAGAGAGCTATAGAGGGGGAGCTACAGAGGGGGATTTAGTGTGTAAAATCTTCCTATATATCTAGCTGACTTCTGAATTACAAAGGTGTGAGACAGATTGAAAGCATCCCAATTATGACTAAAAGAACTAAACAGAGATTTCAACTCCTGGCCACCACAGGGGAGACAGAGCTAGGAGCAAAGTTAACTGCCTGTTGTAACAAAAACAACAATGACAAAAAGCAATACCCTTCAGAGGAATATAACAGAATTCAGAATTTCTGGAGTGTATCATTTATAACGTCCAGAATATAATCTAAGACTACTAGACATATAAAGAAGCAGGAAAATGTGACCAATATTCAAGTGGAAAAGGAACCAACTGAGACTGTATCAAGATGAACCAGATGTTGGAATTAGCATATAAGAGTTTTAAAGTAGCTATTATAACTATGCTCAAAAACACAGGAAACTCTGCTTGTAAGAAATTACATAATAGAATCTTTCAGCAAAGAAACAGAACTATAAAAAAAAGAGCCAAAGGGAAATTGAGAAAATAAAATATAATTTCTGAGAAAGAATATCACATGGCTAGATTTATTATCACATGGGAGATGACAGAAGAAAAAGTCAATGTACATGAAGATATATCAATAGAAAGTATCCAATCTGAAGGACTGGGAGAAAAATGATTGAGTCTCAATAACCTGAAGGATAATATCAAAAGGTTAAACATGTATGTAAATTTAGTACCAGAAGGAGAAAAGACAGAGAAAATAGGTCAGGAAAACAAAACATATAAAGAGAAAAATGACTAAAATTTTCTCAAATTTCGTGAAAAATATAAATTTAGAGACTAACAAAACTCAGCAAACCCTGTCAAGTTAATACAAGGAAATCCATACCAAGATATATCATGTCATTTTGCTAAAAAATAGATATGTAATATTTTATATCTATATACCTAAGGCTTATAAGATATACATGTGTCATATATATCTTATAAGATATACACAGTACTATACATTATATATAATATTCCTTGCTCCTCTCTCTCTCTACACACACACACACACACACACACACATATACACATACACACACACATATATCTCCATCCATTCCCAGGCCTTCTTTAGACTTTGATAAATTGATTCTAAAATTTATGTGGAGTCGAAAGACCCAGAATATCTAAAATAATCTTGCAAAGGAAGAATAAAGTTGAAGGAATTATCTGTATGTCAATTACATCTCATTAAACTGGAAGGAAAAAAAAGCTGGAGAACTAGTCTACTTGATTTCAACACTTACTATAAAACTATAAAAATCAAGAGAATATAGTCCTGGCATAAGGATAGACAAATGTACCAAAGGAACAGAACAGAGGGCCTAGAAATATACCCACATTATATGGTCTATTGATTTTTGGTAAATGTACCAAAGCAATCCAATAAATGTCACTAGAACAACCTACCTCACATCACACACAAAAACTAAATTAAGATGTGCCATAGTCCCAAACTAAAAACTAAAACTATAAAATTTCTAGTAGAAAACAGAAGAAATTTTTTTTTTACTTGGGGGTTGGCAAGGGTTTCTTAGACGTGACACAAAAAGCAGCAACCATGAAAGAAAACTGTAATGAATTTGACTTGATTAAAAATAAAACTGCTGCTCGTTGATAGACACAATTAAAGAAATGAGTGGCCAAAACACAGGCTGGAAGAAAACATTTGAAAATCATAGTCTGATAAAATAGTCATCCAGAATATATAAAGAACTCTTCTAACTCAATAATAAAAAGACAAAAGCATTTTTAAGGGACAAAAGACTTGAACTGACATTTGACCAAGAAGATATACAAACAGCCCATAAGCACATGAAAAAATGCTCAACATCATTAATCACCAGGCAGATGCAAATTAAAACCACAATGATATACCATTAGACACCCTCCAGTTACAATTAAAAGACTACAACATCAAATGCTGGCAAGGATGTAGTGTAACTAGAACTCTCATACATTGTTATTAGGAATGTAAATGATATAACTACTTTGAAAAAGCATCAGGCAGTTTCTTATAAAATTAAACATACACTTACACTATCACCCAGCAATTCTACTCCTTAGTATTTACCAAAGAGAAATGAAAGTTTATGTTCACAAAAAGACTTATATGAGAATGTTCAGAACAGTTTTATTCACAATAAATAAAATCTGGAATCAATTTGGATCCACGACCAGAAAAATGGATAGACAAAATTGGATGCATTCATACAATGGAATTCTACTTAATAATAAAGGAAATAAACCTCTACTAAACACAACATGGATGAATCTCAAAACCATTAATCCGAATGAAATAAGTCTTACACAAAAGAGTAGAAAATCTATAGTAACTTTTATATTAAGTTCTAGAACAGACTAAATTTATAGTAGAAAAAAATTAAGCAAATGCCTTCTTGGGGTGCTAGCTACATGACTTAGAAGGGACATAAAGGAATTTTCTGCAGCAATGTTAACATCCTATATCTTCATGAAGGCTTGGGGTTATACATGTGCACGAACTGGTTAAAACTCAGCAAATTTCACTTAAGATCTCTGTGTTTCACTGTATATCAATTTTCTCTCAAAAGAAAAAATATATATAACCACATATTGAACTCTAGTTAACAGTATCCACACTAAAATGTTTAGGGATGAAGTATACTGACGACAACTTATTTTGAAATGTATCAAAAGATAAGGTATTTTGATGCATCAATAGAACCATGGTAAGAGAGATAAACATATGATAAAGCAAATATGTCAAAAATTTCATTGGAAAATTTAGATGGTGATATATGGGTGTTCACTGTATGAGTCTTTCTACTTTTCTGTATGTTTGAAATTTTTCAAAAAAAATGTTGAAAAAGAAGTATATGGTTGAAGAAACTTGGTCTTTTAGTTATCTATTAACAAAAACTATGCCAGGGGAGATTGGTTCAAGATGGCGAAGAAGAAGGACATGCGCTCATTCCCTCTTGCGAGAGCACCAGAATCATAACTAACTGCTGAACAATCATCAAAAGGAAGACACTAGAACTGACGAAAAAAGACACCCCACACCCAAAGATAAAGGAGAAACCACAATGAAATGGTAGGAGGGGCACAATCACAATAAAATCAAATCCCATAAGCACTAGGTGGGTGACTCACTAACTAGAGAACAATTACACCACAGAAGTCCACCCACTGGAGTGAAGGTTCTGAGTCCCACGTGAGGCTTCCCAGCCTGGGGGTCCAGCAATGGGAGGAGGAATTCCCAGAGAATCAGAATTTGAAGGCTAGCAGGATTTGATTGCAGGGCTTTGACAGGACTGGGGGAAACAGAGAATCCACTCTTAGAGGGCACACACAAAGTAGTGTGCACATCAGGACCAAGGGGGAAGGAGCCGTAACCCCACATGAGACTGAACCAGACATACCTGCTAATGTTGGAGGGTTTCCTGCAGAGTCAGGGGGCAGCTGTGGCTCACCGTGGGGTGGATACTGGCAGCAGAAGTTCTGGGAAGTACTCCCTAGCTGAGCCCTTCTGGAGTCTGCCATCAGCCTCACCAAAGAGCCTCTAGGCTCCAGTGATAGGTTGCCTCAGGCAAAACAACAGGGAGGGGACTCAGCCCCACCTATCAGCACACAAGCAGATTAAAGTTTTACTGAGTTCTGCCCACCAGGGCAACACCCAGCTCAACCCACCACCAGTTCCTCCCATCAGGAAGCTTGCACAAGCCTCTTAGATAGCCTCATCCACCAGGGGGCAGATAGCAAAAGTAAGAAGGAACTACAATCCTGCAGCCTGTGGAACGAAAACCACATTCACAGAAACATAGACAAGATGAAAAGGCAGAGGCCTATATACCAGACAAAGGAACAAGATAAAACCCCAGAAAAACAACTAAATGAACTGGAGATACACAATATTCCAGTAAAACAATTCAGAATAATGATAGTGAAGATGATTCACGACCCCAGAAACAGAATGGAGGCAAAGATCGAGAAGATGCAAGAAATGTTTAACAAAGACCTAGAAAAATTAAAGAACAAACACCTAGAAGAACTAAAGGACAAACAGAGATGAACAATACAATAATTGAAATGAAAAATACACTAGGAGGAATCAATAGCAGAATTACTGAGGCAGAAGAACAGATAAGTGACCTAGAAGACAGAATGGTGGAATTCAAGGCCATGGAACAGAATAAAGAAAAAAAGAATGAAAAGTAATGAAGACAGCCTAAGAGACCTCTGGGACAACATTACACATACCAATATTTGCATTACAGGGGTCCCAGAAGGAGGAGAGAGAGAGAAAGAACCCGAGAAAATATTTGAAAAGATTATAGTTGAAAACTTCCCTAACATGGAAAAGGAAATAGCCACCCAAGTGCAGGAAGTGCAGAGAGTCCCAGGCAGGATAAACCCAAGGAAAAACATGCCGAGATACATAGTAATAAAATTGACAAAAATTAAAGACAAAGAAAAATTATTAAAAGTAACAAGGGAAAAACGACAAATAACATACAAGGGAACACCCAGAAGGTTAAAAGCTGATTTCTCAACAGAAACTCTACAAGCCAGAAGGGAGTGGCATGATATATTCAAAGAGATGAAAGAGAAGAACTACAACCAAGATTACTCTACCCAGAAAGGATCTCGTTCAGATTCGATGGAGAAATTAAAAACTTTACAGACAAGCAAAAGATAGGAGAACTCAGCACCACCAAACCAGCTCTATAACAAATGCTAAAGGAACTTCTCTAAGTGGGATAAACAAGAAAAGTACCTACAAAAACAAACCCAAAACAATTAAGAAAATGGTCATAGGAACATACATATCGATAATTACCTTAAATGTAAATGGTCTAAATGCTCCCACCAAAAGACACAGATTGGCTGAATGGATACAAAAACAAGACCCATATATATACTGTCTACAAGAGACCCACTTCAGACCGAGGGAAACATACAGACTGAAAGTGAGGGGATGGAAAAAGATATTCCATGCAAACGGAAATCAAAAGAAAGCTGGAATAGCAATACTCATATCAGATAAAATAGACTTTAAAAAAAAGAATGTTACAAGAGACAAAGAAGGACAATACACAATGATCAAGGGATCAATCCAAGAAGAAGATATAACAATTAAAAATATATATGCAACCAACATAGGAGTACCTCAATACATAAGGCAAATGCTAACAGCCATAAAAGAGGAAATCGAAAGTAACAGAATAATAGTGGGGGACTTTAACACCTCACTTACGCCAATGGACAGACCATCCAGACAGAGAATTAATAAGGAAACACAAGCTTTAAATGAGACAATAGACCAGATAGATTTAATTGATATTTATAGGACATTCCATCCAAAAACAGCAGATTACACTTTCTTCTCAAGTGCACAAGTAACATTGACCAGGACAGATCACATCTTGGGTCACAAAACAAGCCTCGGTAAATTTAAGAAAATTGAAATCATAACAAGTATCTTTTCCGACCACAATGCTATGAGATTAGAAATCAATTACAGGGAAATAAACGTAGAAAACACAAACACAAGAAGGCTAAATGATATGTTACTAAATAACCAAGAGACCACTGAAGAAATCAAAGAAGAAATCAAAAAATACCTAGAGACAAATGACAATGAAAACACGATGATACAAAACCTATGGGATGCAGCAAAGGCAGTTCCAAGAGGGAATTTTACAGCAATACAATCCTACCTCAAAAAACAAGAAAAACCTCAAAAAAACAACCTAACCTTACACCTAAAGCAATTAGAGAAAGAAGAAGAAAAAAACACAAAGTTAGCAGAAGGAAAGAAGTCATTAAAATCAGATCAGAAATAAATGAAAAAGAAATGAGCAACAGCAAAGATCAATGAAACTAAAAGCTGGTTCCTTGAGAAGATAAACAAAATTGATAAACCATTAGCCAGACTCATCAAGAAAAAAAGGGAGAAGACTCAAATCAAGAAAATTAGTAGTGAAAAAGGAGAAATAACAACTGATACTGAAGAAATACAAAGGATCATGAAAGATTACTACAAGCAACTCCATGCCAATAAAATGGACAACCTCGAAGAAATGGACAATTTCGTAGAAAAGTACAACCTTCTGAGACTGAACCAGGAAGAAACAGAAAATATGAACAGACCAATCACAACCACTGACATTGAAACTGTGATTAAAAATCTTCCAACAAACAAAAGCCCAGGACCAGATGGCTTCACAGGTGAATTCTATCAAACATTTAGAGAAGAGCTATACTTTTCCTTCTGAATCTCTTCCAAAATACATCAGAGGGAGGAACACTCTCAAACTCATTCTAGAAGGCCACCATCACCCTGATACAAAAACCAGACAAAGATGTCACAAAAAGAAGAAAACTACAGACCAATATTACTGATGAACATAGAGGCAAGAATCCTCTTTGTTTATTCAAATTCTTTGCTCAAGGGAAACCATAAACAAGATGAAAAGACAATCCTCAGAATAGAAGAAAATATTTGCAACTGAAGCAACTGACAAAGGATTAATCTCCAAAATATACAAGCAGCTCAATATCAAAAAAACAAACAACCCAATCCAAAAATGGGAAGAAGACATAAACAGACATTTCTCCAAAGAAGATATACAGACTGCCAGCAAACACATGAAAGAATGCTCAACATCATTAATCATTACAGAAATGCAAATCAGAACTACAATGAGATATCATCTCACACCGGTCAGAATGGCCATCATCCAAAAGTCTACAAACAATAAATGCTGGAGAGGGTGTGGAGAAAATGAAATCCTCTTGCACTGTTGGTGGGAATGTAAATTGATATAGCCACTATGGAGAACAATATGGAGGTTCCTTAAAAAACTAAAAACAAAACTACCATATGATCCAGTAATCCCACTACTGGGCATGTACGCTGAGAAAAGCATCATTCAGAAAGAGTCATGTGCCACAATGTTCATTGCAGCTCTATTTACAATAGCCAGGACATGGAAGCAACATAAGTGTCCATCCACAGATGAATGGATAAAGAAGATGTGGCACATATATACAATGGAATATTACTCAGCCATAAAAGGAAACAAAATTGACTTATTTGTACAGACATGGATGGACCTGGAGTCTGTCATACTGAGTGAAGTAAGTCAGAAAGAGAAAAACAAATGCCGTATGCTAACACATATATATGGAATCTTAATTATTTTTTAATGGTTCTGACAAACCTAGGGGCAGGACAGGAATAAAGACGCAATGTAGAGAATGGACTTAAGGACGTGGGGAGGGGGAAGGGCAAGCTTGGATGAAGTGAGAGAGTGGCATGGACATATATACACTACCAAATATAAAATAGCTAGTGGGAAGCAGCCACATAGCACAGGGAGTTCATCTCGGAGCTTTGTGTCCAACTGGAGGGGTGGGAGGCAGACACAAGAGGGTGGAGATATGGGGATATATGTATATGTATAGCTGATTCACTTTGTTATACAGCAGAAACTAACACAACATTGTAAAGCAATTATATTCCAATAAAGATGTTTTCAACAAAAAAAAGGAAAACTAAAAGACACTGATGAAAGAAATGAAAGATTATACCAACAGATGGAGAGATATACCAAGTTCTTGGATTGGAAGAATCAATATTGTGAAAATGACTATACTACCCAAAGCAATCTACAGATTCAATGCAATCCCTATCAAATTACCAATGGCATTTTTTACGGAACTGGAACAAATCATCTTAAAATTTGTATGGAGACACAAAACACCCCGAATAGCAAAGCAATCTTGAGGGGAAAAACATGGAGCTGAAGTAATCATACTCCCTGACTTCAGACTGTCCTACAAAGCTACAGTAATCAAGACAGTATGGTACTGGCACAAAACCAGAAATATAGATCAATGGAACAGGATAGAAAGCCCAGAGATAAACCCATGCCCCTATGGTCAACTAATCTATGACAATGGAGGTAAGGTTATACAATAGAGAAAAGACAGGCTCTTCAATAAGTGGTGCTGGGAAAACTGGACAGCTACATGTAATAGAATGAAATTAGAACACTCTTTAACACCGTACACAAAAATAAACTCAAAATGGTTTAAAGACCTAAATGTAAGACCAGTCACTATAAAACTCTTAGAGGAAAATATAGGATGAACACTCTTCGACATGTATCACAGCAAGATCTTTTTTGACCCACCTCCTGGAGTAATGGAAATAAAAATAAACAAATGGGACCTAATGAAATTTAAAAGCTTTTGCACAGCAAGGGGACCATAAACAAGACCAAAAGACAACACTCAGAATGGGAGAAAATATTTGCAAATGAATCAATGGACAAAATATATAACATCTCATGCAGCTCAATATTAAAAAACAAACAACCCAATCAAAAAATGGGCAGAAGACCTAAATAGACATTTCTCCAAAGAAGACATACAGATGGGCAAGAGCACATGAAAAGCTGCTCAACATCACTAATTATTAGAGAAATGCAAATCAAAACTACAATGAGGTATCACTTCACACCAGTTAGAATGGGCATCATCAGAAAATCTACAAACAATAAATGCTGGAAAGGGTGTGGAGAAAAGGGACCGCTCTTGCACTGTTAGTGGGAATGTAAATTGATACAGCCACTATGCAGAACAGTATGGAGGTTCCTTAAAAACTAAAAATAGAACTACCATATGACCCAGCAATCCCACTACTAGGCATATACCCAGAGAAAACCATAATGCAAAAAGACACCTGCACCCCAATGTTCAATGCAGCACTATTTACAATAGCCAGGCCATGGAAGCAACCTAAATTCCCATCAACAGATGAATGGATAAAGAAAATGTGGTACATATATACAATGGAATATTACTCAACCATAAAGAGGAACAAAACTGGGTCGTTTGTAAAGACGTGGGTGGACCTAGAGACTGTCATACAGAGTGAAGTAAGTCAGAAAGAGAAAAACAAATACATGTGGAATCTAGAAAAATGGTACAGATGAACCGGTGTGCAAGGCAGAAATTGAGACACAGATGTAGAGAACAAACATCTGGACATCTAAGGGTAAAGGGGGCAGGGATGAATTGGGTGATTGGGATTGACATATATACACTATTATGTATAAAATAGGTAAGTAATAAGAACCTGCTGTAGAAAAATAAATAAATAAATAAAATTCAAAAAGAAAAACATTATCCCAAAGCTTGGTAGTTAAAAATTACAACCATTTTGCTTTCCCACATGATTTTGGGAGTCAGGAATACAGTCAGGGCTTGGCTTGACAATTCTGCTTCACATATTGTTGACTGGAATCACTTTGTAATATTCAACAAGCAGCTAGACTGATCTGGAGGGTACCAGACAGTTTCACTCACATGCCTGAAACCTTGGCAGAATTGGCTAGAAGGCTGGCCATAGGTAGGCCCTTCTCCCTTTCTTTGTTGTTTCTAGAGCTCTCCCATTGGTCTTTCCAGCCATATTGTTAGATTCCTTACATGACAGTTTAGGGTTCTGAGAGACCATTGTGGAAGCTCTTTTAATGGTTAGGCCATCATATTCTGTTAGTCAAAACAATCATAAACCAGCCCACATTTAGAGAGAGGAATGTCAAATACTTTGCAGCTATCTTTAATCTCCCAAACCTAGCAGAAACATTTTTTAACTGAAGCAATTTTGGTATTTAAAGTGTTTGAACTACTGAATACATATGAATTGACTACTTATTATAAGAGGACAGAATTTAGTGATACATGGTTTGAAAAGGTGAGTCTTGCCTTCAATGAGCTTACTGTTTAAATTATGAAAGGAGTGGTAAATGTAAACAATATAATATGATAATTACTTTAATGGAGAAATATACAGGGCAGCTGGGAACACAGAAGAGGGAGCAGAGAGGAGTCAGGGAAATTTTCCTAGAAGAGAGAAAAACTCCATAGACTCTAAGAGCAGTAGGGGAAATTTACCACACAGATAATAACAAGATGGCATTCCGTAAAGAGGGGGAAAAGCATGTTACTTGGAAATCGTAACATTAATTCCAATGTGATAACATTAATTCCACTATTGTTAAGGAGGGACGCTAAGAACTAAGCAAAGTCCTTCGTCATTATAAAGAAAAATTAAAGCAAATAAAAAGCTACCAAACATTCTATCAACTAAGGTGAAAAACCTTGTCTCCTGCTCTGATCCTCTGGTTTGAAGAACAGAGTCAGAATGAATAACCTCTTCAAAGGTCCCTAGTGAGATAGACAAGAGCAGAGAGTCCTTTTCTCAACAGAGCCTTGATCAGATGCTTTCATATTAGATTCCCACAGGAGTAGGGACAGCCTCAGCCATTTCCCTGTCTAGTCAGCTATATCAAAACTTACAAAAAACAGATCCCAATCTCTCTTCATACAGATTCAGCTTTACCTGATACCAAAGCCCTAGTATTAAATTATTACTAAAGAGAGAAAACTAATCACTCCTTAGCTCAGGAAGTCTCCTTAAGACCATTCTGTTTACTCTGATTTTGAGAAAAGCCCAGATTGAGAAAGCAAGTGTGCAATTTTCACATAGTTGTAATATTCAGAAACACTGTCTGTCACTGATAGCAATTAACGCTATAATAAACAAGGAGACCTGTGATGGGCAAGTAAGAATTGTAGTGGACAAAAGAAAAATAAATGTGAACAATCAATGAGTTAATAATTGGTCTCTCTTTAATAAGAATCCCAATTTCCTCTTTAGCTATGGATCTTCCAGTTCCATCTTTCTTTCCTGTGTATATAATTTACATGTACATTTCTCCTGGTTGTGAACAATTTTTTTTATATTGACACAATTATATTTTCATTTGAATGAATGTTCATCTATATAGCACACATGCTTAGGACTAAGCCTAAAGCAAAACAGAAAGAAATTTTGATGCATTTTCCCAAACTTCTTTTGTCTAAATGAAAATTATTAAAATTGTTTTATTATTACACATGGCAAGCTTCCCTAAAGGTTGCTGGCTAAACAAATATGTATGTCTTTTTACTTTACATTTATTGACACATCATATTACTTTGGAGAAGATAAAGGATTTATCTTTAGTACAAAGTCATTATTGCCATAATATTTCACAACTGACTTGCCATTTCCTCTATTATCATAAAATCCAAATTATCCCTGATGACCACCCAAGTCAGAGCTTAAGACAGAATAAAAGGCACCATATTAAAGGAAATTTTTGAACTATTCATCATTGTCCTGGTCTTATTTTTTTAATATAAAGAACTTTAGATAAAATATTTAGAATTATGCCCTTTTAATCTTTTTTTAAATAAAATGGATCTTTTTCTCCTAAAAATATTTCCTTCCAAAATATTTATATTTATTTTCCACTCAATGCATATTTTATTATTTAATAACATACAGGAAATTCTTGTTACATAATAAGAGTTAACATTACTGAGTCCCTACAATGTGCCTGGCACTGTTTTACTTGTTTTATATAATAATACTAAAAGCAACATTCATATTGACAGATAACAGTTAATGAGTCAAGTATTATTCTAAGTACTTATATTCATTTAATTCTAACAACCTTATGAGATAGCCTAATCATTACAATTTTACAGATAAGGACACTGAAATGCATCAAGATATAACTTATGACACTAAAGCATGAGCAACAACAGAAAAACCCAGCTCAACTTGACTTCATCAAAATTAAAAATTTTGTTCTTCAAAGGATACCAAGAAGAAAGTAAAAAGATAACCCACAATATGGGAGAAACTAGTTGCAAATCATATGTCTAAGCAACTTGTATCCCAAATACATAAAAATACTTACGATTTAATAATAAAAGACAAATAACCCAACTAAAAAATGGGGAAAGGTCTTGAATAGACATTTCTCCAAGGAAGATACACAAATGACATCATTAGTCATCATGGAAATGCAAAACAATACCACAATAAAATACAACTTCACACCCGCTAGTATGGCTAGAATCAAAAAATCAGAAAACAACAAGTGTTGCCAAGGATGTAGAGAAATTAAAACCCTTTAGCTGTTCTAGTGCACCATGTAAAATGGTACAGTCACTTCTGAAAATAGACTGGCAGTGTCTCAAATGATAAATATAGAGTTACTATGTGACCCAGAAATTCCACTCCCAGATATATAATATATCAAATAGAAATGAAAGCATATGTCCACATAAAAACTTATATATAAATGTTTATAGCAATATTATTCACAATAGCCAAAAGATGGAAACTAAAATGCTCATCAACTAACAAACAGATAAACAAAATCTGATTTTCCATACAGTGGAATATTATTCTGCCTTAAAAAGGAATGAAGTTCTAACTTGTGTTTATATATGAATGGATCTTAGAAACATTATGCTAAATGAAAGAAGCCAGTCACCAAAGACCACATATTATATGATTCCATTCGTATGAAATGTCCAGAACAGGGAAATTTACAGACTCAGAAAGTAGATTACTGGTTGATAGGGCTGAGGGAAAGGGAAAGGGGGATGCTGGGATGATAGCAAAATGGTATGGGAGTTTCTTTTTGTGGCAATAATAATGTTCTAAAATTGACTGTGATGATGGTTGCACATCTATGAATACACTAAAAACAACTGTATTGTAAACGTTAAAGGGACGAATTGTATGGTATGAGTTATATTTCAATAAAACTGTTTTAAAAAAAGATTAAGTAACCTGTTCAAGATTTCACAGCTGGTAAGTGACAGAACTGGGATTCAAACTCAAGCAGTTGGGTCCCTGAGTTCAAACTTTTACCAAGCATATCCGTAGCCTCTCATGTGTTTTCTTTTGTTTAATCTTTATAATAACCCAGAGAGGTGGGTACTCTTATTAAATGCATGTTATAGATAAATGATAAATGAATATATAAACATGCTCTCTGCCTTTGGGGAACTTTTTTTTTTCGGTACGCAGGCCTCTCACTGTTGGGGCCTCTCCCGTTGCGGAGCACAGGCTCCGGACGCGCAGGCTCAGTGGCCATGGCTCACGGGCCTAGCCACTCTGCAGCATGTGGGATCCTCCCGGACCGGGGCATGAAACCATGTCCCCTGCATCGGCAGGCAGACTCTCAACCACTGCGCCACCAGGGAAGCCCTTTGGGGAACTTTTAATCTAGCATGGAGGAGGTACATGCATTTAAAAATAACTAAGTAGGGCTTCCCTGGTGGCGCAGTGGTTGAGAATCTGCCTGCCAATGCAGGGGACACAGGTTCAAGCCCTGGTTTGGGAAGATCCCACATACCACGGAGCAACTAGGCCCGTGAGCCACAATTTCTGAGCCTGCGCGTCTGGAGCCTGTGCTCTGCAACAAGAGAGGCGGCAATAGTGAGAGGCCCGCGCACCGCGATGAAGAGTGGCCCCCACTTGCCGCAACTAGAGAAGCCCTCACACAGAAACGAAGACCCAACACAGCCAAAAATAAATAAATAAATAAATAAAATTAAAAACAAACAAAAAAACTATAAAAAAAGATTCCTGTTCTTTAAAAAAAATAACTAAGTATAATACAAGGCAAAATAAAATGAATATTATAATAAAGTATGGAATACTGATATAGTGCAGAGATCAGAGAAGCATTTGTTGTATAAAATTATTGTTGTAGAACATTCAAGAAACTTAACCCATATAGCACTATTCCTTTAAATGAACAAAAAGGACTTAGAACCATTTTTGGAAACTGCTCAAAAACCTTCACTGCTCTGTCTTACCTACCCCTCATCACATTGCCTGTAGAATGAAATTCAAACTTCTTATCAATGATATTTAGGGTCTGTCACCATCTGGCCTTAAATGTACCTCCTAGCTTTTTCAATGACTGCATCCTAACACATATCTTATGCGCTAGCCATAGTAAGCCATGTATTTTCAGGCCTCATCACTTCTGTCATGATTCTGGTATGGAATACCCATTTCTCCCATTTTCCCATCCATTTGGCATTAATTATTCCTTCCTCTGCACTCTACATCAGCTTTTTGTACCACTATAATAAAGCTTATTTCAACTTATTTTGTTCCATCTTGCATTATACTTCATTTTCCCCCCACTCCCACTAAATTACACACTCCCTGAAGACAGAGACCATGTCATCCTTTCCAGTACTTTAAACATCAAAAATGTTTGCTGAATGAAATCCTGCTAGCTCTAGATGGCAATTATATAATTGTTTCCCCTATTTTACCTGTGTTCTTATTTAGATATTTGTGTCACAAGCTTGTTATATACTTCATTAGCAACTGTCACTTGGAACAATTAGCTTATGCATGAACTGTAATGCATAGACCAAGTGCCCTGGAGACTCTGACTTTATATTTTGTATCTGTATCTCTAATTCTGTGACTAGTACACATTAGGCCCATAGTGAAGTGTTACTGAATAAATAGACAAACATTCAGATGAGACTATTTCTCCTAGTAACATAAAACATGCACACAGTTATTATAGATATCATATCTGAGCAATATAAACAATGGACATAGCAGCTTAAAAGTTGCATAAGTAAAGATTAATACCTAATAGTGCAAGTACTGGTTTGTCACTCTCATTTCCCTTAAATTGCATTGCCAATCCTTAGTTTCAGGACATTTGTAATCACAGTTGTTTCTTAAATAACTCAAGAGTCTGGTTATAAAAGGGAATTAACGTAAAAACACATTTAAATGAGTGTCGTGTCAGAAAATACAGTGTCACCATGAATGCTATACTTAAGGCTAAAAAGGCAACCAGACTATAAGCACATAATTTATTTTTATTATTATTATTATTTTGTGTGTGTGTGGTATGCGGGCCTCTCACTGTTGTGGTCTCTCCCGTTGTGGAGCACAGGCTCCAGACGCACAGGCTCAGCAGCCATGGCTCACAGGCCCAGCCGCTCCGCGGCATGTGGGATCCTCCCGGACCGGGGCACGAACCCGTGTCCCCTGCATCGGCAGGTGGACTCCCAACCACTGCGCCACCAGGGAAGCCCTATAAGCACATAATTTTAAGGCTTTTATTTCTCACAGAAAGATCTGTGAAGGTAAACGTTTTCATGGTTGTTCTTAGCCTAACTGTCCATTTTATTTTAGAAAGTTTTAGAAAATGCGTCAACGTTTTGTAGTGAGTCTGGCCTAAAATACATATTCTAGTCACTACAAAATTATTTATATGCTTTTCTCATTGCTAAATGATTCAAAACAATTTTATTTTAAAATGTCAAGCTTGTCACGTGTGCAATACTGAATGGTGATGTGTGACGTTACAATAATCAATTGAGTTTGATTTTCAAAATTGAAAAAATACTTATGGAATTTTAAATAGCATATTTAAAATAGTATGCACTACAAGGATTACTGTTTCTCTTCAAAAGAGACAAGTCTGATGTCTCCTCTACTCCCTGCAGTTGTAGATATTAAAGGTTCCAGTAGTCAGAGAGAAGGGAGAGGAGGAGGAGGAGGAGTGAAGGGAGGAAGGGGGGGAGGGAGGGGAGGGAGGGAGGCAGGGAGGGAGGGAGGGAGGGAGGGAGGGAGGGAGGCAGGGAGGGAGGGAGGGAGAGAGAGAGAGAGAGGTTGATTCAGCTCTCTCTTTTTAAGGAAATGTGTTCTTCTTAAACATTTCTTTTTGGTGTTCCAAGAACATTTATATGACAAAAACATTACTTTTCTATTGGAAGAGTCAAGAAGAAGAAATAATTCTCCACTGCAATAATTGATCCATGCAAAGCTCATTTTAAAAATTATTATAAAATAAACACATGAGATTTACCCTCTTAAATATTTAAGTACAATACAGTATTATTAACTGTAAGCACAATGTTTTACAGCATATCTCTGAATTTTTCATCTTGCATGACTGAAACTTTATATGCAATGAAAGAACCTCCCCATTTCCTCCTCCCCCCAGTTGCCAACAACCACCATTCTACTTTCTCCTTCTGTGAGTTTTACTACTTTAGATACCTCATATAACTGGAATCAAGCAGTATCTGTCCCTCGGTGCTGGTTTATTTCACTTAGAATAATTTCCTCAAGGGTTCATTCATACAGCATATGACAGAATTTCCTCCCTTTTTAAGTCTGAATAATATTCCACTGTATTTATATATCACATTTTATTTGTTCATCTGTCAATGGACATTTAGGTTGTTTCCACCTCTTGGCTCTGAATACTGCTACAATGAACATGGGAGTGCAAATATCTCCAGCAAATCCCGATTTCAATGTTTTTGAACACCCAAAATTGGGATTGCTGGATAACATGGCAGTTCTATTTTTAACTTTTTGAGGAGCCTCCATACTGTTTTCCATAGCAGGTGCGACATTATACATCCCCACTAACATTCCAATTTCTTCACATCCTTACCAACACTGGTTATTTTCTGGTTTTTTGATAATGGCCATTCTAACAGATGTGAGATGATATCTCATTGAGCTTTCAATGTGCATTTCCTGATGATTAGTGAAGTGGAGCATCTTTTAATGTGTCTGTTGGCCATTTGTGTCTCCACTTTGGATAAATGTCTATTGAAGTTGTTTGCCCATTTTTTAATCAGGTTATATGTTTTTATGCTAAGTCACAGAAGTTCCCTATGCATTTTGGATATTAACCCCTTATCAAATATATGGTTTCTAAATATTTTCACCCATTCCATAGGTTGGTTTTTCACTCTGTTGATTGGTTCTTTTGCTGTACAGAAGTTTTTTAGTTTGAAATAGTCCCACTTGTTTATTTTTATTTTTGGTGTCATATCCAAGAAATCATTACCAAGCCAATGTCAGAAAGTTTTTCCACTATATTTTCTTCTAGGAGTTTTACAGTTTCAGGTCTTCAATTTAAGTCTTTTAATATCAAGTTGATTTTTGTGAAGGTCCAATTCCATTCTTTTGTATGTGGATATCTAGTTTTCCCAGCATCATTTGTTGAAGAGACTATCCTT
Organism: Leucopleurus acutus; assembly: GCF_964270905.1. Lineage (NCBI taxonomy): Eukaryota > Metazoa > Chordata > Mammalia > Artiodactyla > Delphinidae > Leucopleurus > Leucopleurus acutus. The sequence continues at coordinate 107,988,084 of NC_139148.1, read as the reverse complement.
TCCCCATTGTGTATTATTAGCACCCTTGTCAAAGATCATTTGATCCTACATACGTAGCTTTATTTCTGGGTTTTCTATTATCTTCCATTGGTCTATATGTCTGTCTGTCAGTGCCAAACTATTTGATTACTGTAGCTTTGTAATATATTTTCAAATCAGGAAGTGTGAGGCCTCCTGCTTTGTTTTTCTTTCTCAGGATTGACTTGGCTATTCGGGGTCCTTTGTGGTTTCTTACATATTTTAGGATTGTTTCTTTCTATTCCTATAAAAATGCCATTGGGATTTGATAGGGATTGCACTGACTCAGTAGATTATTTGGGGTAGTATAGACATTCTGACAATATTAATTCTTCCAATTCACAAACGTGGAACATTTCCATTTATTTTTGTCTGCTTTAATTTCTTTTATCAGTGTTTTGTAGTTACAGAATTATTCATTGTTACTGTAGTGTTGTTAGTGTATCAATGTGCACAACGGATTTTTATGTTGATTTTATAGGATGCAACTTTACTGAATTCATTTATTAGTTACAACAGTTTTTATGGAATCTTTAGGGATTTCTATATATATGATCATATCATCTATGAACAAATATAAATCTACTACTTCCTTTACAATTTGGAAAATTGGAAATATTTCTTTCCTAACTTCTCTCTCAAGGACTTCTAGTACTATGTTGAAATGAAGTCACAAGAGTAGGCATCCTTACCTTGATCCTGATCTTAGAGGAAAAGCTTTCGGTTTTTCACCATTGAGTATGATGCTAGCTATGGGCTCTTCATATATAGCCTTTGTTATGTTAAGGTAATTTCCTTCCATTCCTAGTTTGTTGTTTCTATCGTGAAAGGGTTTTGAAATCTGTCAGTGCTCTTTCTGCATCTATTGAGGTGATCAAGTGATTTTTATGCTTTGTTCTGTTAATGTGGTGTATCACTTTGATGGATGCTTTTTTTCATGAGATGGTCAGTCAGGTTCAGCCACAAGAGGGGGACACAAGAGGGGTACAGGAAAACAAAATGTATTATACTCACAAGCCCTAGAGAGACAGAGTCACTGCATTCCATGAGGGGACCACACAGGGTGAGCACCAAGGGAGCAGGCTCCACCAAGCAGGTAGGAGCTGAGAGAAAGAGCAAGAATCCATGGGCAAGTACCTTTACTGGGGGTCTGGATGGAGTACCAAGCAAAAGGCATGAGGTGATTTCATTGGTGTGTTTGAATGTCACAGTGTGGGGAGGGCAAAAAGGGGAACTAGAGGCAGGGGCCAGCCTTATCACACTAGTGCACCGGTCACCTGAACAGGGTGCAAACAGCCTGTTTGTGGGGATATTGAAACAGAAGTAAATAAGTTTTTTAATTTACTATAAAATTTACTTTTGTATGTTTTTAAACCATCATTACCAACACAGGGATAAATTCTAATTGGTCATGGTGCATGATCCTCTTAATGTGCTGTTGAATTCAGTTTGCTAGTATTTTGTTGAGAATTTTTGCATTTATATTCATAAGGGATACTGGCCTGTGGTATTCTTTTCTTTTAGTTTGTTTTTTGTTTGTTTGTTTGTTTGTTTTTAATTTCTGGCTTTGGTATCAGATTAATACTGGCCTCATAAAATGAGTTTGGAAGTACTCTTTCCCCTTCAATTTTTCGGATGAATTTGAGAAGAACTGGCATGAATTCTTTAGATGTTTGGTAGAATTCATGAGTGAAGCCATCTGGTCCTGGGTTTTGCTTTGTTGGGAGATATTTGAATACTGATTCAATTGACGTACTAGTTACAGGAATGTTCAAATTTTCTATTTCTTTATGATTCAGTCTTGGTAGGTCAAATGTTTCTAGGAATTTATCTATTTCTTCTAGATTGTCCAATTTGTTGGTATATAACTGTTCATAGTATTCTTTTTTAATGCTTTTTTATTTCTCTGGCATCGGCTGTAATGTCTCCCCTTTCATTTGATTTTGAGTCTTTGCTCTGTTTTTCTTAATCTAACAGAAGATTTGTCAATTCTGTTTATTTTTTGAAAATAACAACTCAGTTTCATTTATTTTTTCCATTGTTTTTCTATTTCCTACTTTATTTCTGCTCTCATCTTTATTATTTCCTTCCTTTTGTCAGCTTTGAGCTTAGTTTGTTCTTTCTTTTCCCTGAGGCGTAGAGTTAGGTTGTTTGAGATTTTCCTTCTTTTCTATTGTAAATATATCCCTATAAACTTACTGCTATATTGCTTTTTCTGCATCCAATAAGTTTTGGTATGTTGTGTCTTCATTTTCATTTGTCTCAAAATATTTTCTAATTCCCCTTTTGATTTCTTCTTCTACCCATTGGTTGTTCAAGAGTTTAATTTTGACATATTTTGAAATTTACTTTTCCTTCTGCTATTGATTTCTAGTTTTCATTCTATTAGAGCCAGAAAAGATACTTAGTATGATTTCGATCTTCTTAAATTTTGTTTAAGAAAGCTTGTGATCTAACATGTGATCTATCCTGGAGAAATGTTGTGCTTGAGAGTGTGTATTCTGTTGTTGGGTGGATTGCTTTTTATATGTTTGTTGGGTCCATTTGGTCTTTAGTATTATTCAAGTCCTCTGTTTCCTTATTGACCTTCTGTCTGGATATTCTATCTGTTATTGAAAGTGGGATATTGAAATCTACATTACTGTGTTACTGTCTGTTTCTCCCTTCAGTTCAGCTAATGTTTGCTTCATATATTTAGGTACTCTGATGTGGAATGCATATATGTTTACAATTGTTACATCTTCCTGGGGAATTGACCCTTTTCTCATTATATAATGTCCTTTATCATCTATTGTGACAGTTTCTGACTTGAAGTCTATTTTGTTTGATATAAATGTGGCCACCTCTGCTCTCTCCTGTTGCCATAACCATGGAATATCATATTCCATCCTTTCACTTTCAAGTATGGGTATCCTTAAATCTGAGGTGAGTCTCCTTGTAGACAGCATAGAATTGGATCCTGTTTTTAATTCAGTCAGTCACTCCATGTCTTTTGATTGGGGAGATTAATCCATTTACATTTAAAGTAATTATTAACAGGGAAGGATTTACTATTTACTATTGCCATGTTGTTGATTGTTTTCTGTTAGTCTTGTAGTTCTTTTGTCTGTCTTTTCCTCTCTTGCTGTCTTCCATTGTGTTTCACTGATTTTTTTGTATTGACACACTTTGTTTCCTTTCTCTTTTCCTTTTGCATGTTTTCTATTGGTATTTTCTTTGTGGTTATCCTGGGGATTATATAAAGCATCTTGAAGTTATAACAATTACTGTTTATTTTAAACCAATAATAATTTAAGTTCAATTGCATACAAAAACTCTACACATTTTGCTCTCCTTTCCCAACACTTTATGTTAGTGAGGTGACAAATCACATCTTTTTATTTTGTGTATTCATTAACATATTTTTATAGTTTATTTACTTTTAATTTCTATGCCAGAATTAAAAGTGATTTATGTACCACTGTTACAATATTACAATATTCTGTATTTCTCTATATATTTATATTTACCAGTGAGCTTTATACTTTCATATGCTTTTATGTTGCTGTTCAGCATATTTTTGTTCCAATTTGAAGGACTCTCTTTAGCACTCAGCAAGTCTATTAATGAACTCACTCAGCTTTTGTTTGTCTGGGAATGTCTTTATCTCTTCTTCATTTTTAAAAGAAATTTTTGCCAGGTATAATATTGTTGGTTGACAGGTTATTTTCTTTTGGGACTTTGAAAGACTACCATCCTGCTCCCTTCTGGCCTGCAATGTTTCTGCTGAAAAATTCACTGATAGTCTTATGGGGGTTCCCATGTATATGCTAAGTCACTTTTCTCTTGCTGTTTTCAAGTCTTTGTCTTTGAATTTTGACAATTTGATTATACTGTGTCTCAGTGTGTTCTCTTTTTAAACACCTGTCCAGTGGTATTCTTGAATATGGATGTCCACTTCCTTCCCTAGATTTGGGAAGTCTTCAACCAGTTTCTTTGAATAAGGTTTCTGCCCCTTTCTCTCTTTCTTCTCCTTCTGGGACTCCTAAAATTCGATGTCTCGTAAGTCCCTTAGCTTTCTTCATTTTTTTTTTTTTTTTTTTTTTTGCGGTACGCAGGTCTCTCACTGTTGTGGCCTCTCCCGTTGTGGAGCACAGGCTCCGGATGCGCAGGCTCAGCGGCCATGGCTCACGGGCCCAGCCTCTCGGCGGCATGTGGGATCTTCCCGGACCGGGGCACGAACCCGCGTCCCCTGCATTGGCAGGTGGACTCTCAACCACTGCGCCACCAGGGAAGCCCTTCACTCTTTTTCATTCTCTTTTCTTTTTTGCATTTCTGACTGAATAATTTCTTCAAGTTCTTGTTCAAGTCTTGTTCAAGTCTTGTTCAAGTCTTCAAGTTCACTGATTCTTTCTTCTGCTTGATCAAGTCTGCTCCTGAACCCCTCCAGTGAATTTTTCAGTTCAGTTATTGCATTTTTTAGCTGTAAAATTTGTTTTGTTCTTTTATGTATTTTCTCTTTGCTGAAATTCTTGTTTTGTTCACACAATGTTTTCCTGAGCTCATAGAACACCTTCATGACGGGTTTTTTGTTGTTGTTGTTTTTATGGTGGTTATTTTTAATTCTTTGTCAGGTAATTCAAATACCCTCCACTTCTTTAGGGTCAGTTTCTAGAGATTTATTTTGTTCCTTTGGACAATTTTTCTCTGTTTCTTAGTGTACCTTGTAACTTTGTGTCAGTATCCATACATGTGAAGAAACCAGGCTGTATAGACTGACTTTGTATAGGGAAAGATCATCAATCATCCTGACTAGAGATTTGGGGGGCCTCTCAAACCTTTTCTGTGGATGTGACTTCTCTAACCTTCTGTGTGTAGATTCCTTATCAGAGGGATTTGCCAGTTTCTTTTTTTCAGGAGCTTGCTATCTCTTGATCCTTCTGCTATCTCTCTGCTGTCCCTTTGGACCATGGAGTAGCAACACACCACCCATCCCTTTTATTGTTTCCAGTGGCTCCCAGGTGGTAGAGTATCCTAAGTCCTATCTACATCCTGTTGGGTGAGACAGAATCCAGCTCCTCATGCAGCTCTCCAAAAAGCCAGAACATTGTACACTTGCTCCACTCTTCTCTTTCCCCCCTAAGGGAAAGGCCACAAACTGTATTATCCTCTGTCTAATTTACCATAGGCCCTTTGGAACAGCAGCATGAGTCCAGCTCTTTTATGTGCTCAGTGCCCCAGGCTTCTAGTGTACGTCAGATCCTGTTCATGTTTTGAGAGAGGTGAGACAGATACCGGTCCCTCAGGTCACCCCTAAGAAAAGCCAGAATGTTCCATTCTTCTCTTTCCCCATGAGGAAGAGACTATTAAGCTGTATTGACCTTTGTATTCTGTACTGCAGATCCTCTGGAGCAGCAACATGTTGCCCAGAATTTTTTTATTTTAAGTCTTAGTGGTCTCCATGCATCTAAAGCATGATGGATCATATCAGTGCTCCAAGAAAGTGAGACAGAAGCTAGTACTTGGGCAGCCCCCAGAAATGTCAGAACGCTGGACATATGATTCCTCTTTTCCTCCCCAGGGAGAAGCCAGAAGCTGGGAGTTTCCTCCCAAGAGGATGGCACTGTGCCAGGAAAAGAGAGTATCATGAGGAGGTGACATGAATTTTCCTACTGGCTTCAATGTGGTCAGTTTCACACTCACCTGGGGTGCAGGAGCCTCTTAACCTTCTCACAAAGGAAACTGGTGCATGTATTATTGAATTGGTGTCTCTGTGAAAGGAAGGTCTGTTGCTTACTTTTCTGCCATCTTGCTGATGTCACTTCTGTGAAAACCTCATCTTGACTGGTAGAATATAGATAGAATTATTTGGGAATATTATTTTAATTCCTATGGAATTAAAGGAGATTTCCAAAGTACTACGTTAAATTAGACTTTTCTAGGATCAAAATGCATGTTTGTCATGTTCTTTTTAATAGGAATCAAACACCTAAACTTTGCCTATTTTAACCACCCAACTTCACAACACAATGTCTTGACTAAGTATCCTTTAGTTTTCATCTACTTTAGTTTAGTTTATTTATTACTTATTCATTCTTTCATTCATCCATTCTCTAATTTATTTATCAACATTCTGCACTTTAGTTAGGGGGCTTAGGAGAAACAGAGTCCACAGAGCTTAGCAAACTATGGCCCAGCTCCAAATTGACTCATCATGTGTTTTTATTAAGGTGTTATTCGAATATGGCCACACTTATTCATTTTATCTAGGCCTATTTTCATTGTACAATGGCAGAGCTGAGTAGCTGTTACTAAGACCATATGGCCTACAAAGTATTTATTATCTGGTCCTTTATAGAAAAAAATTTGCCTACCCTCCTCTATGCTATAGTTAGTTCTCATTATTGGTTTGTGTAGACATTCTTCTTTATATAAAATACTGATATTTATAAATGTTTGTGTTCAAATTATATTTTTGTGAATTGAATCATGTTATAGAAACCCCATCTCTAAGTTCTGTCATCCAAGAAGGAACCCTTGGGAGTACAAATAGTACACTGCATGTGTTCTACTGGATTTAAATTCAAAAGAACTTTTTTATAGTAGCACCCAGATAGAACAGCATGGTGTACCAGTGGAATGGCATCAAAGAGCATTTTGCTCTTAAAAATAAGAAATATAGGCTTCCCTGGTGGCGCAGTGGTTGAGAGTCCACCTGCCGATGCAGGGGACGCGGGTTCGTGCCCCAGTCTGTGAAGATCCCACATGCCGCGGAGCAGCTAGGCCCGTGAGCCATGGTCGCTGAGCCTGTGCGTCTGGAGCCTGTGCTCCACAATGGGAGAGGCCACAACAGTGAGAGGCCCGTGTATCACAAAAAATAAAAAATAAAAAAATAAGAAATATGTCTTTTATAATTACTATTTAAAAATTGTTTTGAAAATAGGATATACACAGAAACACCATACACCCGAAGTTGAGATTGTTAATTATCACCCTGCACTTTTAGTGGAATACTTAACGTTCATTTGAAACCTAATTGTGATTATTTATTAATTTCCTGCTCTATTTATTTTAAACCTGTATTTTTTTAATAAGAGGCTGTTTTAAAGTAAGTTGCACTTCTACCTTTACTTAGAATGTATTTTTACCCACATAGTGTAGTTTATACATATAAATATATTTTTCATGAATAATTGCAAACTAGAAGGCTATTTCTAATGTGTATATTTTATTACTTTATGTAAGAATCTTCCAAAATCTTTCTGTAGCTATATCATATTCCTTTTTTAACTTTCCAAAATACAGCCAAGTAAAGATATCTCGGAGAGTAATAAAATTCATTTTACTTAGTCATGTGTACATTTTAAATAGAAGAGATCATTTTGATAACCAAACAAGATGCTATCTGGCAGCAAATGTAGTAGAACTCATTTGACATGTTTCTTTATCCATTTTCTGGTCCTCTGGTTAGAAATGGAGGGGAAAAAAATGAATTCAGCATTTCTCAGAAATTACACATCATTATAAAAATAATATAAATAAATATCCAACTTCTCTTAAAAAAGCTAATCAGCTTCTCCTTTAGATTTTTACTGTAAAAAATTAGCTCATAAAATGATTTTGCCTCCATAAACGAAAACAACATAATTAGATTCCAAATAAAATGTAAGTATCCCACCACATAAAACTCTATGGTAGAGAGACGTTCAAGATGGCAGAGGAGTAATACGTGAAGATCATCTTCCTCCCCACAAATACATCTACATGTGGAACAAACCCTAGAGAACACCTGACCAGAGACAGAAGACCTCAGACTTCCCAAAATGCAAAAAACTCCCCACGTACCTGGGTACAGCAAAAGAAAAAAGAAAAAACAGAGACAAAAGACTAGAGACAGGACCTGCACCTCTGCGAGGGAGCTGTGAAAGAGGAAAGTTTCCACAAACTAGGAAGCTCCTTCACTGGCGGAGACATGAGGTGGCAGGGGTAAAGCTTCAGAGCCACGGAGCAGAGTGCAATAGGGGTGCAGAGCGCAAAGCAGAGAGATTCCCACACAGAGAACCAGTGCCGACTAGCACTCACCAGCCTGAAAGGCCTGTCTGCTCACCCGCTGAGGCGGTTGGGGGCTGGGAACTGAGGCTCGGGATTTGGAGGTCAGATCCCAGGGAGAGGACTGGAGTTGGCTGCATGAACACAGCCTGAAGGGAGCTACTGTGCCACAGCTAGCCGGGAGGGAGTCCGGGAAAAAGTCTGGAACTGCCGAAGAGGAAAGAGACCATCATTTAGGGGTGCACAAGGAGAGGGGATTCAGAGCACTGCCTAAACAAGCTCCAGGTATGGGCAGGAGCCGCGGCTATCAGCGCAGACACCTGAGATGGGCATGAGACACTAAGGTTGCTGCTGCAGCCACCAAGAAGCCTGTGTGCAAGCACAGGTCACTATCCACACCTTCCCTCCAAGGAGTCTGTGCAGCCCGCCACTGCCAGGGTGCCGTGATCCAGGGACAACTTCCCCGGGAGAATACATGGCACGCCTCAGGCTGTTGCAATGTCACATTGGCCTGAGCCACCACAGGCTCGCCCAGCATTCTGTACCCCTCCCTCCCGCCAGCCTGACTGAGCCAGAGCTACCTAATCAGCTGCTACCTTAACCCTGACCTGTCCGGACAAAGAACAGATGCCCTCGGGGGACCGACATGCACAGAGGAGACAAATCCAAAGATGAACCCTAGGAGCTGTGTGAACAAAGAAAAGAAAGGAAAATTTCTCCCAGCAGCCTCAGGAGGAGTGGATTAAATCTCCACAATCAACTTGATGAACGCTGCATCTCTGGAATACCTGAATAGACAACGAATCATCCCAAAATTGAAGCCGTGGACTTCAGGAGCAACTGTAAACTTGGGGTTAGCTTTCTGTATCTTATTTGTTTCTGCTTTTACGTTTATCTTAGTTTAGTATTTTCAGTTTATTATCATTGGTAGATTTCTTTAGTGATTTGGTGGTTCACTTCCGGTTTTTTACATTTTTTTTTCCTTTTCGTGCGTATGTGTCTGTGTATGCTTCTTTGTGTGATTTTGTCTATATAACTTTGCTTTTACCATCTGTCCTAAGGTTCTGTCTGTACATTTGCTTTGTTAGTTTCTTTGTTTGTTTTAGCATAGTTTTTAATGCTTGTTATCATTGGTGAACTTGTTTTTTGGTTTGGTTGCTCTCTTTCTTTTTTCTTTTTTAATACTTTTTAATTTTAAATATTTTTTTAATTTTAATAAATTTATTTCTTTTTCTTTTATTTTTTCTTTCTATCTTTCCTTCTTTTTTTCTCGCTTTTCTTCTGAGCCATGGGGCTGACAGGGTCTTGGTGCTCTGGCCGGGTGTCAGGCCTGTGCCTCTGAGGTGGGAGAGCCGAGTTCAGGAAATTGGTTCACCAGAGATCTCCCAGCTCCACATAATATCAAACAGCGAAAACTGTCCCAGAGATCTTCATCTCAAGGCTAAGACCCAACACCACTCAACGACCAGCAAGCTACAGTGCTGGACACCCTATGCCAAACACCTAGCAAGACAGGAACACAACAATAGGCATTAGCAGAGAGGCTGCCTAAAATCATAATAAGTTCACAAACACCCCAAAACACACCACCAGATGCAGTGCTGCCCACCAAAAAGACAGGATCCAGCCTCATCCACCAGAACATATGCACCAGTCCCCTCCACAAGGAAACCTAGACAACCCACTGAACCAACCTTACCCACTGGGGGCAGACATCGAAAACAACGAGAACTACGAACCTGCAGCCTGCGAAAAGGAGACCCCAAACACAGGAAGTTAAGCAAAATGAGAAGACAGAGAAACACACAACAGATGAAGGAGCAAGGTAAAAACCCCACCAGACCAAACAAATGAAGAGGAAATAGGCACTCTACCTGAAAAAGAATTCAGAATAATGATAGTAAAGATGATCCAAACTCTTGGAAACAGAATGGAGAAAATAAACGAAACATTTAACAAGGACCTAGAAGAACTAAAGAGCAAAGAAACAATGATGAACAACACAATAAATGAACTTAAAAATTATCTAGAAGGAATCAATAGCAGAATAACTGAGGCAGAAGAACAGATAAGTGTCCTGGAAGATAGAATAGTGGAAATAACTACCTCAGAGCAGAATAAAGAAAAAAGAATGAAAAGAATTGAGGACAGTCTTAGAGACCTCTGGGACAACATTAAACTCACGAACATTCGAATTATAGGGGTCCCAGAAGAAGAAAAAAAAAAAAGGTAGTGAGAAAATATTTGAAGAGATTATAGTTGAAAACTTCCCTAATATGTGAAATGAAATAGTGAAGTTCAAGAAGCACAGAGAGTTCCATACAGGACAAATTCAAGGAGAAACACACCAAGACACATATTAATCAAACTACCAAAAATTAAATATAAAGAAAAAATATTAAAAGCAGCAATGGAAAAGCAACAAATAACATACAAGGGAATCCCCATAAGCTTAACAGCTGATCCTTCAGCAGAAACCCTACAAGCCAGAAGGGAGTGGAAGGACATATTTAAAGCAATGAAAGGGAAAAACCTACAACCACGATTACTCTATCCAGCAAGGATATCATTCAGATTTGACAGAGAAATTAGAACCTTTACAGACAAGCAAAAGCTAAGAGAACTCAGCACCACCAAACCAGCTTTACAATAAAGGAACTTCTCTAGGCATGAAACACAAGAGATTGAGAATACCTACAATAACAAACCCAAAAAAATTAAGAAAATGGTAATAGGAACATACATACTGATAACTGCTTTAAATGTAAAGGGATTAAATGCTCCAACCAAAAGACATGGACTGGCTGAATGGATACAAAAAGAAGACCCATACATATGCTGTCTACAAGAGACCCACTTCAGACCTAGGGACACATACAGACTGAAAGTGAGGGGATGGAAAAAGATATTCCATGCAAATGGAAATCAAAAGAAAGCTGGATTTAAATGACAAATTAAACAAGATGGACTTAATTGATATTTATAAGACATTCCATCCAAAAACAACAGAATACACTTTCTTCTCAAGTGCTCTTGGAACATTCTCCAGAATAGGTATCTTGGGTCACAAATCAAGCCTTGGTAAATTTAAGAAAACTGAAATCGTATCAAGTTTCTTTTCTGACCACAATGCTATGAGCCTAGATATCAATTACAGGAAAAGAACTGTAAAAAATACAAACACATGGAGACTAAAAAATACACTACTAAATACCCAAGAGATCACTACAGAAATCAAAGAGGAAATCAAAAAATACCTTGAAACAAATGACAATGAAAACACAACGATCCAAAACGTATGGGATGCAGCAAAAGCAGCTCTAAGAGGGAAGTTTATAGCAATACAATCCTACCTCAAGAAACAAGAAACACCTCAAATAAACAACCTAACCTGACAACCAAAGCAATTAGAGAAAGAACAAACAAACCTCAAAGTTAGCAGAAGAAAAGGAATCATAAAGATCAGATCAGAAATATATGAAAAAGAAATGAAGGAAACAATAGCAAAGATCAATAAAACTAAAAGCTGGTTCTTTGAGAAGATAAACAAAATTGATAAACCATTAGCCAGACTCATCAAGAAAAAAAGGGAGAAGACTCAAATCAATAGAATTAGAAATGAAAAAGAAGTAACAACTGATGCTGCAGAAATATAAAGGATCATGAGAGATTACTACAAGCAACTCTATGCCAATAAAATGGACAAGCTGGAAGAAATGGACAAATTCTTAGAAAAGCACAACCTTCTGAGACTGAACCAGGAAGACAGAAAATATGAACAGACCAATCACAAGCACTGAAATTGAAACTGGGATTAAAAATCTTCCAACAAACAAAAGTCCAGGATCAGATGGTTTCACAGGCAAATTCTATCAAACATTCAGAGAAAAGCTAACACCTATCCTTGTCAAACTCTTCCAAAATATAGCACAGGGAGGAACACTCCCAAATTCATTCTAGGAGGCCACCATCACCCTGATACCAAAACCAGACAAAGATGTCACAAAAAAGAGAACTACAGGCCAATATTACTGATGAACACAGAAGCAAAAATCCTCAAAAAAATACTAGCAAACAGAATCCAACAGCAGATTAAAAGGATTATACATCATGATGAAGTGAGGTTTATCCCAGGAATGCAAGGATTCTTCAATATATGGAAATCAATCAATGTGATAAAGCATACTAACAAATTGAAGGAGAAAAACCATATGGTCATCTCAATAGATGCAGAAAAAGCTTTCGACAAAATTCAACACCATTTAAGATAAAATCCCTCCAGAAAGTAGGCATAGAAGGGACTTACCTCAACACAATAAACGCCATATATGACAAACCCACAGCCAACATCGTTCTCAATGGTAAAAAACTTAAACCATTTCCTCTAACATCAGGAACAAGACAAGTCTGCCCACTCTCACCACTATTATTCAACATAGTATTGGAAGTTTTAGCCACAGCAATCAGAGAAGAAAAAGAAATCGAAGGAATCCAAATTGGAAAAGAAGAAGTAAAACTCTCACTGTTTGCAGATGACATGATACTATACATAGAGAATCCTAAGGATGCCAACAGAAAACTACTAGAGCTAATCAATGAGTTGGGTAAAGTAACAGGATATAAAATTAATACACAGACATCTCTTGCATTCCTTTACAATAATGATGAAAAATCTGAAAAAGAAATTAAGAAAACACGCCCATTTACCATTGCAACAAAAAGAATAAAATACCTATGAATAAACCTAACTAAGGAGACAAAAGACCTGTATGCAGAAAACTATAAGAAACGGATGAAAGGAATTAAAGATGATACAAACAGATGGAGAGATATACCATATTCTTGGATTGGAAGAATCAACATTGTGACAATGACTATAGTACCCAAAGCAATCTACAGATTCAATGCAATCCCTATCAAACTACCAGTGGCACTTTTCACAGAACTAGAACCCAGAATTTCCCAATTTGTATGGAAACACATAAGACCCCGAATAACCAAAGCAATCTTGACAAAGAAAAACGGAGCTGGAGGAAGCAGGCTCCCTGACTTCAGACTATACTACAAAGCTACAGTAATCAAGACAGTATGGTATTGGCACAAAAACAGAAATATATATCAATGGAACAGGATTGAATGCCCAGGGATAAACCCATGCACATATGGTCACCTTATCTTTGATAAAGGACACAAGACTATACAATGGAAAAAAGACAGCCTCTTCAATAAGTGGTGCTGGGTAAATTGGAGAGCTACATGTAAAAGAATGAAATTAGAACATTCCCTAAGACCATACACAAAAATAAACTCAAAGTGGGTTAAAGACCTAAATATAAGCCAGACACTATCAAACTCTTAGAGGAATACATAGGCAGAACACACCATGACATAAATCACAGCAAGATCCTTTTTGACCCACCTGCTAGAGAAATGGAAATAAAAACAAAAATAAACAAATGGGACCTAATGAAATTTAAAAGCTTTTGCACAGCAAAGGAAAACATAATCGAGACAAAAAGACAACCCTCAGAATGGGAGAAAATATTTGCAAATGAAGCAACTGACAAAGGATTAATCTCCAAAATTTATAAGCAGCTCATGTAGCTCCGTATCAAAAAAACACACAACCCAATCCAAAAATGGGTAGAAGACCTAAATAGGCATTTCTCCAAAGAAGATATACAGATTGCCAACAAACACATGAAAGGATGCTCAACATCACTAATTATTAGAGAAATGCAAATCAAGACTACAATGAGGTATCACCTCACACCAATCAGAATGGCCATCATCAAAACATCTACAAACAATAAATGCTGGAGAGGGTGTGGAGAAAAGGGAACCCTCTTGCACTGTTGGCGGGAATGTAAATTGATACAGCCACTATGGAGAACAGTATGTAGGTTCCTGAAAAAACTAAAAATAGAACTACCATATGACCCAGCAATCCCACTACTGGCCATATACCCTGAGAAATCCATCATTCAAAAAGTGTCACGTACCATAATGTTCATTGCAGCACTATTTACAATAGCCAGGACATGGAAGCAACCTAAGTGTCCATAGACAGATGAATGGATAATGAAGATGTGGCACATATATACAATTGGAATATTACTCAGCCATAAAAGGAAACGAAGTTGAGTTATTTGTAGTGAGGTAGATACACCCAGAGTCTGTCATAGAGTGAAGTAAGTCAGAAAGAGAAAAATACCATATGCTAAGACATATAAATGGAATCTAAAAAAAAGGTTCTGATGTACCTAGGGGCAGGACAGGAATAAAGACGCGGACGTAGAGAATGCACTTGAGGACACGGGGAGGGGGAAGGTTAAGCTGGGACGAAGTGAGAGAGTGGCATGGACATATATACACTAACCAATGTAAAATAGATAGCTAGTAGGAAGCAGCCACATAGCACAGGGAGATCAGCTTAGTGCTTTGTGACCACTTAGACAGGAGGGAGATGCAAGAAGGAGGGGATATGGGGATATATGTATGCATATAGCTGATTCACTTTGTTATACAGGAGAAACTAACACCTCATTGTAAAACAATTATACTCCCAATAAAGATGTTAAAGATGTTTTTTGTTAAAAACAAAAAACTATGGTCATGATTAACAATGTCAATTTCTAACGTACAATGCTTGTCTCTATGTTCCATTTTCAAACAGAGACTATATCACTTTTAATAGCAAATTTTAAAACACGTATTTTATACTTTTAACTTTAAAATCTTCTTTGGTGTCATTTCACTGGCTCACCAAGTCACCTCTAGCTACGTTCTGCTATAAAGTACTTCTCTGTTTAGAAATTTAAACCTCCAGTATTTGTGCCATTACACTAAAACATATCTTTTATCTTTTTGCTTAAATAATGGTGGATGCTTCCAATCCTCCCATTTCTTTAGTTTGTCAAGCAAAATCACAGAGTAGATTCAAGTGACCTTGGATATCTTTTATTTTAAAAAGAAATGTTTCTTTGTTAAGAGATTCTGTGTACTTTGGCAATGATTCTCATGGTGAGATCAAAGCCTATCAGTGGCAACCCATTAATTTAGTGCCAATTCTGCTCTTACTAAGCTTAGCTAATTCAAGATAGCAAGTACTAGCGTTAGTCCCAATCTGAGTTCATTGAACCTGCTTAAGCAATTGATATGAGAGTAAGTCAAAAGTTGTCTTATTTTTAAGGTGGTTCACTTATCACCTTCATTCTTTTATCACATACAGTCTTAATTTGTCTTAATTTAATTTAAGTAACCAATAAACATTAAGGACCTACTCTCTATACTATGTAAAAGATACTATATTGGGCTCTACTGGTCATAGATAAGTAAAAAGCAATATATATATATATATATATAAAACTAAGTTGCAGTAGATATTACATAAGTTCCTTTAATATTAATAAATGGAAATCTATCCCATTATTTGACAAGAAATTAATACTCTAGTTAGGATTTAAGTTAGTGGAAGACATCAGAGTATCTGCTTTCAATTATTCCTTCCAACAAAAGATTTTTAGCTGTAAATTTAGTCACGAAGTTTTACCAGTATCAGGGAAAAACACAAAGTGTTCTTCTGCACTGAAGAAAAGCTAAAAACATTGGCAGAAAAAAAAAAACCAACACACCACATTACAGGATTTGGAACATTTTTTAATAATGACACAAGTTTCTCTATTCATTCTATTATGGGAATGGAGTAGCAAACCCTGAGTTGCTTTTTGAATAAAAACATTGAAATAGCCAAAGAAAATATGGGCTTCGGCGACAATGAAGTAGTCTGTTTAATATTTCCTCTTCATATCCAGGACCTCTTGGTCATTCATGAGAATGGGATACTTTGACTGGCTGCTGCTATTGGGATCTTGGGATTTTGGAACGTTTGGTCATTGTGTAAGGAAAACAGAAGGAAAAATGCCAAAATGGAAAAGAGGTTTTAGTGCTCAGATAATCTATCTAGCTCTGTAAATTCAAGCTTGTCCCCCAAATTGGCATGGAAATTCACCAAGTATGTATTTTCATTTATTGTTTTTTACTTTTTATTTTAAAATAATTTTAGACTTACACAAAGTTTGCAAAAACAATACACAGTTCTACCATATGACCCAGCAATCCCACTACTGGGCATATACCCAGAGGAAACCATAATTCAAAAAGATACATGCACCCCAATGTTCATTGCAGCATTATTTACAATAGCCAGGATATGGAAGCAATCTAAATGTCCATCAACAGAGGAATGGATAAAAAAAGATGCAGCACATATATACAATGGAATGTTAGCCATAAAAAGGAAAGAAATTGGGTCATTTGTAGATACGTGGATGGACCTAGAGACTGTCATACAGAGTGAAGTAAGTCAGAAAGAGAAAAACAAATATATTAACACATATATGTGAAATCTAGAAAAATGGTATAGAGATCTTATTTGCAAAGCAGAAAGAGAGACACAGACATAGAGAACAAATGTATGGACACCAAAGGGGGAAGGGGGGAGATGAATTGGGAGACTGGGATTGACATATATACACTATTGATATTATGTATAAAATAGGTAACTATATAGCTCAGGGAACTCTACTCAACGCTCTGTGGTGACCTAAATGGGAAGGAAATCCAAAAAAGAGGGGATATATGTATACATATAACTGATTCAATTTGCTGTACAGTAGAAACTAACACAACATTGTAAAGCAACTATACTCCAATAAAAATTAATTTTAAAAAATACACAGTTCTATTTAATGCCTTCACTCAGCTTGTTATGTCTTTCATAGCCATAGTAAAGTTATCAAAACTAAGAAATTAACTTTGGTATGCTACTAATAGCTAAACTACACATTTTGGATTTCACCAGTTTTTCCAATGATGCCATTTTTTTTAAAGTGTTTATTGAATTTGTTACAATATTGCTTCTGTTTTATGTTTTGGGTTTTTTTTTGGCTGTAAGGCACATGGCATCTTAGCTCCCCAACCAGGAATCAAACCCGTACCCCCTCCACTGGAAGGCAAAGTCCTAACCACTGGACCTCCAGGGAAGTCCCAATGATGCCATTTTTTAAATCTTTTTTTAATTTTAAAATTTGTAATTGTGGTAAAATACACATAACAAAATTTACCATTCTAACCATTTTGATTACATACTTTAGAAGCATTAAGTATATTCACATTGTGCAACTCATCTCCAGAAATTTTTCATATTGCAAAACTGAAAGTCTATACCCATAAACAAAAGCTCCCCATATCCCTCTTCCCCCAGGCCCTGGCAACCACCATTCTTTTTTTTTCTATTGAGTTTGACTATTCTAGATACTTTATATAATTGGAATCATACCATA
The DNA here is from genome assembly GCF_964270905.1 of Leucopleurus acutus. Classification (NCBI taxonomy): domain Eukaryota; kingdom Metazoa; phylum Chordata; class Mammalia; order Artiodactyla; family Delphinidae; genus Leucopleurus; species Leucopleurus acutus. The sequence goes on along the minus strand of NC_139148.1, from coordinate 107,970,694 downwards.
TTTATTTTTTTGTGATAGGCTGATTTCACTTAACATAGTGATCTCAAGGTTCACCCATGCTATAGCATGTAGCAAACTGTCCTTTCTTATTAGGACTGAATAATATTCCATTGTATGTATATACTACATATTGTTTATTCCTTCATCCACCAATGGACATGTGGGTTGCTTCCACCTTTTGGCTATTGTGGAGAATGCTATGAACATGGGTATACAAATATCTCTTCAAGACTCTGCTTTCGATTCTTTAGGATATATACCCAGAAGTTGAATTGTTCTATTTTTATTTTTATTGTGAAGTATAAAACACCTAGAGAAGAGTGCACAAAATGGAAATGAACAACTTAAATGAGTTTTCACAAAGTGAACATCTATGTAACTCCTAGCCAATTGAGATCATTATCCCAGAACACTCTCCAAATCCTACTCCTTCCCTATCAGTACTCCTTCATTCTTCTCTGAATTTAACCACTCTTAATTTCTAAACATCACAGTTCAGATTTGCGTATTTTGGGACTTTTTATAAATTGACTAAAACAATATATATTCTTTTGTGCCTAGCATGTTTCATTCACATATATATATTTGTAAGAGTCACCCATGTGATTGGTTGGTTACATGTAGCTGTAATTCATTCATTTTCATTATCACATGCTATTCACTGTGTGATGATAACACAATTTCTTTATCAATTCTACTCTCGACGGGCATCTGGATTCTTTCAAGTTTAGGGATACTCCAAATAATTCCGCTATGAACATTCTTATATATCTTTCTTGGGGCAAATGTACACATATTTCTTTAGGGTATTTATCTAAAAGTGAAAATCTTGTGTTGCACCACATTATTGCCAATATTTGGTATTTTTCATCATTTTCATTATAGTCATTCTGGTGGTAAAATCTTGTGGTGCATTTAATTTTCATTTTCCTAATTACTAATGAAGAGCACGTCTACACAATTTATTGGTCATTTGAATGTCTTTGGTGAGTGTCGGTTTAAATCCCCACCTATTTTTTATTAGGTTGTCTATATTTTTCTTATTGATTAGTACAAGTTCTTCAGATGTTCTGGATATGAGTCTTTTGTCCGTTATGTGTGTTATAAATGATTTTTTCCACTCTGTGTCTTGGCTCTATTTTTAAACTCTATTAATGATGTATGTTTATCAAGCTTTTCTCTTATATTAGTGCTTTTCAGTCCTCTTTAATAAATCTTTTCCTACCTGAAGTTCATGTAGATAGTCTTGTGTTATCCTGTAGACATTGTGTCATTTTGCCTTTGATTTTAGGATGTGGAATATGCATTTGCATATGCTGTGAGGGGCCAAATTTACTTTATTTTCCATATGAAAATCCAACTGACCCAGCAACAGTTATTAAAAAGACTGTCTTTTCCTCACTGTTCTGCAGTCTCCTTTGCCCATGTATGTGAAGGTCTTTTTTTTTTACTCTATTTTCATTTGTCTTTTATCCAGCCCAGTGCCAATACTACATTCTCTTCATTACTGTACCTTTAAAATGGACACTGATATCAAGTAGATCAAATACTCTGAAATTCTTTTCTTCAACATTGTTGCACTATTCTTGGCCCTTAGTATTTCAATAATAAATCTTAGAATCAGTCAAGTTCCACTTAAAATCTATTGGTATTTAGTTGGAATTGCACTAACTTTTTAAAATTGCATTTTTTTATTGATACATAAGTCACATACCATAAACTTTACCATTTTAAGGTGTACACTTCAGTGGTTTTTAGTAATTCACAATGCTGTGCAACCACCACTATCTATTTCCAGAATATTTTCATCACCCCAAACTGAAACCTCATATTTGTTAGTAGTCATTCCCAATTCTCTCTTTCCCAACCCTCTGGCAACAAATCTACCTTCTGTATCTATGGGTTTGCCTGCTCTGGACATGATATAAATGGAAACATAGAGGTATCCTTTTGTGGTTAGCTTCATTCACTTAACATGTTTTCCAAGGTTCATCCATGTTGTAGTATGCATCAGTACTTCATTCCTTTTTAATGGCTAAATAACAACCCACTGTATGGACACACCAATGAAGTTTATCTATTCATCACACCAATTATGCTTATCTATTCATCAACTGCTGGACACTTGGCTTGTTGGCACATTTTCGCCATTATGAATAATGTTGCTATGAATAATTTGTCTACAACTTTTGTGTGGACATATGTTTTCATTTCTCTTGTGTATAAACCTAGGAGTGGAATTTCTGGATCAGAGGGTAACTCTGTTTAACCATGTGAGGAACTGCCAGACTGTTTTCCAGAGCACCTTCACCATTTTACATTTCCACCAACAATGTATAAGGGCTCAAATTTCACCACGTCTTTACCAACTTTCCTTATTGTCATTTTTTTTAATCTGCATTCCCCTAACAACTAATGATGTTGCATATCTTTTCACGTGCTTGTTGGCCATTTGTATATCTTCTTTGGAGAAAAGTCTATCTGGATCCTTTGTCCATTTTACAATTGGGTTGTTTGTATTTTGGTGATTGAGTTATAAGAGTTCTTTACATATTCTGGATACAAATCCCTTGTCAGATAAATCATGAGCAAATATCTCCTTCCATACTATAGGTTGTCTTCAGTTTCTTGATAATGCCCTTTGAAGGATACAAGTTTACAATTTTGATGTAGTCCAGTTATCTATTTTTTTCTTTTATTGATTATACTTTTAGTGTCATAACTAAATAAATTGTGAGCTAATCCAAGATCATATTTATACCTGGTCTTCCTCTAAGGATTTTACAACTTTAACTCTTGTATTTGGGTCCATTTTGAGTTAGTCTGTGCCTATGGTGTGAGGTAGGAATCAAAATTCATTCTTATGCATGTGGATAAACACTTATTCCAGCACCATTTGTTGAAAAGATTATTTTTTACCCCACTGAATGGTCTTGGCACCCTTGTCAAAAATCAATTGATCATACACAGCAAAAGACACCATAAACAAAACGAAAAGACAACCTACAAACTGCGAGAAAATAGTCACAAACATGCGACCGACAAGGCCTTAATTTGCAAAATATACAAACAGCTCATATAGCTCAATATCAAAAAAACAAACAACCCAATCAAAAAATAGGCAGAAGACCGAAATAGACATTCTCCAAAGAAGATACACAGATGGCCAACAGACACACAAAAAGATGCTCAACATCATTCATTATTAGAGAAATGCAAATCAAAACCACAATGAGGTATCACCTCACACTGGTCAGAATGGCCATCATCAAAAAGCCTACAAACCGTAAATGCTGGAGAGGGTGTGGAGGAAAGAGACCCCTCCTATACTGTTGGTGGGAATATAAACTGGTGCAGCTACTATGGAAAACAGTATGGAGGTTCCTTAAAAAACTAAAAATAGAGTTATCATATGACCCAACAATCCCACTCCTGGGCATATTTCCAGAAAAGATGAAAATTCTAATTTGAAAAGATATTCGCATCCCAATATTCATAGCAGCACTATTTACAATAGCCAAGACATGGAAGCAACCTAAGTATCCATCGACAGATGACTGGATAGAGAAGATATATATACACAATGGAATATTACTCAGCCATAAAAATGAATGAAATATTGCCATTTGCAGCAACATGGATAGACCTAGAGATTACTGTACTAAGTGAAGTCAGACAGAGAAAGACAAATGTTATATAATATCATATATATAGGGAATCTAAAAAAATAATACAAATGAACTTATTTACAAAACAGAAACAGACTCATGACAGAAAGCAAACTTATGGTTACCAAGGGGAAAGCCAGGCAGCAGGGGAGGGATATATTAGGAGCATGGAATTAACATATACAAACTACTATACATAGAACAGATAAGCAACAAGGATTTACGTTATAGCACAGGGAACAATATTCAATATCTTGTAATAACCTATAATGAAAAATAATCTGAAATATATATATATAAAACAATCACTTTACTGTATACCTGAAACTAACACAATATTGTAAATCAACTATATTTCAATTTGAAAAAAAAAAGCATGAGGGGAACTCTGAGAATCAAGGGGGAAAAAAAAGGATAACCAACACAGATTTTTTTAAAAATTGAGGTGAGGGTCACATAACACAATTAACCATTTTAAAGTGAACATTTCAGTAAATCAACTATACTTCAATAAAAAATAAAATGAACAGTTAGAGAAAGGAAGGAAGGAAGGAAGGGAGGAAGGGAGGGAGGGAGGAGGGGGAAGGGAGAGGGAGGGAAGGAGGGGGGCGGAGGGAGGGGAAGGGGAGGGGAGGGAGGGGGAGGGGAGGGAGGGGAGGGGAGGGAGGGGGGAGAAAAAGTAAGAAATGAAATAAAATCTACGGCTTAATGCTTTTCATCAGTTTTGGAAAATCCTTGACTATTATCACGTCAAAGATTGTTTCTGCTTCATTTTCTTTCTCTTTTTAATATGTGACTACATTACAATATGTGTTAGAACTCCTCCTATACCCCTTATGCTCTTACATTCTTTTTCTGTATGCTTTAAAAAATTTTTTCTCTTTGCTTCAGTCTACATATTTACTCTAACATATTCCATTTCCCTACATAACTCTTCAGCTGAGTCTAATCTCTTAAACCCATCCATTGAGTTCTTAATTTCATTCATTGTATTTCTTAGTTTTAAAATTTTTATGTGGCTCTCTGTTATAGTTTTTAGGGTTTTGTTATGTTTTTTGTTTATAATCCTTGATCTTAATAGGCAGTTATTTTAAAGTTTGGTTTTCAGAATTCTATGATCAGAATTCTCTGTGTTTCTCTCTTTGTTGTGTATTGTTTTCTTTTTGTTCATCTGTTTGGTTTTGGTCACCCTGTTTCACTATCTTCATGTGCCTGGCTGGTTTTTTATTGTGGACTGGCTGTTGTATATTAACATCATAAAAAATATACTGAGGCCTGGGATGATATTGTCTTCCTCCATAGAAGATTTGCATTTGCTTCTGAGAAAAGGGCTAGGATACTAATCATGTAGATCAATGTAATCCAGTTATAGAGTTTGAGATTATTTGAAGTATACCTTTAGTCCCCCAACAGTGCCAGAGTATTTCTAGCTCACCCGTAATCTAAGTTATAATTCTTTGGAGTCTGAACCCAAAGCACAAAGGGTTTACAAAGTTTCCCACTCTGTGGTGAGCCATAGATACCCCTATAAACTGTGTTCAGCTTCTCAGGCTCTCAACAGCCTCTTCCAAAATCAACAGGTATCCCTTGAGAAAAAGCTGCCCCAAAGCAGAACTCAGTTTCCTTCTTCTACCCAGTTCTCAACTCCATAATTCTTCAATACCAGTTAATTTTCCTATGTCTTCCAATAGATGCTTTTAAACATTTTGTTCAGGTGTTTTCTAGTTGTTCTCAGTAGGCAAGTTGGTCAGCATTAGCTATTTAGCTAGTCTGCCACAGGAAGTGGAAGTTTTCCTAAATAGAACTTTAATTAAAAACTTCAAATTTCTTCCAACCAGTATGTTGAAACTTGAGTGCTTTCTCCTTTCCCTGCCCTAAGGTTCAACTGTTACCCCAAAAATAGACCAAGAGGAAAGGGGGAAAATGAAAAATAATACACAACCTGGATAAGTCTTCTGATCATTCAAGAAGTAGTTTTATGTTAATAATAAAATGTGCATTAATTAAATTGGGGTAATCACTATGATGAATATTGAACACTACTTATTTCTAAAACTTTAATTCCCAAACTTATTATTGATTAGTCCCTCCTTTCCCTCTGATCTAAATGCCACTTCTGTCATATACCAATTTCTTATTTATGTGCAGTTCTGTTCTACTGGTCCATTTCTTCCTCTCTACCCCATCTCCTTCTCTCCTTCTCCCTCCCTCTCTCCCTCCCCACAATATGGCACTTTATTTTTGTACCTTTATAATATGTCTTAGAAACTAGCAGCTAAAATGGACCTTTCTTTTTCCTCAAATTGTTTTGATAATTCTTCACCATTTTTCCACTGATCTGTGAAAAAACTAGTTGTCACTGACTGTAATTGCACTGAATTTATAAGTAAATTTAATGAGAATTGATATCTTGACAATATTGAATCCTTGCCTTCCACCATTATGTATCTTTAATTTACACTACACTTTAGATACTTAATAAAGTTATAAATATAATTTTCTCTAAATAGTTCTTAAACATCAGTTGTTAGACTTACACCTAGTTACCTCATGAATCTTTTGAGAATATGATTTTTTAAAATTTCAATTACAATTTCTAGTTGCTGTTGCTGGTGTGTAGGATCACTACTGGGTTTTGTATATATTAACATTAGGTCCGAGACCTTCAAGATGGCAGAGAAGACATGGGTATCACCTTCCTCCCCACAAATACATCAAAAATACATCTACATGTGGAACAACTGCTACAGAATACCTACTGTACGCTGGCAAAAGACCTCAGATTTCCCAAAAGGCAAAAAACTCCCCATGTACCTGGGTACGGCAAAAGAAAAAATAAAAAACAGAGACAAAAGAATAGGGACATGACCCGCACCTCTGGGAGGGAGGGAGCTGTGAAGGAGAAAATATTTCCACACACTAGGAAGCCCCTTCACTGGCAGAGATGGCACGTGGGTGGGGTGGGGGGAGCTTCGGAGCCACAGAGGAGAGCGCAGCAACAGGAGGGCAGAGGACAAAGCGAAGAGATTCCCGCAGACAGGATCAGTGCTGACCAGGACTCACCAACCTGAGAGGCTTGTTTGCTCACCTGCTGGGGCGGGCGGAGGCTAGGAGCTGAGGCTCCGGCTTCGGAGGTCAGACCCAAGGAAGAGGACTGGGGATGGCTGCAAGACAGCCTGAAGGGGGCTAGTGCACCACAGCTAGCCTGGAGGGAATCCTGGAAAAAGTTTGGAACTGCCTAAGAGTCAAGAGACCTTTGTTTCTGGGTGCGCGAGGAGAGGGGATTCCTTCCCACTGTGCCCACAGAAGGCAGAGCACCACCTAAACAAGCTCCAGAGACGGGCATGAGCCACGACTATCAGTTCAGACCCCAGAGACAGGCATGAACCGCTAATGCTGCTACCGATGTCACCAAGAATCCTGTGTGCAAATGAGGTCACTACCCACACCCCCAGTGAGCCTGTGCAGCATACCACTGCCAGGGTTCCACTATCCAGGGACAACTTCCCTGGGAGAACACACGGCACACCTCAGGCTGTGGCAACGTCATGCCAGCCTCTGCCACCTCAGGCTCACTGACCATTCCAAGTATAACTACCATACCCCTCCCTTTCCCCCGCCTCAGTGAGCAAGAGAGCCCTAATCAGCACCTGCTTTAACCCCCTCCTGTCTGGGCAGGGAAAAAGACGCCTGAGGGCAGCCTACATGCAGAGGCAGGGCCACAACCAAAGCTGAAGCCCAGGAGTTGTGTGAACAAAGAAGAGAAAGGGAAATTTCTCAGCGCAGCCTCAGGAGCAGCAGATTAAATCCCCATAATCAACTGGATAAACGCCGCATCTGTGGAACACCTGAATAAACAACAAATGTTCCCAAAATTGAGGCGGTGGACTTTGTGAGCAACTGTAGGCTTGGGGTTTGCTTTTTGCGTCTGATTAATTTCTGGGTTTATGTTTATCTTAGTTTAGCTTTTAAATGCTTGTTATCATTGGTGGATTTGTTTGTTGGTTTGGTTGCTCTCTTCCTTTTGTATATTTTATTTTTTCTCCTTTTTCTCTTTTGGTGACTGTGTATGTATATGCTTCCTTGTGTAATTTTGTCTGTAAACCTTTGCTTTTAACATTTATCCTACAGTTCTGTCTATTCGTTTTGTTATATTAGTTTTTGTTCTTGTTTTTGTTTTCTTTCTTCCTTTCCCTCTGAGCCATGTGGCTGGCAGGGTCTTGGTGCTCCAGCCAGGTGTCGGGCCTGAGCCTCCAAGGTGGGAGGGCCCAGTCCAGGACATTGGACCACCAGAAACTTCCTGGCCCACGTAATATCAATCAGAGAGCTCTCCCAGAGAACTTCGTCTCAACACAAAGACCCAGCTCCACCCAAGAGCCAGCAAGCTCCAGTGCTGGACGCCCTGTGCCAACTTAGCAAGACAGGAACACAAACACACCCGTTAGCAGAGCAGCTGCCTAAAGTCATACTAAGTTCACAAACACTCCAAAACACACCACCAGAAACGGTCCTGCACACCAGAAGGACGAGATACAGCCCCACCCACCAGAAGGCATGTACCAGTCTCCTCCAGCAGGAAGCCTACACAACCCACTGAACCAACCTCACCCACTGGGGGCAGACACCAAAAACAATGGGAACTACAAACCTGCAGCCTGCAAAAAGGAGACCCCCAAACACAGTAACTTAAAGAAAATGAGAAAACAGAGAAAAATGCAACAGATGAAGAAGCAAGGTAAAAACCCACCAGACCAAACAAATGAAGAGAAAATAAGCAGTCTACGTGAAACAGAATTCAGAGTAATGATACTAAAGATGATCCACAATCTTGGAAATAGAATGGAGAAAATACAAGAAACGTTTAACAAAGACCTAGAAGAATGTAAGAGCAAACAATGAAGAACACCACAATAAATGAAATTAAAAATACTCTAGAAGGAAGAAATAGCAGAATAACTGAGGCAGAACAGATAAGTGACCAGGATGATAAAACAGTGGAAATAACTGCCAAAGAGCAGAATAAAGAAAAAAGAATGAAAAGAATTGAGGACAGTCTGAGACCTCTGGGACAACATTAAACGCACCAACATTTGAATTATAGGGGTCCCAAAACAGGAATAGAAAAAGAAAGGGTCTGAGAAAATATTTGAAGAGATTATAGTTGAAAACTTCCCTAATATGGAAAAGGAAATAGTTAAGTCCAGGAAGCACAGAGAGTCCCATACAGGATAAATTCAAGGAGAAATATGCCAAGACACATACTAATCAAACTATCAAAAATTAAACTAAAACAAACAATGTTAAAAGCATCAAAGGAAAAGCAACAAATAACACACAAAGGAAACCCCATACAGTTAACACCTGATCTTTCAGCAGAAACTCTGCAAGCCAGAAGAGAATAGCAGGACATATTTGGAGTGATGAAAAGGAAAAAGCTACAACCAAGATTACTCTACCCAGAAAGGATCTCATACAGATTTGATGGAGAAATTAAAACCTTTACAGACAAACAAGAGCTAAAAGAATTCAGCACAACCAAACCAGCTCTACATCAAATACTAAAGGAACTTCTCTAGGCAGAAAACACAAGAGAAGGAAAAGACCTACAAAAACAATTAAGAAAACAGTAATAGAAACATACATATCAATAATTACCTTAAATGTAAATGGATTAAGTGCTCCAACCAAAAGGCATAGACTGGCTGAATGGATACAAAAACGAGACCCATATATATGCTGCCTACAAGAGACCCACTTCAGACCTAGGGACACATACAGACTGAAAGTGAGGGGATGGAAAAAGATATTCCATGTAAATGGAAATCAAAACAAAGCTGGAATAGCAATACTCATATCAGACAAGATAGACTTTAACATAAAAATTATTACAAGAGACAAAGGAGGACACTACATAATGAGCAAGGGAACAATCCAGGAAGAAGATATAACTATTGTATTTACACACCCAACATAGAAGCACCTCAATACATTAGGCAAATGCAAAGAGCCATAAAAGGGGAAATCGAAATTAACACAATAATAGTGGGGGACTTTAACACCTCAATTACACCAATGGACACACCATCCAGACAGAAAACTGAAAAGGAGACACAAGCTTTAAAATGACACAAAAATACGAGAGAGACTTAATTGATATTTATAGAACATTCCATCCAAAAACAACATAATACCCTTTCTTCTCAAGTGCTCATGGAATATTCTCCAGGATAGATCATATTTGGGTAACAAATCAAGCCTGGGAAATTTAACAAAAATGCTATCATATCAAGTATCTTTTCCGAACACAATGCTATGAGACAAGATATCAGTTACAGGAAAAAAATCTGTAAAAAATACAAACACATGGAGGCTAAACAATATGCTACTAAATAACCAAGAGATCACTGAAGAAATCAAAGAGGAAATCAAAAAGAACCTTGAAACAAATGACAATGAAAACAAAATGAACCAAAACTTATGGGATGCAGCAAAAGCAGTTCTAAGAGGGACTTCTATAGCAATACAATCCTACCTCAAGAAACAAAAAACATCTCAAATAAAAACCTAACCTTACACCTAAAGCAATTAGAAAAAGAGGACCAAACAAACCAAAGGAGAAGGAAAGAAATAAAAAAGATCAGATCAGAAATAAATGAAAAAGAAATGAAGGAAACAATAGCAAACATCAATAAAACCAAAAGCTGGTTCTTTGAGAAGATAAACAAAATTGATAAACCATTACCCAGACTCATCACGAAAAAAAGGAAGAAAAATCAAATCAACAAAATTAGAAATGGAATAGGAGAAGTAACAAATGACACTGCAAAAATACAAAGGATCATGAGAGACTACAACAAGCAACTCTATGCCAATAAAATGGACAACCTCGAAGAAAGGGACAAATTCTTAGAAAAGCACCACCTTCCAAGATCAAACCAGGAAGAAATAGAAAATATGAACAGACCAACACAAGCACTGAAATTGAAACTGTGATTAAAAATCTTCCAACAAACAAAAGCCCAGGACCAGATGGCTTTACAGGTGAATTCTATCAAGCACTTAGAGAAGAGCTAACAACTATCCTTCTCAAACTCTTCCAAAATATACAAGAGGGAGGAACACTCCCAAACTCATTCTATGAGGCCATCAGCACCCTGATACCAAAACCAGACAAAGATGCCACAAAAAAACACTACACACCAATATCACTGATGAACATAGAGGCAAAAATCTTCAACAAAATATTAGCAAAGAGAATCCAACAGCACATTAAAAGGATCATACACCATGATTAAGTGGGGTTTATTCCAGAAATGCAAGGATTCTTCAATATAGGCAAATCAATCAATATGATACACCATATTAACAAACTGAAGGAGAAAAACCATATGATCATCTCAACAGATGTACAAAAAGCTTTCGACAAAATTCAACATCCATTTATAGTAAAAACTCTCCAGAGAGTGGGCATGGAGGAAACCTACCTCAACATAATAAAGGCCATATATGACAAACCCATAGCCAACATCGTTCTCAATGGTGAAAAACTGAAACCATTTCCTCTAAGATCAGGAACAAGACAATGTTGCCCACACTCAACACTATAATTCAACATAGTTTTGGAAGTCTTTAGCCACAGCAATCAGAGAAGTAAAAGAAATGGAAGGAATCCAACTCGGAAAAGAAGAAGTAAAGCTGTCACTGCTTGCAGATGACGTGATACTATACATACAGAATCCTAAAGATGCTACCAGAAAACTACTAGAGCTAATCAATGAATTTGGGAAAGTAGCAGGGTACAAAACTAATGCAGAGAAATTTCTAGCATTCCCATACACTAAAGACAAAATATCTGAAAGAGAAATTAAGGAAACAACCACATTTAACACTGCAACAAAAAGAATAAACTACATAGGAATAAGCCCTCCTAATGAGACAAGAGATGTATGCAAAAAACTATAAGACACGGATGCAAGAAATAAAAGATGATACAAACAGCTGGAGAGATATACCATGCTCTTGGATGGGAAGAATCAACATTGTGACAATGACGATACTACCCAAAGCAATCTACAGATTCAATACAATCCCTATCAACCTACCAATGGCATTTTTCATAGAACTAGAACAAAAAATTTCCCAATTTCTATGGAAACACAAAAGACCCCAAATAGCCAAAGCAATCTTGAGAAAGAAAAAGGGAGCTGGAGGAATCAGGCTCCCTGACTTCAGACTATACTACAAAGCTACAGTAATCAAGAGAGTATGGTACTGGAACAAAAAGGGAAATATAAACCAGTGGAACAGGATAGAAAGCCCAGACATAAACACTTCCACATATGGCCACCTTATCCGTAACAATGTACGCAAGAATATACAATGGAGAAAAGAGAGTCTCTTCAATAAGTGGTGCTGGAGGCTAGAAAGATGGCGGAAGAGTAAGACGCGGAGATCACTTTCCTCCCCACAGATACACCAGAAATACATCTACAAGTGGAAGTGCTCCTATAGAACACCCACTGAATGCTGGCAGAAGACCTCAGACATCCTAAAAGGCAAGAAACACCCCACATACCTGGGTAAGGCAAAAGAAAAAAGAATAAATAGAGACAAAAGAATAGGGACGGGACCTGCACCAGTGGGAGGGAGCTGTGAAGGAGGAAAGGTTTCCACACACTAGGAAGCCCCTTCCCGGGCGTAGACTGCGGATGGCGGAGGAGGGAAGCTTCAGAGCTGCGGAGGAGAGCACAGCCACAGGGGTGTGGAGGGCAAAGCAGAGAGATTCCCGCACAGAGGATTAGGGCCAACCGGCACTCACCAGCCTGAGAGGCTTGTCTGCTCACCCACAGGGGTGGGCGGGGCTGGGAGCTGAGGCTCTGAGGCTCGGGTTTGGGCTCGGGCTTCGGTCGGAGCGCAGGGAGAGGACTGGGGTTGGCGGCTTGAACATAGCCTGAAGGGGTTAGTGCACCACGGCTAGCCGGGAGGGAGTCCAGGGAAAAGTCTGCACCTCCCGAAGAGGCAAGAGACTTTTTCTTCCCTCTTTGTTTCCTGGTGCATGAGGAGAGGGATTTAAGAACGCTGCTTGAGGGAACTCCGGAGACGGGCGCGAGCAGCGGCTAAAAGCGCGAACCCCAGAGACGGGCGCGAGCCGTGGCTAAAAGCGCGGACCCCAGAGACGGGCGGGAGACGCTAAGGCTGCTGTTGCCGACACCAAGGGGCCTGTGTGCGAGCACAGGCCACTCTCCACACCCCTCTTCCGCAGAGCCTGTGCAGCCCGCCACTGCCAGGTTCCCGGGATCCAGGGACAACTTCCCCGGGAGAATGCACGGCGGCGAGCCTCAGGCTGGTGCAAAGTCACGCCGGACTTTGCCACCGCAGGCCCGCCCCGCACTCCGTGCCCCTCCCTCCCCGCCGGCCTGAGTGCGCCCCCGAATCAGCGGCTCCTTTAACCCCGTCCTGTCTGAGCACAAAACAGACGCCCTCCAGCGACCTACACGCAGAGTCAGGGCCAAATCCAAAGCTGAGCCCCTGGGAGCTGTGAGAACAAAGAAGAGAAAGGGAAATCTCTCCCAGCAGCCTCAGGAGCAGCGGATTAAATCTCCACAATCGACATGATGTACCCTGCATCAGTGGAATACCTGAATAGACAAGGAATCATCTCAAATTGAGGAGGTGGCCTTTGGGAGCAAGATATATTATTTTTTTCCCCTTTTCCTCTTTTTGTGAGTGTGTATGTGTATGCTTCTATGTGAGATTTTGTCTGTATAGCTTTGCTTTCAACATTTGTCCTAGGGTTCTGGCCGTCCATTTTTTTTCTTTTTTTTACTTTTTAAAAACATTTTTATCTTCATAATTATTTTTTATTTTAATAACTATTTTATCTTACTTTATTTCATTTTATCCTCTTTCTTTCTTTCTATTTTTTCTCCCTTTTACTCTGAGCCATGTGGATGAATATTCTTGGTGCTACAGCCAGGCATCAGGGCTGTGCCTCTGAGGTGGGAGAGCCAACTTCAGGACACTGATCCACAAGAGACCTCCAAGCTCCACATAACATCAAATGGCGAAAATCTCCCAGAGATCTCCATCTCAACACCAACACCCAGCTTCACTCAACAACCAGCAAGCTACAGTGCTGACACCCTATGCCAAACTACTAGCAACACAGGAACACAAACCCACCCATTAGCAGAGAGGCTGCCTAAAATCATAATAAGGCCACAGACACCACGAAACACACCACCAGACATGGACCTGCTCACCACAAAGACAAAATCCAGCCTCATCCACCAGAACACAGCACTAGTCCCCTCTGCCAGGAAGCCTACACAACCCAGTGACCCAACCTTAGCCATTGGGGACAGACACCAAAAACAACAGGACTACGAACCTGCAGCCTGCAAAAAGGAGACCCCAAACACAATGACATAAGCAAAATGAGAAGACAGAAAAACATACCGCAGATGAAGGAGTAAAGTAAACACCCACCAGACCTAACAAATGAAGAGGAAACAGTCTACCTGAAAAAGAATTCAGAATAATGATAGTAAAGATGATCCAAAATCTTGGAAATAGAATAGAGAAAATGCAAGAAACATTAACAAGGACCTAGAAGAACTAAAGAAGAAACACGCAACAATTAACAACACAATAAATGAAATTAAAAAAACTCTAGAAGGGATCAAAAGCAGAATAACTGAGGCAGAAGAATGGATAAGTGACCTGGAAGACAAAATAGTGGAAATAACTACTGCAGAGCAGAAGGAAGAAAAAAGAATGAAAAGAACTGAGGACAGTCTCAGAGCCCTCTGGGACAACATTAAATGCACCAACATTTGAATTATAGGGGTCCCAGAAGAAGAAGAGAAAAAGAAAGTGACTGAGAAAATATTTGAAGAGATTATAGTTGAAAACTTCCCTAATATGGGAAAGGAAACAGTTAATCAAGTCCAGGAAGCACAGAGAGTCCCATACAGGATAAATCCAAGGAAAAAACACGAAGACATATATTAATCAAACTATCAACAAGTAAATACAAAAAAAAAAACATATTAATAGCAGCAAGGGAAAAACAACAAGTAACACACAAGGGAATCCCCATAAGCTAAACACCTGATTTTTCAGCAGAAACTCTGCAAGCCAGAAGGGTGTGGCAGGACATATTTACAGTGATGAAGGAGAAGAACCTACAACTAAGATTACTCTACCCAGCAAGGATCTCATTCAGATTTGACGGAGAAATTAAAACCTTCACAGACAGGTAAAAGCTGAGAGAGTTCAGCACCACCAAGCCAGCTTTACAACAAATGCTAAAGGAACTTCTCTAGGCAAGGAACACAAGAGAAGGAAAAGACCTACAATAACAAACCCAAAAGAATTAACAAAATGGGAATAGAAACACAGATATCAATAATTACCTTAAATGTAAATGGATTAAATGCTCCCACCAAAAGACACAGACTGGCTGAATGGATACAAAAACAAGACCCATAAATATGCTGTCTACAAGAGATCCACTTCACACCTAGGGACACATACACACTGAAAGTGAGGGGATGGAAAAAGATATTCCATGCAACGGGAAATCAAAACAAAGCTGGAGTAGCAATTCTCATATCGGACAAAATAGACTTTAAAATAAAGACTATTACAAGAGACAAAGAAGAACACTACATAATAATCAAGGGATTGATCCCAGAAGAAGATATAACAATTGTAAATATTTATGCACCCAACACAGGAGCACCTCAATACATAAGGTAAATACTAGCAGCCATAAAAGGGGACATGGACAGTAAAAAAACATAGTAGGGGACATTAACACCCCACTTTCACCAATGGACAGATCAACCAAAATGAAAATAAATAAGGAAACACAAGCTTTAAATGATACATTAAACAAGATGGACTTAATTGATATTTATAGGACATTCCATCCAAAAACAACAAAATACACATTTTTCTCAAGTGCTCATGGAAAACTCTCCAGGATGGATCGTATCACATATCAAGCCTTGGTAAATTTTAAAAAATTGAAATCCTATCAAGTTTCTTTTCCGACCACAACGCTATGAAACTAGATATCAATTACAGGAAAAGATCTGCAAAATATACAAACACATGGAGGCTAAACAATACACTACTTAATAAACAAGTGATCACTGAAGAAATCAAAGAGGAAATCAAAAAATACCTAGAAACAAATGACAGTGAAAACACGACGACCCAAAACCTAGGGGATGCAGCAATAGCAGTTCTAAGAGAGAAGTTTATAGCAATACAATCCTACCTTAATAAACAGGAAACATCTCACATAAACAACCTAACCTTGCACCTAAAGCAATTAGAGAAAGAAGAACAAAACCCCAAAGTTAGCAGAAGGAAAGAAATCATAAAAATCAGATTAGAAATAAATGCAAAAGAAATGAAGGAAACGATAGCAAAGATCAATAAAACTAAAAGCTGGTTCTTTGAGAAGATAAACAAAATTGATAAACCATTAGCAAGACTCATCAAGAAAAAATGGGAGAAGACTCAAATCAATAGAATTAGAAATGAAAAAGGGGAAGTAACAACTGACACTGCAGATATATAAAGGATCATGAGAGATTACTACAAGAAACTCTATGACAATAAAATGGACAACCTGGAAGAAATGCACCAACTCTTAAAAATGCAAAACGTGCCGAGACTGAACCAGGAAGAAATAGAAAATATGAACAGACGAATCACAAGCACTGAAATTGAAACTGTGATTAAAAATCTTCCAACAAACAAAACTCCAGGACCAGATGGCTTCACAGGCGATTTCCATGAAACAGTTAGAAAAGAGCTAACACCTATCTTTCTCAAACTCTTACAAAATATAGCAGAGGGAGGACCACTCCCAAACTCATTCTATGAGGCCACAATCACCGTGATACCAAAACCAAAGACGTCACAAAAAAAGAAAATTACAGGGCAATATCACTGATAAATATAGATGCAAAAATCATCAACAAACTACTAGCAAACAGAATCCGACAGCACACTAAAAAGATCATACACCATGATCAAGTGGGGTTTATTCCAGGAATGCAAGGATTCTTCAATACACGCAAATCAATCAACGTGATACACAATATTAACAATTTGAAGGAGAAAAACCATATGATCACTTCAATAGATGCAGAGAAAGCTTTCACAAAATTCAACACCCATTTATGATAAAAAACCCTGTAGAAGGGAGGCATAGAGGGAACTTTCCTCAACATAATAAAGGCCATATATGACAAACCCACAGCCAACAGCATCCTCAATGGTGAAAAACGGAAACCATTTCCACTAAGATCAGGAACAAGACAAGGTTGCCCACTCTCACCATTATTATTTAACATAGTTTTGGAAGTTTTAGCCACAGCAATCAGAGAAGAAAAAGAAATAAAAGAAATCCAAATCGGAAAAGAAGACATAAAGCTGTCACTGTTTGCAGATGACATGATACTCTACATAGAGAATCCTAAAGCTCCTACCAGAAAACTACTAGAGCTAATCAATGAATTTGGTAAAGTGGCAGGATACAAAATTAATGCACAGAAATCTCTGGCATTCCTATACACAAATCATGAAAAATCTGAAAGTTAAATGAAGAAAACACTCCCATTTACCATTGCAACAAAAAGAATAAAGTATCTAGGAATAAACATACCTAAGGAGACAAAAGATCTGTATGCAGAAAATTATAAGACACTAATGAAAGAAATTAAAGATGATACAAATAGATGGAGAGATATACCATATTCTTGGATTGGAAGAATCAATATTTTGGAAATGACTCTACTACCCAAAGCAATCTACAGATTCAATGCAATCCCTATCAAACTACCTTGGCATTTTTCACAGAACTAGAACAAAAAATTTCACAATTTGTATGGAAACACAAAAGACCCCGAATTGCCAAGGCAATCTTGAGAACGAAAAATGGAGCTGGAGGAATCAGGCTCCCTTACTTCAGACTATACTACAAAGCTACAGTAATCAAGACAGTATGGTACTGGCACAAAAACAGAAAGACAGATCAATGGAACAGGATAGAAAGCCCAGAGATTAACCCACGCACATATGGTCACCTTATCTTTGATAAAGGAGGCAGGAAAGTACAGTGGAGAAAGGACAGCCTCTTCAATAAGTGGTGCTGGGAAAACTGGACAGCAACATGTAAAAGTATGAGATTAGATCACTTCCTAACACCATACACAAAAACAAGCTCAAAATGGATTAAAGACCTAAATGTAAGGCCAGACACTATCAAACTCTTAGAGGAAAACATAGGCAGAATACTCTATGACATAAATCACAGCAAGATCCTTTTTGACCCACCTCCTAGAAAATGGAAATAAAAACAAAAATAAACAAATGGAACCTAAGGAAACTTAAAAGCTTTTGCACAGCAAAGGAAACCATAAACAAGATGAAAAGAGAACCCTCAGAATGGGAGAAAATATTTGCCAATGAAGCAACTGACAAAGGATTAATTTCCAAAATTTACAAGCAGCTCATGCAGCTCAATAACAAAAAACAAACAACCCAATCCAAAAATGGGCAGAAGACCTAAATAGACATTTCTCCAAAGAAGATATACAGACTGTCAACAAACACATGAAAGAATGCTCAACATCATTAATCATTAGATAAATGCAAATCAAAACTACAATGAGATATCATCTCACACCAGTCACAATGGCCATCATCAAAAAAATCTAGAAACAAAAAATGCTGGAGAGGGTGTGGAGAAAAGGGAACACTCTTGCACTGCTGGTGAGTATGTGAATTGGTACAGCCACTATGGAGAACAGTATGGAGGTTCCTTAAAAAACTACAAATAAAACTACCATATGACCCAGCAATCCCGCTACTGGGCATATACCCTGAGAAAACCATAATTCAAAAAGAGTCATGTACCAAAATGTTCATTGCAGCTCTATTTACAATAGCCTGGAGATGGAAACAACCTACGTACCCATCATCAGATGAATGGATAAAGATGTGGCACATATATACAATGGAATATTACTCAGCCATAAAAAGAAACGAAATTGATCTATTTGTAATGAGGTGGAGAGACCTAGAGTCTGTCATACACAGTGAAGTAAGTCAGAAAGAGAAAGACAAATACCGTATGCTAACACATATATATGGAATTTAAGAAAAAAAACTGTCATGAAGCACCTAGGGGTAAGACAGGAATAAAGACACAGACCTACTAGCGAATGTACTTGAGGATATGGGGCGGGGGAAGGGTAAGCTGTGACAAAGCTAGAGAGATGCATGGCCATATATACACTACCAAGCGTAAGGTAGATAGCTAGTGGGAAGCAGCCGCATAGCAGAAGGAGATCAGCTCGGTGCTTTGTGATCACCTAGAGGGGTGGGATAGCGAGGGTGGGAGGGAGGGAGACGCAAGAGGGAAGAGATATGGGAACATATGTATATGTATAACTGATTCACTTTTTTATAAAGCAGAAACTAACACACCATTGTAAAGCAATTATACTCCAATGAAGATGTTAAAGAAAAAAAGACAGTATGGTACTGGCCCAAAAACAGAAATATAGATCAATGGAACAGGATAGAAAGCCCAGAGATAAACCCACGCACATATGGTCACCTTATCTTTGAAAAAGGAGGCAAGAATATACAGTGGAGAGAAGACAGTCTCTTCAATAAGTGGTGCTGGGAAAACTGGACAGGTACATGTAAAAGAATGAAATTAGAACACTCCCTAACACCATACACAAAAATAAACTCAAAGTGGGTTAAAGACCTAAATGTAATGCCAGACACTATCAAACTCTTAGAGGAAAACATAGGCAGAACACTCTATGACATAAATCACAGCAAGGTACTTTTTGACCCACCTCCTAGAGAAATGGAAATAAAAACAAAAATAAACAAATGGGACCTAATGAAATTTAAAAGCTTTTGCACAGCAAAGGAAACCATAAGCAAGACCAAAAGACAACCCTCAGAATGGGAGAAAATATTTGCAAATGAAGCAACTGACAAAGGATTAATCTCCAAAATTTACAAGCAGCTCATGCAGCTCCATATCAACAAAACAAACATCCCAATGCAAAAATGGGCAGAAGACCTAAATAGGCGTTTCTCCAAAGAAGATATACAGATTGCCAGGAAACACATGAAAGGATGCTCAACATCACTAATCATTAGAGAAACGCAAATCAAAACCACAAGGAGGTATCACCTCACACCAGTCAGAATGGCCATCATCCAAAAATCTACAAACAATAAATGCTGGAGAGGGTGTGGAGAAAAGGGAACCCTATTGCACTGTTGATGGGAATGTAAATTGATACGGCCACTATGGAGAACAGTATGGAAGTTCCTGAAAAAACTAAAAGAACTACCATGTGACCCAGCAATCCCACTACTGGGCATATACCCTGCGAAAACCATAATTCAAAAAGAGACATGTACCACAATGTTCACTGCAGCACTATTTACAATAGCCAGGACATGGAAGCAACCTAAGTGTCCATTGACAGATGAATGGGTAAAGAGGATGTGGCCCATATATACAATGGAATATTACTCAGCCATAAAAAGAAACAAAATTGAGTTCTTTGTAGTGATGTTGATGGACCTAGAGTCTGTCATACAGAGTGAAGTAAGTCAGAAAGAGTGAATCAAATACCATATGCTAACACATATAAATGGAATCTGGAAAAAAAATGGTTCTTATGAACCTAGGGGCAGGACAGTAATAAAGACGCAGACGTAGAGAATGGACTTGAGGATACGGGGAGGGGGAAGGGTAAGCTGGGACGAAGTGAGAGAGTGGCATGGACATATATACACTACCAAATGTAAAATAGATCTGTAGTGGGAAGCATCTGCATAGCACAAGGAGTTCAGCTCTAGGTGATGTGTGACCACCTAGAGGGCTGGGATAGGGAGGGTGGTAGGGAGGCGCAAGAGGGAGGGGATATGGGTATACATGTATACATATAACTGATTCACTTTGTTATATAGCAGAAACTAACACAACATTGTAAAGCAATCACACTCCAATAAAGATGTTAAAAAATTAAAAAATAAAATCATTTATCCATAAAACGAACAAATATAATTAGGTTCAACAAGACTGCTGATTAGTTTTAATATTTGGTCTTAATATTTGTTTGGATTTTTATTTAGATACTTAAATCATCTTTGAATGCATAGAATTTTTATTCCCTCCCTTCTGATAACTGTTTTTCTTTTTTCCTTTTATTTTTGTACTGGCTAGAATTTCTATTGCAATGTTGAAAAAGATGAGAATGAGCATTTCTGCTTGCTGACATTAAAGAATGCACTTAGTATTTCACTATGATATCTAAATAGGTTTTTGGAAGATAGATACCATTGATAAGGTTAAAGAAGTTAATAGTTTGCTATGATTAGATGTTAATTTTATTAAAAGCTTTTTCTGTATCTCTTAAGATGATACTATTTATCCCTCTTTTCTTCTGCTAATTAATAGATTCTCTAATATTAAATCTTTCTTAATTTTTAGAATATAATATATTTGAGTTTCTTTTTAAAAATATGTTGCTGGGACTTCCCTCGTGGCACAGTGGTTAAGAATCTGCCTGCCAATGCAGGGGACATGGGTTCAATCCCTGGTCCGGGAAGATCCCACATGCCGCGGAGCAACTAAGCCTATGCGCCACAACTACCGAGTCTGCACTCTAGAGCCCATGTGCCACAACTACTGAGCCGGCGTGCCACAACTACTGAAGCCCACGCACCTAGAGCCTGTGCTCTGCAACAAGAGAAGCCACCGCAATGTTAAGCCCTCACACTGTAACGAAGAGTAGCCCCTCCTCGCCGCAACTAGAGAAAACTGGCGTGCAGCAACGAAGACCCAACGCAGCCAAAAATAAAATAAAATAAAATAATGTTGCTGGATTATATTTGCTAATATACATCTCAGTATTTTTGCATCTGTGTTTCTGATATTTGCCTATTATTGTCCTTTATTTTATTATTCTTATCAATATGGTGTATCAGGGTCACAAATTTCTCATAAAATAAGGAAAAACACTCCCTTTTTCTCTCTGGAACTGTTTGAATAAAGAAAGGGATTACCTGTTCCTGGAGGGTTTCCAAAACTTCCTTTTTTTACACCCTCTGGACCTGGTACTTTGGAGAAGGAGTAGATTAATAACATTAATTCAGTATATTTAATGTCTGTAGGACTATTCTGAGTAATTGAGTAAATTGATCTAACTTTGTTAATACATTTACCTGGAAGTTTTTCCATTTCATCTTTGTTTTCTTATCTAGTGGAATAGAGTTATTGATAGTAATGTTATAACTTCAAAAGTTCCTACCAAAGCAATACAATGGCCCCTTTTTCATACTAATACTATTTAATTGTGCCTTCTACTTGTTCAACAATATTGCCAGAAGTTCCTATATCTTAATAATTATTTCAAATATTTAGTATTTCAGTTTTTTATCCTATTGTTTCTCTGTCTTTTCTTCGAATTAATATCTGCTTTTCTGAGTTACTTGTATTTTGGGGCAGGGGGGGTTGCTTTATACTGTTCTTTGTCCAACTTTCAAAGTGAATGCTCGCCTCAGTAATTTTCAATATTTCTTTTCAAATACATTCCTTTTAGGCTATAAATGTCCTTCTTTAACTGCTTTTTCTGCATTCTACAAGTTTTAATTTATAGTGGTTTCATTATCCTTCAGTTATAAGTATTTAATAATATCCATTATGGTTTCTTATTTGGATCATTTATTTATTTAGAAATTTCTTCCTTCAGGTGCTTTTAATTTCCACATATGGCAGTTGCACATGCAAGCTTTATTTGAGTGACACAATGACAGGTTTGCATACATGCTGGAAGTCCCTCACAGCATGAGACTGCCCAAGGGTTTGGTGCTGGTGCATGGTTACCATCCAGAAGAGAATGTGG
This sequence comes from Leucopleurus acutus, assembly GCF_964270905.1. NCBI lineage: Eukaryota > Metazoa > Chordata > Mammalia > Artiodactyla > Delphinidae > Leucopleurus > Leucopleurus acutus. Next base: position 107,948,058 of record NC_139148.1, on the reverse strand, counting down.
GCAAGGGAACTCCAGGAGAGGCAATCAGAGATGAGGTCCAGGTGTCTAGGTGATGTGGCTCAGCAGCACTGCAGGGACTCTCTGGGTCAGAGCGCTCTGAAGGGCAGCAGTGGCTGGGAGTCTTTATAGCCACAGGGTTTACCTTATCTGTGGCTAACAGATGTCTTGCAGTTTCACTGGGTATGCAAAACAGGCAGACTCTCTAAATGGCTAAAAATCTGCTTATTTGGATATGTTTAAAACAATCAGATGTGTAAAAATTTGAGTTGGTGCCAGAGGGCATTTGGGCTAGGATGTCAGCCTGCTCTGTAGGAATAAACAACCTAGGGGCCAATATACAGAGGCTATCTTTGGTTCATTTATATAACAATTTTTAAAAGGGCATGTGCAGTAGTTTAATATATCATGTTGCCTGAACTACTAGGCTTAATTTTTTATCAATGAGCAGCATGCTGAAATAGTTTATATTTCAAGTATACTGGGCTAATTCTTAAAGAACTCTTTTAAACTCCAGTAGTAATTTCACAATGAATGGTAATAAAGTAGTACTTAGCTGGCTATGGCCAAGACCGGGTCTTCCTATATAAGCCAAAGTCAGTGAAATGTAAGATGTTTGAGGGGAAGGAAACTTGAAGCTAAATCATCTGATCCAATGCTTCATTTTAAAGATGAAAAAGTTGAGTCACAGAAGGACTAAATAAATTGTTTACAATCACATACTAATTAGTGACGGAACCACAGCTAGAATCCAGGTCTCTTGGTTCTTAGTCTAGTAGTCTTCCAACGGTACTACAACAGGCCAAACCTATTAGTTGTATTAATAATTTAATAAATAAAATCTACCAATTGTTTTGTTCCTACAATACTCCATTTATTTTAGCTACATTCCTCATTTTGTCTTTATCAAGTTTTATGTTACAAATGAAAGCAGAGTAAAAGTGTAAACACACATAAAGCCAGGGTTAGCACCTAGGTGTCACTTCCCAATCTCTTCCTCTTCGTGCTACACAATGGTAATAGTGGGAATATATTTATAGTTAGTAAAGACACAGCGTAGTTAATGCTGCATTGCTATGCTGAAATTTCATCATGACTAGCACTTTTTCTTACTAAATCAGCTACATCAAAGTGTTATCTGAAAAGAGCAACAAGTAAACAGCTTTACCAACTCAATTCATTCTTAGCAATGGGTGGTAGTTTCAGTAGGTGATTTTATGAGTACAAACAAGTTTCCGCTGGCTCCCTAACAACTCTTACCTCATGAGAAAGAAAGAATATACAGGAGATATGAGGGATGCACACGGTGGGCTTTATTTTGTTGTGCTCATTATTGTTTTGTGTTTCAAACAAAGTAGAGTAATAAAGAGTATTTACCATGTACTCTTATCAGTAACTCTTGTGACCCAGTCTTTTGTCAGCCTTTGTGGACATGTATTTGTTTAACTACCATCTTAACTTATGAAACTGAAGTAAGGAATGCTTACCAGTTGCTTCAATGTTCTTATTAAATTTAGGCACGTTTTCCTCTTCAAATGATATGAGTGACATCTTTAAAGCTACTTTTGGCTCCTCAAATAAAAAAAGCTGAGTATACAGTAAGCACAAAATTTACATTTATATGCAGACATGAGAAAAGCAAGAGAATATGCTGTGAAAGGTGAATATTTCAGAAATATTGGGAGTATGCACATTTCAAAGTAAGTTATGCTGATAACCTATCAATCTTGGAACACAGATCATCTGTAACAGAAGCACTTCACCTGAGTCATCTTAATTTTATAGAATAAGGGATTCTCTTCTTAGTTTATTTGTCCTCTTTTATTGCTTTTAGTACAAAGTGTTCCACAAGAAAAATAACACTGATGACCACACATCATCATTTCATAAGTGTCTCTGGCATTAATCAGTGTATTTGAATCCAAGGAGCGATTATTTTAGCTACATTTAAATCCTGATTGCATTTTATTCTGCTTTGGCAATGCTCACAATGTGATCTTCATTAGAATGTATTTTAAGCTTTCACATGCTGGTATGGCCATTATTTGTATCCTGCACTGTGAGCAGTAAATCATGTGGAAGATGCCTAGATGCAGGGTTCCAGGCTCCAAAGTTTGCCTTCTTTTTGTTTTTGTTTTGTTCTTAGGTTTTCAAGGACTGAAAGGGGGTGTAGAATATAACTGTCTCTGGAAACTAAGTGCATTTCCTGGAGAATCTCAGATCCATACTATTTTCAAATAAATTTAGACGTCTGCCCAGTTCCTCAAGTACCTTCACTCTGGTGAGTAAACATAAAATAGATTGGGTGTATCCAGGCATTTTGGTCCATATCAGAACTCCGCATAATTACTTCAAATGCTTTGGGTAGTTGAAGCAAATGTTAAAGAGCCTAATGTCCTGAAGGTTTTCCTACACCACCTGCACATTTGTGTCCCTGCTGTGGAAGCTTTTTAAATTCACTTCAGAAAGGGCCTCAAGGCCTCACACTTGTTACATTCCCCTTAGCAGTGTGAAGCTCTAATGTAAGAAGCCATTTATAACGAGTTTTTCAGTCATCATGAGTTAGGTCAAGTTGGGCATCCACACCTGACTTCTCGTAGCATGTACTCCTTTATTCTGCTTGGCCATTCAGGGCATATCTATGTCACATTTTTAGGAACAGTTTCACATAATGTTAAAAATCATGGGATTCTGAATCAGGTAGACTTGAGTTTGAATCCCAGCTCCCACCTTACAAGCTTATGACCTAAGGCAGTGGTTCGCAACAGGAGGTAATTTTATACCCTGTCCTCAAATGCCCAGAATATTTGGCAATGTTTAGAGATATTTTTGGTTAGCACAGCTGGTGAGTGCAACTAGTATCTACTGGTAGAGACTAGGGAAGGTATTAAACATCCTACAATGCACAAGATAGCCCCTTAAAACAGAGAATTATCTGTACCAAAATGTCAATAATGCCACACATATCCACATATCCATTTGTCAAATAAGGCAAATTATTTAGCCTTTTTATGCTTCCTCATATTTAAAATGAGAATAATACAGTCAACTCTCAATTATATGCTTCAAACTGACTATTTGGACGTTAACTTTAATTAGGGCTCAGCGAGTGACCCAGGATATATACACAAGGGGGAGGGAGATTGCTAATTTTGCCTCTAGGAGTGGAGGAGGCAAACAGCCCCGTGATTGAAGCAGGGCTGGAGGCAATGGGCCACAACTCCTCCTGCTAGGCCTCTCCATCCTTTACCAGTCCCCAGTTTAATCAGATATATTTAAGTCTGGTTTAATGTCAGAGAACAAGAGAGTACATAGTTTCCTAGTAACTTGAGTTAGTTGCTGAGTCCTTTTGGAGATAGTGCCCCCTCCTTCTCTCTGTGTTTTCCATCAGTAACTCTAATGGCTAGAATTTCAGACCAAGTCAGAAGGAACACCATGAAAGTGCATTATGAGACAGTTTTCTTCCAGTTGGTCCTTTCAGCATCTCACACAGCATAACAGGCAGCTAGCTATTCTTCTGAAACAGAATGCAGCCTACAGGTAAGCACACAGGACATGTATAATAACACTTATATAGCACTATGTGCAAGGCACTATACCATCTAAGTGCTTTACATTACTCACTCACTTTAATCCCCACACGAACCCTATGAGGTAGCTACTAATATCTTATTGTTACAGATGAGAAAATTTGGGCACTGAGAGGCTAAATAACTTGTCCAAGTTTACACTGCTAACAAAGTGGAAGGGCCAAGATTCAAACCCAGGATATCTGGCTCCAGAGTCTCTAGAGTCTATGCTATTAACCACCATACAAATCTGAGTCTCAAATAAGGAATACAGAAGGGACTTGGAGTACAACAATCTGTATTCCAAAGGAGAAATCTTGCTCGAAAGACAACTGAAGTTTTATGAATTGGGTGGAAAGGAAAATGCAGTTCAAATACATAAAAGCTAGTCCGATTTTAAAGTGCAAGTTAATGCAGCATAGAAGAATGTACATAGGCTCTGAAGTCAGAAAGACTTCTGGGCCTAAATTCAGGCTTCTTAGATAAAGGAATTCAGTGACCTTAGAGAGATTACTGTAGTCTCTGACCCTCACTTCTTTTTGAAGGCCAAATTAACCAGATTTGCAAAATACCTTAAACGGTGGCTGGTACATAATAGTCACTTTATAAATGTTGAGTTGCATCCTTGCCGCCAACATTCTGCTCACATCTATCCTTCCCCAAGGAAGACTAGACAAATAAACATTCTCCCTGGAATACCCTAACCTACAAAGAACCATACCCTAGATCACATAGACGAGATGGTGGCCTAGACAATATAGAGGGCTATACATCCTCATTGTGCTTCGACTAGGAATGTATCTCTGCTACCTTTGAGTATATGTCTCCCTATTTCAAGACTAAGGCTAATATGGCAAACCCACCATCATCAGAGAAATTTAGTGTCACCAAATTAAACAATTTTAATAGACTACACAAGCTTAGAAAAACCAGCAAAGAAGGGTAAATATTATATTGTGAAATATTTGTTTTGCATTACATACACATGTGCAATATAATTATATATATGCACATATACTTATGTGCACACATATATAAACATACATTCATATACACACACACACACACACACACACACATATACAATACGCCTTGATATAAAATGCATATCTTTTGTACTTAAAAAAAATTGAAAAGGACTACATTAAAGTTTGGGATTTGGTTTTCGTTTCTGACAGGATGTGTTCACAATGTGCCATTCATAATCTCTCACAGAGAGACTGGCCCTGATCACAAAGTCCCCCTTGTGATCACAGCCACAGAATTGTAAGGTGATTAGCTAACACTGAGGTATAGAGCAGTCTGTGACAGCAAAAATACAATGTGTTTCATTAAAAAGGATCATATAGTTATTTCTTGGTGTCCTACTTGTCTATCGCAGTACTCTGAACAGAGTAAGTGGTCAGTAAATAATGTTTGATTTGATTTCATGAAGTAATTCAGTAACAGGTAAAGCACCACCATGATGCTTTCAGAACCATGTCCTAGAGCAGCCACTGAAGAACTTTTTTGCTGGCTCAACAAATTTTCTAAAAATAACAAACAAACAAACAAAACCCACTTCACTTTAATTTTAATTTTCTCTTCTGGAAGGGTAAATAATTGGTAGACAAAGGATACACTCCAAAATAGTATCTTTAGATATCAGATTTTTGCCAGATTTTAACAGGCTAGAGAAATTTTAACAGGATAGTATCATGTGGGCCAGATGACACTAAAGTTAAGGGAATGTATAACTAGTTGAATAACTAAAACAAAGGATGCAATTTAACAAAATAATGTCGACCTAAAATGGAATAATGTTAACCTAAAAGGAGATCAACAATATGCCAAAGAAGTTCTCTGGTCTGTGGCCTGTTTAATAATTTGATTAGTGAATTCTCTGAAAATATGAATGGCATATCTAGGATATTAGTAGATGCCACATATCTGGGCAGAGGAGAAAATGCTTTTGTTGGCAAAAATCAGAATCACTATGGATTGATCATCACAGGTTTGGCAAATGACAGGTAAAATCTAACAAGATGAATAATTATAGAGATAAGTGTAAGGTCCTGAATTTGGATTCAAAAAACCAACTCTACAAGTGCAGCATGGGAAAGACGTGACTCATCAACAATACATATTAACAAAATATAGAAAAGAAAAAGATTTGGACATTTTAATTTAAAATTAATACAAAATGAGTTAGCCTTCAAAAAGTGGGTTGCAATTTAGGTTATATTAATACAAGCATAGTATTTAAAAGATGGGAGTCAGGGCTTCCCTGGTGGCGCAGTGGTTGAGAGTCCACCTGCCGATACAGGGGACACGGGTTCGTGCCCCAGTCCGGGAAGATCCCACATGCCGCGGCGCGGCTGGGCCCGTGAGCCATGGCCGCTGAGCCTGCGCGTCCGGAAGCCTGTGCTCCGCAACGGGAGAGGCCACAACAGTGAGAGGCCCGCATACTGCAATAAAATAAAATTAAATAAATAAATAAAAGATGGGAGTAAATAATCTTGCTTGGACCACACCTGAGTATGGTGTTCAGTTTTGTGAGCGATAATTTAAGAATCTGTTTATATGAAAGCAGTCAAAATGATGAGAAAACTTGAAATCATTTTACATGAAGAATAGGTAAAGAACCTAGTAATATTTAATCTGAAAAAGAGAAGTCAACAGAAAGACACTAGATTACTTCTGTAAACTCCCAAAAGAAGAAATTGGGACTGCTGGGTGAAAGTTGCCACATGTCAGCTTTCATCTTGGTATAGGAAAAACTCTGCTTTCTCCAGGGGTTATAAGTTCTTGTGTAGAATGAGGGAGTAAACTATTTACTTGGACACTTGCAAACCAAACAATCACTTTAAGGAATGTTGCAAACAGGACTGAAGTATTGGAATGTTCTGATGTTCAATGACCTTTAAGGTCCTTTCCAACGTCCAAAGTAAATACTTTTAAAAATAAATATATATGCTATACATCCTTTTGTAGACTAAGCATTGTCTCTAAATTATAATAATTTTAAAAGATAGAATATTAAAACTCCACAGGACTGCAAATCCTTACATTAAACCTTTTACATGATACCTGTTAGCTGACACTCTATTGGCATAAAACAAATTTGAAACTAGCAGTAGAAACATATATTTTAAAGCAAAAAGTATAATAAACTCCATGATAAACGTCAAGTAGTTACATGAAAAGTAATATATCTCTCTGATGACTGACAGATTAAAGGAGACAAAATTTCACATGAATATTTTCAAAATATCTGTATACCTGCACTCACACATATTAAAAAAAAAAAAAAAACTAATGCTATGGCAGATTTTCTTTTCACTTTTATTTTACTGTTGGATAAATGGAACCTGAAGCCCCATTGCAGACGGATTTGCTGGGAGCAAATAGTAAGGGACTTTCTAACACCCCACTTTCACCAATGGACAGATCATCCAAAATGAAAATAAATAAGGAAACACAAGCTTTAAAAGACACAAAAATACCAGAGAGACTTAATTGATATTTATAGGACATTCCATCCAAAAACAACAGAATACACTTTCTTCTCAAGTGCTCATGGACCATTCTCCAGGACAGATCATATCTTGGGTCACAAATCAAGCCTTGGTAAATTTAAGAAAATTGAAATCCTATCAAGAACCTTTTCTGACCACAACGCTATGAGACTAGACACTACAGGGAAAAAATCTGTAAAAAATACAAACACATGGAGGCTAAACAATACACTACTTAATAATCAAGAGATCACTGAAGAAATCAAAGAGGAAATCAAAAAATACCTAGAGGGCTTCCCTGGTGGTGCAGTGGTTGAGAGTCCGCCTACCGATGCAGGGGACACGGGTTTCTGCTCCCGTCCAGGAAGATCCCACATGCTGTGGAGCAGCTGGGCCCGTGAGCCATGGCCGCTGAGCCTGCGTGTCCGGACCCTGTGCTCCGCAACGGGAGAGGCCACAACAGTGAGAGGCCCGCGTACCACAAAAAAAAAAAAAAGAAATACCTAGAAACAAATGACAATGAAAACACGATGACTGAAAACCTATGAGATGCATCAAAAGCAATTCTAACAGGTAAGTTTATAGCAATACAATCCTACCTCAAGAAACAAGAAACATCTCAAATAAAAACCTAACCTTACACCTAAAGCAATTAGAGAAAGAAGACCAAACAAACCCCAAAGTTAGCAAAAGGAAAGAAATAATAAAGATCAGATCAGAAATAAATGAAAAAGAAATGAAGGAAACAATAGCAAAGATCAATAAACCTAAAAGCTCATTCTTTGAGAAGATAAACAAAATTGATAAACGATTACCCAGACTAACCAAGAAAAAAAGGGAGAAGAATCAAATCAACAGAATTAGAAATGGAAAAGGAGAAGTAACGACTGACACTGCAGAAATACAAAGGATCGTGAGAAATTACTACAAGCAACTGTATGCCAAAAAACTGCACAACCTCGAAGAAATGGACAAATTCGTAGAAGAGCACAACCTTCCAAGATTGAACCAAGAAGAAATAGAAAATATAAACAGACCAGTCATAAGCACTGAAATTGAGACTGTTATGAAAACTCTTCCAACAAACAAAAGCCCAGGACCAGATGGCTTCACAGGCGAATTCTATCAAACATTTAGAGAAGAGCTAACACCTATCCTTCTCAAACTCTTACAAAATATAGCAGAGGGAGGAACACTCCCAAACTCATTCTACAAGGTCACGATCACCCTGATACCAAAACCAGACAAAGATGTAACAAAGAAAGAAAATTACAGGCCAATATCACTGATGAACACAGATGCAAACATCCTCAACAAAATACTAGCAAACAGAATCCAACAGCACATTAAAAGGATCATACACCATGATCAAGTGGGGTTTATCCCAGGTATGCAAGGATTCTTCAACATACGCAAGTCAATCAACGTGATACACCATATTAACAAATTGAAGGAGAAAAACCATATGATCATCTCAATAGATGCAGAGAAAGCTTTCGACAAAATTCAACACCCATTTATGATAAAAACCCTGCAGAAAGTAGGCATAGAAGGAACTTTCCTCAACATGATAAAGGCCATATATGACAAACCCATAGCCAAAATCGTTCTCAATAGTGAAAAACTTAAACCATTTCCTCTGAGATCAGGAACAAAACAAGGTTGCCCAATCTCACCACTATTATTCAACATAGCTGTGGAAATTTTAGCCACAGCAATCAGAAAAGAAAAAGAAATAAAAGGAATCCAAATCAGAAAAGAAAAAGTAAAGCTGCCATTGTTTACAGATGACATGATACTATACATAGAGAATCCTAAAGATGCTACCAGAAAACTACTAGATATAAACAATGAATTTGGTAAAGTAGCAGGACACAAAATTAATGCACAGACATCTCTTGCATTCCTATAAACTAATGATGAAAAATCTGAAAGAGAAATTAAGGAAACAATCCCATTTACCATTGCAACAAAAAGAATAAAATACATAGGAATAAACCTATCTAAGGAGACAAAACACCTGTATGTAGAAAGCTATAAGACACTGATGAAAGAAATTAAAGATGATACAAACAGCTGGAGAGATATATCATGTTCTTGGATGGGAAGAATCAATATTGTGAAAATGACAATACTACCCAAAGCAATCTGCAGATTCAATGCAATCCCTATCAACCTACCAATGGCATTTTTCACAGAACTAGAACAAAAATTTTCACAATTTGTATGGAAACACAGAATACCCCGAATAGCCAAAACAATCTTGAGAAAAAAAACGGAGCTGGAGGAAGCAGGCTCCTTGACTTCAGACTATACTACAGAACTACAGTAATCAAGACAGTATGGTACTGACCCAAAAACAGAAATATAGATCAATGGAACAGGATAGAAAGCCCAGACATAAACCCACGCACATATGGCCACCTTAACCTTGAAAATGGAGGCAAGAATATACAATAGAGAAAAGATAGTCTCTTCGTGATGCTGATAAAACTGGACAGCTACACATAAAAGAATGAAATTAGAACACTCCCTAACACCATGCACTAAAATAAACTCAAAATGGATTAAAGACCGAAATGTAAGGACAGACACTATAAAACTCTTAGAGGAAAACATAGGCAGAACACTCTATGACATAAATCACAGCAAGATCCTTTTTGACACACCTCCTAGAGAAATGGAAATAAAAACAAAAATAAACAAATGGGACCTAATGAAACTTAAAAGCTTTTGCACAGCAAAGGAAAACATAAACAAGGCAAAAAGACAACCCTCAGAATGAGAGAAAATATTTGCAAATGAAGCAACTGACAAAGGATTAATCTCCAAAATTTACAAGCAGCTCATGCAGCTCCATATCAAAAAAACAAACAACCCAATGCAAAAATGGGCAGAAGACCTAAATAGGTGTTTCTCCAAAGAAGATACACAGATTGCCAACAAACACATGGAAGGATGCTCAACACCACTAATCATTAGAGAAATGCAAATCAAAACCACAACTAGGTATATCACCTCACACCAGTCAGAATGGCCATCATCAAAAAATCTACAGTCAATCTATGCTGGAGAGGGTGTGGAAAAAAGGGAACCCACTTGCACTGTTGGTGGGAATGTAAATTGATACAGCCACTATGGAAAACAGTATGGAGGTTCCCTAAAAAAACAGAAATAAAACTACCATACTACCCAGCAATCCCACTACTGGGCATATACCCTGAGAAAACCATAATTCAAAAAGAGTCATGTACCACTGCAGCTCTATTTACAATAGCCAGGACATGGAAGCAACCTAAGTGTCCATCTACAGATGAATGGATAAAGAAGATGTGGCACATAAATACAATGGAATATTACTCAGCCATAAAAAGAAAATTGAGTTCTTTGTAGTGAGGTGGATGGACCTAGAGTCTGTCATACAGAGTGAAGTAAGTCAGAAAGAGAAAAACAAATACCATATGCTAACACATACACATGGAATTTTAACAAAAATGGTCATGAAGAACCTAGGGGCAGGATGGAAATAAAGATGCAGACCTACTAGAGAATGGACTTGAGGACATGGGGAAGGGGAAGGGTAATCTGGGACAAAGTGAGAGAGTGGCATGGACATATATACATTACCAAATGTAAAACCGATAGCTAGTGGGAAGCAGCCGCATAGCACAGGGAGATCAGCTCGGTGCTTTGTGACCACCTAGAGGGGTGGAATAAGGAGGGTGGGAGGGAGGGAGATGCAAGAGGGAAGAGATATGGGGATATATGTATATGTATAGCTGATTCACTTTGTTATAAAGCAGAAACGAACACACCATTGTAAAGCAATTATACTCCAATAAAGATGTTAAAAAAAAAAAAGAGACTTCTACCACAATGTTCATAGCACCTCTATTTACAATAGCCAGGACACGGAAGCAACCTAAGTGTCCATCAACAGATGAATGGATAAAGAAGATGTGGCACATATATACAGTGGAATATTACTCAGCCATAAAAAGAAACAAAACTGAGTTCTTTGTAGTGAGGTGGATGGACCTAGAGTCTGTCATACAGAGTGAAGTAAGTCAGAAAGAGTGAAACAAATACCATATGCTAACACATATACATGGAATCTAAGGAAAAAAATGGTTCTGAAGAACCTAGGGGCAGGACAGGAATAAAGACGCAGATATAGAGAATGGACTTGAGGACACGGGGAGGGGGAAGGTTAAGCTGGGACAAAGAGAGTGGCATGGACATATATACACTACCAAATATAAAATAGATAGCTAGTGGGAAGCAGCCACATAGCACAGGGAGATCAGCTGGGTGCTCTGTGACCACCTGGAGGGGTGAGATAGGGAGGGTGGGAGGGAGACGCAAAAGGAAGGAGATATGGGGATATATGTATATGTATAGCTGATTCACTTTGTTATAAAGCAGAAACTAACAAACCATTGTAATGCAATTATACTCCAATAAAGATGTTTAAAAAAAAAAGCACCTGAAAGAAAATGACTGGTTCCACTAATCATGTCATTAATGGTATTAATCACTGTTACATTCCTAACCATGTTTATCACTGCTTCTGGGAAAGCAGCTATATGGCCACTAGGCAGTAAGGCATCCTTCAATATATCATAGCATAGTTAGGCATCCCAAAGCATATCATAACATATGATCATCATGAAACTTAGGTACTTAAAATATTAGGTATTCAAAACATAAATCTTATCCACGTGAATGTACATAATTACACATAAACCAATGATTTCCAGGAGTGATGTGTTCTGTGCAGTTTAAAGCCACAGCTATAAATTTCAAAAGTTACCAGAAAATAATAACAATAAATGAACACAAATACTCTAATATATATAGTTCCCTTTACTCAGTAAACCTTATGCACGTTTGCATTTATTTTTTTAAAGGTTAAAAATAGTTCTACAGCATCATGTGTTGTCTCTCATGCTATAGAGGATAAACACATTTTCAAATATTCCTTCAGTCACTTTCTCATCATTATTATTAGGCACTATTAGTTTTATTTTGCCCTTTTATCATCTCACAGAATATTACAAGTGCAAATTGTAAGGCCAACTGGCCCGAGGCAGGGGAACGCAATCAGATTCACAGGTTGCATCAGACCGAAACTCTCTGGACCACCCAGCTCCAGAAACTGACCTGGAGACTTACCGGACCACCCAGTTCCAGAAACTGACCTGGGGACTTTCCACCCGGCCCAGCCTTCCCGCCTTTCGAGGGGCGGGACTAACGGTCCCAAGACTGATGCAACCGGCACCGGATATTGCCACAATACCCGAAGAGACCACCAAATAAGGAATACCCTGCGCCCTCCCAGATTCACCACACCCCTTTCCCTTCTTCCCCTATAAAATCTTGCCCAACCCTCGCCCGGGTGCGACTTCTCTGGCCCCTTTCTCTCGCACCAGTGAAACTCGCCGGGGAGCGCTCCCTAATAAAGCTCACTTGAAGCTTTCCTGTTTCGTGGTGCTGTTTGTTAAGATCCGACCTTACACAAATAACAGGGAACAAAAGAAAACGAATGTTACGTGCATCTGTTAAGTACCACAGCAAATAAAGTTACTTGTTTATTTGCTCACCTTTTCTCTGGCCAGGAGAAGCTATGTCTTCAAGCTTCAGAGAAATATTGGCCTCTCATATGAAATCACATACACAAACACACACACACACAACTATGAATTACTTTAATCAAACATAAAGTATTCAGTGTGTAAAACCAAATTGCAGGCAGATGAAAAGGTGATTACTCCTAGCTAATAATGGATACTATATCTTTCTTTTAAAAGTGAGGAATATAACAAAGAGCCATGTTGTGAATATATTTTTCCAAAAGACAATATGTTTTTCTTTTCATATTATCTTAGCTCAAAGCAGTTTTATAAAGCACTCAATTTTTCCTAGGGACAGAATGTAATTATATGTGAATTATTCTTTGCTAGTGTTTTAGCTGGTCATGTGACTCATGAGGAAATCAAATCAATATGTTCACTTTGCTTCTCTTATAAAGGCAAAAGGATGCCCAATTTGAATCACTGCCACGTTGTCATTTTTTTTCAGAGAAACCTCAGAGCAGAATTCTTCACCTTCAGTGTTACAACAAATCTTCTTACTTATAACAAATCAGGGGAAAAGTGGCTTTTTTTCAGTTAAGATTTTCTTCTACATGTCTAAATATGGAACTATCCAGAGGTATGACAAATTCCATTAAAAAACAGCTGAAGGTGTTAGATACATGTAAGACCTTTGTGTGTGTGGTTTTAAAGAATCAGTTTATTATTTCAAAGTTCTGTTGCTATGTATCTCTTATAAGAGGTGAAGAGAGGTTTCTGTGTTTTCATAATACATTTTTAATTTATTCTAAGTCCTTTAATTATTTTTCCAATGAAACCTATGACCCACTTACTCTGCAATGAAAAACAGTGTTGGGGTGTATGGTTCATGAATGCAGAATATGACCTGTATTCAACAAAAAGTAAGCTAAGAACCCAATGCACATATCAAAATTAGTTCAGGGTGTTCATAAATGTGGAAAGTTTTATCTTCTAATTTTTCAAATAGTTTCATAAAATTTTAATTTTCATTATATATATAAAACATGCTCATTGTAAAACTTGAGAACAACATTTTAAAGGTCTTGAAATCCTTCCACCAGAGATCACAACATTTAATATTTCATTCACATTCTCTTCATATTTCTATATATCCACATGCATACATATTTTAAAGAAAGTACAACAGATGAGAGAGAAAACTAAACAAAGAACAGTGAGCCAGCTGGAAGTTCACATGATTTTAAACATGAAGAAAATACTGTGAGTTCTGTATCAGTACTTGTAGTAGACAGCTTCTGACATAGTCCCATGATCCCTGTCTCCCCAAGTTCCCAATCTTATGTAATCCCCTCCCCTCCATTGTGGGTTGGATCTAATAACTGGCTTCCAACAAATGGAATACACCAAAAGTGATGAGATATCTCTTGTGTAACTAGGTTACAAAACACTGTGAATTCCATCTTTTCAGTTCTCTCTCTTGCTTGCTTTCTTGCTCTCTTGCTCTCTCTTGCTCTCTCTTGTTTTTGCTCTTTTTGAGTGGTTGCTCTGATGAATCAAGCTGGAGAGGTCCGCATTGCAAGGAACTAAGGATGGCCTCCAGCCAACCACCAGCAAGGAACTGGGGCCCTCACTCCAATAACCCCTGAAGAACTGAATCCTGCTGCATTGGTTTCCTATTGCTGCTATAACAAATTATCACAAACTTAGCAGTTTAAGACAACACAACTTTATTATCTTACAGTTCTGGAAATCAGAAGTTTGAATTGAATCTCACTGGGCTAAACTCAAGGCATCAGCAGTGCTGCATTCCTTTCTGGAGGTTCTAGAGCAGAATCCATTTCCTTGCCTATTCCAGTTTCTAGAGGCTAACTGAAATCAAGCAGAACCCTGTGTGGCCCTCCCAAGTACAAAAGCCTTTCCTGTCTCCCGTTTCTTGTTGGTAGGAAAAAGGTTTCAGCCTCTTAGACCTCCCCTGTGTTCCAAAGGGCAGATTCAAACAGTTAATTAGAGGAGTGAGGGAATGCAGAAATAAAGGAAAGGCAGTCAAAAAATGATAATGCAGCCGATGTGGCAGGGTCCTGGTTCCTCCTCAAGGGATATACATAACAATCTGATATGTATCTCGGAGTTCTTCTACAGGAACTAAGCCCCCACCCGGGTGGAGGATGGCAACTTCAGGCTGAGCACAAGCACATGGACCCCAGACTGGTTGGAACCAGAAGGCTGATGATAGAGATTCCTGGAACATCAGCCTGTTACCTCCCCACCAAGCAATGAGAGGAAGGTCACACACCCTGCAGCCCTCCCCCCAAATTTTGCCTATAAAAACTCTTCCCTGAAAACCATTGGGGAGTTCAGGTCTTTTGAGCATGAGCCACCCATTCTCATTCCTTGGTCCTGCAATAAACCTTTCTCTGCTCCAAACTCCTACGTTTTGGTTTGTTTGGCCTCACTGTGCGTAGGGCACATGAACTTGGCTTTGACAACATGACCACATTTTTTGACTCACACCCCACCCTTTTTTATCTTCAAAGCCATGCAGCAATGAATGGACAGCTCTAGCTCACTGTATCACTCTCACACTGATTTCTCTTCTGTCTCCCACTTCTACCTTTAATGCCCCTTGTGATTACACTGGGCTCACCCAGATAATCCAGGATGATCTCCCTATTTTAAGGTCAGCTGATTAACAACCTTAATTTCTATCTGCAACTTTAATTCCCCTTTGTCATGTAACATAACATATTCACATGTTCCAGGGATTAGGACATAGGCTTCTTTAGGGAACCATTATCCTGCTTACCACAACTGCCAATAACCAAGTAAGTGAGCTTGGAAGTGAATCCTTCCACAGTGGAGCCTTCACATGAGCCTCTAGCCCTGGCTGACACTTTGACTGCAGCCTCGTAAGAGACCCTGAAGCAGAGGACCCAGCTAAACCATATCCAGATTCCTGTCCCATATAAACTGTGAGATAATAAACGTATATTGCTTTAAATTGTGAAATTCTGGGTAATTTATTACACAGCAACAACTAATACAGTACTTTAAGTTATTGTTTTTATTTTCACATTTTCCCTCGATTTTATTTTGGCATCCTTTTAATTAAAAATAAATGTACTCCACTGATTTCAAGTTGTGGAAATTAGGAGTTACATTTAAGTTCAATAGCTAAAATGATCAATTATGACAGTGTTTGTAATGAAAAGCTCCAATTTGCAACACTCACACAGTAATTCTATTACATCAACAATACAAATCACTCTTCTTTTAGCAACAGACTGATCCTCAAAATATGATTACAGTATAGAAAGATGATCAGTCAGAAGAAAAGGCATGGTGGCCCAGCTACACCACAATGCTTGTAATTATAAAGAAATTGTGGTACATTCAACTGAAATTTTAGCTGCTTAAATCAAATTAATGTGTTGCTAGTTAAATTTTTTCTTCTTCAGAAATTAAGAATGCTTTTTTCTTCTTTGTAAAACAAGGAACACCAAGAGACGATACTGCTTTAAAAAATGAAAAGTTGATTTACCTTTTAAAACTTTTGTTATATTCAATGGGTGACATCTATACCAATTGATCTGTAACTGATTCACTCAATTGGTTAAATCATGGAGATAATGAGTGAAGCTAATTGCCCTAGGTAGACTAGAGCTCAAGAGTTTGTTTCTTTAGCACTATGTTCCCATCAGCCAAATGATCACTCTTTTAAAAAACCATTAGGAGGGACTTCCCTGGTGGCACAGTGGTTAAGAATCCGCCTGCCAGTGCAGGGGACACGGGTTTGATCCCTGGTCCGGGAAGATCCCACATGCCACGGAGCGACTAAGCCCGTGTGCCACAACTACTGAGCCTGTGCTGTAGAGCCTGCGGGCCACAACTACTGAAGCCCACGCGCCTAGAGCCCGTGCTCTGCAACAAGAGAAGCCACTGCAATGAGAAGCCCGCACACAGCATCAAAGACCCAACACAGCGATAAATAAATAAATTTATGGGGGAAAAAAAACACATTAGGAATATTAGTCGAAACTCTGTCTCTCATTAGTAAGAAAGTCTAAAATTGTACATTTCCATATGCTTGTATTTGGTAACTATTCAGAGAGATTACCTGTTTAATACTAACCAGTTAGGTTTCGTTGTTACTTCTAAGAAAACAAATCATACAATTTATTTTATAAACTGAAGCCAGTATTGTTCTAAGTGCGTTTTCATATATTACTTCATTTAATCCCCATAACATCCTTATTCAGTAGGTATTATTATTCCCATTTTATAGATGGGAAAACTGAAGCACAGAAGTGATAAGGAACTGGCTTAATATCACACAGCTAACAATTGGCAGTACTGAGATTCAAATCTACTTTACTCACTATACTAGAAAAGAGTTCTAAGAGCTTTGAGAGTTTTAATTGTTCTTAAATTCAGATGTCTAAGTAGAAAAAAACATATTTAGGATTCTCACGGGTTGAATTGTGTTCCCTAAAAATTCACATGATGAAGCAGTACTAAACTCCAGTACCTCAAAATGTGACCTTACTTGGAAACAGGATCACTGCAGATGTAATTAAAGATGAGGTCATTAGGGTGGGCCCTAATCCAATATGATTGGTATCTTTATAAAAAGCGGAAATATGGACACAGAGACAGAGACACACATAGAGAGAAGATGATTTGAAGAGGAGCTGGTAGAAGATGGCCATCTATAAGCTAAGGAGAGAGGTCTGGAACAGATCCTTCCTGCACACCCCTCATAGCCCAACTCTGCTAACACCTTGATTTTGAACTTCCAGCCTCCAGAACCGTAAGAAACCAAACTGCTTTTTGAAGACCACACTGAATCAAAAGATATGAGCTGTGAGATGTTAAAAAAGCTCTGCTGAACGTGCCTCTTTCTACAAGTTCAGGAAAACTAATTTCATTTAAAAATGAGCAACAGAAAATGACAGAAGTAAAATCCCAAACAAAGTTATTATAAAAGAGAATACAAAGCAGAATGACATCTCTCCTCTCAATGTGCGTTTGTCCTGGAAGGGAGCTTGGGATGCAGTTTTGAGAGTTCATAACGCCTAGGTGATCCAACCCCATCAACCTTACCACATACCGCTTGCACCCATTCTAGTTCCACTCGCTTTTCTCAAATTGGTCCACTGTACTCTCTAGTAAATACTTGTAGAGTACTTGGGTTCGCAGAGTATTTTAGGGTTTTCCTATTTTCTGGTCTGTGAGATGATCCATTGTTTCCCTATGCTCATTCCATCACAGATTGCTCGGGTCGTGTAGCTGTCATTTGCCCCCAGCCTCTTATACTTAGGGCTTATGAGAATATCTTATCACATACATTTTTGCAGATGCTGTTCACGGATTAATATTAAAATGTTAATATTAATATATCACATGCACAGTTCACTCACCCGTTCTGGTGTCAGCAGTCCCGGTCCCGCCCCTGCTCAGCCTCCGGGCCTGAGCCCGGTCCCCAGCACCGGGCCACGGGCCCCTGCGAACAGGCGCCATACAGTGACTCTCAGTGGGGGAGTGCAGGGGGGGATGACGCATCGACGAGGATGGCGTTTGCCTGATAGGTGGTGCGAACCAGACTCCTTGTGAACGAGTCTGGGACCAGAGGCCTCTGGCCTCCGCCACACGCCGGTATTTCTCACCCTAGGGCTGTCCTGCCAGCCCCCGTAGAACCCCCGAGATCCCGCGAGATCCCGAGAGATCCCGCGAGATTTGGCTTCCTCTGGGGAATGTAGTAACGGTGGCCACACCTTGAGCCTAATTCTGCCATCCTGTAAGCCACGCCTCGCAGTCAGCGCGCCCCAGCCCATTCTCTCCCTGCCCCTCCATCTGTACCCACATTTACACCTCCACACACACCCGAAGCCACAAAGTATACCCTGCGCGCTCCAACTGCACTCTGTTTTTACCTTCCCGGGAAACCCCACACTCCATCCAGCCGGACCAGGCCCTGGTCCTCGCCCCGGCCTGCAGGCATCCCCTATGCTGTTGAAAAGGGAACATTTACGGATGGAGGGGCTTGGGTAAATGGGCCCGTTTCCTCATCGCAGGGTGCTGGCAGTTGGGCTGGGTCCGAGAGAGCAGTGCCCTGAGTCTGTTCTTCAGGGGAGAGGCTCCAGGTACAGGCAGCGATGGTCTCCTGGGACGAATTCTAGACACCTAACTACTACTGGGAGAAACAACTGGCCCCAACGATGTACAGCGGAACCGGTGTGTTCGGGTTGCTTTGGCCTTGGACCTTGGGGCCCCATGGTTCCTGGCCAGAGGCCCACATCACTGCCCCAGGAGAGACTTGCGCCCCTTGCATGTGCAGTCCATTCCCCCGTTCTGGCCTCCGGCAGTCCTGCCCCTACACAGTCTCGGAGCCAGAGCCCTGTCCCGGACACCTGGCCACAGGCCCTGAGCAGAGGCGGTGCTGCACTGTGACTCTTGAGTAGGAGGGAAGGCATTGAGGAGGATTGGGCTTAATGGGTGGCATAAGCCACACTCCTTACGGAGGAGTCTGGGACAAGGGGCCTCCAACACTGGGGCACCCAGGTGTAAAAGAAAAATAAATTAATTAATTTAAAATAAGACTATAAAGTTTCAATTATGCAAGATGAAAAAGTTCTAGAGACCTGCTGTACAACATTGTGTTTATAGTTAACAGTGTAGTAAAAGTTTACAGTTAAAATTTTGTGAAGAGGGTAGATCTCATGTTGGTTTTTTAATCACAAAAAAAGGCTATAAAATACATACAATTGCATGTAAAGGATGTTTTTTAAAAATGTATCATGCCAGTCTGTGTGTGTATGTGTACAGGTATGGAATTAAACACATAAAAATATAAACAGTGGTACCTCTAGTGGTGAGATTCTGGTTGAATCTTTTTTTTTCTTTTTTTCTGTTTTCTAATTTTTCTAAAGTGAAATTAAGCTATGTTTATAGCTTTTTTAAAATATAGCTATATTTATAACCAGAGACCTACCCAGGAAATTGATTTCTGTTGTTTCAGATCTCCTTGGTTCTCTCTTACATTTCTGAAATCAAAGAGGACTGCCCCATAAGGAGACAGAACTCCTGTCCAGGATCAGACATCTCCTTCATTTGAAGCATGGTTGCATCCCAGGAATCATTTTTTACCACTTTCATCATTCCAGTCCCTTGGTTTTTACAAGGTATAATTCTCTCATCCCTAAGGGATCTTAAGAAATGCTGAGCCCTTTGTTCCTGTCCATTCTGCCACTGAAGCTGCCGCCACCTCTTGTCTACCACAGGGACTTTTTTCTGTAACCCACACCTGCCAATATGCTATGCTAGCAGCAGATGCTCTCACAGGAAGTGCTCTTATTTGACATGCTTCTGATTC
Source organism: Leucopleurus acutus (assembly GCF_964270905.1). NCBI lineage: Eukaryota > Metazoa > Chordata > Mammalia > Artiodactyla > Delphinidae > Leucopleurus > Leucopleurus acutus. The sequence continues at coordinate 107,928,050 of NC_139148.1, read as the reverse complement.
TGCTTTTGTTAGTGGGAGTGGAAGGGGTTAAATGATAGATGGTATACTAATTGTGGAAATGGGAATGGGTGTTTGAAGGCACTGCTCCTGTGTAGAGTCCAGTAGCAGGTATGAGTGATAGAATGGGTGAGGAGGTGCAGTGGAAGAGAATATTGCTATGATCCTTCACTTTCTTCACACAGATTTTTTTCTTCTCTTGCTCTGAAGCTCCCACAGGATTTAAAAGGCCTCTTCCCCAGCCGCATAGCACAGGGATATCAGCTCCGTGCTTTGTGACCACCTGGAGGGGTGGGATAGGGAGGGTGGGAGGGAGGAAGATGCAAGAGGGAAGAGATATGGGATCATATGTATATGTATAACTGATTCACTTTGTTATAAAGCAGAAACTAACACACCATTGTAAAGCAATTACACCCCAATAAAGATGTTAAAAAAAAAAGTAAACCAAGTTTTCATCGTATTCAATTCAAATACTGCAAAAAAAAAAATTAAAAAATAAAAAAAAATAAAAGGCCTCTTCCCACCTCCCCTGCACTCTCCTGCTCAGAGAAATACCCATATCCCTCCTCCAGCATCACCACCTTCATAAGTGCCTGTAAGGGACAAGTGCCAGGCCCACCCCTACCATCAAAAATGGCATTAGCTGCTGCCAGGCCTGATTCTTTCCTCCTTTGCTCCACCACCATTTATACTCTTCCTCTATTGCACCAGCACTGAATTTAGATACAGCAGGAAAAATACCAGCACATGCCCATCTTTCCAAGTGTACAGGGGACATTAGGATCTACAAAATATCATAGTATCTCCTCTCCTCCCCCTCAAACAGTTTCACGTTTATTCCCCCGACAGCCCTCTTCTTTTCCTTTACTCCTATCCCAAGTAACCAAGGTTGTTAACGGTTAGTCATCTCTGAGAGAAGAGAGTTCTGGTACGACGGTCATTTTTATCATCCACCCCCTCATCTCACCATACCCATTCCAAAGGTGTTCAGATCTTGGCCCCCCTTATCCCAGGGGAGGTTTATGCTGCCAGCCTGTATTTGGTTTTCTACAATCCTGACCACTTGAACCGAATTACGCTAAGACAGGAGTGACTTAGAGAACAGAAAGGAGGAGAATGCTGCTTATGATACCTAAGCACTCCTTACTCCATGCCAGGACCCCAGGGAGAAGGCACAGCCCCAGAGGGAAATGGCTGCATGGGGTATTTAGAGAGACTGGACCCTTGGCATTAGGGCTTCTGGCACTGGAAGACACCTCCAACCCCCACTGGCTGTGGAGAAGCAGACATGCCCACCCTCAAGGCACCACGTGGACTTGGGACAGTGAGAGTACCAGGGACAATAACAATGGATTGAAAGCCCCATAGAAGGCCCTCCCCCTCCCATTCTTGGGTAATTCACAGGAAGAGGAGAGGCCCTTAAATAGTGAATGAAATTGAACTTTCCATCACCTCAGTGGGATGGAGGGAAAATGCAGATTCAAACTGCCGCTTCTGAGCAAACCTGCCCCGAGGTACACACTACACAGAAGACACAGCAAGTAGGTGCACACTCTTTATTACTAGTTAGAATCAGGAAACCTCTGACAAAGGTTGAGCTTGGTGAGCTGGAATCTCCTGGGGGAACTCGAGGACACGTTTTGCTCAGACTGGAGGCTGATCTGACTTCCCAGCCCCGGGGCTCCACTTGCCTCTGAGAAGCTGGCAGAGAACACACCAAGTGGAAGAGAAGGGCCCACGAGCATTCTCAAGCGTGCTCGTCCCAGTCCAGTTCTAGTTTTAACCCATTTAGTCCTCCCAAGAGAAGCGCCATCCAAAGTACGATGTCTGTCCTTGGAATCCATTTTGTTCTTCATCCACTGAACAGAAAGGGGCTTGGGATGGTGGCTGCCCGAAGCTGAGGGCTCAAACGCTCCCCCAAGCACTGTCCTTCTTTAAGACAGTCGCCCAGTGGTCTTTCAGGCAACCAGGAAACTAGCTGTCCCTCTCAAGGGAGGAAATGAGGAATCAGAAAAGTCCTGCCTGCAATTTTGTTAGGCCACTTTTCCACTCTTTGCCACTACTCACTTGTCTCACATGGGACCAGTGAGATGAGCAGTTCAGCAATCAAGTCCTTCCATTAAAGTCTCTTTGAGGTTGCTCCCAGAACTGCAAAAATATCTGGATGTTATATCAATTAGGTTTACCTGAAGGTTACAATACATGCAAGACAAATAAGTCACCTCTGATCTGTAATGTATCTCAAATTATGCTCTCTCCTGTCATCTAACCAAACTCACCAAAAAGAGTTATGTGTGCACTAGATAATTCCACATAATTCTAGCTCCTATCATACACTAGGCAATCAATAACTAATTACTTAAATGAAATCCAACAAATTTGCTATCATCTATAGTATTTAACACTGCAATCCCCCCCAACACTTCTGAATTAACTCCATGTCCCAACAGAGAAATCCTAACAAAATTATTTTGCCCCCCTTTTCCCCCTAATAAGTGCCAAAGCATCTCTTCTTCCCCGACTTCTCACTCTTCTTGGCTTCAGCCAGTGGTGGGGGGATGGGGGTCTCACTGAGGTGTGGGTCAGTCAGAAACGAAGAGTTATTTCTTTAGACTCTTGAGAGATCTTCTAATGGGACAGGTTCAGATTCTTCAGCAACAAGCAAATTCTGTGGGGCTCAGAGACACAAAAAGAGGCCCTCACCTATAAAACTTAAAAACAAGAAGAAAACATGAATACTGCAGTAGGTTACAAAGCAACAATAGCATTTTCAAGGAAAAGCAGTGCTCCTAAAATTCAATACAGCTTATAACTCTAAAAACACATGGCTGTTCCCAGGCAAAGACATAGTATTTTCAGGAAAAGAAGGTTAATAAAACAGACATGAGTGAAAAAGAAAATAAATTCTTCATGACTTCAGCATCTCCAGGGTGTCAACGAATCAGCATCAGCCATCCAGAATCCAGCCCCTGCAAACACACAAGAAATTAGGAGAAATCCCTTATTTTAAAAGTGTGATACTCAAAGTGGTCTATCTTTGTTAAAATAAATGTACAAAATAAGAATATAAATGTGTGTGTGTATATATATATTTGTGTGTGTACTCAGATGATAAAAATTGCTTAATTTGGGTAATGGGATAATGAATTATTTCATTTAATTTTCTATATCATGATTTTGGTTTTCAAATTTTCTGTGAAGTAAATGAATTACTTTTTAATCAAAAGGTGGGGGGGCTTCCCTGGTGGCGCAGTGGTTGGGAGTCCGCCTGCCGATGCAGGGGACATGGGTTCGTGCCCCGGTCTGGGAGGATCCCACGTGCCGCAGAGCGGCAGGGCCCGTGAGCCATGGCCGCTGGGCCTGAGCATCCGGAGCCTGTGCTCCGGGACGGGAAAGGCCACGGCGGTGAGAGGCCCGCGTACCGCAAAAAAAAAAAAAAAAAAAAAAAAAAGGGGAGGTTGTTAGGAAATTGGTTTTTCTTTGGAGTGTTTCCATTCTTACTTACCTTCCTGAAATTACTGGGTTTGTCCTGGGTCCGGGCCTTCACTCTCAACTGCCATGCAGACTTTCTTGCATTTATAGCACACCTTGCGCCATTGAAAATTCATCACTTTACACGACGGGCACTCCCAATTATTAGGACTGAAGCATGAGGCAGGCTTCCCCCGATGCTGGGAATCTGAGGCTTTTTTCCCTTTTGGTTGCTTGGCCTTCTTTTCCTGAGGCTGCTGTTTCTTTGGGCTTTTTCTCACATCATGGATTGTGCTGCCTCCCGGGGGGGATGTCCCCTGGGAATTCTCTGGACCTTCTTCTTGCTTGTGGCTCTCGCTCTTCCCCAGGGGATATGTTTCCTGGAGCAGCAGTGGATATTCGTTCTGGCTGTGGCTCCTGCTGTCTCCCAGGGAATATTCCCCCTGGAGGTTCTCGGTATATTCCTGGCAGCAGCAATTCTGGTCATACGGTAGGGCTATCTCTTCCTGGGCCCCCACTGCAGCCCACAGGCCAGGTGGGTAGGTTCCCGGAGTAGAGCTCTGGGGTGTGACTGCTGCTATTGTTGCTGTCGCGGTGGCTGCTCCTTCCGTAACTGCTGAGGATGGTAAAGATGTCGAGTACGGGAATCCCGCTGGGAATGGCACATGGAATGCGAATGGCTGTGGCACCTGCACTGGCACAGGGGGTTGCATGACCTGGGCCCAGGGGCTCTGGGACCCCGGTACATAAACCACAGCTGCTGTGGCTGCCATCTGGCCCTCTGACTGAGGCACGCCCTGTGCCTCCACAGCTACCATCTGGCCCTGCTCCCCTGCATCCATGGCCCACGCTGTGGCCCCAAGCTGCTCGGGTTGAGGCTGAGGCACCATTTCATGGGCCAATGGGGCTACATGGACCAATCTCTGGAGCTGGAGCAGTTGCCCATGCAACATATCTCGCTCATCCAATGCCTCCCGCAAGGCGGCCTGCGTGCTTTGCAGCTGCACTGCTGCCTCCTCGTGCCCCTCACACAGGCGCCTCAACTCGCAGGAGACGGCCCGGGAAGCCGCCTCGCATTCCCCTAACTTCTCCTGGAACTGCCGAATCCAGCACGCCTGCTGCTCCCGCTGCCTCGCGCCCACACGCACGCTCAAGGCCAGCGCGCTCCAGGCACAGGCCCTCTTGGTGGTGCACGGCACCTGCGGGTCAGTGACGACGACGCGCAGCTGATCCTCTACCTCATTCCAGGACCGCGAGCAGAAAGCCGTGTAGAAATCAGGGCCGCCCCCGTTCATGAGGACTTCATTGTTGATGAATCTGATCACCTCACTGTGGCGGAACCCGCTGGCATGGTCCCCAAAGTGCACGGCCATGGCCGCTGCGGCCTAGTCAACCAACCGCCTCACGGGAGATGCCGCCTGCCGCCGCCGCCGCCACCACCAGTAAAGCCCCTCACCTCCCGGCTCAGTCCTCCTTCAGTTCTAGCCCAGTCCTGGCCTCCTCCTCGGCCTCTTTCCTCTGTCACGGTCCGGCTTTCCTCACAGAAAGTAAAGCAGATCCCCTCACTGCGCCAACCCCAAAATGGCAGACGCAAGCGCCACGGGTCACACGTGAGCTCCGAGTCGCCCTGCAAGGCCTGCTGGGACCAACCTCGCTGCCAGAGCCCCTCCTATTGGGTGAGCAGGCCGGAAGCTGCACTGAGTGCCCCTCCTACCGGGCTAGCAGGCTGGAAGCTGCACTGAGTGACGCACTGAACCCAGACGTGGCAGAGGCGGGAAGCTACACTGGGTGCCACAGTGAATCCAGACGTGGCAGAGGGGAGGGGGGAGTAGGAGCAGGCAGCGGGGCGCAGGCGCACAGTGGCAGCTAGCATAGCGGATCCCTTGGAGATGCTAATAGTTGCCAATCCCACACCTAGGGCCTGCAACCACACACACACACACACACACACACACACTCCTGTTCTAAAAGGAAGGGTGAGTCAATGGAGGTCGGAGAACTTCTGGGGGAGGGAGGGAGTTGAGGTGGAGGAGACGGGGGCTGCAAGACCCCTAGTTTAGGGAGGTAAATAGGGTGCAAGTTTGGCATCTTTCAAAACCTAGGAAAGGGGAGGGACAGTGCTGGGAGAGACTTGAGAGAGAAGGCTGTGCTTGTACTACTGTTACAGGGAAGAACAAAATTTGACTCCATGTTGGATCCGTTTCTTTTACTGTGACCTTTGCTTTCCATTGTTTTTGTTCTGTCTCTAGCTATAGGCATACATAATGGCCTGCCTCAGGGAAACCTGCCCCTCTGCCTGAATGTTAAGCTAAAGTGCCTTTTATTTACAATAGCCAGGACATGGAAGCAACCTAAATGTCCATCAACAAAAGAATAGATAAAGAAGGTATAGTACATATATACAATAGAATATTACTCAGCCATTAAAAGGAACGAAATTGGGTCATTTGTAGACACGTGGATGGACCTAGGGAGTGTCATGCAGAGTGAAGTAAGTCAGAAAGAGAAAAACAAATATCATATATTAATGCATATATATGGAATCTAGAAAAATAGTAGAGATGATCTTATTTGCAAAGCAGAAATAGAGACACAGAGGTAGAAAATAAATGTATGGATACCAAGGGGGAAAGGGGTAGTGGGAGGAATTGGGAGATGGGGACTGACACATATACACTATTGATACTATATATAAAATAGACAACTGATGGGAACATACTTTATAGCCCAGGAAACTCTACTTAATGCACTGTAGTATCCCAAATGGGAGGGAAATCCAAGAGGGAGGGGATATATGTATATGTATGGCTGATTCATTTTGCTGTGCAGTAGAAGCTAACACAACATTGTAAAGCAACTATACTCCAATAAAAATTAATTAATAAAAAAAAAAAGTGCCTTTGTTCAGCTCACAGGGAAACACCCTGACCCTGCCCACCTGTGAATGGCTGCAGAAAAGAAGAAATTAACACATCCCCTCCCTGAGGCTGATAAAAACTAGGAGATATTTTGCAAGACTTATGGCCTTTTTACTTTAATTCCTCACCTCCTCCCCCTCTCTGTTCTATAAAAGAAACTAGCATCCAGACCCCGATAAGATGGTACTCTAGGACACTAGTCTGGCATCTTCTCAGATGCCTGGCTTTCCTAATAAAGTCGCTATTCCTTGCCTCAACACCTCACCTCCCAGTTTATTGGCCTGTTGTGCAGCAAGCAGAGCGAACTTGGACTCGGTAACAAATTTGGCTTAGCCATCCAGGAGCCTTGCTGCTCGTGGCTAGACGGCCCGGGTCAGGGAATTTTGGGGCAAGGCCCTAGCAGCTGCTGGGACCATTTGTCCTGAGGATATTCCCTTCAAAATTCCCTGAAGCAGCACCAGCTACCCCAGCACTTGGCAGTTGGAGCAAGGAGTTGACGAACTTCTGTGAGTTGACGGACTCGGCCTTTGCTGGGTAAGTTGCTCTGGTGTGTATAACCAGGAATAAATTCCCCCCTCAATTTGTTTTGCATTTGGTTGGGGTACCCTACTGGAGAGGGGAATTGTTGGACTCTACCTGATATGGGAACCGGTTCATTTGCTTTTGTTTTGTGTGCATCAATGTTGGAATTTGTTTGTGTTGGAATTTGCTTGTATCTTTTGTGTTGGAATTTGTTTGCATCTTTTGTGTTTTGGTGTTATCAAACTTATAAAAATGGGAAATACTCCATCTATCCCAAAGGAGAGCCCTTTGGGGCATATATTAGATAAATGGGCAAAACATAGCCATGAGCCTATGACTAAGAAAGAGGTGATATATTATTGTAATAGGGTGTGGACCCAATATATGTTAGGATCAGAGGAGCGATGGCCCCTGAATGGCTCACTCAATTATTATACGATCTCACAATTAGAAGTGTTTTGCAAAAGAGCAGGGAAAAGAGATGAGATTTCGTATGTAGAAGCATTTATGCTATTGCATCAGGAGGAAAAGGAGTCAGAGGGCTGCCACCTTATGGTGCGGCGGTCTGAAAGAAAACCCAAGGAGGGACCTAGACAAAAAAGCTTAAACAAAATTTAGGAGATAAAACAAAAACCAAATGAGGATCCATCAGAGTCTCTAGAATAAGGAGGTGAATAACAGAAGGAAGACAGGAGCCTCTCATATGGTAGAAAGAGAGGAAAACTCTGATAATGAATTAAGAGGCCCGAGGACTCCCTTGGACTTGAGGCATCTGATTCTAATTTCCCCCACAGGAGCCCCGGGTAACTCTGACAGTGGGGAACAAGTTGATTGACTTTTTTTTTTTTTTTTTACTTTTGCTATGTGGGATGCATTTTGATATACTTTTTTTTTTAACATCTTTATTGGAGTATAATTGCTTTACAATGGTGTGTTAGTTTCAGCTTTATAACAAAGTGAATCAGCTATACATATACATATATCCCCATATCTCTTCCCTCTTGCGTCTCCGTCCCTCCCACCCTCCCTATCCCACCCCTCTAGGTGGTCACAAAGCACCGAGCTGATCTCCCTGTGCTATGCGGCTGCTTCCCACTAGCTATCTATTTTACATTTGGTAGTGTATATATATGTCCATGCCACACTCTATCTTTGTCCCAGCTTACCCTTCCCCCTCCCCGTATCCTCAAGCCCATTCTCTATCAGGTCTGTGTCTTTATTCCCATCCTGCCCCTAGGTTCTTCATGACCATTTTCTTTTTTTAGATTCCATATATATGTGTTAGCATATGGTATATACAATGGAATATTACTCAGCCATAAAAAGAAACAAAATTGAGTTATTTGTAGTGACGTGGATGGACCTAGAGTCTGTCATACAGAGTGAAGTAAGTCAGAAAGAGAAAAATAAATACTGTATGTTTGACTTTCTAAATGATACGAGTTCCACATATTCTGTGGTAAATACCAAGGTGGCACAGAAAACATCTCAGTTTATCCCGGTCACGGGAGTTTCTGGAGAAGTAGAAAACCGTTTGTTCTTACAACTTCTAGAATGCCAACTAGGGGACCTCACCCTGAAACATCCAGAGTGTCCAATCCCCCTTTTGGGACGAGATCTCCTTTGTAAAAGGGATTCTGGGACACCTAATCTAAAACAATATCCTCTGAGACAAGAGGCCCAAAAGAGTATTCAGCCAATTATGGGAAAGTTTTTGAAAACAGGACTGACTAAACCTTGCAGTCCCCATATAACACCCCTATCCTCCCAGTCAAACAGCCAAACTCAGCAGAGTATCACTTTGTCCAATATTTGAGGGCTATTAATGAAGTAGTCCAAGACTTACACCCTGTGGTACCTAATCCATACACTCTGCTCACAACTATTCCAGGAGAATACAGCTGGTTTTCAGTCCTGGACTTGAAAGATGCTTTTTTCTGCATTCCTATTGCAGAAGAATCACAGCAGCTGTTTACTTTTAAATGGCAGGACCCAGAAACACAGGTAGTCTAACAGTATTGTTGGACAGTCCTGCCTCAAGGATTTAAGAAACCTTCCAAACTGTACGTACAGGAGAGACAAGGCATCAGCCTTGGGGTGTTAATTCAAACCCTGGGGAATATCCCTCGACCCACTGCCTACTTGTCAAAACGACTAGAAGGGATAGCCCCCTTGCCTCGGAGCTGTAGCAGCTACTTGTGACGTACTTCAGGAAGCTGAGAAGTTTACCCTGGGGCAACCCACCATTGTGTATGTTCCTCACTGTGTCCTTTCTTTGCTGGAACAGAAAGGGGCCCTGTTTATATTATATGTCTGTGTACACATTATACATAAGAGATCTCTATCTCTGAAAAAATATTATCAAAATTGAATTGATAAAGAGCTCTATTCAATGTAAAAGTAAGCGCTTACAAATTAAAGAAACCGGCCAAAATGACCTTCAGGTTCATGTGAACTGGGAAGTATTCAATATTAAGTTGACACCTGGTATAAAAGGTTGTTTGTTGATCTAATTAATATAGACTTGCCTTTAGAGTCATCAACATTAAATATAATACTTTCCCTGCACCTAGGTTTAATAGAAGTTAAATGAAATCTTGTTATATCTGTTGCAAATTTGTCAGCAAGAAAAATAACTTGGTATGATAAAATTTTTATGAGTGAATTAAATGCAAAAGAGATAAAGAGCTTTTAGGTAAACACTAGAAATAATTACGTTCTGAAAATTATCTAAAACAGTCTTTCCAGATTTTGGTAACTATTACTTGCCTCTTGGTTTTCACTAGAAATTATGGTTTTTAAGAGTTGGGGATTCTAATTTAAATATGTAATTAAAGCAACTAAAAATAACAAAACCTTTCACTATACAGTAGGAAAGTGGGATACATGTTTTGAGTAAAAAGGAGTTTTATGCATGGTCTGAAATTAGATTAAACTTAATTGGGTAAATGAATTTTGCTATTAAAAGTAGGCTGGTATAGGACTTGACTTGGTTCCTCTCTGCTAAGAGAACAAGTTTACTTAGAATGCTGCTTTTGATAACAGATTGTGTGAACTATCTTGCTTTTAACTGGTCTGTATTCTTAAATGTTCTATCTGACCAAATGTTTTTCAAAAAACTTTTTGATACTTTTGACAAACTTCCTATCAAATTCTAATTAAAGTTCTTTTGACTTCAGCTAGCTTTGGGATGCTTCAGAAGGCCCCTGAGAACCTTCCCTATGGCGTACGTTTCGCCTGTGGCGAGGTGTTGGTTGGGATTTTCTCTTTTGAACTAGCCTTGATCATTCATTCAGCTTCATCTCCAGTGGGGCACTGGCTGGGGTTCTCCCCTTTTGGACTGACGGGGCATTAGTTGGGAATCTTCCTATTTTGGGGCTAGGGAACTGTAACCCTGAGGCACCTCAGGAAAAAAATGTATATATATATATATATATATATATATATATATATATATATACACACACACACACACATATATATACATATATATGTATATATATATATTAAACTGACTAGAATTGGTTGATATGCTAAATTACATAGAAAGCATTGTCAAATAAGTGAGATAAGCCTCCTCAGAGTATATGGTATGAATAAATGTTATTAATATAGACATTCTAGAAATTATATAAAGTTTCTGAAATTTGTATATGTCCTGGTATAACGTTATAATTTTAGTCATTATCTTAAAATGTTGTATGTCACAACAACTTAGATAAGCTTCATTGCCAGGAAGAATTGTAATCAGATCTTTAACCTTGCCTTTTTAAGACCTTTATCATTCATAGGCAGCTAAGGTGATGCTTTGCAAAACTGCCACATCTCTAAGAAGACTCATGAAAAAGAACTTTTAAAAAATATATAAGTTTCTGATAGCCTTTAGATAATACCACTGGGTAACAAACGACAAAACTAATGGAAAACCTGATTAGTGCACCCAGATCAACAGGAATTAATTACATGGGACTGAATGAACTGATGAATATGACTTATAACTTTATGAGTTTGGGAAATGTATTGATGCTAGCCTTAATCTTTGTTTTCCAGAAAAACCTTTTCTCTTATGCTATGACCTACAACAAGTTGATAAAGTATACCCTTGTAAACAAAGATGAAACATTTATCTTTTTCTCTCTACATGATCCTGCCAGAATTTGGCTTCTCCAGCCAGCTCTACTGTGGATTTGATGGTTTATTGTAACTGGATTACAACCAGTTATACTAAGCATTGTTTTAATGTGTTCTTTGTTTCCAAATTGTTTATGCTTTGTGTCTCCCTGCTAAACTAGGACTTTGTCAGTATTACTAGCTGCATTACTTATATCCTATTTTATGACTGTTGTCTCTTACAGTACCCAGTATGTAACCAGGCCTCCAACAAAATTGATGATGGCTAAACATCTTGAGGAAATAGATCACATTTATGACTCTTAGAGAATAATTGTAATAGTGTGATTCTAGGTATGGGAAAAGCAATAAGGGAAAACATTTCCTGGATCATAATAGACTAGTAAGACAGAGGATCCAGAGAATCTTTAGTAATCAACAGGGCCAAATCTGGAAATTAGCACCTGGAGTGGCATATCAACAAGAATTTTCACCTGATCTGGAATGAGCCTCCCAGCACCATGGAACAAAATTTGGTCATGAAATGTCTCCCAAATATTGGTCGAATTCCTAACCAAGAGGGGGATCTGAGAAATGGAATATTTCCTGCCACAGTCTTCAGTGATTGAAGCCACCACTGATGGTGAGCTGGTAAGCCCTGAGGGAAATCAGGAAGGAAAGAATGCCTGTCATCTAGCAGCCATCAGACTGCAGCCACTCCCTATGGTGAGCCTTGAGGAAAGTCAGGATGTGAAAACGCGGGATACTGGCCCCAGATAGGTGAGGTGCATATCAAAGGAATAATTTCAGTGAGCCCAGACTCTTGTATCTTCCCTTACATAGAAAAGCACTAAATTCCATAACTTGAGATTGCAGTTTCCTTAAAGCTGGAGAAGCGTGGGTCAATCTATTTGTTTAATCCTGTTCTACTGAACAACATAGCATCAGGTTCAAATAATTGAGAGTTGTACTATTTACTAAAAATTATTCCCTACCCAAGGCTGATCAATTCCATTCCACCATCACCCCTCATCACCCCTACACATCAGGAAGCAGTTAGAGCTGTCATCGCCCTTTATCCCACAAGATTGTGGAATGGACATTGACAGTAAGGAATTGTAACAGGGAAGAACAAAATCTGACTCCGTGTTGGATCTGTTTCTTTTACTTTGACTTTTGCTTTTCATTGCTTTTGTTCTATCTATAGCTATAGGCATACATCAAACTAATAAAATTAGAAATGAAAAAGAAGTAACAACTGACACTGCAGAAACAAAGGATCATGAGAGATTACTACAAGCAACAATATGCCCAAAAAATGGACAACCTGGAAGAAATGGATAAATTCTTAGAAAAGCACAACATTCCAAGACTGAACCAGGAAGAAATAGAAAATATAAACAGACCAATCACAAGCACTGAAATTGAGACTATGATTTTAAAATCTTCCAACAAACAAAAGCTCAGGATCAGATGGCTTCACAGGCTAATTCTATCGAACATTTAGAGAAGAGCTAACATCTATCCTTCTCAAAATCTGCAAATCCATAGCGCAGTAGGCAGCAGGTCAGTCTCATAAAGGTTACCCAAGTGAATTCAACATTCAGAAGAAGAGCAGAATTTTCTTTAAAAACAATTTGAATCAGCTACAATAATCATGCATGGGCTTATTGGGCTTCTGGGTACAAGCCTGAATTTTATTCCCATCAACTGGCTTTGGCAAAACCCTAGGAATTGCCAACTGTAGTTGCCTGGTGATTCCCCAAGCCCGATGGTATAACAAAACAGCAGGGATTAGTTTATCTCCAGGGTGTAACTCTAAAGACTTCCAAGGATTATTCCAATTAGCAGTTTTTATCCAGTGTTGGGTCTGGCCTTCATCAACAGGCGTATGAGCTAGCTGATAAGTCAGAGAAACCAGGATGACAAGTTTGAATGACTATATTAAATTCCTCAGGAAATCTGTGGGGATCCCCAGTTGTTTGGGGGAAATCTTTGACTATGGCTTATAGTTCAGCTTTAATCCAAGGAACATAAGAAAATAGGGGTTTAGCATTTAGATCCTCAGAGGGTCTGATTTTAAGACGTTCAGGGGAAAAAGAAGCAGGGGGAGGTTGGGAGAAAAGGGAAAGTTCAGTGGGGGGATTCAAATGAGGAAGCAGAGGGTGTAGAGGATGTAGAATGGTGCAGAAGGGAAAGAGGAAGATGGGAATAGAGACAAAGAGGAAAGGGAAGGGGGAAAAGTCCTCAGAATCTTTTTTGTTTTCTTCCAATTATTTGTTCCCCTCAGTTTATTTAGAAATGGTATCTTATAAAGAGGGAATTTTAGAGGCTTGAATGTGTTTGAAAGCTTCCAGGTACCAATTAAAATAGCATCCCATTCAGTCTCTTTAATTTTAGAGGCATAGTGTTCTAACTTAGTTCTGAGAAAAACAAGTTTGGAGAGGTCTAAAGTTCCCCATAATGGCCATTGGAGTTTTAAATTATTTTTAGTTAAGTTGACCCATTTAGTTAAAAATGTGCATGAGGAGGAACCATAATTTTTAACATAAAACCAGCCAGAGTCCCAGAAGGAGGACCCTTCCAAGAGAATTTAGAGGCTTGGGATCACATACTTTAAAACCAGAGGTTAAGAACTTCCCTGGTGGTGCAGTGGTTAAGAATCTGCCTGCCAATGCAGGGGACACGGGTTCAAGCCCTGGTCCAGGAAGATCCCACATGCTATGGAGCAACTAAGCCTATACACCACAACTACTGAGCCTGCACTCTAGAGCTCACGAGCCACAACTACTGAGCCTGTGTGCCACAACAACTGAAGCCTGCATGCCTAGAGCCTGTGTTCTTCAATAAGAGAAGCCACCACAACGAGAAGCCCACACACCGCAACGAAGAGTAGCCCTCTCTCACCACAACTAGAGAAAGCCCATGCACAGCAACAAAGACCCAATGCAGCCAAAAATAAATAAATAAATAAGTAAAAATAAAGTAAAACCAGAGGTTAAGAAAACAAATGAGTACTTACCAAAAAGGCAATACCTTCACCCACACACACACACAAAAACAGATCCCAATTAAAGTCAGAGAACTCAATCAAAAAGAAGGAGCTCAAATCTGAGAGACTTGCCAGATCAGAAGGAAGAAGACAACTCTTAGAAATGAAGAGCACAAGGGGCTCAAGTGGGTACTGCACACAGTTGCAGGGGTCATTAGTTCCTCCAGAGTTCAGCTCCTTCTATCCCACTTCGGACACCAAGTAATATCAACCTTTAAAACAAAAAGATAAGTGGTTGAACCGGTGAAATCAAGTTTATTCAAGAATGGCAGAGGAATTGCAATTCAGGACATGCGAGCTATGGCAAACCATAGCCAAGTCCAGAGAATATAGGAGAGGAGCACTCTTTTATAGAGGAAAGGAAGAATTTGGGAGGGGCTGTTTTGAGACAAGGTTCGTTGGAGGAGAGTGAGAGTTCTGGGTTGTGTAAAATAGACTATGACAAGTACTGTATGTGAGAGCTCTCCCTTCAGGGCTTCCCAATTCCATTTTGAATGGGGGTTTTCCTTTATTCTTTTTCACACCAGAAATAGGGAATTTAGGGCCAAGAAGGCTGTATAACAAACATTGTTACTTCACTAATTTACTACCCCAAACCCAAACATTTTTCTCTTGTCAAATCTTTGCAAATGCATTGTTTCTCTGTCTAAAAGTATAAAAGCTGCCTGCTTTGGCCACTTATTCGTCTCATATTTTTATGGTGCTCTCATACATAAATTTGTTTTTCTCCTATTAATCTATCTTATGACAATTTAATTATTAGACCAGGCAAAGAACCTATAAGGAAGAAGGGAATCGTTTTTTGCCCCTACACAGGCTCAGTTGTGTACCCTGCACATGAGTGAAGGGAAAGCCTGGCAACTACAGGAGATTATAAGTCTAAACTTGTTGGTGAAGTCTGGTGAGGGGCACTAGAATCATGTCCGAGTGGATAAGGAGGAATGGGAAGCCAGACCAAGATGTTCTGGGAAAATAGGGAGCTCTCAAGAATAGAGCTGAGGATAAGTGACCTGATTCAGTGAAGAGGAGGGAAAGACTGTTCAGATTTTAGCATTCCAAGCTGGAGTACTCTAATGGATGATGAGACAATGTTTGTAAGTATGGGACAAGTGAATCATAGTGAAGATGTTGAATCTCAAATATTTCTGGGGGCTTCAAGAGTACACCACAAGCCATATAAAGGGGTTTTCCATTCTGGATTGTGTGGAAGGGAGTTCTCTTTGCTCAGCTCCTTCTCTTATACTTCTTAGTTGCCATCCTCTCCTCAAGCCTCCTACATATTTCCCGCCTCACTTGCTCTTGCAGAATTTTCTCTCCTCAATTTTAAAGCTACATCCTTCACCTGTGATTTGTATCTTAGCCTCTTCCATCTCCTTAGGGAGTTAAATCCAGTCAGAATCTCTCCACTGTCTTCTATATTTCAGCCTTTTCCTCTCTACTAGCTTTTCCCCATCATGGTATGAGCATGTTCAAGCTTCTTCCATCCTGTAAAATGTTCTTATATACATTCCTGTACCTTAATTTACACTCATAAAACTAAAGAAAATATTCTAAAGGTAACACCAGTGACCTTCTACCTTCTATTAGTTCAAGTTTCTTCTAACTTGACTTTTCTGTAGACTTTATTGATCACTCCCTTTTTGGAATTCAATCTTCCCTTTTCTTTGGTGACACCAAATTCTATTGATTTTCTCCTGTCTTTCTGGCTGTTCCTTCTTAGTTTCCTTTTGCTGTCTGCTATGCTTCCATTCAGCCCTTAAATACTGGTGCCTCCCTGAGTTTTGTCCTTAGACACCTTAATTTTTTTAGGTACCCTTCCTTATTCCAGACACTTTTTCTATGTGATTGTATCTATTCTCTTGTTCTTAACTACCATAATTAATTGCCAAAGACTCAAAAACTTTATATCCAGTCCTGCTCTGTGTCCCAAACTTGAGATTTACCTAATCAACTAACTAGAAACCTTTACTTGGATCTTCCATAGGCACCTTATTTTCCACAAATCCTAAAATCAACACTACGTTGGACAAATGGCTTGCCAAATTTCTTACCATTTTTGAGGATCCACTTCCTCAAAGAGTTGTTGCAAGGATACAATAAGAACATATATATATATATATATATATATATATATATATATATATATAGTAATTTTCACTTTCATCATATCATCCTTATTATTATTAAAGAAATCTTCATGCAGAAGGTAGGGCTTTATCTGGGATTTGAACAATAGGTAGAATTTAGATGAGAACAGTGAGGGAGAAAATGAAATTGACAAAATATGTTTCTGTGTTATTTACCAATCAACTGCTTAGCCAAGATTTGTACCTGGTCACCCAGTTCTTCCATATCCAGTTGAATTATATTGCTCAATTCATATAACAACTGCCTCTTGTGCTTTTGTTCCACTATGTTTTTAGAAGCTGACATCTGGTCCCCCACCTACTTGCCTTCTACATTTCAGCTATTTCCATGGATGCCCTTTGCTAGAGCTACACATGTGATACCACCAAGGAGGCACCATGTGAGTACTGATATTTGTGATATTTCCAGGATCTATGTTGCTTTCTGGGTGCTGAGGCATCATCTGTCTCTGATCAGAAACAAAACGTATCCTGTATATGAAAGTAGAAAGATAGAGTTGTTAGAGAGTACATATAAGACTATAATTGGAATATAGAGAAAAAAAAGAAAACATATTAAGAGGATATAATTATGAGGGTAAATGATTTTATATATAATAATAATCATATCTTCTTAGGTCAGTAATAGAAAAATGAAAATAAAATGGAAAAATCTGGTATGACCCCGAAATATTAAAAAGCTACATTCAGTGTGTTTATATATGTCTCTATGTAGATAACCAGATAACAGCTTTCCCTGAGAATAAAAACATTTTCATGCTTGGACCTGTTCAACTTACCAAGTATAGAAAAAATATTATAAATAACTGCACTGTTTTTCTATCTATATAAAAAAGCATTCAGGTGTAACAGGAGCAATTATCAATATTACCAGATCTAATTTCCAAATTGGCACTAATTATTGTTGCATATTATGTGAAGGTAGAAGTGATTCCATTTAAACTAAAACTAAAGTTGTTCACTGATGATCTTTTCAATAGTTTCTTGCATATTTATATTATAAACAATAATAATGGTGTTAATAAAAAGTTTCTCTTCTGGGCTTTTTATATAGTAATAAATAATAGATAACTTTTTAGTACTTACTATGTGCTAGATGCTGTGCATAGTTTGTGAGCTTTATTTCATGCAATCATCACCACAACCATGTGAGTTAAGTAACAGTATTACCTTCATTTTTTAAATATGGAAATTGGGGCTTAAGAAAGCTAAATAATTTTTACAAGGACCCACCACTAGTATGTGGTGAAGCCAGAACTAATACCGTGATTGGTCTGAGTACAAAACCCATGCTCCTAACATTACACTCTACTGCCTTCAATGACACATTTCCCCAGAATGCTGAGACCCAAACTAATAAAGTCAACACATGATAGTTGTGATTATACATGTGCAAAAGTCATACTAAAAGAGAAAATGTCTTTCAATCCAGAAACAAAAACAACTCTTGCCTATAACCTATTAGGTGGCCTAAACATATTTTAAAAATGAGTCGAATGAAGAGAAATGAACAATTTGAAACATAGGAAAGCAGGAATCAGAGGGTACAAATTGAAATTGGCATTAAAACCTGTACAGTGTAGAGGTTGTTCTAACCAATGGATGGTAACATTCTGGTCCTCTGGTCAGATCTGTCTCTATAGTGGAGACAGAGGCATCAGATCAGAGCATTCCATGACAAAATTCTATGAAAATCTTCCAACCTATTCCAGTTGTTCTCATTACATGTTCATCTATTGTTTCCTGATAATATTTGGACTTCCAGTTTAACTTACAAATATAGAGGGAACTCCCTCATCATCAACCTAAGTGTTGCAGTCTGCTTGACAGTTATGCTTATAATTGTAAACAAATAAAGCAACACTCTGATTTTAAACGTTGATCCCTTTTGAATTAAACTAATATAATCTAGTCTTGTATAAATTGGTAATATTTGGGAACCTGATCAAATTGAGCATCTGATCTACAGAGCTGAGAAGCATATCCTGGATGGGGTATCCCCACAAAGATATATCCATCCCAGATAACAACTCTATGTCAGGATTCATGCAGCCACAGGTTTCACCTACTTGACCTAAACTAATCAAGATAATCATTATAATTTTAAGGAGAATCAGATATATAGTGCCATTTGTAATGTTTCTCATTGTCTGAAAGCCCTACAAATAATTGAAATTACAAATAATATAGCATTTGTAAAAAATTAAAAATGGTTACATGTTATAATAACTGCCAATATTCCACTAAAGCAATACCCCTCTCTGATGTTCTACTTCAAGAATTGACCTTCTATAACTAATGAGTATTAGCAATTAATTTTAGATGGCTGTAATAGAATACTATTGCTTTTGATCCACCAGTTAGGTCATCATTGTTCATATTTCTAGTGGCAAGCTTAGTGTGTTTTACTTCCCAGGAGAGTTATTTCCTACTCTACCCCTGTGGTCTTGCTTCTGTTGTTTTCCTCTCAATAGTCTTTGTCAGAAAGCTAAAAATATTGCATTACCCTTCTGAGATTGCATTCTAAATTGACAGGAAAATTAGGATGCAGTCATGTGTTCCCATCCCTGCGCTTATAGTATGTCAATAGGGTAAATAAACCCATGAGTTATCACCCATTTGGTATTAATCCAGACAACATTACAAATGGTCCTATGGGTGAGTGTTATGATAAAAACATAAGAAATGCCTTTTATGTCTATGCATGTCAGTTTAATGAAGCTACTGCAAACAACCTTTCTTTTATTAATAAATGCCATGTATCTGCAACTCACAAAATTATCTAAAAAATATAAGAGTTTTTTGCAATCTGTATCATGTCTTGGAAGTTAGAAATTCCAGGGCTCTTCTACCTGGTCTATGTAAAAGAAATGAAGGGAACATCCTTCTATTAATCCTAAGTATTGCCCTCTTAGCTTCCTACTCAATCCTCAATTTCCTGGATTCTAGATTCTATACTCACTATCATAACTGACCTTGCAAAGCTTTTAATTGTAAGCTCCAAGGGAGATTTTTTAACCCTTACTTTTCTGGACCTCTCTACTGTATTTGGTAATGATAATCACTCTCTTTTCCTGAAATTCTTCATTCTTGACCCCCAGACCCCCAAATTCCTCCAGTTAATTTAGTATATCTTCAACCATTTTTTTTGTTTGCATTTGCTCAGTAAATATTGATGTTTCCCAGAGTCTGTATCATTCCTCTTATCTTCTCACTTTACACCTTTCCCCAGATGATCAAATTCATGCACAAGTTCTTAAATATTACCTATATATTCATAACTCCTACATCTATATCTCTAACCTATATCACTCCTTCAGGCTTAAGACTTGTGCTAAATTGCATGCTAAATGTCTTACAGAACTTAATACCACAACTGAGCTCATCTCTAAATCTCATGTCACATCCTCTCCTCCCTCTGTAATTATTTGGTATCTATTGGCATGTATTCAATCACCAAAACTAGAAATTTTAAAGTCATCTAGACTCCTCCCTCTCCTTCCCTCCTCCTATATCCAATTGGTGGCTATATCCTCCTTAATATTCCCTGGGTCTGTCATCACTTTAACATCCATACCACCATTATCCAAGGCAACTGTCATCATTTGCCTAGACTAGTACAACAGCTTCCTAACTGTTCTCCCAACCTCTTATATATTCCCTTTCAAATTTATCTTCCAAAAAGCTTCCAGGATGATATATTTTAAAATTTATATATAAATACTATGCCTAAAAATAAATGAATGCCCATATTTCCTTAACAATAATGCCCAAACTCCTTAATATGTTATTTAAGCTCTTCATGATTATCCCTATTGGCCTTGCCAATCTCATTTTTCATCCATTCCCCTATCAAATGCTACATTCAAGCAATGTTGAACTGCTTGTAGTCCCTTACACATGCCTTCCTGTTTCTCTTTTTTTGTTTGTTTGTTTGCCAAGCCATGTGGCAGGCGGGATCTTAGTTCCCCAACCAGGGATCAAACCTGTGCCCCCTGCAGTGGAAGCATGTAGTCCTAACCACTGGACCTCCAGGGAATTCCCCCTTCCGGTTTCTCTTGTATTTCCTTTGTTTCTGCTGTCTTCTCTGCCTAGCTCCAAATACTCTTCACCTGGTTATCTTCTAATCATATTTTAATATTCAAAATAAGTATCACCTTATCCAGAGAGCATTTCCTAAAATTCCCATATCAGGCTTTTATGGACTATCCTATGAACTATTTTATTTTATTCATCTTTGTGTCTCCAGCATCTAGCACAGTACCTGTTACACAATGCATGACTACTGAAAGAAGGAATTCTGAAGGGCAACCCCTAGTTATTAAATATGGACATACAATGAACAGTCCTAAACTCATTCTTTCCCTTACAATGTCTAACCTTCAGCTTCCGGCTTGTCAGATTAAAGAAGCTTACTCTTCATAGTCTACTCTTGAAAATTTGCTCCTCAATCATCCCGATTACTTGTTACTTATATTTAGAACTTCTCCAGTTCAAACACATCTTCAAGATATGGGGATAAATTTTTAATTTTTTAAACAAAGTAGAATGCTGTATTTTTTATGTTTGATATCCACTGTGATTATGCTTTTAATTTTCTTGAACTTTTGGCCACAGTAGCATGCTAAATTGAGGTCTTCAAGATATTCATGCATTCAACAAATATTTAACAAGTGTCTATTTTTTTTTTTCTAGGAGCTGATGATTCAGCACAACAGATAATAACAACTAAAACCAGGGTACCTACTCTCATGGAGCTTTCATCTTGATTTGGAGATGGGAGAGGTCAACATAGACTACAAACAAATAAGGAATAATAAAATATGAATGGCAAGTGCTATAAAGAAAATAAAACAGGTGGATATGATAAAGTGTCCTTGGGTGCCTGGAGAGGCTATATTAGACAGACTCACAGCTCCATTCCATAGATGTAACTGATAAACTAGGAATCCATTAGCCTATGAGTATAATTTGGATTATTACCCTCATGCTGTGTACCATATGAACTTTCACTCGCCACTTTCCTGCCTACTCACCTTTAAAAGTCATACCTCCTTTCTTTAATCACATCTTCTAATTCATTTTAGTCAGGGAAATGTTAAAAGTGGTCCCTCAAAGTCCCTGGTTGAATTCATGTCTTTGCATTACAGAACGTTAGAGTGATCTCACAGAGGATGCATTTTCCTTGTTTTACAACCTCCAACTTAGCATTTCACTAACCTAAAAGACTGTGATATTAACTGCCAACTTGGCAAATGTATTATGGATTCGCTCTTCCACATAGTTTTATTCAACAAACATTTAGAAAACATTATATTATAAATATATGAAAAATAAGATTAATCTTAGCATTTATACCTGTGAGACATCCCAGTTCCCACTTTATCTAGAGAAGTACATGCCTAGCATCAGTGTGTCTTTGTAGCTCTTTTCTCCTCATGAGCTCAGTAACTCCCTTTAAAGTAATAAAACTCTTGTTTCTTTGTGAAAAATACCCCAAAATATCCAACTGCTGGTGTTTGTGATAGAAATGAAGAAAAAGAGAAAATGAGAAGCTCTAAGGTAGTGATGGTTCTGAGCCAGCAAAATAGAACTTCTATGTGTGAAATTACAATGATTATAGTGGTATTTACAATATTGAGAATTTCCAAAAGTCTCTGGATATGTCCTTTGTGAACATTGAGAGTCTATAGAAGCATTTTCTAAAATTGCCTTACCATAAGAATCACCTGGGTTACATTATATCAGGCCACTCCTCCTGATTACCATTCAGGAAGTAAGCTGAGGGCAGGGAATCTGTATTTTTACCAATTGTACCAGGTGAATATAATGACCTGACAAGATTGGGAAACACTGATCTATATTATTTTCCTCATACGATAAAGGTTGCATGAAAATAGACTGGAAAATTTTTCACAAATAATACGTACTTGATAAATGTTTTTATCCCTTTCTCTTTCTTACTTGTTTTTATGTCCCTTTTATGAAATTGTGATATTCAAGGAGGTTTGTATATCTCACTTCTAGAGCTCTGCTTCCTATGTGAAAGGAGAACCAAATTCTTACATTTTATCCCCAAATTTTGCCATATAATCTCAAAATTTTTACTCACCCAAGTGCCATATTACCTATCATGACAAATATTCTTGGTAGCTGAATTCTATTTAAGCATTTTGTTTAGGCCATTCATCAGTGTTATTTTACTTTCAGCATGTTTTCCATTTGAGTGGCCTTCAAATCTCAATATTTTTCTTAGACTTAGAGTAATGATAATTTTATCCAATTTGTTACTCCTTGGGAAGAATAGATTGGCATTACTATAACACTATTTTAATCAGGGCAATCATAGAACTAATTAGCGGCAGAATTAAACTGGAAAAAATTTCTCAATTATCAGTCCAGTACTCTTATCACCACACTACACTGTCTCTCAGCATATATTAATGTAAACAACTATAAATGCTCATTTCAGACATGATACTATATATAGAAAATCCGAAAGATGCCACCAGAAAACTATTACAACTAACCAATGAATTTGGTAAGCTCACAGGATACAAAATTAATGCGCAGGGCTTCCCTGGTGGCGCAGCGGTTGAGAGTTCGCCTGCTGATGCAGGGGACACGGGTTCGTGCCCCGGTCCGGGAGGATCCCACATGCTGCGGAGCGGCTGGGCCCGTGAGCCATGGCCGCTGGGCCTGCGCGTCCGGAGCCTGTGCTCCGCGACGGGAGAGGCCACAACAGTGAGAGGCCCGCGTACTGCAAAAAAAAAAAAAAAAAAAAAAAATTAATGCACAGAAATCTCTGGCATTCCTATATACCAGCAGCGAAAAATCAGAAAGAGAAATTAAGGAAACAATTCCATTTACCATCGCAACAAAAAGAATAAAATACCTTGGAATAAACCTGCCTAAGGAGGTGAAAGACTTGTACTCAGAAAACTATAAAACACTGATGAGAGAAATCAAAGATGACATAAACAGATGGAGAAATATACCATGTTCTTGGATGGGAAGAATCAATACTGTAAAAATGACTATACTACCCAAAGCAATCTACAGATAGAATGCAATCCCTATCAAACTACCAATGGCATTTTTCACAGAACTAGAACAAAAATTTTCACAATTTGTATGGAAACACAAAAGACCCAGAATAGCCAAAGCAATCTTGAGACAGAAAAATGGAGCTGGAGGAATCAGGCTCCCTGACTTCAGGCTATACTACAAAGCTACAGTAAACAAGACATTATGGTACTGGCACAAAAACAGAAATATAGATCAATGGAACAGGATAGAAAGCCCAGAGATAAACCCATACATATATGGCCACCTTATCCTTGACAATGGAGGCAAGAATATACAATGGGGAAAAGACAGCCTCTTCAATAAGTGGTGCTGGGAAAACTGGACAGCTACATGTAAAAGAATGAAATTAGAACACTCCCCAATACCATACACAAAAATAAACTCAAAATGGATTAAAGACCTAAATGTAAGACCAGACACTACCAAACTCTTAGAGGAAAACATAGGAAGAACACTCTATGACAGAAACCACAGCAAGATCTTTTTTGACCCACCTCCAAGAGTAATGGAAACAAAAACAAAAATAAACAAATGGGACTTAATTAAACTTAAAAGCTTTTGCACAGCAAAGGAAAACATAAGACAAAAAGACAACCCTCATAATGGGAGAATATATTTGCAAATGAAACAACAGACAAAGGATTAATCTCCAAAATATACAAACAGCTCATGGAGTTCAATATCAAAAAAACAAACAATCCAATTAAAAAATGGGCAGAAAACCTAAATAGACATTTCACCAAGGAAGACATACAGACGGCCAAGAAGAACATGAAAAGATGCTCAACATCACTAATCGTTAGAGAAGTACAAATCAAAACTACAATGAGGTATCACCTCATGCTGGTCAGAATGGCTATTATCAAAAAATCTAGAAAAAATAAATGCTGGAAAGGATGTGGTGAAAAGGGAATCCTCCTGCACTGTTGGTGGGAATGTAAATTGATACAACCACTATGGAAAACAGTATGGAGGTTCCTTAAAAAACTAAAAATAGAACTACCATCTGACCCAGCAATCCCACTACTGGGCATATACCCTAAGAAAACCATAAATCAAAAAGAGACATGTACCACAATGGTCACTGCAGCACTATTTACAATAGCCAGGACATGGAGGCAACCTAAATGTCCATCAACAGATGAATGGATAAAGAAGATGGGGCACATATATACAATGGAATATTACCCAGCCATAAAAAGAAACGAAATTGAGTTATTTGTAGTGAGGTGGATGGGCCTAGAGTCTGTCATACAGAGTGAAGTAAGTCAGAAAGACAAAAACAAATAATGTTTTCTAACACATATATATGGAATCTTAAAAAAAAAGTGGTACTGATGAACCTACTTGCAGGGCAGGAATAAACATGTAGACATAGAGACTGGACTTGAGGACACAGGGTGGGAGGGGGAAGCTCGGGCAAAGTGAGAGTAGCATCAATATATATACACTACCGAATGTAAAATAGTGGGAAGCAGCAGCATAGCACAGGGAGATCAGTTCTGTGCTTTGCGATGACCTAGAGGGGTGGGATCTGGTGGGAGGGAGGTTCAAGAAGGAAGGGAAATGGGGACTATGTATGCATACGGCTGATTCACTTTGGTGTACAATAGAAACTAACACAGTATTGTGAAGCAATTATACTCCAATAAAGATCTATTAAAAAAAACCAATAAATAAATTGTTAGCTATTATTTATTCTAGAACATATTTATTCTGCTTAATCTATAAACCATTTTTACTCAAACTGAATAATACTTGGAGTAAATGTTAATTTAATTCTTGAATTATCAAATAAGATTAGTGGCATTGTTATTCATTTCTAACCTTTTTATCCTTTTACATAGCAGAACTAGATATGTCAGGGTTAACTGTGAGGGGGAAAAACATTCTAAAATGCATTCATTTCTGTTAACCTGAGTTTCTCAGAAACAACATCATTAGGGAAACTTCCAGTAACACATAGATTTTTAAATATGGTGCATCACCAAATATGACTCACCAGAAGTTTATGGGCTAATCGTAAGTTATCTTTGCACTTACGTTCTCCTTTATACCATTACTTTTCCACCTACATGTCCTGTTATCCCAAACTAGATGATTAGCTCCTAGAGAGCAGAAACTACACGGTAAACCTTTGTTTTTAACCCAGAACATAGTAAATTGTCATTAAATGCGTGCTGTTTTGTTGATCACCTTCTCAGAGTATTACAAGGCACAAAGGGACCTCCTGGGAGCATCTAATTGGTTTGAACCCATTCTTAAAACTAAGTGAATGGCTAAACCATAATTCACACAAACTGGCAGCCCTCAAGTTGAATCTAGCCTTCCTATAATAATTGTCACAAGATTTTTAAAAGAAACAACCTCAATAATCCCACATCCATACCTCTCTGACATTTGTCATCTGCCTGTCATAAGTCAGTCACTAATGCCATTTTCCTCATGAAAATTTCTAGTGGTAAAGAATTTAAACATATATACATCATCACCCGGATGATCCATAAAGTTTACTTGGTAACCAACTCAAAGTTTCCCACTTTTATCATTTTCTTTACTCTTTTCCACTTCACGGTAATCAGAGAGTAGACAAAAATCTTTCACATTAAAATCTTATATTGGAAGACTGTGACCAAGTCACCCCTTAGCCATCCATTCTCCAGAAGTAAGCCTAATTCACTTCATTTATCTCCGTAAATCTATTTTCTGTATCTTTCGTTCTATCTCCCTGCCTCTAATCTCACCCATTCTAATCCCTACCACCACCAGTGATTTGAGCCAAATGTAAACAGAAACATGTTAATTCCCTACCTTAAGCCCTTCCCTGGCTCCCCATTGACCCTGAGGACCCAACTTCTATCAAACTCTTCTGCATAAACTCTAGTTACTTCCTTTTTTGCATTCTATTCTCCAGC
The DNA here is from genome assembly GCF_964270905.1 of Leucopleurus acutus. NCBI lineage: Eukaryota > Metazoa > Chordata > Mammalia > Artiodactyla > Delphinidae > Leucopleurus > Leucopleurus acutus. The sequence goes on along the minus strand of NC_139148.1, from coordinate 107,901,826 downwards.
AACTCTACTCTTGTGTTTTCCCACTGTTCACTTATACGCCTTTGCTCAAGATGTCCTCCTTACTTAGAATATCCTTCCCAAGCTGTCTCCACCGCTTTCTTACTCACCCTTTAAGGTTCCAGGTTTCCATTGTTATTCTCATTCTCCATTGATTTCCACAGTGAGGAGTGCACACTTGAGGGAGTACACAAGATGGTGCTTTGGAGTGTGGAAAACATTAGAACTCTTATGTGTACATATTCTTATATCATCTTTTTAATATTGACATTTTGATGGTATCTGTAATAAAAATATTTACAAAATATACAATATACAGTTAAATGAATATACCCATACATGCATAGAAGCCAAATGTTTTTATGGATGAAATACATCACCAATAAAATTTGGAACGTATTGCTTTTCTCTTTTCACTTTTCATGATTCCTCTAAATGATAGTGTCCACTTCTGTAGCATCAACTAACATATAAGTACAGATGACTCTATATTTTGAGCCCAAACTCCTGACCTTCACATTTAAATTTCCAACCAGCTACTGTATATCCCCACCTAGGTGTTCTGGAGTTATCTCAAAGTCTACCTAAGTATGAACCAGTTGTTTGTTCCTCTCTATTTCCCCAATCTATTTTTCCTCATATGTTTCCTACTTTTGTTAAACACAAAGTTTTCTAAGATAGAAACCTAGAAGGCTTTTTGACTCCATTTCTTTCAAATACATTTCTTATTCCATGTTCCTACAACCATGTCTTTATTTGGAGCCCTCAAATTATTACAACGGGACTGTTGCAAGTCTCCTAACTACTTTACCTACCTCCAGCTTTCCTTTTAGTTCTTCCTTCAGTCTACTGTCAAAGGACTCATATAAATTGCAAATGAGATTATGTCACTTTTCAGGACTTCCCTGGCGGTCCAGTGGTTAAGACTCTGCACTTCCACTGCAGGAAGCACAGGTTGGATACCTGGTCTGGGAACTAGGATCCCGCATGGCACGTCGCCCGGCTAAAAAATAAATAAATGAAAGAGATTACCTCACTTTTCCTTCTTAAAACTGTTTGTCGGTCACCACTGACTTCAGAATACAATGCATGATCTCTTAGCATAGCCTGGCAGACATAGGAGGCCCTTAATGATGTCCAGGGTCGTTTTCTGACCCTCCCACAAGATACAGACAATGACTTACTGTTTTCCAAGTACACCATGCTCTCCTTGCTCAGTGATCTTGCAGGACTCAATTCACATGGTCAGTTCAATTCAATTCAAATTCAAATTCCTCCTCTAGGAATTCTTTGCTGATAACAATTTGTTCCAAGATTGGTTATGTCCCTCAGTTGTTAACAAAGAAATAATTATTTAATCGTTAATTAACAATTAATCTTGTTGACCTTCTTAGGTGTTCCCAAAGGTCCAGGTGCACAGTTTTACTGTGTGTGGAGTGTGAGTAGAGATTATTTTTGAATGCATGAATGGTCTAAAGCTATTTTCTGAAAAATCTCCAAGTTATCCATATATCATTAGAAATTCAAAGGAAAAATTTTATTTTATAAGATCTGAACTAGTTCAGAAAATGGTGTAAAGGTGATTTGTTTGCTTTTGTATAGATTCTGTGAGGTTTAGAGCTATAAGGGAACAATAGCAATCTATTAGACTTACTTTCATTTTATTGGTTCAGGAAACTAAGGCTTGGCATTTACATACTTGTCTAAGGTATGTATTGTAGGTAATAAGCAGCAGAGCTGGAAATCAAAACAACCTCTTCTGTCTCTCTTTTCAGGGTGTTTTTTTCCCCACAACAAGAGAGTTCTTCACCCTTTTTGGGCCATAGACCCCTTTGACAGTCCGGTGAAGCTTATGAGCCTCTTCTCAAAATAACACTTTTAAATAAATAAAATACATAGGATCAGAAAGAAACTAAATATATTTAAATAAAGCTATAAAACTATTAAAAATTGTGATATAGTAAAATACATGTTAATTAAAGCAGTAAGTAGCAAGATCTATTGGCAGGTTTAATAGCTATCCTAATTTTGAAGTAATGATGAGCATGAATGATATTTTGAGATATCTACAAAACCTAAATGTGATTTCCACTGATGAAAAAGTCACAGGTACAACTAATACAACTGTGTGGGTTTTTTTTTTCTAACCTAAATTGATAATTGAAGGAAGTGCTAAATTTCAGTAACAGAGTAGTGGAAGTAAAGAAGTAATAATTTTCCCATAAAAATTCATGGATACCAGATATTTGAACCTACACATGTAATAAAATTGTACAGAACTAGACACACACACACACACACACACACACACACACACACACACACACATGCACTTGACTATAAAACTGAGGAAATCTGATTGTGATCAGTAGATTGTGTAAATATTGATATCCTGGCCTGATATTGTACTATAGTTTTGTAAGATATTACCATTGGGGGAAATTGGATTAAGGGTATACAGGACCTCTCTGTATCTTACAATTGAATGTGCATCTATAATTACCTTAATAAAAATTCCAGTTAAAAAATCCAAACTCCAGGTTAAGAACCTATAGGGGAGCAAAATTTGCCACCCCAAAATATGCCTCTTTAACATATTAATTATTTTAAGCTGGTTATTTTCCAAGAAACAGCAGACAAAGGAAAAGCTCTGAAAACCAAGTAAGAGTTACCCTTTTGTAAGAAACATTTACATTCATAAGGGAAATCTCCATTTGTAAGGGTGTCTCCCTCCCTGTACCAGGAAGAGGGTGACCAAATCTCTAGAAACTCATCAGTGAAGTGAAGGCAATGACTTAAATCTGCATAACAGCACTGTGCTGTTCCTGGTAATCTCCCATAACTAACTCTCCCTATCCTCAACATTCTTTTTGTCTTTAGCTGAGTATGGTATTTAAGGTGAGGGCTTAAGTCATTTTGTACTCAGTTTTCCTGGGTCTGTCCCATGTATACATGTTATTAAACTTTTGTTTTATTTTCTCCTGTTAAACTCTCATGTCAATTTAATTCTTAGACCAGCCAGAAGAACCTAGAAGGGGAGAGAAAATTTCTTCCTCCCCAACAAACACTCGCAATATCAAAATCTTGATGTAGTGTTTTCCCAAGTGTCTTGAAGATGTGTTCCAAGGCATTGTAAGGTACTGAGAAGTCAAGAAATATTTTTTTAAAAAACTCTAACTCAGACTTGTCCGAGACTATTTGCCCCCAAAAACCTTATTTTTGTGGAATACTTATTAGTATCTCAAACAGACTTGCATTCCACAGACTCCACTTTGAAAGTGCTGCCTTGTTCATCACAGAATCACGTCAGCTATTATCACAAGAGCCCAAGAAAAGCATTCAAGATAGCATTTGAATAAGGATATTGCATCAGACTGTTACCACTTTCCTTTCATCATTGTTTTTGAGCTACATAGCTTGCTTTGGGGTGGAGTCTGTTTGGAAGGATAAGGCAACCAGGTGGAAGGGCTATGTGGGTGTACTGTAACACTTTCACACTCATTATTTTCCTTTGCAATTCAGTGAGCTGTACTGAATTGAAAATAAATCTGTCAACAACCAAAGCAAAAGAAAAAATAAAAATGTTCTGAGGAAAAGAAGAATCAATTTAACGGAACATAGCAAAAAAAAAAATACATATATATATATATCCACAGAAAGAGAGAGAGATGCACACATACACTTACCATGAGATATGTACAGAATTCTCTTCACAAACTTATGCATATAAACCCACATTTAAAGAAATTTAGGCATTTGCATGCTCTTTTGAATATTCTTAGAGAAGGTACTTCTAGGTTGAGTCTTGTTCAGCATATCAGCCCCTTTGAATCTTTCTTTCCCAAGATTTCTGATTTAGTACTATATGCTTTGGAATGATTATAAGTTGCATTCGACTTGATGTAGTACAGTGTGGTGAAAAGAACACTCGGCTTGGAAACATGTAAGGGGGATCCCAATCACAACAGTGCTACTCACCATGTGACCTTAGGCAAGTCATTTTGAAACAGGAGTGAAGGGGGCAGGGCACAACCTCTAAAAGAATGACATAGTCCGAGGACATGACATAAACTGATTAGAATTAAATAGGTCCAAGATGGCAAACAAGTTGACTAGCACCAGACCTCGAGCTTCAGTATATGCTCATTGTAACACACCCACAGGCACCATGACAGTTCCAAGGCCGAATATAAAGGTCAAAAAGTGGGCAGTGGCCCAATTCCTGGATATCCCCACCCCTTCCCCAAAATAGCCGGAATACTCCTCCCACTCATTAGCCTATGAAATTACCCACCCCTATAAAAACTGACAACACCATACCCTGGTGCCTTTCTCACTTTCTGAAATGGCCCACACTCTAACTGGGGAGTGTGTTTCTCTCTAAATAAATCTACTTCTTACCTATCACTTTGTCTCTCACTGAATTCTTTCTGTGACGAGACATCAAGAACCTGAGCTTCATTAAGTCCTGAGGCCAGGTGTGTGATCTCAGTTAAAAGACCATGGGTTGGACTTCCCTGGTGGCACAGTGGTTAAGAATCTGCCTGCCAATGCAGGGGACACAAGTTTGAGCCCTGGTCCAGGAAGATCCCACATGCCGTGGAGCAACTAAGCCCGTGAGCCACAACTACTGAGCCTATGAGCCACAACTACTGAAGCCTGCGCACCTAGAGCCCATGCTCCACAACAAGAGAAGCCACCGCAATGAAAAGCCCGTGCACCACAACGAAGAATAGCTCCCGCTCGCCGCAACTAGAGAAAGCCCGAGCACAGCAACGAAGACCCAACGCAGCCAAAAATTAATTAATTAATTAATTAAAAAAAAAAGACCATGGGGTCAAGTCCCAATCTGGGTTTTGGCTGGGTTCGAGTCCTGGCCTGTGGGTTCAAGTCTCAATCTGAATTGCACGGTTTCAACTTAGCCTCCCTTGGACTTTTATATGTGGTTTGTTGCCTACATTTATAACTGAGAGAGAATAAAGTGTAGGTCAGCTGATCTCAAAGGAATCTTTTAGTTATATAGAAGCAATTGTTATCCTTGAGCTACTGTACAAAGCATGTATTATGCTCAAATCAAAAGTATAACTGCTAACATTTAATGAGTTTTATTGTACAATAATTTTTCTGTGTGTTTTACATATATTATTTATTTGGATCCTCACTAAAATCCTAAGGGTAACTATTACTATTATTCCTGTTTTATAGATGAAAAAATCTGAGCCATATAGAGGCCAAGTAACTTGCCCAATGTTATGCAGCTAATGAATGGAAGAGCAGAGATTTGAACCTAGGTATTCTGACTTCAGAAACTTTGAGATTAACCAAGGTGTTGAATGGGGGCAGAATTTGTCACCCCCAAATATGCTTCTTTGGTATAAGGATTATCTTGTAGGGAAATCTCCATTTGTAAGAATGTCTACCTCTCTGTAACAGGAAGAGAAGGATGACTAAATCTCTAGAAACACTTATCAATGGAGAATGCAAAGACCTAAATATGCATAACAATGATACCCATGTTACTAATAGCCTCCCATAACTGGCTCCCCAACACCCAACATCTTCTTTTGTCTTTAGCTGGAATTGATATTTAAGGTGGTGACTTGGGCCATTTTGGAGAGTTACTCAGTTTTCCCAGATATCTCCCATGTATACAGGAAGTATACATGCTAATAAATTTAACTTTATTTTTCTCCTGTTAATCTTTCTTTTATAACAGGGGTGGGGGTGGGGTGGGGAGGTGAGCCAAGAACCTAGAAGCGTAGAGGAAAAATTATTTTTTCTCTCCTACAGTATAAAAGAAACTGAAGAAATAAATACTGCCACAAAGAGAGAAGATGGGACCAAAAGAAAAAAAAAGAAAAAGAAAGAAAAAGGAGAACACTCTAACTAATGAATTTCGGTAGTTGCATATTCCGTATGTATGTCAAGAACTTGAGTGGTATTACACAGTTGGAACAATGTGAAGCACTCAGGAAGCTGTTTTGCTGCTCTGAAAGCTATCCAGTAAAAGAAAGACACTAATAAAGAATAAGATTTAGTGGCCTCAAATCCTTATTCCCTGACCTGCACTTAAGAAAATAGATCAGTGTGTTGTTGCAAAAGCTTATGGATAAAATGTTTTCCTTTTGGTATATTCTGTTTGGAACATATAAAATAAAGTGTGTGTTCTCCATAGATAAAGAATGCTAGCCTGTATGCACGTAAGAAATCTTAATAGTTTCCAACATGTCAATTAATACTTGTATAACAAAGAATTTAGTTGGCCTTTGTCCTCAGTTCCTGGGAAGTAACTTCTATATTCTTGGAATTTCCTGAGTGATAAGAGTGTCTTTGTTATTCATGGTAGGTGCTGATAGTTTATGCCAATGAGGCAACACATGGTGGGTTTCTATAGAAGCTAGCTAAGATGACTTAGGGTAGGAGAGCTGGCCACGCCAGAAAGAACAACTATATGATTAGAAGTTCAAGGCTTTGAACCATGTGACCTCCAGGGAGGGGCGGAAAGCAGGAGATTGAGTTCTGTCACATGGCCAGAGATTCAGTCAATCATATCTATATAATGAAACTCCAATAAAAAGTCTGGACACTGAGGCTCAGGTGAGCTTCCTGGGTTAACAATACTGTGTACATATTGTTACACACTGATGTGCCAGGAAGATGACACATCCTGATTCATTGGGAGAGGACCCTGGAAGCTTCACATTTGAGACCCTACCAGATCTTGCCACATGCATCTCTTCTTTCAGCTGATCTTGATTTGTATCCTTTTTACTATTATAAAACTGTAATCCTAAGTATAGCACTTTCCTGAGTTTTGTGAGTCATTCTAGTGAATTATTGAACCTAATGGGGTAGTGGGAAATGTTGAATTTATAGCCTGTTGGTCAGAAATGTGCATGGTTTGAGACCTCCCTTCCCTCAGGCTGTTGGCCAATGTCTGAGGTGAGGACATTCTGGGGAGGATTGTGCCCTTAACCTGTGAATTTTGGCTTAACTCCACATGGCTAGCACCAGGAGTCTTTCCAATAATCCAGTAAAAACTGACTTAGAGTATAACATCAAAAATATTTAATAAAAGTTGACCACTGCAGATTTCCATAATGCATCAGGACTATACAAACAAATTTTCAAATATATATTTATAATTTTTTTCAACACCATAAATCATAATAATATTGCCAAAATAACTTTTCTAGTCAATCATTAAATCAAACTCATCATTTATGAAATCATACATTTCAGTGCACAAAACTGAATTTTTGGTGTAAACAAAAACATTCACTGTTTCTTTTTTTCACTAAAATCAAAGCCTTTTGACCAAGGTATTTTCATCTCACTAAATAAACTGATTATATTCATCAGCTTTATGTCAGCATTAGACAGGTAATTTTCAAACAAAACTTTTTTCTCACTGAGTCTGAGTCCAAACTTTAATCTTATATCTGTGTTCTTCAAACTCAGCTTACAGTGACATCAATATGGTTAGGAAAAGCTCTTAATATGTAATACACAGATAATAGTGTTAAGTTCTCAGTAACATGAGAGTTCTACAACTATGTCCAGTGATACTGAAACTTGTTTTCAGAACAAAATAAGGCCATTTTGTTTGCTGACTGTAATAGATTTCCTAAATCAAGTTTAAAGAAAACACATCCCATTAAGTAAAAGAAGACTAGGGTTAAATAAGGAATTAACTGAACTCATCCCCAGCATTTAGAGTGTGGGTTGATTGGTTTAGTGTTTCCGAAGGAAGCTGAGACTGTCCAATCTGATTTTCTAACAAAGTGAAGGACTATTGACCATTAGCGCTTAGTTCAGTTTTCCAGTCCTCATGATAAAGAGCAGTTTTAGATCCAGTGCTTCATTCATCTTTTCAATAAATTTTTACAGTTATCGTCCACTTTTCAAAAGTTCACTTGATGCCACTTCTGTTTTACTAAAGACCAACATTAGCATCTCTTTTCACTAACAGAAAGGAATCCTAATAGGATTTTCACTTTTACGAAAGAAAAAGGCAAAAAGTGAAAATAGGATTTGGTGTTTGTTTTTCAGTGAGCCATTACAGAAGCAGTGGGCACCCCAAGCAGTGGGAGTGGAAGCTCCTTCCCCACGAACTACACTCAGCATCTCAGCATCAAGCCACCATAGCTTTGTACCAGGTTTGTGAGTATCTGTGCTTTATCTCAGTTTATTTTGTGCATCTGTTAGCAAGATGTGTCTTAAGGTAACTGCTTCTTCACTTTTCCCCATTTTGGCTTATGAAACGTTTCATAGGAACGTTCTACTTTTGGATAGAGGGGGAAACCGGTATTGATTACTTGTTATGTACCCAGCACTGTTAGGCACCCAAAAACACAGAGATGAGAAAAAACTCAGTTTCTGCCCTAAGGAGCTCTTGTCTAATGGGAAAAACGACCAAGGAAGCAATGTGGTAAATTCTGTAAAAGTGATATCCAGTGTTCTACAGGAGCAGAGAAAAAGGAGAACTTAGCCAGTAAGTATCAGAAAGTTTCATGGAGGAGATGGACTGCTTAGGCCAAGCCTTCAAGCTGATGTTTGAAAACAAGTCAAGGCAAAGACAGGGAGTTGTAGGCATAGAATAAAGACATGGAGACAGGATGACCACTCATCCTGCTTTTCCCAGAACTGAGGGGGTTCCTGAGACACAGGACTTATAATGCTAGTAGGAAGGTCCCAGGCAAACCAGGATAAGTTGGTCAAATTTCAAGGAAATTGTATGTGTATAGTGAGTCAGAACCAGCATTTTTAAAAAGAACATAGTAAGGTTCAGTATTTTTTCATAATATTTTTGTTTCAGAAATGTGGTGTGTGGGTGTAGATGGGTGGGTGTACACGCACGTGCATGTGTATAAGTAAAACCCAAGTAGAAGACTATTTTCATTTCTTTTTTTCAACATTTCTTAAGCGCTTTTGAGCAACTATCTGTTCAGAGGATAAACAGGGACCTTGTGTTCCCAAGTGAGCCCATCTTGGAAGACAGGCTTTACGTGCTTAAGACCTGTGTAGTTAGGAGGCCCTGATCTCATGAGTCCCACACTTGATTTAATGTTCTGCTGTCACTATCATGAAATTCTTAATAGTTTTGCCTTTGAACTTGTGTTTCGTAAATCAAATCCAAAGGTACAATGGAGTACGGGCATGAGCGGAGGAAATATGCATGGCGCCAGCATACATACCAAAAGCTCAGGCTCAGGAGCACAACGAGCACTGTACTTGATTGCCTGAGACCCACTTGCTACCTTAGGGCAGTCTGGGGCTCTGCTGGACCCTAATGAATGACTGGGGTCACGACCCAGACCCATATATATGCAGCTACAGTGATGGCAGCAGCAGTAGAATTAGCAGCGGTGGTGGCAGTGGCTGTGGCCTGGGGAAGAGGAGGGGTTCCTCATGGGGGCAATGCTGAGAACTGCAGTGGGAGGTCAGCTTGCCTGTCCATCCTGGCATCCCACCCCTGCAGCATCTGTACAAATATTAACTCTCTGAGCAGGAACTGCAAGAGCTCGGGAACAGGCAGTAAATTTTTTCAGTTAATTTTTACAAAGTGAAAACATATACATGGACATTGCAATAAAACATATCAAGGAATTATTAGAATTCTTTTAAGAGTTTAGAATTTCTGGATTTGAAAATTGCTGCAACATTGTAAAGCAAATATCTACAGGCTTAGTAATAGAAATTAAATTTAAAGAACACTATTTCCATTTGAGCATCACATGAACCAATTATTAATGTGGAAGAAAATTTAAAAATTAATTTTCCTTATAATTGAAGATAAAGCAATAGAATGTATAAACAGGCATTTTGAGCTATGGACACACTTTCAGTTTCTTCTACAACCTTAACAAGTTACAGAAAATGTCAGAGGACACATTAAAATGCCATTATATGAGTTCGCATTTAAAATTAAATTCAGACTTACATGAAACTGAATTGTATGAAGAGTTAAATATTTTTAGAAAAATTGTTCTGAAAAAAAATATCAGCTTTAGATGTACTAAAATTTTTATTTAGAACTAATTTATCAGAAATTGTCTCAATGTCATCATGGCCTCTAAAATACTCTTAACAGTTGCATCAGCAGAAAGATCCTTATCAAACAAAAATTATTTGCAATCTTGCATTTGCCAAGAGCAACTGATGTCGCTTTCAGTTCCAGCAATTGAAAATGAAGTGGCTCAGATACAGAGAACCAACTAATGGTTACCATAGGGGAGAGGGGTGGGACGAGGGGCAAAATAAGTGAAGGGGATTAAGAGGTACAAACTACTAGGTATAAAATAAATAAGTTCCAAGGATGTAATGTACTACACAGGGAATATAGTCAATATTTTATAATAACTTTGTATGAGGTATATTATATAAAAATATCAAATTATTATGTTATACACCTGAAACTAATATAAGTTCACTGTACCTCAATTTTTTAAAAAAGGAAAAGAAAATAAAGTGGCTAAAAGTACACATTTTGATGAGCTAATAAATGAAATTACAGAGCAATGAGCCAGAAAAATCTTTTGATGGATCAAGATATCACACTAATAAAGTATTATTTATTGTATTTTATAAAATTACTACACCAAAATATTTTTTTCAATTTGCAAGGTTATGTTTTTATTCATGTGTTTTTATTACCCCTATTAAGTTTTATAAGTAAAAAAATATTTCAGGGCTTGCCTGGTGGCGCAGTGGTTGAGAGTCCGCCTGCCGATGCAGGGGACACGGGTTCGTGCCCTGGTCCGGGAAGATCCCACATGCCGCGGAGTGGCTGGGCCCGTGAGCCATGGCCGTTGAGCCTGCGCGTCCGGAGCCTGTGCTCTGCAACGGGAGAGGCCACAACAGTGAGAGGCCCGCATACAGCAAAAAAAAAAAAAAAAAAAAAATTCAAAGATAAAAGCTTTATATTTTAGTACTTTCAACTACTTTTTCCTGCTTTTTGAACGAGACCATACACTTTCATTTTGCACAGGCCTTGCAAATTACGTATCCCACTCTTGTTGCAAGTATTACCATAGAGTAAGAGAAACAGAGAGAATCTAAGGCATTCTACAAATAAATTTCTTTTGTTTTTTTGGGTTTTTTCCCCAGGATCTCAGTTCCCTGACCAGGAATGAAATCCAGGTCACGGCAGTGAAAGCTTGGAATCCTAACCACTAGGCCACCAGGGAACTCCCTTGTATTTTTAATACATAAATCATCAAGCAAATAAAACTATGATATGTAGTAATTCTTATCTTTGTCTGCTCAAGATATTTTCCTAGCCCCATTTTTTAATAAAAATGAGTGAACATGTGACCCATGCTGAGACCATCATAGCAACCCAGTTATTTGACCTTGGTGATTAGCAATGGGATGAGCATGCCATTCTTGCATGCAATCAGAGTCCTTCCTCAGGATTTTTCAGCTGGAGGTGGTGGTGAAGTGTCTCTCTTAACTCTAGTCAAGGAACTGTAAGGATATCAAAGAACTGTAAGGATATGACTCTAGGGGTACCATAGGCTATGTTTTCCCCCAAGTAGAGAAGCCTGAGAGGAAATACCTAATACAATGGTCCCCCCCTTATCCATGGTTTTGCCTTCTGCAGCTTCAGTTACCTACGGTCAAACATGGTCCAAAAATATTAGATGGAAAATTCCAGAAATAAACCGTAAGTTTTAAATTGTGCACCATTCTGAGTAGCACGTTGAAATCTCACGCTGTCCTGGTCCATCCCACTTGGGACATGAATCATCCCTTTGCCAGCGTATCGTGCCCATTAATCACTTAGTAGCTGTCTTGGTTATCAGATCAACTGTCAAAGTATCTCAGTGCTTGTGTTCAAGTGATCCTTATTTTACTTAACAGTGGCCCCAAAGCATAAGAGTCGTGATGCTGGCATTTTGGATATTCTCTGTGCTTAGTTTATAAATTAAACATTATCGGGTATGTATGTATAGGAAAAAACATAGTATATATAGGGTTTGGTACTCTTTGTGGTTTAGGCATCCACTGGGGAGTCTTAGAACATATTCCCCATGGATAAAGGGGGAATACTGTATTCTCCAATGGGAGAGAGAAGCAGGAGAAAAAGAGAAAGCGAGAGAAAAAGAAATCCATGGCAATGAGACCTTACTTTACATACCCGATATTCCTAGAGCTACCCTGTCCTTGCAGTTTATTTTTTCCTTCTTTCTTGATTCAGAGAGCTACCCTATGCACTTTCAATACATTCATATTACCCCCTTAATTTAGTTGGAGTTGGATTTCCATCTCTTGCAACCAAAATAAACCAGACTAATAGATAGATGACAACAACTTTATATGATCAAAATTCTAATGCTAACTTTTGTAGAGTATAGTTGACCCTTGAACAACACTGGTTTGAAATGCACAGATCCACTTATACACGAATTTTTTTCAATAGTAAATTCTACAGTACTATACAATCCAGGGTTTAGTTGAATCTGTGGATACGTAGGGTCAACTATAAATTATACACAGATTTTTTACTTCCTGAAGGGTCAGTGCCCCTAAACTCGACGTTGTTCAGGGTCAATTGTATTTCATAATGTGCAAAATACATACAGTATCTCATTTGACCTTCACATCAATTCTGTGAACAAGGTAGGATAAGTATTACTATGGCTTGTTTTCCATGCATTAGATGGCAAACTTCATAAGGGAAAAATCTTTATCTTTTTCAAATTTTATAATTAGCCAGCAGCCAACTATATTTCAGAAATAATAAAACTGAGGTTCAGAGGATATGATTGACCCAAGGTTATACAAATATAAGCATCCCGTCACAGACCGGTTCCCCTTTACATCCTGTATTTTCTATTTTATGATAGGCCCCATATTTGGCATTGGAGATGCAAAGGTGAACAAAATGCTCTCAAAGAATTCAGAGTCTAGTGCAATGGTTCACAAAGACATACTCCTCAATTCTCCTATGCATCCTGTTGAAATGACTGGTCTGTGGTAGGTTTGTATTAACTATTCTTACAAAAGGGTCTCAAAGTGCACATTGTTTATATATTTCATCATATTTTAATTTTTATCAAATGATAAAATAACTAACTGGATAAGAAAGATCCCCCTCCATGGGAAATCTGCCACATCCAGTGCAGTACTAAAACCTGGTCCATAATGGACACTTAATTAACCAGCTGTATTGCTGCACTCTCCACCCTCACCCCCAATAGTCTTATTCAGAAGTGATATTTTAGGGTAGTTAAGAGATTGGGATCTTGGGATAAAAAGAACTTGGTCAAGACTCAATTCTGCCACTTATGAGCTCTTCTACTACTATAAAGTATCATAATCATTTTGTGCTTTACTTTCCTTTTCTGGAGTACGAGGATAATAACAGTACTTATCTCACATGATTTGGTGTGAGGACTAAATGTACTATTTCAATATAAAGCACTTGGCCTATATTTTGCAATGTAATATATTTTATTTTTATTTATTTTTGGCTGTGTTGGGTCTTTGTTGCTGTGCATGGGCTTTCTCTAGTTGCAGGGAGCGGGGGCTACTCTTTGTTGCAGTGCGCGGGCTTCTCATTGCGGTGGCTTCTCTTGTTGCGGCGCTCAGGGTCTAGGCACGCGGCCTTCAGTAGTTGTGGCACATGGGCTTAGTTGCTCTGCAGCATGTGGAATCTTCCCGGACCAGGGATCGAACCCGTGTCCCTTGCATTGGCAGGCGGATTCTTAACCACTGCACTACCAGGGAAGCCCTGCAATGTAATATATTTTAAATTTTGTTGTTTTTCCTAATTCTAAGTTAAAATAAAGTATAAGAAGTACCGGCAGGTGATTAAATAATCAGAACAGCATGATCTATAGTAAATAAAAGGCATGTGCAATGCTGTGATGGTATGCTTTCATGATTAAATAAGAAAGGCCTACAGACAGAACTTTTTAATGAATTTACTCCTAAATATCTCTATTTGCTTTGACCTTAAGATTGATACCACAACCACATTATTTGCAAGCATCTAGTTTATGAAACTTGCATGGTTCATAGAATATCAAAGTTAAAATGCATTACAAAGTAAGTTGTTACTTCTGTAGTTGAGCTTGACAAGGCACACCCACTGCAATCTCCATTTTTCCCCATTTACTTCCCTTCTGAGAAGAGTACTATCCAAACTTCTTTTGGGGACTAATATTATTTAAGTCTGAATGTGAACTTAGAAGTATTCAATAGATCAACTATCTTGCTAATTTGTAGTAATTATCTTACCTTTTATCTAGTCTAATTTTCAAGAGATTTAAATAGCAAATTAGCATGCATTGATTAAAATTCTAAATTGACAAAGGCTATTAATTTGGGAAGCATAAATTTTATGCAAAATATGGTGTCACACAAAGATTTATTTATTTCAGTGTAGGATGATCCAGTATGGTGATCAAGACACATGCAGATCAGATATCAGCATCAGTCCTATAATAGTTTTCTTTGGGGAGAATAAAGAGCTGCCTTTAGATGCTGCAATTTCAGGCACTCTTATTTCCTGAAAATAAGAAATGGGGGACACAGAAAGGCTTTTGTGCCCAAGAGGGCCCCATAGGGTCCTGCTTGGTTTCACAAAGGAAACTTAATGTATTACGTATTTTAGTAAGAACTATCTGTAAGGCCAACTGGCCCGAGGCAGGGGAACGCAATCAGACTCACAGGTTCCATCAGCCCGGAACGTTCCACACACCCAGTTCTTGGAATTGACCTGGAGCTCCCACCCACTCAGTTCCAGGAACTGACCTGGGGACTTTCCACCCGGCCCAGCCTTCCTGCCTTTCGAGGGGCGGGACTAACGGTCCCCTAAGATACCCGAAAAGACCACCAAATAAGGAATACCCTGCGCCCTCCCAGATTCACCACACCCCTTACCCTTCTTCCCCTATAAAATCTTGCCCAACCCTCGCCCGGGCGCGACTTCTCTGGCCCCTTTCTCTCGGACCGGTGAACCTCGCCCAGGAGCGCTCCCTAATAAAGCTCACTTGAAGCCTTCCTCTGTTTCGCGGTGCCATTTGTTAACATCCGACCTTACACTATCACCTTGACAGAGTCTTAGTAGTATCTTGGAAGGAGAAAGTCAAAGGCAGATATTTATAAAGTTTAGGGGTTTGGTTTAAGGAACCTCTTTCAATGCAGGGATCTGATTGGAATTGGACAAAATTTGTGATATAGATTCTTAGATTGGTGATTATAGCAAGGCAAGAGTTTTGAAGTATGTCCTGTTGAATAATCATTTGATGAGTGAGCAATTTTCCCATCTGAGAATGGTGATATTTACTCTGTCCCGTAACCTCTTGCCTTGAGAAGGGCAACTAGTTAAGCCAGCTTATTATTTTAATAAATAACTTTTCAGAAAGTTCCTGAAACAAACAATAAAGTTATTTACAACTTTATTTTCCTAAGGAAAAATTTGCTGTACTAGTAATGTTAATATCGACTGCCTTAGTTCTGGATCTTAATAAGCATTATGCTTACAGGAAGTTTGTTCTCACTTCTATTCCAATAACTTTCAAACAGCATCTACAAGACTCAGTCTCATTTACTCTGGCTGTCTGCTATACCAGCTCCTATTTCCAGTTTCCATTTTATTGATGGCATTAATATGTTTCAGGAATCTCAGATTTGAACCCTAGGCACTATTCCTAATTCTTCTTTCAAAATCACTCTTAAAGGGGAGCAGAATTTGCCACGCCAAAATATACCTCTTTGGCATAAGGATTACCTTGAGCTGGTTATTTTCAAGAAGGAGGAGACACAGAAGAAGCTCTGAAGCCCTAGTAAAAGTTACCCTTTTGTAAGGGCCATTTACATTTATAAGGGAAATTTCCATTTATAAGAGTTTCTCCCTCTCTGCAATAGGAAGAGGAGGATGACTAAATCTCTAGAAACTCCTGGAGCAAGGAATGACCTATATCTGTGTAACAACCATACCCCCATTTCCCCAATCTTTCTTCTGTCTTTAGCTAGAGATGGTATTTAAGGTGATGACTTGGGCTATTTTCAGGAGTTACTCAGTTTTCCTGGGTCTCTCCCATGTATGCAGGAGGAACACATGCTATTAAACTTCTGTCTGATTTTCTTCTGTTAATCTGACTTTTATTACAGGCACAGCTGGGGTGTCTCAGCCAAGAACCGGGAAGTGTAGAAGGAAAATTAGTTTTCCTCCCCTACTCCCAATATTCAACTAGTCCCCACGTGCTACCTATTTACTTTATGAATTTCTTTGATGAAACTCTCCAAAAAGTGATGAGACTGGCCTAATGAGGAAGTAGTTGAGCAGCGTCACATAGCATGAGACTAGAAGATGGCCAAGGAGAACATTCACAGAGAGTAAGAAGAAAAGTAAGAGAAATAAGATATTACTGTGTCTCAGAGCCAACAAATGAGAGGGGACTTCTTTTTGGATGGAGTGATCATAATTGTCATGTGTGAGAGGTTTAGGATAATAAGAATTAAAAGGAGAGTGCTTAAGCCCTCTCTATAAGGGCTATTCCTCCCATAGACTGAAGAATACCTTTGGCTGGAGGTGAACTGAAACTTTACAACAAAATGTCTCCGGACAAGGAGAGTGAGAGAAATAAAAGGACACTAATTCATCTGTAATTTACTGTTGGTAAGCCTAGCAGTAAAGAGACATTGGTCAATTGCTCTGACCCTACAGATCTAATCTTTCATACAGGTGGTTTCCTGGATGAAAGAATAGATCTGTAGATTAAACAATGTATTAGTTAATCATTAGTTTGACGTTTAGGGTTGTACAACTTCCAGAATGGCAATGTAAAAAGAAAAGGCTAAATTACAAGACAAATGATGGGAGAGAGAGATTTGGAAACCATTGGTAAAACTGAAAGTGAAATTTGCAATGCTATGAAATGTCTTAATTAACATCTACAACCAATTAGAAGTTAGGGATCCATAAGAATTCAATTTCAGTATGCAATCAGGGTTGAATAATATTTAGCTTAATGACCAAATACCCTAAGTAGGAAAAAATAAGTATTAGCTGAATTGAAATGATGAACCCTCACTATCTTTGGGAAGCATTCAGGAGTAAAGGCAAAGTATTGTTGCTCTGTTCTAACTTACCCCAGAGGATAGAACGTATAGAAACCAACAAGCCTACTGAGCTTCCCTCAACAAAGCAATTCCTTCCCTTTCATTGACCCCCAACATTCTGATGATGGATAACTTGATATTTGGGGAATTTTTTTTTAACTTTTTATTTTATATTGGAGTATAGCCGATTAACATCATTGTGATAGTTTCAGGTGCACAGCAAAGCGACTGAACCATACATGTATCCATTCTCCCCCAAACTCCCCTCCCATCCAGGCTGCCACATAACATTGAGCGGAGTTCCCTGTGCCATACAGTAGGTCCTTGTTGGTTATCCTTTTAAAATATAGCAGCATGTACATGTCAATCCCAATATTGGGGGAAATGTTGATTCTGGTTGCCGTTTGGCAATGAATTCCCTACTGTAGCAAATAGGTCTAAGCTATTGAGTTGGCCAAAAAGTTCGTTCGGGTTTTTCCGTAAGCTGTAACAGAAAACCCAAACGAACTTTTTGGCCAACCCAATATTTTGGCAATTCTGGGAATGTCAGGTTCTTCTGGTAAATCTCGGCAACCTCTAGTGATTAGAAAATAAATGGAGGTTACCTATCTTTAATCCTGAAGTTTACTACCAGGAGAAAGCAATTCTCAAACCAAATTCCACCAAAGGAACTAATATTTCTTGGCAACCCATTTATAGATAAAAGAGGTCCTTTTCTATGCCCTCAAGTCTACCTTGCATGAAAGGCTCACTCTGAAACAAGTACAATTATATTCTTCCACCCTAAACGGCAGAATGTGGAAGCCTTGTAGCCATACCAAGTGGCAATATTTTCGATGAATAGGAGGTGCAGGGTCAATAAGCTTCAGACATTAAGCATTGTGCCTAAGGCTTTTGGGCTTACCGATTTCCAACACCTCATTCACATGAAGGAGTTTGGTCTTCTTGTGCTATTCCTAACCAATCACATATCTTAACACTGCTATTTTTTTTTAACACTGCTATTTATTTAAGATAGTTCACCAGCTAATTAGCTAGCCCCCAAGTGTTGCTACATATTAAAGACACTTCATTTGGTAATTAGTCAACCCTAGGATTTTAATTAGAATTAACTTCTTTTCTCTTACCCATTACACTGCTAACACAGCCCTGAAGTATTTTAAATTCCCACTCAAACAGTATAACTCACTGACTCCTGCAGGCCCACATATGTGTTAATGTCAGTAAAGCCCTCCCCACACTCTATAACCTGGCTGCCAGGATGTGGGAGAGCTACCTTTCACAGACAACTGGGATGAACCCAGCTTGACTCTCAGCTCTGCCCTTTAATGTATAATTGAGTATTTATGTCCATTGTCCCTACTAGAATTTCAAACCCACTATCATTATCTCTTTCTCTGAATTATCACAGCACTTCTGGATCTCTTATAAGATCCTTAAGGCAGGGTCCTGTCTGTCTTGATCACTGCTCTATTCACAGTTCCTAGAACAGTTTCTGATGAATAAATGTGTCAATGAATGAACACATTAATGAATAACCTGAGTGATTCCAGGCTATTACTGAATCTCTCTAACCCTCTGAAATTTCCTTATGTTCAGAATAGGAATAGTAATAGTACCTACTTTATACCACTAATTTGATATCCTTAACTCAAGTGCACTTTACATAGTGCTACCACATTAATTTTCTTGAAATACTATCTTATATATACAACGCTGCCACTGACTGTACTTATAATATTGTTGCATAATTATCTCTTTACTTGTCTGATTTTCCCACTGGATTGTGAATTTGTTGAAGGCTGAGACTTGACATTTTAAATTGTATCCCCATATCTAACACTGTGAAAAGCACATAGGAAGCCTCAGTGAACGTTTGTTGAATGAATAAAACTGCCTGAGTCATTGAAATTATTAAAATGAACCTAACTATAACTGCCCTCAAGAATCTGAGTACCAAATTTAATGTTACCCGTAGTTTCAAAGTTTGCCCACTCTGAAGATTTCCAGTCTATTATTAAATTGTATCATTTTAAAAGTTACCTTTTCATAGGAAATGAATTCCTCAGAGTAAGTTAACTGAGCCAGTTGATTTGCTGCTATGTGTACAAAGGCAAATGAAATAGAAAGTTGAGTAATTGCTCTGTCAATTTAGTCAATATTGACAGCCACTCTGGAGCACCCACACAGTTTACTTTTTACTTAAATAGTACAGATACTTGCCTCACATCTAAAAAGAATGACCCTGACTTTGTTCCCCACATGACATAAAACTGGTTGCAGTGAAATGGAAAATTAAAACTCATACAAAGATACTAGTACAAGCGTACTACTTCTGTAAGTATCAGAAGGAAATAGTTCTAAAGAACTTTTCCATATAGGACAGCTACATGACAGGAACCTTGAGGAGAACACCAATGGGGACTGTATAGCTCTCAAGGAAGGGCACCAAAGAGTTGAAATTTTTATTTCCACCATAAACTCATTATTTACAATTCCACACCAACAAACGAGCTTAACCCTTCTTTAAAAACATTTGTCCTAAAAAAGTTTAAGTAGGCAGCAGAGTAAGACGCGGAGATCACCTTCCTCCGCACAGATACACCAGAAATACATCTACACGTGGAACAACTCCTACAGAACACCTACTGAACGCTGGCAGAAGACCTCAGACATCCCGAAAAGCAAGAAACTCCCCACGTACCTAGGTAGCGCAAAAGAAAAAAGAATAAACAGAGACAAAAGGATAGGGACGGGACCTGCACCAGTGGGAGGGAGCTGTGAAGGAGGAAAGGTTTCCACACTAGGAAGCCCCTTTGCGGGCAGAGACTGCGGGTGGTGGAAGGGGAAAGCTTTGGAGCCGCGGAAGAGAGCGCAGCAACAGGGGTGCGGAGGGCAATGCGGGGAGATTCCCGCACAGAGGATCAGGGCCGACCGGCACTCACCAGCCCGAGAGGCTTGTCTGCTCACCCGCCGGGGCGGGCGGGGCTGGGAGTTGAGCCTCGGGCTTCGGTCGGAGCCGCAGGAGAGGACTGGGGTTGGCGGCGTGAACACAGCCTGCAGGGGGTTAGTGCGCCACGGCTAGCCGGGAGGGAGTCCGAGAAAAGGTCTGGAGCTGCCGAAGAGGCAAGAGATTTTTTCTTCCCTCTTTGTTTCATGGTGCGCGAGGAGAGGGGATTAAGAGAGCTGCTTAAAGGAGCTCCAGAGACGGGCGCGAGCCGTGGCTAAAAGCGCGGTCCCCAGGGACGGGCATGAGACGCTAAGGCTGCTGCTGCCGCCACCAAGAAGCCTGTGTGTGACCACAGGTCACTATCCACACCCCCGTTCCGGGGAGCCTGTGCTGCCCGCCACTGCCAGGGTCCCGGGATCCGGAGACAACTCCCCCAGGAGAACGCACGGCGCGCCTCAGGCTGGTGCAACGTCACGCCGGCCTCTGCCGCCGCAGGCCCGCCCCGCACTCCGTGCCCCTTTCTCCCCCCCGCGGCCTGAGTGAGACAGAGCCACAGAATCAGCGTCTCCTTTAACCCCGTCCTGTCTGAGCGAAGAACAGATGCCCTCCGGCGACCTACACGCAGAGGCGGGGCCAAATCCAAAGCTGAGCCCCAGGAGCTGTGAGAACAGAGAAGAGAAAGGGAAATCTCTCCCAGCAACCTCAGAAGCAGCAGATTAAAGCTCCACAATCAACTTGATGTACCCTGCATCTGTGGAATACATGAATAGAAAACGAATCATCCCAAAATAAGGAGGTGGACTTTGAGAGCAAGATTTATGATTTTTTCCCCTTTTCCTCTTTTTGTGAGTGTGTATGTGTATTCTTCTGTGTGAGATTTTGTCTGTATAGCTTTGCTTCCACCATTTGTCCTAAGGTTCTATCCATCCGTTTTTTTTTTTCTTAATAATTATTTTTTATTTTAATAACTTTATTTTATTTAACTTTATGTTCTTTCTTTCTTTCCTTCCTTCCCTCCTTTAGACAACGAATCATCCCAAATTGAGGAGGTGGACTTTGAGAGGAAGATTTATGATTTTTTCCCCTTTTCCTCTTTTTGTGAGTGTGTATGTGTATGCTTCTGTGTGAGATTTTGTCTGTATAGCTTTGCTTCCACCATTTGTCCTAGGGTGCTATCCATCCGTTTTTTTTTTTTTCTTTTTTTTTCTCTTACTAATTATTTTTTATTTTAATAACTTTATTATACTTTATCTTACTTTATTTAATTTTACTCTATCTTCTTTCTTTCTTTTTTTCTTCCTTGCCTCCTTCCTTCCTTCCTTCCTCCCTCCCTCCCTCCTTTCTTTCTTTCTCTCTTTCTACTTCGACTAATTCTTTCTTTCTACTTTTTCTCCCTTTTATTCTGAGCCGTGTGGATGAAAGGCTCTTGGTGCACCAGTCAGGAGTCAGTGCTGTGCCTCTGAGGTGAGACAGCTAACTTCAGGACACTGGTCCACAAGAGACCTCCCAGCTCCACATAATATCAAATGGCGAAAATCTCCCAGAGATCTCCATCTCAACACCAACACCCAGCTTCACTCAACGACCAGCAAACTACAGTGCTGGACATCCTATGCCAAACAACTAGAAAGACAGGAACACAACCCCACCCACTAGCAGACAGGCTGCCTAAAATCATAATAAGTCCACAGACACCCCAAAACACACCACCAGATGTGGACCTGCCCACCAGAAAGACAAGATCCAGCCTCATCCACCAGAACACAGGCACTAGTCTCCTCCCCCAGGAAGCCTACACAACCCACTGAACCAACCTTAGCCACTGGGGACAGACACCAAACACAACGGGAACTATGAACCTGCAGCCTGCAAAAAGGAGACCCCAAACACAGTAAGATAAGCAAAATAAGAAGACAGAAAAACACACCGCAGATGAAGGTGCAAGATAAAAACCCACCAGACCTAACAAATGAAGAGGAAATAGGCAGTCTACCTGAAAAAGAATTCAGAATAATGATAGTAAAGATGATCCAAAATCTTGGAAAAAGAATAGACAAAATGGAAGAAACATTTAACAAGGACCTAGAAGAACTAAACATGAAACAAACAACGATGAACAACATAATAAATGAAATTAAAAATACTCTAGATGGAATCAATAGCAGAATAACTGAGGCAGAAGAATGGATAAGTGACCTGGAAGATAAAATAGTGGAAATAACTACTGCAGAGCAGAATAAAGAAAAAAGAATGAAAAGAACTGAGCACAGTCTCAGAGACCTCTGGGACAACATTAAATGCACCAACATTCGAATTATAGGGGTTGCAGAAGAAGAAGAGAAAAAGAAAGGGACTGAGAAAATATTTGAAGAGATTATAGTTGAAAACTTCCCTAATATGGGAAAGGAAATAGTTAATCAAGTCCAGAAAGCACAGAGAGTCCCATACATGATAAATCCAAGGAGAAGTACGCCAAGACACATATTAATCAAACTGTCAAAAATTAAATACAAAGAAAACATATTAAAAGCAGCAAGAGGAAAACAACAAATAACACACAAGGGAATCCCCATAAGGTTAAGAGCTGATCTTTCAGCAGAAACTCTGCAAGCCAGAAGGGACTGGCAGGACATATTTAAAGTGATGAGGGAGAAAAACCTGCAACCAAGATTACTCTACCCAGCAAGCATCTCATTCAGATATGATGGAGAAATTGAAACCTTTACAGACAAGCAAAAGCTGAGAGAGTTCAGCAACACCAAACCAGCTTTACAAAAACTGCTAAAGGAATTTCTCTAGGAGAGAAACACAAGAGAAGGAAAAGACCTACAATAATAAACCCAAAACAATTAAGAAAATGGAAATAGGAACATACATATTGATAATTACCTTAAATGTAAATGGTCTAAATGCTCCCACCAAAAGACACAGATTGGCTGAATGGATATAGAAACAAGACCCATATATTTGCTGTCTACAAGAGACCCACTTCAGACCTAGAGACACATACAGACTGAAAGTAAGGGGATGGAAAAAGATATTTCATGCAAATGGAAACCACAAGAAAGCTGGAGTAGCAATTCTCATATCAGACAATATAGACTTTAAAATAAAGACTATCAGAAGAGACAAAGAAGGACACTACATAATGATCAAGGGATCGATCCAAGAAGAAGATATAACAATTGTAAATATTTATGCACCCAACATAGGAACACCTCAATACATAAGGCAAATACTAACAGACATGAAAGGGGAAATCGACAGTAACACATTCATAGTAAGGGACTTTAACACCCCACTCTCACCAATGAACAGATCATCCAAAATGAAAATAAATAAGGAAACACAAGCTTTAAATGATACATGAAACAAGATGGACTTAATTGATATTTATAGGACATTCCATCCAAAAACAACAGAATACACATTTTTCTGAAGGGCTCATGGAACATTCTCCAGGATAGATCATATCTTCGGTCACAAATCAAGCCTTGGTAAATTTAAGAAACTTGAAATTGTATCAAGTATCTTTTCTGACCACAACACTATGAGACTAGATATCAATTACAGGAAAAGATCTGTAAAAAATACAAACACATGTAGGCTAAACAATACACTACTTAATAAGAAAGCGATCACTGAAGAAACCAAAGAGGAAATCAAAAAATACCTAGAAACAAATGACAATGGAGACACGACGACCCAAAACCTATGGGATGCAGCAAAAGCAGTTCTAAGAGGGAAGTTTATAGCAACACAATCCTACCTTAAGAAACAGGAAACATCTCGAAAAACAACCTAAGCTTGCACCTAAAGTAATTAGAGAAAGAACAAAAAAACCCCAAAGTTAGCAGAAGGAAAGAAATAATAAACACCAGATCAGAAATAAATGAAAAAGAAATGAAGGAAATGATAGCAAAGATCAAGAAAACTAAAAGCTGGTTCTTTGAGAAGATAAACAAAATTGATAAACCATTAGCCAGACTCATCAAGAAAAAAAGGGAGAAGACTCAAATCAATAGAATTAGAAATGAAAAAGGAGAAGTAACAACTGACACTGCAGAAATACAAAAGATCATGAGAGATTACTACATGCACCTCTATGCCAATAAAATGGACAACCTGGAAGAAATGGACAAATGCTTATAAATGAACAACCTTTTGAGACTGAAAAAGGAAGAAATAGAACATATGAACAGACCAATCACAAGCACTGAAATTGAAAATGTGATTAAAAATCTTCCAACAAAGAAAAGCCCAGGACCAGATGGCTTCACAGGCGAATTCTATCAAACATTTAGAGAAGAGCTAACACCTATCCTTCTCAAACTCTTCGAAAATATAGCAGAGGGAGGAACACTCCCAAACTCATTCTACGAGGCCACCATCACCCTGATACCAAAACCAGACAAGGATATCACAAAGAAAGAAAACTACAGACCAATATCACTGATGAACATAGATGCAAACATCCTCAACAAAATACTAGCAAACAGAATCCAACAGCACATTAAAAGGATCATACACCATGATCAAGTGGGTTTTACTCCAGGAATGCAAGGATTCTTCAATATATGCAAATCAATCATTGTGATACACCATATTTACAAATTGAAGGAGAAAAACCATATGATCATCTCAATAGATGCAGAGAAAGCTTTCAACAAAATTCAACACCCATTTATGATAAAAACTCTGCAGAAAGTAGGCATAGAGGGCACTTTCCTCAACATAATAAAGGCCATATATGACAAACCCCCAGCCAACATCATCCTCAATGGTGAAAAACTGAAAGCATCTCCACTAAGATCAGGAACAAGACAAGGTTGCCCATTCTCACCATTCTTATTCAACATAGTTTTGGAAGTTTTAGCCACAGCAATCAGAGAAGAAAAGGAAATAAAAGGAATCCATATCCGAAAAGAAGAAGTAAAGCTGTCACTGTTTGCAGATGACATGATACTATACATAGAGAATCCTAACGATGCTACCAGAAAACTACTAGAGCTAATCAATGCATTTGGTAAAGTAGCAGGATACAAAATTAATGCACAGAAATCTCTTGCATTCTTATACACTAATGATGAAAAATCTGAAAATGAAATCAAGAAAACACTCCCATTTACCATTGCAACAAAAAGAATAAAATATCTAGGAATAAACCTACCTAAGGAGACAAAAGACCTGTATGCAGAAAATTATAGGACACTGATGAAAGAAATTAAAGATGATACAAATAGATGGAGAGGTATACCATGTTCTTGGATTGGAAGAATCAACATTGTGGAAATGACTCTACTACCCAAGGCAATCTACAGATTCAATGCAATCCCTATCAAACTGCCACTGGCATTTTTAACAGAACTAGAACAAAAAATTTCACAATTTGTATGGAAACACAAAAGACCCGCAAATAGCCAAAGCAATCTTGAGAACGAAAAACGGAGCTGGAGGAATCAGGCTCCCTGACTTCGGACTATACTACAGAGCTACAGTAACCAAGACAGTATGGTACTGGCACAAAAACAGAAACATAGATCAATGGAACAGGATAGAAAGCCCAGAGATGAACCCACGCACGTATGGTCACCTTATCTTTGATAAAGGAGGCAGGAATGTACAGTGGAGAAAGGACACCTCTTCAATAAGTGGTGGTGGGAAAACAGGACAGGTACATGTAAAAGTATGAGATTAGATCACTCCCTAACACCATACACAAAAATAAGCTGAAAATGGATTAAAGACCTAAATGTAAGGCCAGAAACTATCAAACTCTTAGAGGAAAACATAGGCAGAACACTCTATGACATAAATCACAGCAAGATCCTTTTTGACCCACCTCCTAGAGAAATGGAAATAAAAACAAAAATTAACAAATGGGACCTAATGAAACTTCAACGCTTTTGCACAGCAAAGGAAACCATAAGCAAGACCAAAAGACAACCCTCAGAATGGGAGAAAATATTTGCAAATGAAGCAACTGACAAAGGATTAATCTCCAAAATTTATAAGCAGCTCATGCATCTCAATAACAAAAAAGCAAACAACCCAATCCAAAAATAGGCAGAAGACCTGAATAGACATTTCTCCAAAGAAGGTATACAGACTGCCAACAAACACATGAAAGAATGCTCAACATCTTTAATCATTAGAGAAATGCAAATCAAAACTACAATGAGATATCATCTCATACCAGTCAGAATGGACATCATCAAAAAATCTAGAAACAATAAATGCTGGAGAGGGTGTGGAGAAAAGGGAACCCTCTTGCACTGTTGGTGGGAATGTGAATTGGTACAGCCACAATGGAGAACAGTATGGAGGTTCCTTAAAAAACTACAAATAGAACTACCATATGACCGAGCAATCCCACTACTGGGCATATACCCTGAGAAAACCATAATTCAGAAAGAGTCATGTACCAAAATGTTCACTGCAGCTCTATTTACAATAGCCCAGAGATGGAAACAACCTAAGTGTCCATCATCGGATGAATGGATAAAGAAGATGTGGCACATATATACAATGGAATATTACTCAGCCATAAAAAGAAAGGAAATTGAGCTATTTTTAATGAGTTGGATAGACCTAGAGTCTGTCCTACAGAGTGAAGTAAGTCAGAAAGAGAAAGACAAATACCGTATGCTAACACATATATATGGAATTTAAGGGGAAAAAAATGTCTTGAATAATCTAGGGGTAAGACAGGAATAAAGACACAGACCTACTAGAGAATGGACTTGAGGATATGGGGAGGGGGAAGGGTAAGCTGGGACAAAGCGAGAGAGAGGCATGGACATATATACACTATCAAACGTAAGGTAGATAGCTAGTGGGAAGCAGCCGCATAGTACAGGGAGATCAGCTCGCTGCTTTGTGACCACCTGGAGGGGTGGGATAGGGAGGGTGGGAGGGAGGGAGACGCAAGAAGGAAGAGATATGGGAACATATGTATATGTATAACTGATTCACTTTGTTATAAAGCAGAAACTAACACACCACTGTAAAGCTATTATACTCCCATAAAGATGTAAGAAAAAAAAAAAATTTGTCCTACGAGTTAAAAGATAAAATTAACTCACAACATTCCCAATTGTTCACATTCCCAACTGTTCTGGCATAACTCTAAAATAAGCAGAGAACTTTAAATTCCTAGTTTAATTTTTTTAATATAAAAAAGCATTTGAAAAGAAGCATTTATATTTCCATTTCTAGTTCTTCCAAATTCAAATCATTTTCTCTTCGTTCTTATCTTCACATTATTTTGCTCAAAATCTGAAAATTATTCCAAGGGGTATAATATATTTTATCTTATTTTAAATTGATTTGTTATATTAATCAGTACCATCATCCATTAAAATTACTGAATTGACTTAAATATTAAAGTATATGTGACAATCAAATGCCATTAGTCAGTAAAATTTGAATTTTGCTGGGAAGTTAGGCTTGATCTAGTTGCAATTGAGCTTTCAATCTAGTTCTAATCTTCCTGGACTCAGAGGTAAAATGGGAAACATTATGGGGTCATATAGTTCTTATTTTCTGTAAAAGGAAACAAAAGTATTTGTTTGCAGAGACTAATGTTACTGGCATTAAACTATCACATGAGTGTTTGAGGAACATGACACAGATATGGAGGAACATGACAGGCATTGACCTCCACTTTGATTTGACGGAATGTACAGAAATATTTTCCACATGGACATTTCTTATACAGACTCAAAAATATAATGTAAGGTCTTGACAGAAAGTTGTGATCCAGTAAAGGTATTGGTCCTAGAAAAAA
This sequence comes from Leucopleurus acutus, assembly GCF_964270905.1. Lineage (NCBI taxonomy): Eukaryota > Metazoa > Chordata > Mammalia > Artiodactyla > Delphinidae > Leucopleurus > Leucopleurus acutus. The sequence continues at coordinate 107,874,014 of NC_139148.1, read as the reverse complement.
TTAGAATTTAAATTCCACTGGGAGAATCTCAAGTTCCTGTTGCAACATTGCTGTCCATTCCCAAGAGTCTCACAAATATGCCCTTCCCCCTCTTCACCCGTTCCAGGGCAGCCAAGAGGACAAGAAGGATAACTGCTTTAAAGTTTTCCTTATCAGATGCTTTTGTCTCGAAACACTTGAAATAAATTTAATCTGGAATGGAAGTGAACTATTAGAGTAGAATTTGCAACAAGAGGGACCCATTGTGTTTCAGGTAATCTTGGTGGAGATATACTACATTGTCTCTAAAAAGCAAATGCCAGACAGAAATGAAAATTATGTATCAAGGGCCTCTGATTTTCAGTCCTGCAGGTATGGAGCTTAGAAGTCTTCACTCCATCCTAACAACAAATAAAAAGCTGATCAAAATGAAAAATCACCAACACTACTTAGATCCATCAGAGAAGTGAAGTCACACGGCAAACCAATGTCCCCAGAATTAGAGAGACAGACAGGTGGATACAGAGAAGCACGATTTACAGGGGCAGAAATCCATGAGCAGAAACCTCTATGGGAATGAGTGCTGTGGTTGGAAAACCTAAAATGTAACTGCACATTGTTAGACGCTCAGTATAGACAAGCCTAAGGAATAAAAAATCCAGAAGGACCTAGTCATAGAGGGGCCCTCACACTTCTGTGGGTTTTACCTCCAGGAGCCCTACCAGGTCCTCAGAGTGAATATTAGAAAAAAGTCTTCCCATGCTTTGGGCAGGGGGAATGGAAAAGGAACCATTTTTAAATATGCCAGAGAATTCTATTTCTCTTAACAAGGCTTGCTGTAGGAAAAATGATTTTACCAGAGCCTAACCTGCTGACATTATATCAGAGCTTAGCTTACCTGGGGAAGAGGAGGGATATCCAACAACAGGTCCCTTTAACCTTCTATATGGGGGAAGGGAAGTATACAACTCCAGCCCTCTCCAGCCATCCTGTCCCACCTCAGCAGGGGCCTTGGGGAGAGGGGGGATAGAGAAGCACTGATGAGGTTCACAATCCAGGGGCACAGGCTCACCAAAAGACTGAGACCTAATCACCAGACTTTGCAATGCTTCACCTCCCCCACTAAAGGCCTATTTACTGCAATTCCTTTTACCCTGTATATCATATCTACCTTTTAAAAAAAAATTACAAGGCATACTAAAAGGCAAAAAGCACAATCTGAAGAGACCAAACAAGCATCAGAAACAGAGTCAGATATGGCAGGAATGTTGGAATTACCAGACCGGGAATTTTAAAAAGATTATGATTATTATGCTAAGGACTTTAATGCCAAAAGTAGACAACATGAAACAACAGATGCATAATGTAAGCAGAGGGTTTGAAATTCTAAGAAAGAATCAAAAATAAATGCTAGACATCAGGAACATGTAACAGAAATAAAAAATGCCTTTGATTGACTTATTAGTTGACTGGGCACAGCTCAGGAAAGAATCTGAGTTTGAGAATATGACAATAGAAACTTCCCAAACTGAAAAGCAAAGAGAAAAAAGACTGAAAAAATACAGGAAAGGACATCTAAGAACTGCGGGAAAACTACAAGTGGTGTAACATATGTGTAATGGGAATACCAGAAGGAGAAGAAAGAAAGAAAGGAACAGAAGCAATAGTTGAAGCAATAATGAATGAGAATTTCCCCTGAGTAAGGTAGATCAGAGAACACTAAGCAGGATAAATGACAACAACAACAACAAATATATATCATAGTTAAACTTCAGAAAATAAAAGCTAAAACAAAATTCTTGAGAGAAGCTAAAGGAAAAAAGAAAATCTTACGTATAGTGGAGCAAATATAAGAATTACATCCAACCATGAAAGCAGTAGAGTAGAATAAAGTATTTAAAGTATTGAGAGAAATAACCACCAACCTACAGTCCTGTTCCTATGAAATTATCCTTCAAAATTAAAGGAGAAATAAAGACTTTCCCAGGCAAACAAAATATGAGGGAATTTATTGCCAGTAAAGCCAGCCTTGCAAGAAATGTTAAAAGAAGTTCTTCAGAGAGAAGGAAAATAATATAGGTCAGAAATTCATATCAACATAAAGAAAGGAAAAACATCGAAGAATGGAGAAAAGGAGGTAAGATAAAAACTTTCATTTTAAAAATTCTGAATTGATCCAACAGATAACAGTTTGCTCAAAATAATAAAAGAAACAATGTATTTAATTTTATGTGTGGACATACATATATTTATATATGCTTATGTATATGTATAAGTGAAATGAATGATAGCAATGATACAAAGGATGGGAGGAAGGAATTAGGAATATTTTATTATAAGACACTTCCACTATCCATGAAGCAGTATAGTGTTATTTGAAACTGGACTTGAATTAGTTGTAAATATGTATTGCAAACTCTAGGGCAACAAGTATAAAAAGAAGTAAAAAGAGGTATAATTGATAGTCTAAGAAAGGAGAGAAAATAAAATCATATAAACTGTTCAATTAAAACCAAAAAAAGCAGAAAAGAGTGTGGAACATAAAAATAGGAACAAAAACAAGGGCAACAAACAGAAAACAGTAACAAATATAGTAGATATTAATCCAACTATATCAATAATCACTTTCAATGTCAATGGTCTAAATATACCAATGAAAAGACAGAGATTGTCAGAGTGAATCAAAAACTAGACCCAGCTATATGTTGTCTACAAGAAACCAACTTTAAATGTAAAGACACACATAGATTAAGAGTAAATGGAAAGAGAAAGATAGACCATGTTAACACTAATCAAAAGAAAGCATAAGTAGCTACATAAATTTCAGAAAGAGCAGAATTAAGATCAAGGAAAATTATCAGGGAGAATTATGTACATAACATAATGATAAAGGACTTAGAGGAGGCTGACTGAAGTTTGGTTAATGAGTCTTTGTCAGGGATTACTTCATATAAAATTATTTCAATATACTCTTTCATAAACTTGGGCTCTGGAAAAGGAGTTAGGGTCAAATCTATGTTCTGCCACTTGCTAGCTGTGTGAACTTAAAAAGGGATAATAAATAGTGCCTCTCTTGTGGGGTTATTATGAGAAATAAGTGGGAATATATTACAGGCAGTAAGCATAAGGGCATGAAACAATGAAATACAATGTCTACCACATAGTAAGCATCTGAATGTTAACTGGTATTAAAAATAAAGTAATAATGATAATTTAAGACTGTAGACATTGTATGACCCAGAGAGAATTTACTCCACATAAAAGCCATATTATATTATTGAGCAATTCATAATGTTTCTTTATGACTAGAATTGTAATACACTTTTTAAGAAATATTGACTAATATGGAATTTTGTCTTATATAGGTTTTGACTATGTTGCTGGGGAAATTTTTAACCTTTTTAGTACTGAGATAACTGTAGGAATTTTAATGTTACACGTTTCCTCAAAGTATTACTTTATAGAAATCTGTTCATTTGCATCCAATAATATTTCTCTGATCTGCATGCTAAGTTATCTATCACTGAATAACAGATTACTATGAAATTTAGAGCTTTAAAACAAAAAATACCTCATGATTTCTGTTAGTCAGGGATCCAGGAGCAGGTTAGTTAGGTGGCCTTGACTCAGTTCTCTCATATGATTGTAGTCAAGCTGTCAGCTAGGGAAAGAGTATTTGAAGACTAGCTGAGAGGAGGCTGAAAAATCCACTTCCAAGTTCACTCCTATAGCTTTTAGCAAGAGGCTTCAGTTCATCATCACATGGGCCCCTCCGATAGCCTGCTCTGACATGGCTTTCTCAAGAGTAAGTAATCCAAGAAAGACAGAAAGAGGACAAGTGGCAGTGAGCATGCCCAAGACAGAAGTCACAGCCATTTACATCATTTCTGCCATATTCTATTGGTCACACAGGCCAATTCTGGTACCATGTGATGTGGGCTACACAAGGATGAGAATACCAGGAGATGGGTATCATTGGGGGTCATATTGGAGACTGGTCACCACGATCAGTGACTGTGGATTTAGATACATCTGCCCATAGAGTCTTTCAGGACCTATTCTCATTTTCTCCTAATACTTTAATCGCATTACAATAGTGTCTAGATTAATATGTATCTCATATATCTTAATTTCTGTTGCTGCAAGATCTTAATTATATTGCAAACCACAGCATGCTCAAAGGCTGAAAATATATACAAGTGTATGTAGATTTCTTTCTCAAATACAATAAATTGTGTTTAAGACATGAACTCCTCATGGAGAGCTCACAACTTACGTAGTGCTCCTATTCTTGTATCGACCAAAAATTATGTAACATTTTTAAAGTGTTATTCTGATTAGTAAATCATTGTTATGACTAAATGGAAGCTGACACCTAGCCTCCCATAATGAGATTCTGCGGAATCATAAATGAATCAACACAATTAGCTTTGAAATGACAATTTTGCATCTGATGTATCTGCCTGTGTTGTGTATCTATGGATAGTTGTATGTACCACAATAATTATCACATTTAAATATTCTCGGGACCTCCTAGGCGGTCCAGTGGTTAAGAATCCGTCTTGCGATGCGGGGGATGCCGGTTCAATCCCTGGTTGGGAAACTAAGATCCCACATGCTGCAGGGCAACTAAGCCCACACACCACAACCAGAGAGCCCATGTGCCGCAGCTAGAGAGCCCACGTGCCACAACTACAGAGCCCACACACTCTGGAGCCCACACGCCACAACTACAGAGCCCATGCGCTCCGGAGCCCATGCACCACAACTAGAGAGAAGCCCATGTACCGCAAGGAGGAGCCTGTGGGCCACAGCAAAAGATCCAACGTGCCGCAACTAAGATCCAACACAGCTAAAACTAAATTAATTAATTAATTAATTATTATAAATAAATAAATAAATATTCTCCCAAAATTTTCTTTGTGGGTTATCTTTAGTGCCTAGCACAGTGCCTGGCACAAAGTAAGAGCACATTTTATAATGTTGCATTGAATCTAGGAGAAGTTGACAATGGTGCTGACATTTACCAAGAACTAAAGAAATATGCATTTATGCTTACTGGAGAGCACATGGCATAGTTCAGTGGTTCTCAAACGTCCATATACAGCAGAATCTGTTTAAGAACTTGTTTAGAATTCATATTCCTTAGCCCTAAGCCCAGGGATTTGTTTTGATATGTTGGACGGAGCCATGTGATCTGTATTTTTAACAAGAATTTTTAGGTGATTCTGATATAGGTGATCAGTATTTAATATTGTACTCCGAACATGTACCTAAATATAGCATAGATGTTATCAGGTCCCTTTTAATATCTAAGCAAAATGTCTTAAGCTCCCATCTTCTCTACTGTGGAAATTTGTCACCATATCTCAGCCTCCAGAATTTCCAATGGTTCCTTAAACATCATACCAAAAGCACAAACAACCAAAGAAAAATGAGATAAATTGACCTTCACCAGATTTTTAAATGTTTGTACTTCCAAGAACACCATCAAAGAAATGAAAAGACAACCCACAGAATGGGACAAAATATTTCCAAATCATATATTTGATAAGGGTCTAGAATCCAGAATATATAAAAATTCTAACAACTCAAGAACAGAAAGACAATTATCCCAATTAAGGGTGGGCAAAAGATCAGAAAAGACATTTCTCCAAAGAAGATATGTAAATGGCCAATAAGTACATGAAATAATGTGGGAAATGCAAATCAAAACCACAATGAGATACCACTTCACACCCACTATGATGGCTATAATCAAAAAGACAGACAAGGGCTTCCCTGGTGGTGCAGTGGTTGAGAGTCCGCCTGCCGAGGCAGGGGACACGGGTTCGTGCCCCGGTCCGGGAGGATCCCACATGCCGCGGAGCGGCTGGGCCCGTGAGCCATGGCCACTGAGCCTGCGCGTCCAGAGCCTGTGCTCCGCAGCGGGAGAGGCCACAGCAGTGAGAGGGCCGCGTACCGCAAAAAAATAAATAAATAAAAAAGACAGACAACAAAAATACAAGTGTTGGCAAGGATGTGGAGAAATTGAAATCCTCATATGCTCCTAGTAGTACTGTAAAATGTGCAGCCACTTTCGGAAAGTTTTGCAGTTCCCCCAATAAATTCAACATAGAATTACTACATGATTCAGAAATTCCACTCCTAGAGGCATACCCAAAATAAGTGAAAACAGATGTTCAAACAAAAACTTGTAAACCAATGTTTATAGCAGCACTCACGTTAGCCAAAAGGTTGAAATAACTCAAATGTCCACCAACAGATTCGTGGATAAACGTAATATGGTATATCCATACAATGGAATATTATTCAGCCATGAAAAGAAATGAAGATATGTATATGTATAGCTGATTCACTTTGTTATAAAGCAGAAACTAACACACCATTGTAAAGCAATTATACTCCAAAAAAGATGTTTAAAAAAAAAAAGAAAAGAAATGAAGTACTAATTCATGATACAACATGGATGAACCTTGAGAACATTATACTAAGTGAAAAAAGCCAGACACAGAAGGCCACATATTGTGTGATTGCATTTACATGAAATGTCCAGAATAGGCCAATCTATAGGGGCAGAAAGTAGATTAGTGGTTGCCAGGGGCTGAGAGATGGGGGAACGGGGAGTGACTACTAATAGATATGGAGTTCTCCTTAGGAGTGATGAAAATGTTTTGCAATTAGATATTGATGATCAACGCACAACTTTGTGAATACACTAAAAACCACTAAATAGTAAACTTTAAAATGGTAATTTTATGGTATATAAATTATATCTCAATAAAATTTTTATTTAAAGTTTTTCATTTAATTTTTCCATCTTAGTTTGGCATGCCACATGAAAATTAATAAAAACCTTCAAATATTAAAGTGAGTATTTCAGACAATAAGGCACATCTTCGCAGTTGTGTTTTGAGGGAAGGTATTTGCTATTATGAGAGCTAATTCAAAGCTTTCTCCCTTCTTAATTCCACACTTTATCCATCATCTTTTTTTTTTTAATTTTTAACATCTTTATTGGAGTGTAATTGCTTTACAATTGTGTTAGTTTTTTCTTTATAACAAAGTGAATCAGCTATACATATACATATATCCCCATATCTCCTCCGTCTTGCATCTCCCTCCCACCCTCCCTATCCCACCCCTTAATTGGAAATATTTTCAGCTCTATCTAACAAAAAATCTCTGGCCAACAATGTTTTAGATAGTATTTAATTATATTTCATAACTAGAAGGCTGGAACCAGGCTGTCCTAGAGTTGCTTTGGTGGTTCAGTGATATCACAGTACTACTGTTGGGTTGGTATCACTTCAATTCACTTGGCCATTGGGTGGTGATCAAAAGATTGTTGCCACAGCTCTAAATACTACACCCTTACACCAATATCTGAAAGAGTGCGTGGCAAAAAGGCATTTCTTCTTACTCGGCTCATGCCCTGTTTTTTTAGAGATAAAAATCTTTCCCAGAAAGCCCCATCAGACTTTTATTTGCAAGAATTAGGTAATGTGCCTACACCTAGACCAATTACTAACAAATCAAAGGGTAACTTAGAACAATCATGATTAATTTGCTAGAGCTGGAATGAAATTAGGGGGTCTGTGTTGTCAAATGATTGGAAAATGCCTGCCACAGTGTAGCCAAAATCTTTCGCCACAATGTGACTGGTCTCAGAAAGACTTAATAGTTCTTAATAACTCTGAATATAGTACTAACTTCCTGCCTCTACACAGAGGACCCAAGTGTTTGAAGAATAAAACTGATTTCTTTCCATAAAAATGACTGGTGATTTTCCCTGATTATTCCATTTTTTATTGGCCTCTCCTATGATTTCTTTAAGTATGAATAGCCTATATCCAGAGCCAGATCCAAAGTTTATGTGGACTGAACTTATATACAATTTGGGGAATCCTCCTTAAGGAAAATAATATACAATTAGGTCCAGAAGTGAAAATTTGCTTAGAATTAGGAAATAAGTCACAACAAATTACACATTTCAATAACTGACAAATACCACAAACATCACAAAAATCAGGAAAAATAACACATTTTATTAGTCAACTGCCTGACATTCATTTCTTGAATACATACTCTTTTTATTTTTTACATCTTTATTGGAGTATAATTACTTTACAATGGTGTGTTATTTTCTGCTTTATAACAAAGTAAATCAGTTATACACATACATATGTCCCCATATCTCTTCCCTCTTGTGTCTCCCTCCCTCCCACCCTCCCTATGCCACCCCTCCAGCCGGTCACAAAGCACCGAGCTGATCTCCCTGTGCTATGCGGCTGCTTCCCACTAGCTATCTACCTTACGTTTGGTAGTCTGTATATGTCCATGTCTCTCTCTCTCTTTGTCACAGCTTACCCTTACCCCTCCCCATATCCTCAAGTCCATGCTCTAGTAGGTCTATGTCTTTATTCCTGTCTTGCCCCTAGGTTCTTCATGACATTTTTTTTTCTTAAATTCCATATATGTGTGTTAGCATACGGTATTTGTCTTTCTCTTTCTGACTTACTTCACTCTGTAGGACAGACTCTAGGTCTATCCACCGCATTACAAATAGCTCAATTTCGTTTCTTTTTATGGCTGAGTATTATTCCATTGCATATATGTGCCACATCTTTATCCATTCATTCGATGATTGACACTTAGGTTGTATCCATCTTTGGGCTACTATAAATAGAGCTGCAATGAATATTTTGGTACATGACTCTTTTTGAATTATGGTTTTCTCAGGGTATAGGCCCAGTAGTGAGATTGCTGGGTCATATGGTAGTTCTATTTGTAGCTTTTTAAGGAACCTCCATACTGTTCTCCACAGTGGCTGTATCAATTTACATTCCCACCAACAGTGCAGGAGGGTTCCCTTTCCTCCACACCCTCTCCAGCATTTATTGTTTCTAGATTTTTTGATGATGGCCATTCTGACTGGTGTGAGATGATATCTCATTGTAGTTTTGATTTGCATTTCTCTAATCATTAACGATGTTGAGCATTCTTTCATGTGTTTGTTGGCAGTCTGTATATCTTCTTTGGAGAAATGTCTATTTAGGCCTTCTGCCCATTTTTGGATTGGGTTGTTTTTTTGTTATTGAGCTGCATGAGCTGCTTATAAATTTTGGAGATTAATCGTTTGTCAGTTGCTTCATTTGCAAATATTTTCTCCCATTCCGAGTGTTGTCTTTTGGTCTTGTTTATGGTTTCCTTTGCTGTGCAAAAGATTTGAAGTTTCATTAGGTCCCATTTGTTAATTTTTGTTTTTATTTCCATTTCTCTAGGAGGTGGGTCAAAAAGGATCTTACTGTAATTTATCTCATAGAGTGTTCTGCATATGTTTTCCTCTAAGAGTTTCATAGTTTCTGGCCTTATATTTAGGTCTTTAATCCATTTTGAGCGTATTATTGTGTATGGTGCTAGGGAGTGATCTAATCTCATACTTTTACATGTACCTGTCCAGTTTTCCCAGCACCACTTATTGAAGAGGCTGTCCTTTCTCCACTGTACATTCCTGCCTCCTTTATCAAAGATAAGGTGACCATATGTGCGTCGGTTTATCTCTGGGCTTTCTATCCTGTTCCATTGATCTATGTTTCTGTTTTTGTGCCAGTACCATACTGTCTTGATTACTGTAGCTCTGTAGTATAGTCTGAAGTCAGGGAGCCTGATTCCTCCAGCTCCGTTTTTCGTTCTCAAGATTGCTTTGGCTATTCGGGGTCTTTTGTGTTTCCATACAAATTGTGAATTTTTTTGTTCTAGTTCTGTGAAAAATACCAGTGGTAGTTTGATAGGGATTGCATTGAATCTGTAGATTGCTTTGGGTAGTAGAGTCATTTTCACAATGTTGATTCTTCCAATCCAAGAACATGGTATACCTCTCCATCTATTTGTATCATCTTTAATTTCTTTCATCAGTGTCTTATAATTTTCTGCATACAGGTCTTTTGTCTCCTTAGGTACGTTTATTCCTAGATATTTTATTCTTTTTGTTGCAATGGTAAATGGGAGTGTTTTCTTGATTTCACTTTCAGATTTTTCATCATTAGTGTATAGGAATGCCAGAGATTTCTGTGCATTAATTTTGTATCCTGCCACTTTACCAAATGCATTGATTAGCTCTAGTAGTTTTCTGGTAGCATCGTTAGGATTCTCTATGTATAGTATCATGTCATCTGCAAACAGTGACAGCTTTACTTCTTCTTTTCTGATTTGGATTCCTTTTATTTCCTTTTCTTCTCTGATTGCTGTGGCTAAAACTTCCAAAACTATGTTGAATAAGAGTGGTGAGAGTGGGCAACCTTGTCTTGTTCCTGATCATAAGGGAAATGCTTTCAGGTTTTCACCATTGAGGACGATGTTGGCTGTGGGCTTGTCATATATGGCCTTTATTATGTTGAGGAAAGTTCCCTGTATGCCTACTTTCTGCAGGGTTTTTATCATAAATGGGTGTTGAATTTTTCAAAAGCTTTCTCTGCAGCTATTGAGATGATCATATGGTTTTTCTCATTCAATTTGTTAATATGGTTTATCACATTGATTGTTTTGCTTATATTGAAGAATCCTTGCATTCCTGGAATAAACTCCAATTGATCATGGTGTATGATCCTTTTAATGTGCTGTTGGATTCTGTTTGCTAGTATTTTGTTGAGGATTTTTGCATCTATGTTCATCAGTGATATTGGCCTGTAGTTTTCTTTCTTTGTGATATCCTTGTCTGGTTTTGGTATCAAGGTGACGGTGGCCTTGTAGAATAAGTTTGGGAGTATTCCTCCCTCTGCTATATTTTGGAAGAGTTTGAGAAGGATAGGTGTTAGCTCTTCTCTAAATGTTTGATAGAATTCGCCTGTGAAGCCATGTGGTCCTGGGCTTTTGTTTGTTGGAAGATTTTTAATCCCAGTTTCAATTTCAGTGCTTGTGATTGGTCTGTTCATATTTTCTACCTCTTCCTGATTCAGTCTTGGCAGGTTGTGCATTTCTAAGAATCTGTCCATTTCTTCTAGCTTGTCCATTTTATTGCCATAGAGTTGCTTGTAGTAATCTCTCATCATCTTTTGTATTTCTGCAGTACCAGTTGTTACTTCTCCTTTTTCATTTCTAATTCTATTGATTTGAGTCTTCTCCCTTTTTTTCTTGATGAGTCTGGCTAATCGTTTATCAATTTTGTTTATCTTCTCAAAGATCCAGCTTAATTTTACTGATCTTTGCTATCATTTCCTTCATTTCCTTTTCATTTATTTCTGATCTGGTGTTTATTATTTCTTTCCTTCTGCTAACTTTGGGAATTTTTGTTCTTCTTTCTCTAATTGCTTTAGGTGCAAGGTTAGGTTGTGTATTCGAGATGTTTCCTGTTTCTTAAGGTAGGATTGTATTGCTATAAACTTCCCTCTTAGAACTGCTTTTGCTGCATCCCATAGATTTTGGGTCGTCGTGTCTCCATTGTCATTTGTTTCTAGGTATTTTTTGATTTCCTCTTTGATTTCTTCAGTGATCACTTCGTTATTAAGTAGTGTATTGTTTAGCCTCCATGTGTTTGTATTTTTTACAGATCTTTTCCTGTAATTAATATGTAGTCTCATAGCATTGTTGTCACAAAAGATACTTGAAAAAATTTCAAGTTTCTTAAATTTACCAAGGCTTGAGTTGTGACCCAAGATATGATCTACTGTGGAGAATTTTCCATGAGCACTTGAGAAAAATGTGTATTCTGTTGTTTTTAGATGGAATGTCCTATAAATGTCAATTAAGTCCATCTTGTTTCATGTAACATTTAAAGCTTGTGTTTCCTTATTTATTTTCATTTTGGATGATCTGTCCATTGGTGAAAGTGGGGTGTTAAAGTCCCCTACTATGAATGTGTTACTGTCGATTTCCCCTTTCATGGCTGTTATTATTTGCCTTATGTATTGCGGTGCTCCTATGTTTGGTGCATAAATATTTACAATTCTTATATCTTCTTCTTGGATCAATCCCTTGATCATTATGTAGTGTCCTTCTTCGTCTCTTCTGAGAGTCTTTATTTTAAAGTCTATTTTGTGTGATATGAGAATTGGTACTCCAGCTTTCTTGTGGTTTCCATTTGCATGAAATATCTTCTTCCATCCCCTTACTTTCAGTCTGTGTATGTCTCTAGGTCTGAAGTGGCTCTCTTGTAGATAGCCAGTATATGGGTCTAGTTTCTGTATCCATTCAGCCAATCTGTGTCTTTTGGTGGGAGCATTTAGACCATTTACATTTAAGGGAATTATCGATATGTATGTTCCTATTTCCATTTTCTTAATTGTTTTGGGTTCGTTATTGTAGGTCTTTTCCTTCTGTTGTGTTTCTTGACTAGAGAAGTTCCTTTAGCACTTGTTGTAAAGCTGGTTTGGTGGTGCTGAACTCTCTCAGCTCTTGCTTGTCTGTAAAGGTTTTAATTTCTCCATCAAATCTGAATGAGATCCTTGCTGGGTAGAGTAATCTTGGTTGCAGGTTTTTCCCCTTCATCAGTTTAAATATGTCCTGCCAGTCCCTTCTGGCTTGCAGATTTTCTGCTGAAAGATCAGCTGTTACCCTTATGGGGATTTCCTTGTGTGTTATTTGTTGTTTTTCCCTTGCTGCTTTTAATATGTTTTCTTTGTATTTAATTTTTGACAGTTTGATTAATATGTGTCTTGGTGTATTTCTCCTTCGATTTATCCTGTATGGGACTCTCTGTGCTTTCTGGACTTGATTAACTATTTCCTTTCCCATATTAGGGAAGTTTTCAACTATAATCTCTTCAAATATTTTCTCAGTCCCTTTCTTTTTCTCTTCTTCTTCTGGAACCCCTATAATTCGAATGTTGGTACGTTTAATGTTGTCCCAGAGGTCTCTGAGACTGTCCTCGGATCTTTTCATTCTTTTTTCTTTATTCTGCTCTGCAGTAGTTATTTCTACTATTGTATCTTCCAGGTCACTTATCCATTCTTCTGCCTCAGTTATTCTGCTATTGATTCCATCTAGAATATTTTTAATTTCATTTATTGTGTTGTTCATCATTGTTTGTTTCATCTTTAGTTCTTCTCGGTCCCTGTTAAATGTTTCTTGCATTTTGTCCATTCTGTTTCCAAGATTTTGCATCATCTTTACTATCATTATTCTGAATTCTTTTTCAGGTAGACTGCCTATTTCCTCTTCATTTGTTAGGTCTGTTGGGTTTTTATTTTGCTCCTTCATCTGCGGTGTGTTTTTTGTCTTCTCATTTTGCTTATCTTACTGTGTTTGGGGTCTCCTTTTTGCAGGCTGCAGGTTCATAGTTCCCGTTGTGTTTGGTGTCTGTCCCCAGTGGCTAAGGTTGGTTCAGTGGGTTGTGTAGGCTTCCTGGTGGAGGGGACTCATGCCTGTGTTCTGGTGGATGAGGCTGGATCTTGTCTTTCTGGTGGGCAGGTCCACGTCTGGTGGTGTGTTTTGGGGTGTCTGTGGACTTATTATGATTTTAGGCAGCCTGTCTGCTAGTGGGTGGGGTTGTGTTCCTGTCTTGCTAGTTGTTTGGCATAGGATGTCCAGCACTGTAGCTTGCTGGTCGTTGAGTGAAGCTGGGGGCTGGTGTTGAGATGGAGATCTCTGGGAGATTTTCGCCGTTAGATATTATGTGGAGCTGGGAGTTCTCTTGTGGACCAGGGTCCTGAAGTTAGCGCTCCCACCTCAGAGGCACAGCACTGACTCCTGGCTGCAGCACCAAGAGCTTTTCATTCACATGGCTCAGAATAAAAGGGAGAAATAGTAGAAAGAAAGAATTAGTAGAAGTAGAAAGAAAGAAAGAAAGGAGGGAGGGAGGGAGAGAGGGAGGGAGGGAGGAAGGAAGGAAGGAAGGAGGGAAGGAAGGAAAAGAAGAAAGAAAGAAAGAAGATAAAGTAAAATAAAATAAAGTAAGATAAAATATAAAGTGTTATTAAAATAAAAAAAATATATATTAACAGAAAAAAAAAGCAGATGGATAGAATCCTAGGAGAAATGGTGGAAGCAAAGCTATACAGACAAAATCTCACACAGAAGCATACACATACACACTCAGAAAAATAGGAAAATCATAAATCTTGCTCTCAAAGTCCACCTCCACAATTCGGGATGATTCGTTGTCTATTCATGTATTCCACAGATGCAGGGTACATCAAGTTGATTGTGCAGCTTTAATCCGCTGCTTCTGAGGCTGTTGGGAGAGATTTCCCTTTCTCTTCTTTGTTCTCACAGCTCCCGGGTCTCAGCTTTGGATTTGGCCCCACCTTTGCGTGTAGGTCGCCAGAGGGCGTCTGTTGTTCGCTCAGACAGGACGGGGTTGAAGAAGCCGCTGATTCGGGGGCTCTGGCTCACTCAGGCCGGGGGGAGGGAGGGGCACTGAGTGCGGTGTGGTGTTGCGGCAGCAGAGGCCGCAGTGACGTTGCACCAGCCTGAGGCGTGCCGTGCGTTCTCCCAGGGGAGTTGTCCCTGGATCCCGACACTCTTGCAGTGGCGGGCTGCACAGGCTCCCGAGAAGTGGGGTGTGGAGAGTGACCTGTGCTCGCACACAGGCTTCTTGGTGGCGGCAGCAGCAGCCTTAGCGTCTCATGCCCGTCTCTGTGGTCCGCGCTTTTAGCAGCGGCTCTCGCCTGTCTCTGGAGTTCCTTTAAGCAGTGCTCTTAATCCCCTCTCCTCGCGAACCAGGCAACAAACAGGGAAGAAAAAGTCTCTTGCCTCTTCGGCAGGTCCAGACTTTTCCCCGGACTCCCTCCTGGCTAGCCGTGGCGCACTAACCCCCTGCAGGCTGTGTTCACGCCGCCAACCCCAGTCCTCTCCAAAGGATTTGGGGAACCAAATCCTTTGCTTATAATTTTATATGTTTAATGTTTGGAAGACTTTTGCATAGACAGGCTTCTGACTTCATACATTTCAAATCTTGCTTATCCTTCATTGCCTTTGTATTTCCAGTGCCAGCAGCTATAGTGTCATATTCATATCACAACACAGCTTTAGCTTTGCATCTTCATGTGGTAGGCACAGAGGTGACAGGAGTATTCCTGGAAGCCACTCCGACCCTGGGGCAGCTAGTAATAACTATACAGAAAAGTGACTATGAACCACATAGATACATCCTACTAATGCCACACTAAATGATCTTCCCCTTAGCCAGATCTCTAATGTGCCTGTGGCTACACCAACCCCAGTCTATACAAGGCAAAGGGTGTGGGAAGACAAAGGTGAAATATAGAAATGGAACTGGATAATGGATGGAGACTGGAAGAGTTTTGAGGTGAATGTTAGAAAAAGCCTAGATTGCCTTGAAGAGAGTGTTGATAGAAATATGGACATTAAAGGTAAACTCTGGTGAGGACTTAGAAAGAAAAAAGGAGAGCTGTGGATAAAGCTTATATAATCTGAGAGATATACATACATCATCATGAACTGAATGCTGGTAGAAATATGAATGTTAAAGGTGCTTCTGTTGAGATCTCAGATATGAGAAACATGTTATTGGAAACTGGAAGAAAGGCAATCCCTGTCATAAATGGGCAAAAATTTGGCCAAAGTGTGTTCTAGTGTTCTGTTGAAAGTAGAACTTGTAAGTGATGAATCTGGATATTTAGCTGGGGCAATTTGTAAGCAAAGTGTTGAAGGCACAGCTTGGTTTCTCCTTGCTGCTTACAGTAAAATGCAAGAAGAGAGAGATAAATTGAAGAAAAAATTGTTAAGCAAAAAGGAACCTGAACTTGAAGATTTGGAAAATTCTATCCTATGCCTCCCCCCTATTGTATTTTGGAAGCAGATAACTTGCTGTTTTCATAGGTTCACAGCTGGAGAGGAACTGTGCCTCAGGATGAATCAAACCTGGAATCTTTCCATATTTGATTCAAATGAGACTTTGAACTTAGAATTCATGTTGGAATGAGTTAAGACTTTTGTGGCTGTTGAGTTGGGATGAATGTAATATGCATGTGGCAAAGACATGAATTTTGGGGATCCAGGGGGCAGAGTACTATGGGCTGAATTTTCTCCCCCCCCAAATTCATATGTTGAATTCCTAACCTCCAGTAACTGAGAATGTGACTGTATTTGAAGATAAGGTCTTTAAAGAGGTACTTGAGTAAAAATGAGGTTACATAGGTGGACCCTAATGCAATATGATTGGTATCCTTATAAAAAGAGGAGATTAGGACACAGTTACGGACTATGTGAAGACACAGGGAGAAGATGGCCGTATACAAGCCAACGAGAGAGGCCTCAGAAGAGACCAAACCAGTTGACACCTTGATCTCATATTTCTATCCTCCAGAATCGTGAGAAAATAAATTTCTGTTGTTTAGGTCACCAGTCTCTGGTACTTTGTTAGGACAGCCCTAATGAACTAACACAGTCCTAATGAACTAACACAGTCCCTCTTAGGACCTTGCAAGGGACCCATTCTAGTAAGGGTCTCTGAAGTTTAAGTTTCATTAGCTTCATGAATATAACCATCTCTGTCTGTATCTCACAACTTATCACTTAATTTGGTTCTATCTTGAATCATTCATCAATCATTCTATCCAATTCTATTTTAAGTTCCTTGAGGACACTGATAGTTTTCTGATTCTTCAACATCCACCCTTGTCTTGCCCCTCTTATGTCCCCAAATAGAATTGAACACAGTAGGTATTTAACAAGTAACTTTCATTGATTTATTCATCACACCTACATGTAATCTCATGTAGAGTTCTTAAAAATTTATTAAAGAGAGAATTACCATCTCCCTAAGATTAACTCTCTGCAAAGTCATGGTTATTTTTGTGAGTAAAGATTTTCACATGATAATTTTGTTGAAAGCCAAGGTAATTTTAGTTTTGTAGTAAATACTGTCGTAGGCTGAAATTATGATATATAAAATGCTAAGTACCAGATATCAAATAAATATTTATTAGTAACTAAAAATAAGAAAACTGATTTATATCTAGGAATAAATGTCATGAAAAGAGAACTTCAGTAAGCGATCAAATGAGTATACAGAATCACTAACTTCATATGTGTTGGCCTAACCAAACCCCTTCTTGAAATCAGAATCTGAAAATTATTTTTATATATGCAGAATCCTAGTTTCACTTTTTCATATTTTACAACTTTGGTGATTGTTTGTAAAAAGATTTTATTCAGAAGGTAAACCGATGCCTGTTTAAATCTAAAAGGATCTATAAACATTCTAAATCCTTTCCATTTGTAATGTATTGTTGCAAATTTTGTCTTTTTTATTGATGGATTCTTAAAATTGGCTTGATTTCTATTTGAAGTTCTTAAAAATTACTATTGATTTTGGGCTTCCCTGGTGGCGCAGTGGTTGAGAGTCCACCTGTCGATGCAGGGGACACGGGTTCGTGCCCCAATCCGAGAAGATCCCACATGCCGTGGAGCGGCTGAGCCTGTGAGCCACCGCTGAGCCTACGCGTCCGGAGCCTGTGCTCCGCAACGGGAGAGGCCACAACAGTGAGAGGCCCGCATACCGCAAAAAAAAAAAAAAAAAAAAAAAAAATTACTACTGATTTAATTATTTTCTGGTTAATAATTTAATAGGCTTTATTCTCATAATTCATTAAAAGAAAACATCAAGGGCTAGAAATCACAATTACTATTATTTTCATAATGATTTACTTGATTCTCCTTATTGTTTCCTAGGTGTTGTCTTGAGAATGGAGTGTGGGATACCTGACGTATGGGGAAAATGCTAGACATCGCCCTCATGAAAGAGTAATAAAATGCAGCAGTTCTCTTCCAGAGGAGAAATGAAAAGTTAAATAAGTCCTATATCTCCTAACTATTATGGTGTAAGAAAAAAATATAACTAAGTACATATTATTATGTAAGAAAACAGCTGGTAAACTGGATTTTTAAAAGTATAATGAAATATACAATGAAAATATTTTAGTCAATGGGAAGCAGAAGGTTTAAGATGTGTCTATGCAAACCCTGTCTCCCTTTCAGTCATGGATCAATGTTTTGTATGTGATAAAATATCAAAGTTCATGGGCATCTTGACAAAATGGTTATACTAAGTTTTGCTTGCTTATTTAGCCAACAACCTATTATTGTTGATGATTTCAGATAATAACTGTGCTTAGAAAAAAATCTTGCTTCTGTTTAACTTGCCATGCTAAAGGCTAAAAATGTGTTTTATAAAAAGGTTCTGCCTTGGGAATTCCCTGGCTGTCCAGTGGTTAGGACTCAGTGCTTCTACTGCAGGGGACATGGGTTCGACCCCTGGTCAGGGAAGTAAGATCCCATAAGCCACGTAGCGCAACCAAAAAAAAAACAAAAACAAAAACGAAAGGGGTTCTGCCTTGATTATCATCATCAATATACAAAAGGGTAGATAATGAATGTATTTTCTAAGTTGGGTTCCATGATGTGACATGCTGAAATAATAAATTTTACTTTCATAGAGTCATGAAACAAAATAGACAGATGTTGTAATTGTTCTCTTCTAATTGTGGTTTTGACTAGGGTCCCATTAAATAAATATGTTACCTGACTGTAAATATAGTATATGCTCATCATAGAAAATTGGGAAAACAGAAAGTTTAAAGCTAATATTCTATATAGAGTTGTATCCCATTTTCTTTTTTTCTCACACATTGCATATCTTATGCATTTTCCCAAGTACTTTATAATTCTTTGTAAACATCATTTTCAGAGTTTCTTTTTAATAGTAACTTACAAAAATGGCCTAAATAAAAGGTTACACTTAGAAGTATATTAAACATATTTGAAACTACACTATGTTGAGAAAGAATGTATGTAACCAGAGACTATTATTTGTTGTTTGTTGGATAATACTACATTCTAAAACACTTATCCTTTCTAGTATTGTTCATTTACTTGAGCTCTCATTTATGGAAATGAATAACTATGTCTGTGAATAAATGTGTCTAAAGCATATAACAAAAGCATGTCATTAATACTTCCTCAGAAATATTTTAGCTGTGGTGGAAGTGGGAGTAGACTTTTAATTCGGACTCCCCCTAACTGATAATTATAGCTTCTAGTTAAATTGGTGTAAACATACAATAATTCAAATACTCAGCCACAGGACTTTTTAGCACCTTAAATTATGTCTTCCCTAATTAAGGAACTCATTAAGCTAAAGTTTCAGGTAACACATATTCTCAGCACTTCACTGAACTTAGGTCAGTTCCCTGGTTTTATTTCAGGCAGTGTCTATTCTGAGATTTTCCAGACCAGTTTTTCAAATGTTAGGGGAAGGACTATAACAAATTAGTGAACTGTCTGCCCATGAACCTGTCAAAATTCTTTACCAATAATTAAGAAAAATATCCTACTTTCCTCTTGATGTGGTTTCCTTAGAATAGAAAATAGTCAGAACCTTGAGATTATTTTTAACAAAACCATTTCTAAAGAGAGAGAGAGAACAGGTGGCTTAAAGAGAGAACGAATTTTAACTTATGAAAGTGACTAAATCTTTCTAAATCTATAAATAGCATTCCAGTCCTCCAGTTGTTCAACTCTTAAAATTTAAATGCTTTTGGCTATAAAAATATTACATCTAATAATTTTGAAGTGTGCTTTCAGTAATGCATTTTTTATTTAAAAATGTCTTAACATTGAGAATGTCATTGTGAATTATGAAACTTTTCTATATTTAATTTTATTTGGTGCCATGGGCTATGAGGAAAAGATTTTAGTGAAATAAGAGCTAATAATAACTTCACTTTAACATTATTTTTCTTTATTTATTTTTTCTTCTTTTATTAGCTAATCATGATTGAGTGCCCCCTAAATCAGGACACCAATGACACTTTGTTTCCAATTAACAGTAAAAGCCTTCTTTGATCCTTTGACTTTTTTTATGAGATGAATTTATATTTTCCAGACTAACATGCATGACAACATAATTCTCTATACTTATTAATATTCAACTTTGCTGCTTTAATGAGAGAAACCAGGAGAAATGTAATGTCATCTGCTTATCTAAGGCATTAGTATCTTTTGCTAATATAAAGAGACCAAAAACACTTTTGAATAATAATAGCCAACATTATTTGAGCACTTGCTATATGCCAGACACTGTTCTAAGTGCTGAATATGTATTTACCTATTTAATATTCAAAACACCTTTATGAGGTAGAAACAATTGAACAGTGAACACAAATAAATATGCCTAACCTACTTCTAGGTTTAATTTTTTATTGATTCCATGGCTCTATGTTAACATTAAGATGAAACTCTGAAAATGATGCTTAAAAAAATTATTTAGTGACCTGGAAAATATGATTTAATGCTTAAACTCTATATACAGTGTTATATTAGCTCTATTTTATACAGGTGCATATTCATGTATATATAGAGAGAGGAAGTTCACCCAATATCCATAGCGTTCCCTCTAGATAATGGAATTTCAGGTGATTTTCATTTCCTTCTTTATACACTCTGAATGTTTTGAACCCAAGTAGCATCCACAAACTTAGCATGACAATAGAATATTAACAAAAATCACATGAAGGATGTGGACTGGATTGATAGAAAAATGTATGTTAGTTATTAATACTCCAAAGAAGAAGAAGGAAGAGGCTATAAAAATCATTGATCCAGTTTCAGCTGATAATCTGGTGATCTGGGAGCTATATTTAATTCATAATAAAATGTGTAGGAGACAATCCAAGCATTTTCCTTTGTTCTAATGAGCCAAATGGTCATATATGTAATCCTTACTGATCCATTACTACTCTCCTAAAATTAGATTGAAGTAGCCAATGCTAAGGATATAAAAATAGAACTCAAAAGCACTTTTCAACTTTGTGTTATGTAAATCCAAAGAGGCCCATTTAATTCTGATCCATGTTTAACAGGAAGGATTTGAATGAAGTATAATGAATTTGAAAGAGGTTATAATATTTTTTGAGAATGTGTATATTCACTAAAAATATTAATTTGAAAATAGGGTCTTATACTCTAGTAAAGGCAACATATTAAAGTTGATATAGAATGCTGTCTAAACCAGTGTTTCTCCAAGTGTGATTCCCTAGTTATGTGTATCAGAATCATCTGTGGTACTTGTTAAAAATGGAGAATCCTGGGTCCCCTCCCAAACTAACTGAATCAGAATCTCTGGGAGTGGAGACCATGTTATATGAATTTTCAGCAAGCTCCCTACATGATGTTAAGCGTACTAAAGTTTGATGATCACTGTCCTAGAGGTAAGATTTAGTCTCTGACAATGAGATATTTTTTATGTTCACAATATAGAACCATAAAGGAGGATGCAGTTGGACTGCAAAACTCAAATTAAGGACTCAATGTCTCTGAGGAACACAGTGCTGAGGACAAACCCCTCCCATTATTCCTCTTGTGGTAATTTAGACTAGTGCATCTCAAATCTGGTTGAGTCTCAGAATTTCCTGGGAAGATTTTTAAAGCACAAATTCTCAGACTCCACACCATACCTACTGAATCAGAATCTCTGGGGAAAGGATGTGGGAATTTGTCTGATTTTTTAAACATTTTCGGGCCATTTTGCTATTTGCCAGGTATGTTTGGAAGCCTCTGGTCTAGACTACATGGTAGGCCAATGTTTTCATTCTGAACTAGTTTTCCTTTCTACCTAGAAGTTCATTTTTCCAGGCCCCTGAGTCTGCCATGGAATGAAACTGCATGTTTTTTGTTTTGTTTCATGTTTTAGGAAATTGATCAAAATGCTGATCACTATGACATCTTATAGAGACTTGCTCATGGGTGCAGCAGTGTATCATTAGCCCCACTGACACTGATTTCTGTTAATTGCATCGTGCAAATAAACTGTGGCGCATTGGTTAGAATGAACATTAACAGCAAATATGAGCGATCTACTGTGAGTAGGTTATACATGTATAAAACCAAAGGATTGAAATTTTAAAGCTAATTTGACTAAATTTATTTACCACCGCATTGAGAGGTGGGATTGAGGCTCATGAACCTTAATTATAATAAAATGTTCTGTGATTCTTTTATTGGTAAATGAAATTATGTGGAAACTGGCAGTTCCCTCAAATTAAAAAATAATTACACAAGAAACCTTTTAATAAATATACCTAACCTCTTTCTGGTTCTTCATGGTTTTCAAAAATCCTTCACATACATATATTTTCTTATTTTATTAGACCCTCAGAGGAATATCTGAGGTAGGAATGTCTAATATTAACTTTTCCAGTTTATAGATGTGCAAGTTAAGGTCTAGATATTAACTAATTTGTGTGTAAGTTTGCCTAGAGCTAATACAATCATAGAACCTAGCCCAGAAACCAAGTCTGCTAAGACCAAGTGTCTTCCCCCCACTGCATTATGCTACCTCCTTCACTGAAACCCACTCAAGGTGGCAAGCACTGGACAAATTGATTTTTTCTCCTTTAGAGGAAAGAAAAAGGGAAGAAAAAAAGTCTTTACTTGGAGTTTTTTCTGAATTCTACCCTCACTGAATGCTGCCTTATTTAAAAAAAAAAAAAAACAACTCATTTTCAGAAGAGTTTGTTTAGTCCAACCCTCTTGAAAATAAGTCAGTCACTAAGCTACAAATCCAAGTGCACAGCAGGTCCACACTGGTGCATTCATTATATGAAAAAGATAATAATTTTTATTGATAAACAGAGTTTCAGATCACTAATACATTACTTCATAAAACCATGAAAACAAAGAATGCTATGCGAGACTGCTCCAGATATTCTTACTAATGGGCAGCTAATAAAAAGAGGTCAAACTGTCATGACTGTATTAAGCACATGAATATAAGGAGAAAAAATATCAGCAGTCGAATGGAAACTTTAAGGATAAAAGAAGATTGTAAAGATGTTATTAAATAAGGAATTGAAAAGTTAGGTCATGCTGGCCTCATCAAGGTACTAATAGGTTACTGACAAAAACAAAAAAATAAAACAAGACAAAATGGGGGCATTTTGAAAAAGAACATATGTCAGAACAGTGATGCAGAATGAAAGTAATTATTTTTACTTTAGAAGATAACCCTTTAGATGCTGCCTGCCTTGTGACAGTTTACAGTGACATGGAATACTCAAATACAGATCAACCTTTCCAGCCCAACAGGAAATTTCATGTGAAGCACATTGGTAGAAACCAGAGAAGTTTCTTCAGTACAAATCAAGGATTTATACTAGACCTTAAAAAATCATTTCTGTTGCTGAAGAACAAGACTTTTATCTCATTTTGTAACTGTCATCTCAGCTGATGATTGTGCAGCAGAGGTTTCAAAATAGAGGAGCCAGGTCTTAACAAAAAAGTATAAGCGTTTTTTTAAACCTTATCAGCCAAACTTTCCTTGATTATAGCTGACTTTATCCAAACCAGATTTTTGTACAGTATTTATGTGTGCCTAGAGGGTAATAAGCACAATAAACCCAATGAATAAAATAAAATATATTTAGCCATATTCTCTCCTGTGCCTAAGTCTCTCTCTGGGAAGTGAGCGAAGTGGTTAATGTTTTTAGCTACTTACTGCATAACTGCTAGAAGAGCCTTAGTGGGCTCCCTAAGCCTCTAACTTACTTCTAAGGAGAGACTTACTGGGAATATTAACCTCTAGATTATATAAAAATCTTGATCAAGTGTTAAAGGTACAAAGGAAGTATTATAGTCAGCCTTCCATATCCCCAGGTCCTGCATCTGCAGATTCAACCAACCACAGATCGAAAATATTACATAAAAAAAAATTCCAGAAAGTTCCAAAAAGCAAAACTTAAATTTGTCATGCTCCCAGCAACTATTTATATCACCTTTACATTGTATTTATAACTATTTACATAGCATTTACATTGTGTTAGTAATCTAGAGATGATTTAAAGTATAGGGGAGGATGTGCATAGGTTATATGCAAATACTACACCATTTTGTGTAAGGGACGTAGCAAATCCCTGGGGATCCTGGAACCAATCTTCAGAATTTGGATATCGAGGAATGACTGTATTTTAGATATGCAAGGGATACAGTCAGCATGACATAACTTTTAGCCTAGCTGAAAAAAAATGCTCCAGAAACCACAGTGGGCCATGTTTCCCAAAGGAAGAAACAGGAGCTAATCTACCTGGAATAAGTGAGTATTCTTATTTTCTCTTACACTGAGAATTATTTAATAGCCCAGCAAGGGGTGGTTCTCCATTGTTCTGTCATATGATCATATAAGGAAAAATCACTTATAACAAGGATACCAAACACTGATCTGGGAAGAAGATGGAGATATATATATATATATATATATATATATATATATATATATATATATCATAGATATATATATATGATTATGGTTAAGGGAGAACCAACTTTAGCAGGGAGATATATATACATATATATACTCCCAGATCAGTATTTGATACTGATATATATATATATATATATATATATATATATATACTCCCAGATCAGTATTTGATACCCTTGTTATATTTCATTTTTTCTTATATTTTTTATATTTATAGCATTGTCATCTAATTGTTTTAAAATAGAAATATTATGTTTTTTAAGTGAATTCTGTTGTGCTCTTTTTTTAAAAATTTTCTTATTAAAATAGCAACATTTCTTCTATATTTAGAAAAACAGGCAAGGAAAAAGAAAAATAATAACTCTCCAAATCCTGCCACCTAGAAACAACTACTATTAACATTTAGTGTTCTTCCATTCACTCATCGGTATAGAAATATTTTATGTTAAAAATGCAAGTTTTATTGAGTAATTGATAAGATTGAATAACTTCCTTCTACCTCAGTAAATCAAATGGCTTTACATGTTATCCCTCCCTTACAGACAAAAGTCATATCTCTTCTTTGACATATGTGGAGACCTGTTCATATAAATGTTTAAGTGGTTATTAAAGTATGATTTTCATCCTGTTATTTTAAATCTGGAATATATATTTAGTCTGGAATTCAAAGATTTTTGAAATTCTATCAATTAATAGATGGTTGATTTCTTAGACAGACCCATCTTACCTGAAGTATAATAGTGCTTATAATAGTGTCTTTCGCAAGAGTCAGGATTCAGTGTTCACCCTGGATTCACCTTTGAATTAGAACTGTATCATGGATGTTTAAAAAATTGAGTCTTTTGATTAAAAAAGGAGAAAGAGGGACTTCCCTGGGTGGCACAGTGGTTAAGAATCTGCTTGCCAATGCAGGGGACACAGTTTCGATCCCTGGTCCCAGAAGATCCCACATGCCATGGAGCAACTAAGCCCGTGTGCCGCAACTACTGAGCCTGCACTCTAGAGCCCGTGAGCCACAACTACTGAGCCTACATGCCACAACTACTGAAGTCCGCGTGCCTAGAGCCCGTGCTCCGCTACATGAGAAGCCACCACAATGAGAAGCCCGTGCACGCAACGAAGAGTAGCCCCCGCTCGCCACAACTAAAGAAAGCCCACGTGCAGCAACGAAGACCCAGCACAGCCAAAAATAAATAAATAGCTAAATTTATAAAAAAGAAAAAAAGGAGAAAGGGAAAGAAAGAAAAGAAAAGGAAAGAATAGAAGCAGTATTTTTTACCTCTAACATGAGGAAATCCTTATGCTTTAGAATTTATAACAATATATCTGTGGCAAAATATAACCTGACTGATTTACTATGTAAAAAGATTGTGAAAACTAGGCATGACATATCAAAGTAGTGAGGCATTTGGCAAAAACTTGAAAAAGATACACTTGAGTGGAAATGACTGAATATTTTTAATTAAAATTAGAAAAATAACTAAGGCATTGGTGCTCAATGGAAAAAAATACACTTAAAGTTTTGTGTTCTATAAAGAGAATTTTGAATATGCACCAATATGCATGCATTAATATTTTTATTTACTATGTAAATAAATCAACTCTATGGAACCAATTCTTCCACTGAGGCATGAAGAAATTATATAGGAAAGTAACTCTCAAATGAATCAATGAAAGAGTAAGCTATTTAGCATTTTACAGTTCTCTTTATTCATTCATTCCATTTCCCACATGAATATGCCCCAAACCTCAGAACCAGAATCTGTAAAATTACAACCTACAATAACATGCACTTTCCAGGAAAGTGCTATGTGCTAGCACTTTGTGTATCTAGATATGCTTATCTTTGAGATTTCGGAATATTTAAAATGCATTATGCTTATAAGTATCCTTTTTGAGATACCCACATTGGAAACGTTGTTTTAAAACAATACTTACACTGCACTCTACTTTCTGCAGTTATAGGCCACACTCTTCCCCAAAGTATTTTGCAGGGCTTTTACTGGCAAAGAATTTCTCACTGCCTTCATATTTCAGATATTGGTTTACAGGAAATTCGTACACCCTTGGAAAGTTCTGGGAAAGGGTAGTACACATTTGTTCAAATCTTTTTTTTTTTGATTAAATATGTGTGCATGATATAGAGGAAGTTAATCGTGTTGCATACAAAACACTGTTCCAAGTCACAAGGTGTTTCAGGGATATGGGAATGCAGCTAATAAAAACATTTATAAAATAAAATATGTCAGGTGAACTCTCAGGAGTTCTATTTCTATTATAGATCCTTTGCATAACAGAGCAAATGGAAACATTTAGATAACATTTAGATACGTCAATAACCAAAAATTCTAACACTATTTCACTGTGTGTCAGTAGCACAAATAAGAGATCCTTAGAAATTCCTGATGGAGATAAAAATCAGCAACAACTAACCAGGGAGTGGGAAGAGATCTGAAGCGGTTAGGGTGCCTAGCCTCAGGCTCCTAACAGTAATTGTACTCATCTGAGATAGAACTTTTGCACCATCAGCTTTGTCAGAAGCATTAACACCTTATTCATCTGCAAATTCCAAATTCAGAATTTCTGATGATCAAAATGGATTTGGGTTTGAAGTTTGCTTTTGTAATAACTGTGAAAGAAAGATTTTCCATGTAATTAAGGGTTTGAATCAGATAACCTAGGGAAATGTTCAATTTGATAAGAAAGTACACTTTCCAAGCCCTCTTTAAAAATCACTTTGATGGTTTTTATTTCCTTCATCATAAAAGCACCATGGGAAACTTGGGAAAAATACAAACGCAGAAAGAAAAATCAAAATCAAAATTTCCAATAATCCAATAACTCAGATACCCACAACTAATATTTTAGACAGCAGAGGTCAACAAACTTTCTGTAAAGAGCCAGATAATATACATTTTAGTCTTTGTGAGCCACATAAGATCTCTGTCAGTTTTGCGTTTTGTTTTTGTTTTGTTTTATTTTGTTTTTAACAAACCTTTTAAAATGTAAAAACCCTTCTCCTTAGCTCAAAGGTCATACAAAAACAGATCCTGAACTGGAATTGGTCCACGGGCTATAAGTTTGCCAACCCCATTTTAGTGTATATCCCTAAAGGTCATTTTTATTTTAAAGATTATTCTTTTCAATATAAAATATTTTAAACACTCAAAAACAATATTTAAAATATTAATTTTTACATTACCAATTTTCAGTATTAAACTTTGCTGAATCTTATTTTAACTCTTCCTTCAAAAAGAACTCAATATTACAGATGCAGCTAAAGTCTCACCCCCTCCCCAGGAATCAAGTTCTAGAGGTTTTATTTTCCTGAAGTTATGTATATATTATTCCTGCACATAATTTTTAGACTTTTACTATTTCTACATATACCCATAATGATACTGTTTTGTGTGATTTTTAAATTTATGTAAAATAATTGTATTATATGTACCTCCTGCTTTACATTCAACATTATGTTTTTAGATGTCTCCAAGTATTTCCCCCTATTTAAGTCCCCTTAATAATGCTATATACACACGTATAAATTGCTATAAGTCATTCTAACCTATTTTAGAGTGCTTGTATTTGACCGTACCCCATTAACAATTAGTCTGTGTTACTGAATGCATTAACCTCACATCTTGTACATCACGGTTTAGAGCTGAGGGGACTCAGAGACTATCTAGTCCAAATCCCTCATATTATGAACGAGTATACAGGCCCAATGACAGTAACTGGCATGTCCAAGATCACATAGCAAGTTGGTATCATATTCAGAACTAGAAATGAGCTTTTGTGCTTATACTAATAAAGCTAGTACAACCCATGTGCTCTTAATTGGGGCACAGTAACAATGGCAAAGTATTTACCTTGCTTTGCTGCTCCCTTCAACTTGTTCCATTCAGTGAGTCCCTGAGGAGTATCTCACATGAACATGAACATGTGCATTGCTTGATTATCACATGGTGTCCATCACGTTCCTTTCAGATGTCCTCAAGATCGCAGTTCTCTGGAGGGTAATCTTCTTGGATATGTTCTGCCATTTTCTTTCCCTGGCTGCTATAATTAACAGCTCTCACCTGCAATCACAAGCGCCCAAATAGATGATGTCCTCTTTGGTGTCTCCTTTATGCCCTTCTGTAGGCTGGTTTGGTTTGTTGTTCCGGGTGCTGTGCACATGTTGTATTCTAAAAGTGACCACAAATGAAGAACATATCTATCACATTACTAAGTCCTACAGAGATTTAGTGAAGCAGATTTTTTTTTTTTTTTTTTTTTTTTTTTTTTTTAGTGAAGCAGATTTTTACGAATTTAGTGCAGCTCCTCTCCTTTGGACTCTGGCAGAAGAACATGAGGACTGGACAATGGGATAGTGAAAGTGACAAGATCATTCTACCCATAGGAAACTGACTGTTGTCCCTTGGACAAGGCTTATCTGCCACAATTTTCTCTTTGCTAATAATGAGCTCCATCCTCACTCCCAATCCAGGATGGTCTCTAACCCTTCATAAAAACAGTTACCTTGCAGTTTATTCTACCAACCCTTCAGATATGCCCAGATAGTAGAGCTCTAAGATGATCAGTCTACTTCTCAAACTAAGATTTCCTGATGTAAAAATTCTATAGAAGAAACTTTTTTATTACTTTAGTCCAGCCTTTCCTATAACCTTCTTATTCTGGTATTAAAGATTTAATATAAGAACACATTTTCTTCTAATCCAAGCAATACATTCTTTTTTCCCCCTCTGCTTTTGTTGAGATAAAATTGACATACAACATCGTGTAGGTTTAAGGTATACAATATGATCATTTGATATATGCGTATATAGTGAAGTTTACCGCAATAAGGTTAGTTAACCTTCACCTCACACGATTACCATTTAGTTGTTGTGGTGGTAACAGTAAAGGTCTGCTCTCTTAGCAACTTTCAACTATACAATACAGTATTGTTAACTATAGTCATTACGCTGTACACTACATCCCCAGGACTTATTCATCTTAGACCTGAAAGTTTGTATCCTTTGACCAACATCTTCCCATATACCCCATCCCTCAGCCCCTAGCAAGCACCACATTACTCTCTGTTTCTATGGGTTAGATGTTTTTACACTGCACATATAAGCAAGATCATACAGTATTTGTCTTTCTCTGTTTGACTTACTTCACTTAGCATAAGGCCCTCAAGATTCATCCACATTGTTGCACATGGCAGCATTTCCTTCTTTTTTATGGTTGCATAATATTCAAATATATATACATATATATATTATATATCATCTTTATCTGTTCATCTGTTGATGGCACTTAGGTTGTTTCCATGCCTTGGTTATTGTGAACAAAGCTGCAATAAACATGGAAGTATAGATAATTCTTTGAGATAGTGATATTTCAGGTCCTTCAGATATATATCCAGAAGTGAGATTGCAGATCATATGGTAGCTATATTTTTAATTTTTTATTGAACCTCCATACTGTTTTCCATAGTGGCTGTACCAATTTATATTCCCACCAATAGTAAGCACTACATTCTTGATCCACAGGAAATGTCATGTAAGATTTCAGTATTTAACTACTATGACTATGAATAAAAATTTAACTATTTCCTATTCATTTTTCCCACTTTTTCTCTTAAAAACCAGTAAGGGTTAGTCTAGTAGACATAATAATGCCCCCCCAAAATGTCCATGTCCTAATAACTGTAACTTTTGTATATGCTACCTTACATGACATGAGGTACTTTGCAGGTTTGATTAAGAGTAAGAACCTTGAGATGGGGGATTATCCTGGATTATCTGGGTGGATCCAATATAATCACAGGGGTCCTTAAAAGTGTAGAACCTTTCCAGGATGTAGTTAGAGGGAGATATGACTACAGAATAATTGTCAGCTAGATGTGATGTCACTTACTTTAAAGATGGAAAAATGAGCCATGAGCCAAAGAATGTAGGTAGCTTCTAGAAGCTGAAAAAGGCAAGGAAATGAATTCTCACCTAGGATGTCCAAAAAGGAATGCAGCCCTGCTGATATCTTGAGTTTATCCCAGTGAGACCTGTGTTGGACTTCTGAACCACAGAACTACAAGATAACACATTTATATTGTTTAAGCCATTACACAAACTTGTTATGGCATCTGTTACAGCAGCAGTAGTGACAAACCACTCCAGTTAACAACCCATTTACAGGCTGTTTTATTTAAAACCTGCTTTGTTCCTAAAAGGCTAAAGTAGTGTACAAGGATGCATACCATAAAACAAGACAGTATAAATTAAACATTGGCACAAAAGGGGTAAAAAAGCAAATCAAGGACAGCAACATAAAATGAAACCTAAGAATGAGGTTAATACAAAAATGCATACCATACATACATATATTACAGGTGAGCTCTAGCTTTCTAGTAGCCAATGCAAAGAGGGAAGCCTGATCAGTTCTAAGGATACTATATGCTACCATAGTATTCATTTTATAACAATCGATTTGCTTAGAAGTTCACTTTAACTTGAGACTTGAATCAGATGAGAAGTTGTCCCGAGAAAGTTTATATTATGCAATAATATCTCCACCCAAATTCGTATGATAGAGACAAGTCTAACTATGCTAAATTATACAATTAGTGATATATTTTGATGAGTCCACTTTGGTTTACAATTTGCACAAATCAATATAACAATGATCTAAGTTAAAAATCCTCACAAGCTTTCTTTCTAATACTTGAATCATTTGGAATTCCATCTCCTAAAATCAAGTAGTTTTAGGGCTTAATGACCTTAAATATCCTCTAGTTTGACTCAATATCTTTACAGAGGAAGGAATGGAGAGTCAGAGTGACATCACAATCACACGACAAATTACCATCAGAGCTGGGGATAGAATGCAGGTGTTTCCACATTTGTTGGTTCCTCCCATATACCTCTGTAAACTTCCTTAAAAGATGAGTCACAGTTTCTTTAAAACGAAGGCTTAACCTCCTTATTTTGGCATATTCTTCATCATAATTCCAAAGGGTACACATTCTTCCTCTGATCCAAGCACTGAATTCTTGATACCTTGGCAACTCACATATATTACCTTTGGCTCTTTCAAAACTGGAAGAGCTAACTGGGGAATGAATTCTGTTCTTTTAGTAGACCTAGGTTCCTTCCATAGGTAGATTCCTTTCTTCTCCAAGGAATAGAATTTCTTTCTCCCTGTACACTTTTAAAAATAGAAAATTCAGTGTAGTACAGGTATAAGAGACTCTTAGTAGAGGGAAAAAGAAAGAAAAAGAAAGATGGTCAACACTAAAGAAATGTTAGCTACTTATCATTCATTGAGAAAAATGCCTTTTAAGTCAGAGGAATCACAATGTGGCTTCATTTAGTCACACAATTCTGTCTCAAATCTTCCTGGTAAAATAGTGACAATAACAGATTGGCTGCAACCAGAATTCAGAAAGATCTCTTGATCTTATCTCATGCATTATCTCCCATCTGAAGACATAGATCCTTTTTTTTTAATTGAAGTATAGTTGATTTACAATGTGTTAATTTCTGCTGTACAGCAAAGTGATTCAGTTACACATATATATACATTTTTTATATTCTTTTCCATTATGGTTTATCATAGGATACTGAATATAGTTCTCTGTGCTATACAGTAGGATCTTGTTGTTTATCCATTCCATATACATTAGCTTACATCTTCTAACCTCAACCTCCCACTCCATCCCTCCCCCAATCCCCTCCCTCTTGACAACCACAAGTCTGTTCTCTATGAAGACATATATCCTTCTAAAAACAGCAAGAACTTAATACATGGTAGAGGGAAATGAGTGACAGAGCAACAAAACTTTAAAGGGTTGCTATTAATTTATATACTGGATGTCATGCCTTTGTTTTGATTATGGTATTTAATGGATGAAAATTCATTGTTTTTATTGAATATTTAAATTCTGGTTGTACACTATTTCAATACTGTAAATCATTGAGATATTTAAATGCTGGAAATTGATAAATGAAAGTTAGGAATGTTATTATCTTTTAAAATATCAAGCAGCATTTTCATACTTAGGGAGTTTCTATTCTAACTAAAACAATATGTTCCCATGTTTAACATTCTAGAATCAGAAATATTGCATCAGCCATGCAGATGGAGAAAGCACTAGACTTTACAATGTAATTAAAAAAAAAAACAGTAGTTACCAAAGGGCCATAGGAACGAATGCACACAGAAGGGGCAGAACATGCCAGTTTAGAATTGACGATTGCTAAGAATAAAACTGAGCAATAGCAATAAGACAATATTCTTTTTCAATAGTTTTTTCAATCATATCTGTACTTAACGACTCTAATATATTTCTAAGCAAACAACATAGAAACTAGAGTCATATTTAGGGTGAAATGACTGTCACAAAGCAGGATAAATAAGTCCTTGGAAAAGTAGGACACTTGGAAAAGTTTACAGGTACCCCACCCAGGCACAGGTGTCTTTTTCAGAATAGGGAAAAAACATGTGGATTCTCTCTAGCCACCTGGCCAACCAAAACAATTAGCTTTCTGGGGATATCCTGCCTTGTTTCGTATCAGACAGCTAAAGTGCTCTTCTACGGTTTTTAGTTTTTTTGCCAATGGTCCTCAATCCTGCCCTGGAGGACCCACCTCCTTTTGGTTTTCTTGGTTTGTTAAGGAGCTCTGAATGGGATCTGTGGCTCCTTTGGGGGTACATGGATGGTTTCAGAGATGTGGTTCTTAAACTCCCTGAAACTGTCTACAAATGTATAAGAATGTACAATTGATTAATTGAGTGTCCATATATATCCAGTGACTCAAACTTGACTCTGAAGACACAAAGGCATAGAATTATGATGATTATAGTATTTACAATGCCTTACATACTATCACACATCACATACCTGACAAACTACTTTCATACAAGGGTCTATCGATGAAGAGCTTATATCTCAGTTGGGACAAAAAATACACACTTCAATTGTTTAATAAATATTTATTAAGTTTCTACTATGTGCCAGGCTCTGTTCTAAGTACTCGAGAAACACCATCAATAAAACAAAGATCTCTGCCCTAGAAGATCATCTTACATTCTGCATTTAACAAATGTAAAACATGAGAAGAGTTTGAAAGCTATATATACTCTTATGCAAAGTGAATAGCAAAATGGTTATAGGCTGCAGAGTAAAGAACTTATATTTAAACCTCTACTCTTAAAAAGAAGCACTATCTTATATATCAGAAATACCCTGCCTTTCACACTGCTTTCTACTTTCAAATAATGTTAAGGAATTAAGTTTGAAACTTGCCTGGCCCTAAATGCTACACTTAGCCTTAATAGCCTTCAATATTTGTTATTATGGATCTTCTCATTTAGGTTGATTGTAGAAACAGCTGGTCTATTTCAACACAAAAGCCTAGAGGTGAAAGTAACCATGATTTTTTTTTTTTTTTGCCTCTTTACTAGAATAATACATTATTTCACAGTGGTACAAACTTAGACCATGTATATTACAAAGTATCTCTTCCTGTTTGGGTCTTGTGCCCTGCTGGCACTGTGCCTGGTAAAAGTGGTCAACAAAGCAATATAATTTTTTCTTTCCAATTAATAAGAAGGTAGCAATTTATTTTTAGGAGCACAGAAAATAGAATGTACACATTTATTTAAGTTGTGAAGAATACCAAGAAAAAAAGCATTTGCTGACAAAGCCTAAGAAATTTGGATGGTGATGTATATAAAACCATTGCAGATGAAAGAAATTTTAGTCAAACATATTAATTATTCAATACGTAGTTTCTGGGTTCTTAAAAGAAACTCATGCCTGAGAAGGAAAAGCTGACATGGTAAAATATTATAATGTTTAATTATAAATATTATATTACTAAATATTCTTACTAGTGGACTTTCTATCTTTTGGTCTGGACTAGTTAGTCTGCCTAATGTAAGCTAGAATACAGAATTGCCAATTTGTTCCTTTTAGAGGATGTTTGGTAATCAGAGAGAAAATCTCTTTTCCCTTGTCACGGTTACCCCCCTCATCAGCCACTGTGCAAATGCATGTATTTAGGGGAGTGTGGAGAGCTCAAAACAGAGTATCCCCTTGTCTAGGAGAGAAACAACACTGTTCCTAATAAATGAGCCACAAGTGTCACCTTCACGTACAAAAGACAGTATGCACTGTCTTTGCATCATGCTCGTGACTCAGATTACCAGAACTCTTACCAGTTTTATTCTCCCCCCCACTTCTACTTAGAGTATGTATTAGTTTAGCCTGAATGCTCAGTTCCTAATATTACAGAAGGTGTTAATCTTTTCTCTAAGGGTCAGAATGGGTTCTGGTAAATCATAAAACTGATGTTCTGGGAAGAATTGCTGTAATTGCTGTTCTAACAGAGTTCTTTGTGTCTTTGTATCTATGGAGGGAAGAGAAATTTCTCCCTTTACTAATTGTCTTTCCTTCTCCTTAGAGTGCCGATTTCATTTAGTAGGACAATTTTAAAACTATTCTTTAGAAAATGATTTTTGTCATTCTTTAAAATATCTAATTCTTATGGGGCTCATTATACAGGTTCTCCAGTGCGGCTTTCTACCCGTGTGACACACAAACAACATTTTCTTTTCTCCATTTTCACATCGTTAATATGTCTATACTCTCTACTATGAAAATATATCTACTTTTGCTTTAATCTCCATCTCTTTATCTGTTGTTACCTTTAGGTCTATCATGAAATCACTTTAAATCCAATAAATAAAATCTTATTTTTAAAGTGCTCAGTTCTCAGAATTGGAAGAATGCTATTACTGAGAAAGTGGCTATCAGAACACACCTAACATGGCCTTGAAGCACCTCTCAGCCCTAATAAACCAGAAGAGCCAGAGGTAAGAGCCCCCAACTCAGAGCTTCAGATGAGCTCACCATCAGAGTCAGTTATCTCTTTGGCTCTTCTCCAGCTGCTCAGGTTCATGGAGCAGTCTGCTTGGGCTGCCACAACAAAATACCATAGACTGGGGTGTCTTAAACAAAAAATATGTATTTTCTCACAGTCTGGAGTCTGAAAGTCCAAGATCAAGGTGTCAGCAGAGTTGATTCCTGCTGAGAGCTCTCTTCCTGACTTGTAGATGGCCACCTTCTCACTATGTCCTCACATGGCCTTTCCTCTGCATGAAGAGAGATCCTTAGTGCCTTTTCCTCTTCTTAAAAGGCCCCCAGTCCCATCGGATTATGGCCCTGCCCTTATGACCTCATTTAACCTTAATTACATCCTTAAAGGCCTATCTCCAAATACAATCACAATGGGAGTTAGGGTTTCAACATACAAATTTTGGGGAGACAACGTTCTGTCCATAACAGTACTATTCTTCTCTATCCTTGAATCTCTATTCTGAGGATTCAGTTCTCCGCCCTCCCCCCTTCCATAGTGTAACTTACCTTGGCATGCCTCTTAGGTGACATTAATTGTATTGGGCTTTTCATTTTACTGTCTCTCTATTCCTGGTTCTTCGTTCCTTTGCCTCTATGTTTCAGGTACCACTTCTGTAGGCCTGTGTATTTAGACTGTTCAAATGAGTTGTCTCCCCAGCTCTTCCCTCAGGAGACAGATTTTTCTAAGAAATGATAGAATAATTTTTATTTGATAGTAACATTCTAGTTGAATCCCCTTAAAGACAGGTGAACCTCCCCCATTACCTACCTCCTCCACACGCACCCAGTTCCACCCAGCACCTGACCCTGCTCCGCCCTGTCCTGCCCTCACTTACTGTAACCCTAAATTCCAGTCAGGAAGCCCTGCCTGGTCCTGCCTGACTTCTCTGAATCCCACATAAACATCAAACAAACCATATACCCTATAGTTTCATGTGTTGCTGTTTTTTAATAATAACCAAAGTAGCACTGCCATTCAGTGGTAACCCATGAAAGCTCAGTTTTTTGAAGGATAATATACAGTTATTCTTAACATTGAACCTGAACCTGAAGAGCTGAAGTCACTCACTGACAACATTATCATGAGATTTGTTTAAATTAATTAAATTTTTCATGTCGTTTACTAAATTTTAACATATCATTGTTCCCACCCCTCGTCAACTGTACTTTTTAAAAATTGAGCCATATATCAGATGATACATCTCTGTACTGTAAACTCTTATATAACAAAATATGTGTTTCCATGGTTTTGTGATATAGTTTCTTCTATAACAGTTTTTGGAATCTTTTCACTACCAAGTTTTATGAAAGTTCCAGGTAAATGGCTTAGATTTTTGAGGGATAAGAAGGTGGCGTGGGTAAAGGAGAAACTATTTCTAGTGAGAAAAAGAATCCTCTGAAGAACTTTGTACACCAGTGAATACCAAAGAGAGAATTGAAATTGATGTCTCTGGGGCAAAACAGCTCATATAGCCTTAGGCAAAATTCTACCGACCTATCTGAACACATCTAGCTGATGAGAGACTATGTTGCTTGAGATTCTTCTGTTTTCCCAAATGTGCTTAATTTAGATTTCTATGTCCTTTGTGCTTTCAGTGGAAATCCTCCAGGAAAAATTGCAGTGATTTAAAAATAGATACTTGCCACACTTTTCTTTGCATATTTCAGTGGCATCTAACTACAGATTATTTGAGGAGTTCAAATTCCAAAATATCCTAAACCCGCATTGAAAACAAACAAAAATCTATGAGTTCTCTGTGTTCATTGTTAATGTATAGCTCTTGAAAACAAAAATTTCATATGTGTCTATCACAAAATCCAGAAAAAAATGTGTACTTGATGCTGCAGTGTCTAAAAGACTGCCTGGGCTTCCCTGGTGGCACAGTGGTTAAGAATCTGCCTGCCAATGCAGGAGACATGGGCTCGAGCCCTGATCCAGGAAGATCCCACATGCCGTGAAGCAACTAAGCCTGTGTGCCACAACTACTGAGTCTGCGCCCTAGAACCTGTGAGCCACAACTACTGAGCCCGCATGCCGCAACTACTGAAGTCCACGCACCTAGAGTCCATGCTCCGCAACAAGAGAAGCCACCACAATGAGAAGCCCGCGCACCGCAATGAAGAGTAGCCCCCGCTCACGGCAACTAGAGAAAGCCCGTGCGCAGCAACGAAGACCCAATGCAGCCAAAAATAAATAAATAAATTTATAAAAAATAAATAAAAGACTGCCTAATGCTGAAGGATGAATAAAATTTGTCCTCAGAATTATTGTTTATTTAGAGCATATTATTTCTTTAATTGAAAAGATTTTAAAAATAATGTAGATGTTGCAAGAAGATTACTGTGCCAAACCCTTTTTTAATGGATTTTTTTCTTTTTAATGTTTCCACATTGATTATAAAAATAATGTGTAGTCATTCTGTAAATTTTGTAAAAGTGTATCAGGAAAAGAAATAGCCTTTTCATAAACCCACCAACTTGAGATGATTAGTGCTAACACTTCAGCAAACTTCTTTCCAAATACTTCTATAAATATTATAGAGTTTAAATATATAATTTTTGTATCATTTTAACTTAAGATTATGTCATAAGTATCTTCTTATATTACTAAAAAGGTTTTTTAAAATATAATATTAAATGGCTATGTAGTATTCTTTCATACGGACATTCCATAAATTTTTAAACATTCCTCTAATGTTGAGAGTTTAGTTTGCTTTTAATTTTTCATTATTATAAATAACACTGTATAAATCTTGATACTTAAATTTCTGTACAATTTCCCCATTATTTCCTAAGGGTAAATTCCTAGATGAGGAACTATTGGATGAATAAAAAAATCTGTTGGAAAATAAAAAAACTTAATGCTGAGGTTTCAAACCTCTTTGGGTTTGCAGATACCTCTGAGAATCTGACATAAATTTTGCCCTTCTTCCAGAAAATGCTAGCAATTATAGTTTTCTTCACATAAAGATACCATAAAATGTTTTTTTAAGTATGTCTGCCACACTCATGAAAACACATTGAAATTCTGAAAATAAAAAGCAAATTTTAATTTTGCTCAAAAGTAAATTTCAATGAGAATGTCTATGTTTCAAATGAGTTTAAAATTTAGATGACAGCATATGCAATTTGAGTCACCAAGTGACTTTTGATGGCCACAAGTGCTGAAAACTCTGACTGACAAAATTATGTTAAATAACAAATTGAATCACACAGCTTTGCCGGATGAGAGTAAACTTGTGTCAATGAGCCTCAGAATTCCCCAGAATTATTCCAGTTGAAATCATGTCCCAACATGTCATTTGTTCTCAAATGAATAAAGACATCTTCTGTCAGAATTTACCTTGTTGATGCTGTTCATTTTACTAAGGGAGAGCTTAGAAATCAATACTTCAGGGACTTCCCTGGTGGCGCAGTTGTTAAGAATCTGCCTGCCAGGAAGGCTTCCGGGAAGATGGCAGAAGAGTAAGACGCAGAGATCACCTTCTTCCCCACAGATACAACAGAAATACATCTACACGTGGAACAACTCCTACAGAACACCTACTGAAGGCTGGCAGAAGACCTCAGACCGCCCAAAAGGTAAGAAACCCCCCACGTACCTGGGTAGGGAAAAAGAAAAAAGAATAAACAGAGACAAAAGGATAGGGACGGGGCCTGCACCAGTGGGAGGGAGCTGTGAAGGAGGAAATGTTTCCACACACTAGGAAGCCCCTTCGCGGGCGGAGACTGTGGGTGGCGGAGGGGGGAAGCTTCGGGGCCCCGGAGGAGAGCGCAGCAACAGGGTGCGGAGGGCAAAGCGGGGAGATTCCCGCACAGAGGCTCAGGGCCGACCGGCACTCACCAGTCCGAGAGGCTTGTCTGTTCACCCGCCGGGCCAGGCTGGCCTGGGAGTTGAGGCTCGGGCTTCGGTCGGAGCGCAGGGAGAGGACTGGGGTTGGCAGCGTGAACACAGCCTGCAGGGGTTAGTGCGCCACGGCTAGCCGGGAGGGAGTCCGGGAAAAGGTCTGGAGCTGCCGAAAAGGCAAGAGACTTTTTCTTCCCTCTTTGTTTCATGGTGCGCGAGGAGAGGGGATTAAGAGCGCTGCTTAAAGGAGCTCCAGAGAAAGGCGCGAGCCGCGGCTAAAAGCACGGTCCCCAGAGGCGGGCATGAGACGCTAAGGCTGTTGCTGCCGCCACCAAGAAGCCTGTGTGCGAACACAGGTCACTCTCCACACTCCCCTTCCGGGGAGCCTGTGCTGCCCGCCACTGCCAGGGTCCCGGGATCCGGAGACAACTCCCCCGGGAGAACGCACGGCGCGCCTCAGGCTGGTGCAACGTCACGCCGGCCTCTGCCGCCGCAGGCCCGCCCCGCACTCCGTGCCCCTCCCTCCCCCCGGCCTGAGTGAGCCAGAGCCCCCGAATCAGCGGCTCCTTTAACCCCGTCCTGTCTGAGCGAAGAACAGACGCCCTCCGGTGACCTACATGCAGAGGCGGGGCAAAATCCAAAGCTGAGCTCCTCGGAGCTGTGAGAACTAAGAAGAGAAAGGGAGATCTCTCCCAGCAACCTCAGAAGCAGCGGATTAAAGCTCCACAATCAACTTGATGTACCCTGCATCTGTGGAATACATGAATAGAAAACAAATCATCCCAAATTAAGGAGGTGGACTTTGAGAGCAAGATTTATGATTTTTTCCCCTTTTCCTCTTTTTGTGAGTGTGTATGTGTATGCTTCTGTGTGAGATTTTGTCTGTATAGCTTTGCTTCCACCATTTGTCCTAGGGTTCTATACGTCCGTTTGGGGGGGGGGGTTTGAATTTTTTTTTTCTTTCTTTTCTCTTAATAATTATTTTTTTAAATAACTTTATTATATTTTATCTCACTTTATTTTATTTTACTTTATCTTCTTCCTTTTTTCCTTCCTTCCTTCCCTCCTTCCTTCCTTGCTTCCTTCCTCCCTCCCTCCCTCCCTCCCTCCCTCCCTCCCTTCTTTCTTTCTTTCCTTCTTTCATTCTTTCTACTTCTACTAATTCTTTCTTTCTAATTTTTCTCCCTTTTATTCTGACTTGTGTGGATGAAAGGCTCTTGGTGCTACAGCCAGGAGTCAGTGCTGTGCCTCTGAGGTGGGAGAGCCAACTTCAGGGCACTGGTCCACAAGAGACCTCCCAGCTCCACATAATTTCAAATGGCGAAAATCTCCCAGCGATCTCCATCTCAACACCAACACCCAGCTTCACTCAACGACCAGCAAGTTACAGTGCTGGACATCCTATGCCAAACAACTTGCAAGACAGGAACACAACCCCACCCATTAGCAGAGAGGCTGCCTAAAATCATAATAAGTCCACAGACACCCCAAAACACACCACCAGTCGTGGACCTGCCCACAAGCAAGACAAGATCCAGCCTCATCCACCAGAACACAGGCACTAATCCCCTCCCCCAGGAAGCCTACACAACCCACTGAACCAACCTTAGCCACTGGGGACAGACACCAAACACAACGGGAACTACGAACCTGCAGCCTGCAAAATGGAGACTCCAAACACAGTAAGATAAGCAAAATGAGAAGACAGAAAAACACACAGCAGATGAAGGAGCAAGATAAAAACCCACCAGACCTAACAAATGAAGAGGAAATAGGCAGTCTACCTGAAAAAGAATTCAGAATAATGATAGTAAAGATGATGCAAAATCTTGGAAATAGAATAGACAAAATGCAAGAAACATTTAACAAGGACCTAGAAGAACTAAAGATGAAACTAACAATGAGGAACAACACAATAAATGAAATGAAAAATACTCTAGATGGGATCGATAGCAGAATCACTGAGGCAGAAGAACGGATAAGTGACCTGGAAGATAAAATAGTGGAAATAACTACTGCAGAGCAGAATAAAGAAAAAAGAATGAAAAGAACTGAGGACAGTCTCAGAGACCTCTGGGACAACACTAAACGCACCAACATTCGAATTATAGGGGTTGCAGAAGAAGAAGAGAAAACGAAAGGGACTGAGAAAATATTTGAAGAGATTATAGTTGAAAACTTCCCTAATATGGGAAAGGAAATAGTTAATCAAGTTCAGGAAGCACAGAGAGTCCCATACAGGATAAAACCAAGGAGAAGTACGCCAAGACACATATTAATCAAACTGTCAAAAAATAAATAAAAAGAAAACATATTAAAAGCAGCAAGGGAAAAACAACAAATAACACACAAGGGAATCCCCATAAGGGTAACAGCTGATCTTTCAGCGGAAACTCTGCAAGCCAGAAGGGACTGGCAGGACACATTTAAAGTGATGAAAGAGAAAAACCTGCAACCAAGATTACTCTGCCCAGCAAGGATCTCATTCAGATTTGATAGAGAAATTAAAACCTTTACAGACAAGCAAAAGCTGAGAGAGTTCAGCAACACCAAACCAGCATTACAACAACTGCTAAAGGAACTTCTCTAGTCAAGAAACACAACAGAAGGAAAAGACCTACAATAACGAACCCAAAAAAATTAAGAAAATGGGAATAGGAACATACATATCGATAATTACCTTAAACGTAAATGGACTATATGCTCCCACCAAAAGACACAGATTGGCTGAATGGATACAGAAACAAGACCATATATTTGCTGTCTACAAGAGACCCACTTCAGACCTAGAGACACATACAGACTGAAAGTAAGGGGATGGAAAAAGATATTTCATGCAAATGGAAACCACAAGAAAGCTGGAGTAGCAATTCTCATCAGACAAAATAGACTTTAAAATAAATACTATTACAAGAGACAAACAAGGACACTACATAATGGTCAAGGGATCGATCCAAGAAGAAGATATAACAATTGTAAATATTTATGCACCCAACATAGGAACACCTCAATACATAAGGCAAATACTAACAGACATGAAAGGGGAAATCGACAGTAACACATTCATAGTAGGGGACTTTAACACCCCACTCTCACCAATGAACAGATCATCCAAAATGAAAATAAATAAGGAAACACAAGCTTTAAATGATACATGAAACAAGATGGACTTAATTGACATTTATAGGACATTCCATCTAAAAACAACAGAATACACATTTTTCTCAAGGGCTCATGGAACATTCTCCAGGATAGATCATATCTTGGGTCACAAGTCAAGCCTTGGTAAATTTAAGAAAATTGAAATCATATCAAGTATCTGTTCTGACCACAAGGCTATGAGGCTAGATATCAATTACAGGAAAAGATCTGTAAAAAATACAAACACATGGATGCTAAGCAATACACTACTTAATAACGAAGTGATCACTGAAGAAATCAAAGAGGAAATAAAAAAATACCTAGAAAAAAATGAAAATGGAGACATGACGACCCAAAATCTATGGGATACAGCAAAAGCAGTTCTAAGAGGGAAGTTTATAGCAATACAATCCTACCGTAAGAAACAGGAAACATCTTAAATAAACAACCTAACCTTGCACCTAAAGCAATTAGAGAAAGAAGAACAAAAAAAAAACCCAAAGTTAGCGGAAGGAAAGAAATCATAAAAATCAGATCAGAAATAAATGAAAAAGAAATGAAGGAAACGATAGCAAAGATCAAGAAAACTAAAAGCTGGTTCTTTGAGAAGATAAACAAAATTGATAAACCATTAGCCAGACTCATCAAGAAAAAAAGGGAGAAGACTCAAATCAATAGAATTAGAAATGAAAAAGGGGAAGTAACAACTGACACTGCAGAAATACAAAAGATCATGACAGATTACTACAAGCAACTCTATGCCAATAAAATGGACAAGCTGGAAGAAATGGACAAATTCTTAGAAATGCACAACCTGCCAAGACTGAATCAGGAAGAAATAGAAAATATGAACAGACCAATCACAAGCACTGAAATTGAAAGTGTGATTAAAAATCTTCCAAGAAACAAAAGCCCAGGACCAGATGGCTTCACAGGCGAATTCTATGAAACATTTAGAGAAGAGGAAACACCTATCCTTCTCAAACTCTTCCAAACTATAGCAGAGGGAGAAACACTCCCAAACTCATTCTATGAGGCCACGATCACCTTGATACCAAAACCAGACAAGGATGTTACAAGGAAAGAAAACTACAGGCCAATATCACCGATGAACATAGATGCAAAAATCCGCAACAAAATACTAGCAAACAGAATCCAACAGCACATTAAACGGATCATACACCATGATCAAGTGGGGTTTATTCCAGGAGTGCAAGGATTCTTTAATATATGCAAATCAATCAATGTGATACACCATATTAACAAAATGAAGGAGAAAAACCATATGATCATCTCAATAGATGCAGAGAAAGCTTTCAACAAAATTCAACACCCATTTATGATAATAACCCTTCAGAAAGTAGGCATAGAGGGAACTTTCCTCAATATAATAAAGGCCATATATGACAAACCCACAGCCAACATCATCCTCAATGGTGAAAAACTGAAAGCATTTCCCCTAAGATCAGGTACAAGACAAGGTTGCGCACTCTCACCACTCTTATGCAACATAGTTTTGGAAGTTTTAGCCACAGCAATCAGAGAAGAAAAAGAAATAAAAGAAATCCAAATCGGAAAAGAAGAAGTAAAGCTGTCACTGTTTGCAGATGACATGATACTATACATAGAGAATCCTAAAGATGCTACCAGAAAACTACTAGAGCTAATCAATGAATTTGGTAAAGTAGCAGGATACAAAATTAATGCACAGAAATTTCTGGCATTCCTATACACTAATGATGAAAAATCTGAAAGTGAATTCAAGAAAACACTCCCATTTACCATTGAAACAAAAAGAATAAAATATCTAGGAATAAACATACCTAAGGAGACAAAGGACCTGTATGCATAAA
The DNA here is from genome assembly GCF_964270905.1 of Leucopleurus acutus. NCBI lineage: Eukaryota > Metazoa > Chordata > Mammalia > Artiodactyla > Delphinidae > Leucopleurus > Leucopleurus acutus. The sequence goes on along the minus strand of NC_139148.1, from coordinate 107,830,071 downwards.
ATTATAAAACACTGATGAAAATAATTAAAGATGATACAAATAGAGGGAGAGATGTACCATGTTCTTGGATTGGCAGAATCAACATTGTGAAATGTATCTACTACCAAAAGCAATCTACAGATTCAATGCAATCCCTATCAAAGTACCACTGGCGTTTTTCACAGAACTAGGACAAAAAATTTCACAGTTTGTATGGAAACACAAAAGACCCCGAATAGCCAAAGCAATCTTGAGAACGAAAAACAGAGCTGGAGGAATCAGGCTCCCTGACTTCAGACTATACTACAAAGCTACAGTAATCAAGGCAGTATGGTACTGGCACAAAACCAGAAATACAGATCAGTGGAACAGGATAGAAAGCCCTGAGATAAACCCACGCATATATGGTTACCTTATCTTCAATAAAGGAGGCAGGAATGTACAGTGGAGAAAGGACAGCCTCTTCAATAAGTGGTGCTGGGAAAACTGGACAAGTACATGTAAAAGTATGAGATTAGATCACTCCCTAACACCATACACAAAAATAAGCTGAAAATGGATTAAAAACCTAAATGTAAAGCCAGAAACTATCAAACTCTTAGAGGAAAACATAGGCGGAACACTCTATGACATAAATCACAGCAAGATCGTTTTTGATCCACCTCCTAGAGAAATGGAAATAAAAATTAAATAAACAAATGGGACCTAATGAAACTTCAAAGCTTTTGCACCACAAAGGAAACCATAAACAAGACCAAAAGACAACCCTCAGAATGGGAGAAAATATTTGCAAATGAAGCAACTGACAAACGATTAATCTCCAAAATTTATAAGCAGCTCATGCAGCTCAATAACAAAAAAACAAACAACCCAATCCAAAAATGGGCAGAAGACCTAAACAGACATTTCTCCAAGGAGGATATACAGACTGCCTACCAACATATGAAAGAATGCTCAACATCATTAATCATTAGAGAAATGCAAATCAAAACTAGAATGAGATGTCATCTCACACCAGTCAGAATGGCCATCATCAAAAAATCTAGAAACAAATGCTGGAGAGTGTGTGGAGAAAAGGGAACCCTCTTGCACTGTTGGTGGGAATGTAAATTGATACAGCAACTGTGGAGAACAGTATGGAGTTTCCTTAAAAAATTACAAATAGAACTACCATATGACCCAGCAATCCCACTACTGGGCATATACCCTGAGAAAACCATAATTTAAGAGTCATGTACCAAAATGTTCATTGCAGCTCTATTTACAATAGCCCGGAGATGGAAACAACCTAAATGTCCATCATAGTATGAATGGATAAGAATATGTGGCACATATATACAATGGAATATTAGTCAGCCATAAAAAGAAACGAAATTGAGCTATTTGTAATGAGTTGGATAGACCTAGAGTCTGTCATACAGAGAGAAGTAAGTCAGAAAGAGAGAGACAAATACCATATGCTAACACATATATATGGAATTTAAGAAAAAAAATGTCATGAAGAACCTAGGGGTAAGACAGGAATAAAGACACAGATCTACTAGAGAATGGACTTGAGGATATGGGGAGGGGTAAGGGTAAGCTGTGATAAAGCGAGAGAGAGACATGGACATATATACAGTAACAAACTTAAGGTAGATAGCTAGTGGGAAGCAGCCGCATAGCACAGGGAGATCAGCTCGGTGCTTTGTGACCACGTGGAGGGGTGGGATAGGGAGCGTGGGAGGGAGGGAGATGCAAGAGGGAAGAGATATGGGAGCATATGTATATGTATAACTGATTCACTTTGTTATAAAGCAGAAACTAACACACCATTGTAAAGCAATTATATTCCAATAAAGATGTTAAAAAAAAAAAAATGAATCTGCCTGCCAGTGCAGGGGACATGGGTTCGAGCCCTGGTCTGGGAAGATCCCACATGCCGCAGAGCAACTAAGCCCATGATCCATAACTACTGAGCCTGTGTTCTAGAGCCCGTAAGCCACAACTTCTGAGCTCTCGTGCCACAACTAGTGAAGCCCACATGCCTAGTGGCCGTGCTCCGCAACAAGAGAAGCCACCGCAATGAGAAGCCCACACAGCACAACGAAAAATAGCCTCCACTCGCCGCAACTAGAAAAATCCCGAGTGTAGCAATGAAGACCCACCACAGCCAAAAATAAATAAATAAATAAATTTATTTAAAAAATCAATACTTCAGTTTCAACATCATCTGAGCAAGAACTTTCACAGAATTAGGTAATGTTTTTAAGTATCAGCAAATTTGTGCCTGTAGAAAATTTGACCCAGTTTTGTCAATCTTTGCTCCACCCAGGAGAAGTTTGTCCAAGTTTGAAAAGTTTGTCAAGTTACCTGCTTCCAATCCCCTCTTCCAGAATAGCAATCTTGGCAAAACAAAAAAACAATAACAACAAAATTTTTATGTTTTTTCCATGGCAACCATAGTTGTGACTGCAGGACTTCGAGTGAAAAGATTTTTCTTAACCCTATGGCCAAAAATCTTCAAATAAGCCAAACCATCATCTGGTAAGTAAGCTCTAAGTTAATTAATCAATCAAACACTTTAGAACTTGTTTTGTGGAAAGCCTATGTAGTCAAAAATTTCAAATTCTGTTCACCTTTCTTCACAAAGCCTCTTGAAAAGAAGGTGCTTCCAGATTAAGGCTTTCAGAAAGTTGACAAATTCTACAATGTCTTAGGTTTAGCCAAAAAAGAACAGAAGGGGTAAGTCTCCTGGTGCCAATCTACAGGTGCACCACAAAGGTGGCAATTTAGGCTTGGCTGTAGTCTCCATTTATCTGCAGGGGATACATTCCAAGACCCCCAGTGGATGCTTAAAACAGAAGATAGTATGAAATATATATACACACACATATATATATACACACACACGTATATGTATACACACACAGAGATATATATATATATATACACACACATATATATATATATACTATGTTTTTCCTCTACATACATATGTCTGATGAAGTTTAATCTATAATTTAGGCAACCATTACTAAAATAGAACAATTATTCCAATATACTGTAATAAAAGTTATGTGAATGTGGCCTCTCTATCTCAAAATGTCTTATTATATAAATTTAATGCCTTTTCCATCTTAACTAAGCACTTGTCACGCACTGTGGCTGTAACTTTTGCAGTTTGAAGTGTGACAGCAAAACTAGCATTTTTTTTTTGGGTTTTTTTTGTTTTTTTTGGCTGTGTTGGGTCTTCGTTGCATGCAGGCTTTCTCTAGTTGCGGTGAACGTGGCCTACTCTTCGTTGCGCGGGCTTCTCTTGCTGCAGAGCTCTGGCTCTAGGCATGTGGGCTTCAGTAGCTGTGGCACACGTGTTCAGTAGTTGTGGCTCGTGGGCTCTAGAGTGCAGACTCAGTAATTGTGGTGCATGGTCTCAGTTGCTCCGCGGCATGTGTGATCTTCCCAGACCAGAGATTGAACCTGTGTCCCCTGCATTGGCAGGTGGATTCTTAACTGCTGCGCCACCAGGGAAGTCCCGAGAAGATTTGTTCTTACCATAGATATTAGCAATTTAGAACTTATGAATTGTTTATTTCTGGAATTTTCTATTTAATGTTTTCGGAACTCTGTCAACCTTGGGTAATAGAAACGGCAAATAAGAGGGGACTACGGTATAGAGATTGAGCTTCCTATAGAGTGAATGTGTCCCTCCAAATTTGTAAGTTGAAATCTAATATCTGATGTGATGGTATTAGGAGGTAGGGCCTTTGGGAGGTGATTAGGTCATGAGAGCAGAGCCCTCATGAATGGGATTCTTGCCCTTATAAAAGACACCCTAGAAAAGTTCATTGCCCCTTCTGCCATGGGAGGGTGCAACAAGAAGTCCATCTATGAACAAGGAAGCAGGCTCTCACCAGACACCAAACCTCACCAGACAGATTCTGCTGGTGCCTTGGTCTTGAACTTCCAGTCTCTAGAATTGTGAGAAACAAATTTCTGCTGTTTATAAGCCACCCAGTCTATGGTATTTTGTAAAAGCAAATGTACGGTCAAGCATTGCGGATACTGTATAAAAGACTACCAAGATTGTTTTCCCTATTGAACTTTTGCTTGGCAAATAACCTTCCATTTTTAAAGACAGCAACAACATCTGAGTTTCTAAAAGGGGCTCACAAAAACAGGAATTCTTTTATGACATTAACATGTATATAACATATAAATACTAGATGCAGTCTGCACTGAGAGATATGAGTGATGCTATCCAGTTCCAGTTCTTGCTGGAGGCAAACGTTTTAGCTGCCTATTTCTTCATGTCTCATTTCAAAATATTTGAAGAAAAATCATCAATTATGGAGTCGATGGGTTTGACAGAAACACTGCTCATATTTTCTCTGGTTTCCCTAAGTCATAATCCAGTTCAGCCTTTTCCAGAGCACATGGCTTCACCAAATCCCTGAAAGTATATGTGGCTTCTTTTGGCAGACAATGTGACAAGCAATCTTATAGGAAAATACTAGAAAGGTTTTTGTGCTGAGGCAAATTTAAGTCCTGGTTATTTCCTTGTCTTTTCAAACTGAACTATCTTTTTAAAAATCCACACTGTTGGCTTCATGTTTCCACTGACAAAATCTTTGGCACATAGTTAAGTATTATGGCTTTGTGTCACATCATATTCAGTAATGAAAGTGAAACCAAAGTACACCTTAAGTATTTTAATACATTATTTTAATTTTTTTGTGTGTTTTCCCACTTAGGCTTGGGCAGATATAAACAATATGTCCATTACTGTTAACTATGTTTTCTTTAATTTAAATTAACATTAAACTGTATGAAAAGTCAGAGCATTGTAATATTACCTGGTGTGACCTTTCATTCCACCCCAGTTAATAACATAGTTAGGATAAAATATTTCAACACAGTTTTCAAAATCAAAGGGAAAATATATTCATACACATGTAAGTACACACATCTATAGACACACATATATATTTCATACCTCATGACACTTAACAACATTATTTGAATACATTTTTCACACAATTTCTAAAGTAATAGGAAAAACACTGAAATTATAGATATTTACACATATATGTTTATGTATGCATGTGTGTGTATATGTGTGTGTGTGTACACATATAATTTTACCCTGTTAACAATTAACAGTAACAGCTATACACTTTTACAGCTCCTATGAACATGACTATATAATAGAGATCACAGAATATGGGTGTTCATAATGAGGACCTAGAATCATTATCTCAATTGGAGTTATATTCAGTAGACTCTATAAATTCAGAGGATGACTAATCCTTTCTATAAGTATTTCCATCAAAAATAAAGTAATTTTCAAAATGCACAGATATGCTCTTTCAGTTTTCATTGGCTAGAACTGGGTCACATTAGAAGTGTCACAGTTTTTGTATTCTATCATGTACTGCAATGAAAGGAAATCAATGCATACTTAGACACTGTTGTGCTTTCTTACTTTGGAAATTTTCTAACCTAAGCTAGGTTCATTGTAAACAAAAGCAATCATCTGTGATTATAATAGCTGGATACATTTTCTTTAATTCCTAACAAGAGAAATAATTCTAGATGTCATAACGTGGCAATAATAAGGATCATATACTGATGGTGCTCATTTAGCATACCGGGCCACCTATATTAATCAGAATAGGCTAGGCTGGTGTAGCATTAACAACCATATACCTTAATGGCCTAACACAGAAAATATTTAGTTCTCGTTCCCACAAAATCCAGTGTGGGTTGAGACAACTCTCCAGGGCAGTTTCCCTCCATGTGGTGGTGATTCCTGCAATAATTAGACTAGACTCCTGCAATAACTTGACTCAACCATTTATTTATTTATTTATTTTTATTAAAAAAGTTTTATTGGAGTATAGTTGATTTACAATGTTGTGTTAGTTTCAGGTGTACAGCAAAATGAATCAGTTATGCACATACATATATCCACACTTTTTTATATTCTTTTAGGTTATTACAGAGTATTGAGTAGAGTTCCCTGTGCTATACAGCATGTATTTATTAGTTATCTATTTTTTTTTAACTTTTGAATTTTATTTTATTTATTTATTTATACTGCAGGTTCTTATTAGTCATCCATTTTATACACATCAGTGTATACATGTCAATCCCAATCTCCCAGTTCATCCCACCCCCCACCCCCACCCACCACTGCTTTCCCCATTTGGTGTCCATACATTTGTTCTCTATATCTGTGTCTCTGTTTCTGCCCTGCAAACCGGTTCATCTGTACCATTTTTCTAGGTTCCACATATATGCATTAATATACGATATTTGTTTTTCTCTTTCTGACTTACTTCACTCTGTATGACAGTCTCTAGATCCAACCACGTCTCTACAAATGACTGAGTTTCATTCCTTTTTATGGCTGAGTAATATTCCATTGATTATGTACCACAGCTTCTTTATCCATTCATCTGTCGATGGGCATTTAGGTTGCTTCCATGACCTGGCTATTGTAAATAGTGCTGCAATGAACACTGGGGTGCATGTGTCTTTTTGAATTATGGTTTTCTCTGGGTATATGCCCAGTAGTGGGATTGCTGGATCATATGGTAATTCTATTTTTAGTTTTTTAAGGAACCTCCATACTGTTCTCCATAGTGGCTGTATCAATTTACATTCTCACCAACAGTGCAACAGGGTTCCCTTTTCTCCACACCCTCTCCACCATTTGTTGTTTGTAGATTTTCTGATGATGCCCATTCTAACTGGTGTGAGGTGATACCTCATTGTAGTTTTGATTTGCACTTCTCTAATAATTAGTGATGTTGAGCAGCTTTTCATGTGCCTCTTGGCCATCTGTATATCTTCTCTGGAGAAATGTCTATTTAGGTCTTCTGCCCATTTTTGGATTGGGTTGTGTTTTTTTTTAATATTGAGCTGCATGAGCTGTTTATATATTTTGGAGATTAATCCTTTGTCCATTGATTCGTTTGCAAATATTTTCTCCCATTCTGAGGGTTGTCTTTTGGTCTTGTTTATGGTTTCCTTTGCTGTGCAAAAGCTTTGAGTTTCATTTGGTCCCATTTGTTTATTTTTGTTTTTATTTCCATTACTGTAGGAGGTGGGTCAAAAAGGATCTTGCTGTGATTTATGTCATAAAGGGTTCTGCCTATGTTTTCCTCTAAGAGTTTGATAGTGTCTGGCCTTACATTTAGGTCTTTAATCCATTTTGAGTTTATTTTTGTGTATGGTGTTAGGGAGTTTTCTAATTTCATTCTTTTACATGTAGCTGTCCAGTTTTCCCAGCACCACTTATTGAAGAGACTGTCTTTTCTCCATTGTATATCCTTGCCTCCTTTTTCATAGATTAGTTGACCATAGGTGTTTGGGTTTATTTCTGGACTCTCTGTCTTGTTCCATTGATCTATGTTTCTGTTTTTGTGCCAGTACCATATTGTCTTGATTACTGTAGCTTTATAGTATAGTCTGAAGTCAGTGAGTCTGATTCCTCCAGCTCCATTTTTTCCCCTCAAGACTGCTTTGGCTATTCGGGGTCTTTTGTGTCTCCATACAAATTTTAAGATTTTTTGTTCTAGTTCCATAAAAGATGCCATTGGTAATTTGATAGGGATTGCATTGAATCTGTAGGTTGCTTTGGGTAGTATAGTCATTTTCAAAATGTTGATTCTTCCAATCCAAGAATGTGGTATATCTCTCCATCTGTTGGTATCATCTTTAATTTCTTTCATCAGTGTCTTATAGTTTTCTGCATACAGGTCTTTGTCTCCCTAGGTAGGTTTATTCCTAGGTATTTTATTCTTTTTGTTGCAATGGTAAATGGGAGTGTTTCCTTAATTTCTCCTTCAGATTTTTCATCATTAGTGTATAGGAATGCAAGAGATTTCTGTGCATTAATTTTTTTTCCTGCATCTTTACCAAATTCATTGATTAGCTCTAGTAGTTTTCTGGTGGCATCTTTAGGATTCTCTATGTATAGTATCATGTCATCTGCAAACAGTGACAGCTTTACTACTTCTTTTCCAGATTGTATTTCTTTTTCTTCTCTGATTGCCGTGGCTAGGACTTCCACAACTATGTTGAATAATAGTGGTGAGAGTGGACATTCTTGTCTTGTTCTTGATCTTAGAGGAAATGCTTTCAGTTTTTCACCATTGAGAATGACGTTTGCTGTGGGTTTGTCGTATATGACCTTTATTATGTTGAGGTAGGTTCCCTGTATGGCCACTTTCTGGAGAGTTTCTATCATAAATGGGTGTTGAATTTTGTCAAAAGCTTTTTCTGCATCTATTGAGATGATCCTATTGTTTTTATCCTTCAATTTGTTAATATCGTGTGTCACATTGATTGATTTGCGTATATTGAAGAATCCTTGCATCTCTGGGATAAATCCCACTTGGTCATGGTGTATGATCCTTTTAATGTGCTGTTGGATTCTGTTTGCTAGTATTTTGTTGAAGATTTTTGCATCTATATGCATCAGTGATATTGGTCTGTAATTTTCTTTTTTTTGTAGTATCTTTGTCTGGTTTTGGTATCAGGGTGATGGTGGCCTCTTAGAATGAGTTTGGGAGTGTTCCTTCCTCTGCAATTTTTTGGAAGAGTTTGAGAAGGATGGGTGTTAGCTCTTCTCTAAATGTTTGATAGAATTCACCTGTGAAGCCATGTGTTCCTGGACTTTTGTTTGTTGGAAGATTTTTAATCACAGTTTCAATTTCATTACTTGTGATTGGTCTGTTCATATTTTCTATTTCTTCCTGGTTCAGTCTTGGAAGGTTATACCTTTCTAAGAATTTGTCCATTTCTTCCAGCTTGTCCATTTTATTGGCATAGAGTTGCTTGTAGCAGTCTCTTAGGATGCTTTGAATTTCTGTGGTGTCTCTTGTAACGTCTCCTTTTTGATTTCTAATTTTATTGATTTCAGTCCTCTCCCTCTTTTTCTTGATTGACTCAACCATTTATACAGAAGGTTCCAGAATTGCCAAAGAAGAGAAGTGAGAGCTGAGGAATTGTACACTATGTCATAAGTGTTTCAGCCCAGAAGTGACACACATCATGTCTGCACAGCCCTTTGAACAGAAATATGAAGATGATCCCACCTACATGTGAGGGATCTGGGAAGTATAGTTTTGCAGTTACTCAGAGGAGAACAGAACTGGATATTGATGAGTTGTAATAATGTCTACTATACCCTTCTAGACTCCCTTAGAATGAAGAGAAATATTCTTCAAAGAAGTGAGAAGGAAATCAAAGACACTGTAGTGATCTTTGGGATCCTAGTTAAGGACTCTTGATTTACTTTCTAAAAGTTATAAATCCAACTTTCACTCAACTGATTCCAATAAGAAGCAAAATCATTTAATGAATTTTGTGTTTAATTCTCAAGTTCACCGTATACTAACTCTGTGAGCGTGTGTTCTTGAACAAATGACTTAGTATCTCTAATCTTTGATTTTCTCATCCGTAGAAGGAAGACGATAATGCCGAACTTCCATGGTTATTTTGAAGAGTAAATGAGATATTATGGAAAATGAACTAGCATTGTCTCTGGCACACACCAGATTCTTAATAAATACTAGTTCTTTTCTCTATCTCCTCTTCCTTCTTCCCTCACTTTTCTAAATATTAGCTCTTTCCAGGTAGAAGAAAGAACTTGTGTGGTTATAGGATTAAACTCTGAAAATACACAGCTTGCATCTTAGCTGTTACTCACTAGTGCATAATCTTGGAAAAATTACTTAAACCTCCTGACCGTCAACATTCTTATCTATAAAGTAAGGGTCAATACTTACCTCATAGGGTTTTTAGGAGGATTAAATTATATAATTCTATAGAATATTTAACAAATTTCTCAATAAATGTTGGCAATTATCATTATTAACAATGCAGTGCATTTGCAGATTCATGTCAGAAATTTGGCCTGCTTAAGTCAAGCTTTGGATAATGCATTAATAACCAGTTATTCAAAATATAACCCATGGGGCTTCCCTGGTGGCGCAGTGGTTGAGAGTCCGCCTGCTGATACAGGGGATGCGGGTTCGTGGCCCGGTCCAGGAAGATCCCACGTGCCGCGGAGCGGCTAGGCCCGTGAGCCATGGCCGCTAAGCCTGCGCGTCCAGAGCCTGTGCTCCGCAATGGGAGAGGCCACAACAGTGAGAGGCCCGCGTACGGCAAAAAAAAAAAAAAAAACAAAAACCATGGACCAGCAGAATTGGCAAATTTTAGGAGGTTGTTGGAAATGTAAACCCTGCCCCAGATGTACAGAATCAGAATCTATTGTTTAAAGAGATTCCCAGGTGATTCTTATGCATGCTGAAGTTTGAGAAGCACTGCCCTACTATATGTGATGGTTGAGTGTTTTCATGTAATGTAAACATTATCAGAGTGGTGACAAATAGGATGTCCAAGAAGGTAGCACAGCGTTTTGGAAAGGGCATTGGATTGGGAGTCAGAAAATTAACATTTACATTCGAATCTTCCACTGACAAGCTGATTGACCTTATACAAATAATTTATTTCAGCCCTTTTCCTCATTTACGAAATGAAAGACTTAAACTCTACCTATGGTTCTTAACCAGGAACACACATCAGAATTCACAGAGGGAGTTATTACCAAATATCTGACAAGCCTGCGACACGTGAAGAGTCTAATTCATTAGATCTGGAGGCAGTGATCTCCAGAGGTGGGAAGAGAAACTGGAGAGGGGACACCTGTAAAATAACCTCAGAAAAGAACAGAGGGTGGGAACCTGGAAGCCAACATGCATCATGCAACAGACATTAACAAGGACTCCAGTGCAAGAACAAAATCCCATGAATAGGGCAGGCTGGAGAGCTATTATGCTCAGTGATCTTGTGGGTATAAAAGAAATTACGTGGGAGAAGCACTTAGCCTAGAGCCTCGCACAAAACAGACTCTCAATAACTTTTCCTTCTCTTTCCTATTTTCCTCCTTGAGGAAGTTCCCAATTCACTTCAGAGCTATCTAACTGATTTCCAAATGCCCTCCCTACTTTAACTCATTTAGGCGAAAGAAACTGGATATCCTTAAAAAGAAACAAAACACCTAACAAGTAATTTAGGCAAATCAAACAGAACAATTAAATGTCTTACTTTATTAAACAATAGAGTTTTGATGTTGTAATACTAAGACTTTAGACCAGTTATATTATTTGAGGGGCCCAGTGCAAAATGAATATGTGGGAATTCTTTAATCAAAAAAGTATTTAAAAAAGGGGGGTAGGGATAAATTGGGAGTTTGGGACTGACATATACACACTACTATATATAAAATAGATAACTAATAAGGACCTACTGTATAGCACAGGGAACTCTACTCAATACCCTGTAATGGTCTATATGGGAAAAGAATCTAAAAAAGTGTGGATAGATGTCTATGTATAACAGATTCACTTTGCTGTACACTTGAAACTAGCACAGCATTGTAAATCAACTATACCCCAATAAATTTTTTTTTTAATGTACTAAGAATTTCAAGGCAGTGACGGCAGAGCATTAAACCAAGTGTAGGTCCCTTCTGCATATCTTAAAGTACCATGGGCCCTTGGAGAATGCACAAGTCACATGCCCTGCAAGACTAAAGGAATCCTGGACTTGAAGTCTGAATGCCTGGAAAATATGCTAGCTAGGCAACTTTTTTTGCCAGTTGATCTGAACCCCATCACTTTGTTTCTCTGGACCTTAAAAATTTCCACACCTGTAAGAACAGCTCTGATATTCTATGAGTCTATGGTACACACTGGAATTTCCTAGAAAATACATTACTTAATTTTCCACTCCATTGAATAAATTTTTAAATGACATTGGGCCCATGAAACAAATTAATTCAGAACTTTGTTTTGCCCTCGGACCTGTCTTTTATTTAATGTGTGCTACTCACCATGGAAGCAAGGCAATACAGGGCTAATATAACTAATAAAAATAAAAAGTATTTTTCCGATGTCTGAGTGCAAAGAATCCAGATTTTCAGGTAATAGGGCTTATTGGGAGTAGCCAAGCAAGCAGTTGCAGGTCCCAGCACTCCACTGGGAGAAGGGTACAGATTTACATGGAAAAATAGTGGAGATAAACACCAAAGTCTGGTGTTAATACGCATGCATTATTTGGATTCATCTCAATTATCTGAAATATTCAGTCATACCAATAGCTTTGTTCCCATTATATTCAGTTTGCTATAGATTAGAACAGGGACTGTTTCAAAAACACAAGGCTACATGAATATTTATCCTTCTCGTTATCAAAGACCTTTGCTATACAGACTAATCAAAGAAGAGAATTTGGAAAAGCATCAGTGAGACACAAGCTTAGCATGTGTGACCAAGATTAACTCAAAATTACTAGAAGGGAGACAGAAAAAAATAAATTAATCCATACCCCCTGCAAGAGATTAAAAAAATGAGCAAAAAGCTTGATTAAAAAAAAAACTCGAGGTCAAAGAAGACTATTTGAACAAAAGCAGCACTTGAACAAGATGAAACAGAATACCCCAGGCAGAACAGAAATGGTATCCACTGGAAAGCTAATGCTCCCCAAAGAAGGGAACTCCCCAGAAATTCAGAACAAAGATAAAGGCATAAAGAATCAAAGTGCACATTAAGAATATTAAATTCTTCTAAGTGAACAAAGTGCTTGATTCACAAACAAGCACAGTAAGGAAGCTCTCTACCGAGTATTGTTTTCTGCCTGAAAATGCAGGCAATGAGTGAAAATAGCCACGCAAGACCATGTGGAGACCAACGCCTTACGATGATGTCGCCTTCGTGGTTCATGGCATGAGACCATACTGTAAATGAAATGGTGTCTCAGTGGGGTTGCTATAGACTGAATGTTTGTGCCCTATCCCCAATTCATATGTTAAAGCCCTAATCTCCAATGTGATAGTATTTAGAGGTGGGGCCTTTGGAGGTAATTAGGTTTAGAGGAGATCATGAGAGTGGAGCCCCCATGATGTGATTATAAGATCAGACCTCTCTCTGTCTCTGCCTTGTGAGGACACAGAAAACTGGAAGAGGGCTCTCATCATACACCCATTACCACCAGCACCTTGATGGTAGACCTCCTGGCCTCCAAAACTATGAGAAGTGTTTGTGGTTTAACCCAGCCAATCTATGGTATTTTTTATAGCAGCCCGTGTTGATGTGGACAAGTATTCTTTTCAGACTCTCAGAGATAATATCCACTCCCCACACCCTGAAATTAAAAAGCATCAAAATAGAGCTAACTTAAGCTGTTTTGTATAGTTTTTAAAAGTTTTGTTAAACATCATCACTTTTTATGTTTGCTTCAATTTATCACATATTTACTGAGCACTTAGTATCTGCCAGGCTCTGCACTAGGCGTAGAAGACATAGAGATAAATAAGGCAGGGCCCATATCTTAAAGTACCTTAAAATCCAGTACAGGAGACTATAGGAGACCAGATGGTATTAATACATGGTATACAATCTTTAAACTTCTTTTTAACAGGTGCATAATATTCTACTGCATGCATTTGCCAGATAGATTAATCATCCTTCTATTATGAGATATTTAGGCTTTCCCATGACTTTTAGCAACCATAAGCAATAAAGCATAAAATACAATTGTATACTTTATATTTTCCATATATGTATGAATGCATGTTTAGGGCAAATTCCCATGCATGAATTGCTTTATCAAAGCCTATATATTTTTTAGTTTTTATTTTTTTAAAGAACTGTTTTATCCGGATAAAATTCACATATCCACACAATTCTCCTATTTAAAGTGTACAACTCAGTGGTTTTTAGTGTATTCACAGAGTTGTTCAACCATCACCACAATCAATTTTAGAACATTCTCATTACCTGCCCTTCCCACAAAAAATCACACTCATTAGCTGCCACTCCCCATCTCCACCCACCCTTCTGCAAGCCACTAATCTACTCTCTATCGCTATAGATTTTGCCTATTCTGGACATTTGAAATAAATGGAACCATACTGTATATGGTCGTTTGTGACTAGCTTCTTTCACTTAGCATAAAGTTTTTAAAGTTTACCCATGTTGTAGCAAGTGTCAATATTTCATTTCTTTTTGCCAAATAGTATTTTATTGTATGACTATACCATATCTTTTTATCCATTCATCAGTTGACGGACATTTGGGTTGTTTCTAATTTTTGGCTATTATAAATATGCTGCTGTGGACATTCATGCTCAAGTTTTTTTGTGGACACATGTTTTTATTTCTCTTGGGTATATACCTAGGAGTGGAATTGCTGGGTCATATGGTTACACTATGTTTAGCCTTTTGAGGAAGTACTAGACTGTTTTCAAAAGCAGCTGCACCATTTTACATTCTCATCAGCAGCAGTTGCTTAGGGTACTAATTTCTCCACATCCTTGCCATTATTATTATCTTGCCTTCTTATTATCTGTTTTTTGGTTATAGCCATGCCAGTGGATGTGAAATGGTATCACATTGTGGTTCTGATTTGCATTCCCCTGATTACTAATGATGCTGAGTATCTTTCCATGAGCTTATTTGTCATTTATATATCTTCTTTGGAGAAATATGGAGAAAATTTAGTCAGATCCTTTGCCCATATTTTAAATGGATTATTTGTGTTTATACTGATGTGTTGTGAGAGTTCTTTATGTTTTCCAGATAAACATTCCTTATCAGTTATATGAGTCAATATTTTCTCTCCTTCTGTGGGTTGTCACTTCACTTCTTAATGGTGAAGCACAAAAGGTTTTTTTGTTGTAGTTGTTTTTTCATTGGAGTATAGTTGTTTTACACTGCTGTGTCAGTTTCTGCTGTACAGCAAAGTGAATCAGCCATATGTATACATATATCCATCCCCTCTTTTTGGATTTCCTTCCAATTTAGGTCACCATAGAGCACTGAGTAGAGTCCCCTGTGCTCTACAGTAGGTTCTCATTAGTTATCTATTTTATACATAGTAGTGTATATATGTCGATCCCAATCTCCCAATTCATCCCACCCCCCCTTCCCCCTTGGTATCCATATGTTTGTTCTCTACCTATGTGTCTCTATTTCTGCTTTGCAAGTAAGATCATCTTTACCATTTTTCTAGATTCTACATATATGCATTAATATACGACATTTATTTTTCTCTTTCTGACTTACTTCACTCTGTATGACAGTTTCTAGGTCCATCCACGTCTCTGCAAATGACCCAATTTCGTTCCTTTTTATGGCTGAGTAATATTCCATTGTATATATGTGCCACATCTTCTTTATCCATTCCTCCGTCGATGGACATTTAGGTTGCTTTCATGCCCTGGCTATTTTAAGTCGTGCTGCAGTGAACATTGGGGTGCATGTGTCTTTGAATTATGGTTTTCTCTGGGTATATGCCCAGTAGTAGGATTGCTGGGTCATATGGTAGTTCTATTTGTAGTTTTTTAAGGAACCTCTATATTATTCTCCATAGTAAAGCCTATATAATTTTTAAACTTTGCAAAATTTTCTCTCAAAGGACTTGACAACATACAAGCATAGAAATAGTACATGCTTCCTCAAACTCACATAATTGTCAAGCCTTTTACATATCAATATGATGAGTGAAATATTATATCGAAATGTGATTTGGATTTGTTTTTCACTAAAAATAAATTTAAATTATTTTTTTAAAAATATATGGTACAGATGGAAAGGTAATACCAGTGACAGAAGCATGAACCTTGGCCCTCCACTAAGTTTGTCAGAAGGAATCTCCTTATACTGTTAGCAGTTTATGAGCCTTTTGGCCTCTTGGCCATACATTCTTTTTTTTCCCCATAATATCACCTTTGCTAGGTAAAGATACTGCCTATGTGGACAGGACGTAAACAAAACAAAACAAACCTCTCCAAAACAACCCGGTGCCTTGGATGGGGAAGCTAGAGCAATCCTATCGCCCCCAATTAATGGCCATCAGTGGACAAGATTGACTTCAAGTAATATCGCAAAGCTAGAGAGGTTTCCTTTGGCTCCTTCTCACTCTTTTTTTCAGAATCCACCATTCTAGACTCTCAGTACCAACTTGTGCCTCTAGGACCCTAAAAGGAGATTTTAATTCCTCATCTTGCTCCTTTTCAAAACAGACAGCTTGTTGGAGATCATTAAAATAACAATTAGGGCTACTACTGCATATTGAGCATTTTGTAAGTGTCAAGCTCCTTGCTTAACATTTCCATATAATATCTCATTTAATTTTCACAATCCTGGAAAAATATTTTATTCCTCATTTTATGGTTAAGGAAACAGGCTCAGTGAAGTTAATTCAGCTGATATTCCATAGCTCCTGTGTGGAAGAACAGGATTCAAACCCAGATGTATCTAACTTTTAAAGTCCTGTCATTAACCCTAAAGGATGCTGAGTCTATAAACAAATTCTGGTCATTGTGTTAATGATTAAGAGTAAAGGAAATTGTTATCTTCTTCGCAAGGTGTCTGTATTTCAAAAGACAACATTGGAGAATGCAAAAATTCATACCAAAGGAATGATTCTCTAATGTTGGGATTGCTAGCACTAAAAAAGAACAGGTAGGCACTATTTTTAGCCACATGGGACTTTTGACTGTACTTCTAAAACTACATTGGGTAGGTAGGCACTTTCTCCACTTGTGTAGAGGCTGACGTCCAGTTCTTTAACCTGTCACATCTTTTAACTACAGCATCCACAGTTTCTGGTATGATAACAGTGGTTGTTTAGTTCATTCATTCATTCATTTAGTCATCCATTTAAGAAATACCAAGAGTCATACACTGTGCAAGGCACTGGAAATGCAATGGTGAATGAGACTGATATTGCCTTTGGCCTCAGGGTTATAGAATAATTAGACATGATGAATTTCTAAGTACAAATAGTACTTAGAACATACAGCAATGGCTATTTCTGTCCACATATTATTATAGGCAAAGATATTCTTTTTTTTTTAAATTAATTTATTTATTTTTGGCTGTGTTGGGTCTTCATTTCTGTGCGAGGGCCCTCTCCAGTTGTGGCGAGCGGGGGCCACTCTTCATTGCGGTGCACAGGCCTCTCACCATCCTGGCCTCCTGCCGTGGAGCACAGGCTCCAGACGCGCAGGCTCAGTAGTTGTGGCTCATGGGCCCAGTTGCTCCGTGGCATGTGGGATCCTCCCAGACCAGGGCTCAAACCCGTGTCCCCTGCATTGGCAGGCAGACTGTCAACCACTGCACCACCAGGGAAGCCCCTAGGCAAAGATATTCTTATAGCCTAGTTGTAAAATAATCTAAATCACTCTGCATACATGCTTAGTTTTCACATGAAGAAGAAATTAATTTTTTAAATCCACAAGGAAGTATTGTGAATTAGAAAGCATTCTTCTGCGATGAATTACTTTTTGAATGAGGAACTTTGGAGAATGTTCAAATCAATATGGTTTATTGGGTTCTTTGAATTTGGAAAGGAAATTGACTGGATTATGTTAGAAGAATAAGGGCACTACCTCCCCACTTCTTGTTAAACTCTAGAATACACATCTCTTTAAAGATGAGCAAAGGGACAGGTATTTTCCAAGTCATTCAACATTTAAATGGATCAATCTCACTGAAAACCATTGAGATTCAAAGATATTAAATGTTTTTTAAATTAATTAATTTATTTATTTATTTTTGGCTGCGTCGGGTCTTCGTTGCTGCGTGTGGGCTTTCTCTAGTTGTGGTAAACAGGGGCTACTCTTTATTGCGGCGCGTAGGCTTCTCATTGCAGTGGCTTCTCTTGTTGCAGAGCATGCGCTGTAGGCACACAGGCTTCAGTAGTTGTGGCGCATGGGTTTAGTTGCTCCACGGCATGTGGGATCTTCCCAGACCAGGGCTCGAACCCGTGTCCCCTGTGTTGGCAGGCGGATTCTTAACCACTGCGCTACCAGGGAAGCCCAAAGATATTAAGTTTTAAAGCAAGGATATTGTTGAATGCAGAGCTTACAGTAACAAATCTGTATCAACACATTAAGACTACTTCTTTGACATATCACATTCAGTAGATGCCTTTTTCGGGAGAACACTTAACTCTGTCCATTTAACAATCCATTTCTTGCCTTTTGCTTTTGAAAATGCATTGACATTTGCCCTTCTTATTTCTGTAAGCAGTGTCATAAAGCTTAATTTCAATCACAAGGTTCAGCAGCTCAGAAAATTTGTACCCTTCCATTCCTCTTGTGATGAAAAGAAATACATTTTTTTCCAGCAGGGAAAGGGGTAATGAGGTAAAGATTTAGTGTTCATGATTATGAGTGGTTTCTGTGGTTAATCAACTTGTTTTTTTAAAAAGTGTCTTTGTCTATATGTTGCAAGTATAATTGATGTTGATATAAAGCATATTTTTTAGTTTCTGTTAATTTTAGACAAAATTTTATCATTGGTTAATTAGCATTAACAAAACACAAGTGCTACTAACTCATTTAACCATAATTCATTTTAGTTTCAAACATACTGACAATTTTTGCTTTATTTAAATATTCTGAATGGATAATTTTTTCATCAGTGTTTATTATTTTTCATACAATTTATTTTTCTTTTTCAGTACAAATGGGAAAATGTATTTAAGGAATAAACAAATTCAAATTAAAGTTGAGTACACTTTGTATTAGTTTCCTATGGCTGCTATAACAAATTACTACAAACTAGGTAACTTAGAACAGCAGACATTTGTTCTGTTACAATTTGGAAGGCTAGAATTGTGAAGACCGTTTCGCTGGGCCTAAATGAAGGTACTGGCAGATCCATCCATGCCCCCTCCAGAGGCTCTAGGGGAGAATCCATTCCTTGCTTCTTCCAGCTTCTGGTAGCTGTCCGCATTCCTTGGTTTGTGGCCACATCACTCCAATCTCTCCCTCCATGGTCATACTGCCTTCTTCTCTTCTGTGTGTCAAACTTTCCTCTGCCTCCCTCTTATGAGGATACATGTGATTACATTTAAGGTCTACCCAGATAATCCAAGGTAGTCTTCTCATCTCAAGATTCTTAATTTAACCATACCTCCAAAGTCCTTTTTTTCCATATAAGGCAACATTCACAGGTTCCAGGGATTAAGACATTGATATCTTTTTTGGGGGGGGGGCCACTGTTCAACCTACCATTCCCTTCTGAAGTACATACAGGGCCACATATGATTTCTGTGGGCCATAGACACTTTTGTTTATGTGGTCCTTTCCTCCAAAAAGAAATTTAAAATTCTATTTTGACTGCAGTGATATAAACATAAATATTCATATATTCACTGTTATCATTAATATATGTGTATTATTATTGTATTCATTTTTTCTTCTGATGTTAAAAGAAATTAAAATGAAAACATTTTTGTGGACCCCTGAAAGTGCTATGGGCTCTAGGAACTCTGCCTAATGGAAAAGTCAGTCCTGTATATTGAAAACCTATAAGGTCTGTGGACCTCAGCAGCTGATAAAATTTTAAAGTACACAAGCGGGCTTCCCTGGTGGCACAATGGTTAAGAACCCACCTGCCAATGCAGGGGACACAGGTTCAATCCCTGGTCTGGGAAGATCCCACATGCCATGGAGCAATTAAGCCCGTGCACCACAACTACTGAGCCTGTGCTCTAGAGCCTGCGAGCCACAACTACTGAAGCCTGTGGGCTTAGAGCCCGGGCTCCGCAACAAGAGAAGCCACCGCAATGAGAAGCCCACGCACCACAATGAAGAGTAGCCCCCACTCGCCACAACTAAAAGAAAGCTCACATGCAGCAACGAGGACCCAATGCAGCCAAAAATTAAATAAATAAATACATACATTTACTTTAAAAAATAATTAAAAAATAAAAGTACACAAGCTCGGGAAAGAATTCTAATATATACATACGTTTCTTAATTGCACTTACGTTTTCAAAATTCACATGATTTCTGCTCCAGTTTAGATGTTTTCCATTTTCTAAGCTCTATCATTTTTCTATCATGTAATCATTAAAAAGGAAAAGATGAAATATTTTTAAGTCTATTTCTTTCCTACCTCACTAATACGAAAACTGAGAAAAATAATGTGTATGATTTTTTAAAATGTGATAAAAATTGTTTCATTCTGTGTCATCTCACTGCAGATTCTGCATGTAATAATACATACGCCATTGTGTTTGCTTTCTTTTAAAATTTTAAAGATTGGGTGTAAGAGAGAAGTAACACTAATAACATTGAACTAAATCACACAGCTTCAATGTGACCTGGTTGGACATCACCCAATTTACGCCTTGTCCAAATTAGGTTTCTCAACAATAATGTTGTTCTACTATCAAATGGTTCATAATTGTTAACACAGTTCATTTGTGGTTTGCAGAACTACATTTCCTTTGGCAATACAAGGAGAGTGAGAAATCATACAAATCTTTATTTTCACTGTGTTATGAAAGATTATGTTAATCAAAAAAATCAAGCTTGGGTATCTAACAGCAAATCAAAGTTTGTTTTTTTCTCCTGTAGTAGGAAAATGCTATTATTATTGTGCATGGCTTTTCAACTAGGCATTCAACAACCACATATTTTTTTAATATGTAAGCTTTGTTTCACAAACTCAGTTCATTAGTTTTAATAAGCTCTTCTGATTTACATAATGCAACAGATGATATTTTATATTATATTTTATTACCTCCAGGACAGTTTTAGCTACACCTAAACTAAAATGTGCTATTGCACATTTTATATTTATTCATTGCTTTCTTTGGGAGAACAGAATGAGTCATTATATATGGAAAGGATAGATGAATATATCATAAAATATACTTATTAAAGACTATTCCTATGTTTATTTTCAAACTGAATTAAATTTTTCATGCGATTATATAGTTTACAACATTCTCAGTCTCACATAGTTATGAAATCAGAGTAGTAATAACAATAGTTAAATTTTTGGCTTCACATGTATTATCTCATTCACTGCTCATGACAAAATTTGAAACAGTTTCTTTCATTATTCCATTTTATTGGTGAGGACACTGAGGCACAGAGCAGTTAAGTAATTTGTAAAGATCACAAAGCTAGTAAGTAATGAAGTTGGGATTTAACCCTAAGTTAGGTCTGTCTGCCTACAGAGCCTATACATTTAACCACCATATTATACTGCTTCCACATAGACTATCTTTCCATGTTATTATAATATTTTAGTATTCTACTTTTCTGTTGAAAATGCCAATGATCATACAAAGTTTTCGATGACTGCAAAGTAATAACCAAATTCAATTAGTAAGACACATGTATGTCATGAATCAAATGCAGAATACACTCAGCAAGTTAACTAAAGTTTGCAGCTTAGTGGGCTGAAGAATGGGATTAAAAATGACAACATTTTGATAGCCTTGTAGATAAAGCTGTTTGTTTTACTTTGTTACAGAGTAACAGACTGGACCAGTAACCCCATCAGTTTCATAAATATATGGAAGACACAAAGAGGATTTGGGCAGAGAAGGTGAACAACTCATAACAAATCTGTTGTTTCTACTGAAACGGAAACCAAAGATTATGGCCCACTGAGGAGGTAACAGTAGTGCAACATTACAATCAGAGGACAACATTAAAACATAAAAGAGCCAAAGGCTTCAACTGAAAGCACTGTTTGCTATCCATTGCTGTTTTAAAAATGGGGGTATCTCTATTACTACATGATACCAGAAGAAGTAAGATAATAATAATAAGAAAAATAATAATAATACATGTATGAATGTTTGCAGAATGCCAAAGCACTCTTTGGCTCACCCCCTCATGCTGCTCAAATTCACAAATCGTTTTGATACCGTAGAATCTAGGAGTTGGAAGAGATTGTGAGAGTTCCTGAGCACAGCTTATGAGCAGTGCAGAGTTTCCCTCTACATTATGCCTGGTAGGTAGATATCCAGTCTCTGCTTAACACTGCCAGTGACGAGCAGCATGAAAAGTAGTCCATTCCATTATTGTACAGTAATTTTAGATTTTGTTGTTTTAGCAGACTGTCTGTACTTCCATTTATTAGGCCTAGTTGGCTTTCTGAAGAAGACAAAATTAGACGTAATCTGTTCTCCATATGACAGTATTTTAAGGTAGCAATTATGTTTTTTTCTCTTCCTTTGGCTAATCACTGCAGATTATGTTAACCACTCTTCGTATGGAATGTTTTCATAGAAAGAACATGCAACTCTTAATTTACTTCCCCATTTATTCTGGGCCAAAGATCACAAGATGAACCTTGTAAGTTTTAAGAGAGAAAGGAGTTCCCTGTTTTATACCTGCAGCTTTCCCTCAATTCTGAAGTTATTATCTATTTTTCTTCCTGAAGCAGATCTCATGAGAAAAAACATCTTCCTCTGATATTTCACTATGCATGTTCTTAAGCAATCTGAAAAGAGAATGTCTTTGCCAAAATTCTTGCTTGATTCAGAGGCATTTGAATTTGTTGTATCTGACCATGCATCCATGCAGTTAAAAGGTTTTCCGGGGCTTCCCTGGTGGCGCAGTGGTTGAGAGTCCGCCTGCTGATGCAGGGGACACGGGTTCGTGCCCTGGTCTGGGAGGATCCCACATGCCGCGGAGCGGCTAGGCCCGTGAGCCATGGCCACTTAGCCTGCGCGTCGGAGTGTGTGCTCCGCAACGGGAGAGGCCAGAACAGTGAGAGGCCCGTGTACCGCAAAAAAAAAAAAAAAAAAAAAAAAAAAAAGGTTTTCTACCTCATGTATCAGCCCAGCACACTTTCTTTTAACTGTTGATTATATTGGCTTTGTGCCTACCTTACAGTTTTATCCTCATACTGGCATCAATTACAGTCCCTAGGGTGCCATAAACATGAGTTTTTTTTTCACTGTGTGGATCTGAGTCAAGACGAGGTGAGGAGAAGGCTTGAAAGTCAAGCATTCAAAAATTAAGGATAGCCTATCTTTTCTCCCCTGAGACCAAAGTTCTATTCAGAAACCTGAAGCCATTTACTTGTCTCCAATCTTCTCATCACATATGCTTTCTCAAACTCTCAACCCTCTATTGCCTTGAACTTTCTCCTTCCTCCCATTCTTCCAATGGGGATAGGGTTCCCCTCTCCAACCTTCCAACATCTTCCTCCCTTACAATGCTTTCCACTATGCCAATCTGTTTCATGATAAACAACCTACCTCTTCTCCTTTGTTCCTATTGTTTGTTCTCTCCCAAAGACAAGGAAGTTTCCTCTAAGAAGTCCTCTGGAGGAAAAGCTACTCATCCTTATATTTTGGGTGAGGGGAGAGGACAGGGTGTTCCTAGGAATAAGTATTAGCTAGCTCTCCTTTACTGCTTTCAAAACTTTACTTCACCTTCCTGCTAACATATCTTGTTCTTGAGGATGGCTTTACCATTCTCTAACGTACTCCATTACTATAATCCACAGATTTCCTGGTCAGTTTTCCACAGTTTAGTTTTTAGACGCTCAATCAGCTTGCAGATGCTTTTTCTGGGATAGAAGACAGTTATATCTGGAAGTTAGGATGAAACAAACAAAAATTTGTAGGACTGAGTTTGGAGTCTGTTGCCACTGCTACTGACTCTCCTGATATCTAGAGTATATTCATTCATTGTCTTCATTTATGCTTCCTTGCCTCCTTTTGCTAAACTACCCTAGGCAACAATCAGGATTTGCAAGTAAGGGGTTCTCACCAAGGTCTTCAATGTCTGCTTGTTGACAAATCCAGTTGATACATTTTTTTTAGACATACCAGTCAAAGGCTGTACGTCGTTCTTAAATGATCTCTTACTTTGGCTCTTATAACACTATTTTTCTCTAGGTTATCCTTTTATCTCTTATACTCCTCTGACCATCTCCTACATGTTGATGTTCCTCCCATTCTGTCCTAGGATCTCTTCTGTTTTTACTTTTTAAAAAATAATTAATTAATTAATTTTATTTTTGGCTGCATTGGGTCTTCGTTGCTGTGCACGAGCTTTCTCTAGTTGTGGCGAGCGGGGGCTACTCTTCGCTGTGGTGCGCAGGCTTCTCATTGCGGTGGCTTCTCTTCTTGTGGAGCACGGGCTCTAGGTGTGCGGGCTTCAGTAGTTGTGGCTCGGGGACTCTAGAGCATAGGTTCAGTAGTTGTGGCACACGGGCTTAGTTGCTATGCGGCATGTGGGGCTCTTCCTGGACTAGGGCTCAAACCTGTGTCCCCTGCATTGGCAGGCAGATTCTCAATCACTGCACCACCAGGGAAGCCCCTCTTCTGTTTTTACTTTATACCCTTTCTTTTGGAAACAGAATCCCTTTCTTCTCATCTCACTCCATTCACCACCATTTCCCTGATTCTGAACCTGTCTGTTCTCTCTGGTCCTTCAAGTTTCAGCCCAGGAGTTCTTTCCTCTAAGGACTCTTTCTTGACTCATTTCCCTTCTACCTCTTAGATCCTCCTACAGTTCTTTGCTTTTAGAATATATAGTCATTAGATCTTAACTTTATTTGTCTTAACTTTTTGAATGTTACTTTCCTTAAGGCCTATGGTATGTTAACTGTCTATGGTTTTTTTTTCCCTTGTTTATTCAGTTTAAAAGAGGTCATTCTCTCTGAATGCATCTATTGCTATCATTTCCTCAATTAGTTTTGCATTGTTAGTAAATATAAAGTCCAAAGAAATGTTTCCCATTGGTGCTTTCTCCTTCTTTCCTTGTGAGGAATTAAATCGTCAACAACAATTAAGACAGGAATATATAAGTGTTTTTACTTTTAGCATAAATAACTCTAAAATATGTATATAGGTGAAACTCTAATCCCTATGATGTCTTGCCTATGTAAGAACTGGGGTATTTTAAAACAGATATCTACCATAGTCTCTGTCTATTTGGGTAGTGTATATATGCTTTTAAAAATCATATAAATTCTCCCTCTTTTTCCTTTAACCTAATAAAATATCTGCACCACATTTCTACACTAAGATTCTTGGATTTTCATATGCGTGCTCATTTTGATGAACTGGGTCATAACACAATTCTTATTCTTTATTTCCATCATTGCCTTCTAATTATGAATCACATTTGTAGTAGGCAGCATTCTAAGATGGGCCCAAAGATTCCTCCCCTCTGGTGTACAGGCCTTACATAAGTTCCTCCTCTTAAATATGATCAAATCTATGAATATGATGAGATATCACTTCTCTGATTAGGTTACTAATCAGTTGACTGTGAGTTGATCAAAAGCAAATGGGCTTGGCATAATCAGGTGAGCTCTTTAAAAGAAGGTGAAACATCAGAGAGACACTTCTGCTGGCCCAGAAAATTCACTTTCTCCACTTTTCTGAGCCTATCACTACTACAGTTTAACAGTGTTTCCCAAATTTCCCTGATGATAAGAGTCCATGTTGTGAACCTCCATCAGTGATAGATCACATGACAAGGAAATGTGGGCAGCTTCTAGACCCCACACCCAGTGAATGAGGATCTTCAGGAGGAGGGGCTTGGTTATCTGTTTTGTCAATAATTCCTTCTAGTGAATCTTATCCAGGAAATTGGGGAAATGCTGGTTTATACCATGGTCCAGAAAACCAGCTTATCTTATTTGACACAGCTATGGAACCGCCTGATAAATCACTGTATTCCTTAATGCTTACAAAATCATGATAGTCAACTGGAAAAAATGCAAATTCCACTTGTGTCCCAGCACCCTCCATTTCCTACCCCAAATTGAAAAATTACTGGAGATTTTATTATTGTTTAGTCTGGTAATAAAACGTATTCTACAAGGCCTCACTATGTTTGGATTTCATCCTCTTCACCCTACTGGTGAGGGAGGTATTCCCACCCTAGGGTTATGGAGAAGGCTGAACACATTACACCCAACACAGGACAGATGAGATTAGAAGCAGTTTATTAATCACATATACTCACAGTCTGGGGCAGGAGACACCACATGCTATGCAACATCATACAGAGTGGGGATGGGGTTGTACTCGGGAACCAAGTGAAGAACCAGGGGCTGCAGGAAGCAGGCTTTATATTATCAGGAGGGAGGGGTGACCCCTGGTGCCCTTGGAGGATGTGATTGGTTTGTTTGAATAATTCCATAGACTGACAAAGAACTGAAGCTCACTACTCAGGGATAAGCAGGAACGGTGCCTGCTCTCCTGGATAAGGACGGTTGTTAGACAAGGGGACCTCCTCCATGGGAGCAGAGTGGGGAGGAAAAATATGGTTGGGCTATTTGAGGCGCTCCTGGTTTCACGAGATGCCAAAGCAGCACATAATTCGTGGCCTTAATTTTAGGCCTTACACCACACACAATCTCTAATGAACAGTGGCAGGCAAGACCCTCAGTATACCCTGAATATGTGTACCTGGAAGGGCTTATGCCCCACTTAACCATGCTGGATGAGTGAACCTTTAATGTATATTTACATGTAACCATATTTCATTTGCAATATCGATAACAATAAAAAAATTAGGTTCTTACACTCCTAGCTGAATGCATATCATGCATTTATTCCCCGTTAAAATATCAAATTTTCAAAATTATTAATGGAAGTGGGATATTAAACTATGTTACCATGAAGTTAAAGTCTTCTTTCAAAATAATTCATTTCAATTGTACTTAAAATATCTCGCAGAATAGAAACATTGAGAAGACCATAATGCATTATATCAAATAAATTTGTGTCCGTCTTATTTCTAGGAAGTTGTTAAAGGACATATTTGTCTAAATAAATTTACCCCTGGCTCCAGCTTCAGAAACAAAGAGCAGAAAGCCATTAGGTCTGTTGTTTCATTTTTCTGATAAGAGGAAAGTAGACAATTCTTTCTCTATGAAAAAAAATTATCCATAAAATTTTTTTTTACTTTCCATAGCACTTGCAAAACTTTTCAAACCTGACACATATGCCCTCTTCTTTTCCTCCCTTTCTGCCCCACCTTATGATATTACCCGCTAGGGGAGGTTGTTTCCTTGGTAAAGAATCATTGCTGTAGCCTTCAGTATAGCCATGAGTGTGATTAGAGACAGAGCAGTTGATAACCACTGTGTAATAGTATAGTATTTCCCTCCCTTTCCCCCTCCTTCCCTTCCTCTTCCCTCCTCCTTTTTCTCTCCCTTATTCTCACCTTACTACCGTTGCAAGTTAATTGAAACTTATAAAAAGGACTTCAGCTTCAGGTTATGAAAGAAGGCAGTAAGATAAATGAGTCTTGAAGCCAAGGTTCTCATGGCCTAGAGTTGCAAGAGGCTTAAAAGTCTGAAGTCTTAGAGCTGTAGAACTTCTCTGGGGTGGGTATAATTCTAAAACACAATTCAGGGTGAGCTAATGAGTAGTATTATCAAAACAACCAAAGTGAGAATTAAGAATAAGTTTAAAGTGTTGCTTCTGTTGAGGATTTCTGGGATGTTCAGGGATTTTCTTCCCCCAAAGCTTACTTCATAAGCATAATCTTTAAATATTATATTTTTAAAGTATATCTATACATAGCTTATAAAGAAGAAAAATAAAGGTATATCTATTTGAGACACAGGGGAAAACATTATTGTTTGGACCCAGTATTCCTATTCATAGTACCTTTGCCAACTGGGAGTAGTGATCATATTTGTGATAAAAGCAACTAAATGAAAAAATCCCTAACTCTATAGTGAGCTGAACTTACAAACCTCAAGTTATACAGTAATTGCAAACATTACGTATGTCAATGTAATAGTTGCAAATGTGAAACATGATCTACTTTAAATCATAATTAATGAGATGGGCAATAGTTCAGAAATGTAATGTTTCCATTTAAAAGATGTTACAATTCATTACTATATTAGCGTCATATTTTAAAATTTTTTGGACTCTGGGTTTAGCCCAGAGGAATTTCGAAAATCAAAATTCACAGTACATATTTAACTACCATAACCACTCAGCAGTTATGCTTAGCTGCTATATTCTCATCCAATAACTCCACGATCTAGGAACTTCTGTGCATATTGAGATTCCTATGGAAGTTATAGCATTAATGAAATTGAGTTTTAAATTTCCCTAGGCTCAACCTAGACATTAAGAATATAAATGTAAATTAACAGAGAACTAGCAGTCCTGAATACTAACACTCAAATCACATTCATTTCCATTTAAATTTTACGCAGACATCAGGGAAACAATTTCTCCTCCTTTCCTCCAAAGAAATTATATTAATAATTTTGGCAGTCTTCCTGTGAAGGTGCAATGTGCAACATCTTTACCTTACTTAGAAAACAAGCATATTGTAAACTAACACTTGATAGATTACATTTGCTTTGCTAGTGGGACAATTTTAGAGGCTATACTTAAATAGGCTACTCCTGCTTTGAGGAGATTCTATGTTTAAAAATATGAGTTGAATATACTTACTAACCAATAGTTTGTTAATGACATATAGTACTACCAGGTATATCAAAAAGAAGCATAAAGTAAATAGTCAAAACAACAACAACTCTGCATAATGATATAACTAGTAGCTCCCCCCATCTTTCTAGAAGATTCTGCCATGATGAGAGTGTTGTATGTCTCTACGTGGCTTTACTCATCCTTCTTTCTTCCTCCTTTCCTTCAGATTAGACAAACAAAAGAAAAGGGGGAAAGAGCAACAAACTGCTGGCTGCTTAGTGTTTGGTTTACTTGATGTTTGGTAGAGGAGGGTGTCTACTATAGGTAGACGGACAGGTCCAAGTAGTTTGGGGCTCCTGGGGGACAGGTGGATACCAAGAGCAATCCCTGGTGAAAGTGAAAGTTGTCCAGTGAGTAGCTCCATTCCAAAGTTGTTTATTTGAAACATGTATTAGGTATGGTTGAGTAAGTAGGACAATGAGAGCAAGAAGCTTAGCTCATGTGTCCTAGCTCTTGGGCCCTTCACTCAAGATAATAATTTGATCCTCTTTATCTGCCTCATGGGGCTCCCAACCGAATTTCTCTGTGAATTTCTCACATGGACTCTCTTTTCTGATGAAAGTTTATTCCTTGGTGTTACAGATAATTTTCTTCTGGGAAATACATTATCAAATACTGTCATGTAACAATAATCCAAATTCATAATCAAGTTTCCAGAGCATTCCTGATAGACATGTGGGGTCATTATAAAAAATTCTGTGTAGTAGAAAGATCTTGAAAGTTCATATAGGTGAAAAACGTGCACAAATACTCTTCTTTTTTTAACCACAAAAAAAGTTTAAAAAAGAAGGATGAGAGAGGAAGCGGAATGCCTTCCTCTATAAAACAATGTTAATATAGGATGGTATTCGTTCAGGAAAGTCAGTCAAATCCATGGAGCATAACTGAGAATTTTTTTAAAAGATGTAGGGCTTCCCTGGTGACACAGTGGTTAAGAATCCACTTGCCAATGCAGGGGACACGGGTTCGAGCCCTAGTCTGGGACGATCCCACATGCCACGGAACAGCTAAGCCTGCACGCCACAACTACTGAGCCTCTGCTCTAGAGCCCATATGCCACAGCTACTGAGCCCACATGCTGCAACTACTGAAGCCCGTGCACCTAGAACCCATGCTCTGCAACAAGAGAAGCCACCGCAATGAGAAGCCCGCGCACCGCAATGAAGAGTAGCCCCCGCTCCCCACAACTAGAGAAAGCCCGCGCGCAGCAATGAAGACCCAAAGCAGCCAGAAATAAATAAATAAAATAAATAAATTTTTTAAAATGTATAAAGGTATGCTCATTTGGTTTATAATAAACTTCAGATTACTGAGAAAAGGATGGATCTGTCATTAAAGGTTTTGGGACAAGTGGCCAATCAAATGAACAAAAAAAAAAAAAATAGGCTGTACCCTAAATAGAAGCCACTAACAAAAATAAACATTAGAGTCATGGTTTTAAAACATATTGAAAATAGTAGAAGAAAAGAATGGATATTTTAAAAATATGTGGGTGGTAAAATATTCTTAAGCAAAATACAAAACCCAGACTCCATGAAAGAAAAGACTGACAGATTTGACAACACCAAATGATAGGCTGAGAGAAGATGCCAACAACATATACAAAAGAGTAATGCCTAGAATATAACAGAATTCCAACAAACCCATGAGGAAAAGGAAGATAATTTATTAGAAAAATGAGACAATGACACAGGTACTTCACAAAAGAAATTTAAAAAGGCAATAATCATATGAAAAAAGTTCAGCAAATATGTAGTAATCAAGCAAATTCATAGTAAAATGTCAATGAGAAAAAACAAAACGAACAACAACAAAGCAATAAGATATTTTTGTCCACCAAATTTAAAATGTTTGATGATGTACAATGTTGTTGAGTATAGGGGAAATGCACACTTTCACACACTTTTGCTTTTTTGAAGGGAAATTTGGCAGTATAGAGCTTGGTCTTTAACTCATCACAGCCACTCTTGGAATCTATTCTAAGGAAATTCTCATACAAGTATGCAAAGATTTCTAATGAATAAAAAAAGAACGAATTCAAGAATGTTTATTATAGCATTATTTGTAAAAGGAAATAATTGGAAACTACCTGCATGTCCATCAATAGAAAATGGTTAAATAAATTATAGTACATCCACAAAATGGAATACTATGCAGCTGTTTAAAAAAGGAGATAGATCTGTAGATACTGATATATCACCTTGACTGATTTTTAAGTAGAAAAGGCAAGTTTCAGAATCCAGCATATAATGTGATCCAATTTAGGTAAGGAAAATGCATCTGAACATATTCATATACATAAATGTGTAGAACTAGTACTAAAGAAATGCATATCAAATTGTCAACAGGGTGAAAGTAGCGGCAAGATTAAGGAGAGTTATAGCAGAGTAGGTAAGTACATAGGCTCTGTGGTCACAGAATTTAGTGGCCTGCTACTTACTAGCTATGTGACCTTGGCAAGTTAGACCTCTAAGTTAAGCTCTCTGTGCCTCAGTTTCTTTATCTACACGATGGTGGTGATGTTATTGCTTACCTCAAAGACTTGTGAGGTTTAACGGAGGCAATGTTATATAAAGCACTTAAAATGAAGCCTGGTCATAGTATAAGCTTACTGTATAAGAGTCTGCTATTATTGTATGCCTTAAACATTTTGCAACAAGAATGCATTCATGGATTTCTTATTAACAAAAAAGGAAAAAAATGAGAATGGGACAGAAATGCTTCTAAATAAAAAAGGGAAAAAAGGAAAAAATTATGTCACCTGCACTGGAATTTTAACTATATCAGAATCCAGTAGAACATTGAATTTATAATAATTCATGTCTGAAATTGTGCCTATGGTACAAAGAAAAGCATGGCCACATTATTTTGCAGCTCCTCATATCAAGAGATGAACAGTCTATTTCTCCAGTCCTGTGATTTTCTTTGAATAATAGAACCCAGCAGAAGCAACACTGTGTGTGTTCTAGAGCCTAGGCCTTTCCAGGCCTTGTAGCTTCTACATTTGCCATCCTGGGACGCTGCCCTGGCACCAGCATTTGAGGCAGCTGGTGTAGCCAACTCTAGAAAAAGAGACCATGTGGAGAAGAACTCACAACTAAGGCATGCAGACAGCACCCAGTACCTATTGCCACCTTGTACCTTTGAGCCCAGCCAACCCTCTTGCTGAATGAAACCACCTGAATGTGTCAAGGAAAAATCAGCAGAGCAAACGTGTAGTTACCTACAGAATCATGAGAAATGATAAATTGCTGTTGCTTTAAGCCACTAAGTTTTAGGGTCATTTGTTATGCAACAATAGTTAACTGATACAGAGGATATGGCATCTCATGGAGACACCACACGGAGAGAGGTTGACACCTCAGTTGTTCGTGCCAACCCAGCTAAGTCACCAGACACATAAGGCCATGTGACCTGCCAACTGAATGCAGCTACTTGAGTGAGCCCAGACAAGACTGGCAGAAAAAAATTCCCATCTCACCCACAAAATCGTGAGAAATGGTAAAATGTTGTTTTAAGCTATGAAGTTTTGAGGTAATTTGTTATGCAGCAGTAGATAATTGACACCATATCCAAAAAGCCTAATTTATTAGATACATAGAATCTCTTTCAATCACAATATTACCTCTTAGACATTCCCACGACATGGACTAAGAACTAAGCAATTATACTCCAATAAAGATGTTAAAAAAAAAAAAAGAGAGAACCACAGTAGCCTATAGCATCTAGAGCTTCAACCAATGTATTAGGTGTCCTAGAAAATTGATGAACCTACTTTGTGGTGGTATGTGACTCCTACCTATACCCATCCTGCAATTGGAATTCCTTTGGTAATAAAATAAAGTGGTCTTGGAGGAGTCTGCATTATTAAAATGATCATGACTGAAAAAATGTGTTTAAAGCAAATTTTGAGATAAATAAAATCATACCTTTAAATGAAAGGCATGAAGACGTATAGGATATGTAAGGAAGATTAGTTCTGTTTTAATTTTTTAATTGTAACTTTCTGATTATGAATTAGTACATACTTATTATGGAAAATTAAATATAGAAAAAGGAAAATTAAAATTAAATTTAAAATTAAAATTAAAACAATCCCATGAATCACTATTAATACTGTGATTTCCTTTTCCTAGTCCCTTCTCCATGCATCTATTTGTAAATAATTTATTTTTAGTCAATTCATATAAATCTCAGATTACATGCTTTTGTAATCTCCCATATTTCCTATTTAAAAATGTTTGGGGGATCTGTTCAGTTTTAAACAAGTTGAGTTTGAGGTAATTGTGAAATATTAAGGAGGAAATGTCTAGCCAGCTGTTAGAGGTGGCACCTGGGAGGAATGCTGGGACAGGGAATATGGTCTCAAAGTTATCAAACTAGAAGTAATTATTGCAACCTGGAAATGGGGTGAGATCACCCAAACTTTTTACTGGGTTAAGAAAGCAATTGCTTTGGTTGGAATAGAATAGATCATTTCAAAATGCATCATAGAGTAGTTGTAAGTAATCATTCTGGATTGCAATGTAAAAGTCAATTTCTTATTGTAAATCTAAGACTGAGCCTTTAGGAACAGAAAAAGATACTGATAGGAGGGAAACCAAAAGCAGTTTTAAGAAAAGAAGAAGATCAGTGGTTGGCACTGGTCTCTGGACCGCTTTATACTCTAAAAATTTTTTGAAGACCCCAAAGTGCTGTTGTCTTTGTGGGTTATCTCCATTGATATTTATTTATCAGAAGTTAAAGCAGAAAGAAATTAAATATTTATGTACTGATGTACTTAATATAACAGTAATAAACTTAATACATGTTAAAATAAATAAGTTTCATGAAAAAGTACTATATTTTCCCAATTATTGAGAAGTTATATTGTTATCTTTAACACCTGGCTTAATAGAACAGCTAAATTCTATTTGTTTTTGCATTCAATTAATTGATGTACATTTGTAAGAGAATGTGAGTGAAAGGCAAATATTATCTTGGTATTACTGTGAAAATAACGTTAACTACACAGACACCTTAAGTCTCTAAGGAACTCCCAGGAGTCTCTGGACCAGAGAGAGGTCAGGAGGAATAAGGATAGAAAAGGGGTTACTATTTGAGAGTTGGCAAGTATCAGAATTTGAGCACGTAAAGAGCCATTGAACTGTAAATCAGATCATAACACATCCTCCCATTGTCCTTAGGGCAAAATCCAAAATCCTTATCAAGGCCCCTAAACCCTTGTATGATTTGGCTCCTTCCTGCCTCTCCTTCCTCATCTTATGTCACTCTCCGCCACCCGCAACCCCCAGGACACTACTTATGTTCACTACACTCCAGATGCACAGGCTGTCCTTGTGTACCTTGACATTGCATATTTCTCATGTCGAATACCATAGTTTCTTTACTCGGTGCCTGGAATGCTAACTACTACTCTTTCATGCCTCAGATTAGTAGCCGCTGCCTCAGGGACGCCTACCTCAACCTAAATGGAGACTCTTCCGTTCTCTAGCCAATACTGTGTTCCTTTCTTTCAGAGCCCTCATCGTGGGATTGGTTTTGTCCATCTCCTGCCAGTGGACTGTAATCTCCACAAAGGCAGGAACAGATATGTTTTCTTTATCACTCTCTTCCCAGTACTTAGCACTGAGTAGGTACATAGTAGGTATTCTATAAATCTTTGCCTAATGAAAGTATGAATGAGAGAATGAAGATATGTATGGAGATCCTGTTTCCTTAATCTGAGAAGAAATTTTTCGTGTTTATTGTGTTGCATGGAAAATGATAGCATCTTAGTTCCCAATTTTCTTATAAAATGTGTTTAAAATCTGTTTATGATAGATTATCCTAATAATTGTTAGCATCTAATAGCAATTGTTAATGTATGTGGCTATAAAAGTCTTCTTATGGCCATGATTAAGCATGCATTTTAGAAGCACTAAATGCTTTAGTTATTTCAATACAAATTAATAGTTACCTGTACGTCAATCATGATAACAGTTCACTTAAAAGGTTATGATGATGAGGTCAAAAGTTAGAGAGAAGTTCAAGTGCATTTAAATGCCAACAGAACAATCCTAATTGTTCTATACTCTTTTCAAATTCTTTTTCTGGAGTGTAATTTCATCTCTCAAACAGAAATCATGGTACATTTTGAAATCAGTATTTCCCCTTTTCAACAACTGTGATAGTTAAAGTGTGCCAAAAAGTAATATTCTTAAAAATATTTACGATAAAAAGGCAAACACTAGCATAAGGCCAGCTTTCAGATCTGCAAGGGAAGGTACTATGTCATCTTTATGAGGGTACAAATTATTGTTATTGCCATATTTTTATGTGTATGCATATCAAATATAAGTGAATTTCATATAAATTAAAGACCAAGGTGCCATTCTTTTAACTGTCTATAATTTTAAATTTAGGCAATTATTTGAATCCATTATATCAATAATACAAATGAATTGCCACTACACCCTATTGAGAAACCTTGGTTTCTGAAGGTTATGATTAATCTGTATTAGGGCTACATTTTATTTTGAGAGTAAGGTGCAGAGAGTAAGGTGCAGAAGCATTGATGGAGCCCTTCCAGTAAGGGATATTCTGTATGAATGTACACTTCCATGAACAGGACTTGCTATATGGAATACAAAGTGACTTGCTAAAGCCCAAAGTTAAAAAAAAAGTATTTGCTTCTCCTTGGAACTCTAGCCAGAGAAGTGGATCCGGAGGATCCATTTGGGTACTAAATAGGGATAGGTAAAGAGAAGACTTGAATTGGTTTGTCTGTGGTTCTCCTGAGGCTTGAGAGTGAAAAAATGTGCCTATCTGCTCTGAACATATGGATGCAGAATCATGGCCACAACCTGTTCACATCCAGGCTCAAGTGAACTTCCTTCAATGTGGCTGCTTCCCCCAGAGGGGCCCATAGCTAACTGGAAATGGGCACTCTCTAGCAGCAAACTGGTGACTGCAATTTTACAACTCTGTTTATGAAAACTGTTTGGGTAGAAAATCATTAAGCTACCTTTCCTGCTTCCAATCATTGTAGCCAAAAGTTGAGGTGCCAGCACCATTCATAATCTCTGGTAGTTAATCTCTAGACGACACTGTTATCAGTTGCAATAGAAAATAATGGTTCACCACAAGAAGTATGTATTGAAGGTGTGCCTTTGAAATCATCTTCCCATTAGACAAGCAACCAAACAAAACTCCTCCATTTCAGATGGTTCACATTGATTTTCTTTATGTAATTGTTATTGACTTCAGTCTTTTAATATTATTGTACTTACACTTTTACTTATGAGGGTACTTAGAAACAAGATTGAAATAAGTGATATTTTCCATTCTTTGCAGAGAATGCAACCTATGGATTAAACAAATACTTTAAAAAATCAAATCTAAATACTATTCTCTAGGACTAAATTGTTCTAGGTACATGGTAACATAGGTACATGGTAATTGTTCTAGGTACATGGCTTGTTGATTAGTGAATTGTTCAAAAATCTTTGAACATATCTTAGCTTCTGTAATTTCTTTACCTATTCTCAGTGCTGGCACAGTTCCTGGCACATAGTAGATGCTCCATAAGCATTTGCTGAATTGAATTATGTAATTACATTAGTTCTGGGAATAAATGTGTAAGGGTGGGTATGCATG
The DNA here is from genome assembly GCF_964270905.1 of Leucopleurus acutus. NCBI lineage: Eukaryota > Metazoa > Chordata > Mammalia > Artiodactyla > Delphinidae > Leucopleurus > Leucopleurus acutus. Next base: position 107,794,149 of record NC_139148.1, on the reverse strand, counting down.
CGTGTGTGTGGTCTTTGTTAACGAAAAGGCAAATCTCTTTAACAATTCCTAGCAAATTATTTGAATATTATAACCCAGGCAACTGGGTAACTGTCTTACACAGACTGCATGCTCCATTACAATTGGTTATATTTTCCTTCACATTGGCCATTCTGAAACTAGCAATTTAGTGTGGCTTCTTCCTGATATCCACATTTGAAATAGAAATTCTTGGTCCCATGAGCAAAACGACTTAAAAATTCTGCAATTTCCTGTTGCTTAAATGTGTCTAGGGAATCTCTAAAGTTGAATAAACGCTTTAGGAAATCCACCTACAGTTTCAGGCTATGGACCTCTAGAAGCAGTAAATCAGTTCTTTGGAAATGGAGAAAAGTCACAGAGCCCTCTGTACTTTGGAATTAGAAAGGGAAACAATGTTTTTGAAGGGACTAAAGGGAGACAGGCGCAGACCAAATGAATTAAGGACTCCAGGGAGCTGTGGAAGATGGATAAGGAAAATGAGAGGGAAGAACGTGAGAGAAAACATAAGGAGGAGCCGGTAGAGGAGAGAGTTTTTTAAAAATGATTAAACAGGCTGCCGAATCGCCAGGAGAGAAACAAGCTGAGTTTCCTTTCATGAAATCCCTGGGGATCAACTGTCCCTTCCTCCCTATGTCTTCGAAAAGAGTAACAAAGAGGCAGCGAGTGTGAGCGTGATGATGATCATGGTTTTAAATCGTATATTCCATTTCCATGGCTGTTATGATTTGTCCAAGTCTCATTCTGCCAAAATTCCCTTTTCATTAATGAGGAGCTCTTTCTTTAATCATTGGTGACAGAGTTTCCTTAGACTCAGAGTGTTTCCAGTCACTGGAGAACTAACTGGCCAGATGTTTCTTTTTCCTCCTTCCAGAACTCTTAGATGGGAATTGGGGAGGTATCCTGAGTCTTTTCCCTCCACAGTTCATGTAGTTCTTAATGGGAAATCTTTATTTTATTTAGGAGATATATGTAAACATATCTCCTATAGCTCCTAAATATATGTTTTCGTTTTGTTTGGGAGGAGAGTAGGGGGTTTTAGGAAGGTTCGTTTACATATTGGTGGCTAGACACAGGTTTTATAGCCATCCCTTCCCCGCTGCTTTTTCAACCGCCCAACAGAGAGATGGTTCTGGAAGCAGTTGCTATCCCCCTACAGAGTCGAGTTGTCATCTTTTGTTTCTTTGTCGGCAGAGCGATGGGGTGGGCGTGGGAGGGGTGATGGTGAGCGGCTGGGATCCAAACGATTCCTGCCCGAAGCTGAAGGCAGTGTTTAAAAAGGGACGATGGGAATAAACATGCTCTTTCTTCCCCGATTCTTACCCTGAGAGTGTTCAGCTCGCTATATTTCCTCCCCTCGTTAGTGTGCTGGGCTTACAATGCTCCCTCTTTGCAAATACCTGTATCAAAAACCAGGAAGATGGGAACACACGGTTCCGAGATCTATCCCTGGCGTCACCCTATACTCTCTCTTTTTAGGAAACTGAATCCGGTCCCCCTGCTAGGGAGCGCAGAGACCATCCAGCCCGGAAGCCGTTCTCACGCAGCTGCCACCACCCAGGGAGAAGAACAGCTGGAAGCTTTGGTGCGCGCCCACCGCGCCGTGAGCAACTCTTCCCGGTAATTAGCGCCAGCCAAGGCTCCAAGTGTGCCTCATCGCAACCCCTAGCGGGCTCTCAACTCAGCAGTAGCTTCTCGCTTTCCTGTCCCTGCTCTTGAGAAAAATTACAAACATGCGTGCACACATACACATTCACACATGCCCTTCTTTCTTCACTCAAGAAAACCATCAGTAACGTCTGTCTCCTAAAGATTCAACTCTTCGCGCTCTCTTTTCTTTACCTAGAGGCTAGCAGTCCCTGCAAACACACACGAGGCTCTCTTTGCTGCTTTGCGCGCCCCCTACCTGCCTACGGCGGGGGTGGCGCTGGGGGGAAGGGGGTCTGGGAGTACGCTAGACTCCTGTTGGTGCCTCTCCCCTGGCTCGGCACTTGGTATCTCCCACGGTCTTCCTCTAGCTGGGAAGCCAGGAAGGAGAAGGCGACTGTGGGCGTCGCCGCCGCCCTTCACGGAACCGGAGCCAAACCCCAATCCCGGACCAACTTCTCCCACCTCAGACTCACATCTGGCCCAGCCGTGCAGATGTTGGCGGCTGGAGAGTTCCTCCACGCGAGGCGCCCCAAGTCCTGAGCATGCCCAGTAGGACTCCTTAGGCTCCCAAAGCGAGTTTCTGGGCATGCAGATTCCGCTTTTCCGCTTTTTCGAGGAAGCTGAAGACACTCGGGAAGGGAGGGATCCAGGGCTTGGGGCAGCGCGCTGGGTTCGTCCGGGTACTTGCCCTCGTGCCTGGCTGGGTGAGCGGTGGAGCGGGTTGGGGAGCCCAGGGACCTTGGCGGCCAGGCTGGGTCGAAGCTGGAGCGCAGGGCCCCTCTCCAGGGGGAGATTGTCAGCGCTGACCCGACGCGCCGCCAGGAGGCTGCTGCATGTGGCCGGCCGGCCTTGGCGCGCTGGGGTCACACTGTCAGCGGGAGGCAGTCGGCGGTGCTCTCACACGCACGCACGCTAGAAAGCTTGCGGGTCTCTTACGCACCGCACTCACGGGCTTGGCTTTTCTGGAAGGCGGGGAAGAGGGGGAAAGGAGGAATCCAAACAATTTTCACTCTCTCTGTCTCTCTCTCGGTCTCTCGCTCGCTCGCTTTCTTTCTTTTCTTTTCTTTTTTTTTTTTTTGCCAAAGTTATACTGGCAAGAGACTTTGCATTCTTTCTAAGTCAGTCCTCAGGCTTTACACATCGCGGTAGCGTTCGCGCTCCTGTGTGTGTGTGTGTGTGTGTGTGTGTGCGTGTGTGTGTGTGTGCAACAGCGCGCGCGTTTGTGTATGTCATGACTATAAAACACTGTTCCAGGTTGCTTTGGGGATGACAAACACTCCTCCGAACCACCCCCACCCCACCTAACCCTCCGGAAAAAATAGAATCTGGTCATGAGAGTACCCTGGCCGGGAACTCATTGTGGTACGAAATCTAAATTTTGTTGATCCTTATTTCCTTCCTCTGCTCCCACCCCCAGCTTTCTCCTTCCCTCTCTCCACCCTCTAACACCCTGATCTTTCTCATCTCGATTTCCCTTCCTTTGCCCGCTACCTGGTCCCTAAGCCCTCCTCCTCCGGAGCTCCCCCCCCCCGCCCCCCCATCTCAGCTGCGGCTAAAACCTGGAGTCTTAGTGGAAAAGGAAAAAAAAAAAAAAAAAAACCTTGGCTGTGGAGCTGTCAAACCGGGCATGCTCAGTAGACAGGGCAGGTTTTTTGGTCTCGAGTAGAAGAGAAACATTTTTTGCACCACCGCGACCAGCCTTAGAGCGCGGCGGCGGCGGCCACAGCAACATCAGCACAGCCATCAGCCGTGCAGAGGGCCCGCACCCGGGAGCGCGGCGGGCTCCGGCTTAGCCCGGAGTTCACCTCCGAGTGCCCCGGGGGCTGGGCTCACCCCTTCTGCTCGCACACACACGCACACTCTCTCTTTCACGGACACAAACGCGTATACACACTCTCGCACCCACGTACGACCCCGGGCGCGAGCACCCTCCTGGCAGCGATCGTCCGCTGGCGCGGTAGTAGCCGGGTTCGGTCCCTGCCCCCGGCGGCTGCCGGCTGAGAGCACCGCCGCCGCAAACCGGAGGAGAGCGATGCGGGGGCCCGAGCGGCAGCTCGAACAGTAATGTGGATTTACAGTCGTTTCCCGCAGGAACCGGCTGAGACGCCTGAGGTCCCGGGCACGGGCAGCGCCCGGCGGGGCTGAGCACCTGGTGAGGGGGCGGGGGACCGCACCTGGGGACGCCATCGAAACTTACGCCTGGACTAGGTAGGTGCGTTGCTGCCGGCTCCCACCTCCTTCCCTCTGGCTCGCGACCCCCAACCCCCCACTTCCCACCCCAAGGACTCCCGGCGAACTTCGCCCCAAGGCTGCAGGCGGCGGATGGCGGTTCCCGGCCGTGAGTGGCGGGCAGCGTCCGCTCTGGGAGTCCTGCCTGAGGTGGCATAACCTCGGCTCCTTCTTTTGCTCTTCGCCCGGCCCGGGGCTCTGGACCACCCGGGGGAGATGGGAGGTCGGCCTTGTTCTCAGTTCAAGCTTTCAGCGGGCCCTGGGGGCGCTGCCCTTCGAGGGCTCATTAGCCTTCTCAGGCGACACTTTTGCCAACCAACTCCTCCAGTTCTGAAAGGGGGGCCCTCTCCTCAGCTCTCGCTCAGAGCCCTGGCGCTCTAACAAGTGGACCTGGACGCTGGGAAGTGGGGGGTGGGCTCGGTCCGAGAAGAGACAAGGGGGCGCCTCTTCTCCAGCATCCTTCCCACCAGGAGCGTCCGCCAGGGGCTCGGCCACTCGGGTCCCGCTCCTGCCGTCTCTCTGAGAGAAGATGCTCAGGGGCTAGGAGGCACTTTAGTACCAGTTTGCTTTTGAATTTCTCTTTGAACCTCACTCGGGGAGCCCATGTTCCGGGGGGAACTGCAGGACCTCCTTCTAACCTACGCCGTCTGGGGCCCTACCCAATGCGTCCTTTCTACACCCCAATCTCTGTCATAAGAGACAGTCATTACGCAGCAGTAGGTGCTCTGGGAGCCGTCGGTGTTGGCTTTAACCACGCGCTTAAGCTGTGCGGGTTTGTGTGTTTTCGCATTTCATCCTGAGACGTGGTACCGGCAATCTAGCAGCGGCCAGCACCTCTGCGGACTGCCAAGTACCCACTGGGCATGCCTGAGGAAATGTAACCTCACTTTCTTCCATTCCACAACGGGCGAATTGCCAGTTCAGTTTTAGGATGCTTTTCCTAGAGGTGGAGAAGGGGAGACTGTTAGCGCGACTTGGTGAGTGGATGTGTTTGCAGTCAGGAGTGTATTTAAAGATTTCAGCAAACCCAGTGCAGCCGGTTGTTTACAATTGCGGAGACAGACGATCTCACTCCACTAGTACAAGTCTTCTCGACATCAATTTCGCCACCGGGAGAGCGGGGGCGGGGGCTGGTTTGCAGCTCCTGCTTGCCGTCGGCAGCTTTGGGTTTAGCGGATCTGTATCACTGTTACGGGCGATATGATAATATGGGTAGGTCTTCAAAATGAAGCAATTGGTCAGGAGACGTCTTGAACTTTCCCGTTTTTGTTTTTTTTTTCCCTGGGTTGTTAATCCTGAGGAGTATTTGAGGTGGCCCGAAGAAATACAAAGAGAAGTTCCTAGTGCCATAGAAGGGAAATTAGTAGCCCCTCGGGTTTAGAAACCAAGAGGAAACGAAACACTCCAGTGGATCCTGTTAGGTACTGTTAGATTAGCACTTAATTGATCGCGTTCGTGGTGAGGGTCACAGACAGCTGCCTTGAATTTTAGATTGTTGTTCTATGATTATAATTAACAAACCAGGTACACTGTACTGTGAGAATCAATCGCTACTCTTAACCTGTTTGGGGAAAACATTGCAAATGTCTGCTCTATTATTATCTTTTGGCTGAAATATCCTTGTCCATCTTCTTAGTCCGAAGACTTCCGATTTGGAGCATAGGGTACTCCAGTGCTGCCAAGAAAGATGACAGTCTAAGAAGAAAGGGCTTATGATGATGATGATGATGATGAGATCCACAGCTTTACATTCTGCTCCATGGTTACCCAGCATTTGCTTGCTTGCTCACCGCCCCCTCACCCTTGCTCTTAATATTTTCAACGTGGGGAAAAATGAATTTTCATAAGGCATAGTATGACCCTTTAAGTAGTTAACTGGAAGAACAGAATCCTAGTTTTGCCATTTTTGTCCAAGTTCATAAGACTTTTTGTGTGTGTGATGCGTTAAATAATTTACCTTTGCAAAGTTTTTTTAAAAGGTAGTTAAAAGCTTGCAAGTATGCCAAAGTCATGTTGGAACCTTTTAATGATAATAAAAGAAAGTCACAAGATGCATTTTAAGGTGGTTTGGGTAATTTCTAAAATGAATCCATGCTCTAAATGTTATTTAAAAGTTTTCAGATTGTCCCCCAGAATGTTTTTGAAAAACAGGTGTTTCTGGGAAAACAACTCAACGAACAAATGTTAACATTTATATAATAAAACCAATAGAGTCTAGTCCCTAGAACCATGCCAGACACATAGTAGAAAACGAGTATTTTTTGAACACATGAATTAGTATTTACTATTAGTTCTAAGTCCCCATTGTGAATTAAGAACCATCATGTCATTTGACAAAATATACAATGGAGCTGAAGGAAAGAATGCTTTGTAGAATCATTGTGCTGTAAGATTAAGTGAGATTCCAAATATTCAAACAAATAGGTGTGTTAAAAAGTAAAATCAGATTGTATGTTAACTACCATCTCTTTCAAAGGCCTAATTAGAAATCTGAGTACTCTAAAGGTCTCGGTGTTTCATTTCAGCTATCATATGTGTAAATAATGCTGACATGATCATAGTTTCCCTTATAGTCATTGCACCTTTCTGATGCTTTTAATACAAAGATTCTTGCTGAAGCAGAACAGTCCAACATTCAAGTTTATTCTGTACAATATGACTTTAAATTGTCAGACTGCAAAATATTCTTTTGATATGTTGCCTCTGAAAACAGAAGGCTTAGTGGAAATTTATTTTCCATGACAGCCTTAAAAACTTCGAAATGGTAAGAAGGTTCAGTATTAACGAAGATTTTTTCCATTTTATGTTAGAGATAGCAATTAGAATCCATGTAAATTTTACTTGAAGCTTGCTTTTCTGGAAAGTCCATCAGTTTCAGTTTTCAGTATAGTTATCAAGTACTTGGTATAGATTATGGTTAATAAATTTCCTAAGGTTTCCCAAACAAGTGATTTATTTATCTATTTATTTACTTACATACTTACTGACCTGAGGTCAAAAGAAGACCAGTACTTTGAATACTTGACACAATGATTAATTATTTTAACGAAAACAGATTTTCTTATAATATTCACATATTTGTTCTAGCACTCTCACATACACACACACACGTTTAGAAGCAATCTCATGAGAATGCCATGCATCAGATATGAGACATGTATGATAATTTTATTAATATTACATATATTTAAGTTCCTGTCGATTTACCCTTAAAAGTAGTAATCCATGCATGCTTTTTTTTTTTTTTAAAGAAGCTTCCCATCCTTTACCAGAGTGGTTTGAATTGGATTACTAGCACAACTACAGGCAGATTAAATGATGAAGAATATTGTAAGGGATAGTATTTAGCAGTTATGATCAACAACATATATCAATAGCTAGAAATATAGCTGCTGATTATAAAAAATTAAAAGGAATCAGATTTCAGAACTGTTTCCATATACAAAAACTGCTTTAAATCTTCTGCAGATTCTGAGTATTAGATTAAATCATTATTTTGAATTGAAATTAGTCTGTTTCCTTCCCCTAAATGGTAAAACATTCTGAATCCTGGCTTAATGTATTATTTCTTTTCCTTTCTGTTTTCCATCGATTTTTTTTTTTTTAGAACTGAGGAAAGTAAATATCAAATAGAACCAGCTAGAATTGTGCTTAGTTTGAGCAGGTGAATGCTATAAAAGCTTTCACACAGCTTTTGATTATTCCTAACAACCTTGATGGTCCAACCATATGTGTCTCTTCCAAATGTGGTACCCAGTTATGACAATTTATATAATGTATAGAGATTTTGTAGTTTGCTAGTTGTACTATGGTACAATTTAGCAAGACCAATGAAATTGCTTACATTTGGAACCCATGAAAAATGGGGCTGAGGAAATTGGAATATAATGGCCTAAACTGAAAATTGTTTTATAACAATATTTGTAATAATTGTACTGCTAACATTTCTATATATAATCAAAGCAAACTAGTTTTAATTGGAGCTAGTAAATATTTTTACAATTGATGTTGGATTACTAATGTTTTAAAAATAATAATTTAGAGTCTGATAAATAAAGCCTGTTAAATTCTTATGTAACTTCAGGACACATTTCTAGACCTGGGAGTATAATCTTGGATAATTTACAACTTAAAAAAAATTCTGACTTTTACTTCCTGTCCAGGCCACCACTTTAGGTAAACAATAGCATATGGTGAAACATGCATATATGCCAACTAACCACTGTCTCTTGGATGATGTTTTCAATGTGATGTAATGATTCTGAAATATTGGGTTCTCCATTCCCACCTACTCTAAGTGGAGTGGAGAAGATAATTGGAAAGTGGACACAGGAAAATGTGTTAAATCATCTCTTTTTATATCAGTGAATTACGCCCTGTGAAGCTCTTACTCAGAGCCTTCATATCTGTGTTTATGGTAGGTATGTGCCAAGATTAATATTTTTTTCCTGGGTACTTATGACAGGTCTCTATGGCTGTATCTAGGTGACACCCAAATATGTGAGTGAAAAGTTCCGTCAACCATCCAGCTGTTTGAGGTGATGCAAACAAACATCTGGTTGGTTGAGAGAATTTTTTACTTAGTTTCTGGATGTTTTGGAGTCATTTAACAGGCTGATGAATCTTAATATCTGTGTCAGAAAAGAAAGAAAAACATAAAATGAAACGCTTTAAAATACATGTAGAGACCCTTAAACATTCTTGGGTTACTATAAAATACATAATGAGCCAAATGCCATCCTGAATCTACAGTCTTCTATGAAATGTGTAAGGAGCTGTTGCTTGCACCCCTCAGCAGTGACAAAAACAGAAACACACTGGCCTTTTCAAAAAGCCAGGAAATAAAACACTTTAACTTCAGTTCTACCTCCCCGCCGCCGCCCCCAGTACTGATTCATCAGCTTAAAGAAATCGACTTAAAGAGTTTGATATGTTGGCTTCTTACAGTTTCCTGCACCTCACTTTTCACCTATTCTTCTACTGCCATGGAAACTAGGTGGGACAGACAGCTGGGAGTCACTAATTCAGGATGGGAACCTGCTTGTTAATTTAATTTCATGCCAGCCTGTTGGTCCCTGAGAGTAACTGTAAAGGGCTGGGAGATTGAATTTGCGAGCAATAAATGATTAAGCAGAACAAAAATCAGTGCCATCTCTGTCATTTTCCTGAAGATTTTATGCAACCTGCCTTGTCCCTACTCAAGCAGTTCTTTAAAAATAATCACAGAAATAGAGCTTTGATTTGTGCATTCCTATTGGTATTTATGTGTATGCTACAGAGAGTTTTTTTGTTTTATGAGGACATTCACAGCTGTTAAATAGTTTCATAATAGCTATTACATTGAAAAAATATGTTCAGTCAAATTATGATTTTGTAGACTTTGAAGAAGCCTAGTTAGAGATCACAGTAAAGTAAATATAAATCATGCTTGAATTTTCTGGTAAGATTAGTTATTTTTCCTTTTCAAGTATAAAAACAATTTTATTGAAATATCTGTGCCCCACTTTTTTTTTATTACAGAGACCAAATGGATTTGAATACATTTATTTGAAATCTGTAAAACACTCATTTTACCCATCACCATAAAGCATACTGATTGTTTTAATTTTAATTGACTAAGTTGTCAGTTGATAAGTAGTCAACAATGAGGAAATTGCCTTTTAATGTTTCTCATATTCTGTTGTAACATTTTTGTGGCTGATTATGACTTGCAAAATTGAACTTTGGGATCACAAACTCTAATATGAGCTGAATTTCAATCCATGTTAAGCCTTTTGCAATATTATCAGCTATTGGTTCTGATAAACTAATTTTTTTTTGTCTGAATTTATAGCTGTAAACAAATTTCTGTATTATGGCTAAAAAGAGTGATTCCCAAAAAGGATTTTGGTAAGGAAAAAAAGAATGGAGATCTAAATCTATATCTATATTTATATGTCACCAGGTAATTTTCTGTTTTAAAGTGACTATAATTTCAAAATATAAATGTCCCAGACAGAATTATTAAAGATAGAATGAAGTAGGATTTAAAAGTTTAGGAAAAATTGGGAATTGCCTGGCAGTCCAGCGGTTAGGACTCTGTGCTTCCACTGCAGGGGGCCCAGGTTCAATCCATGGTCGGGGAATTGAGATCCCGCATGCCGTGCTGTGTGGCCAAAAAAAAAAGTTTAGGCAAAATAATATTTTCATTTTTACATGTTAGAGAATATTCTTGATATCAGTATCCAGTTGTTGGGTATTGAATTGCATATATTTTGTTAACTGGTTTATTTTTGTTACTTGAGCTATATCTGAGTAAAAATACCAAAATATCTGAGTAAAACATGAAAAATTCAGTCAATCATCATTATTGAACGTGTAGATTTCCTAGTATCTATCTATGTCATATCTTCTTTGTCATGTCGATTTCCTCTAACCTTTCAGCAGATGCTTGGCATTTGGATGTACAGTGAAAAAAAAAATTAGTCAATCATCTGAATAGTTCCAAAGATCTGATCAATGAATTTTAACTGTTCATCCAAATGATATTGTGAAGATACAGCCTCAGTTCCCTTTAGAAATGACTGTATATTTACTTTTAAATTGTTTTCCTATTTAGATGAAAGGTACTGTAGATATTCAGAATGTTGATTGCATATATATATGTGTGTGTGTGCATGTATATGTGTGTGACTTTAAGTAGAACCCCTATATGGTTTTATCAAAGGAAATCCAGTTTCATTTTAATGTTTGGAATCACTGCTTAGTGTTTTTAACTGTCTGTCTGAATGAGGGTTTTTAAAGCAACCAAAATAAAAAATACGTTGCTATCAGTTTGCATACGTCAGGGAAAATATGATCGCAGGCTAAGGTCAAGGAGAAAATTTCCCAGTTCCAAGGTTTTGTATAATTGGTGGATTCTAAGTGTTTATATTACTTCTAATGCCTCTATCTGGTTTAGACACCTGTCAAAGAGAAGGTGCCAGATTAGCTGGACAATTGGTTTATTAGATATTGCCTTCCCTGTGTCCCAGATGTATATAGACATCTTAAGAAAACTCTTCAGTTGTTCAGGGAAATTAGAAAAAGATACTGCAGATGGCCTATCTCAGTAATCCAGGTTTTTTCAGGTACATTTAAAATTAAATGTCCTGAGAGATGATTAATTCAGGAAAGTTATTGATAATGAACTCATACTACACATCCTTTGCACCTATGATGATGCCTTATTAAAGGTGTCTCAATCTTGCTAATTACCACCTGTGTTTAAATATAGAGGTGTATAAATACACTACAACCACACAGTGGCTGGAAGCTTTCTAAACCCAAAGTGTTCCTAGCTAACTCAATTGCTATCAACAAAATGTTTCTTATCAACATTTTGAATTTATATCTGTGCATTACCCCCCTTTAGCATTAATGATTTTCTTTTTTTAAAGCTGCTCTGCTTAATTGCAGGCATTTCAGTGATATTGATGTGTGATCTCCTGCTCCATTAACTAGCCCCCAAATATACTTGTATTTATGTGTGTGGGGATGGGATTTTTTGACTAAAGGAATATTTATTAAAAATTATGTGTACATTTTTGATGTGGATTTTGCAAGCATCGTTCACAAAAACATACATCACCTATTTGCTTACTGCGTGCTTGAAATGAATATATTTTTGTGATTGTGACTCATATCTTTAGAGCTTTAAGCGATGTAGGGAAGCATTGACAGAATTGCTGTGCAAGTCAAATAAGAAACTCCTTTTATAAATTTCACTAATGAGATCTAGTGACCTCTAAGGGAGAAGGCTGTGCAGTTGATTGGCCACTTGATACCTATTACTTCGACTTAAGAAGACTCTTGTACCTTGAAATACCAATAACATCACTCTCTTTTCTTCCTCCCTCCTTCCCTTCCTTCCTTTCTTTTTCTTTTTCTTTCTTTCATCTATTTCCAAGAGTTGAGGTAGTATATAGATTTATGAGAAAAGAAGCTCTGGGACATTCACTAAAGTTTTTGGAGTGATTAATCTTTTTATTCTTTTTCTAAATCTGACCAATTCCTTAGGTATATACTAGCGAATGTAAGTATAAAGTGAAATATTATTTTTATATTGTTTTTGGCTCATACATTCTTTCAATTATCTTGGGTAGGAGCTAAAATAACATACCGATTTTCTGGATTGGTACCCTTTATTACAGATTTACTCTGTGCATGTATCCATTCATTGTGAGTGCATTTGTGATTGATCTTTCATGTTTAGTCTAATAAAATGTCAACCCTTAGGTGTGACATCATTATTTTTGGTTTCAAATACATGAAGTGTTAACACAAGAGTGCTACATTTTCTTTTTTGTTTTGTTCTTTTCCCCTATTTGAGCCATTGCCTTGATGAAACATTGGACAACTTGTGAAAGTGAGGTAATTTTAATACAAACAATTAGAATTCAGTGCAAGGGAAATATTTTAAGGGTAATTTAACACGGAATAGAGAAAAATTTAATGATATATTTCTGCTAAACATGGAGTAAAACATGTTGAAGAAAATGTGTAAAACAGCACTAGACTTAGTAAGAAGGGAACACTGGTCCTAGACATTTAGCAAAATGCTTGGGACTGCTTTGCTGTTGAAAAGGCAGAAGAAGAATCAATGTTTACCCAGAGCTCTAGGACAATGGGTCTTGAAATCTCAAGTGTTTTCCACAAAGACTCTCCAAGTCTCATGGACTGGCTTCTTTTTTTACTGAAGACTTCAGTATTACAGGGTTTTGGTTATACATCATAAAACAATCTTCATGAAGAAAGAACTTCATCTGTTCAATCATTCATTCATTCATTCATCAAAACTTTTTAAATGTCTCTGTTTACCCAGTGCTGCAAAGACATAAAAAAAAACTTACCATCTAATGGGGGAGACAGACATTTGAATTGGCTCTTAAAGAATAGCTAAGAATTTTTCAGTCAGAGAATATGGAGACCCACAGTCCACAGGGCTAAAAGATCGTGAAAGGGTACAAGGCTAAATTAGAATTGGGGAATACCAACCCAGGAAAATAGAGTGTCATTTTATTTCCTACCCAGATCTGGGGAACAGATGTTAGGGATAATGTCTTATTTTATTTCCTTACATGTGTCTGACACCCAGAGGGGGCTTAGTACATATTTATTGAATGACTGGATGTGTTAGGATTTTCCTGCATGGAGAATTATATTGGAGAATTGTGCTTTTTATGATGTTTATCCAAAATTACACAATGTAATGCGTTGTAGCAGAATCTACTGAATTAGATGAAGGGCTTTAAAGTGAGGGGGGGCAGGTCACCAACTTTGAGTTTTAGAAAGATGGCACCTGTATGGAGGACGGATTAAAGTGCATTAAGAGTAGTAGCAGTGAGACATTAAGGGGCTATGTTGCAACGGTGAGCGGTTATGAAGGTGTGAACCATGGCAGTGACAGTAAAGATGGAGAGGAGGGGGAAAATTTGAAAGCCACTCATAAGGTAACATCAGTGGGACGTGGAAATTGATTACATTTAGAGGCTGAGGGAGAGAGAGGAAAGACACTGAGGCTTTTGGCTTGGAAAATTAGGTAATGCCATTAAGCAATACAGGGAACATAGAAGAAAAAGCCAATTTGGGTGGGAATAATGAGGTCAGGTTTGGATTTATTTAATATGAGGCACTATCTTGACATCCAGATAGAGATGATTTGTCACAGATGGAAATTACAGATCTGAAGATCAGGTCTGGAAGTAGAGATTTGTGTGTCATCAGTCAATGTAGTAGTTGAAATCATAGGAAGGTGGGTTCACCTAGGGAGTATATGTAGAGGGAGAAGAGAAGTAAGGATGAAATCTCGAGACACACTGAACTAAAGAGGTTGGTGAAATAAGAGGAGACTTCAAGAGAGAGCAGGTCAAGAATAAGGTCAGAGACGTAGGAGGCAAACCAGGAAATAATGAAATAGAAGCTAAGGGAGGAAAGGATTTTGTAAGTGCCATCTGGGCAAAGGCGTGGAAAGCTAATTCATAAGAGGCAATTAAAATGGCTAATAAATGTGAAAAAAGCTCAGTCTTCAGTAATCAGAATAAATGCAAATTAGAAAAAATAAATACAAGGGTTGTTTTGTTTGTTTGTTTTGTAAGATAATGCTCGGTGTAATTGCTCAAGTCCCAAACCTTAGAGTTTTCTTGATTCCTTTTTTTTTTCACACCTGACATGACTCTACCTTCAAGCCATATCCTTTGAATCATTTGCCTCTCCTCTCATTCACCATTAGTGTTTTAGTCTAAACCACCATCACCGCTAGCTAACCTGGACTACTGAAATAGCCTTCTAATTGATGCCCTTACATACATTTTTGCCTCCACATAGTTTTCCACACAGCAGCTAGGGTGATCCTTTTAAAAAATAAATAAGATCTTCTGATTTTCCCACTCTGTCATCTGATGGCTGGCTTCTTATCACACATAAGATAAAATTTTTAAAATAAGTTAAAAAATCTTTACCATGTCCTACACAGTCCTACAGGATTTGTTCCCTATTTATCCAGTCTCATATCATTCCATTTTTCCCACCAAACCTTGCTCATAACATTCTAGCCAAACTGCCTTCCATTCTGTTCCGTAAACATGCCATGCACTTTTGTCTCTCAGGGCTTTTGCACTTGCTCTTTCCTCTGCCTGAAATGAATTCTCACTTCATTCAAATCTTTGATCAAATTTTCCTTCATCATAGAGGCCTTCCCGGACCATCTTATGTAAAGAGTCCTATTGTGGTTTATTTTCTATGCCTTTATCCGCTTCTGTTTTTCCTCATATTACTCATCACTACCTGGTATCACACTGTATGTTTGTTTATTTAGATTTATGAAATCTACTAACATACTAGCTCCCTGAGGGCATGGACTTGATGTCTGTTTTGTTCACTACTGCATCCATATCACCTAGCAAGCACAGTGCCTGGTACACAGTAGGTGTTTAATAAGAATTGGTTGAATAAATGAATGAATAATAAGGACATGATGAAATGTTAGTTGGTATAGATTTGGCAGTTTGCAGCAGAAGCATTAAAAATGCTCATACTATTTGACCCAGTAATTCTACTTCTGGGAATTTGTCCTAAAGAAATAATGTGAAAGGCAGAAAAAGCATTATTTGCAAAGATTTTCACCAAGCATTATTTGTAATAGTGGAAAAAATGAAGGAACTTAAATGTTCAACAAGGGAATTGCTAAGTGATTTATAGTACGTTTAGACAATGTAATATTTTATGGCTGTTACAGATGATGTTTACAAATATTTTATGATAAAAGGAGAACGTTTATGTTATACTATCAAGGCAGGATACCAAATTATATATACCCAATAGGTAAGAAAAGAAAGACTGGAAAAAGATGCACAAAAGTGCCAAAAATAATTATCTCTGTTTGGAGGAGGTGGGTAATAGGTGATATTTTCCTTTCTGTATTTTTCAGGTTTTCTGTAATAAGTCCATATAACTTTCACTACAGAAAAAATACATTTACAAAACAAAGAGGAAACAAAAACACAAATGTAAATATTGCCACCTTACAAGTGAGGTTTAGGTAATAAAAAACAAGGAGAATAAACCTATTCTCCTTGAGAGATGGTGCTGGAGGGAGAGGAATATACCAATTGTAATTGGGGCCAACTGTTCTGTGGCAGCTTTACTTTGAAGAGGTCCACAGCCAGGGAAAATAATTGAGATCCACTGATCCAATCTAGTCTTCACTCACTGGAGAACCAAGGAAGGTTGAGTTTATCATGTCAGGATTTAAACAGGATGTTCGAGGGGGATTAGGCAAGTTAAGGCTTCTTCATATTGCTGTGGAAAGCACTAGCAATTTGCTTCATGTAAAACAGAAGTGATTACTCACTATATTTCTTCATGTCATGTAGTAAAAACAATTAAGTGAAGTTAGACTATAGATTACTTGGCTATTCAGCCACAGTCACCTCTAATGGAAAAGAAGAAAAATAGCATTGACAAGTTTTGGCAGGTCTCATCATTAGAAATGCCCATATTGCCAGAAAAAAAAGAAGCTGCAGCCAATAATGTAAACCTAGATGTTCTCTAGGCCCTGAGGAAGAAAGTGACAATACAGAGTGTTGCAGCATTAATTGTCTGAGAGCACTGATCATTGTAATGGGGAAACTGTCTCTGTTATTAACACAATTATTTTCTACAAGGTCTTTGAGTAAACGTCCCATTAGAAAAATAGCATTAGGGGTGTCAAAGCATGTGTAGCAATATGTAAAGATACACTCATTAGTAAAATAAAGTGTGACCTGTATGCATCCCAAAGTCTTTTGAAAATATAGTGTTAATATAGGTGTTATAGTTATAATTAGTTTATAATTGAGTAATTATTGAAAAACAAGTTTAAAAAGTCCCATTTTCTAAATGAGGAGGAATTATACTTTTTAAATGCATCTGAGAAAGATATCTGTCTATACACACATATATGCATGTTCATATATATGTATATATTTTTTGAACCAGAGTTTTAGACCTTTCTTCTGCTCACCTCCAGTTTATGCATTTTATCTCCATAGCCAGTTTCAGATGATAGTTTCATTTTAAGAAGCTGAGAACTGAAGGATGTAGTATATTATTCTCTAGGTGGGCCCAAACAAGAGGTAGTGGCACTAATGAAAGTTTGGGTTAGATGATCCCTTGATGAGCTTTTCCAATTTAGATTTAGGACTAGAGCTTGTTCTGTGAGATGCATTTCTAACATTTGTGGCTCCTGCTGTTTTTGCCTCTGGTATGCATTATTTGGTTGCGTTCAATGATGGTCCTGTCAAACATTCTAACTTGTTTTTACTCTAAGGGTAGCTAGCCCTCATGCAGTATTAAGACAGTCAACAGTTTCTTTTGTGGAAATGAATTCTTGAGTCAAACAAAAAGGTAAAAGGTGAGGGAAGTGGTACATGTTGGGAACTGGTAAGTTATGGAAAGTAACCTGGGGTATCTTACATAGATCGTGTGAACTGGCCTTCTCTAATCATAAAGGGGGAGATAGACTCCTAAAGGCTTCAGTCAGAAGGCAATTGAGAAGTGAGCAGAGAAGAGCTATATGATTTTAAAGCCCTCTTGCTTCCCAGTCCTCTGTGGATCTCACCCAGGCAAAATGCTGCATATAGGGCAGTCTGTTTTTTAAAGCAATTTTGCTAGCTGCCTTGCAGAATCAGCCTGATGAGTATGAAGCCAATTTCTACAGACTTGCTCTGGTGTATGTGGCAGAAGAGCCAGAAATACTTTTTGTAGTCTAGATCTAAGTACTTTCTGAAATGTCTTCCCTTAAAAGATTCTATCTTAGCACTATTATGGAACTACATGAACACTTGAGCAGAACCATGTCTTTTCTGAGCAACATTAACAGTGATGAAAAATGCACATCGGGCAATTAGATTGCAACTAATCAAGAGCACCACTTTAGTCTATTATGAATGATTTATATATAGTGTACTGGATATGGAGATCATTACTAATAATATTTATTATCATTGCAAGGTCAACTTGGTGATCTTTGTCAAAGGTGACAATGATGTTATTGACCTACATTTTTTAAAAATTGCATTTAGATATTGTCTTCTGTCTTGATTCACTGTGTAGAAATTTTAAATTGTTTGCCCTTATTACTAAGATTTTTGCCTCAAATATTAAAGAAATAGGTTTGGGAATTACTTGATTGATAAGTTGGGGCCATCAGGTTAATTGCCAGTCATAAAATATTGGAATGTTAATGTTTTCCTTTTTCTTTTGCTTTATAATTCATCACACTGCCTTTTCTTTTCTTTTTTTAAATTAATTTATTTATTTTTGACTGCGTTGGGTCTTCGTCGCTGCATGCAGGCTTCCTCTAGTTGTGGCAAACAGGAGCTACTCTTCACAGAGGTGCGCAGGCTTCTTGTTGCGGTGGGCTCTAGGTGCGTGGGCTTCAGTAATTGTGGCACATGGGCTAAGTTGCCCCGCGGCATATGGGATCTTCCCAGACTAGGGCTCGAACCCATGTCCCTTGCATTGGCAGGCGGATTCTTAACCACTGCACCACCGGCGAAGTCCCCACACTGCCTTTTCTGAAATGGATTTTTGAAGAATTTAAAACATGTAGCTTTTTAATATATGGGTGATATAAGTTCATTTTAGAAAAATTAGAAAATAATGTGCTTTTTTGTTTATCAATATATTGTTAACATATTTCTATTTCAATAAAATATATATGTATACACACACACATACAGAGACAGAGAGACAGAGACACAGAGAGGTGAAAAAACAACCAAAAATGTCAAAAAATAATTGTAATTCTCCACTCCCGCAGCTCTTCCAGAGTATAGTTTAAAAGCAGCAAATTAAGCCATAGGTAGAGATGATATGGAATGACAATTAACATCCTGACAGTTCTCACATCATATTTAATGGCTTCGTAGTAAAACATCCTATGGTTGTTCCTTGATTTATTTAACCAAACTCCAATTATTGGGCATTTAGGTAATTTCCAGTATTTATGTAAAAAACA
The DNA here is from genome assembly GCF_964270905.1 of Leucopleurus acutus. NCBI lineage: Eukaryota > Metazoa > Chordata > Mammalia > Artiodactyla > Delphinidae > Leucopleurus > Leucopleurus acutus. Next base: position 107,775,734 of record NC_139148.1, on the reverse strand, counting down.
TCAATGAAAAAATTCTTATACTTCTTTGTATACATCTCTGATAATTGCCTTATAAATATATAAACATGCAGTAAGTCGATTGAAGGGAGTGCATTTTTTTTTTTTTTTTTTTTTTTTTTTGTGCGGTACGAGGGCCTCTCACTGTTGTGGCGTCTCCCGTTGCGGAGCACAGGCTCCGGACGCACAGGCTCAGCGGCCATGGCTCACGGGCCCAGCTGCTCCGCGGCATGTGGGATCCTCCCGCACCGGGGCACGAACCCGTGTCCCCTGCATCGGCAGGCAGACTCAACCACGGCTCCACCAGGGAAGCCCGGGAGCGCATATTTTTAAGGCTTTGGGTACTATTGACAAGTTCCCCTCCAAAAATACTGTACCAATTTATATTACTGCTGAAGGGTTTTTTAAAGTTCATATGTTAATCGTCTATGTGACTTCATATTGGGCCCTATATAAATCAGAGGGAAAAGTATATCTGTCAGGTGGAATAAATTAATGGGGATCATTATAGGGTACACTTCCTGCCCTATTGCCCAGTACCAAGTGTGGCACATGGAGACATATGCTCCATTTTATAACTTGAATAAAGGAAGTCATGTGGGACTTGGGAAACCAAAGTGAGGAGACATGGATTCTAGTCCTGGCTCTGCCACTAACCACATTATGTGACTTTATGCAAGCCATTTAATCCCTCTGGGCCTCACTTTCCTGAGAATTAAATGAAATGTATATATGAAGGTTTTCTGTAAATTGTAAAGGACTATTTTAATATAAGAAATTACAATTATTATAAATTGTTTACATTGGTGAAAATTTCTTGAAATTGTGGGCATTTCATCTCAAAATGAGTGGTATATTGAGCAAAAATTTAATAGTATTAAGTTGGAAGAGTCTTTGTAGGTGAGAATTCCATAGCCCTCCAGGTCTACTCATTCGTAATGAAGAAATTCTTTATTAGCAGCATAGTTAATATAATTGTTTGGAGTTTCAAGCAGATCTTTTAAGAAACTGACCCCTTTATCCTTTGTGAATTGCAAAATGAAGCCTAATATTCACAACTCCCATGCCCACTCCCACCCCCACCCCACGTGTCTCTTCCTTTCCCTCATATAAGGACTGCTTTGGACCTGCTTGTACATATGTTTGAAGGATAATTTGGCCTAATTTGTTTACAGGAATTACAAGGGTGACCTTTATTCAGCTGTCTCCTTTTTGATTCCCATAACTTCTGGATCTATCAAGGTATGTGCATTCTACACTGAAATTTACTTTGGAAATTGAACACATTGATATATAATGTGAAAAGAACAGAATGTTCCACCTTTATAATCAGTTATATTTATTGCGTGCCACGTGAATGAAATACATTGTTTTAAACTTTAAAAAACCCATCCGGCCATTGTATAGATAAGCTTGTATCTGTACTCCATAATTGCTTGAGTCTTTGCAAAACCAAATATGCAGGCTGCCCTCTGTATTGGAATGATTCTGTGACCTTTTCCACACACAGCTACTAAAACCAGGAGACTCTTTAACTAATGGGAATATCTGCAGAGTACAAGGGAACAGCAGTGGCCAATGAGGATGTTTGCTAAACCATTTAGTAGTTAACACTGACTGCAAATAAACATGGAATTTCTCCATAACAATGGCAGAAGTATTTCCATGCAGATAATTTTACTGACAAAACAAATATTTGCCTCCTGAAAAGAATGTTTTATTTTTTTAGGAAAGTCTGAAGTAAAATATCTGTATTGTCATGGTATTACATTAATTTATTTACCCTTCCATTTTTACTTCCTTTCATCTATCTGTTGAACCATACTGGTTGCAAGTCATTGTGTCTTTTCCTTTGGTAAATATGCCAATGTAGATAGAATTCACCTGGAATATTGAGACAGTGACTGCTTCTATGTTCAGTCCTATGTTAGGTGAAATATGTGAGAAAATGTGGCAAGATGGGGGAGATTTTCAGATTAATCAAAATCTTCAGTTACTTAAAAGACTTCCCTCATTGGGCTTCATTCTTATTAGAAATATTCATCATTGTTAAGTTCTTAGTAAGTAGGGAATAGGAAACATTGACTTTTTTTCTTTAATACCTGTATCTGGCACTGCTACGTATCATTATTCAAATATGAATTCTCACCCGTCAAAAGAATGACCTGAATTTGTGTTAAGTTTTTGGAATCACTTGATACTTCCTTTAAAGAACATTAAACAATGAAATTACATAAAAAATGAAATCTTTAAAATCTTGGAATTTGCATTGCCCTTCAAAAAATACACTACAAATACATTAAGGGTTTTTTTGTTTTTGTTTTTTAATTGGGCTCCAGTTAATTGAGATTAGTCTGTTAGGGAAATTTAAAATGGATTTGCCAGTTTTAACTCTGCACTTAGTTCTATTTGCCATTCTTCTAGAGGTACTGCCTTTAAGGGGATACCATTGCCAAAAGTTCATTTCACTACAGGAAAAAAAAAAAGTAAGATCAGAAAATAAAATGACATTAAAAAAGAAACTTACTGGGAAGGAATAAGAGATTTTCGCATATTGTGTCATTTGTGAAAATAATTTTCTTAATTTGGGAATTGTGAGTCTGCCAGTTGTGTAATATTAACTGAAAGGTATTTTTTCATACTAAAAAGGTTTAAATGTGTGAAAAATGATGGTCTTGCAAAGCTAATGTGAATGAAAAATCAGAATGGGGGAAAATGCCTAGCAGGCCAAAAGAACGCACACTTATGAAAATAATTGGCACTAAATATTTAAAAGGTTCAGAGAGCAGTTACTTTCCCTCCCTTAGAGAGACAACATGGTATAGCAGAAAAGCCCTTGCCTATCAATCAGAAAACATAGGATCTACTCCCAGTCTTTTAAGAGCGATATGGTCCTCCTAGGTCACTTATCTGCTCTGAGCCTTGGTTTTCTCACACCTATAATAAAAACTTTCTTCCTGATAAAACAGTCCATGATTTTTAAAAAATTAAGGGATCTTCTCAAGTATGCAAAGTGGAGTCAAGATTGGCCATTAAGTTGGAATACACACACCAGTTGTTAAACTGGCCATTAAGTTGGAATACGCACACCAGTTGTTGACTGCTGCTTGTTTAAGTGGTTTAGTGCATTGGTAATAGGGCATTTATTTACTTTTTATCTTAAAGCAACTGTGTATGCTAACACCATTGGCCACCCCCCTACCCTCCACTGTGCACACCAGTAGTGGCATTATACTAAATAGATTCAAGTAGAAGTTTAGTTAGTAGTCTCATTTTCCTCCTTGATAAAAATGCTCAACTTTGGGGTGCTGCTGTGCTGCTCCTCTGTCAGTCTGTTGAAGTTCAGCAAAACTGTATGTTTTCTCCCTCTTGCAAGGTGGTCATTCAAGGTCAAGTATCTCTCTGAAACTTGGAACCAGCCAAGTGCATAACCCGATGACTTCAGACTCCAATGCTTTCAATCTGGCACCCTTCATAGCATTGAATTCATATTAAAGCACTTAAAATATATTCTCCTTCATCTACATATCACAGCAATAACACCCTGGGCACAGGACAGTGCCTGGGAGCAAATAACCACTTGGAGTTAATGATCTGAGGGGCAGCTGAAGGACCGTTGACTCTTCCTAGTCAGTCCTTCATCCCTATAAAATGCCTATTCCTGAGATGCCAAGCCTTCAATAATTTTTCTGTCTCACATCAGATTAAGTAGTAGCCATAAATAATAGCGTTTAATACATAATAATGAGATGTGGTAATGCAATAAAATGTCAACAATTCTAGTACTATATAAAGATGTCTATTCTGATCAAACCAAGAGAAGGAGCGGTAAATGAAGTTCATGAATCATAATATTTTAGAAGTGACTTTCCCCTTATTGGTTGAAATGAAATATAAATGAGAATTCATATGGTTTAGGGGAACAGTTCCCTTTCTTTTGCTTCTTATTCCACTGATGAATGATCCATTTTAGAAATAATTAAAAAATACCTCTGACGTCTATTTTAAATAGATTTTTTAAAATCGTGTATGTTCAGCTTCCTTCTCCCTTTTTAGCAGTAGATTCAGCTTTCGAGATATGTACAGCTCTGAAATAAGTAACAAATACAACTCTATGATTTTTTTCGCCAGAGGAAGCATTTTTCATTTATTTATTACTGTGATAACAATAAGTTTCTGCAATGTGCCAGGCATGGTGCTAGTTGCTGGGGAAACAAAAATCAGTGAGGGACACGGTCCCCAATCACAAGCTATTGATAAGAGAGGTGAGGACTGACCTATATAGAAAGAAGTAAAATAATCAAGTGTTGTAGGTGTGGAATGCATATGAATTTATTTGCTCATGGCATTCATATTCTTTTTTCTAAATTAAAAAAACTTCACACATCAGAACCTAACCAGTAGGGCAGTGAGATGTATAGTCTCAATAACCCCCCACTCAAAAAATCTATAGGAATCACTGGTCATGGTAGGCAGAATGGCCCCCAAACATGTCCATGCTCTAATCCCTGGAACCTGTGAATATGTTGCATCACATGGCAAAGGGGAATTAAGATTGCAGATGGATTTAAGGTTGCTATTCAGCTGACCTTAAAATAAGGAGATTATCCTGGTTAACTCGGCCTGATATCGCTGGCTTTGAAGACAGTGGCCATGAACCAAGGAATGGGGGGGTAGTAGCCTCTAGAATCTGGAGATAGTAAGGAAAAGGATTATCTCCTAGAGACTCTAGAAAGGAATGTAGTGCTGCTGACACCTTGATTTTAGCCCATCAAGACCCATTTATGACTTCTGACTTAGAGAACTGTAAGATAAATCTGTGTTGTTTTATGCCACCAAGTCTGTGGTAGTTTATTACAATGGTAATAGAGAACAAGTATATTGAGGTCTGCCCAATACAGAAAATCTGGGGAGAAGTCTCTAGTTGTTAGCAATTGCTGTGGCTGAAAGGTATGGTTTGTGCTGATCTTGGTACACAGAGATATTTGTCTAGTGATTATTTTTCCTGGATATCCGTATCAGGCCCCTCTATTAGAAGTATGACCACTATGAGATCCCTGAAATACCTGGCAGTTCTCCTTTGCTCCCACCCCGAGTCTCAAGGAGAATGTAGCCCTCTTTCCCTCTTCTTCTGTAGATCACTTATGCCCTTTCCTCCCCTCTCGTTGCCCTTCCTCCCTCTGCCTTGAGGTCTAGGATGCAAGGTTTGTGGACAGGTGAAAAGTGGAAAATTATCTTTCTTTCATGGGGTACCTACAGCAGTGAGAAAGATGCAGGCACTACTATCTAATAAATTATCCTGGCAGGGGCTTTACGACAAGCATAAAGTTGGGAATTGAATATAGTATGAAACAGGAGTCTCAAGCTAGTGGCCTACTGCTCAGGATCATTCCTCAGATATATTTTGTTTGCATCCCAGGACTCTTCTCTTCCTCACTCCTTCCTCTCCGCTCCCCTTCCTTTCTAAAATGCTTATAGCTTGAGTGTGCCCTGTTCAATTCCATAGTGTCTGCCACCCCCTACTGTCTTATTCCTTGCTTACCTGACTTGTGTGTTATGATCCTGGTCCCTGTGCTGTAGAGGTTAAGTGCAAATGCTTTGGAGTTTAAATAGGTGAGATGATTCAACTCTGCCACATATTGGCTGTACAACTTGGGCAAGTAGAACAAGCAGAGTCTTTCTAACTTTAGTCTTCTCACCTCTAAAATGGGATAATAATTATACCTAACACCTCATAGACTTGTGAAGTTTAAAATAGCCTGCACGTGACACATAAAGCACTTTGCACATACAACATAGTACATCCTCAATAAATATTAATTGTCACTCCCACTACTATTTTATCACCACTGTGAGGGCACAGAGGGGGGTTAATCAAGTCCATCTAGTAAAAGGATGAGAAGCAGGCATCTGAAAAGTTTTCATGGAGAAGGTAATGCTAGTACTGGAGCTGTTTCTGTAAGTATGCACTGGTAGGGGGTAGGGACTAGCAATTTGGTATTATCTGATGAACAAATGGTGGAGATAGGCAGATGTTCTATGCAAAAGAAGCAGTGGCACAAAAACACCAAATAGCCTGGTCTCTTAGAGGAACTGCAATCATCCTGTTCAGCTAAAGGGTGATGTAGAAGGTAGACATGAGAGAAGATGAGGCTGGAGCGGTAGGCTGGGGACAGATGAAGAGGGACTTCTCTGACCTAAGAACATCTCCTTTTTCCAGGAGGCCAGTGTTTTTTGTTTGGTTTTTTTTTTTACATCTTTATTGGAGTATAATTGCTTTACAATGGTGTGTTAGTTTCTGCTTCATAACAAAGTGAATCAGTTATACATATACATATGTTCCCATATCTCTTCCCTCTTGCGTCTCCCTCCCTCCCACCCTCCCTATCCCACCCCTCCATGCGGTCACAAAGCAACGAGCTGATCTCCCTGTGCTATGCGACTGCTTCCCACTAGCTATCTACCTTACGTTTGTTAGTGTATATAAGTCCATGCCTCTCTCTCGCTTTGTCACAGCTTACCCTTCCCCCTCCCCATATCCTCAAGTCCATTCTCTAGTAGGTCTGTGCCGTTATTCCTGTCTTACCCCGAGGTTCTTCATGACATTTTTTTTTTCTTAAATTCCATATATATGTGTTACATACGGTATTTGTCTTTCTCTTTCTGACTTACTTCACTCTGTAGGACAGACTCTAGGTCTATCCACCTCATTACAAATAGCTCAATTTCCTTTCTTTTTATGGCTGAGTAATATTCCATTGTATATATGTGCCACATCTTCTTTATCCATTCATCCGATGATGGACACTTAGGTTGTTTCCATCTCTGGGCTATTGTAAATAGAGCTGCAGTGAACATTTTGGTACATGACTCTTTTTGAATTATGGTTTTCTCAGGGTATATGCCCAGTAGTGGGATTGCTGGGTCATATGGTAGTTCTATTTGTAGTTTTTTAAGGAACCTCCATACTGTTCTCCATTGTGGCTGTACCAATTCACATTCCCACCAGCAGTGCAAGAGGGTTCCCTTTTCTCCACACCCTCTCCAGCATTTATTGTTTCTAGATTTTTTGATGATGGTCCAGGAGACCAGTGTTTTTTAACACTACTATGAACTTTGAAGTTTGGTGTACTGCCCACTGAGCTTTCGTCTTGTCTGTCAGGCAACCCTTGAAACAGGTTTACCTGGGAACACAGCTTAAAAGCCACTTCTATAGTCATAGAGGAACTAGGAAAGGACTTTAATAATCATATTTGTGATATAGAGGGTTCACCCTGGTGATAGTATGGAGAATGGATTGGAGGGGGCAGAACTTCTGATGGCCAGGAAACCAGTTAGGAAACTATTATTATAGGCCAGATGACAGATGACGAGGGCCAGGTGGCCATTAGCAGTGGGAACAGTGATAAAGGGATAGGTTTGAACAGTGGTTCTCAAACTTGAGGGTTTGTTGGAGGGCTTGTTAAGTTGCAAATCTCTAGACCCTGCCTACTCTTGAGTTTCTGTTTCAGTTAGTCTGGGGTGGGGCCCAAGAATTTGCATTTCTAACAAGTTCTCAGGGGATGCTGATGCCACTGGTTCAGGGACTACAATTTGGGAATCTCGACATTTGAGATATGCTAACTGTAGAACTGACAGGCATGGGTCACTCAGTAGATATGGGGAGTAGGGGTAAGCTTTCTGGCTTGGGAGACTGAGTGGATGGTGATACCATTCAGTGTTACTGAGATCAAGTTTAGGCTGAGTTGAAAAATTCTTTTTCATGACCCTAGCAAGGGAACCTCAGCTAAAAATCTTTAAATAGGATTTAAAGGGCCCTCTTTTAGATATCTTGACCCTGTACTTTTGTACCAGTTTTTCCCAACCCTACCGCACCCCACCCCAATCCCATTTACCTGCCTTGGTGATAGAAGTGAAAGTAGAGGTCTAGGGGAGGTAGGTTAAGGAGTTCCATTTTATACCTGTTTGTTTAAGGAGCCTATGGGGCATCTAAATGAGGGAACCTCAAAAAAATAATTAAAGCTTTAGGGTTTTTTAGGTTTTTTGAATTTAAAATAAGTTAATCTCATTTCAGTTTGGTCATCATCTTTTCTTTATGTAAAAGCAGGATAGTCAAGGTATAGGTCCTGTAGTTAGATTGAGCTTTCATCTAGTGACTTCCTGTATATTTGCAGTCAATCCTATAAGGATTTCTCAGTGCTAAATTTGCTCGTAGCTGACACTCATCCTTTTTATAGTATAGATCGTTGAATCCAAACATGTTCATTTTTAAATTCTCCTTGAACCCTCCTGTGACCTAGCTTTCTCTATATTGCCGCTTCACCTAAAAGAAAAATCAAAGTATGGCAGAATATCCATGCTGTTAAGTAGAGGAGAGTAAGAGAGTATCATTTAGGTTGCCCTTTTTTCTACTTTTCTTTTTTTGTGTGTGGCCTATTTCAGTAATGTTCAGATTTTTCACCAAAGCTACAAGCTATCTCTGTAAGGTTGAGAGTAGGCAAAGAAAAGATCTTACAATAGGATGAAGTACCTATGTGCAATGGTGAGATGAGGAATAAAACAGCCTATTAGACTTTGGAGAAGCAGAAGGAGTGGATACTAAGCAACAAGAATTAAACCAATAGACTTGATTTTGTTGCAAGGGGGCAGTTGTACAGGTAAGTCGATCTTTTCTGGCATAGAGTATATCCTTACAGAGATAGATAGATAGATAGGTAGATAGATAGATAGCAACAGGTAGATAGAGATATATAGATATATATAGATTCCCAATTCACTTGTCAGCTTATAGTTCCATGAAACTGTAGAATTATCTTAATTTGGGAGCAGAAATACCTAACTTGTAGATTCAGTTCATTTTCTTGTAGCATTTAGCTCTAATCTTTTTTTTTTTTTTAATTTTATTTTATTTATTTATTTATTTATGGCCGTGTTTGTCCTTCGTTTCTGTGCAAGGGCTTTCTCTAGTTGCGGCAAGCGGGGGCCACTCTTCATCGCGGTGTGCCGACCTCTCGCTATCACGGCCTCTCTTGTTGTGGAGCACAGGCTCCAGACGCGCAGGCTCAGTAATTGTGGCTCACGGGGCTAGTTGCTCCGCGGCATGTGGGATCCTCCCAGACCAGGGCTCGAACCTGTGTCCCCTGCATTGGCAGGCAGATTCTCAACCACTGCGCCACCAGGGAAGCCCTAGCTCTAATCTTTTAAGGAAAATGGAAGTATTGCTTAGTTGGTACTTATTCCTCTACTCCAGGAAACACACACACCACACACACACACACACACACACACACACACACACACACACACACACACAAAATCACAAAACTGAAAACAAAGCCTTGGGCTTTTCCTAAGTGTTTCTAGATAAGCCAGAATCTGAAATGCATCCGTTATTTCCCAACAGAAAGTCCAACATTGGATGTTTAGGATATGGAATCAGAGTTAATAGAAATGGCTCTTAGGGTTTCTGGAAAATCTCTCTGAGTAGATGATCTTCCTTAGGAGTGTTATTTCAGCCCCATAATATTGCTAACCTGACAGCCGAATGTGGCAAAGTGTCTTTTGGGTGAGGCAAAGTCCAGCCCTCCATCTCACCATTATAAATTTGAAATCACTATTTCTTCAGCCTAACGTACTTACAAGGTATATTGAGAATCATTATATATTATTTTTTAAAAAGGTAAAAAAAAATGAAAAATCAATGACAAAAATTCTGAAATAAGTATAAAGGGGCAATGTAATCCCTTGCCGTATGGTGCACTACCCGAAGTAGTCAGGGTCTTTTCTATAGGATAGGCATTGAATTGGTGACCTTCAAATATTGTCCTACTTTCTCTAGATGTCTGACATATGTCAGATGAAACTATTCAACTTATATGATTTTAAGTGGCTGTTTTCCGAGAACACATCAGCTACCTATTTTGTCCCAGACTCATCTGTACGACTGCATGTGAACTTTAATTTTGAAAGGTACACTTTAAGTGATATGGTTGACTATCACTGTGTGTAATAGATGACTGATTTGTTCTCTTCCTATTTGCAAAGTTCTCACCTGGTTAAGTGGGTTAGATATAATTCATAGTGTATGATGTAAACCTCCAATGATAAATTAATGTAAAGAATACAAGTTTTCAATGCCCTTCTTAATTTTATTTAATTTTACACACTGCTTTGTTCAAAAGCACTCTGATTCATGCTTGACTCTTTTGTATCCTGTGTATGAACATAAAATGAAAGATGCACTTCTTTGCATGCTGTGATCTAAGCTTGCATCTACATACTGTATGATGTGAATGCTACCTATGAGTACTAATTTACATCAAGCTTATAGTTTTAATCATAAGAGAGCACATGAAGTTACTACTCATTTTATTGTTGACAGTAGTTTGAGGAGGTGGAGGAAGGAGCTGAAAGAAGACTGTTTGGTAATTCTAAGAAAGGCTGATTTTCAGTTAAGTACATTTTTGTAAGTCATTCTGTCATTTGGTAAACACACAATGATTATTCCTTCAGACAGATGAAATATTCATTAGAAAGAGTAGTGAGGAAATCACAGTACTATTAAAGAATAGCAAGGGAGTGGGAGGCCTGTCAAGAATATTCTGACCCTAGGAAAAAGAAATCAGAATTGCCATAGAGAGGGACCACAGAACGCAAACTTTCAAAAAGGTTATTTCCATAAAGTCTGAGGAAATCTTGGCCCCCATTAAGATTTTTGTCCCTGAGAGCCTGAACTGTAAGTATGGTATCTGCTTTGTCTGCAGAATAAAAAAGATCTTCACTTAATCATTATCCTGGGAGCTGAACATCCTGCTACATTTGAATAAAAATGCCTACTTCATTACTGATGGGAATACAGAGTTCGGTGTACCAAATGATCTACAGTAGAGCTTACTGACAGGGGTACCTTATAAATGAACGGGCTGTTTAAAGAATACTAGCTATTAATGTGTTTAGTATTAGATGAAGCCCACAAATTCTAAGAAATCTACCAAATGAGTGCTGTCTAGTAAAAAAGTAGTTCTATCATACCTTTAGGTAAAATGGAAAATGATGATGGAGAAAATAGATTTCTGATGCGTCAACAATGCCATCAGTTTTTTTCTCTAGTGAAATCTCTTAAAATGATGGAAAACATAGAGCTATGAAATAACTGAGCTGCAGAGGACCTTGAGAAATCATTTGCTCTAGGTTTCTGCTTTCAAGCATGTGAATGTCTATACAAAGGGTAAGGGAGTCATGTTGTCAGCGTTACGAGTATAGAATTCTTTATTTAGCAAATATGTGTATATATATATATATATATATATATATAGCATTTGTGTGTCAGGCACTGTTCTGAGCACTTAACAAACATTAACTGGACACATTTGTCATGGCATTGCTTTTCCCTCCTTCTAGTCTTTCTTTTTTCCCGTAGTTTTTCTCAGTACATCTTTTTCTGCTTCCCTTTTCCACTGCTTGTTTCTTTGTTTTGCCACAGGCCTTCCTTAGCACTCTTCCAGGGTAATGAGGTTACTGAACTCTAGCGTAAGCCTCCTTTCTTCTCATTGCTTTTAAGAATGTCACGTAATTGAAGTTAAATTTTTTATAGAAATCAAAATAGATTATTTTATCATTTTGCCTTCATCTCTGTGACTTGTCATTTTATCTTGGAAAGGGATAAAATTGGCCTAGAATAATTTGATATCCACATAGCATTGATAGTTACTTCCATTGTCTTAAGATCCTTTCTTTAATGATAATACTTTTGGATAAGACTAGAAGAAAGGGGGCTGCATATAGACTATTCCTTAAATAATGATTTCCCATCTTAAATTTCCAGTTTGCCAAATCACATGAGAATCTTTTTTTCTCATTCTTGACATTTGGCAAAAGACGGTGAATATACTTTCTTCATTTTATATTTTCTCTTCTCATTCTTGAGTTTGTGTTTTTTTTATTTTATAAACTTAGTAGGTCTTTATAAATAACTTTTCATCTTGTTCTCTCAGTTTTCTGCCTAGAAGATAGATAATCCTATGTGACTGACATACTTGTATTTTAAATAATAGTAGAAAATTCAGTTTTTGACCTAGTATTTAAAAAATCATATAGAATTTTCTATGTGTTGCTTATTGACGGGTGTGATATAACAAATTATGAACAATTGCTTTATGCCAAGAACTATTCCATTCATTTTACACCTGTTATCTCATTTAATCCCCACAATAACTTTATGAAGCTGGTACTACTATCATCTCCAGTTATAAAGTTTAGAAGACAGAGGCCAAGAGAGGTAAAGTAATTTGGCTCAGGTTACAGAGAAACTAAGTGGTATGGCCAGTATACAAATATGGTTTCAGCTACTCTTATATCTCTATTTGTTACTAAATCAGTTAAGAAAAGAACTCTGGTTTTTAAAAATCTGACTTGTTTTTCTTGTTTTCTGACGTGTTTTCAAATTCCAAATTTTGGAATTCCTAAGTTAAGGCATCTGAATATTGGACTGGACCTTTGGATATGGCAGATGAATTTCAGACACCTGCCCGGAGAGTGCTTTTATTGTAGAATACCTCAACTAAAGGATCCTAATGTGATGCCTCCAAAGTATAATTCTAGTAGGTATATTCTGAAATATAGTCTTAAAAGCGTTTGCAGTAGTCTGAATAAAAAGAAAGGAAGAAAGAGAAAGAAAGAAAGGAAGAAAGAGAGGAAGGAAGGAAAGAAGAAGGAAGGAAGGAAGGAAGGAAAAGTGAATCAGAGTAACTTGGTTTTGTGGTGTCCCCTAATCTTTTGCCTGCTCATATCACCATTCTGAGAAGAACTTGTTTGTCTTCTCTTTGCCTGATATCAGTGTTGTTCATTTCCCGTGAAGCTTTCTTGAGTAAAGAAAATGGAGATTTCTTCCTGGATTATTTTGTTTCTTATACTCAAACTATGGATATACTCAATATCCATTATTTTTCTTCCTCTACCTTTTCTTCCTTGGAGATTTCATCTACCTTTATGAGTCTAACTACCATTTCTTATATAAATTATGTTTTAAAAATCTGTTTCCTGCACTATGGTCCCATAATCTCCAACTTCCTGCCACATATGTATGCTTGGATATTCTGCTGATGTGGGAAACGCATTGCGTTTCTAAAGGTGAGCACATCATGTTTCCGAGGTTGGAAACATAGAGGTTGGATCCCCTATTCACCTTCTCGCTTTCTGTCAGAAATTGCATTATTCTTCTAGCTACCCAGGCTTAAAACCTTGAGGCTTTCTTTGCCCCCTCCTTGTACTTTGCTTTCTGTATATAATCAGTCACTGTGTCCCATTGGTGGTTCGTAATGTCTTTCACTTCCCTCCTTTCTTTTTTATATCACTGCCATGAGATTTACCTCTAGTTTAGACAGTTTAGCATCTTGCTCATTAGTGCCCTACCAAAGCTTAGTGTGTTGCCTTGCCCGTAGCAGGAACTCACTGTATTTTTGTTTTGTGATTGACTGAGGCACAAGTTCCCTCCTACCTCTAGCAACAATGAGCAAGTCACTTTTGGAACCAGATTTTTGGAAGTCCATCTTTTCTTGCACGTGTGCAATATTCCTTTTGTAGCCAAGTGTATATATTTTATCAGGGTCAGTATTATATATCTATCTTTTGTGAGCTGCTAGGGGGAAAGGGATTTAAATAGATCCTGAATTAATGAGTTCCAATGCTTTAGAAGGACAATCAGTACAAGACAAATTTTTAGAGCAGTTTAAAGTTCACAGCAAAATTGAGAGGAAGGTACAGAGATTTCCCATATGCCCCCTGCCCCCACCCCCCCAGATGCACAGCCTCCCCCAGCATCAACATCCCCATAGTGTGGACATTTGTTACAAATAATGAACCCACACTGACATGCCATAATCACTTAAAGCCCACAGTTTACATCAGCATCATTCTGGGTATTGTATGTTCTGTGGGTTTGGACAAATGTAAAGTGACATGAATCCACCATAATAGTATCACACAGAATAGTTCCACTGCCCTAAAAATCCTCTGTGCACCCATCGCCCATATTCATCCCTCCCCTCCCTTCCCCAGGCCCTGGCACCACTGATCTTTTTACTTTCTCCATAGTTTTGCCTTTTCCAGAATGTCCTATAGTTGAAATACTCTTCAGATTGGCTTCTTTGACTTAGTAATATGTACTTAAGGTTTCTCCATAGTTTTTTCATGGCTTGATAGCTCATTTCTTTTTGACCTTGAATAATATTCCATTGTCTGAATGTACCATAGTTTATTTATCCATCACTGAAGGACTGAAGGACATCTTTTGGTTGCTTCCGTTTGGCAATTATGAATAAAGCTGCTATACTCATCTCTGTGCAGGTTTTTGTGTGAACATAAGTTTCCATTTCCTTTGGATAAATACCAAGGAGTATGATTGCTGGATCGTCTGGTAAAACTATGTTTAGTTTTTTAAGAAAGCACCAAAATGTCTTCCTAAGTGGCTGCACCATCTTTGCGTTCCTGCCAGCAATGCATGAGAGTTCCTGTTGACAATCAGTACGTTTTATCTAGTGAGGGTGAGATAATAATCTCCATGACGGTGGAAACTATCTAGACTTTATTCACTGCCAGATCCCCAGCACCTAGCTATGTACCTAGCATCTAGTAGGTATTTACAAATATATGTTGGATGAATTAATGAATAAATGCCAATGATAATGATAACTATGCTGTCCCCAAATGGGAGAACAAAAGTCTCCTGATGACTTGCCTCATTTGCTCTAATATATTAGACTGAGGGGATTGTACCAAACATACTGAGATTTTTCCACACAGTCATATATTTAAGGCAATAATTGAATCTTTAAGTAAAATTTATGTCCATTCTAAATTATGCTTCTTGTGGGATATCATGGCATGATTCTGCTTGGGCACTACAAATTATATTGATGGGGTGAAATGTGTTTTCATGTCCGTTTGTGAAATGTGGAATGTTATTGAATTACTTTAAGTGTCATGTTTGAGATGAGTTTAGGCTGGTTTCTTTGAGTTTGACACATTTCAGTCTGTCATCCTGTGCTTAGAGATGCTGGAAATTAAATGGGGATACTTAAATAATTTAATTTATAAGCTTGCTTACAGCTATGTGGTTTATCAAGCCAGATGTCGGTAGCCTCAGTTTCTTGCAGCTCAGATGCTGCCAGAACATAAATTAAAATTGTTTCTGTGTGTCAGGGATTAGCATGTAAAAACAGAAGACACCTTCTATCAGAGGGCCAATAGTCTCTGCTGGGCAGTGCCATTTTTGTTAACCATTGGCTAATTTTGAAAAAAGAAAAAAGTATAATTCACTTATAATACAAGCTCAATTATATTTCTGGGGAACTCTTGTTTCCTATGTATGTGATGACGTAACTCATCTCTATAACACAAAGTCTATAATAGAAATGTTATTCTGGTTTTATGCCTCTCCCTCCCCAGAAGTCATTTTCTGTTGTTGTTTAAATGCAATAGATTTACTCAAGTTTTTATGGTTATATTGTCAGCATTTCCAGGTTCTCTTTTAGAAATTGATCTAGACAATGTTTTAATAGGGCGTTTTTCCTAGCAAAAAAGTATGCATCTGAGACCTACTAGAGAATGGACTTGAGGATACGAGGAGGCGGGAGGGTAAGCTGCGACAAAGTGAGAGAGTGGCATGGACATATATACACTACCAAATGTAAAATAGATAGCTAGTGGGAAGCAGCCGCATAGCACAGGGAGATCAGCTCGGTGCTTTGTGACCACCTAGAGGGGTGGGATAGGGAGGGTGGGAGGGAGGGAGACGCAAGAGGGAAGAGATATGGGAACATATGTATATGTATAGCTGATTCACTTTGTTATGAAGCAGAAACTAACACACCATGGCAAAGCAATTATACTCCAATAAAGATGTTAAAAAAAAAAAGTTTGCATCTGAGCACATCTTCCCCCACATAAATAGAAAACAAATAGCCTGTATGTAATTTAAGTGAGTTTGTAGGAGACTACTTGAGGTGATAGGAGCAATGAAGATTCTCTCCCAGCATTGCACACATCCACTGTGGGACCTTGGGTAAGTCATTTTCTCTATCTGGGTTTATTTCTTATGTAAAATACGGAGTTTAGGAAGAATCATCTCTTAATTTCCTTGCGTGGTCTAGAATTCTTTGAGATGTTTTTAAGTCTTAGGCAGCCTTTATTTCAACTCTCTTTGCATTATTAAATTCTTTCCATCCTTTCAGGCCCATGAAATATTCTAAGCTGCATGACTCTAACTTGACTTTCCCATTTTTTGAATTCGTACAGCTTTTATATAGTCAGAATGCAGAATTTTGCATGTTTGTATAGTCACATTTTATCTAATTCTTTTTTGTGCATAAAATGATCTCCCCCACTATATTGCAGGAGTTTTTAATATAAGAATATGTCTTATATTTCTCCTATTTCCTTCATTAAACCTGTTACATTATGAAGTACATAAAATTATTAATTGATTTGGATGAGATGTGAATCACTTATCACCTGTATTGAAAGAATTTGGAGTATAAACAAAGATAGCCTCTTTTCATGGGCAGTTGATTCTCTGGTAGCTAAAAAAGGGTATAGAGGCCTCCTCTGAAATTACTGCTCTAGAGCCTTTAAATTGAAGTAATATTCCAACCAAAAAGAATGTTTCTGGTTCTTTAGATCTGGGGGATTCCATTTGTGAGAAACAAGTACCTGTTTGGCAAGAAAGAGCTATTTTGGTTACTTTTCTTCTCTGGACCTCTAATATCAATTTTCTAATCCAATCCGGCCAACATAAATTGAGCACACACTATGGCCATGTTCTGTTGTAGACACTGTGATGGGTTTGGAGGAAGACTGCTGTGTGTAAAGACTTATGGGACATAATTTTTAGCCTCAAGGCGTTCACAGTGTGGAAGTTGAGGTACAACTAACGTAAAAACAAACAAACAAAACCCCCTACAATATAATGTAAAATGAACAGTAATAGAGGTATATATGAAGTGATTTAGAATCACAGAGAAGGAAGTCTCTGACTGTATCTCATGTTTTATATCTGGGAATATACTATAGAAAGGTGACATTTATTTGGACTTTAGAAAATGACTAGGAACTTGGCTGTTAAAAAAGATAGAAAAGTGAATCTAACTTGGGTATATTATAATAAGTAAAAGCATAAAGGCATGCAATCTATGGTATGTCTGAGGGACCATCTGGTATGGCTAAATTATAGGATGTTTAGGGAAATCGTTTCAGAAGAATGGACTGGAGTAGCAGGCCTGCTTCCTAGCTTATCACTGATCTTCCAAGTACTTTTATTTAATTCCCTAGAGGATATATATCATTGAGCATTTTCTAAAAGTGATGAAGGCCATGCAGTGGGGGAGATAGTATACAAGAGGAATTTGTGGAAATATATTCCTTTCTGCCATAAAATTTTCAGTCAACTTCTTCAACTGTTCTATATATGCCACGCAGTAATTTTTTGTCCTTTTCCATTGCATTAGGAATGATGAGATTGTCTTAATTCATTTTAATGACTAATTAAAATGGAAAAAACAAGTATGCACCTGAAACCGAAATCTTACAACTCATAGCAGTAGGCAGCCACCCAGACAGCTGACACTACATCCCATTCAGGCTTGAATACAGAAAAATTCTTCAGGCAGTTTGGAATGCGGATCTCGCTTTCTTGGGTACTTTTTCAAGTCTCAGTGGTGGATGTCTCCTATTGCCTCAGGCAACCAGGGGATTTAAGTTTACCCTCTTCCTTTGTGTCTACTCCCTGGAAAACATAAAGCCTACTTTCAGAAAAGAAGCTGATAAACTTTGTCATTTGGAACCCTAAAGCGACTTAAGGCTCTGAGAGATGGTCTCCCAGTGCTGTTTGCATTTTAACAAGGGGATAAAGGCCTTGCTTAACTTAAATAACAGACTTTAGAATTCCCTGGTAGTTGCTACCTCAACATTAACAAGAAGTCACTGATAACACTTTATGTCCTTTCATCTTGTCCCATAATATTAAGCTGCTTGAGTTTTGATATTTCTTGCAACTGAAATGAGAATATATAGCTCGATTTCTATAATAAAAACTGTATGAAGGATTTGATTCTCCATACTATTTCCCACACTTATTGTTTCCCTTTATAGTAATGAATAAACAATATTTTAACTGGAGAGAAAAAGAGAGTGAGAACAAAAGAAAAAAAACCAGACTGAATGAAGAAATGGTTTTCCGGGCCTTGGGTTCTTTCCTATAAGACCTTTACTTTGGCTTCTCCTACATGTTGCTGAGTTTAAGAAACTGATCTTTGATTGGCAAGGAGAGTGTTAAGGTTTTGAATAGAAACTTAGCTATTAAGAGAACTGCATTTTTTGTAGGGAAATTAGCATGGGCTCGGGGTGTTTAGTTTTAAGATAAAACTAAATCTCTTAAAAACTCTCCAAGGGTCAGATAGGAAATAGATACCTCTGTTACTTTAAAAGCAAAGCTGTAGCCTGACTGAGAAGCAAATTAAGAAAGAGGAAAATAATTCTGATTTATACCAGCCATGTGTGGCCACCATAGCCAGTTTGTTAGTCAGTTCATTGTAATTGGATTGCTGAATTATTTTTTTTTCATCTTACATTATTGCCATCTTTAAAAGGAATGTGGTCATTTTTCAGCTTCATGCATTGATAAGTAGGTACACAGCTCCCACTGTTTTTCATGTGTGTCTAATTTTTGCCACTCTGCTGAAAAATATGTGACAAAACAGAAGTCAGTATATTGCGTTTCACTTCCTCAGTAGAAAACAGTTTCAGCAGAAAGTACAGTATAATACCTAGTGCTCACAAGTAGAAACGATTTATTTCAGCCTGCAAGTATGCCTGTGCTGTGTACTTGGCTGGGCACTTGGCACTGAGAGAGAGGGAAAGCAAAAGATGTGCTTTCTTCCCTCAAAGTGTTTATCCTCTAGGATGAGAAGTATGATCTGTACACACACAGCGTGTACTGGTTTTCTATGGCCCTGTAACAAATGATCACAACCTGAGTGGCTGAAAACGACACCAATTTATTAGCTCACAATTTCTGTAAGTCAGACGTCTGGGCATGACTTCCACGATTTCTCTGCTCAGAGTCTCACAAGGGTGCACTCAGGTTGTTGGCTGGGCTTGTTCTCATCTGGAGGCTAGACTGGGGAAAAAATCCACTTCCAACTCCCTTATGTTGTTGTTGGAGTTAATTTCTTTCCAACTATAAAATTCATGGCAGGTTGGTTCTTCAAAGTCAGCCACAGAGAGAGAGAGAGAGAGAGAGAGAGAGACTCTGCTACTTCAAATCTCTAATTTCAGAGATGGCCTTAACAGTGTTTTAAAGGGCTCTCCTGTCCACATTAGGTCTACCCAGGATAATCTCTCTTTTGATTAAACTAAAGTCAACTCATTAGGGGGTCCTAATTATACCTGAAAAATCCTTTTGCCTTTTCCATATTCTATTGATTAGAAGCAAGTGACAGATTCTGTCCACACACAAGGGGCAGGGATTACATAAGGGCATGACTTATTGGGTGTTATCCTAGGATGTGTTTGCCACGTACAGCAGACACTAAATACAAGCAAAGGCTATACAAGTACCTTGGTCCAGACAACAAATCTAAGTGTAAAGTGTGCACAGGGACTGAGGGAACACAGAAAAAATGGGTAAACCCTGCATGGGGGTAGCTCATTTATTCAGCAAACGTTTACTGTATGCTTACCGTACACCAGGCCGTCTGTTAAGCTCTAAGGTTGCAGTAAATGCTGAGTGGCAAGTACCTTAGGTTACTCTTGAAGACAAACAATGTTCAGTTCCAGAACACTCCAGAACCCTATTAGATGTATTTGTCTGAAAAAGAAATACTAAATAAATAGATGATAATAATATGTTTACTTATAGCCATGAGTTCTTTATATCTTGCTGTGGAGGTACAATACAGACAGACACAGACACACACATAAGCATGTCAACAAAGCAACAGAAGTGAGTTTGACTGTATATAACAATCTGCAAATATATCCCCGGACACAAAATTGTGATTGCTTTATTCTGGCCTCTTTATTTAGCTTGTGAGGAAGGTGGGAAATTGTAATGATCCAGGCCAGGGTTTGAAGTTCTCACTATTGAGTCTATTCAGGTAATGTATGTGGTGAGCAAAGAAGCTTCTCAGATCAGTCAGGGCATTTAACATATCACTTACAATTTGTTTGACTCTCTTGGATCTGAATCCTATCACATACACAGAGCAAAGTTCCACTCCCACTTTACAGAGGAATTCTTTGTCCAGAATTACATAAGCGATATAGCAGAAAACAAGGGCAAAAACCTAGGTCTCTCTTATTCCATATCCAGAGTTTTCTGTAGGATACTTACAATTTAACAGGAAGGAAGGAAGGTGGAGAGAAAAAAATAGTATAGAAAACAAAAGTATCCAGCTTCTCTAGTTCTATTTTGTAATACAAGATTTCCCATTTTATTCTGTGTTTGGTGGGCCCTTTTTTAACCTTGTTCATTTTGAAGCCCCAAACCATGGAGGTTGGAGTTCTTTATGGAGTCAGAGTATTTATACTCAAGAGTTTATGAAAGTAAAAGTCATTGTCCCTAAAAAGTGTCCTCAGACACACCTAGAGAGACCACTTCTTACGATTAGGTTCTCCATGCTCCATAAGTTTCTTGATATTTCTACTGAGACTACAAACAAGTGTACCGTTTTCACAGTGATTGTAATGATGTGAATATCTGCCCCATTGGGAATGAGACTGAAATCACCAAATCATTTCACATAGGCTATTGCACAACTGACAGTGATGATAATAAATTTCAGGACACTGCTGTCTGCTTTTTCAAACCCACTTTGGGATGTTTGCAGTTCATCCAATTTTGCCCCAGATTTTATGTGCTAAATATTATTCAGACTACTTTAGGCCAAATGTTTAGTCAGTTTTTAATTTTGTATCCTTACTGTCTGCATGTAGACTTTACATGGTATATTGGAGATACTGCTTCGTCACCTAGAGCTGCCTTGTCCTGTCAGTGGGAGAGTGTGCTGGGCACTAAATCCTGAGAGGAATGGGCATTTGCTTCATATAGGTATCTCGAAAGGTAATTGCAAAAGCCCTCTCAGGATTCTATTGCAATGTTTGTTTGTTTTCTGCAGGTGAAACTCAAAGATTAAACAACAGTGTCATATCTGGCTGAAGCTAACAGCCGCAAACCAAACTAGTTATGGGGATTTGATTATGGGGAAATGGAATTTATGATTCCATAGCCATTTAGATACCACCTAATATGCAATTTTATCTGTCTTCAATTATTTGTATCTCATTTCACAGACACATTAAAGTTATACCAACCCTTACAGCCGACCATTTTTGGTATCCTGTTTCTCTAAAAATCTCTTTAAGAAGAATAAATTTAAATGTTTCTAGTTTTTCAATATTTAATATGTTATAGTGTAAACATAATGAGCCTTTCATTTTACACTATAAGTACGTTAGATGAGTAATCTGGGTCCTTTAATTTCAGCTGCTGACTTTATTACTAACTAGCTGTGTGACATTGAAGAATTCACATAACCTCTCTAGGCCTTGGTTTTCTAGTTTATTTCCCAAGGCTACTGTGATGAAAAATCAAGATAGTGTATGCAGAAATACTCTACAGAAAATGAAGTGGAGTGGAAGGAGTAGCTATTAATAATAATAGCAAATGTTGATAACTTGGTTGGGGTTACTATTTAAATTCATATGGTAAATTCATATGGTAAAACTTTTGTAAATGGTGCTCATTCCCTAGTGTGAATATGAGCATTCTTAAGTTAGCTTTGCTTCATCTGAACTTCAGTGTTGTTTCCTAAAGAGGTTATGATGTTTTAAAGTTATCAGGTGTAAATGAAAAGGGCCAAGTTTCTCAAAGATTCCTAATGATATGTTTTTTTTAAAGAAGGCATTGTATGTTACTAGATTCTACTTCCTAACAAGTAGGGTACAGAATGAGGAACAGATATTGGTTTGTTCTGCTTGCAATGCTATTGTGCATCCATATGCATTTCAAAAAATGCTCTATGTCAGTATATATCACACGTGCAAAACTTGAATGTCATCAGCACCAAGTCATTTGATTCATTCTTCACTAAAATTGTTTTTCTCTCTAATGGCAAGACTTGTGGCTCTTGAAGTGCCCAGAAAGTACCTCAGACCAACCATGATGGCTTAAAAATGTGACTACTTTGTTAATTATAGTAGTGATAAAATATTTGGTGAACAGGGAGAAGACAAAATGTTTTCCCAGAAAAAAAAAGTCCATGTAGTTTTCACTACCTGTGTTCTCTGTTGAAACAAGCTTAAGGAGTTAGCATAATTCTCTTCCTGAATTGTGGACCTGGTACCACCAGTCTCTCAAAAGTTGAACAGAAAAGTAGCTCAGCTTTTGTCTTCCTACTGTCATTAAAAGCGTCTCTGCTTCTCCTCCCCCTACCTGTATCCACGGGAGTCTCACCACATCAAGGAATATTGCCTGTCATTGTGATGCCTTTATGATGCAGATGTCTAAATATTTCTTTTTCCACTTTTTATTTCATGCAGTGTAGTAAATTTAGTCTTCCTATGGAGAGGATGTCTTATAAATAAAATAATGTCTCAGATCTGCATGCACATTTCTCTATGTTAGTGTCTGATGATTTTGTTTTGAACCATTGGTGTATTGTCTATTAATAGAGCCAGAGAATATGGCAAAAATCCAACTTCCTCCACATTTCTGTTTAATATGCAAAACCAATCCTTCTCCATCCAGTTCTTTCCCGCCTTCTCCTCCTGTGTCTCTTCTATCCTCATAATGTTAAGAATTGGTATAATTTCATTAAATAGAGGTTGTGCAAATTAATACAGAAGGTTTCTTTTGATGGCCCAGATAATGTGAATGAGAATCGCTTTTCTCACTGTAAACTAATCTGTAATGATACTCAATGTCATTTGTGTCACTGACAGCTTTTTATGCCAGCTTTAGCAACCCTTGTCCTACTGAATCAAGTCTGTTTTCTAGTCATAAACATGATATTCAGTCATGAATACCTCTTTGGTGGAAGTTGAATGGAGGAGGTGATTGGTATTGGAAGTAAGCCCTAACTCCTTCTCCAGAAACCTACTGCCCATTGCAGGCTGACCCACTCTGTTATGTCTTCAGTGATAGAACAGTGCCTACAACTATGGTATACTTATGCAAATTAACATTGATTCAGTGGAGAATTAAAGACACACAGGAAAGGAGATTTTCCCTGTTATTTACTAAGTGAAGTATAATTTGGAAGGTTGTTATCACACCTTAGGTGCATTCTTATTCCATTGATAGAAGTCGATGAGACAAGTTTACAGGTGTCCATGGAGTATCTACTATGTGCTAGGTACTCTGTTAGGTACTCTGCCAGGTACAGAGCAATAATTTTGACACGTGTTTTTCACATGTTAACTTTCTGTTCTTTAGATTTTCAGTGCAATACATACTCAGAGAAGAGAAACTTAGTGCACACTGTAGTAGTTATGGTTGCTTTTGTAGAGGAGTTGAGACACTGGGGCTTGAGGAGAATCTATAGTCTGGAGAGATTGCGAAGAAGATTGAAAATTTTCCATTTGGGCAGAATGACATAATCAAAGGCTCAGACTTTATTTGTAGGCAAGAAAAAATTACTTGAGGATTTTAAGCAGGTAGGTGACATGATAAATGATAGTATTGGAGGGATTGAAAGTGGCTTGGGAGGATGGGGGTTCATCGTTTAAAAGGGTATCACAGTAAGCTATGTTTGTACATTACTTAAACGGCCAGTTCAGGCTTTGTGTTCACACGTGACTGCAATAAGTCAAAGACCTAGTTGTTTTGAAATTAAGTGACTTGAAACTGTTGTGAAAACAACCAGTTTGATTGAATTCAGTTGGTTCTCTCCAAATCAGCTCATTATTATAGCAGCACTATGTGTTAATTACACTCAGAAAAAAAATCACTTAAGCTTGTTGTTTCATGGCTCACAAGCAAACCAGCTTGTAGATTACCTAAAAATTTGGCTTTTCAGTTGGAAGTTTCAGTGTTGTGTCGATACAGCCTTTTAAGAGTTACATAAGATATTGGCAGGCAGTACTGAGATATGTTAGAATTTCTAGGTGTTAGGAAAGACTTAAGTTATCTCCCGTAGCAAAATAAATCCTTGAGCAAAGAAATTACAAAAACCCATATGGTATATTAAATTACTTTCAGTGGTTTAGAATTTGCTAACTTATAAATTAAAATTTACAGAATGGAGACTGGTTGAGGAGAAAAAGGTGACTTAAAAGCACTTTATTTTATATATCATGTTGAAAATAATCCATATTGAAGAATACGCTATTGCAAGGAAACAGTCTTTTCTGAAGAGAAGGAGTTCATTTGTCAAAACCATATTCCAAAGGGTTAGTACCATGCTAAACATTAAGCAGAGGTCATGAATATTTTTTTAAACACTCATTTTCTCAGATCTGAATGATGTTTCAAACTTACTTTTCCTGAAGGAATACCAACCAACTACTCTATCCTTAATGATGTCCTGGGACATCTTTATTTTTGCTTCTCCTAGCCAATCTACATAGAATAGTTAGTTATATCAGTCTCTCTTGAACCTTAGCTATCAATGCTTTCTAGATAGCTATTATGATGATGTTGTCAATGCTGAGTAAGTTAATCTGGTTGTGACAACCAGTGGCAAGGGTTACTCACTGACTAATGGCATGTGCCCTAGGGTAAGTGGGGCAATATGAAGCAAGAAAATCCCTTTGAGAGAAGAAGCACTTCTCTGTGGCAGTTCTTGCCCAATAACCACATGCTGCCACTACTAATTTATTTCCAGCTTCCAATTTATAGCTATATCAGTAATACAGCATCCAGAGAGACTAGAGGCAGGAATACTATTTAAGAGGCCATTGGCACAGTCCAGGAAAGAGTTGACATTTGTCCAAATTAAAGTATTGGCAGTGCGGGTAGTTAAGAGATGGACATATGATTGAGACATTCAAACTTTGGTAACTCTGGGAATATGCAATGTTAAGAGTGAGGGGGAAGGTAAAATGACTCCAAAGTTTCAATCTTGGGCAACTGGGAGCGTGGGTACCATTAAATGAAATTGGATATTTAGGAGGTGGAGTAGGTTTGTGATGGGGAAAGATGTTCCATCCTGGACATGTCTTTGAGGTGCCCAAGGGGGTAAAAGTCAACTGACTGTTGGGATTGTGAGATTGGGGTTTAGGTAAGAGATTAGGGCTGGAGATGTAGATATGAAGTCATCCGTATATTCAGAGTTTGGGTGTTAACTAAAGCTGTGGCAATGGATACAATTGCCCATGGAGAGAATATAGAGAGCAAAGAAAACAAAGCAAAATAAAATGGACTGAGGAAAAGACCTTGAGGTGCTGGTGGAGGAAGAGTAGCCAATCAAAGAGTTAGTGAAGGGGCAGTCAAAGAGATAGAGTGAGGGCTTCCCTGGTGGCGCAGTGGTTGAGAGTCCGCCTGCCGATGCAGGGGACGCGGGTTCGTGCCCTGGTCCGGGAGGATCCCACATGCCGCGGAGCTGCCGGGCCCGTGAGCCATGGCCGCTGAGCCTGCGCGTCCGGAGCCTGTGCTCCGCAACGGGAGAGGCCACAGCAGTGAGAGGCCCGCGTACCGCAAAAAAAAAAAAAAAAAAGAGATAGAATGAGAACCATGATAATGTAGTGTTTTGGAGTCTAAGGGAAAAGAGGGAATCAAGAGGTGTGAGAGTGGTCAGCACTATGAAATGTTGCAGAAAAGTTGAAGAGACTGAGGACTGAAAAAGGCACTTGGCACTTTGACACTTTGGTGACCTTTATTTCAGGAGCAATTTCAGTGGAGTGGAAAGAGCAGATATCAGATTGCAATGAGTTATTGAAGAAGTAGAAGTAGGAAATACATGCTAAGGCACATATCATCAGTGATAGGAACTATGGTGATAAAGCAAAAAGAAATATGAAAACTGCCTTAAGGTTATGGATTTTAATTCTGACAGTGCACAAATGCTTCCTTAGGTATATCCCCAAGTCCATATGCTTATCTCCCATGAATCCAGTATAGCACTGTGAAATTCTGTCAACAGCCATTGTAATTTTCGCAGCCAAAACGGGGAGCAACAGAGATGAAGTCAAGGAAGTCATTCCCTTAGTGAATCCTTTTCTGAGTTCCTCTGGGTCTCCCAGCACCTGGCACATAGTAGGCACTCAACAACTGTTAGTTGAATTGAATCGACTCCCTTGAGAATCTCTGTCTTAACACACTGATTGCCTCAGGGAAAAACAACCAAATAAAAGCTTTTCCACTGGCAAGGGCTCACACGTGCTCCCATGTCTTTTGAGAAAGGAGAAGTTGACATTTTTATTCTTCAGTGCCAGTGTTTGGTACTGGGCTTGTGGTGAAATGCCCCTAGTTTCTTTGTCTGTTTTTCAAAGCAATTGTAATAACTAGGGACTTCATGTATATTAGCAAATGATCTTAACAGAAACTCCAGAAACTCCCTAACCTAAATAGACATGCACACACACTGACTTAAAGTCTATTGTGAAATGGAGGCTTTTCTGTCTAGAACCGAGAATGATTTAGAGTTTTGTTTCATTAAACATTTGTCATGATTCTCAGACAAAACATTGCTGACATTCTTTCATCTAATTGGTTTATCATCCAGACTTAAGCATCTGCATCAAATCTACTTAACCTGGTTATTATCTTTAGAACTACTTGTTAACTTAACAAATTCTAAACATTTGTAGTGCCTAAAATTTATACTACCAGTGGTTTTGCATGTTTCTATATAATGTTAAGATTTTTCACATCAGGTTATATACATGGAAGAACTTTCCAGGAGCTCTGTTAAACACTGAAAAGTGATGGAGAGAGAGGAATGCATTCATTCTCTAAAAGTCTACTAGTGATTTAAATAATTATCATCTCTTCAATAATGGGGTGCAGGTTTCACTGTCAGATAGGGTTGATGGACATGGTAATATGAGCTCCTAAAGACTTTTATATTGCTTAATTTTAAACGATTATTTAGGTACTTCAAGTGATTTTAGTATCAGATGGAATATAAATAAATATTTTTTATTATTTAGGATGTTCTCAACTACAAATTGAAAAAAATGCAACTCAGAGTGGCTTTAACAATGAAGAGATTTATTATCTCACCATAACAAGAACTCCAAAGGTAGTGTTTGTCACTTCTGTAGCATAAAGACATCATTTTATTTCCTGCTCTTCCATCCACAATATGTAGAGTAATTTGCCCCTCGTAATATCAATATGGCTGCAACAGCTCCAGGTATCACATCGTCATACAACAATGCAGAAAGGGGCAGAAAAAAGAATTATTTGTTACTTGTAAGTCTCTAAGTGCTAAGAAATCTTTCTCATCCTTTTATCCTCAAGAAACCATTCCCTTACATCCTATTGGCTAAAATTGGGTCGCATGAGTTTTCCTTAGCCAATTGCTGACCAAAGAAAGTGGAGTTACCATAATCTATGTACACTAATCAAGAGTGACACTCTGTGATTGAGTCTGGGTCTGTGTCTGGGCTTGCAGCCTTATCTGGGACTGAGGACAGGGCTGTGGATGGACTTTTTAAAACAGCTTTACTGAGATATAACTCACAATACAATTCACACATTTAATGTGTAAAATTCAATGGTTTTGGTCTATTCACAGAGTAATGCAACCATTACCACAGTCAATTTTAGAACATTTAAATCACCCCTAAAGGAAATCCTATACCCTTTAAGTAGTCACTCCTTAGTCCCCCTTCAACTTCATATTCTATACATTTCTTTGAATTCTCAGAATTTCTCAGTTACTGACTCGAGAAAGATTCAGTATAATAAGCAAACATATCTGGATATAATCATCCTTTTTTAAAACTGAAGTATAGTTGATTTACAATGTTATATTAATTTCAGGTATACAACATAGTGATTCAATATTTTTATAGACTGTATTCCATTTAAAGTTATTATCAAATATTGGTTATATTGTCTGTGCTATACATTACATCCTTGTGTCTTATTTATTTTATACCTAGTAATTTGTACCGCTTAATCCCATTCCCCAATCTTGCCCCTCTCCCCATCCCTCCCCCCGGCAACCACTAGTTTGTTCTCTGTATCTATGAGTCTTCCTGTTTTGTTATATTCAATCATTTGTTTTATTTTTTAGATTCCACATAAAAGTGATAACATACAGTATTTGTCTTTCTCTGTCTGACTTACTTCACTAAGCATAATACCTTCGAGGTCCATCCATGTTGTTGCAAATGGCAAAATTTCATGCTTTTCTATACAATAATAATGAACTACCAGAAAGAGAAAGCAAGAAAATAATACCACTTATAATTGCATCAAAAGAATAAAATACCTAGGAATAAACTTAACCAAGGAGGTGAAAGACCTATACTCTGAAAACTATAAGACATTGATGAAGGAAACTGAAGATGATACAAATAAATGGAAAGATATACCATGTTCATGGATTGGAAGAATTAATATTGTTAAAATGTCCATACTACCCAAGGCAATCTACAGATTTAGTGCAATCCCTATGAAAATACCCAAGACATTTTTCACAGAACCAGAACAAATAATCCTAAAACTTGTGTAGAACCACAAAAGGTCCCAAATAGCTAAAGCAATTTTAAGAAAAAAGAACAAAACTGGATGTATCAAGCTCCCTGACTTCAGACTATACTACAAAGCTACAGAAATCAAAACAGCATGGTACTGGCATGAAAACAGACACATAGGTCCATGGAACAGAATAGAGAGCCCAAAATTAAACTCACGCATATATGGTCAATTAAACTATGACAAAGGACGCAAAAATATGCAATGGGGAAAAGACAGTCTCTTCAATAAGTAGTGTTGGGAAAACTGGATGGCTACATGTAAAAGAATGTAGTTAGAACATCTTCTCACAACATGTACAAAAATAAACTCAAAATGGATTAAAGACCTAAATGTAAGACCATGAATAATCAATTCTATAACTAAAATATGGTATGAAAAATATAACTCTTCAAATTCATTTGGGCTGATGTATTAATTACCCCCAGTAGATGGTATGAATGATACAAGAAATGATCAATGTTATAACATCAATTCCCAGAAGACCAGAATACTTGTCAGGTCCATTTATCCCAGGACTGGGAGTTGGGTTTGGTGAAGAATGGCAGAGTTAATTTTTTTTAGAAACATGATCATGCACATAGGAAGACTTATTCAGGAGATGGGGGTGTGAGTCCTGTAAATCCATAGGCCAAAGCTAAATTCAGTCTGAGAATGTCAAGGGGGCTAACATGAGAAGTTAAGGGGCTTAAAACCAAATGAGAGTCTATAGCTTCTTTCTTGTGATTAGCAATTATATGCCCATAGTGCTTTATGTTACCTCCCTGATTATTTATGGGTCATTGTACAATTTCTTTTTTGACTGAACTTGGTTTCCTGCTGGTTAGTTGTGCCCTTTTTGGATCTCAAAATCTCACCTCTTCATGTGTTTATGGACTGTTTCTGCCTTGGCTCTCCTACACAACTTGGATCTCTGGAGATGACTCTAACTCTCCTTGTTTGAATAAGTGCATAAATAAGATCAGATACCACTACTTGCCTATCCAACAACCATCTGCTCTTCCTTTTTTGTTAACATAATATCAGATATTTTTCAGGAATCCTAGAATCCTAGAGTCATAATCATACTTGATATCTTATACATGGAGGGAACTTAAAAGTCGTTTACTCCTCATTTTCTAACTGTAGGAACTACATTCAAGCCAATAGGCTTGGCATCTCAAACACTAACCTCTGTTAGTAGTCAGGTTCACACTTATACAGTGGTACCTTGAAACAGGTCTGAGCGTCATATTTTGCCTACTAATACCATATGAGCCCTTGCTCTCTCGGGAACCTATTATCAGAATCTCTAGGAGTGGAATCCAAAATTGGTACTTTACGAGTTCCCAAGAGTAATTAAAATGTGCGTCTAGTCTAACTTCCTAAAAAATTGCTTTGAGAAGTATGGATATTAATGCCATAAAGGGCTATGCTCGGATACTACCCTAAATTTTTCTGGTTGATATCATGTAGACACTCACAACCCTTTATCCCTACTCCAAAATGCTCCCTGATACCTCTACAAAGACCATCTTGCCTGGGAAGGACCCTATTGATTCAGTTTGGTATTTTCTGTGATTTTTTAAAAATATATCTGTTATCTATGTCAGGATGTAGGTAAGAACACATCCAAAAAAATACTCCTTCCCATCCATAAATTCGATGTCTTTATTTTTGGTTTAGGGATGTGTATCATAGAAAGTTCAGTTTCTTCACATTAGTGTGATATA
Source organism: Leucopleurus acutus (assembly GCF_964270905.1). Classification (NCBI taxonomy): domain Eukaryota; kingdom Metazoa; phylum Chordata; class Mammalia; order Artiodactyla; family Delphinidae; genus Leucopleurus; species Leucopleurus acutus. The sequence goes on along the minus strand of NC_139148.1, from coordinate 107,745,323 downwards.
TGCTGTATACATTCAGTTGAAAAGATGGGTTTCAGGAATACTGAAGCATATTGAGTATTCTGCTCTTTTACTTTTTATCAGCTAGTGAGTTTGTTCAAATGATGACCCTTTTCCCCTGATTTAGTGAGATTATTGCTCAGATATATGTCCCAGCATAGTGTGCTGGGGAACATATTTCAACATTTCTAGGTTTTCTTTTGTGAATTGTAATCTAATTAAGCTCTGAATAACATGATTTTATTTTTATACCTTGGTTATGGATTCCTTTCACTTTAGAAATGCATTCCAAACACGGCCATCAGTGTTGAATTCATAATGCAAAGTTATTTGGAAATTGCGGCATGTTTGTTCACACCAGATAGACTTGTTAGGAGGTCAGCCATTCTTGGAAATTACTCCCAGAGAAAACAATCATCATCAAGTTTTATTACATGTGCATAGTGTAAAGTGCTCCAAAATCTATAAGAGCAACAAAAACATGATATCAGTCGATGGATACAAAAGTATATGTAATATATAAAAGTGTCTATCTGCATGCAGCCTTGTGAGTACTTGGATTGTGACCTGGTGCTGCTATTTTCAAACTGTATTGCATATTGGGGTGATTGCTATAACAAGCTAGTTAAACAGAAGTATAACATTGTCCTAGTGCTTCTAATATAAGGCAAACAGCCTATGTCTACATGTATGACTACCTCAACTCTGCCAGCATATTAGGATCCGCTAGGGAAATTTTTAAAAAATAATGACACTCACTCTCTGCTCTCACCAATTCTGATTTAATTGGTCTGGAGTGGCGCCCAGGCATCAGTATTTTTTTAAGTCCCCGAGATGATTGTAATGTTGAACCAAAGTTGAGAATTGCTGGGCTTAACTGTATGCCTTGTGAGAATAGGCCAGTGCCTGACACAATAAATACTTGTTAAATGCAAAGTTATCAGCAGTTGAGTTGGTAGAAACATGAACATTTAGATTCAGTTTTTTAGGCATTCAAATAGCAACATTTGCTAAATGTTTAATGAGAGCTGTGAGTGGTTACAAAGAATATAATCTCACAAAAGCCCTCATTAGGAGGGTTTCTTAACTAATGGCCCATTATGTTTGTGTCTTGCCTAAAATGCAAAAGTGTCAAAAACAAAAATATAGCAGGCTTTGACCTCAAGGTGTTTGTAACCTACATAGTTTTACTAATTTTCCATGTTCTCCATTTCGTGTGCTCTCCTTCCTGGTCTTTACTCCCTTAAGAAATGGGAACAAATACTACTTCAGGTGGGTCTGCTTTTTCTTTTCATAATAATATAAAGAGGAGGAAGGTGAAAATATGTTGAGTAAACAGAGCAAGAGACCTCTGTAGAATTTTCAAGGTAGTTTCTAAGTCTGGTAGCCCAGTAATGTCTCTGGTTTATATTCTTGGTGTAACTTCCTACTTTGAGATCTAGCTTACTCTTAATTGCATCTCAGAAACTTTTCCAAACAGAAAATTTTCAAACTAGTTTCCATCTCTTACTCTTTGTCATAACTTCAATGACTTCAGAGTTTATCCCATACCCCAGGGTTATGACTCCTATTTAAATATGTAAATTTAAGAAATGTAATGCCAGTGCCCTTTCTTTTTAGTGTAGATTGGCTCCAAATGCTGGCATAGCTGGGATTTGATAATTACTTTGGCCTATAGTAAATCTAGTTGGGTAGTGAATCAGGTAACATTTAACTAATTGATTGTATTTTCTTTTTATTAATTCCATGTTTGCAATTGAGTTATGTATGAAGCAGTAAAAACATCCCGCTGTTCTTTGAGAATGGTGTTATATTTTATCACACAGTGTCTTGAGAATACTAATGTTTAAGGAGACGACGTGAGGATTAAAATGCAGTTTTAGCTTATGGTATGGAAGAAATACCGCTCAACAATAGTCAATACAACTTACATGCAGTGAAAATGACAATCAACCAATCTATTAAGTGTGGAGACAGATGTCTTGTGTAAAAGATTTCTGTGTCATTGCTGGATGACGTGAGTGTGCATTATTCATCTCTGCTCAGACACTACATTCAAATCCTTTCCAAGTGTTCCCTTTTGAAGCACTTTCATGCTGAATTGCTGTCTGTGAATTTGTGCCTTACATTTAACACCCAATTTGACTTTTAGCAGAATCACAGTACCAGAATAGGGAGAAACTAAGGGTCAGAGTATAGCTTAATCTGAAAACCCCAGCTTTATGTAGATACAGTTGGTATAAGAGGACTCCAGTGAGGAAGTGCCTTGTGAAAATGAAAGCTTCAGAATGTTAGATGGGGTTATTGTACTCAAGTATGCTTGGCATTAAACACCCTCTTTTTTGCTGATTAGTAAACTTTCTCTGATTACCCATCAAGAAACAGGGGGAAAAAAAGAAGTAACTTTCACTTCTGTTTTAGTAGACTAACCTGAGGAATTTAAGCCAGTTAGGCTTTTTTTATTATTATTTTTCACTCAGGAGATTAATTCAGTTTACATCTAAAAGCGGAAAAGACCTTTTTCTCCAAAGGATTGAACTAGTGTAGAAAGGCCTATAATTAATGCAGTAAGTGATTCTGGAAACTGCGTTTGAATAGAATCCCTGTCCCCCGTCCCCCGTCCCCCGTCCTCCCCCCACCCCCCACCCCCGCCCAAGGGCATTCTAACAGTTGAAACTCGGAGAACTCAGCTTGTTTTACCTTTCCAGTGTTAAAAAAGAACACTTGGTGGCAGTCCTTCTTAAGCACCAAATTTCCTTGATTTAGCTCCTTCTTGGGGAAGCAAGAGTCTCCCTCAAGCTTTTCCTGGGCTCCTGACAGATTCCTTTCTCCTTTAAGCAGTAACTGAATTACTGAGACATTTCTTCCAGTGAGGAAACAGCAGTCGGGGGGCTCTAGCCTTATGATTTGCTTTTTCATTTGAGACTCAGCTTGCTCAGGAAGGAACTGTTTCTTTGGGATTTTAAGACACACCTCCATTTTTGGCATTATCACTGACTTAATGGTTCTCTATTCCTTCCCTCTTTTCCCTTTTCTGAAGCAACATTTCCAGTGTGTATACTTTGGATTAGCCTTGTCATACTGTCCTTTTTAATAACATCTGCCAGCTTCTTGACCATATAACACATCTTGAATCCAGAAGGTATTTTGGGGTGGCAGTAATCTTGGTCTTCACAAGCTTCCTTCTTCACAATATCAGTTTGCACAAACTGGTCGGGCAAATCTGCTTCTGTGTATTCCTAGAACTATATGGCTGTAGCTCTCTTCTTCGAAATTTTTTTATGTAATGATGGCTCCTAAGTCATATGGAAAGCTTCCTTTGAATATTGTGAACAGAGATTCAAAGTGCATGTGTTGTTTTTGACCAAATGAACAAAAATAATCATTTTTCTGTTGTATAATTCATGTCCTCTCCTTTAATTACAACTAAGTAGTATTCCATACTTGTGACTATTTTTTCTTCCTCAACCATATCTGCATTGTGTGGGAGAGGAAAAATAATTTCCCCTGTACCTTTCTGGGTTCTTGGCTGAGACCTCCCTTAATAAAAGACACATTAACAGGAACAAACAGAAGTGGAATACCATGTATACCTCCTGTATACATGGGGGATACCCAGGAAAACTGAATAACTCCAGGCCCAAGCCAGCATCTTAAATCCATCTCCAGCTAAAGACAAAAGAAGAGTTGGGTGGGGGGCAGTTATGGGAGGTTACCAGGAAAAGCACAGTAAACAAGGGTATGGTTGTTATGCAGATTTAAGTCCTTGCCTTCTCCATTGATAAGAGTTTCTAGAGATTTAGAGTCATGTTTCTCTTCCTTATACAGAGACAGAGACACCCTTACAAATGGAGATTTCCCTTGTAAATATCTCTTACAAAAGGGGTTTTCAAGCTTTCCCTTTGTCTGCTATTTCATTTATTTATTTATTTATTTAAATTTTTTATTGAAGTGTAATTGACTTACAATATTATTTTAGTTTCAGATGTACAACATAGTGATTTGATATTTTTATACATTACAAAATGATCACCACAATAAGTCTAGTTACCATCTGTCATCATACAAAATTATTACAATAGTATTGACTATATTCACTGTGCTGTACATCACATCCCCTTGACTTATTTATTCTGTATCTGGAAGTTTGTACCTCTTAATTTCCCTCACCTATTTCACTTATCCCCCCACTTCCCTCCTCCCTGGCAACCACCTGTTTGTTCTCTGTGAGTCTGTTTTGTTATGTTTGTTTTTTAGATTTCACATATAAGTGAAATCATACTGTATTTGTCTTTCTCTGTCTGACTTATTTCACTTAGCACAGTACCCTCTAGGTCCATCCGTGTTATCACAAATGGGAAGGTTTCATTCTTTTTTATGGCTGAGTAATATTCCACTGTGTGTGTGTGTGTGTGTGTGTGTGTGTGTGTGTGTGTAATGTATATAGCACATCTTCATACATCTATCGATGCACACGGATTTCTTCCATATCTTGGCTATTGTAAATAATGCTGCAATGAACATTGGGGTGCATATATCTTTTCAAATTGGTGTTTTTGTTTCCTTTGTGGAAATACCCAGAAGTGGAATTCCTGGATCATATGGTAGTTCTATTTTTAATTTTTTGAAGAAACCCCATACTGTTCTCCATCGTGGCTGCACCAATTTCAATCCCACTAACAGTGCACAAGTGTTCCCTTTTCTCCACGTCCTCACCAACACTTTGTTATTTGTGGTCTTTTCAATGATAGCCATTCTGACAGGTGTGAGGTGATATCTCATGGTGCTTTTGATTTGCATTTCCCTGATAATGAGTGATGTTGAACACCTTTTCGTGTGTCTGTTGGCCATCTGTATATCTTATTTGGAAAATGTCTATTCAGGTCCTCTGCCCACTTTTTAACTGGGTTGTCTGTTTTTCTGATGTTAATTTGTATGCGTTCTTTGTATATTTTAGGTATCAACCCCTTATCAGATGTACCACTTGCAAATATTTTCTTGCATTTAGTCGGCTGTGCTGTAGTTCTGTTGATAGTTTCCTTTACTGTGCAAAAGCTTTTTAGTTTGATGTAGTCCCATTGGTTTATTCTTATTTTGTTTCCCTTGCCTGAAGAGCCTATATCTGCTGTTTCTTAAAAATAATCAGCCTAGAATAATTCTTACGCCAAAGAGGCACATTTTGGGATGGTGTATTCTGCTCCCCTTCAATTGATCAAGTCATTTTTTATCTTCTTAAAGCCACTCACATTCACACACATATTCCTCTGCACATTCACAGTACTTCTGACTCTTCACTGCCTTCCATGGAGTGTACAGCCCTACTAGATGAAAACACAGAGTAGATTTATTATAATGCTTTCTAGGAAGACACACATATTAAAAGTAAAATCAACTCCTAGATAAAAATATCTTTTAATATGTTTTGTACAGTGCTTGGACATGAGATCTAAGATGGTATTCTTTGTGACAAATTTCGGTTGATGTTATCTAAGGTTTGTGAGGTCTCGGTATAGTCACTTAGGAGAGGGTTTCTCTGCAGAGGCACTATTGATATTTGGGGTTGGCAGTCCTTTGTTGTGAGGAAGTTGTCCTCTGTGTTGTAGGATGTTTAGCAATATCCCTGGCCTCTACTTGCTACATGCCAGTAGCATATCCCCCACTAACTGTGACAATCAGAAATTTCTCCAGACATTGTCAGATGTCCCCATGTGGGGGGTGGGGGGTGATGGGGACAAAATTTCCTCCAGTTGATACCTACTGGGTTTGAGTATCTTGGGCCTGGCCTTTCATTAAAAAGATACAATCACTTTCCAATATAAACTATATATACAATACCCTCATGACTCTGAATATACTTCCTATATTTGAAGAGTTAAAAATAGCCTCATCGCTTTTCTATGACTGTGACATGATTATCAAAGTAATTTATAATATCCTTACCCAAGCCCCATTGTCAAGCATTTTCTCTTACAAAGCAATAATCTATAATATACCACAAACAGTTCATCTGTGTCGTTTTCTGCATTGGTCTCTGATCCGTGTGTTATGCTGACTTGCCATTATTTTTAAAGCAGTGATGCTAAACTATTTTGGATAAATACTTTCATTGCTTTGTAACTTTGCTGGAAAGATTAAAGACACTTTATTTTAATATTTTAGGGGATTTCTTTTCTACTAAGGGTTTTTAGCCAGCATTGCTTTTTAAGATATCATGTTCTGATGATTTATTTGTTAAGTGTACCCTTTCAACATAACTGCTGCTATAAGCTTGAGATGCATCATACATTTTCAAGACCAGTCAGCCCACTAGAATTTCGATTTTTTTCCCGTCACATTTGCAGGAATTTTATACAGACAGATTTCCTATTTAAAGATAACTTTGATTTTGTATAAACCTCACTGTGCTATTTAAGTAATAAATATTGGTGCATGAACTGGTTTGACTTTCTGCTGAGAACTGCTAAAAGCCTTTTAATAGAAAACAATAGGGAATGTCAAACATTGAATCACGATCTCACTGAAACAATTTTTCTTAGAAAGACTTTCATCACACAGAAGTTTTCTCCGTGCTCAAATTTTGCTAGAAATTATGTCTGGTTAAAATCTATTGTGATGCTTTGTCCTGCTTGTTTACCCATATTTTTATGAATAAAAAGCATACTTTTAATATGTTGATAGCTTTTAATTTATTAAATCTTTATCTGTAGATATATTTAGAGACAAAACAAGATTACAACTTTATTTTAGGTTAAATATTCACTAGGAGATGTGGTAGAATAGCCACATGTATGTTTAATAGTATATGACTGGTTGCTTTGAAGCAAATAAGCTAGAATTCCCCCAAATGAGCCACCTATTTTCACTCTGTGTTCTTGCCAGTCTGTGCCCTCTTACCCAGGCCAGCTGTCACAACAGAGACCATGTGAAAGGAATGTAGACTCGGCAGAGTTCAGTCACCATAGAGAAAATTTGCTAGAATCATGTAGAGTACTAGGTTTATTTACTTTAGTATTTTTCAACTACAATATGCTTTCTGTGACTTTTGACTAGGCCTTAATTTTTACAGCTCATGTAGATCTATTTAGAACAGTTGAGAGGAGGAAATAGAAGTGAAAACCAAATAATAACTCAGATTATTCATTCCGGCTTTACGTAAACAGAGTCTGTGTTTGCTATGTGCAAAGTCCCTTTTCACAGCTAACCACCATTTTGGACTTTTCCTTATCTCCCTCCCTCTCTTCCTTCCTTCCATTTCTTATAGAAATATTTAGCTAGTGATGATCCTCATTACACATTTTACAAACATGTGTTCATTGCTGAAATAATGGTATAATTAGGCTAAAAAATAAGGATGTTGCCTGTGTTGGACCCTAGAGGAAGTGGGTCCTCAGATACCTAAAAGATGTAAGTTGTGGTTAGATTGTATGTTATATTCCCTCACTGTACACTTCCATCCTAGTTCAGTGCCTCACATATGAAAGGTACTTTTATTTCCTTTGATTAGGGTATTCTTAGATTAGAAGTGAAAAATGATTCTGTTTTCTTCTCCATTTACTTCCTTCAATGATCACAGTTAACTCCTCTTCCCAGATGGGGACAGAAAAATGTTTTATATAGCATTACAGTACAATTGCTTAGATATACTCGATTCCATAGCACTCGAAGTATAATAGAATTTATCCTTTGTTGCATGGAAGTACATGACTTGTTTGACATCTGTGTCATATGTTCCAGTGTTGCATTGGGACAATTTAATGTATATAATACTAGAAAGATAGAACCTCGAATGCCAATTAATGAATTTGGACTTTATTTTGTAGGCATAGAGAGCCATTGGAAGTGTTTTAAGCAGGATTCTGGCATGATCTCCATTTTATAGAGAGAATTTTGGTAGCAGTATTGAAGATGCATTAGAGGGAAAGGATATGGGATGTAATGGAATCAGTTAGGAGTTCACTGCAATTATACAGGTGATAGATAATGAGTGTCTGAATTAGTTCGTGGGCGATGTAAATGGAAAGGAAGAAATATTTTGTAAATATGATAGACAGAACTTAGTAACTAATTACATTTGGGGCATAAGGAACAATAGGGAAGCATGACCCAAAGGCTTCAGCTACCAGCTAGAGGAATACAGGAGGGGGAGGAGGGGGGAGAAGGAGGAGGCAGAGGAGGGGGAGGAGGGGGGAGGGGAGGAGGGGGAGGGGAGGAGGGGGAGGAGGGGAGGAGGGGGAGGAGGGGGAGGAGGGGAGGAGGTTTGATTGGGGAAGGGGAAGCTGGATGTGTTTGTTATAAGATTACTGTAGAACGCTAGGCATGCAGAACATTCAGAACAATGGAACTGGAGTTCGAGAATTTAGAGCCAGACACAGATTTGAGAGTCATCAGCATATACGGGGTAGTTAAAACCATGACCTGAGTGAAATTGCTCAGTGAGAGCATATAGAATTGTGAAGAGTACAGGGAAGAGGACAAAACTCAGGGGAAAGACAGGTTTTAAGAAGCTGGTAGAGAAAAAGAAGCAGGTAAAGCTAGAGGTGTCGTGATCAGACTAGAGGAGATCTAGGATAGAGTGCTGCTGAGAAACTTGAAAGAAGAGAATGAGAAGAAATAGAAGGAATGAGAAGAGAGAAATTAAGAAAGGGAGAAAGATTGAGAGAGAAATTGAGACAGAGTGATTGAGAAAGATACTGAATGCTGGAGGGAGAGAGAGAGAGCAAGAGAATGAGCAAGAGGGAGAAAGATAGATAGATAGATACACACACACACAGTTTGAGACAGAATTTTGAAAGGAAATATAACTGACAGAGCAAATTTTCAGAAAAGACCATACAGGTGAGATGGAATTAAAAGCACAGATGTGGGAAGATTCTTGGAAAATAAGGAGGACATTTCTTCCTCTGATGCAGAAAAGAGTAAGAATAGATGAAAATACATTTTGAAGGTATAAGTAAGGGAATTTGAGAGTTCAGACCTGATGACCCTTGATTTCTGTAAGAATAAGGGAAAAAGTCATCCATGACCAAGAGAGTGAGTTGGCCTGAATGAAGTAGGGCTGAGTAAAAGCATCAATGTTAGATTTTTAAGGACCAACGGTTGTTAAAAAAAAATTCCAGCTCTACAGTGGAACCAATCAGCAAGGACATGTGGGTTTTCTCTTGCTTTCAGCTGCCTGTGAGCTTGAAGAGTTAAAAAAAAGAAGAAAACAAAAAACGAAGGAGGGATGGGTACAGGGTTGTGAATTGGCAGGTCCCATGTGTTGGCAGGTCAGGGGCACAAGGGAACTGTGATTACTGATGAGGGTCAGGTGGGCATGTAAGGGTAGTCAGGAAGAGGCTGATAGACTAGGATGTAATTGGAGGTTTCATTGAGGTTGAAAAACAGATTTAGCGGGAGTGAAAAAGTATATTTTAACATCTAATTATAATGTTAGAGTCTTGCAGATGTAAACAGAGAGTCTATTATGGCTTAACTAATTTTTATAACTAAAAAGTAATGTTGAGTAAAACATGAAAAGAATCTTTAGACTCCCATGAAGTGTGTGTGCCTGTGATTTGAGTTGCACAAGTTTATAGGAATAAAATCAGAAAAACTGAAGCTGGAAATGGAATACTCTTTCTCTCTCTGTATATATATTGTGTGTGTTTATGTATACACAAACATATATACATTGTTATATATATTAATATTTATTATATATGATATATATTATATATTTTTATTTCAGCCTATTTGAAACAAGAAAAGCTTGAAAAAATAGATGAATCTGTGTTTAACTGAAAAGGGAAAGATTGGACCTGAGAGAAGCTAACAGAAACTATTAGGGGCTATGCTTAGATTCTTGGTAGGTGGGCTTAGAATTCAAAAATGACTTTTACATATTGAAGAAATGGTTAGAAATCAACCAAATTCAATTATGGCATATTTTGGGTTAACTGGGAGGCAAAAATGAACCATGGATGAGGAAGGTCTGGCTTGCTAATCATGAACCTTTTAAGTTTTTTTACACCTCACTAAATATGTGAATAAATTTTTAAGTTTTTTTACATCTCACTAAAATGTGAATAAATTTTCCTTATTAATATGAAAAAACTGCCAATTAACTCTACCCTTCACTCTATTTACCATTAACTCTCTCTCATCCCCTATCTAGTTGGTCCCTAATTATGGTTGGTTCTACCTCAGAAATGTCTTCTTGAATTGATCTTTATACCTCTATGTTGATGTATTGACTTTGTGTTTGTGTAAAATTCACATATGTTGCCTAGTAAATTTTGCTGATCATTTGTGCTGATTAAAAGGTGTAAAGGCTCTCTCTGAAAAGGGACAGCATTCTAGTTAGTTTTGCTATCATAGTGTCCTGAATCAATATGGTTTCCGTGATTAAGAAAGTTAGAAAGCAAGTTGTAAAAATTTAACTTTGTCCTATGCCAGTGAACCCAACCTTGATCAAACCAAACTCGAGTTCTCAGATCTAAGAGGGCATTTGTTCTCAGTGTTTTCTGCTTGATTTCCCTCAGTGGAAGTGAAATGGATGAGGAATTTTAATTTGTCTTTTTTGCATTCAAATATAAAAAGTCATTGAGTGTTAGTTGAAAATTTATGAAGTGACAATCTTGTTAATAAAGATAAATGAGATGGCTTGTTTTATTAATATTAAAGTTGCACATAATGTAGCTTTGCTAAATAAATACAAGGTTACATTTTGCAAATTTTGCAAACTAAGAATCTATAGCAATTATAGAGCTTAAGGCTAAGTTGTAATTTTCAGGTGCATTTTATTTGTTGGTAAATTTTTAAAAATTGGAGAATCACTTGGATTTATTTGAAATAATTATGAGAAAATCTGGTTATAGCTTTAATGATTTCCAGTATTTGTAGTGATGTCTCAATCATCATACTTCCCTGGTGGCGCAGCGGTTGAGAGTCCACCTGCCGACGCAGGGGAGGCGGGTTCGTGCCCCGGTCCGGGAAGATCCCACGTGCCGCTGGAGCGGCTGGGCCCGTGAGCCATGGCCGCTGAGCCTGCGCGTCCGGAACCTGTGCTCCGCAACGGGAGAGGCCACAACAGTGAGAGGCCCGCGTACCGCAAAAAAACAAAAACAAAAACAAAAACAAATGAGGACTAATGCAAAACATATAGGTATCTGGTAATTGAAAAGCAGAAACCTCCATGCTCTAATACAAGTCAGTCCCACCACTATGAACCCCATAAGGGAGTCACATGTTCTGGCTGCAGTGAAATGCTTACAGCCTCAAAGAAGAAGTCAGGCCCAGATTTTCTGTGGGAGATGGGAGTTAAAATAATAGTTAGGGGGGAAATGGAAAATGGGAAAGGAGAAAGCCTTGGACATGTCTTCATTTCACTCATTCATTCATTAAATATTTGTGAGTACTTTTATTATGAGTCAGGTCTATGATGGGTCCTGTGAATAAGACAGTTCTTGCCCTCATGGATATTCATCCCTTCTCAAATGTGGTGCTCATGTGCTTCTATGGTATTGTTAGTTGTTTGGGGAATTTGGCTGGATCTTTCTGGTCAAAGTCCTAACTTAGTAAAGATGATTAAGATTTAGAGGTGGAGAGAAGGGAGGAGAGTTATTGCTGAACAAAACTGATGTGAAGAACTTAGCTGTTCTCTCCTTACCTCTTTCCCTTTTTGACTGCCTGCCTAAACTTTCACAATGGATTAGCAAATTGGATGTGTTCTATAGGCAGCACAGGACTCCATTTCAAGTTTTTCATGATTGTTTTGGAAAGTGAGAGGAATTAGAAGCCCAGTTTGGCTACACAGGAGGTAGAAGTGACATTTATTCCAGACCATTTTTTTTCTTATTTTAGTTTTATGATGTAAGCTGTGATTATGAATGTAACTGTTTTATTCAGTGTTTACATTTTTATATATTATCAGAACAAGTATTAATGTATAAGAGAGGAACAATGTAAAAAGTGAGCTACATCTTTGGATTTATTGGAAGGTTAGTTTTCCTAACTTATAAATGACTCAGGATCGCTAACAATGCTAATGAATTTGACCAAAAGTTATCATCAGAATGATCCTCAGACATCGTGTACATTTGGATGTAGTAACATACCATTCTGTACTTTACTAGGGAACAAAAACATTTCAAAATCATTCTGTTTTGAGGAATTTAGTTACTTCTTGCTCTCTTAAATAAAAGGATTTGCATTATGACTCAGAATTCCTCAGTGTCAATAAGACATCAGAAATATCTCTGACAAACTTATGGTTACCAGGGGGGGAAAGGTTGGAGGAAGGGATAGACTGGGAGTTTGGGATTGACATGTACACCACACTACTGTATTTAAAATAGATAACCAACAAGGACCTACTGTCTAGCACAGGGAACTCTGCTCAATATTCTATAATGACCTAAATGGGAAAAGAATTTGAAAAAGAATAGATATATGTATATGTATAACTGAATCACTTTGCTGTACACTGAAACTAACACAACATTGTTAATCAACTATGCTCCAGCATAAAATAAAAATTTTTTTAAAACTTTGAAAAATAAAAGTGTATAAGTTATCCATATGTTTTTTGAGACATCCAGGTGTTTAATTTCATGGTCTAGGAAAATTAACCTCTACATTGACTATTTTTCTCAAATCTGCTATTGATACTTTAGATAATGTAAAGGGAGAAAAAGTAAATGCTATATTAGTCTCTTTTCCAAGAAGACTTATGGCTTTTTTTCTGATTTTTTTCTTCATGGGATTAATCATTACAGTATTAGAAAAATTCTTGTTTCACAATCTAGACTGTTATGTGCCTTTGCTTTGTGTAGAGGATAGTTAATTTCTCTTTGACAGAATTTCAGATTTCTAATACCGCTATGTTAGCATGTAGGTATTTTGGTGATAGGTACTTTAAAGAAAGTTACAAATGGTTGCACTACTTTTACCTAGTAGCTAACATTAGTTTCCATGGCAGAAGATACATAAGCTATTGTCAGTCTTGACAATATAGAAATAAGATCAGCTTTGCTCAAGAAAGTTTTCATTTAGGTTAATAATATTAGAGTAACATCCCAGCTGAGTCTATATCGGGAAATCTTTTAGCTCTGGTATCATTACACATTCAGGAATAACAACCTTTCCTTTAAATAAAATTAGAGGGAGTTGGTTTGAGACTGAGTAAAAAAATATATTGGAATACTGTGTACAGTGGAGATACATACCCTTGCTCTGTTGGGAACCCATTTATCTGTGACTCTGAGACTAATCATGTTATTAATAGTCATACACTCTCTGGGCAACTTAAAAAAAATCAGTTTGTTCAGTTCCAGAAGGACCCTCTGAGATAGCTTCTTTTGCCTGAAAAACCCTGTTTGACTCTCTTTCTGAGATTATTATTTTTTACATTTTTTGCTTGTGCATGTGTATGTATCCCATGACTTGAACTGTCTTCAGTGTTCATATTCTTTTATCTCCTTCTTTTTTCTCCTTTGGTAGACCCTGTCAAGTATTACTGATCATTAACAGACATTTTCTTGGAGAGTCAGTTCAGGGGCCTACATATTATTTCCAAAGGGTTCTTGCATGCCACTGGTCTGGTGAATCCAAACCCCTGCTGCTATTTCCTTTGTATAAGTTTGTTCATGACTGTGTTTGGGCAGCATACACTTATACAAGTATACTTAAGATAGGTTATATTTTCAGATAACGATTCTGATCCATGTTAGAATGACCTGAAGCCTTATGGTTATAGCTGTACTAGAATGAGATGGCTAGAAATGTGGAAGAGTTAGACTCAAGTGGAACTGCAGACCAGGCTTGACTGCCCATGCCAAGGGAAAGAGGCCATGTTGTATAGCAGTGGGGTTTTACAGCTTTTTTCCTTAAAGAAATACAACCATCTTTTTAAGTAAAATCCTATGTGGAACTCCAATATCTAAAATAATTAAGAAAATGAACTTGCCTGGGTTAGAGCAGTCTCTTGTCTGCTCTGCCTTCTGCATGACCTCCTCGTTATCCCATACCTCTTTGGAGTCCTGAGTGCTCTGAAAAATGAGATTGAAAACCACTGGGGTAATAATAAAATTTTTTGGAAAATCATTGATCATTGACTTTGGAATATTTAAAAGGTTTTTTTTACATTTTAAAATTGGAGTGTCAGCTGTTTAGGAAAGTCATATCAGTTCACGTAAAAATAATAGTCCTGCTATGCAAACTGGATGCAGGAAGAATTAAAAACCTGTCCATCTTTACCATCTTAACAAAAGATTAAGTAAATATATGAAACGTGATGAAGTTTCATGTAGTTTGAAAACTGGATTCCACACCTACCCCCATATCCACCCCGCTGGCAGGAGGGGAACTAATTTTTGTTGAGCATCTACGGCCTGCCAGGTGCCCTGCCGTGTGTATTATATTCTCTAATTTAATTCTCACAACAACCCTGGGAGATAGCCATTATTCTTATTTAACAAATAATGAAAATTTGGCTTGTAGAGATAAAGAAACTTATCTAAGGTCACACAGCTAGGAAGTGAAGAATCTGGATTCTGAACCCTAAACTGGCTGGCTGACGCCCATACCCTTTCCCCAGTGTTATGCTACCTTCCCAGTAATATAATGAGGGGAGGCAAGGATATCATGAAAGGGAAATACAAGAGAGTTCTGGAAAATCTGCATAGGGATGCCTTTGACCACAAATGCAGTCTTTTTCATTTACTGCCTGTGTACTACTATGCTAGTACCTCTTCCTTTCATTTGCAATGTATTTAGTATATTCTTTCTCCTTACTCCTTTCCCTTCTCTCTCAGTAGGGAGAGAGTTGCACAGTCTTAAGGGGGCTAGGCCCTCCTCTCCTCTAGTCAAGGTTCTTTTTGATTACAAAAAATGGAAATTCACTTAAGATAGTAAAGTGGGGAGGTTATTGAAAAAAACATAGAGCTAGCTCACAGAATGCAAAGGCAAGACACGAATACTAGGGACTTCCCTGGCAGTCCAGTGGTTAGGACTTCCCGCTTCCACTGCAGGGGACATGGGTTCGATCTCTGGCCGGGGAACTAAGATCCCACATGCCGCGTGGCATGACCAAAAAACAAACAAACAAAAAACCCACGAATACTATATTAGAAACGTAGGCATCTCTTTCCACCTCTCTGCAAGGGCATGGTTTTTCTTATGCCCGCTACTTTCTCCCGGATTCTCATGGAACATCTGCTCTTTCTCCCCTCACACCTCTACTCCCCTTAATTGGATTCCTCTTCTTAGTCCTCTGAAGCATTGGTCACTATGGATGTCCAAGCCCTAACTTGGCATGAGCCTTCAGATCCAGTACCTGGACTTTTCCTCCACATCTCTAGGTTTAAATTCCTGATGGCTTATGATTGGCTCGGCCCAGCTCCGGAAGAGTCCCTCCTTCTTGCATTAGGTATTCATCCCTGGTCCAGTCAGCTATATTGGTGAGGCTCACAGGTTCAGATATAGTCCTTTCGGTAGAGACTCTAGGTAGGGCCTAAACCCCAAGACATGTCATGTATACTTTCCTTTATATTGGACTTTGCTTCCACGTGTACTCTTCTCCCCTGTACCCGAATTACTCTAGGATAGGAGGGAAGGAGGGACTGTGGTAGCTAGCAGGACTTTCTCCTACAAAGGAGGTCATATTGTTCCAAGCAGGACTCGTACTAGGAGACATGTTTAGTTCAATTAGATCTGGGCATCCCAGAGAGTGGCAGAGGGCTCAGAAACCTTTGTAGGAAAATAAATGGAAAACAATGTTCTTGGGTATTTGTTTTTGTATGGAGTCAATCCTTATAAAACTACTTTTTGAATTAGAATGAACAACATAAAAAGCCTTTACCATGTTGAAGAGTTGCTTTAGACATGGGTAAGAAACATGAATGTAGTCCACCTTGCCTGGGGTTGTCTTACTTGTGCAAATAGTAGGAAACGTATTTCTATGAATAAGATGTACTGGATGCTTTATTTCTCGTAGGTTCATGCATACATGAAAGAGAAGTATCTATAATGCTGCTGCCGTTTAAGGCCCAGGACTTCAAAGAACATCCTCAAACTACAGTGCAGCCCTTTTATACTCGTGTGTGTGTGTGTGTGTGTGTGTGTGTGTGTGTGTGTGTGTGTGTGTCTATGATGAGAATGGAGAATTGCAGTGTGAGGCTGGAGTAATGCTTTCATTATAGGCTAATAAGGTTATATCAAACTTTGGCCCTTATGATTTAACTAGATGATAAGAGTTGTGATATATCAGGAAGTGGTTAAGATAATTCTAGGGTACATGAGTCTAGTCTTGATGTATCATGTTGTGAGTTTGCAACTCTTTAATTTTCTAAAAAGCCTAAAAAGGCTTCCTTGGTACTCCTCGGGCATCTTTCACTATGAACGTTTAACTGAGGAAGTAAAGAAGATGGTCATAATCAACAACTCCTCAAACTTGGCAGCATATCACTTTCAGGTTTGAGAGTTTTTCCTGGAGATGCTTTGCTTCTAGATACTACCTCTTGCCTTCCCCACAGTGTCAGCAGGTTTAGCGCTAGCTTAGAGAGGGCTAGCCACTCTGTGGTTGGTCAAGCTTTTCTACCTCAGGGCCTTCATATGTGATGAGTCCCCTAGACTTCATGGATGATGACTTGTCACTTCAGGGAGGCCCTCCCCAGCTATCCTGTCTACAACAGCCTCCTCATCCCTCCTATTATCTCACTTTACACTCTGTTTAATTTTCTATATTTTCTTTATCACAATCTACAGTTATTTAATCATTTTATGCTTTATTGAATGTTTTCCCATCAGACTGTAAGCTCTGAGAGGGCAAGGACCATATCTATGTCAGTCACCATTGGTATCCCCAGTGCTTTACACAGTGCCTCGCACATAAAAGGTGCTCAGTAAGTATTTGATGGATGGATGAATGAAGAAAGCAATGGAACACTATCACCCATGATTACAAAGGAGACGCATAAGCCATTGTTTCACTGTAGAAAACATATAAGAAATCTATTGCCACACTGGCTGTGTCTCTCATATTCACTTGGTTAGTATTAGTGGCATCCATGCAGAAAGGGTTGAGGAGTTTGAGCAAATCTTACTACATGAAAAGTCCTCACGCCTACCTTTTAAAAATAATATTTATTGGGCTTCCCTGGTGGCGCAGTGGTTTGGAGTCCGCCTGCCGATGCAGGGGACACGGGTTTGTGCCCTGGTCTGGGAAGATCCCACGTGCCGCAGAGCGGCTGGGCCCGTGCGCCACAACTACTGAGCCTGTGCTCTAGAGCCCATGCTCCGCAACGGGAGAGGCCACAACAGTGAGAGGCCCGCATACCGCAAAAAATAAAATAAAAATATTTATCAAAGTTTAATATAAATATAGGAAGGCTCCCTTATTATAAATGTGCAGGCCAATGTTTTTCATACGTTGAACATGTAACCAACACACAGATCAAGAAACTCAATATCCCCAATACCCTGGAAGCTCCCCTCATGCCTTCTTCCAGTTATTATCCCTTCAGGGTTAACCACCATCTTGTCTTCTAACAGCATACATTAGTTGTCCATTTTAACTTTATATAAATGGAATCATAGTCTGTACCCTTTCAATATCGTGTTTGTGAGATTCATCCATCAGCCATGTTGTTGCATGTCCACACTTAATCTTTTTAAATAGTGGAAGTGAATCCCAAGACATAGTGAGAGGCCAAGGTAATGGGAGAAGGAGGTTAGTCATACAGAGTGAAGATTGGAGATTTATGTGCTGAGGTGAGCCATGTTCTATTAAATTCATTTGGCCTTCTTTGCTTCCTCTACCCTTGCTTCCCAAATCTTAGACATGTAGCTTACAAATATTTTCCCTTGGGAAAAATACTTACTGATCCACTGAAGTCCATCTCTGCTACTGCAAAAAAATAAAAAGTCTTTTGAGCCCATGCTCTCTCCCTGAGGTGTGTCAGTAGTACCACTTCTTTATACCAGGGGCAGCATTTAATTATTGATTCTTAATGCATATGTCCTGAAGGTGTTTATTAAACTGAGTTTTGGAACATTGTTCTTTCCTTCTCAATGCATGAGGTTATGAGAAGACCTACGGGGGTGGGGAGGGGCGATGAAAAAACTGATTAAGTTTCTGGACTTTAACACAGAGACAGATAAAAATAGGATACTATGTGTGATTTAAAATTGGCAAGGACAGGCCTTCGGGATGAAGAAATCTCTTCGAGTTATTAATCATGAGTTATATGTTTTTGTGACAGTGAAAGGTAGAAGCTTTAATTAAATACACCTTAATAACCTTCCCTTAGAAAATCTCTTTTTAAAAATACATGTGGCAGCAAATAATCTATGGAAGGTGAGGAGTAACTCTTCTAGAGTCCAATATAATGAGGAAGCACTCCCTGACAGACAAGGTTGCCAAACACTTGCACAAATTACTGAAGACAGCTGGGGAATCGGTGGCCATGTGTTCAGCATGAGTCTCAGGCAAGTGTGCCTGGAGCCAGGGGGCTGGTTGATATGATCTTAGAAGGAAAAGGCCTTTCGCTTTACATTTGATCGTGATCAGGGTTCTTCAAGCCTTAAAAATGCTTTAAAACTTAAGGAATGAAACAAGATGTGCCTTTGGCTCATGCAGTGTGTCTGTCTCCCTCTCAAGCATTTTCCGACTTTATGCCAGAGACCACTTGGAGGCAAAAGACACCATTTATTTTCCTCCTTCCACTCTTAGTACCGCACATTAAAAAAAAAAAAAAAAAGGTGTTGTGCTGTTGCTTGAATAAAGAGATATTATTTACTGGGCCTCATTTTAAAATGTTTTTATTGCCTTTTAAAGTGGTCAAAATGACACTTTTAAAACCCACAATTTTGTGTGACCTGCATATTGAACCAGGCCAGACACCACTTGAGAGGTCTTTGCAGGCCACTTTGGCTCCATACACAATAGTAATCAATACCACTTAGACTACTTATTGGGTGTATACTAGGTGCCAGGAACTGGTAGGCACTTTACATATATTATCTCATTTAATTCTCTCAGTGATCCAGCAAAGCAGGTATCATTATTACTTCCCTTATAAATGAGGGAAGTATGTCTTGGCCAAGTCAGATAACTAGCCCTCAGTCACATAGCTGGTTTTTCCAAGCACTGAATTATGAACTCAGGTCTATCTGACTCCAAGGCCCACATTTCTTTTCTGCATTATATTTTCCTAATACTTTGAGAACCCTGGCGTATTTAAAATAAGTCTCTGAAACAAACACAACTGCTGATTTGGATATATTTATACGCTCAACTGATTTGTTTCCCAGTCATTTTTGACATATTGGTAAGACTGGGTTTTAGAATTGGATAGTCCTAGGTTTGAAGCCTGCCTTTTCCTCCTGTCACCTATGTGACCTGTAGCAAGTTAATTAACCTCTTTGAACTTCAGCTTCCTCTTCTGTGAAGTAGATCAAACAATAGAACCAACCTCACAGAGCTAGTTTAAGGATTAAATGAGATGATGCAAGTGAAAGCATATATCAAAATAATAAAGAGCACATAGTAAGTGTTCAAGAAATATTAATAACAGTGATACTAGGAATGGTCTTTGAACTTATAGGACCTTGGCAGTCTCTCTTCCCCTGCTCAATATTTAACTTGGTTGCCTCCCTCAGAAGGCTTTCTTGTTCCAACAGGGCCAGAAAATGTTTCTTATCACCCAGAGTTTAGGTTCACCAGTTCAATGGAGGCTGTCATTGCAAAAGAATCTTGTTTCTCAAACTTAGATTTTTTAGGAGCCTGTCTTCCCATCCTTAAGGTCCAAAGAATAACCACAAAAATATAAACTAACCCCAATCAAATCAAATCATATGTGTTCTAGCATTATAAACCTTTAAAATGTTGTAAGAGCAGAATTCATGCCTATTTACCTGGCCCTGTGATTCTTATATATTCCAAAACAAAGATTGGGACCCATGGTCTAACAAAGAATTTTTTTTTTCAGATTTTTAGTCTGATATATAGGCTAAGATTTATGGAGGCGTAACAACTAAATTGCGCTTATACATTTTATGCATCACTTTTATGGGAAAAAATATAGGAATTCCGTAGAGTTGAACTCTCCCGAAGATCAGGGACATGTGCTACTCCACCTCCTTCTTTCCAGTAAAAGCCTATCAGTGATCTTTCGAATCTCCTTGAAAAGTAGAAGGTAGAAGGTGATTAACATCTATTGCAATGTTAATAACTTCATTCTAGAGTTTCCTTGGATTTCTGGTGTATAGCTTCACTTGTAGAACTCTTATTAATGCAATGCTCAGTTTACAGAAATACATGCTTTGCCTAAATTTTGGTGTTGATAAAAGTGATATATATTCAGAGGGGGGAAAAAGATAATTAGTCCCAGGGTTTGATAGACATCATTTAGTAGTCATCCAGTGAATCCAAAATCCTGCATATAACCAATTACCATTGTAACGAGAACTTTAATTTTTAAACTTCCTATCCAATTTCTTTCAATCATTGCTGCAAAACATTTGAGAGCCAACAATGCAGAATTTGCTTTATAGGCCTGTGTTAGAAACAGTCAGATCCCCAGGGAGCTAAAACACAGATCACACATGTAGAATGATCTTCTTTTTACTCTGAATGTTATATAATTTAGGCTTTTGAAAAAGTTGTATTAATAAGGAGGAAACCCAGCAACTTTCAGTGATAAAAAAAAACACTTTGCAATCATGTTCATAGAATACCCACCCAACACCATTGTTTCTCCTGATTTTTCTAAAGAAATTGCACTAACTGAAGTGAATCTAGATAAAGGATGTTGAAGGCAGTGGGTGTTAGTAAGATTCTTGTTTGGTTTCTGCAGGTCTCTGTGTGCCTTTTGCTATTCAGGGCCTTTTCTGCTTCTCCTCCCCCATCAACTTTCCTTTTCTACCTGTTCATAAAGACATTGCCCTGTTAGTTGAGGGTGATTCATTTCTACTGGTGGTGAAAAGACATTTTCTTCCACCACTCTGAGGTAGTATTAATCTGCTAAGCCTTCATAAATTTCATTGTGAAGGGACTTAATTTGTTTCCATTATGAGAACTTCTGAGCACATTCAGTTATCATAATCAAAAAGCACTTAAGTGCATGTGTGCTATGCCAAGAGAATTACAGAGGCACATTTTCTGCCCTCTGAGTGTTCAAGTTTAAGAGTACGTGCCAGGTTTGGTGGATCACTGTGCAGAAGGACGAGGTGATGCGTGATCTTGGTGAGCAAACTTGGGGTCAGGCTGTCAGTTCAAACCAGAGGACCTGTGTCACAATTGGGAATGTCAGGGGAGCTGGGAGGCCATATAAGAAGTCCAGCCATGATAGGGACACAAATGGAAGCCTGGTTAGTTTGTGTAGATGGGAGAAAGAACTGCATCCAGAGGATCAAGCACAGCTAGAGGGTACAGGCAGGAATGGAGTCCAAGTACATTCATGTCAGATAAGAAGAAACAGGTGATAAGAGTTTTGACCCAGATTCAAAACAGATAGGCATGTCTACTTAATAACACAGCCATGGTGGGAATCTATATTCCTCCCCTTGCCCTGATTTTAAACAACTTTTCTGATATATTTGGTTTAGGAATATTGGTTTGGGCTACTTCCTCAGGTGAGGCAGGCTGCTACTGATCCTGGGTATTGCAACACAGACTGGGATCCTGGAGTGAGCTCTTGTAATTTTACCTTTGACACCATATTAATATGAATAAACATTCATTTGAAGGTCAAATGATATCTAGTGTCTGAGGGCTGCAGTGAATCGGACCTTTTCTTACAATTCCTTCTTTCTTGGCAATGAAATACAGAATATAGGCTGACTCCTATCAAAGCAGCTTTTAACATTTAGAACAGAGGAAACCAATTGGTATCTGAATAGAACTTTTTTTCCCCATCTCTTAGTCCCTAAGGACAGTAGATTTCCCAGAAAGGGTTCTTAGATTGTGGTAAATTCCAGGTGATCAGTGAATCTGTTAAGTACAGTGGTAAGTACCAAATTAGTCCCTGTTTAAAAATTTTTTTCAATTTTTATTTTAAAATATTCAACTTGTACTTCTAGTCATTTAGTTTGATGCACGTTGGCTACTATACTGGTTTCAACTTAGACAGTGATGTATATTATTTCTTCATAGTGTCAACTGTGATTTGATAAACAGATACTAGTGCCCTTTCTGGAATAAAGGCAAACATAAGCCCTTGGGTGAGTGAGAGGGGAAGGAGGCAAGGTCTTTAAGGGGATGCTTAACAAGCTGCTAATTACTTTTGATGGCATTATGCCATGATGTTGAAGCAATGAACCAGAGAGTATCACTTGGAACCCTGAGGGCAGGAAAGATGATAGGGGAGACTGCCCTAAAGAATTCTGGGGCAATAAGTCCAAGAAAGTTAGGGCTCCATTTGAGTCTGACAAAAATAAGTTCTCAGTGATACCTGAAGAATTGAAGCTTCTCCTGGGTTCCTAAGAAATGGAGAGGGAGAAATGGGAGAGAAAACCACCCACCATTTGAGCATTTGATCTTCATAATAACATTATGAGTTGGTATATATTATCATCCTTGTTTGAGTAAACTGGATGCTCAGTTTACAGCTGAGTAAACTGAAGCTCAGAGATGTTAAGTAACTCGGTTAAACATTGTGGTTAAGAATTAGGGCCCTGGAGGCAGAGGAAGCTGAGTTTGAATTCTAGCTGCCCCTAATTTCTAGCAGTATGACCTTGGGACAGATCATTAAACTTTCTCTGTACCTTGTTTTCACCATCTCTGAAACAGACATTTTAATAGCACCTATAATCAAAGGCATTTTGTGGATATTTAATGACATACATGTATAAGTCACTTAGCACTGTCCCATACTGTTAGTAACTGCTCAGAAAGGATATCTATTTGTAGTCATCATCGTTGTCATCGTCATCGTCATCATCACCACCCTTTTACCACCCAAACATGTCAGGCACTAAAGCTCTTGCTATTTCCACAACAGTATAATGCTTCCAAGTGGTAAGAATGTTGGTAAGGAGAGACACGGTAAGTCAGTGTGTACAAGCAGAAGATGAAAAGATAAGGCAGTGAGAAAAAAATAAGGGCAAAATTTAAAAACAAAGATAAATGGAACTTTATACTAAGAGGCATGGTCACTAGAAAGCCACTGGCTAGCAATTGTCTCAGGTGCCACACTCAGTGTGTCCTACACTAAAACAACCCTTCCTTTCTAAACCCCTAAGGTCATTAGATTGTAGAGAAAAAACAACAACAACATGTGATCAATCAATGAGATTGATCGATCAGCTTTCATTAAGCTCTGTTTGAGAAACCCACTACATAAAATTCATCTAATATTCTGGCCTGTAACTCAAAGAGGGTTCAAAACTAGTTGTAAGGCCATGCACATGCAATGGAAAATAATGGTCAACCAAACATGTTTATCTGTCTTAATGACTGAATTAAATCAGTTCCATTACCTGTGAGATATAAGGAATAATCATTAAGTATTAAATTGATCAATTAAATCTATTGAACTTTCAAAGCCATGGATTTTTTGTGTGCCAAATATTATTCAAATTGTGCAAAAGCTATGTGAAACTATTAGGTTGGGCCACTTTAACTCAATTTCAAATCATTTGCCTGAATGTCCATGTTTCTTCTTACAGCACTCAACAAAGTAACCAGCTGTGTGCAGATGGAGCTAAATTAGCCTGATTCCTGCCATTGCTGGTTTGACCTTCATTTTAATACAAAAGTGAGAATAAATAGGATCCTTTTCACTTGTTCCTCTAGTAATTGATCACCATTTCTACTAATTCATTCTTAGTCTCTACACCATTTTCCAAGGGTATTCAGCCAGGTGCCTTCCACCTGAGAAATTCCTGGTTCCAAGCTTGAGTTACTTTCATGAGTATTGAAGTTCAACATACAAAATTATTGGACAATAGCTGATGAAGAGTTAACCATTTTTGGTTAAGTGGGACTTTTAAGTTCTGAGTAGAAATTTCCCACATTCTGAGACTTGGGACTTTTGACCTGTGGGGCAGTTGATACCGTAATCAAAGTAGTGTTCTCTTTATTCACTAGGTGGCAGGAGATCCTTAATATAAATGTAAGGGATTTCTATAAATGCATGTTTAGACCAATGCATCAATAAAGCTGTCATTTTAGAGAAAGGAGAATACATGAAGATGTGAGCCCATGAAATATTGAAACAGAGCCTATGAGGAAAGAAATCCTTTTTGTTAAGCACAGCAGTCTAGGATTTAATAATAATAAAACAAGGTTACTGTTCCTTTACATAATGCCATTTTGAAGAAATTTCAGTAGTAAGTTAACCAAAATGGAGTGATACCACTACAATTTACTAGCATTTTACTATTTAATTTCAGTTTTTATTTCTGTTTTGAGCAGTTGTGTAGCATTTTCTGGTGTCTCTTTTTATAAGGACATCAGTCCTATTGGATCAGGACCTGCCCTTATGATCTTATTTAACCTTAATTATTTCCTTAGAGGCCCTATCTCCAAATATAGCCACACTGGGGGTTAGGGCTTCAACATAAGAATTTGAGAGGGGGGGCTTCCCTGGTGGCGCAGTGGTTGAGAGTCCGCCTGCCGATGCAGGGGACACGGGTTCGTGCCCCGGTCCGGGAATATCCCACATGCCGCGGAGTGGCTGGGCCCATGAGCCATGGCCACTGAGCCTGTGCGTCTGGAGCCTGTGCTCTGCAACGGGAGAGGCCACAACAGTGAGAGGCCCGCGTACCGCAAAAAAAAAAAAAAAAAAAAAAAAGAATCTGAGGCAGGGCACAAACATTGAATCCATAACAAACTGCAAGAGCATCACCACAGTAATGTTTAGAGTAACTTTTATCAAGCACTTTTTTGGATGTGCCAGGTACTGTAATAGGCACTTTAAATGAATTATCTCATTGTAGTAGTCAAATATTTTGGTAACTCCGCACAATAAATATTTATTTGGCATTCACATCACAATCCCATGAGGGTCAGTGAGAGGAGCTCTTTTCCATGTAATTATTTAAAACACAAACTCTTTCCATCACATGGCTCTGGTTTCCTCTAAGTCCTAGGAGTCTAGCCAGTGGATGATTAAAAAAGAGTGAGGATTGCAAAAGGGAGGTTTTTATGGTCTGTGCCTGAAAATGATACTTTACCACTTTTCATTAGCAAGAACTTAATCACATGGTTGTACCTAACAGCTGAGAGATGCAGTCTACCTGTGTGTTGAGGAAGAGGACAACAAAGAAATACAGATCTTGGTGAGCTTTAGCCATCTCTAGCATACTCATTTATCTTCACAGTAACCCACTGAGGTAGGTACCATCGTTGTGCTTATTTTACCAATGAAGAAAGGATGAGTAACTTGCTGAAAGTAACACAACTAGTAATTTGGTGTTGAACTCAGTCTAACTTCAGAGGTTTGCTTTTAAACGCTATGCTGTTCTTTCTGAACTAGGGATAAAAGTATTATTTCATTACTATAGGGAATATTTGAAATGTTTCAACCATCCCTCAAAGATGTTTTAGCTAGTTGCTATGTTTGGATAATAGATCAGTTTGTTTAGTTTTAATTTGTTTTGTTGCTGAAGGAAGGAAGGAAGGAAGGAAACAAAACAGGAAAGAAGAAATAAAGGAAGGAGAGAGGGAGAACAAATGAGAATAACAAGCTTTTGGTGGAAGTGTTGGATGCTGTTCATTATATTCAATCTTATGTGTACTTGTTAATAGAAGCTTATTCACCATTAGGGTCTTTTCCTCATTGGCATAAATTAATAGAGTTACTTTGAATGTGTTTAGGGTATGATGGTGATATCAAAGTATATGAAGTCTTTTGTCTGTCCACCCATAACTACCTCTTCAACAAAAGAGGTTGTACTGTCCAAAGAGACCATGCAAACTCATCTTGGAATCTGAATCCATTTGTCTGTGTTGACCAGAAGTTGAAAGGTCAAGAACTAGGGTACTGCTTCCCACTGAGCTAAGAGGTTCCTGAAGTGATCCAAGACAGGGCGGGGATAAGAGACTCCCCCATCCCTTTTATCTAAGTGAATACAGTACTGAATATAAATGACAATAGGCTGCCACTTGTTTTTTGTATCTGGGGTGACTTACAGCCACTTGGATTGGGCTTCCTTTCCATTGTACCACATTAAATGGTACATTGGTTGATTTGCAATATTCAACAAACATCTATTTTTTCCATTCTTATATTGTAGTTGAGAGTTAAAAAATTTTTTTTTATTGAAGTATAGGTGATTTACAGTATTATACTAGTTTCAGGTGTACAACATAGAGATTCAAATTTTTATGGATTATACTCATTTAAAGTTATTATATAAAATATTAGCTATATTCCCTGTGCTGTACAATATATCATTGTAGCTTATTTACTTTATACATATTAGTTTGTACCTGTTAATCCCCTACACCTATCTTTTCCCTCTCCACTTCCCTCTCCCCACTGGTAACAACTAATTTTTTCTCTATATTTATGAGTCTATTTCTGTTTTGCTACATTCATTCATTTGTTTTATTTTTTAGATTTCACATATAAGTGAAAACATACCATATTTGTCTTTCTCTGTCCTAATTATTTCACTTAGTATAATACCCTTCAGGTCCATCCATGTTGTTGCAAATGGCAAAATTTCATTCTTTTTTATGAATGAGTAGTATTCCATTGTATATATATACTATTGATATATCTCCTTTATCCATTCATCTGTTGATGGACACATGGGTTGCTTCCATATATTGGCTATTGTAAATAATACTGCTGTGAACATTTGGGTGCATGTATCTTTTTGAATTAGTGTTTTCATTTTTCCCAGATATATACAAAAGAGTGGAATTTTTGGATCATATGGTAGTTCTATTTTTAGTTTTTTGAGGAACTTCCATATGTTTTCCATAGTGGCTGCACCAATTTACATCCCCACCAACAGTGCACAAGGGTTCCCTCTTATCCACATCTTTGCCAGCATTTGTTATTTGTGGTCTTTTCGATGATAGCCATTCTGACAGGTGTGAGGTGATATCTAATTGTGGTTATGATTTGCGTTTCCCTGATGATTAGTGATGCTGAGCATCTTTTCATGTGCCTGTTGGTCATCTGTATGTCTTCTATAGAAAAATGTCTATTCAGATCTTCTGCCCACTTTTTAATTGCATTGTTTGTTTATTTGATATTGAGTTGTATGGGCTGTTAGTAAATTTTGGATTTTAACCCCAATCAGTCACATTATTTGCAAATATTTTCTCCCATTCAATAGGTTGTTTTGTTGATGGTTTCCTTTGCAGTGCAAAAGCTTTCAAGTTTAATTAGGTCTCATTTATTTTTGCTTTTATTTCTTCTCCCTTAAGAGACAGATCCAAAAATATATTGCTACAATTCATGTCAAAGAGTGTTCTGCCTATGTTCTCTTCTATAAGTTTTATGGTTTCCGATCTTACGTTTAGGTCTATAATCCATTTTGACTTTATTTTTGTATGTGGTGTGAGAAAATGTTCTAGTTCATTCTCTTACATGTAGCTGTCCAGTTTTCCTAGCACCAGTTATTGAAGAGAGTGCCTTTGCCCCATTGTATATGCTTGCTTCCTTTGTTGTAGATTAATTCACCATAAGTGAGTGGGTTTATTTCTGGGCTGTCTATTCTGTTCCACTGATCTATGTGTTTGTTTTTGTGCCAGTACTATAGTATTTTAACTACTGTAGCTTTGTAATCTAGTCTGAAGTCAGGAAGCATGATATCTCCAGCTCTGTTCTTCTTTCTCAGGATTGCTTTGGCAATTAAGGGTTTTTTGTGTTTTCATACAAATTTTAGAATCATTAGTTCTATTTCTGTGAAAAAACGCCATTGGTATTTTGATAGGGATTGCATTGAACCTGTAGATTGCCTTGGGTAGTATGATCATTTTAACAATATTCTTCCAGTCTATGAAGAGAGTTCATTTTCTTTTGATGGATAGTTCCATACTATCCTAATTCTAGCTAAGTTGCACAAAGAAACTATAGAATATGAAATTCTAAGCTCTTAAAAGTTATTTTTCTACCATTCAGATGGTATGTTTCTTAAAAATGCCAACATATCTCAAAGACAATTTAATTCAGCCTTCTTGAAGCACAAGAAGGAAGTATTGCTCTAGTAAAGCTGTTCTCCTACCATATTAAGTGAAATCTCTCCAATACTATAATAGTTCTGGTAGCTTTTGAAGGTGGAGGGAGATAAAGTGTTTAGACAGTGTGAAAGAGCTTAAATGTTTCCTTCCTATATTAAGGAGAGTAGCACACTGGGATACTTTCATCTTAAAATAAATTTGTGTTCTGTGGTTGTTGGTAAAGAGATAGGGAAGTGCACTGGACTGACCTGTTCCATTATTAAAAGCTAAGTCCAGATTGTTGCCTGTGCATATATATGTGGTCAAATGAGAGTTCATAGACAATGACATTACAACATTAGGCTTTCATCTGGTGCTGTTGATAGTAGCAATAATATGGATCAGACCTGTCTTACCAATTCTGAAACACTTTATAATCTGAGAAAACATTGAAACCAGACTTGTAGAACTGAATTAGAGATGTGTGGATATTAAAATACTCCATCCAACCCATTTCCACACGTACCATCTGTTGTTTCCAGATGTACTGCTTCCTAGAGGCAGTATTCATGGGCATGGTATTATAACAACAACAAATCGGCATTCCTAGTTCTGGGACTTAATTCCCAGAAATACAAGTTTTCATGGGCTGCACTTCAGGGAATTAGACTCCTCTGTGGCTAGGGACATGCCATTACAACCATGGTAATGGAAATAGACCAATTCAGAGCCTATAAGGCATTAGGGAGCCTTCAAGTTGGGAGCAGTACAAAGTTTCTCTTATGTGTCTGTAACTCAAAGTAAGTTGAGCAACACTATTAACGCTCCCCCCTTGGTGATTAGATATGCCTAGCTCATTGTAGATAAGGTGTCGGAGGTATCTCTTCTATGTTAAGTTTGATAAGGAAAGTTATAAAACGCTCCAAAGGCTCTAGAGTATATGTTGAAATCCTCGTATGTTGTCCAGCACCTTAATCTGGTGCTGTCTGTAAAGCAATGGGCTGTCACCTCCCTCAAGACCACTGCTTGCCTCATTAATACCACTGGAACAAATTATCACTTCACAGCCCAGAAATCTTCTATAGCAGTTGTGGTGATTGATGTAACAAGGCTAAAAAATAATGATGAAATGCATGTTCCAGAAGACAGATTCAAATGGCAGGAGCTTCAAAGGCAATTAAATGTGACACAGAAGGAGTCTTCCTGGAATAAAGTATTTTCAAATAAATGGTAAGATAAGTGTGATAATCTCCTAGACTCACATTACACATAAATTGGCTTGCTATGAATAATTATTTCTGAAGGCTTAGTGTACATTAAAGTAAAAGTTTAGAAACAGCCAGTTTGAACTATTTTTAAAATATATTTTTGAGTTTAAGATGGGGAAAAAAAAGCAATGCTTTGGGACTGGCATATAGGCTCATAGGCTCGTGATGGGATTTATTTATTTGTAGCCATAGTATTTGAATAGCATCTTTTGATAGGCTTTAAAGCTTCCTGTTGGTTGGAAAGAATCATGACTACAGATGTCAAGTTTACCTGCCTTCCTCCAAAGTGAGTCAAACGATTCTTATGATGTATTGATTCTGTACCACTAAGTTACTAACTATGCTGTGGGAGGAACCTGCCTACTCAAGAGAGTGCAGCTGTACATTAGACAGGCACATTAAGGTCGCAGTGAAGGGGAAATTTAAGACATGTGGAAGTAACTGGAACAGCTGGGCAATGTTAAAGCACTCTGGCATCTAAAGCCTTGGAAAAGGTAAACCTCAAACTGCCATTTTGGCTCTGTAAGTGCCCTTGTTTTCTTGAAATTTGAACATAGGACAAATAGGTGAGCACTGGCTCAGATGTAGCAAGAGAGAGGTTATTTTTATAGGAATTCTCCACTGAAAGGTTAGTTAATCATAGGACTGGACTTCCAAAGAGAATTTTAAGAATAACTTCTAAATAGTAAGTTAAAAAAATCGTGTTGTTTGAGTTTGGTGTAAACTTATCTGGGGTTGCATTGGATACTTGTTTAAAGTTATTTCTTCACTAGTCTATTATTAGCCAAACCCGATGAGGTCATTTGTTGATTTCTTGGCAGGATCAAAGGAACACATTTATTTAAGGTAGATTATGTGTCTGCTCTCACTCAGAATTAACTAGATATGAGTCAATGCAAGTCAACAGCAAGTCATTGCACTTTAATCAGTTTGACATTTACTCTTTTTAATGATATCTTGACCATCCTTTTCAGTGAAATGATCAAATGATTCAGAAATGTTTTTCTAATTGTATAGGCCATCATTAACACTGTTATTTACTCTTGGTGGGGGGTTGAAGTGTCCTTTTGAAATAAAAATTAAGGACTATTTTGACCTAGTTCTTTAAAATAAGTAACACTTTTATGCCAGGACACTGGTTGATATGTAGACCACAGACAGAAATATTCACCAACTGTCAAAAGAGGCTTAGAGGTTATTTCCACTTTAAGATGTCTACAATTCACTAGGTTAGACAAAGATACATAAACATGAAGCAAGTGACTTTTTCCCTTAAAATGCTTTAAAAATTGCTTTAGCTTTAAAAAATTGCATTTGCCTCTTAAAAACTTCGAGTTTGGACTTAGGAAATTCTGCCTTTTACTTACCTGTCTTGTTAACTGGTCAGAAATATTGAAAATACATACTTAATGTATCATGGATGGCAGAAAACACATATGACTAAAATGACAGCTGCTTGAAATAGAAAAGGCAATAAAATGACTTTGTACTTTTATGACACATTTATAGGCTGGTAATAAAGCTCCTTCCTAATCTCATTCTCTCATCACAGCACCCAAATGATTTGTGTAATAATTATTTAATCTATCTTTTTAAACAATGGAAAAGCCAGAAGATGAACCTAACGACCCAGCATTCATTTTTATTGTTACCTGAATGCATACTCATAGTCATTTTGAAGAAAACCCTGGGTTTTTTAGTCCAATCCAAAACGCATGTCACTAAGTTCTCAGATCTTGTGACAATTGACAAAGAATAGCTAGAGTGTATTTTTTATACTAACTGATTTTAAACAATGCTGAGAATTGGTTGCTTATATAGGGTAGTTAAATTAAAACACAGAGATAAGCCTTTTTAACTGAATACTTGGAAGCACCCCATTCCAAATTAGTCATGTAATATTTTGAGAAAGGAAATATACTTACGTGCACTGAGTGCCTGCTCTGGGCCAAACACTGTCATGTATGTAAACTTATTTAACAGCAACTTCACAACAACATTGTGCGGTAGTTATTTTTATCACTCTTTTTATAGAGGAAGAAACCCAACCTCAGAGATGTTAAGGAGCTTCTCCAGTGACACACCAGCTACTCAGTGGCAGAGCCAATATTCAAATGTACATCTGCCTGGTTCTAACTACCACATTACATAGCTTTTAAATAAACGTGGAGAATATGTTGGATAATAGTGGTTATATTGTAATACATTGGAGTAAATCTGTATAATACCATTCATCAAGGTAAAGTATGTGTTTAGTTTGTTAAATTGCTTTATTTAAGCTGCTGGAATAAATTAAATGCATGAATCATATCAGAATGTACAGAATCGAGTTTATTATATTCATGCTATTTTATAAATTATAGTAATGATTTTCATATAGGAACAATCTACACAACTAATGGAAAAAATAAAGTTATTTGCACTCACACATTGATAAAATTATGGGTTTTAAAGCTGGAATTTCTATCTTCTACAACCTCATACATAAAATAAGCCAACTACCAAAACTGAAAAATGATATTGCTTCAGATTTGAACTATCTGTTGCTAGGTGTGAGGATTGTTAAAGATATTCTGATGCAAATTACTCTCTAAAAAGAGGACTTAAATTAAATATGTTTAATTGTGTAATATACTTTTGGCTTTAGGGTGTAATACAATTATTTCACTGCAATTTAATATTGACATATTTCTGCTGGAGAAAGAGGCCAATTACTATGGAAAGCAATTGTATCATTCTACATGTGTAGAAATCTTACAATGTAATTGCATTCCTGTTATTTTGCTACTAATCATTTATGAATGTTTTTATTTTTTTTCACTTTCAATTTAAATGACACTTTTTTTTGCAGACTTATAGAAAGAATAGCCTAAACTTAGAAATGTATTTATTAGAAATAGTAACTATGCCAGAAAGTGCAGCAAAATAAGTTCCTATTTCTTTACCAGATGAATCAGTGCTAAGTACCTATGATAACCCTTGAAGTCCATATGACCTTGTAGTTCTGTAACCTCTCTGAGGCCATAGCTTTCCTTTCTTATCTATGAAATGGGATAATAACTATGACTCTGGGCTGCTATGATAACTACACAATATAGTGTACAAGAGGGTAATGAACAGTGCCTAGCAATGAGTAGCTATCAAATTATTACGGAATCAATTAATGTTTGTGCATATAATTTAGCATTTTTGAAATATGATTTAGGAATGTCTTAAAATCTGATGCAGAAATTGATTTTTAAAATGAATGAACCCTCAATTACACTGCAGCTGTTTATCAGATCCCTTTGATAGCTTCCCCAACATTGATAAAAATGACATAGACCTCTTAAGAGCATGCCTCCTTTACCACATCTTACCCTATACTTTCCCTCTTCTGTTTCACTAGTTTCCCTCTCAAAGCAGAGCGTTTTGATATGGCTCTTTGACATGACTTTTTTGATGGAGCATATTGACATAACCACATCTAAATAATACTTTCAAATATAAAATCACTGTTTTTTTTCCTTCCAAGGATTGTATATCATATCAAACATTACTGAACCTAGTTCTATCTCTACCACTCAGACTGCATGGCTCTTTCTCTTCCTGCTTTACTCGTATTTAAATTGTTTGATATTTTTCATTAAAATATATTGCTTTTATAGTCATAAAAAAGAGAACTATTTTAAAAATGCATACAATTGAGTTAACCTCCAAGGGAGAGGGGTGGTTTTGTCTTCCAAAACCATGATTATAAGAGTGCTACCATATAATGTATGTATACCACTGTGGAAATTGTTAGAAGAATTATTCTCATCCATCATCCCCAGTGTCTTATGGGGTTAGTGAAATCAAGAAACCTACCAAAAAACAAATAGCCATTTAAAAAACGTATTCTACTGGAAAACAGGACAAATTCCATGATTACAAGGCTAAATCTGTATATCACTAGAGATTAAGTATGACCATTGTAACTTTAAGAGATCATCCAATTTGAAATGGTGACCATTCAGCAAACAAAATGAATTATGACTGATACTCCGTTGTGAGAAGAGCATGTGTGATAAGCACGTGGCTCCTAGTTTTATGTCATGTGGATGCCAGATGGTGCCGAAGGCCAACCTCATCTTTTACTCTATTTGTGAGCTTCTTGTCATTTAATACTCTTCCGGCATGTAGATCAGGGATGGGGTGAGGCTCAAAGACAGGCTGAGGAATACTGCTTCACATATTGCTTGCTTTCAAATAATCTGAATATTTAATAATTTTGTTGGTTAATTTTGTTGGTTAAACCTTGTCACATTATTAAAATATAAGGTACCCACTTCTTTTCTTTTCAATATTCTTGTCTCCTCTCTCTACCAAAGTAGCAAGTGGTTGATAGTTGTGCTACAGGTCGGGGTTGGTAGGTGGGGATGGAGTGGAGAATGATGTATGCAGTTGGTATAAAAGGCTGGGCATCATTTTCCTTGATTTTTTAAAAATTTTGATTCCCTGCTTCTGTGTCATAAAACAAGTAAAAATTATAAAATTGTATAGCTAAAGAACTGTAAGATATTGCTAAATAATAAAGAATATTAAAATGTGCTTTCAAAGTAAAAATTAATCTCTATTCAAAGTGAATGCCTTGGAAAATGCAGTGGAAAGGCCAGAACATCTGCAAGAAATACAGATGAGAGAGATTTGGAGAGATATTTGTGTTAAAAAACAGGCCCTATTTTTGCAAGCAACCTGCATGACTATAGTTATATAGTAACAGACAAAGATTTGAGTGAGTAGAATGATAATAGAAAATACCAATACATGTATATGTATAACTGAATCACTTTGATGTGCACCTGAAGTTAACACAACATTGTAAATCAACTATACTCCAATAAAAAGAAAGAAAAGAAAATACCAATATGGAACAAGCTGGTGATATACTTTATAAGACTACATTGGTGGTGGCATATCCAGTACAACAGGCAGATGTTAAAATAGTGTCAATAATTATGCATTTGTTGAGGATCTATGAGCAGTGTGTTTTTATAATATAATGGATGCAGGCATTTTGGTTCTTGCCTTTAGACAACTTTCAGCCTAGAGGGGACCATATGACACTGTAAAGAAGAACAATTTTTTAAACGTTGCTCAGACAGATATTTAAATATTGTTAGTGCATAGAATTGTTATTATCCAGATTAATCCAGAAAAGATCTCTGATCCAAGTGAACCTTAAGAGGAAATTTCTAGGAAAGGGTTTTGTTACTCGTACTTTTGAATCAGAGGTATTGAAGACTGCTCAAGGAACCCTGCAATCTATATTATCTTCTAAGTCCAGAGTGAAAGAGTGCTATCATAAGAAGAAGTTCATGAAGAAAGACTGTTGGAGGCTTTGGTTGGGTTTAGTACATGCTGATTTTATGGTAACAGTATGTCATCAACTGGTGCTATAAAGATTATTACTCACTACTCACACAATTAGAAGATAGCAACCATTCATTTCCATTTTGATCATCTTCATTTTTTTCTAGGATATTTATAGCTTGTAAAATAGGATAACCTGATTAAATTTAGTCCCTTGAATCACAAGGAATTCTAGATTATTTCCTTTTTAATTCTGGGAGAACTTAAGCCATCTGTTGCCTTGAAGCAGAGAGATTTAGTAATCAGGCACAGCAGTAAGAAGGTATTTGTCTAGGGATGCTATTAATTAACAAACTTGGAAAGCATTCTGCATTTCTTACCTTAAAGTCAAAGCACCCCTAACAAGTACTTTGGACACTTAGATGAGAAAATCTGTCTTGGGTCAGATGCTCTTTATGTTCTGCTTTGGGTAGTGCAGGAGAAAATGTGAATAGAAGGTGTTAGATCCATTACCATGAAGAGAAAAAGCACTAAATGACAAAAATTGTTGATTCTGAGATCCCAGAGAAGTGTGCATTTAGAAAACCCCAATATTTCTAAATAAGTATTATGATATTTTCATATAATCCTTTTTCACGTAAAAGTAACTCTCCTGGTGTTCCTTCTAATTAACTACTAAATTTAAATTGGAAAATTTGTGCAAAAAATTTTGAGGGAATTAGAGAACATTTTTTGTTCCTTTTTAAATCAACTTTATTTAGGTATAATTACCATACAATAAAATGCACTCATCTTAAGTACATACATTAATGAGTTTTGATGAATATATATACCCATAAAATCACCACCACTGCTCAAGACTTAGGATAGATTTCTTTCTTTCTTTTTTTTTTTTGCCCCCTCCTGGTCAATTCTGCGCTATCCCCAGTCTCAGAGAATCACTGATCTGCCTTCTGTCACCATAGATTAAATTTGCCTTTTCTAGAATTTCACATTACTGTAATCATATAGTATTTACTCTTCTGTATATGACTTCTTTCACTTAGAATGAGGGGTTTTTTGGGTTTGTTTTTCCATCTTTACTGAGGTATAATTGACAAATAAAAAATTGTGTATGTTTAAGGTGTACACCTTGATGTTTGATACATGTCTACATTGTGAAATAGTCAGCACAGTCAAACTATTTAACATACCTATCACCTCACAAAGTTACCGTTTTCCCTCCCCTCCTTCCTTTCTCCCTCCTCCCTTCCCTTCCTTCCTTCCTTTCTGTGAGAATACTTAAGAGCTTCCCTCTAGGCAAATTTCAAGTATTCATTACAGTATTGTTAAGTATATTCACCTTGCTGCACGTTAGATCTTGAGACCTTATTCATTTTCCATAACTGAAACTTTGTACCTTTTGACCAACATCACCCATTTCCTCCTCCCCCTAGCCCCTGACAACCACCGTTCTACTCTTTGCTTCTATGAGTTCAACTATTCAGATTCCACGTAAGTGCGATTATGCAGTATTTGTCTTTCTGTGTCTGGCTTGTTTCACTTAGCCTAAAGTCCTCCAGGTTCATCCGTGTTGTTGCAAATGGCAGAATTTTCTTCTTTTTAAAAGCAGAATAATATTCCACTGTATATATATGTTTTATATACCACATTTTCTTTATCCATTCATCCATCAACACTTACGTTGTTTCCATATTTTTGAATAGCATGAACAATGCTGCAGTGAACATAGGAGTGCAGGTATCTCTTTGAGATCCTGATTTCTTTTCTTTGGATTTATACCCAGAAGTGGGATTGTTGGATCACAGAGTAGTTCTATTTTTAATATTTTGAGGAACCTTCACACTATCTTCAAAAATGGTCGTACCAATTTACATTCCTATCAGCAGAGTACAAGGGTTCTGTTCCGTTTTCTCCACATCCTTGCCAGTACTTATCCCTTGTTTTTTTTGATAATAGCCATCCTAAGAGGTGTGAGGTGATATCTTACTGAGATTTAGATTTAGATTTCCCTGGTGATTAGTGATGTTGAGCACTTTTTCGTGTAACTGTTGGCCATTTGTATATCTTCTCTGGAGAAGTGTCTATACTCAGATCCTTTTCCCATTTTTCAGTCAGGTTTTTGTTTTTGCTATTGAGCTGTATGAGTTTTTGTATATATTTTGGATACTAACCCCTTATCAGATAGATGGTTTGCAAATACCTTCTCCCATTCCGTAGGTTGCCTTTTCATTTTTTTGAGTTTCTGTCCTCAAATGCCTCCAGGGTACATAAGTAAATCAAAAATATCCAGTCTAGACTTTGACATCAGGCAGACTAGCATTTGAGTCCCAGCTCTTCCATTTACTACCTTGTTACTTTTGCAATTTATTTAACCGCTCTAAAGCATTGCTTTATTAACTCAGAATTAATGATAGTACTTTATGGATATATTATTATTGCTAGGATTGAATGAGTTAATGTATATAAAGTGCTTTTAAATAATGACTGCCACATAGACGTTTCCCACAAATGTTAGTCCTTCTCTTCTGTTCCCCTAAGAATTGACTTTATTCTTGAATAAACTTCTATACATCCCATCCTTCCCCAGTCCAAACTATCCTGTATACTACAACCACAGCAATCTCCTAAAAACAGCTTTTGGATCCTGTTGTGCCCTGCCACACAGTGTCCAATGGTGTTGTATTATCTACTGGGTAAAGTTCAAACTTCTTAGCTCAAAATTCAAGGTCCTCCACAATCTGACCCCAGCTGTTTCCTCCCTACCACTCTACGTGAACATTTTACTCAAGCTCAATTAGTAGACCCCAGGGTTTCTTCAGTAGGTCAGAGCGCTTGTTGTTTAAGGATAGGGAGGTTTGGTATTGCAGGGGTGGATGGTGGTGTGATGATGGAAGTGCTGATAGCAGTTCAAAGAGGGGAGGGCAGGATTGAAAAAAATTTTCTCTTTTTCTCTCTGCTCCCCTCTCCCAGTAAAATATCCTTTTATGAAGTACGTCCAGGTTATCTCAGCTAGGGAGTGTTACTTTAAAAGACCAGGTACTGAGCACCAACTCTGTGTGTAAGATATTACCTTAGAAATGAGGACCAAAGTGACCTGAGAGTTCATCACAAACAGGAGACACATATGAAAACAATTTTTACAAATTTTACAAATTGTAATATGATGTGGTACTACCCTTCTCTGTGTGCGTGTGTGTGTGTGTGTGTGTGTGTGTGTGTGTGTATCCTTGTGTATGTCTTCTATAGAAACACAGAGGGAGATGTGGCAAATGGATGTAGGTAATCATTCACTAAGAAAGTAACATTTGAGTGTGAACTTGAGGTATGTAAAATTTCAAGGTGAACAAGAGCACTGAGGACATTTGAGACAGAGGGAACAGAAGATGCAGAAGGATTGAGGATATGAAAGGGTTCTGTGTGTCCAGGGAATCACAGAGTCTAATGAGGTTTCAGTATAGAATTGGGGTGAGGAGGGAGTGGAAAATAATGAGAAATGAGGCTCTGAAGGTAGATTAGAGCCAGTTTGTGGATCATATTACAGTAATAATTGCAATTATAATTTATTGAACACCTGCTGTGTGTTAAATGCTGTATATACATTGCCTTTTCCAAAGATTTCTATCAGCCATATGAGATATAAGGAATATTATTATCCCCATTTTATAGTTGAGGAAACTGAGGCAGAAAATAAGTAGTTGCCCAAGATTACCAACTGGAAAAGGCAGAGCTAAGACTCAAACCTAGGTGTGAATGACCGCAGAGTCCATGAACATGAATGAATGAGGCAGTGACGTTAGCAACATGGATATAGAGCAGGGGGAGTTGCATCCTCTGAGGCATCCTATGAGGTAGAAAGATAGTGTTGATGTGGCTTGGTAATTGGCTTGATGTAGAGGGATAAAGTAGAGTGAGGCATTCAGGATGATTCTAAGGTTTCTACCTGGGGAGATGTGGTTTTGGGGACATGGTAAACCCATTTGCATTAGGAGGGAGAGGAGTGGTGGGAAGTATTCATGAATTTGGATTTGGATGTTTCATAAACTTCAGGATCTTCCAGGGGATTGAAGCTGGTCACTAGAGATTTATAAATACACATGGAGAGATCTTGACTGGATATACAGATCTAGAACATCAGTATATTGGCAACAATAGGAGTTTAGTGTAAAAGAGTGGAGCACCAAGGATAGAATGCTCCTTCCTTTGAAAATTGTTTACATTTTCCTTGCTAAATAGCATAAGCTTCCTAGTGTTATATAGAGTTTTGTTTTAAATCTGTCTGATGTCTGTGGATTATCAGCTACTCGAGGACCGAGACTGTTCTGATTAATTTCTGCACGCATTTAGCAGAGAGCCTTGTGCATAGTGTGAATTCATTATAGTGGATTGCCTTGGAACATGAGATGGTGTTGCAGATAGGACTCTGAGAAACCATAAAAGAGGGGCTTTGGGTGAGAGCTGTGCATCGGGAGCAATGGAATCGAGGAGAAAGTGTCTACTGCTCCAGTCTTACCAAGGGTTGGGCTACTTCCCTCATTTAAAGGTGGAAATATAGTCATTTCCAAAAGTATTAATTTTGTGTTTTGTTAAGTAAATATTCTCAGGCTTGATATTTGATAGAATTTAATGGAGGCAAAGAGAAGTCTTCATTTTGAATTTTCACATTGTGAAGAAAACTTCCGTAAAATTTTGACAAACTGAGTAAATGGCAAACTGAGTTTTTTTTTTAAATTGAAGTATAGTTGACTTAAAATATTGTGTTAGTTTCAGGTGTACAACAAAGTGATTCGGATATATATATATATATATATATATATTCTTTTTTTTATTCTTTTCCATTATAGGTTATTACAAGATATTGAACAAACTGAGTTTTTGTTTTAAAATTTAGGAATAATATTTCAACTATGCCTCACAATGCAACTGTTTAAATGAACTATTCACTGGTTATTCTGGGATTTGAGAAGACTCAGGGCACCGAATAAAAGCCGACTATTGTTATTTCATTGTTGCTAAAAGACAAAATCAATACTTGATTACTCTGAATTAGTACATGCAGCCATGCAAATCTTTAACCTCAGATTAACTAAATGTAGGACCATGACCCAACCTACAACGGTAACATTTAGAAATAGAGAATTAACTGATGCAGAGCCCATTTGGAAAGCATGCAGCTGCACTGATGCCGAAGTCTTAATAGTTTTCTATCATTCTGTCTGAAGCAGAACGTTAACTAATTGGCATTTCTGTGCTCCTTCCCCTTCTCCCTGTCCCTACTACCCATTTTATTTTTTTAAGATATTTTTTGGTGTAGACCAATTTTAAAGTCTTTATTGAATTTGTTACGATATTGCTTCTGTTTCATGTTTTGGTTTTTTGGCCGCGAGGCATGTGGGATCTTAGCTCCCCGACCAGGGATGGAAACCACACCCTGTGCATTGGAAGGCGAAGCCTTAACCACTGGACCGCCAGGGTAGTCCCCACTACTACCCATTTTATAACACAGCTCATAAATGAGATCTTCCTATCCCCAGTGGTATTTTGCATCATAGTAAAGGTTGTTTCCTTTCTTAATATCCCAGATAGTTTTACAAATTGCCATTTCTCATGTCCTGAAATATTCATTAAATCATCCAAACTTTAACAATTGTGTATTGAGTACCTGCTATGTGTCAGGTACTATAGTAGTACTCTAGGCATTGGAGCTGTCGTGGTGAGCAAAACTGGCAAGGATCCTGACTGTACATTCTGTAATGAGACAGAAAGGTAATAGACAAACAAATACGTAAGTAAACGAGGTAATTTCAGATTAGTGTCATGTAGACAATAGAACAAGATAACGGGATTGAATGATTTGGTGGTGGTGGTATTGGAGAGCTGGGAAACATCAACTAAGATTGTTGTCAGAGAAGCCCCCCCCACCCCCGAGGAGGTGACATTTGGGCTGAAACCTGAATGGGGGGAAGGACTCGGCCAGGCAAAGATATAGGACATATAGGAGAAGAGGGTCGCAGATGGGAGGAAGAGCAGGTGCGCAGACTCCAGGCTGGGAATGAGTTGGCAGGTCTAAATAACCTAAAGAAGGTCAGTGTGGACAGAGCTAGTGATGGGGTGGGGGGGGAGTGAGTATATGAGGTGATGTTGGAGAAGCAGGTGGAGTCTAGGTCACTTGGGGCCTCAAGGGCTATGCAGCTTGGGTTTGATTCCAAGGACAGTGGGGAGTCCACACTGGGTTTACCAGTCCGGCTTCTGAGATTTGCCTTTGGGCCCCTTGTGTCCCCTCATCCTGCTTCTTGCTATAGTGAATGATACCTGTTTTTCAGTGTCCCAGAGGAATGCTCAGATCTCCGGTATTCTAGAACCATCCATTCTATGCTGTCACTGCCCCTCCCTAATTTCACCCCTGCCCTGGCTCAGAGTGGGAACCCCTCATTGTTCTCAACAGAAGGGTGCAGCCAGCACTGGGGGACCAGATCAGAAAAAGAACCCCCCCCCCCCCCAAGATGGAAGGCAACGTGAATCTTCCTGGAGTAGGTCAGTGCCCCTTCTTGCAGCTGAACCTCAAGACAGAGGAGTAAAGGTGCAGCTGTGGCGGGGAGAGACCCTGCAGCCAGCATCAGTCATTTCAGCATGTGCTTCGTGAGGAGACAGCAGGAGGATGGAAGCTTTGGGTGTCTAATAAGGAATTTGGAAAAAGGTGTTAGAGACTGAGATTTCTCTACATGTCTAAGGCACAGAGACTACGTGTGGTGGCTTTGAGTCCTTAGAAAAGCTGTCTCTATAGTGCAGTAAGGACTTTTTTTTTTGGTTCCACCAGAGTGGGGATAATATTGCCTACTGAATTCTCCAAGCCCCTTTCTCAGATTCTATGCCCACCAAACTGCCTTCTTATTGTTAAAAGCAACTTCTATTTGTACCATGCTCACAAATATTGCCATATATGCAATCTAGTTTAGTCATCAAACCAATCCTATAAGGTAGGGTTTATGATATGTCAAAGATTATGAAGTTAAAACTCATAGAAAGTACCCCCAAGAAAATATCAATCTTTACATAAAATGTAGGGAAATGAACAAAAATTGTGGTGAATATCCTGGAAATAGAGCCAAGAGGATACTTTTTATGGATTAGATGTGGAAGATGAATAATATAGCTGCTTTGCCATTGTTACAGACAGAGAAATTGAATTAGTTAGGGTTAGTCTATAGTTCTTGCTAGAAAGCAGTTATTAATTCTTCCAACACATTGTTGTGTTTAGGTTTCCGACAATTAAAATAAAAACTTTTAGGAAGGCTTTTCTCTTTTTTTTTCCTTTCTAGTTATTTCATCCTTGGGGTAGCTCTAGATTAAGTCGTCCAATTGTAAGTATTCTGCTTGCTTATAAGTACTCTGTTTACTAATGTAAAACTTTCTTTTTTAATGTGAGGAAATTGGTTGTTTCCCTTAGTGGGTTGATATGGTTGAGGATGGAGGGAATTGGATCTTTGAAGAAGCTCTTACTAATGAAGAGCACACTTCAGCTACACAGTGACAAATTGGGTCCAACGAGGTCCGGAATTTTGTGAAGGACATTTGACAATATCTTAAATGAAGGATGGAGTTAGAGATAGATCTTAGTTTCCCTAGGCTTTTGTAATCAGTGATGTGCTACATGTAAATCACTTCCCTTTCAGAGTTGTTGGTCTTAGGGAAAAGTTTTGGAAGTAACTGAGAAAGAGCAATTGAACTCAGATTTACAGACCTCGTACAATGTGCCAGGAACTGTTACAAGATTTTTCTAAATATTATCCCATCCACTTTCCACAAAAACACTGGGAGGAAATGTAAAGCCCTCTTAACAGGTGAAAGGATGCCACTCACCCTTAAAGAGTTTAAGTAACTTGCTCAAGGGACAAAGCTGGTAAGTGGCAGATTCCTGATTCAAACCACAGCCTACCTTCTCTTTACACTACAGCCCTTGTGATGACATGAATGAACTGCCTTATTTAAAATTGCTGGTTTATTTGTAGTTTTAAATGTGCATCATAACGAAGCTTCTGACTGTAAGTCAGTCTTAATTTTACATTAAGCAAGCAAGATTGACCTCCCTAACTCTGGAAATAATTAGATGGTTGAATTATGGAAAGATACTTTATGGAACCACCCTATATGATACTTCATTTTGCTGTCAAGTTTAGGAGAGCAATTCCTCTTAATATCACAGTTTGGGGCTATGTGATTAGCTTTTTCTTGGGATTGTCAAAAATATCTAAAGGGTTGTATGAAAACAGAGCCCTAAAAATATGAACAATTGCACCATGGGCCAAAGAGAACTCCAAACACTAGCCAGCATGGGAACCAAGGCACCTGATTATGTACTGAGGTATCATTAAGACCTGAAGTGTTAGCTCCAAATGAGAACAAAATGGGACTAGAAATGTTCACAGCTTTCATGATGAATTTATAATATTGAAACCAAATTAACTTGGGGTACCATTTTACAATACGTATGTCAAAAAGAAAATTACTAGAGCTGGGAGAATCTAAGAAAAACCAATAAGAACTAAAATGGAGGGCTTCCCTGGTGGTGCAGTGGTTAAGAATCTGCCTGCCAATGCAGGGGACGCGGGTTCGAGCCCTGGTCCAGGAAGATCCCACATGTGGCAGAGCAAATAAGCCCTTGTGCCACAACTACTAAGCCTGTGCTCTAGAACCTGTGAGCCACAACTACTGAAGCCTGCACGCCTAGAGCCTGTGCTCTGCAACAAGAGAAGCCACAGCAATGAGAAGCCCGTGCACCACAATGAAGAGTAGTCCCCGCTCGCCACAACTAGAGAAAGCCCGCGTGCAGCAGCAAAGGACCCAGTGCATGTGGTGTGATGAATTGGGAGATTGGGATTGACATGTATACACTGATGTGTATAAAATGGATGACTAATAAGAAAATAAATAAACATTTAAAAAATAATAATAAAAAATAAATAAAATATGACACACACAAGACCCAATGCAGCCAAAAAATAAAATAAATAAATTAAAAAAAACTAAAATGGAAAATCTTTATATTTGGATTTTTAAAAATTAAGAATATATAAATTCAACACACACACTTACCTTT
This sequence comes from Leucopleurus acutus, assembly GCF_964270905.1. Taxonomy (NCBI): domain Eukaryota; kingdom Metazoa; phylum Chordata; class Mammalia; order Artiodactyla; family Delphinidae; genus Leucopleurus; species Leucopleurus acutus. Next base: position 107,701,531 of record NC_139148.1, on the reverse strand, counting down.
TGCATTATAGTTTAAAAATTTTTGATTACAAAGGAAAATATGTATGCAATGTCAAGTCTGCTACCTCAACAAGAATAATTTATTGAGAGTCAAAATGTGGGATTTAAAAATCATTTCAGATTAGAATTATTTTCATCATGACATTTGTTAGTTTGTTTCTTATACTTCAGCAGAAACTTCCTCACTGTTTTGGCTTAAGTTTCCATCTCCAGGACATGATCTTGCAAGATCAGCTGTCACCCTTATCTCTTGGTGACTGGGTACTGAGATGGGACATTATGAACTTGATCTGACAACTTAATAAGATGTAATAAGACCTGAAATAGGGGCAGTGCCCTCTCAGCTGAGAAGATCTAGATAGGTACAGAATCTTTTCAAGGGTATGTCTAACTAAATTCCCTTTAAGACTTCCCTTTAAAGCATTAAATGTCTTTTCCTGTTTCAAACTAGAATGTGATCAGTTGGAATATTGGCGAGGAACAGGTCATTAGCAAAAACTCCAATGAAGACAGTTGGCTTTGGGTTTGATTTTCCTGTTTTTGCGGTTAGCTTAGCACCAGATGGTGCCCTCGTGAGTTCTGTATAAATAATACAATCATAGGGTTGAGTGATTCTCTACCAGTCACAGACTCAAGCAGAAAATAGCACTTGTCTTTCCACACAAGCCCGTGTAGATTCTCTTATTGCAGAATTGTTCTTATGCAGCTCTAACCCTCAAGTTGTTGTTATGGTTGATGTTTTTTTTTTTTCCTATTTCTTTATTGGACAAGCAAGCAGCCAAATCCTCACTGTGACCCAGAGGGAAGGGCTACTGATTTGAGGCTCTTTAGCTGATACATCCATCCGTTGCAGAGAGGAGGAGAGGCAAAGAAGCAAAAATCTCTGCATTTCCTCTATTGTTCCTGAAAAGGAAGAGTGGCCCCAATACTCCCTTGACAGTTGGTGCACATTAGGAGGTGAACTGGCTTTGCTTACAGAAGCCCTGTGGCAACCCCCTTACAGGCTTTCAAGGTCCAGCTCAAGTGCCAACTCCAGCCCATGATGCTCAGTGATCTTTCCTCTTTCTCTAGGTTCATATGACAGTTACAGTTTGTTCCTGAAGATCTAGCTCTTCATTAGGTACTCTTTGGTATACTTTCCCTGCACTTCTCCTTTTGGATATGTCATATCTCACCTGCAGGATTCTAAGTTGCTCAAATCTATTTTCTTACAACCTGAACTACTTAGCACAGAATTGGGCATTTAATAAACTGTTGTTGAATTGATGACACATATGTGGGTCACAGCTCCCACGCACTGGAGCACAGTTTTAATGGTCAGTACCCCACTCAATGAGCAGAGTTCATCCATTGTGACACAAAGGATTCTAGTTAATTAAGAGTGATAGAGAAAAAATGAAAAACCTCCCCCACTTTTCCCCTTTCACTTTACTGTCCTGAAGATTTGACCCATATAGTAACAAACCACAGAAAAGGTGATGTAGCACACTGGGGGAAATAGGCAGAATCACTAAGAACCTTTCCTCTTTTGAAAGCTGCCTGTATTTTTACTTTGGAAGCACAAATAACCATACAATGTGTCCAACATTCACAGAGACCTGCAATAAAATTGACACACTCAAGTGTTTTCCTGAGCTTGGGGCTCCATTTCCAAGTCTTTGTTACTTCCTGTGTATTAGATGTTTTGGGTGACCTCAAAAAGGTGCTTAGGAATTCAGATCAGACTATTTAAACTATTAATTTATTAATTACATACCTAAATAACTTATTTCACATATTTCCCAAAATATTTTATGGTCTGCAGCAGAGTTTTCAAAGTGTGTCCTATGGAATATTAGTATTTCATGAGATATGAATAGATGCTTCCTGAAAAAATAACTGCTCGCTTGGTTGCTAGGAGAAATGTGACATACTCTGCCTCTTGGAGCATCACATAGCATATTAAAGGCTCCAAAGAGTCTTGCAGCAAAAAGATCTGTTTAATTTGTTTAACTTGGCATTTAGCAAACATATTTGATCTTAGGAAGAGAAATAACATTTAGTGAGTATTCTGTGTCAGGTATATATTAGCTTATCGAATTTTCACAATAAGACTCTAAATTAGGTATTACTATCTATATTTAAAGATAGGGAACTGAGGTTCCGCTATGTTAAATGATTTGTTCCAGATCAAACAGTGACAGAGTCTTGTATAGTGGGTTTTCATGTTTGACTCTGCCAGCAATTAGCTATGTACGACCGTTTTGGACAAATCAGTCAATCTTGCCTTAATTTCCTTATCTATGAGTCACATCAAAATAATGATGTTGGTTTAAAGATGAAAGGAATTGAATTTATATTACCATATTTTGACAAAAAGTGCCACACAAGTAGCATTTGTACTTTACAAAAATAGGAGGAGAAGGAGGAAGAAGAGGGCAACAACTAGTCCCAGGAAACATGTTCACTCATAACATATAATGCTAAGTGCTGACTTTTAAGAACACACACACACACACACACACACACACACACACACACACACACACACACACAAATAGTTGCATCTGCCCTGAATGTTTACCAGAGCACATATATTTCCATTTTGTAAATGCTGTAAATTTTTGGTATAGATTCTCAGATTCACGGATTGATCAAATTGGGTAGTACAGCATTAAAGCACCCAGTGGTACCGTTTTGAAATGTTAAGACTAGAAATACATTATGACTAGATATTGGAACTTTGATCCTTAACTGCAACTTTCTTTGCTTCTATGGCTTTAAGCCTCACTCTACCAATTCTACCGTATGGTACCTGATTCCTAGGACTCTATTGTCTCTCTTAATTTGTCAAGTTCACCATATGAGGTAAACTCATTTCTACTCAGCCTCTTGCAAGCTTAGTTTTGAATAATTTGGATGTAGATACATTTTCCCCCTAAATTTTGAGAGACTTTAAAAATGTGTTCCACCTGTAAATTCTACAGATAAATAAATAACACAATGTAACACATAATTCCAGTTCTCTCCAAACGTACTCCACATACTGACCTGAATGTGGTGATGGGTTTATGACAAAGAGGAAGGAGACTGCTAATTAGATGTCTACCTTGCCAAATTGGAAACTGATTTCCTTGTTACCTAAGTTGAACTGAATCCCGTTTCCAATCTAGAAGTAATTACCAAGGCAGCGCACAACTGAACTGAGGCAGACTGAATTTTGCATTCTGTATCCCTAAACTATCATTAGCTGGTATCATAAATATTGATATATAGTATAATACTCCACCAAGTTTATTAAAAGAATAATTTAAAAGTCCATGGTGGTTTTATCATCCGGGGTTCTACCATTCTCAAAAGTGTGGTGTTTCCGTGGTTTTCCTAGATTTTTGTATTTATGAGTTGTTTATGGCTCTGACATTACTTTATGCCAGAATTCATTAACCTTTAAAAAGTTTCTGATATGATTAGGCACTATTGTCACCTCTGGTTTCTAGACACACAGAATACATCCTGAAAAGAGGAGATGGAACTGATAGCATTCAGATTCACTGAAAGCTGCTTTCTTTGGCCACTTGGTCTCTGAGGTATAGTGCCAGATGTACTGGAGAGGGCAGAACTGCCTTTGATGTGATGACATTCCAGGTCCTTTGTTAGAGCCTCAAATTACAAGCTTCATTCTCTGATAACTGTGATTTCTTGAAAGGTGTGCATCCGTATCTTTACTGTAAATAATAGAAGAAAAATAATGCCACTGTTTAAAGAATGGTTTCAATATATAAAAAAGGATAATTGCCATGGAATCTGTACATAGCCTAAACGAGCTTATACTCTGCTAAAAGCATTTCTCTAAAGGCAGCCGCATGGGTAGGGTAGATTAATGCTACCGTCTGGGTTCTGCTCAATAGAGCTTATGGGACTGAATGGGATGGACAATAAAAAACAAACAGACAGACATAAAAACAAAAACCTCTTTCACTCTTTTCTAAACCCTTTGGTCTTTATGCAGCTCAAAAGATGAAGCAAGTATCAGAAGTACTTCTTAACACTCATTAAATACTGAGCCTTCTGCTGCTAAGCAGTGACTTAGGAAGGACTGAGGTTGAAGTAAGATCTATGCTAATATTGATTCTGGCCTGAAATAAATGTTTATGTCCTTGAAGTAATTTGCTGGTGGTTGTTTATTCATTATTTTCTTTATATATTAAATAGAAAGTCCTTTGGTCTCCTTCAAGTTCTGGATGGGCTAATTAGCCATTTTGTAAACCAATATAGTACAGTATTTCATCTGGATAAATTAATTTATAGTCTTGCATTGAAATGTAATTAAAATGTTGCAACTAGTTTTTAGTCCCTAATCAGCAATTGCTGTTACTCTTTACATGAATTGGATGGTAAATTTCATTAGCTTGTTTTCCTGGGCAAAAGATAGTGTCTAATCACAGTCTCTGATCCACAGAGCTGCAGAACAAAACCTTGGCTTCAGCTTGCTAAGCAAAAGTTTTCCATGCCCTGTAAAGATATAGAGATGAAGATGCTCCTTTTTGCTTTGATAATATGTTTTTCATTTCCTTGATGCTTTCTTTAGGCTTGATAATCCCTACTTATGAACTTGAAAAGAAATAAGGCTATTTTTGGCCGCAATTTAAGCCAATATTCACTTATTTTGTTCTTCCTACATAAGTGTCAAGTACAATTACAATCAATCCATCAGTTTGTCTACCAGTGCGATTTAAAAGTAAATTTCAACATTAAAACTTATCCATTCACTCATTTATTCACTCATTTATTCATTTATTACTCATTTATTCACTCATTTATCCATTCACTCATTTATTCACTCATTTATTCACTCATTTATTCATTCATTTATTCACTCATTTATTGATCACATTGTTCAAGGCATTGTGCTAAATATACCTTATGATGCTTTTTGCAAACATAGCAGGACAATTTCTTAAGTTTAAAATTTGTAGTTAATAAAATTAAAAATTTTAAATATCAGATTTTTAGCAGAATGAGGCCAAATTGGTGGCAATATTTATCAGTAAGCATGGTATATTTTCAAAACTTTAATACTTAGTAACTGTGCAAAGAGCAACATATTTGCTGAATTAGTGACTTTTTTGGAAATTTAAATTGCTTGACTGGTAGCCTTTTAAGAAAACACTGACAGACTTTTCTGTAATGGTCTGTGTAATCATGTGATTTACATTGCTAAGCTTTTTTCCCAGGAAGGCACATTACCTCAGGATCAAAATAAGAAATACTGTACTATGTTTGTGTCACAGACCTCAATTTTAATACATTTAGTAAATAAAATTGAACAAATTAAAAATCAGTGAGGCTTTTGGGGTGTGAGAAGGTTATTTGGAATTTTTGGTAACAGGTCTTTGTACCTTAGGTGAGATTTAAAAAAATGCTTTTTGTTGCTTTACAACATTGTTTGAATTTGTAGAAATGGGGCTTTGTGATTGTTTCTACACACACACACACACACACACACACACACACACACACACACACACCAGTTGAGACCCCAGTTGAGAAAAGAAGGTTGGATTCAGTCAAAACTGGTAGACACAACATAATTAATGAATCCACTTGTCTAATTCAATGTATACCTTCCTGATTGGTTATGGTGTAGGCCAGCAAAATATTCTGGAGTTTGAGCTAGTTTACATTATACTGAAAGGGGTAAAGAAGGAACAGAAAATACCCTCTCACGTCAACTTGTTCTCAGGCATTAGGTCATAACTACCACTTGGTACCAGAAACCCAGTCTTCAGTAGGTAGGCCCAGATGAGGAACCAGCTTTCTAGTAGGAGGGTCGGGTAGTGGTGGTTGGTGAATGTGGAGACCGGACAGCCCTGGAGCACAGGGCCGCACTCTTCTATGGTGGCTGAGCACACGAAACACGGTGCCACTCTTTGTCCAGCTTTTCTGCGACTTACCGGGCTCTTGTTTTCACACTGCTGTCTCTTTTCACCAATCTTAATAATCCTTCTCCTAATATTTTACCATTAAGATAGTTGAAAAGATAGGCTTTTTTTTTTCTAAATGTCAGTGTGTATTTGTGCACATGTGTGTTTATCATGCAGCCTGAGTGATTGCATCTTAAATGTATTTTCTTTTAAGATTTTTTTTTTGATGTAGACCATTTTTAAAGTCTGTATTGAATTTGTTACAATATTGCTTCTGTTTTTTATGTTTTGGTTTTTTGGCCACGAGGCATGTGGGATCTTAGCTCCCCGACCAGGGATCAAACCCGCACCCCCTGCATTGGAAGGTGAAGTCTTAACCACTGGACGGCCAGGGAAGTCCCAAGATAGCCTTTCTGAAGCATGTGCTTGCTGGAGAAACTGTTTTTCCCATCACTCTGCTACTGTGGTAGTTCTCCAGAGAAATTTTCCTCACTAGATACTGTGCTCCAGGTGTCATAGGGAATTAGTGCTATGTATTAGGTCTAGTTAATCAGGTATCACAGACTTCCATGGTAGGAGGCAACCTTCTGGTCTTTAGGCCAACATTCATCTGATGTTTGGTTGTCTTCTGTTTTTAAAAAGAATCTCACAAGGAACTCATTGCCTCCTGAGACAGCCCTTATTCAGTGTTTCCTCAGGGGTATCCTCTTTAGTGGCAGTCCCAAGAGGTACTTTACAAAAAGAAGTGTTCCATGGTCAAATAAGTTTGAGAAGTAATGGTCACCATTTAGGCTCTGAGTATTCCTACAGGAAATAGACTTGTTTAAATTAACCTAGAGCTTCCCTCAACTGATTTGGTCATGAAACCTCTTTCTCCCATATAACATATTTTAATATCCATTCTACAGAAAATGCTTCAGTATATGTCTTTCTAGATAATACATATTTATTAAAGCAACTTAAAATTGCATTGACTTTTTGGACTCATATCAAGCTGACCTTAGACTCCTTGAGTCTTATTCTCTACTACAACTTGTTGTTCAGTCACATCTTCCTGTTTTGCTGCACTTGGCTTTTTGGATTCAAGTATTGGTCTTCTTTTTTACATTTCATCTTATTGGATCCAGCCCACCTCTCCAGCTTGCCTTTTTGGATCCTGACTGTGTCATCCCGTACATTCATCAGCAGTCTGAGATCTGTGCTATTCACTGATGTCATGAGCATGCCATCTACATCTTTACTCAAACTGTTGATTAGAAATGATGAACAGGACTGGGCAAGGTTGGTATCATTCCATAAACCATCACCCTTTGGTTCTGATTGCTAATTTCCCTAATCAGTAACAAATCCTTGAGAAGAGAATTTCCAGTTGCCCAGGCCTCTGGTCTTTGTGGTTTGCAAACCTTTTTTTTTTTCAAGAGGCAAATCATCTTTTCCTATTATTAGCTCTCCCAATTTTTTCCAGAGCAAAACTGGTAATAATTTTGTTTCTAAATATAGTGGCTCATCAACTCTTCATAAAGCCAATGCCACCTCTTTTCAGGAAGTAATGTTGGTCAAAATCCTGCTTTATTTTTGCAGAAAATATTTTTGGGAGGTCTTATAACACTGGGGTGTCTTTCTGTGCCTAGATAATTTAGTTGGTGTGGTTTCAGTATACTTGTATTGTAATTTTCTATCTGGAGGAATAGTCGTTTGAAATTGTATACACTAATTAGTGTAGTTTGTAAAATAATAGATATTTTTGAATGTGTGGGAGGTAAGGCTTTCAAATGCAGCATTTAAAAATAATTGCTCTTTAAATATCATTTCACTTAAAAGACATGTATTAATTAATTTTTCTTATAACTGCAGGTTTGGGGTGGTCTATTGTTATATTTATTTATTCATTTATTTTTGGCTGCGTCGGGTCTTAGTTGCGGCATGTGGGATCTTTCGTTGTAGCATGCGGGCTTAGTTGCCCTGCAGCTTGTGGGATCTTGGTTCCCCCACCAGGGATCGAACCCGCGTCTCCTGCATTGGAAGGCGGATTCTTAACCGCTGGACCACCGGGGAAGTCCCTGGGGGGGTGTCTACTTTAAGTAATCTCTGCACAAAGCAAAAAAAAAAAAAAAAAAAATCCAATGATTTCCCAAACTTGCCCCAAATATCCTATTTTTAATATAGTTTATTTATATTTGTGCAAGTATATTTGCAAAAGTTTAGCCCCAACTATTTATTTCCACCAAATCGAATCCTGGAGAAGAATTTTAGCATTGTGTGCAAATCACTAGGGTAGTAGTATTGAGATTTTGAATCTACTTTTCAATTTCAGAGCATTTTTATAAACCTCAAGTTTATAAACCTCAAGTTCTGAGACTGAAAACATGTGAGTTCATAATTGACACCATGCAATTTTCTAGCTGAGGTACCTGGAGTAAGTTATTTAATGTGTCTGAACCTCAGTTCTTCATTTATGAGATGAGGATGATGATGGATACTTACCTCATAGGATTGCTTTAAAGATTACATGAGGAGTATTTATAGAAAGCACTTACCACATTGCTTTACACACATTGAGAATTGGATGAGTGATAATCAATCTGTTAAGTTTCATCTATAAGCAAAACTCTTAAAATGTCCAGAAAAATTTGGCATATTATGTCAAAGTTTTATTTCCACAGCGCTCTGGCAATCAAAATGGTTATATTTCTCAAAAGTCTTCAATTTTCATGATGACTGTGGATTTATATTATCTGACTCACAGTCATACAACATGGCAGCATAGTTGGAATTCAGACTGTTCTAGACAGTCTATTTCATATAGCCACCATCCAATAATATCCAAAACATATCTCAATCACAGCACTTACCACAGTGCACTATTCAGTCTGTAGGAAAAAACAAAACAACACAAAACGACAGGCCCTTTCCATGGGGCATCTGACTAGTCTGAATTTGTCAAAGTGCAAATGGGCTTTTTTAAGTTAATTGAACTTTAGGACATGGTTCTGGATATTTTGTTTCCTTATCAAAGCCAGCTAGTTTGATTAAAATTTTTTCTGGGTATTTTTCATTTCTTAGGAACAGCCTAAGTTACAAAAATACAGCAGGGTGCATCATGGCTCAGAGTAAAATGTCTTTGGGTAGAGTAGACCCCTATTTAATATTAAAAGGACAATGAGGTTTGTCGATTGAAAAAAAAAAGCACAACCTAAAAGTTGAGAATGATGTTTTATTTGGGGCATTACTGAGGACTGTAAGCCTGGGATACAGCCATGTAGAGAGCCCTGAGAAACTGTTCAGTGAGGTGAGGGAGGAGCCAGAATTCGTAGGAGTTTTTGCTGAAAAAAAGCAACAACAAACAAACCATGCAGTTGGACATCAAAAGATTACTGCTAATCACAAAAAACAGACATCTCAAGTTAATAATTTTAGTGCTTTTCTACGGATGGGAAGAGGCAAGAGTCTGGGCTAATTGAAATTATTCCTTTGATAGAAACCTTAACTATCTAGCGCCAGTATCCTGTCTTTTTCCATCTTGAATTCCCTTCAGGGTGCACCAGGGGCAGGTGGCTTTATGGCCACATCCTTTGTTTACTGAAGTGGCTGGCGATATACAGTTTATTGATCACCAATCCTGTGAGGATGTGAAGACCTAAGGTGAAAATACCAGCCAACAGCCCAAGTCCTCTGGAGTGATAGCTCCAGAGAACAAATCCAATAGATGATTTTAGGCAGCCAGCAGGGCCTCACAGATGCTTGTGCGATTTGTTTTGTGTACAAGGATGCCCTACTGAGGGGACATGAATTTGGGTTGAAATTTAGTCTGCGCTCCACTCACTGTGGGCCCTTTGTAGTTGTTCTGCCTGGAGATGGTACCCTGTGGTAATTCCTCCAACTTGAGGGAGTGTCTTGTTCTATTTTGCACAAAGATATTTCTCCTCTCATGTGCCTCTGACTGTACCTTGAAGATATAGAACACTTTCATGGAGAACTTGTGCTATGGTAAGGGCTGAAAAGGCATAACCTGGTCCCTCTTGGTTTCTGTGATATTGTGATTTATAAGAAAAAAATATATTTGGTCATTTAGATGACCAAAATATATTTCTCATATATATTTGGCCATTATCCATGGTGTCTGGATCTCAGCTCCCCAAACCTTTGGAATTTCAAGTGTTGAGAGAGATTAAGGTGTTTTTTGTTATGTTAATAATTGCTTTTGGAAAAAGCCTAAGGGTGGGGGCTGGTTGCTGGTAGAGCCAACCTAGTGATTGAGGGTTGAAACTTTTATTTCCACCCCACCCTCCAACCTCCGGAGAGGGGAGAGGAGCTTGAGGTTGAATTAATGGACAATAGCCAATGATCTAACTGAACATTACTACGTTACGAAGCCTCCATAAAACCCGAACAGGCACTCTTCTGGTTTGGTGAACACGTGGAGATCTGGGGAGAATGGCGAGCTCCGAGAGGGAATGCAGGCTTCCTCGCCGTTTTCCACATACCTTGCCCTCTGCATCTCTCGCATCTGGCTGTTCCTGAGCTATATCCTTTCATAAGGAACCGGTAACATGGTAAGTAAAATGTTTCTCTGAGTTCTGTGAGCCGCTCTAGCAAATTAATCAAACCTGAGGAGGTGGTCATGGGAACCTCTGATTTATAACCAGTTGGTCAGAAGTACAGGTAAATAACCTGAACTTGCAACTTCACTCTGAAGTTGGGGGAGGGGGCGGCAGGGGGACAGTCTTGTGGGACTGAGCCTTTTACCTGTGCGGAATCTGATTCTGATCTCGGGTGGCCTCGGCCTGCAGCAGCTTGAAGCAGGATTTTGGTTCCCAGCCAGAGATTGAGTCAGGCCGTGGCAGTGAGAGCGCTGAATCCTAGCCACTAGACCAACAGGGACCAGTGGCCAGTGACAAGGCCCTGGCCCATCAGCTGTGTAGAAATGAATTTCAACATACAGATGGAAAGTAGTGAAACAAGTGTTTATTAGGAGGAAAAAGGGTACAAGTTGATAGACACTCGGGTGGACTCAGAGAGTCAAGCCCTTGTGGTAGTTTGAATCACTTTTATGGGGCATTTCTCTCGGGTTTCCTTTGGTCAGTCATCTTGCTTTGCCTGGTTCTGAGTCCATATTTGGTTTATCTCAGAGTCCTCCCATGTGTGTGCATGTGCATCATTTAGCCAAGATGGATTCTAGTGAAGAGGCCTATGGGTAGGTTGACATCACCTACTTTGGGTGGCATCCCCTCCCTTTTTGAGGTTCAGGGAGGCTTTCTGCACGTGTGTAGTCAGGAAGGTCTTGACTTCAGGAATGAGGAATAAGTGGTCTTTTATCTCTTATCTGGGCAGGGCTTAGCTTCTCCCGCCTCCTGTTATTGTCTTCATCTTGGAGTCTATCCACAGGGGATGAACTCCAGCTGCTCAGCCTGGGGCCCATCGAGCTCCTGTCTCAATTATGTCTCCAGGTGGATAGTGTCAGAATTGAGTTAAATTGTAGGACACCCAGCTGGTGTTCCCCCACTCACCCACCACCGCCCATTGGAAATTGAGTCTCAGAATACCAAAAGAGTTCCATAATATTTCTAGAAATCATACAAGGATCACGTTAGTGTTATAATAGAAAGAACTGAGACTTTGTAGTCAGAAAGCCCAGGATTTTAATCCTAATTTCAACACTTACTGCTTTGTGACCTTGGTCAAGTTAATGAAAAATTTGGGATGTACATCATCTCTATAACATTTTACATGATCATATATGCTGTGAATTTTACTACATTTTGGTGAAATTTGGTACATAAATAGAAAGGAATGATTTTTGGGACAAAGAAATGACTAGATTGCTATTTTAAAGCGAGCTAGTCATCCTGCCTACAGTATTTGCTATAGGTAAAAATCACCTGTGGTTCACGTTGACTGATAGAATATATGTATGATTCTTACAACTGTGTGAATTCTGGAATTCAGGGAACCATCTCGTATATAATGACTACCTCTAGGATTTAGAGGGAATGACTCCCCATGCTGTTATCTGGCCCACTGGGGTCTGAGCTGCAGAGGGGTGATGCCCTACACTAATACATTTTGAATAGCTTGAGATTCAAGAGCAGCAAACCAGGTCACATTTCAACGTCCACTGTGCCAGCCTTACAAGTATATTTCAGAAATGGATAGGTGACCTACAAAAATCCTATTCTGTTAACAAAGTTTTTTTTGTTTTCCTTTAATTTTCCAAGTAGAGATAGTTCTCTGGGGGAAGAGCCTATTACATACAGAATATACGTATAAGCAATATCCCAAGGTTCTTGTTTACACAGGAATGGGAAAAACCAACTGAAGGTTCTAGGTAGTTTTCATCATTTGAATATGCAGTGTATATAGATTCTGCAGTTGTTAGTCAGGCACAAGATGTTCAGCAGGAATCCTGAGGTGTAACCTAAGAAATACATAACTAAAAATATCAAGCTCCAATAATATCCCCATAATTCTTACTAGCTCTAGGAATATGGGAAGAAGCCTTACAAAAAATGATTTCCTTTCATGTAAATACTTTTAGTAAACAACATTGAATCATGGAGAATGTTCTGCGTGTTGTTTGCTAGTTGTTTTTATAATTTGATGTGATTCATATATTTAGTTCTGTTCCATATATGATCCTTGTTATTTTCTGGTGGTACTTGGGTCAGAACGCATATTAACTTGTAGTTTCCCTGGTTCACAAATTTCTACTTTTCTGGAGCACACCTTACTCCCATATTAGACCATAGAATTAAGCTTCATCCAAAAATTGGTTTTCGTAGCAACTACATTCCTTGAAATCACATCTGCAGTTGGGTTTTATGTTCCTGAAGAATATTGTCTTTCATATGACTACTTTTAATGTGTCTTTGATTTTTTATTGTTGCCTTTATTGACAACATTTTTGGGAGAAACGTTAAATTAGTTCTGCAATTTTTTGGCTGCTATAAAGTCTACAAACGTTTAACTGAAAAGTAATATTGGCAAAAATAGTAATTTTATAATGCATAAAACACTTAAATTTAATTTGAACTTTCCCTTTCGTTTTCTTTTTTTTTGAGTTTTTTTTAACATCTTCACTGGAGCATAATTGCTTTACAATGTTGTGTTAGTTTCTGCTATATAATAAAGTGAATCAGCTATATGCATACATATATCCCCATATCCCCTCCCTCTTGTGTCTCCCTCCCCCCCCCAACTCCTGTAGGTGGTCACAGAGCACCTAGCTGATCTCCCTGTGCTATGCAGCTGCTTCCCACTAGCTATCTATTTTACATTTGGTAGTGTATATATCTCAGTGCCACTTTCACTTTGTCCCAGCTTCCTCTTCCCCTTCCACATGTCCTCAGGTCCATTCTCTACGTCTGCATCTTTATTCCTGTCCTGCCCCTAGATTCATCAGAACAATTTTTTTTTTAGAGTCCATATATATGTGTCAGCATACGGTACTTGTTTTTCTCTTTCTAACTTACTTCACTCTGTATGACAGACTCTAGGTCCATCCACCTCACTACAAATAACTCAATTTTGTTTCTTTTTATGGCTGCATAGCATTCCATTGTATATATGTGCCACATCTTTATCCATTCATCTGTTGATGGACACTTAGGTTGCTTCCATATCCTGGCTATTGTAAATAGAGCTGCAATGAACATTCTGGTACATGACTTTTTGAATTATGGTTTTCTCAGGGTATATGCTGAGTAGTGAGATTTCTGGATCGTATGGTAGTTCTATTTTCAGCTTTTTCAGGAAGCTCCATACTGTTCTCCATAGTGGCTGTACCAATTTACATTCCTACCAACAGTGCAAGAGGGTTCCCTTTTCTCCACACCCTCTCCAGCATTTATTGTTTCTAGATTTTTTGATGATGGCCATTCTGACTGGTGTGAGATGACATCTCATTGTAGTTTTGATTTGCATTTCTCTAATGATTAATGATGTTGAGCATTCTTTCATATGTTTGCAGGCAGTCTGTATATCTTCCTTGGAGAAATGTCTATTTAAGTCTTCTGCCCATTTTTGGATTGGGTTGTTTTGTTTTTTTGATATGATCTACATGAGCTGCTTGTATATTTTGGAGATTAATCCATTATCAGTTGCTTCATTTGCAAATATTTTATCCCACTCTGAGGGCTGTCTTTTCATCTTGTTTATATTTTCCTTTGCTGTGCAAAAGCTTTTAAGTTTCATTCGGTCCTATTTGTTTATTTTTGTTTTTATTTCCATTTCTCTAGGAGGTGGGTCAAAAAGGATCTTGCTGTGATTTATGTCATAAAGGGTTCTGCCTATGTTTTCCTCTAAGAGTTTGATAGTGTCTGGCCTTACATTTAGGTCTTTAATCCATTTTGAGTTTATTTTGTGTATGGTGTTAAGAAGTGTTTTAATTTCATTCTTTTTCATGTAGCTGTCCAGTTTTCCCAGCACCACTTATTGAAGAGGCTGTCTTTTCTCCATTGTATATTCTTGCTTTCTTTATCAAAGATAAGGTGACCGTATGTGCATAGGTTTATCTCTGGGCTTTCTATCTTGTTCCATTGACCTGTATTTCTTTTTTTGTACCAGTACCATACAGTCTTTAGTACTGTAGCTTTTTAGTAGAGTCTGCATATGGGAACCTGATTCCTCCAGCTCCATTTTGCTTTCTCAAGATTGCTCTGGGTATTCGGGGTCTTTTGTGTTTCCATACAAATTGTGAAATTTTTTGTTCTAGTACTGTGAAAAGTGCCATTGGTAGTTTGATAGGGATTGCACTGAATCTGTAGATTGCCTCGGGTAGTATAGTCATTTTCACAATGTTGATTCTTCCAATCCAAGAACATGGTATATCTCTCCATTGTTTGCATTATCTTTAATTTCTTTCATCAGTGTCTTATAGTTTTCTGCATACAGGTCTTTTGTCTCCTGAGGTAGGTTTATTCCTAGGTATTTTATTCTTTTTGTTGCAGTGGTAAGTGGGAGTGTTTCCTTAATTTCTCGTTCAGATTTTTCATCATTAGTATATAGGAATGCCAGAGATTTCTGTGCATTAATTTTGTGTCCTGCTACTTTTCCAATTTCATTGATTAGCTCTAGTTGTTTTCTGGTAGCACCTTTAGGATTCTCTATGTATAGTATCATGTCATCTGCAAACAGTGACAGCTTTACTTCTTTTCCAATTTGGATTTCTTCGATTTCTTTTTCTTCTCTGATTGCTGTGGCTTAAACTTCCAAAACTATGTTGAATAATAGTAGTGAGAGTGGGCAACCTTGTCTTATTCCTGATCTTAGAGGAAATGGTTTCAGTTTTTCACCATTGAGAATGACATTGGCTGTGGGTTTGTCATATATGGCCTTTATTATGTTGAGGTGGATTCCCTCCATGCCTACTTTCTGGAGCGTTTTTATCATAAATGGGTGTTGAATTTTGTCAGAAGCTTTTTCTGCATCTATTGAGATGACCATATGGTTTTTCTCCTTCAGTTTGTTAATATGGTGTATCACATTGATTGATTTGCATATATTGAAGAATCCTTGCATTCCTGGGATAAACCCCACTTGATCATGGTGTATGATCCTTTTAATGTGCTGTTGGATTCTGTTTGCTTGTATTTTGTTGAGGATTTTTGCATCTATGTTCATCAGTGATATTGGCCTGTAGTTTGCTTTCTTTGTGACCTCCTTGTCTGGTTTTGGTACCAAGGTGATGGTGGCCTCGTAGAATGAGTTTGGAAGTGTTCCTCCCTCTGCTATATTTTGGAACATTTTGAGAAGGATAGGAGTTAGCTCTTCTCTAAATGTTTGATAGAATTCGCCTGTGAAGCCATTTGGTCCTGGGCTTTTGTTTGTTGGAAGATTATTAATATTTTTTTTTTTGTGGTACACGGGCCTCTCACTGCTGTGGCCTCTCCCACTGTGGAGCACAGGCTCTGGACGCGCAGGCTCAGCGGCCATGGCTCACGGGCCCAGCTGCTCCACAGCATGTGGGATCTTCCCGGACCGGGGCACAAACCCGTGTCTCCTGCATTGGCAGGCGGACCCTCAACCACTGCGCCACCAGGGAAGCCCTGTTGGAGGATTTTTAATCACAGTTTCAGTTTCAGTGCTTGTGATTGGTCTGTTTATATTTTCTGTTTCTTCCTGGGTCAGTCTCGGAAGGTTGTGCATTTCTAAGCATTTGTCCATTTCTTCCAGGTTGTCCATTTTATTGGCATAGAGGTGCATGTAGTAATCTCTCATGATCTTTTGTATTTCTGCAGTGTCAGTTGTTACTTCTCCTTTTTCATTTCTAATTCTATTGATTTGAGTCTTCTCCCTATCCTTCTTGATGAGTCTGACTAATGGTTTATCAATTTGGTTTATCTTCTCAAAGGACCAGCTTTTAGTTTTACAGATCTTTGCTATTGTTTCCTTCATTTCTTTTTCATTTATTTCTGATCTGATTTTTATGATTTCTTTCCTTCTAACTTTGTGGGCTTTTTGTTCTTCTTTCTCTAATCACTTTGGGTATCAGGTTAGGTTGTTTATTTGAGGTGTTTCTTGTTTCTTGAGGTAGGATTTTATTGGTATAAACTTACCTCTTAGAACTGCTTTTGCTGCATCCCATAGGTTTTGGGTTGTCGTGTTTTCATTGTCATTTGTTTCTAGCTATTTTTTGATTTCTTCAGTGATATCTTGGTTATTTAGTAATGTATTGTTTAGCATCCATGTGTTTGTATTTTTTACAGTTTTTTTCCTGTTAATGATATCTAGTCTCATAGCATTGTGGTCAGAAAACATAATTGATATGATTTCAATTTTCTTAAATTTACCAAGGCTTAATTTGTGACCGAAGATATGGTCTATCCTGGAGAATGTTCCATGAGCACTTGAGAACAAAGTGTATTCTGTTGTTTGTGGATGGAATGTCCTATAAATATCAATTAATTCCATCTTGTTTAATGTGTCTTTTAAAGCTTGTGTTTCCTTATTTATCTTCATTTTGGATGATCTGTCTATTGGTCAAAGTGGGGTGTTAAAGTCCCCTACTCTGATTGTGTTACTGTTGATTTCCCCCTTTTTTTTTTTTTTTCGGTATGCGGGCCTCTCACTGTTGTGGCCTCTCCCGTTGCAGAGCACAGGCTCCGGACGCGCAGGCTCAGCGGCCATGGCTCACGGGCCCAGCCGCTCCGCGGCCCAGACACAGGGCGCGAACCCGTGTCCCCTGCATCGGCAGGCGGACTCTCAACCGCTGCGCCACCAGGGAAGCCCGCTGATTTCCCCTTTTATGGCTGTTAGCATTTGCCTTATGTATAGAGGTGCTCCTATGTTGGGTGCGTACAACTGTTATATCTTCGTCTTGGATTGATCCCTTGATCTTTATGTCGTGTCCTTCTTTGTCTCTTGTAATAGTCTTTATTTTAAAGTCTATTTTGTCTGATATGAGAATTGCTACTCCAGCTTTCTTTTGATTTCCATTTGCATGGAATATCTTTTTCCATCCCCTCACTTTCTGTCTGTATGTGTCCCTAGGTCTGAAGTGGGTCTCTTGTAGACAGCATATATATGGGTCTTGTTTTTGTATCCATTCAGCCAGTCTGTGTCTTTTGGTTGGAGCATTTAATCCATTTTCATTTAAGGTAATTCTCGATATGATTACCATTTTCTTGTTTTGGGATTGTTTTTGTAGGTCTTTTCCTTCTCTTGTGTTTCTTGCCTAGAGAAGTTCCTGTAGCGTTTGTTGTAAAGCTGGTTTGGTGGTGCTGAATTCTCTTAGCTTTTGCTTGTCTGTAAAGGTTTTAATTTCTCCATCAAATCTGAATGAGATCTTTGCTGGGTAGAGTAATCTTGGCTGTAGGTTTTTCCCTTTCATCACTTTAAATATGTCCTGCCACTCCCTTCTGGCTTGCAGAGTTTCTGCTGAGAGTTCAGCTGTTAACCTTATGGGGGATTCCCTTGTATGTTATTTGTTGCTTTTCCTTTGTTGCTTTTTATATTTTGTCTTTGTATTTAACTTTTGATAGTTTGATTAATATGTGTCTCGGGTTGTTTCTCTTTGGATTTATCCTTTGTGGGACTCTCTGCCCTTTCTGGAGTTGATTGACTGTTTCCTTTCCCATGTTAGGGAAGTTTTCGACTATAGTCTCTTCAAATATTTTCTCAGACCCTTTCTCTGTTCTTCTTCTTCTGGGACCCCTATAATTCAAATGTTGGTGCATGTAATGTTGTCCCCGAGGTCTCTGAGCCTATTCTCAATTCTTTTCATTGTTTTTTCTCTATTCTGCTCCCTGGCAGTTATTTCCACCATTTTATCTTCCAGCTCAGTTATCCGTTCTTCTGCCTCAGTTATTCTGCTCTTGATTCCTTCTAGAGTATTTTTAATTTCAGTTATTGTGTTGTTCATCTCTGTTTGATTGCTCTTTAGTTTTTCTAGATCCTTGTTAAATGTTTCTTGTACTTTCTCCATTCTGTTTCCTAGATTTTGGATCATCTTTACTATCATTACTCTGAATTCTTTTTTAGGTAGGTAGCCTATTTTGTCTTCATTTATTTGGTCTTGTAGGGTTTTACCTTGCTCCTTTGTCTGTAACGTGTTTTTTTGTTGTTTCTTTTTTTTTGATGGGTGGGGCTGTATTCCTTTCTTACTGGTTGTTTGGCCTGAGGCATCCAGCACTGGAGTTTGCAGGCAGTTGGATAGAGCTGGGTCTTCGTGCTGAGTTAAGACCTCCAGGAGGCCTCACTCCAATTAATAGTCCCTGGGGTCTGAGGTTCTCTGTTAGTTCAGTGGTTTGGACTCCCACCACAGGAGCTCGGGTCAACCTCCGGCCTGGGAACCAAGATCCCGCCAGCTGCATAGCATGGCAAAAAAAGAAAAAAAAGAGCAGTACAATATCAAAGAATAAAAAACAAAATAAAATTAGAAAGGTAAAAATATAGTTGGAAAAAACAAAATTATAACTAAAACACCTGCAACAAGTTAAAATAAAACCACAACAGAGAAAAGAAAAAAAAAAATAGGGGGTGTGGGGGGAACAAGCCAAAAGGAAAGAACAATAAGGAAGTATAAAGAATAAAGCAAAATTATAATAATAATAGATTTATTAGGAGAAATAAAAATATAAATGAATCAAGAACAATGAATCAACGAGGTAAAACAGAACCCCAGTGTAAAACAGGAACAAAAAAAAAAGCCTTGTCTATTGGGGTGGAGTTCAGGCGGGGGTGGGGTTTAGGGTGGGGCGGGACCTAGGCTCAGGACCCATGCAGCTGGAAAAGGCCTTGGGGGCGGAGCTTAGGCAGGGCAACGTTCAAGTTCAAGCATGGGGCAGGGCCTCTCCTTAGGACCTGAGTGGAAGGGGAGAGGCAGCACATGGAAAGGAGGGTCTCGGGAGTGTGGGGTTCCGGAGTTTGGAGGTAGGGCCCTGAATGAGGGTGTGTGGGTGGGGTTTAGGCCCGGCCCGTTGGAGGGGGTCTCTAAGTGTAGAGGTGGGGCCCTGGGTGGGGGTGTAGGGGCGGGGCTTGGGCTCTGCAAGGCAGGAGGGAGGCTCCAAGGGCAGAGGATTGGGCCTGGGAGCTCAACAGGCTCCCTGGTGCTTAAGTGGACAGGGAAAGTGCTCGCGGCATTCCCTTCTGTTCCTCCGTGCTCCCCCAATCATCTCCCTCAGGGTCTCCCCGTCCGTGCTGGACCCCTAACCGTGGGTGGGTGCTGCTGGGTGTATGAACTCTTCCCCTCCCCCAGCCACCCCTCAGGGGTGCCGGTCCTGTAGGTCCAGCCTTTACTTTTGCTCCCCCTTCCGTCCCTCCCGCTCCCTCAGGACCCGCTCCATTGGAGGGGGCCTCGGTGGGCAGAGGATCAGGCCCCAGATCTCAGCAGGTTCCTGGGGGTCCAAGTGGGCAGGGGAAAACTGGCCACACTCCCTTTTGATCCTCTTCCCTCCCAGTGGTCCCCCAATTTCCCCCTTCTGGCGTGGGATCCCGTCCCCTCCCCCAGCCACCCTCAGGGGCCCAGTCCCATCCCACCTCCACTTCCCCTCCCCCTTCACTTCCCCCATGGCCCACATCCTACCCGGTCACTGGGGGTTCCTCCCATCCCTTTAGGTGTCCGTGGTCCCGCACTGATGCCTGATAGGTGCCCTAGTTGTGTGGAGATGCGAATTCCACGTCCTCCTAGTCCGCCATCTTGACTCTGCCCCCCCCTTTGTTTTCTTGATTGAATAGCTTCCGTCTGTTGGGATCCTTAGATTGATAAGCTATTTAAGCAAGGCATGTGTTTGTTTGGTAGATTGTTTTGAGTTGTCACATTCTAGAGAGTTTCATTTGATGTGTGCTTTGATTGAAAGAATTTATATACAAGGGTGGGACAAGATTTCTGCCGTTGGTAGGGATTATTTGGACATTTTCTTTTCCTACTTTCATGTGGATATCTTTCTATTCAAAACATCACTTTGGCAGATAATGATGTAAATATCCCAAGCCAAAAAAAAAGACTTTTAACAATCCTTTGTTCTAATTACCACAAAATCATCCATTTCTCCCCTTAGAAATACTACTCATGGTTTGAATTATAGGTCCACATTAGATGCAAAGGAAACACTTTCTCTTCTTTCCTATGTTCCCTAGCTGATAGATTTGGATCTTAGGACTCTTTATTGTGAATGAACATTGGGCTAGCCCTCCTGACCCCTAGATGGCCTTCTTGGTATTCTGTCTGCTCGGGAGCAGGTTTCTGGCCACCTGTCTTTATGCTCCCCCATGGATCAATTCTCCTGACACCCTGTGTCATTTACTTAACACACTTAACCTGCCTGGTCTCCTGTGAGTTGACTGTACTACCATTTAACACTTCCCAACTTAGCTGAGCTCTCTGCATTTCTTTTATAAGACAAGCTTCTTTTTCCATTCCTTTCAATAGCTGTCTCCAGCCGTGTCTGCCTCACAGTAGATGATTAGGCCTTCTAATTTCACCAAGAAAATGGAGGTTGTCAAGCATGAACGCCCTCAACTTTCCTCACCTCTATCTTCAAAATATGCTTCAAAATAGGCTTAAAAATATGCTCAAAGCATTTTTCCTCTTTCCCTGTTTTTGAGTAACAAACCTGTTTTGCCAGTATTTGCTCATTTGTCCTTTTGCTTTCTACTTTCTTGCTACAATCTGATAATTCAGACTGTCATCATCTGTCATCTTATAACTAACATTGTCTCCAGTCTTGTCCCCCAGCCCACTGATCCATTCTCTTCAGTGTAGCCAGAGCGATTTGCCACTCGAGTGGTAATTTTATATCTCTGTGCTTTGCTCATGAAGCTATCTCTATTCCCTTTTCCTACAATATCTTACCCATCTTCTGGACATAGTAAGTTCCTACTCATCCTACAAGACCTCGTTGAAATATTGCCTCCATGTGAAGCCTTTTCAAGACCACCTCTAGGCAGCATTCAATTTCTATACATTTCCATGGCCCCGTTTGCATATTTCTGTACAGGGTCTCCACATTGCCTTCGATTATGTGTTTACATGCCTTTCTAGCCTTACTAGCCTTGTGAGCATCGAGTCCTAATCATGTTTGTTTCTCAGTTTTCTAGCAGAGTGCCTGACGTGCCTTAGATACTCCATATTATTGAATGAGCAAGTAGAAGAAATACAAGCGAGCAGAACAGATTTCATTTTGGATAGTCAAGCATAACTTGAAGCCTCAAACTCCAGACACTTGAAAAGATAAACAGCATTACAACAAAATTGGCAAAGTCAAAGTTGGAGATGACATGGATAGTGGCAGAGATAGTTATGGGATTGCTAAAGCCGTACACAAGCTGAGTCTTTTGTGTTGGTGGTGGGGGAGTAGGGGTGCAGGGATAGAAAGAGAAACAGGGAGGCAGAATGGCCGACAATGATGGGTCCCCTCTCCATCCCATGACTTCCACACACACTTCTAGATTTTCTATCTGGCACTTCCTATAGTCCTCCTAGATGGATATAGGAAGTCCGTATCTTTCATTTCTCTCCAGAAATACTTTCCCAAAGGGTCATGTCTACCGCTTGACTGTGGTGTTCCTGAATGTCCTTCCTTGTGCTTCTCCATGGTAGAAACACCAAAAGAAGGATGGTTCAACTTACTCCCTTCCTCACCTGCTACCATCATCGGACTCCTCCCATTTGGCTTTATCCCATACAGCATGCCTAATATTTTTATTGACTTCTGTCTCAAAAGACTAAATAGATCTAACCACCCACTAAGAGGCATAACATGAGTTTAAATTATGAGCTTCTAAGCCAAATGTGTTGAGAGACTGCCCTATTTATTCATTAATTCAACAGTCAGATTAAGAGTACCTACTGTGTGCCAAACCACAGAGTACTCAGAAAAATGTTCATCATGCCCTATGTGGATGCCATATTCTCATATACTAGTTTGAAATGATGCATTCCTCTTGCTTTTAAATTTTTAAGTAGTTTTTTGGAATTTAGTTACCAGTCATTTATAAGGGTGATTAAAGTTAGGTGGTACTAATCAAAAATCTTAGAGCCAACAGTCTTAAAAGTATCTTAGTGCAGGTAACTCCAAGAAAAGTTTGACAAAATAGGGTGTTACAAAGTAATTGCTAAAACCATAACAGAGGGATCTTTAACTGTGAGGATGACCCTGATAATTTATGAACCTTCTCTGGAGATCTTTATAAAAGATCAACACCCCAGTAAAATGTTACAGACAATAATAAACTTGGAGGTCCTTTGAGGTCTAAGATCCTATGGTTAGAATGCATGCTTGATATCATACATTCTAGGACAAACCTCTGTTCAGCTCTCTTATCCCTTTTTTGGCATCCCATTTAGGAAAGTGAACAGTCTTTGGGCTAATTTGGAATACAGTGAGCCCTCTTTACGTCACTGGTGATGGGGGAGAACTGTTTTATATCTAGATTTTACTGTGTATAGGGATTTTTGAAGCTATGATTTGACTCATGATATATGAATTTATTCATATTGTAATTTATCCTACTGTAATGAGCTATGTTATGACATTGACATTTAGATGAAGTGGATTTGATGTTAGGAAAAGCTTGTCTGGTGTTGTCTTTATACCCATTTTCCTCCAAGAGGTCCAGGAGTTCAGTTTTTTCCTCTTTCTTCACTATAATCTCCTAATTTTTCTGACCACTGCTGTTTTACAAAATGAAGTAAAAAAATTAATAGGCTATGTTTAGAATAGTTTTAGGTTTACAGAAAAATTAAGCAGATAGTACAGAGATTTGCCATTATACCCCCCCACACACACACACAGAATTTCCCCTCTTATTAACGTCTTGCATTATTATGGTACATTTGTTACAATTAGTGAAATTTACATTGATTCATTAACTAAAGTCCATAGTTTATTCAGATTTCCTTAGTTTTTACCTGATGTCTTTTTTCTGTTCCAGGATCCCATCCAGGTTACCACATTAGAGTTACTTGTCATGTCTCCCTATATTCCTCTTAGCTCTGACAGTTTCTTAGATTTTTTGTTTTTTGATGATTTGGACAGTTTTGAGGAGTATAGGTCAGACATTTTGTAGAATGGCCTTCTATTGGAATGTGTATTATGTTTTCCTCATGATTAGACTGGGGTCATGGGTGTTTGGTAGGAAGACCACAGAGGCAAATAAAATCTTCTTCACAAATTATCACAGGTACATATTATCGACAAGAATTATTGTTGATATTGGCCTTGCATCACCTTACTGGGATAGTGTTTGTTAGGGTTCTCCACTGTAAGCTTACTCTTCTTCCTCCTTTCTATAGTATACTCTCTGGAAAGAAATCATTAAGTGCAGCCCACACTTAATGAGTAGAGTTAGAGTCTACCTCCTTGAAGGTAGAATATCTATACAAGTTATTTGCAATACTGCACAGGATATTTGTCTCTTCTCCCCCATTCATTTATTTATTCAATCATTTATTTATATCAGTAGGGACTCTTGGATATTTATTTTATACTTTGGGTTATAGTACAGTACTATTTTTTTTGTTGCTCAAATTGTTCCAACTTAGGAGATCTTTCACTTGGTTCCTGTGACCCTCTGACATACTCCCATCAATGTCGGTTATTTTTTTTTTAAGCATTTACTTATTTTTGGAACAATGGGATGCTCCTGTTTTTCATTTCCATTTCATTTTGTACATTCAGCTCTTTGCTTTTAATCTTACTGATTTTTGTGAAGCTGTTAGATGATCACAGATGACCAGAACAAGCTGATTAATAGTTTAGAAAAGTGGGATGACTTAAGCCTTTACTAGTCTCTCATCTATGACTTCAGATTGCAGTTAATAAGAATTCTTCTCATGCTTTATATTGATCTCCCAAAAAATTAACTGTTTCCTATACTACTAAACTGGAATTTGTGGGTGATGACTTTCATAAATTTACAAAGCCTTCTGTGGATTTTAGATTCACTGAATCAACCTTAGTCTTTAGAAAAAAGTAGTTGATATGTTTGTGCCCAGACATCATAGGCATTAGTTATAATTAATGAGTTAGAAGAAGACATTTTTCAGTATAAAATGTTGAAAATATGATATATTGTCTAAATAATTGAAAGGCTATGTAGATTGATTATGTCCTAATAGTAACTTTAAGGGAGACAATGGACACTAGATATGATAAATAAGAAAATGATTTTCAGAAAAAAAAAAAAACCTTATCAGTTTACATATACTACCTATGTATACAGAGATTGCCACTTACACATAAGTGACATTAGAGGTGCTCACGATACTACAGTCTTCTCTCATAAGGTCTGTCAGCATTTTCATTGTAAACTTGCTTTTCAAGGGCATATAACATCTCTAAAATTTCATTTGGGATTTAAACTTGCCAAACACAATTGCAAACTGTGAAAATTTCCTTTGAAAATTTAATCAGAATCATTGTTTTTGTCCCAGTGCTTTGACTTGTGGATAGCTACTTTCTTCCTGTGTCTTGATAAATGGTTTCTCTCTCATCTGAGAATGATGACTGTGGAATGAGAACATGGCCTTAAATTCTCTGAGTTTGATGGGTGATGTGTAATATCATAACTCTTTGATTCTACAGAAGGCAACTTCCAGCAGAGAATGTTTCTGAAATGACAGTGTTTCATCTTCCTTTTTTTTTTATGCCTATTAATGTAGTCCCTATGGACTGTGCTATATTTCTCTGTTGATGTAGCCACAATAACCAGTTAGAAATTATAAATATGAAAAAAGAGTTTATTGGCAATACTTAAAAATAAATATCTTCAAATTCTAAGGACAGTTTTAACAAGAAAACTATAAGGCCTATATTTTCTTCAAAATTACCAAAATTTCTGGAGAAACTAAAGTAAAATTTGATTAAATGGAAAGATGCATCATGTTCTTGGCTAGGATATCTGAATATCTAAAATATGTAAGTTTTTCCAATTTAATTAATTTATAGGTTTGCAAGTATAGGAAATTAAAAATTAATTTGTAAGTTTCATATAAATTCCACAAAAATTTCTGTTTACTTTTTGGACAAAGTTTCTAAAGTTCATTTTGGAAGAATAAGCAGATTTTAATAGTTAAAATGTGTTTTAAAAACATCAATAAAAGATATTAAAATGTATCACAGAGTTATAATTATTAGCGTGGTAAGGTTGTAAGAATGGAAAGGTGAATAAAATGAACCAGATAGCCTTGAAAAAGTATTATTTTTATAATAAAAAGCATGAAAAATGGGGAAAAGAATAATTCAATAAATAGTTCTTTGAAAATTGGCTGTTTGAGAGGTGAGGGAATTTACTGTAGAATCTCAGGTTAGAGCCTCACTTCACACTATATGCCTAAATAAATTTTTGAAACATTTGAGTTAAATGTTTTAAAAGTTTAAAAATAAAAACAAATACAGTTGGCTATTAACTAACTTTATGATGAGAAGAAATCCCAGAAGAAAAGGTTGATGGGTTTAAATCTATAACAACCAATATTTTTTCTTAAAAAACATAATTAACAAAATGAAAAGGCAAATCATAAACATGCAAAATATATGCAATGTATATAACAAAGGCCTAATAATATATAAATATCTCTCATAAATCATTAAGAAAAAGGTGAACACCCCTGTAGGAAAAAGGCAAAGATCTGAGTAGGAAATGCAAAGA
This sequence comes from Leucopleurus acutus, assembly GCF_964270905.1. Lineage (NCBI taxonomy): Eukaryota > Metazoa > Chordata > Mammalia > Artiodactyla > Delphinidae > Leucopleurus > Leucopleurus acutus. Next base: position 107,675,541 of record NC_139148.1, on the reverse strand, counting down.
AATGCACATGGACAATAAACATTTGGAAAAGCAGATTTTTTTTTTTTTTTTTTTGCCAATGATATTCACAGAGATTAGTTCTTGTGAAGTTCTTGTGAAGGTACTGTGAGACAGGCAATCTCCTGTACTTCTAGAAGAGTGTAAATTAATATATTTTTTCTGGAAAGCAAATGGTAATATGTACAAAGAACTTTACAAAGCTATTAAGCTTTAATCCAGGAATCTTGTACCTAGAAAACAATCAAGAGAAAATGATCAGGATGTGGACAGATATTTGCAAGGTCAGTCATTTTATTATTATTACCAGTGGTGAAAGACTGGGGAAAATCTAAATACCTACAAGATGGAAATATTAAAAGAAAATTATAGTACACCCATTAGAATAATGTGCAGGCATTTACAACCATGTGGCTTACATGATTTGAATTGTCATTTGAGTAGGTAACTTTTTCTCATCCTGCACTTTTCATCCCTGAGCCTTATCAAATTAAAAGATTGATATTTGAATCAAGGAAACTTTATAGAATTTCCAAAACTATACACAGGTGCTATTCACTGTTTCGAGTTGGATTTTTTGGCCTGGGTCAGGACCTTGCTCTTTTGCTGTTTTGTAGTATCATATTACACTTGTACTTGCGACCTGCTTAGATCACCTAACTCTGAAAAGATTTCAGAAACTATGTCCCAGTAAAGAACTCAGTTTCTGCTCCCAAGTAGGTACATCAAAAGGTTGATCATTCACTTTCCTGAAACTCTCTTTTCCTTACCGCTGGGTCGCTACTCTTTCTGGTTGTTCACCCATATTTCCAATTTGTCCTCTACTGTCTCCCTAGTATGAAGGGGGAGATACCATGTAGGTCTCCCAGACAACCCTCTGCCATTGAAAATGACTGTGCTTTGGGTTAAGACACTTAATCTATCATGAAACAGAATGATGAGCATAGAATTTGGGGTCAGATATACCTAGCTTTTCTACCAGCTAGGTAGTGACTTTAGGCAAATGGCTTAACCTCTCTGAGCCTTAGTTTGTTATGGAATAAAAGATAAAATATATATAAAACACTTAGTTCATTGCCTGAGATATAGTAGGCGATTAAAGTGGTAGCTATTGTTACTACTATTGTGTATCAGGGACTGCAGGAGACAAGGAATGTCTAAAGAAAATACTGAGGTTTTTAGGAAAAGGTACTTTATTGTTATCATTAACAGCTAATGCTACCAGAAGGACAGAATATCAGCTGAGCTGCCAGTCTAAGTACTTAAGTTAAAAAGGAAAGAAGTAGCTCTCAGGAAATGTTCTGAGCAAGTAGCCCTTAGAGACTTCATCCATTTCTTCCATTTCTCTATCCCCAGCACCTAGCACAGTTCCCAGCAGGTAGTAGTACACAAAGATTTGTTGAATAGATGGCTGGCTGGCTGGCTCACTGGCTGGCTGGCTGGCCGAGGTGTGACAAATCAAAGCCCCTGGTAGGCAGGGAGTAGTGTGAAGGAATACAGTGCATGTGTGCCTGGAGAAGAGAGGACATACGTAACTGGGAAGAGACGGGAAAGGTAAGATAAAGGGAGATGCAAGAGTGTGAAAACATCTTCAACTTTTTGAATTACGATCCTCATGTCCTTTTTTTTTTTTTTTTTTTTTTTTTCCGTTACGCGGGCCTCTCACTGCTGTGGCCTCTCCCGTTGCGGAGCACAGGCTCCGGACGCGCAGGCTCAATGGCCATGGCTCACAGGCCCAGCCGCTCCGCGGCATGTGGGATCTTCCCGGACCGGGGCACGAACCTGTGTCCCCTGCATCGGCAGGCGGACTCTCAACCACTGCGCCACCAGGGAAGCCCCTCATGTCCTTTATGTTGTTTTCACACCCAATTAAAATAGCAGGGAACATACTGTAAGAAAGGCAAACTCTTATGGCCTTACTGATGGACTTGAGAATCCCCTTCTTCACTTCCACCTTCCTAGTGAAAATTAGTGACAAGATGACAAGGCAGAGACTACTCCAGGGAGCTATTTCTGAAGTCTGTGGGGATCCAGAATCTAGGCTAACAGAGCAAAAGGACCATGGCCAGAGTGACCTATTTTCTAAGCCTTAAATTGGGACACATGGTCTGACCAAAGATTTTTTTTAATATGTGAATGCATTCATGGTGACGATCTCAAAAGATATATATGTCATATATCCTTTAATAAATTACCATTATTGGAAATAATAAAATTCTCTGAAATTAGGGCTGTCCTAAAAAGTTGGAAGCACGGGCTTCCCTGGTGGCGCAGTGGTTGAGAGTCCGCCTGCCGATGCAGGGGACACAGGTTTGTGCCCCGGTCCGGGAAGATCCCACATGCCGCGGAGCGGCTGGGCCCGTGAGCCATGGCCACTGAGCCTGCGCGTCCGGAGCCTGTGCTCCGCAACGGGAGAGGCCACAGCAGTGAGAGGCCCGCGTACTGCAAAAAAAAAAAAAAAAAAAAAAAAAAGTTGGAAGCACATGGTTGCCATGGTTTTTGGAATCTTTTAAAATACAAGGATTCTGAGGGGCTTTCAAAAAATTCAGTAATCTCCCAGATTACACACACACACACACACACACACACACACACACACACACACACACATTTCTTTATTGTAGGAAGTCCTATGAGGATTTCAGACTGGTAGATTTTTCCATAGTCATGACCAGGGTACAAAAGCCCAGGTAGGACACGTTCAGCTTCAGAAGTGGTGGAGGAGTGGGTGCCAATAGATGTGATGTTAAGCGGACTTGACTGATAAGGGTAACATAATAGAATCTAGACCCCAGGAATTCAGGAATAAAAATGGGACTCGAAGGGAGGATTAAGCATTTATTGGGATTGGAGTATGATAATTATGTATGCTTTGTAAATAAACCAAAAAGTACATACACTTGTTCAAAGAGAAAGTGAATCTTTGTGGAAAGACCACAAGAGATGTCAGGCTTTATGAAAGAGGAAAAGGGCACATACTTAGTTGGCTTGAAAAGAGAATACTAGAATGAGGAAGGTTTCAAAGACAAAGGTGGTGTCCGCCAGTATTCATTCAGTTACCAGATATTTTTGGCGTGCCTTCCATGTGCCAGATAGTGTTCTAGGCACCAGGGATACAACAGTAAGCAAGATCTACCAAGTTCCTGCTTTCATGGAACTTGCGTTCTAATGGGAAGACAAACAATAAATGAATAAACAAATAACATGTATAATGTGTTAGCTAGGGATAAATGTTATAAAGAAAATAAACCAAGACAAGGGGATAAAGAATGGTATAGTGCAGTTGGAGTGTTATTTTGGCTATCATGATCATCAGGGGCCTTCTTCCTGAGGAGGTGACACTTGAACAGAGACATGAATGAAGTGCAGGAGGCAGCCATGCAAAGCCTAGCAGGGAAGGGACCAGTACTGCAAACAGATTGATCAATAAATGAATATGCCCTGGGGTGGTGTTAAGCTTGGAGTGTTAGAAGAACAGAAACAAGCCGGTGAGGTTGGAGCTGAGTGATTTTGAAGGAGGCAGGGGCAGTTTGTGTGGGACCCTGTAGGCCATGATGGGGAATTCATTTCAAGTTTGATGGAAAGCCATTAGAGGCCTTTGAGCAGAGGAGTTAGGTGATCTGATTTATGTTTTAAAAAGATTACCCTGGTTGCTGGGTAGGAAGAGACTTTAGGGAGGCAAGAATTGAAACAGTGAGGCCAGTTAAGAGGTTATTGCCATAGTCTAGGTGCAGGCTAATGGTGGTGTGGATGAGAGTGGGTGGATGAGAGTGGGTGTGGTGAGGACTGACTAGATTCAGATGTTTTGAAGGTCAACTTGATACAATTTGCTGATTGATTGGCTGTGCGATGGAAGGGAGAGAGGAACCAGGGAGGGCACCAAGGTTTTTGGTCTGAGTAACTGGGTAAGTAGTGATGCCATTTATAGAGGTGGGGTTATAAAGGTGGGGAAGGTTTGGGACGCAAATCAAGGGACAGATTTTGAACATGTTAAATTTGAGATGTCTGTACTGTTACCAAGTGGCCATTAGGAGTAAGTAGTTGGATACATGAGTTCAGGGTATAGTCATGATTGAAGTTACAGTTTGAGGAGTGGATACGTAGTATTTAAACTGTGGGACTGGATGTAATAATCTAGGGAATGGGTGTAGATAGAGAAGAGCTCCAACAGATATGCATTCCACAGAAATTGCTCTCACTGAGATTTATTTGTTCAGTCAGCAAATGTTTCTGAGTGCTTATTACAGGTTAGGCACTGTTCTAAACTCTGGGAATGTAGTGGAGAACCAAATAGAGCTTCTGTCCTTACAGAGCTTAGAATGAAAAGCTGCATGGCTGACAAAAGGATTAGGAGAAAAGTGTCGCCCAGAAAGATAGATTAAAACGTTGAGCTTTACAAAGAGTAAAACAAACATAACAATTGCTAAATCAATATCCTCCAGTTAAACCAGGAGACAGAGAAAATGAGTATTCAGGATACGTGTGGGGAAGCAGAAGAGGATCAGAGTCAGGGACCCCTCCAGAAGTGAGGTTAGGTATCTCTGGAGAACATACAGGCAGAGGAAGCCTTGGATAGAAGTTTTTGAGTCTATGGGAAAATATCTTTCTTACTCAGGGTAGATATGGAATAGAAGTACATTCACATTGTGCCAGAAAAGGCATCCTAGAGTCACAAGTAGAGAAAAGATCAAAAAGGCAGTAACTGGTTATGAGCTCAGGTTCCAAAGTCATGTGTGGATTAAAGTGAAAAGTATGGAAAAGTATGGAAAGTATCTAAGAAGTTGCCTGGTATATAGTACACAGTGAATAAATGTTATAATAGTACTGCTTCTGATGATAATAAAGTTTGAGAATCTTCTACAGCTGAGCTAGTATTGCTTTCCATCAGTCTGATATTTCCTCCCAACAAACTGAGGGAAGAAACCGGGTTAATTGAGGCTCATAGGTAATCGATGTCAATGCTTGGTAAATATGTCTGGTTTTGTACTTTTAAATTTTTTTCTTAATTTCATCCTTTCATTTTTCACTGTGTGTGGGTCAAGATCTTTTCATATGTCCCCTCTCAGCTATCTCAGAGAGAAAGAAAATATTTTCTTCAACTGGGCATCTTAGAGCAGTGCTTCTTAAATGTGCTCAGGAATCACCACGGGATCTTGTTGCAATGCCGATCTCAATTCAGTAGGTCTAGGGTGGGGCTTGAGGTTCTGCATTTCTAACAAGTTCCCTGGAGTTGCTGATGCTGGTTCTGCTTTCCATGAACCAAACTTTGAGTAGCATTGAGCTAGGAAACCTATCTGGAGAACACTAGAAAATATAGAGCTGGGACAATCAGTGATGTGAGTCCCAAATAAGTGAGGCACACTTGCCATGATTACTTCTGCTTCTCATCTCAGCCTCAAGTGGTTCTCTCACATTACACCCCATGTAAGGAGAGCATTTTGGGGTGGGGAACCCTGGTAACAAAAACAAGAACGCTGCATGTGATCCCTTACTACCTCCATGTTGTCCTGAAACAGATGTGAGTGCACAGCTGTCTACTACAGAGAGAGCTTCTGAGGAAAGTCTCCATGGAGTAATATATCTTGCTTTTATCATTTTCCTCCTTATGATGTTTTCTCAATTCCATGAAAAATCACATAATGGGATTTTATTGTAACCTGTTTGAATGGATAGGACAATGGAGAAATAATGTAGCCAAGAAAGTGTTCCCACAACTAAAAGAAGTTTATCTGAGAAGTGTTTGTGGCAGAACATGAGCAACCATTAAAAATGAAATTTGGGCAAAGTTGAAAAATCATTCAATATAAATTGCATATTGTTTATCAGAAATATTTGTAACATACAGAAAGACTTTCATTATGATTATTGGGATAAAAAATGTGGCTTTCAAATATATTGTTCCAATATGACCAGCATATTTTCTTGCAAAAATAGTCCTTCCTCAAGAAAGGCCTCTGATAAATGGAGATTGAAATAGACAGTATATTCAGATACCGCTGAATATCCTCAGATATCTTGGCCTTTTCAACATGATCCACCCTTTTAATGAATAAAACATTGAGTTTTATCCCATTACTTTAGAGGCATTTATTATCTTTGTATATTGTTCAGTCTTTCTTTGTTGTTTAAAATTGTTTAGTTTTCAATCCACAGCCCTTTAGGAATTTTTTCTGTACTTGATTGATTGATACGAGAGGCAGTATAGTGAAGTGTTTAAGAGCATAGCCTTTAGAGACCGATTCAAATCCTGCCATTGCCACTTATTACCTGTGTGACTTTCGAGAGCTAACTTAAGGTCCTGATGTCAGTTTCTTCATCTGTGAAATGATGAATAATAACAGTCATAGGAATAATAATAGTCCTTAATTTACAGAGTTGTTGTAAGTAATAAATGAGTTAATACTTTAAACCAGCCTAAACTATGACCAGTGTGCTTGTGAACACTTACTAAGCATTCAAAATATTTTGGATAATCTGATTAATGATGTTAAATGGTAAACCATTTCCTATCAGTGCTCATGTTTTATCTCCCCAGCCAGACTACAAATACATTTTAATTATGGGAGCAATATCTTTTATTTTCTGTTTATTTCCTTCAATGCATTATTATTTCTATATGTTTGCCATCATCACTTTAGATTTGGTTTGCAGATGCAACTACCATGAAGTAAATTATACATAAAAAATTAGAAACTGCAGGGCTTCCCTGGTGGCGCAGTGGTTGAGAGTCCGCCTGCCGATGCAGGGGACACGGGTTCGTGCCCCGGTCCGGGAAGATCCCACATGCCGCGGAGCGGCTGGGCCCGTGAGTCATGGCCGCTGAGCCTGCGCGTCCGGAGCCTGTGCTCCGCAAGGGGAGAGGCCACAACAGTGAGAGGCCCGCGTACTGCAAAAAAAAAAAAAAATTAGAAACTGCAATTAGGAAACGCTTCCATCGATAAGCAAGTAATGAGGTGGGGTAAATGGAAAACATTTTCTCACTAATAATTAATACTAATTATAATAATCCTATTTATCAAGTACCTGCTTTACTTTGTTAGACACTATGTCATATCCTTTATTCTTCACATTAATTACATGAATTAGAAAACTGAAACTCACAGAAATTTAATAGCAAGTTTCAGGCCACTCAAATAGGATTCAAACTGATTACTTACTAATTGCAAATACTCCCTTGCCTTATCCCTTAAAAAAAATTTTGAGATATGATTCTTGGTTAAAACAGCTGAATTGAGTTCACATAACAGTTCTGCTTCTCACTAACCACGTGACAACTTGGAATTCAGAACCCATGTTTGTACAGAAAGACTCTCTAAATCTAAATCTGAGGCTTCTGTGTAAAAGACTTCATCCTTTGCCATTTCCCTGCTAGGCTGCTGCTCTTGCCTCCAGAACCACATGAGTTGACCATTTCCTCCAAATTCCCTAGTTACTGCCAACCCAAGACGGCGCATCCTCTGTTATTATGCCCCAGGATTTGTCTTCTTTTTCTTCGTAGGTATGAGTTATGATAATGCATTTCTGATTTTCCATTCAGTGAGAATAATCCAAATGTGAAAACTTTGTATTTCTCCATCTATTTCAATACTTGGGCTAGCGATCACATTTTAATTAGTAAGTACTACTCTGAAGCAGTGGTCTGGAACAGGAAGAGAATGATCAATACTGCTGGTTCAAGTGCAGTTGTACTATAATGAGTATCTTGGCTATAAATAGGATTACTTCGGTTGACTTATAGTCTTGGCATTGGCAGATTATTAAACCACTAATAATCTCCTAGTTCTACTTTGCCTGGGGCCAATAATTTCAAGAGTTTTTCCTTTCTCTCCTGATCACTTCTATTTCTTACTATTCTTATGGAGTGTGTGTTCAGTGGGGGAGTTGGTCAAGGCTAGGTATAGAGATGGTGATAGATCAGAGAGTAGGAAGATCCCGAATGTACTTTTTTATGCCCGAATATCCTTAATGTGAGAATATACTTTGCCTTATATTGATTCAGTCACCTGAATAATATGTGTTTTTAAGGTTTTGATTACAGTTCCTTCATCATTTGCTTTTCTTCCAATTTGAGTATGATTTGCAAACTAGGAAATGTTTTCAATATCCTCATTCAAATAATTACATTCATATAAAAAATCTGTTAATGAAACATTAGCGCTAAGGGCTTAATTGCTGAAAAATCAACTCTCAGAGCTAGAAAATTCAGTTAAGGTTCCATGGCAACAAGATCTATTATTAACTGTATGAATGTTATCTAATAACATTTGGAAATTAACATGCTAGTTTAGGTACTTTCAAGACTATATATAAAAGTAAGGTGCTGTTAAAAAAATAAAATAGTCTGTTTAAATGGTTTCTCTGGATGAAAATTTTGGAAAACTTCCAGTTTCTCTCAATTATTTTATTCCTTATCAAATTTTATGCTCATTTTTCTATCAGTTAATGAGAAAAGGCTCCATTTCTTTTGAAATACGACAGCATTTAATGTCCAAGTCTTATTTCTGTCTCAGTTTTTTCTAAAGAAAAAAACTAGCAGAAAAGAAAAATGCAAACACAAGCATAATGACGTGGGAAAGTTGCTATAGGATGTGTCTAAGAAGGGAATTCAGGAGAGCAGATTGTCCTTTGAAGGAAAGAATTTTAGACATGAGAAAATATTTTTGCAATTTGAAAGTATGATAAGGATACAAAAGTATCTCAAGTTGAGTGAAAGATATTACATACTTATTTGCCACAAAGAAGTGAAAACTGGCCCGGGTTAATAAAAATGAATTTAGGAAGGCGGTAAGAGTTTTAGTTACCACATCATTAATGTAAGGCAAAAATGATTGAATATTGAAACTATTGAATGTATAACTGAGGACTTCTAGTAAGCATATTGAACATATGATTCAGGAGTGGGAAGCACTGCTGAGATTTTTCTCATTCAAACGATGCCCATGCTACAGATGGCAAAACAGGGGCCCAGGGCTGGGCAGCAATTTTTCCAAAGGCCCACAGTGAAATAGTAGCAGCCTCAGCATATAGAAGAATGCCAAGCTCCACTCTTCTAGAGAAAAATAACACATCCTCATGAGAGATGATGGTAGTATGCAAACACAGGAAGAAGCATTTATTAGAAACATGCTGTTTATTCATCACTATGCTGGTTAGCACAGGGGATCCGAAACAAAAAGACATGGTATTTGCCCATGAGAAGCTTTTTATCAATTAGGGAAGACAAGGGTCTAACATATTTACAGCAACACCTAGAGGACAAGTCCAAGTTCAGGTAAAACATAAGTCTCTAAAAGACTACCTGGAGCAGACTAAATACATGCTGTTGGAGCAATTCCGAGTAAAGGTAGATTGTTATGGGGTGACGTGACGAAATATGATGGTGCTTCAGCTGCTGGTGCCATACTGACACTAAAGGAAACGACGGAATATTGACCTTAATACGAGTAAGATTTAGGTTAATATTAGGGAATAACTTTCATTAATTAAAAAAAAATACTGAGCTCTGTTTATGCTACTTTCTGGGACTGAGGAGAAGTCAAAGGAAATATAGTAAGTGGTTCTGCCTTTCCCACGGTTTCACTTTTCATGGTTTCAGTTACCTGCAGTCAACTGTGGTCTGAAAATATTACATGGAAAATTCCAGAAATAAACAATTCATGTTTTAAATTATGTGCCATTTTGAGTAGTGTGACGAAATCTCGTGCTGCCTTTGGCCCTTGTCCGCCGTAACCCGCTGTCTGCCTTTCAGTAGCCACCTCGGGTATCAGATCAACAGGTAACCCTTATTTTACTTGATAATGGCCTCAAAGCGCGAGTGGAGTGATGCTGGCAATTCTGATGTGCTAAAGAGAATCTGTAGAGTGCTTCCTTTAAGTGAAAAGGTGAAAGTTCTTGACTTCATAAGGAAAGAAAAAAATTGCATGCTGAGGTTGGTAAGTTCTATGGTAAGAACAAACCTCTCCACAAAACTGAAGAAAGAAAAAGAAATTCGTGCTAGTTTTGCTGTTGCACCTCAAACTGCTAAAGTTATGGCCACAGTGCATGATAAGCGGTTAGTTAAGATGGAAAAGACATTAAATCTGTACAAGAAGATATTTTGAGAGAGGGATCACATTCACATAACTTTTATTACAGTATATTGTTATAATTGTTCTATTTATTATTAGTTGTTGTTAATCTCTCACTGTGCCTAATTTATAGATTAAACTTTATCATAGGTATGTATGTATAGAAGAAAAGGTATATATAGGGTTTGGTGCTATTCGAGATTTCAGGCATCCACTTGGACTTTTGGAACATATCCCCCCATCACCCCCACAAGGATAAGGGGCGGGCTACTGTACATACTTCTTGCTCTTCATAAACTTATGGTTTGATCGTAGATACAAGGCATTTGTTTTGAAGTGTAAGACATAGATAAGGAAGTTGATGATTAAATACTAAAAGATGTAAACAGGAAATCAAGTGAATATCCTAGAGTGATCTCAAAGAAGAGGATTAGTGACTACATGGTGATGTGGAAATATTGTGAACTATGGAGTCATACAGATTGTGTTCAAATGCAGGCTCTGATGCTTAGAGGGTGTGTGACTTTGCTGATCCTCTGTTTCTTTATCTGTAAAACTAGGGGTGTAATACCTAACTTGTAGGGGATCCTGTGAAGATTGTCAATAATGGATGCATTGGTTTGGGACTTCATTTTGGGGTAGTGAAAATGTCCAGAAGTTGATTGTGGTGATGGTTGCACAGCTCTGTTAATATATTAAAATCCATTGAATTGTATACTTTAAATGGGTGAATTATAAGGTGATATATATATATATATATATATATATATCTATCTATCTCCAAAAAGTTAAACATAAATTTACCAAATTGTAAAAATTTACCGTATGATCCAATAATTCTACTCCTAGGTATAGAGACAAGAATAATAAAAACATATTTGAATGTTCATAACAGTGTCATTACTAATAGCCCCAAAGCAGGCACACCCCAAATGTCTATCAACTGGTGAATTGATGAGTAAAATGTAAAATATCCATACAATGGAATATTATTCAGCCATAAAAAGGAATGACGTTCTGATGGATAAATCTCAAAAGTGTCATGGTAAGTGAAAGAAGTCACATGCAAAAGACCACATATCGTATGATTCCATTCATAGGCAATGTCCTGAAAAGGCAAATCTGTAGAGACAAATAATAGATTAGTCGTTGCCAGGGGCTGGGGGTGGGAACAGGGAGTGACCGCTAATGGGCACAAAGGATATTTGGGGGGTAATATAAGTATTGTAAAATTGGTTTGTGGTGATGTTTGCACAACTCAGTAAGTTAACTAAAAACCTTTGAATCGTACATTCTAAATAGGTGCATTTTATGGTATATAAATTATACCTCAATAAAACTGTAATGGATTCAAAGTGTCAAGTAATATATGCTTAATATATTATAATATAATTGCTTTTATCTTTGTTGAAGCAATCAGGGAAGGCCTTCTGAAGAAAGGGACCTTTGATGATGGGTGGTGGGTAGGTTTTGGCTAGATAATGGGGAAGGAAAGAAGGAAGGATAAGGAAATAGTGTGAGTAGTGGCCTGGAGTGAGAAATAGGCCTAATGTAATGAGTATTGCTTTAGAGCTAACTAGAGTATGGAGTCTACTAGGGGCTATTGGTAGATAAGGAACTACTGCAATCACACTGAAGACTGGTAGTGCACAGCTGACACATACCGGTGATGAGTAGGTAGAAATGAAGAGGTCTGAGTGATAGAGGACCCAGGTGATAGTGACAGTTTGTCAGCTGGCTGGTGCTGATCCAAACCATTTAGAGGCCGATTTCGTTCGGAAGAGCTTAGGTGATAGGATGTGATACTGGTGGGGTGTGATGTGGTGTGACAGGTGTCTAAGCAGTAACTTGCATAGTAAGATCAGTTTTATGTCTGATCAAGTATGCTAGAAGGGCCAGCCTGAGGAGTCAGGCCCAGAGTGACTAGCTTGGGAGCAGGTAAGGTAAAGATAGAGTTGTGGAGACATGTAGGTAAAAAAAAGTGGTGATCCAGCTGGCTATCTTTTCTCTGGCTGCTCCAGAATTAGGTAAGAAGCGCTGACTACACTACCTTCCAGTCTTATGAGTTAATTACGTAAGCAGCCCCGTCAACCTTATGGCTTTCCAACAAATTCAGTGAGGTCTCTGGGGGAGAAGTCTCCACATGTCTTCTAGAAGTTGTCTAGAATTTTAAAGATTTCCCACCCAACTTGAAGCAAATCCTTACAGTGCTTAATCTAAGCGATGTGATAAGATCATGACATTTTCAGAAATGCCCTTGCTGTCAATCCTAATTCCACTAAATTTTACGTGACAGGGGAAGAATGAAACATTATAAGCTAGTTTGTCAAGCATCTCAGTAATCTACTGTGGCAATAATCTGCTGCAACTCAGCTCTGCAATGATAGGGTCTGGTGAGTGATGTTCTTTAACTTGGAAGGAAATTATTAAGTATTTGGCCATTGATTAATGAAGTAAAAATGCACTAAGTAGACCTTGAAGTGATAAACTAAATAGAAACCTTGACAGCCATTAGTCCCTCCTGCCCACTAGCCATACTGTGATTTATTTTGAAAATGATGACTGTTCATTTTCTTACCCACATACCTACAATGACTCAGAAAAACCAGTGTTGACAATCAACAGATACAGAAATGAAAAATACTGCGGGTAACTCCTATCTTGAGTTTTAATCACCATTATAAAAGTGAAAAAAAGTGTCGATAAAGGATTAGAGTTGTGAAAGCCCATCTTTCCTCAAACGGCTGTTCTGATGTATAAATTAAAGAGCTATGCTATCATTTTTTGATAATATAAACATAAAAGATCAAGGAAATTGAAATCGCATCTTTATTTTTTCAGGTACACTTTATGATTGGTCATAACAACAAAGTAAGTGTGTGATATTTTTGAGTTGATCATCCATTAAGTTTTAGAATGCTTTTAATCTCTTCTTCATCAATGTGTCCCATTTTCCCAAAGACCATAGATACTACAGTTCACAAACTGAAGAAATGGGATTATTTTGGTCATTATTGCTTTTCTTAATATTTTCATGAGTTATCAAGTTTCTTTCTGTTAAAATTTCTCTCTGTATCCACAAAGATTATTGAGTGCTTAGAGGATTGACAGCATACAGCATATTCGTTTTTCTGCCTCCTGCTTTTGTGCCTCAATGTGATACATAGGGTACAGTCTGAAATATTTGATACTCTTATAGACTAGCAACTCTTGAATCCCTATTGAGGCTTGTTTGCCATGAGTAACTCTTTTTTTTTTTTTTGTCCAGTTTAGATTTTAGCATGTCATTCCAGACTATATATAGTTTTTGAAACTTCTTTCTAGAGCTATTCTCTCGATGTGATCATAAGGCAAATGAATGAAAACCTCCCCCTTCATCATAAAAAGGCTTTACCGAACATGAACATAATGTAACATTCATAATGGTCAAAACCAAATGAGATATAAAACCAAGGTGGCATGGAAGATTCCACTAGAGATGGAAGGCTTACCAGTGTTGCCTTGAAGTTTCTTCCCTAGACTTCGAACGTTTTTTGTTCATTACAGACCCTCAAATTTGAATACTACAGCCCCAAACCTTGCTTCATGACAGTCCCTGTGTGGGCAACTCATTTACTAAGAATTATAATTTCTTAAAAAGAAAGGGAGAAGATACTAGTTTGATAACACAAATCAATTCTTCATATCGTGGTGCTCAACAGGTATGCTTATGAATTACTGATATATAATAGTAGATGGCAGTTCCTGCATTATTGCCACTAAAAGATAAATCTATGACTTATTATTACAGCTTTTATTGTCTCTTAAAACATCATCAGATTGATTTTTAGAGTAGCAAGAATATAATATTAAATACACAAGATACCCTTCTCATAAAGGAGAGGAAAACCAGCCTTCTTTGTGCTTGAGCACTCTAGTGTCAAAATGGAATGACATTTCTGAGAAACTTCTTGTTTCAGCACAAAAAAATGTATACCTATTTCATACTTGGCTTTAAAAAATGCAGAGCCAGTTTGTTGTAGAAGAAAAATCACAGGACCAAGAGAAAGAAAATCCAATGTTTCAGTCCTACCGCTATCACTAACAAGCTGTATGACCTTTAACAAGCCACTTAAGTTCTCTGCACCTTAGTTTCCACCTCTGTACAATTTTATGGTTAAATTAGATGACCTTCAAGTTCCCTTTTGGTTTTAATATCTTATAGTCTAAAATGATGAATGTACATAATACATATGTACATTATTTATAATTATGTACCTTAGTTGTATGACGTGACGGCAATATAGAAGTGAAAATGAAATAGTCCCTTTCCCTTCACACATAATAGTGAAGGACATGGTTCTATAATATAGAAAATTCTTGACTAACTAGATACTTAGGGAAAGGGATGTTAATTGAGGCTTTTAAAAAATTAAGTAGTACAGCTATCTTTTATTTCAGTCTTTGTGTTTAAAACATTTTATAAAACTGTAGTCCATTTTACTACCTTAATAAGTACAGTTTAGTGAACATAATTGAGTTTTACTTTAGTATTTGGAATATTTTTTTCAGGGTCTCAAGTTCATAATTCTGCAATCAGTCCTTATTGTACAGGAAAAGCAAGAGATTGTGATGAATTTATATTGGACCACACCATTTCTTAGGAGATGAGTTTGGTTTTCTTTAAGTACGTTCAAGATATCTGCTTACTTAGTCACCATGTTTCTTTTTCTCATAAAAGTTGAGTATAGAACATGAAATAAAATGTTTCATCAGTTTGGCTTCAGTTAATTAAGGTTTTACTGTACATAAAATCCTAATTAGTAACATGGGAATCTGGTTGGGTTTTTGGGAATTAGTACATTCAGCTTTCAGTGCCAGATTTGGTTAGGAACATGGGCTGACTACATCATGGTATCCAGAAGAGATCAACCAGAAAGTAAAGGTAAAGCATGCGGAAGTTGCTATTTTTTTACCCAGCTTTATTAAGATATAATTGGCATATAAGATTGTGTAAGTTTAAGATGTATTATGCAAAATGGATAAAGAAATTTAAAATATTTGTGTTGAGGGAATTCCCTGGCAGTCCAGTGGTTAGGACTTGGTGCTCTCACTGCCGTGGCCTGGATTCAATCCCTGATTGGGGAACTGAGATCCTGCAAGCTGCATGGCGTGGCCAAAAAAAAAAAAAATATATATATATATATATATATCTCTATCTATCTATCTATCTATATATGTGTATATATATATATATATATATATATACACACACACACATACATACATACACATATATACACACACACATATATATGTATATATATATTCGGGTTGAAGAAAAAAGAACAGGAGATAGATCTATCTTTCATCTCTTTGAAGAGCTCTCTTATGGAAGAGTGAGTAGAATTCCACTTGGAAGGGATCTGAAAAATTGCCTATTCCAATACCTCCTCTTATACATATCTATATAATATTTGAATCCCTTCTACAGCATTCCATTAAGTGACTGAGATCATCTGGAGAACTTCTGACACAGCCCATTCCCACCCATGTCTGCCCTTGTTAGCTTTTCATTATGTTGATCTCAAATATGTCCATCTGCTTGCTGGTTTAAGATGTACAGAATACGGCTTTCATACCATACCCCTTTCATACCATAACCCCTCAGATACTTGAATAACAGTTAATCATGTCCTCTTATTGGATCTGATTTTTGCCCCAGAATCTTAACAAGTAGACTGGTTCTCCAGAGGGTGGAGGTAGCACCAAGAACACTCCACTGCTTAAAATCTGCTGTTGGCTCTGTTGCCCAAGATATTGTACCAAGTTCCTTATCATGGCATTTAAGGATCTGCCTACCTTTGGCCTTAATTCCCATTATTTCTCCCATGCCGACTTTACTCCAACCTCCTTTGACCTTTCTCTGTTTTATTAATGAGTTATTTATTTTAATTCATGCCCGTCTTCTAGAATAGCCTTCTTTCGCTTCTGAGACCAGAGAACTTTCAAGTTCAAGGTCCAGGTCAAATGTCCTCTCTTTTGTCAAATCTTCCTATGCTTCTCTTCATTCCCATCTCCTTCCATCAGAAAACTATTCCCTAATATGTTCTTTAAAAAAAAAAAATTGTTCTTTTTTATGGCTGAGTTATATTCCATTGTATATATGTACAACATCTTTTTTTTTGTTTTGTTTTGTTTATTTGGCCATGCTGCATGTGGTATCTTAGTTCCCTGACCGGGGATCGAACCCATGCCCCCTGCATTGGAAGCACGGAGTCTTAACCACTGGACCGCCAGGGAAGTCCCCTAATATGTTCTTATACTCACAGCCCATAACTCTTTTAAATCATTTATAACATTTTATCATGTTTAGGTTTTATGTATTTGCCCAGCTGGTATGTGAACTCTTGAGGTTAAATACCATATCTTGTTCATATTTCTTTCCCATAGATTTAACATATTTGAAAAAATTTAATGTATAAATGATATATAAAGTAGTATTTCATTTCATTGGTCATAAACTTCATTCATCAGTTTCATAGGATGTTACCTAATTTTACCTTTCTGCAATGTGATTCATTCAATCTGTAACTTCTTTTGTTAGATTTCTATCATATACTTCTCTTCTTAACCTTTGTCTTTCCAGATTGAAGAACCTTCTTTTGTTCCCCATTCCTTTAATTGAGGTTTTTTCTGGATCTTTTCCATAACTGTTGTGGAGCAGAACACTGAGCAGGAATAATTGGGGTAGGGGTGGGGAGAGAGGCACCATGGCAACTGATAGCACCATTCATCCTAGGTGAAAATTCTCAGCATTGTTCTACTACCATCACTACTTCTTTCATTCTTGCTTGCTTCCCCCAGGACAGCTTCTGATTCTCACTGAATCACATAACGGTTGTGATTATTTCCAAGTCAGTGGCTTATTATTAGTTTGTCTTTTTTTGCTCAATAATGCAAATCCAGAGAGTGTCGTCCTTAAAATTATGTGCATTTTAGTGTGTGGTACTAGAATGTTAGTTCTTACTCTTCCTTTGAACATGCATCTTCCAAAGCATTGCAGATCAATTCTAAATCAACTTTTCACTGGAATTTATATAAAATTACAGGATATTTCAAAGCCAACTTTTATTCTCTCAAAAAAGGAGAGGAAGGATGAGAAGCAAAAGTATAAAGGTTGAATGGGAGCCTGAAGTTAGTTTCTTTAGGTGAAAGCTTGAAAACAGAAACAGTCTCCTTCTGAAACAAAAAACAGAACAAAAGCAAGAAACAACCACCTAGAGAGGCCATTTCAAAATTTGGCAGCAGTAAGAAAGCTGTGGCCTGCTATGTAGATCAGACATGATAGAAGTTTGCCTGCCTCACCAATCTTTGAATAGCAATTCCTTTTAATGACTGAACTTGAGTTACTGAAAGCCCAGATAAGTGATAATAGTCGATCAACTGGAACCCAAGAAGTGATGAGCAAAGTTGAATGGTTTTTAAAATACAGGGGAGCAATAGGAAAAGCTTTCATTAGATAAACTATATTTTCCCTTCCCTGTCAACAAATAGTATTTCAAATTCTTTAACCTAGAGTCTCTGGCAAAACGTCCCTTACCCAGAAGGCTCCAACATGATAAACTGAAATCTATTTGAACCCCAATGTTATTTTGGGAATAAATGCCCTAAAATGCTTGGGAAGCTCTCCACGTCATTGGATTTTTTATGAGACTGGATTTTCCCCCAGATCCCTTGACTTGAATTCTAAGGAGAATGAACCCTTTCTTTGGGGGTGTTGAGGCAAGAATGAGCTGTTAACATTTGGTGTGCATCTCTGCAAACCGATGTATTATTATGGTGAGAAGTGAAAATTGGTCTCTGAGCTGCCATTTCTATTTCTGAGAAAAATTACATTTGAAAGTCACTGAAAATGAAGCATTTATGCTTTAAATTCTATATCTATAAATACTGTATGTTTAGGCCTTTTACTTTTTCCTAATGTGAGATATTTCTGCCTTTAAATAAATGACACATTTAAGTTCAAATATGTAACCTGAATCAAAAACTAGAAGGAGCTATTCCAATTTGAAGAAACCCTGCTTGGGAAAATTCATAGCAGGCTCACTTTTCTTCTGTGGCCTTTTAGGGCTTCTGACCTTCTGTCTCAAGCATAGAATTTTGGCTCCAAGTTCCTTTTTGGCTTGTCCTGGCATTTGCTCTGCTAAGAGGCAGCTCTTTAAAGAAGGATAGTGTGAATTTATACCAGATTAAACTAATGTTGTAAAAAATGGACCTGAGTTTAAACCAACCAAACAAACAAGAGACCATTTAAAGCAATTAGAACTGGAAATAAAACTATGTTTGCCTGAATCACTGACCTTAAAGTTCTTAGCATTCTCTGAACTGAATATGTAGTGTGGAGTTATTTCATTCAGTTTAATTCACTAAGTCAAATGATGGCTTATTTTCATGCTTTGTTACTGCCTTTGAAAAATATCATAAGATATTCTTTAAAAATTAACACAATAGTGATAGAATTATAGTATATTTTCAATTTGAAAATGACCTTAGAGACTAATCTGACTGCCTCCTTTCTCAGATGACAAAATTGAGACCCAGAGAAAATGAACTAAGGGCAGGTCTTATGTAACCTTGGTATCCTCTCAGTTCAGTGATCTTTCCAATACTGCAAGTTGTTCCCTCTGTAGTCAACACTTTGGGGATTGTAACTTGAAGAGAACAATAATGAAGGGCGTTAAAAGTTGCCACTAAGTTTCTGTTCCTCTTCATTAGCATAAGTAGCTAGGCTCAGAATCAGGCTTATTGGAGGGAGGGACTCTGGGCTAGAAGCCGGTAGTAGATGGAACTGGGGAAGGTTGTCACAGACCCTCTGAGTTTCAGAGAAAAGCTGACCCAGACAGAAACTTATCTGTGAAATACCCTTAATTCTGTACCAATCTTGTGTGCCTTAGTTCCCAGCTTCCCACCAGTTTGCCTCTTTAAGGCACAGACTTAGGCTTGGCAAAATCCTTATAGGTATGTAAGTCATCTATTCCTGTTGTTTGAGTCCTTTCCACAACTTTCTTGACAAGTGGCAATTAAAAACATGCAGGGATGACATATCTTCATGCTGTTCAACTATCCTCGTCACTCTCTTCTGAACATGCTCTATTTGGTCCATGGCCTTTTAAAGACGGGGAACCCATAGTTGAATACAACACTAGGTATAGTTTGGGCTGCCCAAATTAGATCAAGAATATCATATTTCTCTTCCTAGAGTCTACGTTTCCATTCACACAGCCTATGCTCACGTCAGCCACATCATCCTGCCAACTCATTGTGCTTACAGTCAACTAAAATCTCTTAGTCTCTATACACACACTATTTTAAAGCCAGTTTCTCCCACGAGGTACTTATGTAGTATTGATATTTTTTAATGCAAATGCAAGATTTTATATATCTGTGTATGAAATTATAACATGTCATATTTGGCTTATAGTTCCATCCTGGCATGAATTTGGGGCATCACGATAGTATTATTCAACATGTTAGCTATTCTGGCTAGCTGTGTGTCACCTCAAAACTACTTCCTCACCCATGGCATGGATTTAAAAAAATGTTAAATAGGATGAAGGAAAGGAGATCGCTAGAGACAAATTAACCAAATTAAACCTTGGTATGGTTGTTCGTTCATTTATGTGTTGATTGGCACCGTCATTTGTCTCATATATCGTTTAAACTCATCTAATAGTATACCACGAAAGACTTTGCAGAATGCTTTGCTGAACATGAAACACATCTACCTATTTCCCTGTTCTGTCAATGAGTCAGCCTGCTCAAAAGGAAAGTGAAGTTAGTCTGTCAAGACATATTCGGAGTTGCCTAGGCTGGCTACTCGTTCTGGATGCATCCTAGTCTCAGAGCTAAGTCAGTACTCTCAGAAGTCTCTCATGCGGGCCAAGAAACATAAGTGCTTTTAACAGTACTTCCTCATGAATCCTGGGCTTCAATTTATTCTTACTAATGATTCTGTTATTCTTTCGAGTTCAAAAATCTCTTTGATAGAAAAGACAGATGCAAAGTAGGGGTTATCTACTTAGTGATTCCAGGGTTTACTTGACGACTATCATCATTACGCCACTGACTCGAGCAGGGTTCATATTCACTCATTTTTCGTCATGCCCTGGATATACCTTAAAAACCCTCCACCCCTGAATTTTTGGGCCTCCACATCTTTCCTAGGTTATATTAGGCTTAGCTAATCAGACCCTATTCTTGATGATATGCTATTATCCTCATCTTTTAGCATCATCTTTAAAAAAAAATCTGACTTTGTGAAAAAGTTCCCAGTTGTAGCCATATCTTAATCTTAAGGAAATTTCCCTTTGGTCTCCTGTCAATAGTACTCTCCTGTCAATAGTACTAAGATAATGATGATGAAGGTTATGAAAATGACAGTGACAGCAACAAAAGTATTCTAGGAGCTAACAGCTATTAAGCACTTCCTAGGTGCCAAGAGCTATTCTGTTTTAGTCTGTTCAGACTGCTGTAACAAAGTACCATAGACTGGATGACTTATAAACAACAAGCATGTATTTCTCACAGTTCTGGAGGCTGCGAAGTCCAATATCAAGGTGCCCGCTGACTCAGGTTCTGGTGAGGGCCCTCTTCTTTCTGTGCCTTCGCATGGTGGAAGGGGCAAGAGAGCTCTCTGGGGTCTCTTTTATAAGGGTCCTAATCCTGTTTAGGAGGATTCCACCCAAATGACCTAATCTCCTTCCAAAGGCCCCACCTCCTAACATTGTCCCATTGGGGGTTGGGATTTCAACATGAGTTTTGGGTGGATGCAAACATTCAATCCATAACATATTCCTAGTGCTTTTCCCTTGTTAATTCTTAATTTTTACAACAACCCTTTGAGATAAATCCTATCATCTCCATTTCACATATGAGCATATGAGGGCATAGAGCTTGCCCCAAATCCCATGGTTAGTAAGTCTCAGAGCTGGAAGCCCTACATTCTGATTCCATAGCCTGGGATCTAAACTTTTACTCTACTGCTTGAGAACACAGGTCAGACACTGAAAGGCTGAATTGTGAGGGCAATCATGATGCAGTCTCAGAACATCTTACAGGCAAACCTGTGGGGTGTACAGAATTAGTTTTTGGCATGCCTCATCTCCTCTTCTGCACATTTAACTACCCTACTGCTTCTTGCTGCCAGCCTCTAGGTTTTCTCTACTTGTAAGCTATCCTTAGATCTTCAGCTAAATTGTAAAGTTCTAGAGGGTATGGTTTATGTTTCCCACATACTATAGCCAAGCACGATGTTAAATGTGGGGTGTATGTGAAATCCTTGTGGAATTAAATAAGTGACAAACTTTGGAATTCATCGTTCAAAAAAATATAATGGGCTGTTTTCTAGAGGAGGTGTGTGCGCATGTGCACACTCAGGAGCTCAAACACATTCTCAAATGAGCTGTGAGTAGTGAGGGGAAACACAATACCTGGCATAGAGCAATGCTCAGTGACTGCTAAATGAATAAATGAATGAGTCAGAGAGGCAGAGAGAGTTTCCTTGGATTAAGATCCATATCAGTGGCCCCCCTGCCTTATTTCTGAAAAATATACACTCTTTTGAACCATTAACTAATTGATCCAGTGTGTTAAAGTCTTTTATTCAGATCTGAGTCATAGTAATTATGCCAGCAGTTTACTATGCTGTCTCATCACAAGTTCAATTAAAAACACAAGTGTGTATCTGTATGGGATGTGTGTTTATATAATCTCCAAAGACAGATAAGAATATTATGTGTTTTTTGTTTGGGTAAACAGATCAACTCGTAGTATGTTTCAGGTAGGTGAGTACAGTTTATTATCTTAGTATCCGGGTAAATCTTGAGGTAAAAACTGACTCAGACCTATTCAAATTTTAATATCAGACTTTAGACAAATCTTTTCATAACAAAAAGTAAATGGAGAACATATGACGGCTTAGGTCTTTTATATATAATTATATGGTTCCCAGAGGGGAGTTATAATTGAATTATAAGCTGCCTCATGAGTATTCTAGCCAGTGTTTAGAGAACCACGAAGCAGAGCTGAGCAATTTTTTTTTCACCAGCTAGAATGTGAACAAGGCACCCTATAATTCAATTATAACTAGCCTCCAGGAACTATATAATCATATTATAAAGTAGTTTGGGGAAACTGGGAAACTGAATGTTTTTCAACACATTGTGTATGTTTAAATGATAATTTGATAATTTTACTTACCCTCTCACCTTTCCTAATCACGCAGGTATGGGGACACGTTTTGTGACATTAGTCTCATGTACCTTAAAAAATTTTTGGAATAAATTATCATCCTGGGAAGTCCTTAGCTTACTGTCCTTTGATTGTAGGATTATCTGTACATACATACACATCACTTAAACTCTTTGGTCCTCAATTTTCCCAACTATAAAATGATATATTCGATCTAGATTATATTTAAGGTATTTTCCAACAATTAGAGTGCTTCAGAGAAGAAGACCAATAGGAGGAATTGATTATTGATTGATCTATAAAATATATATATATCATATATATAGAACTATATATATACATATATATATATAGACAGAGAGAGTGAGAGTGAGAGAGAGGGAGTTTAAGGAATTGGCTCACATGCAGGGTAGGCTGGCAGACTGGAGACCCAGGGAAGAGTTAGTGTTGCAGCTTGAGTCTGAAGTCTGGAAGCAAAATTCCTTATTCCTCAGGCCACCTCAGTCTTTTCTCTTAGGCCTTCAACTGATTGGATGAGATTTATTCACATTATGGAAGATAATCTTCTTTACTCAAAGTCTAATGATTTAGATGTTAATCACATCCAAAAAAAGACTTCCACAGCAACATCTAGACTGGTGTTTGACCAGTAAGTGAGTACTATGGCCTAGCCAAGTTTACACATAAAAGTAACCATCTAAGTCTTTATAGCAAGAGAATTTTGTACTATTCAGGGTATGCTTCTCCAGATTGTAGATTATCTTTTAGGAACGTGAATGTAAATTGGGAAGGTGAAACTTTAGCTCTGAAGCTTTGGTATAATTCAACATTGTCATGAATATAATATATAAAAGTAGATATTTTTATTTGTAACAAACTCATCCTAAGAAATATGCCTTCAGAAAAGAAAAACAAAGTGTTTAAATCTGTTTCCTATTGAAGACTTCCTCGAATTTTCTATTCTATAAGTAACTGATGGTACAGTAACTCTCCGTAGAAAACCCACCCTTATCTGCTTTTGCACCGTCTTACCATCTTACGGAGGTTTCCTCTGAGTAACTAATAGTTGTGGTGGCTATATTAATTTTTAATATTTGAACTAGTTTTTATTTAAAAGTAATGCATACACATGTACATTAATGCTCATTGCAGCACTATTTTTTTTTTAGCACTATTCTTAATAACTAAAAAGTGGAAACAACCCAAATGTCCATCAACTGGTCAATAGATAAACAAAATGTGGTATATACATACAATAGAATATTATTCAGCCATAAAAGAGGGCACAGTTCTGATTCATGCTACAGTAATGATGAACAGTGAAAACATGCTAAGCGAAATAAGACATCCCAAAAGGCCACATATTGTATGATTCCATGTATATGAAGTATCATGAATAGGTAAATCATAGAGCAGAAACGATTGGTGGTTATCATGGGCTGAGGGGGAGAGTGGGAAATGGGGAATGACTGCAAATGGGTACAGGGTTTCTTTCTGAGGTGAAGAAAATATTTTAAAATCAATTGTGGTGATGGTTGCACAACTCTGAAGAGACTAAAAACCACTGAACTGTGCATATTAAATAGGTGAATTGTATGGCATGTGAAATATATCTCACTAAAGCTGTTGAAAAGTAATGTACACATAGGAAAAGTTTCAAACAACACTGAAGAATATATATTGGAAAGTTAGTCTCCCTTTCACTCCCATCCCAATCTGCACTCACCCCGGGACTCATTCCTTACTGGTAACCACTGTTAATATGTCTTGTCTTTGATTTTTCACTCAGTGGTGAAACACTGTTTTGTCCCTTGATTTTTCACTCCATGATGTTTTAAAACTTTCTGTATCAGCACATATACAGCTTTAACATTCTTTTGAACAGCTGTCTAGTAGTCCTTTATGTGGGTACATCACAGTCTTTTTAAACATTTCCCTCCCGCAGAATTCTTAGTTCTTTCCAGTTTTTGCAAAAATGCTGCATAGACATTCTTTCATATCTATTCACAAGACAGTAGAAACATGTCTGTAAGATAAATTCTGAGACATGAAATTGTCTAGTGAAAGGGAATGTGCATTTTATTTTATTTTTGAATTTTATTTCATTTATTTTTTTATGCAGCAGGTTCTTATTAGTCATCAATTTTATACACATCAGTGTATACATGTCAATCCCAATCACCCAATTCAGCACACCCCCACCCCCACCCCCTGCCGCTTTCGCCCCTTGGTATCCACACGTTTGTTCTCTACATCTGTGTCTCTATTTCTGGAATGTGCATTTTGGATTTTGATAAGTATTGATTGCTTCATTGCCCTATACAATAGTTGGACCAATTTAGACTCCCATTGACAGGGCTTGAGAGCACTTATTTCTCCTAATTAACACTGGGTATTATCAAACTCATTAATCTTTGTCAATATGATAAGTAAAAAAATTTTTTTCTCATTTCAGTTTTTAATTGTGAAGAAAGTTGAACATCTTATATTTTCTCATATGTTTTCTTCTTGTGAATTTTCTGTATGCTTTGTTCACATTTCTATTGGGCTATTGGTCTTTTTATTACTGATTTGTAAGAGCTCTCAAACATTAAGGAAATTAGCCCCTTGTCTGTCATAAATGCTGCCAAGATTGCCCACTTTTTCATTTTTCTTTATTGTCTGTTTATGATATTTTTTGGATGGGTACTTCTTTAAAGTGTTTGCTTTGTTGCTTTCAAATAGACTGGGATGTACAATAGAAAATATAGTTCACACTAAAATCACACCTTTATGTGACTTATTTTTTTTCGATGAGGCCATGAAGTCCCCTCTGGAGGAAACCCTCAAATTACCAGTGCTGTCAATACTCCACTTCACAGACCCTTGTCCTCATAGATATCAGATATTCCTTAATTCTCATCCTCAAGTTTAAGGGTATTTTTTGGTTGTTTATTTTTTAATTGGACACAGATTGATCAATAAAAACATGATAACATTGAACAGATTTCAGATCATTTTTCTTTTGCCAAGGCATTCTCACTTCACTCAATATAACAGCTGCCACAGTGCTCACATTATATGCTAATATAACTCTATTACTCTTTTCTTATATACCAGATAAGAGTCTTTACAACACACAATTTTATAATGGAGACAAAAAGGCACAGAAAATGGTTTAAAGTAGAAAATGCAATTAAAAACACAGAAGACCTGACAATAGGGTATTAGCTGTTAGTACTACTTTCCTTTTCTCTTCCCTTCCTCCCTCTCTTCATCTCTCCCTCCTTCTCTCCCTCATTTCTATTTTAGTTTTTTCATTTTTGCTTTTTTTCCCTTCCCTCTTTCCTTTCTTCCTCTTTCCCTTCCTTGTTATGAAAGCAATTACACACACGGTAAAAAAAATATGTGTGTGTGTGTGTGTGTGTGTGTGTGTGTGTGTGTGTGTGTAGATAGATATAGATATATCATTGGAAACAGGATACATAAAGTAAAACCTCCCCTACTCTGCATCCCCCCAACTCTCCATTGAAATGCCCCAGAAGGTACAAGTTTTTTTAATGTATTTTTCTTGAAATTTCCTATGGAAATACAAATGGGTATGTGGGTGTGGGTGTGCAGTATATCATCTTGCAAGAATAAATGCATACAGATGAGTGTGATTCCCTTAGGAATAATCATCTCAGCCTATACACTAAATCTAGTGCCATCACTGCTAAACATTTTCTTAGGGTTTCTTTCTGACGACTGCTTTTAGACCTTGCAAATTATCAGGAAATGTGCTCACTGGTGGAATTTGTTTTCTTTGAAGATGGAACTGATTTGGGGGGAATAAGCAAATGCTATTTGGAGTCAAGTCTGTTGAATATAGGTGTTCAAAATATGTAGTATGACCTTTGATCAAAAACTCCAGAACAGTAAAGCTGATTTTTAAAGCAGCCCATAAACAAACACTAAAGATAATCATCAATGAGGAATTGTATTTTGAGTAATGACAACACTGTTTGTATGTTTACGGCATCACAAGATGACAGAATCAGTGAAGGAGCCAAGGCTCATTTGAATGTATGAATGCCACTTTACTGGTGTTTGGATATCAGAGTTCTACTTATAAAATTTGCCTTAGTTCCCCTGCTTAAGAGAAGAAGCCTCATTCTAGGTCAGCAGTGTGGTACATCCAGCATAGACTTCTGCTTCTGACAGTAGCCCTGAGGGGTATAATGACAATCGCAGAGGTAAGGAAGAGCCCCCTGAATTTTTTTGGCAGTCTTTAATAACCCGTTGTACAAAGACTTTTTTTAAAAAAGAAACCTAGTTTTAAAAGGATGTCTGATTATAGTCTGTTTCTGACACAGATATATTGTTTTAGTTTGGCTTAAATTCATCTCTTATCTTTTCAGAGAAGTAAGATATACATCTTATGACATTCTCTATCATCATTCACATTGAGACACTTAAAAAAAAACTTTTCAAAAGCTGTCACTTAGGGCTTCCCTGGTGGCGCAGTGGTTGAGAGTCCGCCGGCAGATGCAGGGGACACGGGTTCGTTCCCCGGTCCGGGAAGATCCCACATGCCGCGGAGCGGCTGGGCCCGTGAGCCATGGCCGTTGAGCCTGCGCGTCCAGAGCCTGTGCTCCGCAAGGGGAGAGGCCACAACAGTGAGAGGCCCGCGTACCGCAAAAAAAAAAACAAAAAAAAAAAAAAAAGAAAAAAAAAGAAAAGCTGTCACTTAATGAAATCATTATTATGTCCTAATATTCAAGGGTTTCTTGCTTCGGGACAGCTGCTATTTTCATTGACTTTGATGGCCTGTATAGAAGCTTAAGATTTAAATTAATGGAGGGCACAATAATAATCTATGGTCAATCTTTCCTAGTTTAGGTAAGAATTGTGGCACAAATATTTGTTTTTCATTCTGTAACATGTACAAATGCTAGATGCAGTAGAACTAGGAAAAATATTGCACTGTGATTATAAAGAGGATTTGTGGTACCATGTGTTGGGCATGAAAGAAAGTAATAATAAAAGCCATTCATAAGAAGTGAAACTTGGTTTCTAAATATGACAGGGTAGATAGGAGGAGGCCAATGATTTGGATTCTTAGTAAGAGCCCTGACTTTCAAAATGAAGAATAGTCCTCTAAATTAACTGCACATTTCCATCAACATATTTTTTTTTTCAGATGAAATGTGATGGGGCAATCCTGTGTTGTTAATCCTATGTTGTTAATATGTTGTTTTAAATATACAACTGTTCACGTCTATATACAGTGAAGCCCGTGTCAGGCAGTCCCAGTTCTTGTTAAATACAGGCTTCCATGTTTCTATTCACTAGTTTGTTCCTTTTTGGAACATGGCCCTTCACTGCAACTGAATGGGCAAAATGTGGGTAGAACCGTCTTCAAATGGTTTTATAGAATTTATGTTGACAAGATGTCATTCCTTCATTCAAAAAGCATGTGTTGAATACCTACTATGTGCCCGTCACTGTGGTAGGTGCTGGGAATATAGAAATGAAGAAGATGGCATATGCCCTTGAGGAACTCATAGTCTGAGGACAGAGGTTGGAGTAAGGTGCTGAGAAAGAAGTGTCTTTATGGTATTGATTGACTATACTAAAGGCTTTCTCGATTTCCTCCTCCATTAAATAAATAAAAGGCACACCTGAATTCAAATTCCATAATAATTACCTCACAGAATTTCAGTGAGCTTTATAATTTATGCATATAGTGTGACTAGTCTTTTGTGAACAGTCAAATAAATGGTAAGTAAGATTATGATTATTAATATATAATTTGCTTATATGGATTGCAGTTGTGTGGCTGAGTTTTTTTTTTTTTTTTCTTTTCGGAAACATGATTTTTACAATTTAAAAAGTGACAAACATTAGAAAAGAAAATGACTATTTTCCCAAAGCCTTACAAGTGCTTATAGATCACACCAAACATGCTTTTATGGTGACACATTTCCTATCTGTGCAGCATGGAATGCATATTACGCTTGCCTTAAACACAATAATTTCATTTGCCACTTAACTCCTGTCTCACACATTTTTCCTTCATACTTCCCTTGTAAGGGTCATGCCAAGGAAAAGTGTGCACAGAAAAACGTTACCCTCCCTTCCTCCACATGTCTCCTTTCTAGTCTCTGATATCTTCCTTGTCAAATTGAAGCCTTAAAATTGGACTCACTTTAGGACATGAAAAGCCAGCATTGAATAAAGAAACAGAAATACTTCAACCTGACTTATGGCAGAAAGTTTTATGTGCTGTTTTCCTGTCTCTGTCCTTTATGTCCCTGGTTTCAAGCTTACTTTACTTAATGTTGAAACATTCAGTCATTGGGAAAAAATCAGCCAAATTAGTTGGCAGTTTATAGACAGATTTTTTTTTTTTTAACTGACTGCACTTCTCGAGCTTTTTGACTTTATGATATGTTGGTACAGACTTAAATGTATCTTTCAAATGAGAGATAATATTTGCGTTGGAGTAGGAGTGTCAACTTAATCACATTTTGTTTTTGTTAACTGACTATTAAGCCTAAATTCATTTTTAGTTTATTACTAGTAAAAAGCCCAGTAAGTAATTTTACTTCCTTAGTAAATTCAATAAAGGCGTGGATAGCACACTGTATATGTGTATATTAAGGAATACGTGTGTATCATGTGCCAGCTATTGTGAAACATACTGAGGAAGCAGATAAGATGCTACCTCCTTCCCTCATCTTGAAGAAGGGTCACAGTGTAAATAGAGACTTACTGTAGAAATTTGGTGAGTGCTATGATAGAAATATGAACAGATAAGATAGGGCAATTATCTTTTCAATAGCTATCATTCATTCATTTAAGAAATATTTCTTGAGCACCTACTATATGCTAGTTACTATGCAAAGCATTGGGTAATTAGCAATGAAAAAACAGACCCAGTCTCTGCTTTCTGGAATTAATAATGAGACAGACAAGAAATAGTTATAAAATTAAAATTGTAATAAGTATGCTGAAGGATAATTACCAAATGGTATAAAAATGTATCAGAGGGGGGTTTCTCTGGTGGCGTAGTGGTTGAGAGTCTGCCTGCCGATGCAGGGGACACGGGTTCGTGCCGCGGTCCGGGAAGATCCCACATGCCGCGGAGCGGCTAGGCCCGTGAGCCATGGCCGCTGAGCCTGCACGTCCGGAGCCTGTGCTCCGCAACGGCAGAGGCCACAACAGTGAGAGGCCCACGTACCCCCCCCCACACACACACAAAATATATATATATATAATCTCAGAGGGGACTTCCCTGGCAGTCCAGTGGTTAAGACTCCGCGCTTCCACTGCAGGGGTGCAGTTTGATCTGTGGTCGGGGAACTAAGATCCCACATGCTGCGTGGTGTGGCCAAAAAAAAATATATCTATATCTATATCTATATCTATATCTATATCTATATATGGCCTTAAACTCATTCTGGTGGGCAGGGAAGTCTTCCCTAAGCAAGTGACATTTAAGTTGAAAGGTGGAGGAAAGGCAGGAATGATCAATGCAAAGAAAGGACGACAATTTGTTGTGTTAGGGCAGTGGTTCTCAACTGGGGGTGATTTCGCCCTCCAGAGGACATTTGGATATTCATGGAGACATATTTAATTGTCACAACTTGGGGGTGGGATGCTACTTAGTATCTGGTGCACAGAGGCCAAGGATGCTGCTAAACATACAATGGACAGGGCTCCTCCCTCCCCCAACAAAGAATTATCCAGCCCCAAATGTCAATAGTGCTGAGGTTGAGAAGGCTTGCACTGGATTCTAATAAAAGAAGGGCAGATCAGTGTACCGGGGAAAAGTACAGAAATAGTACAAGAGAAACCTGAGTTCAGTTCAGCAAACTTTATTGAGTATGTATTGTGTACTAGGCATGAGGGTGAAAGACATCGTTCCTCTCCTTAATGAGCTTAATCTACTAGGGAAAACATAGGTAAACTCCAGAAATAGTACAAGTGATACAAATCATTATACTGTGCAAAGGACACATTGAGAAGGGGTGACTAACACATTTTGAAGAGGTCAGGAAAAGCTTCCCTACAGATAAAACACTTGAATAGATTTTAAATTGTGAATAAGAATTAATCTTTCTGAAACCTTTGGCATCACTGAGGGCAGAGAATTAGAAAATGGACTACAGAGCCTTAGAAATGGACGAGGGAGCCAAAATTAAGGCTTAGGAACACAAGAGAAGGGTAAGACATTCCCTAAGCTAGCAAGCAGGCTCATCCCAGTGGGTCCTGGAACAAAAATACAAATGTAGCCTCAGGCCTGCGAACTGACCCCCTTCCTTGCCATCCGCAGCTCTTTGTAGACACTTTGGGCAAAGAACTGTGGGTCACAACATGGTCTGGATGGAGGGGAAGATCAGGCTCAGTGTGGGCATGGCTCCCTGGGCTCTGCAACGTTCTCATTCTGTGAGCAGGAGAGTGTCTAGGGTCCTCTAAGGTGAGGTACAAGGCCGGGCTGTCAGCAGCTGGAAAACCCAGAAAATGCAGCTAGAGGCTTGGAGTCAGTTAAGTAGTTACAAGTCAGGGCACAGAAAACACAGATTACTTTAGGTAATGGATATACTCTGGATTTAGGATAGCTTTTGGATAGCAAACATGAGACACTGTTAGCAAGGACATCATCCTGAAGCCCCAACCTCTGAAACAACTGTCTCAACTAGAAGCTTCTTGTGTATCTCCTGCTAGTGAAGGAACAAATACAAAAGTATTGCAGATAAGTGAATATTTCTTCAAAATAATTCAAAATTTGAGATATATAATGTTCATTCTTCTGAAACACTCTTCTTTTGCTGTGCAGGATTGTACCTAGAGATGGTATAGGTGGTTTAGTTGAATGTATCTAGACCCTTGTGTCCATGCTGTAAATTCTGATGTTAATTTAATTAGCTCATTGTAGAGCTATGGAATTTTTTAAAGCTAAAGAGGTCTTTAGAGCTTATATAGTCTAATGGGATTCAAAATTTTACCTTTTATTTTTTAAGCAACAGAAACTTCTGTTTTCGAGACAGCATAGCCATAGTGGTGAACAGTGTGCGTGGTGGAGCCAGACTGCCTGGGTCCAAATTTGCATCTTTTATTTACTGGCTGTGAGAACGTGGGCAAGATCCTTAACTTCTCTGTGTCTCAATTGTCTCATCTGAAAAAATGGGGATCATGTGCTGATTAAATCAGCTAATGCATTAAAAAAAAGGCTTAGAACACTGCTTGGCACCCAAGAAAGTATCATTAAAATGTGTAATATTTTTCCAAAAAATAATCTTTTATAGAACCCAAACCTATACAGCAGACAAAAGAAAACCATTTTGGTTGAATGGGAGAGGGTGACAGAAGTGACAGTGCTGCTCAGCCACACTCCGCCCTACAGTCACTACCAATGTGGAGCCATTCCTTTTTCTTCCAATAGAGGCAGTCTGGAGAGACTTTGAAAACCTGGAAATAATTTGAAAACCACCAGTCTAAGCCAGTCACCTGTTGGCAAATGAGAAAATTGCTTTAGGTGTATTAACTCAGTTAATCCTCACAAAAGTTCCCATTTGGAAAAAAGTTCAATAACTTGCTCAAGGTCATGCTACTAGTAAACTGCAGAGATGGAATTTGAACCCATGCAGAAAAGCATGTCAAAGGATACAGGTATTTTTACATGTTGGCTCCCACATCTACCATCTTCCCCAAAGAGGACTTTGTCATAGATTAGATATTTGATTTTGAAGTCATCTCAACTTTGTTTGATCTCAATTAAATTAGAGCATAGTAAATTAGAATATAGTAAACTTTCAATCAATATTACCTAGTATTTTTCTTTCCTACAATTTCAGTCACTTTCTACTGTTTTTTTATAGTAGTTTTAGCAACTATCATGTCAACATGCTACCTTAAAATTCATTTAATTAAATTTGTGCCACTTTTGGAAAATGTGTTTGGGCAAACAACCATTTCTCTGCTTCTGTTTTCTGTTGGCAGAGCCTGAAACATTTGTGTTCAGCTCATAAAAGTACTTGGTGCTGGCAAGCAGTGGAGTGGGAGTTGGATTGTCTGCTTTATTTGAGGGATCTATCCATTGGATTGCAGGTCTTTTAAAAAATTTTAACAATATTGGTCTTCATGTGCAAAATGAACTAAATGTCCTTTTCATATTATTATTGTTATGATGATGATGGTGGTGGTGATGTCTTTGAAGGAGGGGAGAAATCTGGTTGCTTGCTGTGTGGCACTATGGTAGCAGTTGAGCT
The DNA here is from genome assembly GCF_964270905.1 of Leucopleurus acutus. Taxonomy (NCBI): domain Eukaryota; kingdom Metazoa; phylum Chordata; class Mammalia; order Artiodactyla; family Delphinidae; genus Leucopleurus; species Leucopleurus acutus. The sequence goes on along the minus strand of NC_139148.1, from coordinate 107,643,011 downwards.
TGCTCTCTCCTGTATAAAGTGTCTTTGGTTAAAACTGAATGCATTAAATTTCCCCACTGCATCCAATTACTTCAGTAATTGAAAAGGATAGCATTCCACTGTAATTATGTTTTCTCGTTTCTGCATTTCTTTTAATTTATGGGATGATAAAAAGTAAAGCAATGCAAAAAACAACCATTTGAAGAGCCATTTGGTGCTGTTTCTGTTTGACCCCGTCCATTTGCTATTTCCAGATTTTCTGTGATTTTGGTCTGTCTCCCTAAGCATGGTTGGTTAGCTTCACTCGTTATTTTCAACAGCACATTAAATGTCCCCTGAGACCCTGCTTTCTGGCTGACACTTGATACTGTTTCTGCTGTCACTTTGAAGATTCTATACTTCTCCAGCTGTCGGGTTCTGGAGTAACCTGCCTGTGTTGCTTACATCAGAATCATTTAGAAATTACAAGGGAACATGAATGGGAATGTGATTGCATCAGTATTTCTAATGAGCACTTTTTTACTTCCTATAGATGAAGTAATAGTAATAATAACAATAACAACAATAATAATAATGGAAGATGGAGGATGAAGGTGAAGGATGGGGAAGGGGAAGATAGGTAGGAGATTGTAAAACCTTGGTGGAGTCCAACACTGAGGAGGGCATTTTGAGAAGTCAGGCCCCTGACCAGGTGGCAGATTCCCCAACCATGGTCCCTCGTGGACTCAGCTATAGCCCTGTTTGGCTTTGGTCCTGCCTTACCACCACCATCTGCTGAAGAACTTAGCAGAAATCATGCCCACTCGTGCCCCAGATGACAGGCCTGCTGAACTCAATCCTGACTGTGACTGTGACCCGGCTCCAGTCCCACACAGTCATCAGTCCTGCCTGGGGACTGGGCAAGAGACATGCCTGACTGTGCCCTGAGACAGGCCTTCATATCCTGAAATGGGCCTATGACTCAGTTCCAGCCCCTCTCAGCCATGGGTTGACAACACATGGCAACATTAGCCATGGCCTGCTCAGAGACCGGGTGAGACATGCACCCATCCATGTCCCTGAAGCAGGCCCTGTGACATCGGTCCAACTGCAGATCCCTGTAACTCAGCTCAAGCCCCTCTCAGCCATGGGCCAAGAATATTCTTGTCTACCCAGGAGCCAACTGGGAGCCATGCCTGCCTGTGCCTTTGGAGGTAGACCCATTGACCTTGGTCCAATTGTGGTCCTTGAAACAGTCCTGTAACCTGGCTCCAGCTGCTTGCAGCCATGGCCTGGGAATAGTCCTGTCTGCCCAGGGACCCAGAGGGAGATATGCCTGTCTGTGGCCCTGAGGCAGGCCTATAATCTTTGGTCCCAATTGTGGGCCCTGAAGAAGTCCTGTTACTCAGTTTCACCCCCACTCAGCTGTGATCCGGAGCCAATCCCACCCGCCCAATGACCTGTTGGGAGCCTTCCCAGGGACTCAGAAGGAGCCACAACTGTTTGCATACCTGGAAAATAGGCTTGCTGTCTGAAGACACTGGGGAACGCTTGTCACAGTCCCAGTGCTACTGACCAAGGTCCTGGAGGAAGTCTCATCCACTCAGGGGCCAGACAGAATCCACACTCACCTGCGACCCTGGTCATAGGCCCGCCAACCATGCACTCCACTGTGGACTTAAAAACAGCCACGTGACCTAGCTCCAAATGGCTTGACTATGACTCTGTACCATTAGATGAGGGACCTGACATAAAGACTTTACCAGCCAAAACTATTCTTTAAAGAATGGAAGAGATGTTTGCTTCTTCAAATGCGCAAACACCAATGCAGGGCTATACAGATCATGAAGAATCAGGCAAACATACTATCACCAAAAGAAACTAATAAAGTTTCAGTAAGTGACCCCAAAGAAATGGGGATCTATGAATTGCCTAACAAAGAATTCATATAATCCTCCTAAAGAAGCTCAATGAGTTGCAAGAGAACATGGATAGACAGCTAAAAAATAATCAGGAAAACAATGCGATAATAAAATGAGAAGTTTAATAAAGAAATGTAAACCATAAAAGAGTGGAATAAAAATCCTGGAGCTGAAGAATACAATGAGAGTACAGAAAAATTCAGTAGAGAGCTTCAACAGCAGACTGGATCATGCAGAAGGAAGAGTCATCAAACTCACAGAGGTCATCTGAAATTAGCCAGTTGAAGGAACAAAAAGAAAAAAGAATGGAAACCCACACGTATATAGTCAAAGGAGCCAAGAATATACAATAGGCAAAGGATAGTGTCTTCAATAAATGGTGTTGGGAAAACTGGATATCCACATGCAAAAGAATGAAATTGCACCCTTATCTTGCACCATACACAAAAATTAACTTGAAATAGCTAATGACTTAAATGTAAGACCTACAACCATAAAACTTCTTGAAGAAGCATAAAGTAAAATCTTCTTGATATTGGTCTTGGCAATGATTTTCTTTTTTTAATGTACAATGCTTTTAGATATGCCACCAAAGCACACGCAAACAAAGTAAAAATAAAAGTGTGGGATTATATCAAACTAAGAAGCTCTGTATAGCAAAGGTAACAATTGACAAAATTAAAAGGCAAACTAGGGGAAGGGAGAAAATATTTGCAAATCATGTATCTGATAAGGGGTTAATATCCAAATATAAAAGGATCGCCTGCAACTCAATAGGTAAAAAACAAAAATGGACAGAGGACCTGAATAGGTGTGTTACAAATAAGACACACAAATGCTCAGGTATGCGAAAAGGTGCTCAATATCAGTAATCATCAGGGAAATGCAAATCCAAACCACAATGAGATATTATCACCTCATACCTGTTAGGATGGTTATTATCAAAAACACAAGAGATAACAATTGTTGGTGAGGGTGTGGAGAAAAGTGAACCCTTGTACACCGTTGGTGGGAATATAAACTGGTACAGCCGTTATGGAAAACACTGTGGAGGTGCCTTAAAAAATTAAAAATAAAACTACGATATGATCCAGGAATCCGCTTTTGGGTATGTATCCGAAGAAAATGAAAACGCTAATTAGAAAAGATTTATGCACCCCGTGTTCATTGTACCATTAGTTACAATAGCCAAGACTTGGAGACAATGTAAGTGTCCACTGATGGATTAATGGAGAGAGAAAATGTGATTTTATATATAAATACACACACACACACACACACACACACACACACACACACATATACAGTGGCATATACTTCAGCCATAAAAAAAGAATGAAATCTTGCCATCTGCGAAATGGATAGACCTCGAGGGTATTATACTAAATGAAATAAGTCAGACAGTGAAAAACAAATACCCTATGATCTCACTTCTATGTGGAAGCTTAACAAAAAGCCCCGAGCTCCTAGGTACAAAGAACAGATTGGTGGTTGCCAGAGGTGGAGTATAGGGGTTGGGCGAAACGGGTGGAGGGGGTCTAAAGGTACAAACATCCAGTTATAAAGTAAGTAAGTCATGGGGATGTAACGTACAGGTTGCATCTTTGGAAGTTGCTAAGAGAGTAAATCTTAAAAGTTCTCAACACAAAAAAGTGAAACTCTTTAGTGACAGGTGTTAACTAGACATGTTGTGATCATTTCACAATGTATACAGATATCGAGTCATTAATACACCTGAAACTAATATAATGTTCTATGTTACTTATACCTCAATTTAAAATATAAATAAGTAAATAAAATAGAAGTAGATATTTTCCTTTTTCATAACTTAAAAAGATGATTTCATTTACTTTTATATTCTGTCAGTGATGAACATTTAAAATGTTAGCATTTTATCCTATACACATATCTTTGCCATTAAGACTGTCTATATTTATATGGGATGTTGGGTAGGAAGGCACACAGGAGTTTTGATTCCCCCTCTTGATGAAAAAAGCAACAGCAACAAAAAACGTATGTCCATTTTACTTGAGTGTTCAAAGCAGCATTATTCATGATAGTGAAAAAATAGAAATTCACAAAATGTCCATCATGTGATGAATGGATATAACAAAATGTGAACTATCCTTACCAGGGAATATTATTCAGCCATAAAAAGGAATAAAGTTCTGATACATGCTGCAATGTGGGTAAGCCTCAAAAACATTATGCTAAGTGAAAAAGCCACACACAAAAGGCCACGTATTATATGAAATGTCCAGAATAGCCAAATCCAAAGAGATAGAAAGTAAGATTATTGGTTGCCACTGAGGGAGGAGAGGACAATGGGGAGTTACTGCTAATGAGTGGTTTCTTTCTCAGGTGATGGGAATAGTCTGGATTTAGATACTGGTGATAGTTGCACAGTTATGTGGTTATACTAAAAATCACTGAAATGTACACTTTTTTAAAAAAAGGGTGAATTTTATAGTATGTAAATTAGATCTCAAAGCTGGTACTAATTTTTTTAAAGAGAGAGAATAATAGCCAACATTGAGCACTTACTGGATTCTAGGCATTAGGCTAAGCATTTTGCAACACATGATCATATTTAATGTTCAGAACAACTGTATGTGCATAGATAATATACGTTTTCTCCTTTTTACAGATCTGAAAATTGAAGCTTAGTAACATTACTTAAGTTACTTCATAATGTACCCAAGGTCCCATAGGCTAAAAAGTCCAAGGACTGGAATTTAGCATCTAGATAGCCATCTGGCCGTCTTGACTATGACATGTTCTTCCTGCCTATATTTTTTATAATAACTTTAAGATATGATTAACATACCATATAGTTTGCCCATTTAAATGAACCACCCATCAATGTTTGTTTCTTTGCTTGAGTATACTCACGGATATATGCAACTGTCACCCTAGTCAATTTTAGGACATTTTCATCTTATAACACATACAACCCCTACCCCCACCGCCAGCCCTAAGTAACCACTAATCTGTCACTGTGCTGGTAGATTGATAATGCTACCTGTAGCCACTTGCATCACTGTATTATCTGTTAAAATTGTGTTAGTCGATATACAACCAAGGAATTGAGAACGTAGAGTTCCTTTTAAAAATGGCTTGGAAACCTCCATGGCTAGAAAAGGGAATAACTGAATATGATTTAAATGGACCGAAGGCAAAGGAGGGACATTGCAGGTTTCGATTTGCCCTGTTTCTGGAATTACATTATTTTACTGAGAAGCTGGGTCTAACCAAAAAAAAAAAGGAAATCTTGATTGCAAAAAGTATATTTTGCTTCTGAGCAAGGATACAGAAATTGTTAGACACTTTCCTTGACTTTGAAATTGGCACAATGCCCTCTAGCTAAATGGTTTTGCTAAGTGGCTTTGCAAGAAAACCTTTCCTACCCTCCTTGTCGCGAAGCTACTGCTTTTCCTCCTGACCCTCTTGACTTCAGTTTGAGTGCATGTCTTCCAGTTAACAAGTAATTTGAGGGAGTGTCAAAAGGTAACTAGTGCCCCCTGGGTTACAATTAACCTAAAAATTAAAAGGTGGAGTTTAAAATCCTCATTAAGTATAACAAAAACATGAAAGGGAGTTTCTAAATTGGAGTTGGATTTAGAAAGTCACCTTTGAATTAATGAAACTGACCGTACTTGACTAAGTACCAGGCTAGGTATTTGAGAGAGGGTATATGCTTGAGAGAGGATCTGTAGTATAGTTTAGTAGGCATTAGTGGTTTAGGCAAAACGAGTAGAAAGGTATTCTTTCTGGGAATCTTTTTCTGTGATCACACTCACAGTGCACATACTAATGCCCTTGAGTTTTAATTACCACTAATTTCTGAAATATGTTTATGAGTGTTATATTATTGGAATTAAGAATTAGTGTTTTCTCATTTAACCTGGCCAGATATTTGGCAATGTCATATTGCCCTGAGAAATTCTTCATGATTTATTTTTAAAGATAGCATAATAAATATAGCTGGGGTTTCTAAAAATGATTTATAGTGAACTTACAGCTTAGTAGTGAATTCAAACTAATATGCATTACTCATAATGGAGGCCTATAGCTTGTCAACTCTGAGCTAAAAGTGGGTAACAATATTGTTATTCTTATTATGTAAACCTTAAGCACCTATCTTGTGCTTGATATACTCAAAGCATGGTGGATGCTTAAAAGATTTAATAATTCAGACATGCCAGTGTTTTTTAAATAATTCTAAAAATTGGTTCTAAATGCAACAAGGTTCTTACTCTAAAATAGTATTTAGAATCTCATTTTTTGGAAGTCAGTTTGTGACCTCTAGAACCAGAAATATGTAAATATAATCATCTACTGAACAGGAAACATTGGGGAAAGGATTGAAAAATACCACTGCTCTTTTGGAATATTCAAAACTGAACTGTTCCCCCAGAAGTGCACATGCTCTCTTCTGGTGTTTCTATTAAATGGTGCCTGGGTAGTAATAAGCCTCATTTACTTATTCAAATGTATTCCTCTCACCCCATCCCCCAACACACACGTTTGAATGAGCAGATACGCTGTGGGTTCCATTGTCTTAACCTTCTCAGTTGCCAGGTTTTTAGGGGTGTTCATTTGGAGGCATGGAAGGATTTAGAGGTGAAATGAAGATGACCCCACTGACCCACAGTCAGTAGGCCATGTCCCTTGAGTTTAGAAATGCAGATGACCTTGCCAGTTCCTCTGTTCCCTGTGGCGAACATTTCTGCAGCAGCTGGTTGGGGTTAGGCTTTCTTCTGTATCCATGGAAGAGAGAAAAGGGAACTGGCCCATTTGAAGATCAGACCCCTACCTCGGCCTCATTAGTGCTGGGCTTTAACCAATGGATATGGGATTATATAGAAGTGAGCGAGTAGCAAAGGGCAACTAGCAAGTTCATGGCTATATGACAGAGATATAGTGTAGATATCTAGGACATTTTCTTCATTAGGAATGCCTCTGAAAGGCTCAAGCGCTTGAGTTCTTTGGAGAGCCATTTAAGATATCTCATGTGTAAGGTTTCAAACAGAATCAAACTGAATTCAGACACACTGTAGGTTTCTGGACTGAGGTCAAAGAAAGATTTTTAGTTTGTATGAGTGCATGAGCAAGTTTGTCTCTTTTTTAAATGCAGGCATACAGATAAAAATAACACTTTCTAAAAGGGTAGTGTTTTTGTACTTATTTCCTTCATCCTTTAATAACATCAATAAAAAGTGAACAGATTTGGTTACCTAGTGGACCTCCTCTCAGTTTAGTTTCTATCACCAGAAATGGATTGGCAAAATTTAGAATTTGAGGTTTTGTTTATTTTTAGTACTACTCTTCCAATATCTTGTTTTTTCCAAACTACCTCCAAGTCAGGAGTGCAAATATAGGAAGTGGTTGCTCTGCTTCTTCAAGAGAAAAAGAAATGTTTCTAGTATTTGTAAATGGAAGATGGTATACTAATGCATATGAGAGTTTTTTTTTGTTTTGAATTTTATTTATTTTTTTATACAGCAGGTTCTTATTAGTTATCCATTTTATACATATTAGTGTATATATGTCAATCCCAATCTCCCAGTTCATCACACCACCACCCCGAGTTTTCTTTTTTTTAATTGAAGTATAGTTAATTTACAATGTTGTGTTAGTTTCTGGTGTACAGCAAAGTGATCCAGTCATATATATACTTTATATATATATATATATTCTTTTTCATATTCTTTTCCCTTATGGTTTATTACAGATTATTGTATATAGTTCCTTGTGCTATACAGCAGGACCTTGTTGTTTATCTGTTTTATATTATATATAGTAGTTTGTATCTGCTAATCCCAAACTCCTAATTTATCCCTCCCCCACCCCCTTTCCCCTTAGGTAACCATAAGTTTATTTTCTGTGTCTGTGAGTCTATTTCTTTTTGTAAATAAGTTCATTTGTATCATTTTTTAAGATTCCACATACAAGTGATATAATACGATATTTGTCTTTCTCAGTCTGACTTACTTCACTTAGTATGATGATTTCTAGGTCCATACATCTTGCTGCAAATGGCATTATTTCCTTCTTTTTTCATGGCTGAGTAATATTCCATTGTATATGTATACCACATCTCATTTATCCATTCATCTGTTGATGGACACTTAGGTTGCTTCCATGTCTTGGCTATTGTAAATAGTGCTGCAATGAACATTGGGGCGCATGTATCTTTTCGAATCGGAGTTTTCTCCAGATATATGCCCAGGAGTGGGATTGCCGGATCATATAGTAACTCTAGTTTTAGTTTTTTAAGGAACCTTCATACTGTTTTCCATAGTGGCTGCATCAATTTACACTCCCACCAACAATGTAGGAGGGTTCCCTTTTCTCCACACCCTCTCCAGCATTTATTATTTGTAGACTTTTTGATGATGGCAGTTCTGACTGCTGTGAGGTGGTACCTCATAGTAGTTTTGATTTGCATTTCTCTAACAATTAACAGTGATGAGCATCTTTTCATGTGCCTATTGGCCATCTGTATATCTTCTTTGGAGAAATGTCTATTTAGGTCTTCTGCCCATTTTTGGATTGGGTTGTTTGTTTTGTTACTGAGTTGTATGAGCTGTTTGTATATTTTGGAAGTTAAGCCCTTGTTGATCGCATCGTTTGCAAATATTTTCTCAGGAGAGAAAATATTTTTATTGAAATTAAGTTGAAATTAATTGGTAAAACTGTTTTTGGCTTAAACTGAATGAGTCATTGATGTGCTTTAAACTCTCGCAAAAAATGAAGAATTTGTTGGAGAAAAGAATCTGGAGCTGACTCGTGACAATAATTCAGTTACTTGAGTGTTGGGACTATTTTCTACTTTCACTGAAGTCACAACGATGGTCAGAATTTCCATTGACAAGAGTTATGCCTAACTGGCATAACGATTAAGGAATGTGGATTTGCTGAATCCTGAAGATAGATTTGATAATTTCTCTGGCATTTAATGCTGAGCTATAGCCACAGGTAGTAAAACATTCAGGAGTAAAGGAAAAAGAAAAAACAAACAAACATCGTTCCACCTTTCCCTTTGGATATATGCATAGGAATGGAATATGTCAATCTACAACCTAGTTTACTTTCAACCAACAACAAAACTAGAGACCACTCCGTAACTTTGAGATTATGTAGAATATCATTAGTCTTAGGTATATTTCAGAAAGAAATCAAAGAACTAGCTATTAAGAATTGAATCAGTAATGGAATACGAACGTTAGTATAAAGATAATAAAGTCATTGTCAAATCTTGTAACAAATTTGAAATTACTCATCAAGTTACAAGATTTGGTAGTATGTTAGCTCTCCATTCCTGCAAATGGTTCAGTTGTCATTTAATATAGAAGAATATCCTTGTATAATGAGTTGGATGTGAATGCTTTCTAGGCTGATAATACACCACCACCTGGAATTTATATAGTCTCTGTTGTGGTTAGTGAGGAATCCTTCTGCCAAAGAGATATATTTCTATTTCGGGGTTTATTAAGGAAGATTACATACGATTTGATGATTTTATAATTTTTAAATCTCTGTAATTTGTTAGGTACCTACTCATCTTTAAAGATGAAGGTCAAATTAACCTGTTCCTAAACATTATACCCAGATATGATTTTCTTGCCTTGTAATACCCTAATCTGTATAGTGTGCTGACCAACCTGTTGTTCAACTCTAGGCCTGAATCTGACTTTTGTCACCTACCATCCATCCCTCCAGGTATTTTTTAAATGTCAGCGTCTATTCAGGGTCTTGAACTTTGTTACCTAATGATATCCTCTTCTAATGGGTCGATCATATTTATTTTAAGAGCTCCACTTGGTATATTATAAAAGAGGAGGAATTTCATATCAATGCCCTCTCTTTAGGTATCTACATATTTTTATTTTCTCCCCAAACATCTCTGACCAACCCCACTATGGTGCCTAAAATTCCTTCTTGAGAGTTAAGGCATCATTGCTCTAGGAGTCCCATGCTATAAATGCAATTACTTGTATTGACATATTTTGTTTGATTAGTTTATCCAAGTCATTTTCAGGTTTCTCATTTGAGAGCAGAGTCCTAAGGGAAAGGTTAAGTTTTGGCTTGGCTTGGGAATGAGAGGAAAAAGCCTGAAGATCATATTATTGTCCATTCTGCTATTAAGTGAGAAGACTGTTTAAAATTACTAGTGTTACCTATTAAGATAAACAAGGGGAGGGCTATAGAAACAGGGAGAGAGGACTTAGAAGGAAAAGCAGATCTGCAAAGACCAACATTACCTACTTTACTGTTCTGCCCAAGACTGATTCAAAAATGTAACTCAGCTCATTACTGGCATTCACTTCAAGGTATATTGCTGCTTTTAAACTTAAACTGTGTCTAATTCTGTGATGAAGAGAAATTAATGAACAACCTCAGCTTTTCGGTATTTTTTTAAAGTGCACTAGAGTCATACTTAAAGCTGTTGAATAGAAAGTGCCCATTAATTGAAGTATGGGATATGTGCTGATATGAGAGGTTTTATTATCCTTTGGAGAGTACAATGAATAATCTTTAAAAGTCATTAAAGCGCACACATTCTACTTGACCTGCTATGTTTATATAAGCTTTGCCAGTATATATCTTTGTGGTTGTATCCTCTTCAATTTTTTTTCTATTCTTTCTCCCTTTTATCCTCCTTACTATTCATTCATGCTTCCTTCAGCTGTTCACAACATTGCTAGGCTAAAGTATATATAGTCCCCTGAGTGGTACCATTGAATGGTACCATTTGAGGGATGCCACAAGGTCTGCTTGCTAGTGTTTTTTGTTCTGTCCTGCACTGGTGCCTGAAATTTCCACCATTTTCGTTATGGTTTGTGGCTAAGCCTAAAAAATAAAAAAACAACAAACAAAAAAACCCATACGGGTAGTGCCTATGTCCAAAGTAAGTATACTTACATTTATTTCTTAGAAGGCAGAGAGAAGATTAAATGTTCCATTTCCTTAAGACTTAGGTAACCTGGCATGTTAGAGTTGGAAAGGATTTTTGAGGTCCTCTCCAGTTTTTTTTTTTTTTTGCGTTATGCGGGTCTCTCACTGCTGTGGCCTCTCCCATAGCGGAGCACAGGCTCCGGACGCGCAGGCTCAACGGCCATGGCTCACGGGCCTAGCCGCTCTGTGGCATATGGGATCTTCCCGGACCGGGGCACGAACCCGTGTCCCCTGCATCGGCAGGCAGACTGTCAACCACTGCGCCACCAGGGAAGCCCTCCTCTCCAGTTTTTAATTAAAGTTGGATTTATTTTTTGTTTCTTTTTGTTTTGTTTCAGAATCCTTTCATTAAATGAGATTTGATATGAAAGTTCAGTGAGTAAAATAGATGAATGAGAGAACATTAGGGCTCACCTTCTCTGGTCATTATCAGTTCTGTGGAAGCTTAGTTCTTCCATTTACTTTAAAATGAACTCATAGTCCCGGAACTATTTTGTGGAGAAAGGTGTTACTAGAAGCCCTGATTCTGATTCCTAATCCGACCTCTTTCTATCCATTGAACTAGTCCAGTGATTACTTTTTGTTTAACTCACTCGAATTTCTCCTATTCTGTGGAAATATTCATATGAACATGCTACGTAATAATACTGTAGTAATACTAAATAGAGAAATGGCAAACATAGGGAAAATAATCCAAAGGGGGAGGAATAAGGGTGGTTCTGAAATAGAACCCTTCCTTGTAGGGTCTACAACTTTTAAGAGAATCTCTGAAATATGGCTAGGAAGATTGGGGAGGGGTGTTGTATTATTAGCAATTTTTATTGTTTTTAACGACTCCCTAATTGACATTAAACAATATTCAATGAAAGTGGCCTTTAATAGAAAGGACAGTGAATTGTAGGTCAGATTCTCCCAACTCTAGAAGATTACTTTCTGAAAACAAATAGCAATATCTGGTGAAAACCAGTTTACTGAGGTCACGTGCCTAAATTTTATTGCAAAGTTCCAAATGATGAATAGTATCAATTTTTTTCCTTCAGCTCAGATTTTTTAAATCAGAGGAAAGGATGTTATATATAGCAAAACAGATGTAATTAGTGAATCCAAATAGAACAGTTATTGTGCAGTGAAACAGTGGATTCAAATGGAATCTTATTAATTAAAATATGTCATATTAATTAGGAAGACAGTTGATGTCATAACATGTATCTAGATGTTTTAAAATATTGTAACTGATGAAAGTTGCCTATATGAAGCATCTGAATGGGTTTTTGCAATGGATGGGAGATTCTCCAGTTTTTGAGAACTGCAATCGGAGCGTTAAAGAGGTGCTGACCGTGAGGGAGAGAAATAAATATCATATCATTATGTTTAATTTCCATAGAGTTCCAATTATTCGATTTTTGGTGTCCAAGTTTCTACAGCTTTTCCTTCAGAAACACTTCTGGAAGACATGCAGGCAGGTGAAGATCCAGGTTTTTTGGAGGCCTGAGGTTTATACAATTTGGGGGCCCCCTCTTTAAAAAAAGAATACAAGATCACAAATGCAAAATTAGATATGAAAGTGAATATTTAGAAGGGGCCTATGCAAGTGAGGTGCCCAGAGGCTTAAGCTTCAAGGTAAATCCACTCTGGCATGCAGAACACACCACTAAATAATTCAGTAGTTGATCAGTGAAGGAAAGGGAAATTTTTCAAAAGCCACAACCCTTTGATATTGGCAGCGTTTTTGATATGCTAATGACATGTATAAATACAAGTGACAAGATTGCAATCATTTGGTCAAAGAAAGACGAAATTATAATGCACAGTTTGATGAGATCTAAATTAGATCAATTAAACTTTGATAGTGCTGTGACAATCTGGTATATTTTTATGCAGTGCATCTTGAGGAATTTAGTTACAATTATTTTAAATAATTGGTAGTACATTTTATACCAATGAAATGGGAACTACCAAGAAATACATTCAGTCTGATCAAGGTTAATAAGAAAAGGCTCAACATTTTCATAAATGCCCTCTTAAACAGATGGTCTTGTATAACATGTAAAATGAAATCTAGGATTACAGTAATGATTCAGTTTTTAATTTGTGATATATAGTCTGCAATTTAATCTAGAATCACTATAGTTTTAGGCATCTGAGTCTACTGTCTGGGCAGTTCACAAAGTAACAGCATCAAGTTGATTTCAGCTTCAATAAGAACCTTTGTACACACACTTTGTTATCTATCAGTTTCAAGTTTAATTATGCCTTTTTTTCCTGTAATTCATTAGAAGCTTTTCTTAAGGTCTATGTATATCATTACTAGCAGAAAAGTTAGAATATATGTTGATGGTTACTAATGGTGGATGAGCACAATTGATTCATGCTTTTGGGACCAGTGATATAGGTTAGGGAAGCTTTTGGCTCGCTGAGTAGTACCATTTGTGGGGCACCACAAGATCACTTGCAGAATGTCTCCCCCTCTGTTCTGCACTGGTGCCTGAAATTCTTCTCACCATTCTGGCTATGGTTTGGGGTTAAAACACTGGTCTGAAAACACAAATCATCAGAAAAATTAAACCTGCTGGAAGGAAAAAAACCTTATCTGATATCGATCCATGCCAAATATAAAACTGATAAGAGCTTGGCTATAAATCCAGTTAAAGGTGTGTAGTCAAGAAGAAGATAATGAATGTCATTGGAATGTATTCATACACACGCAACTTGAATTTAGGGATATAAATGTGATAAATTGGCTCATTGGGAATGAGACCTTAGTTCTACTCTTGGACTTGGTTACTAGCTAACTGTATGACTTCAGGAATGTCACTTGAATTCTGTAAGTTGTCCCTCTCTGTAACATATAGGAATTAGTCCCTTCCAGTGACAAAAGTGTTTAGTTAAATACATGTTGAGCATCAAACTTTTTTTAGCTTAGTCTTCTGGAATATTAATCTGGAGTTCTTTAAACTGAGGTCTGTAAGCCACTTGCCACTGATGAGCATCGCAGTCACCATCTGCTCATGCACTACTAAATTCATATTCACTCTCCCTTTTCTGCTATTCACTTTTGGTATAGAGGTCTAGGTCAATTACAGTGGTTTTTGTGACATGAAAAATAAATTGAAAAATGACAACTTTATAGGCTGATTTAAAATTTTAACTTGAAAATCGTCTACTGTAGACATGCATGTCATACTTCAAAACAGGTGTGAATGTCCCTGTGACCACGATATCTATTGCAGATAGTTAGATGTGGCCCTCAGAGAAAATTATAGTAGAGGTCTCAGTTTAAATAGCAGAGAATGCCACGTGCCTATAATAGCTGTTATAAACAATAAAGTGCTTTTTGTACAGTAAATGTATGTATATAGCACTTACTATGAGTCAGCCACCATTCTGAGTGCTTTAATATATTTACTGATTTACTCTTTTTAATACATCAGTGAGGTTTGGCACTCTTATTATGTCCATTTTACAGATGATAGAATTGAGACACAGAGAGGCTTAGTAACCTGTTTAAGCTCACAGAGCTCTAAGTGGCAGATGGAAGGATTGAACTTTCTGACTCCAGAGCCATACTGAATAAAGGAAAACAAAGGAAGGCTAAGCTGTCAAAGGGTGTAGAAACATCTCTGGAAGTAGCCAAGCAAAGCTATTTCACATCTACAAAACTATATTCTAAAGAATATGTAGTTATTAAGAGCTACTTATCATAATAATCTGCAAGAGTGGCTAGTATGAGACAGAGGAAATGTGAGACAAGCATGGCTGGAGAAGTGTGGAAAACAGGGCTGTGAGGCTCTGTTGTTTTACTGACTCTGTCTTTCTGCCTTGGGGTAATGATTACAGCCCCTGCAGAAATACACCTGTGAATGTGGTGTTCCATATACCAATGTGAAACAGATAAAGTTCTTTCCCACTTGGTTCTGTCGTAATGGCGTGAGGAAGACAGGGCAGCTTATAACAAAAGTCTGGGAGAAAGTAGTGCACAGTACTGAGAACATTTCAAGAGTCTAGAGAGACTAATTTATGGGGAAAGATTAAAAGGATTAATTATATACAGCTTGGTTAAGTAATGACTAATGAGAAACATGAGACCTGTCTATAAGTATTTGAAGAACAAATATAACAAGGAGAGAAGGGATTTACTTATAGATGAACTAGAAACATTAGTTGAAATTACAGAATGGATCATTTTGGTGTATAAACCTTCTTGACAGGTGATATCTACTATACTGTAAAATAGATTCAGAAAATAAAACAAAACATAAAAGGGCCCAATATGGGTTTTAAGAATATCAGTAAGTTTTACAAGAAGGTGCAGTGACGTATATCAAGAGGTGTAGTCTAGGTTAAATACTCTGGTTCTAGAGTCTGATATCCCTTAGAGTTGGGAAGGTCATTGCCCATCTAGCTCATAACAATGTTATAGTGCGAGTTAAGGTTGTTATGTTTTTCTTTTTATTGCCCAGTGGCACGTCCAGTAGTTTTTGTGCCTGGTTCCCTGGATAGGTGTTGCTACAGCAAGAGGGGCACCAGTGAGAATCAAAACCTGTTCTCCTGAGGGAGGAAGTATTATTTCAAGCTGAGACCAGAGGCTGGAACTCAGGAGATTAGACATTGCAAATTGGGCATTTAACTTAACATAGTAAGTATTCACTTATTTATAGACTGAATAAATGGATGAATGAACAAATCTCATTGAATCAAAATATCCTAATCTGTAAAACATGGTTAGCAAAAAATACATACTCATCAGGTCAGTTAACTACTGTGTGTGGAGCTCTGACATATATATATATATATATCTGGTGCTCAGTGAACTGGTACAGAATGATGTTTAAGCTCTTCCTTTGACTGCTCCCTGCTCTTGTATCCCTGATTATGCCTACCTTATCAGGAGGGTGTTGACAGGGGTCGTCATAATACTTAAACTCCTTGGGGGAAGTTAGGACTTCAGAATGAGCCACTATTGAAGCACTCACTTTTGGATTCAAATTAAGTCATTCTGCACAGAGTAGAAGCCTGACGGTGCCGCCAAAAAGAAAAATAAATCATCGTGTTTCACAACATTGTTCTGGTAGAAGAAATGAAGATTATTTTATACAATAGCTTGCCAAAGCATTTGCTTATCCTTTTGATTCTCTGTCACTAGAAATCACCCATGTTCATTAAGTTGAAAGTCCCAGTTGGCCATTTGAATATTCTCATAGACACTCCAAGTTGTGGTGGGCATTTCTGTACATGTAAATACAGGTGTATCGTGTCCTAACCTCTCCCCAGTACCCTGTATTATAGTTGAACTCTATGGGGTTTTTGTCTTTGTTTCCCCTTTACAATTCTTTGCACATTTTGACACCTTAACTCGTAAACATTTCAAACTTAAATGTTTTTTTTTAACTCTCAGATGTTTAAAATCAACACAAATATGTTGCAAAACCGTGATGCTTTATTTAGGGTGAAAAATCATTCTTTTTAAAGATACAGTGGTTGAACTTTCAACAAATGCATCCTTAAAATGAGTATAACAAAAGCAATACCAAGCATAAATTACATTAAAAGATAAATCAGGTGGAAATAGAAAATTTTGACTAAGTGCCAACTGCTACATAATGTTGCTAAGACTTAAAGAATACATTTACATTTATTTAGTAAGGATTAAAGGCATCTCTGTTTGTGAAATGTCAATTAATAAGGACCTGCAGTTTTTGTTAGAGTGAGCATGCATTTTAATTGTTTCTGTGGAATTTTAATAATGATTAGATTGTCCTTTTAACCCGATTACTAGCCCTCAGTCTCCAGAGTAGCCTGAGATAATACACAAGATAGTTCCTGCAGTCTTTTTTTTATAAAGTTGTCCATTGAGAGTGACATGCTATTGTTTCTAGTGGAGCACCGTAATGGGAGGACAGCACACCTTCTCCATTCACGAGGGATAGGCCCTGAGACCTTCTTGACTCCCCACGTCCTCAAATATCACTTTAGCATATAATTTCCCTCATAAAATGTAGCAAAGTATAACTGAAAAATTTAACAGACCCTTTTCAGACCATTAATGATTCTATAAATAGAAGACCAAAGTCATTTACAAAGCCATTTTCTAGCTAAGAACTAGCACTTTCTTTTCACTGCCAGGATTCTCACTAGCAGTTGTTTTTCTTTTCAGGGCCATTTTTCACACAGAAATAAAGTTAGCTTTTATCACTTCAGTAGACTTGCTGCATACACCCCAACACATATAGAAGGGCATAGAGTTTTGGATGCTGGGTAGTTGGCCAGCTACTCAGTAGCTATACCAACTTTAGTAGACCAGCCTCTCAACACCAAAGATCCAAATTCCTGTGTCAGCAACACAACCGGTTACTACAGGTCATGGACCCATGGAGTCACTTCATGAATAGTCGAAATTGCGAATGTTAAATCCATAAATTCCAAGGATCTACTGTATTTACTACCTTAATGAGCTTGGAAGTTGCTCTTCACTGGTTATTAGAGCAGAGTATCAGAAGCATCTGAATCTTAACGGACTCTTGGTGCTAATATCAGCTCTACAAAGAAATCTAGAAAAATGTTTTACATCATAGGAGTTGAAGACCAGTACTAGCCTTTTTTAAAAGAATCAATGTACCTTTACTTTAATAATGTGGAGATTATGGATTGCAAGTTAAGAGATTTTCTGCACAAAAAAAATCCCCAAAGAGGGCTTTTTAAAAAAGATTTTTAAAATGCTGCTATCCATGCTCACTTTTTGATACTCCCAAAAGTAGTATATCATTTCTAGTAAATTTTACTTATATTACTATTAAGAATTTAGAGAGCATTCTATTTATCTGAAAATTAGATGCTAAATAGCAGTATGTATAAGCCCTAACTACCTGCTATATCCAAACACTGTGCTTGGCACTACAGTGTATAAAGATATTAATATAGAAGCTTTCATTTGTTGTTCACTCACCATATGTCAGACATTGGGTAATCCCTTTACATGCATTATATCTTATTACTTTTAATGATGAGCATATGAAGGGTTCTCCTTGCTCTTAAGGAGTCTGTAATCTGTTTGAAGTGATAAGTCATAGAAGTTACATCTGATTGGTTCCTTAGGATGGCCTGAGAGGCATAAGGGGTTTTACTCGAAAATAAACTGAAAGTCCAACATCCAGTTTTCCAAGTCAATTGCATTCTCATTTTTTTCACAAACCAATTAATTTAGAATTTCTGGTAATTCAAGTAGGTGTCTCTGAAGTTAAAACCTTTGTATGTCTAATTTTAAATGATTTATAGAATATTATAATGATTTATCAAGAATATAGTAGGATATTATAGTAAAACCTTAATCTTCATTTGACCAATCTGCTTTTGCGCTTTTTATTCCAAAGCTTTTCATTACATATAACAGGATCTTTATCTTCTATTAAGTAGTCTACAGCCCTGTTGGGTTTGTGTTAGTTTGTGAGTTTACTATAATCCTACCAGTGATCTTAGATCAAAATTTCATTTCTTTTGCATGGGAGTTGCAGGCATGAGGCAGTCCCAAGCTTGTTCCTTTAGAGCAGGCTCAACTTACTGAATTAGAATTTGTTGATCAGTGCATATTGATGCCAACTTTTGCAAATGACAATTTTTGGTCTCCCGCCTCCTCTGGTGTATAGTTAACTAAGAGCAGTATAACATAGAAAATCCTGCAAAACCAAACAGATTGCAGAAGTCTAGCATCTCGGACGGTATGTAGATTTGTTGCTTTTCCTGGAGGACTCTTATCTGTGAAGCAATAAAGGCAGATAAATAAAGTCTCCTGAGTTATATATTGTCTAGGGAGTCAAGAACTCTAGCTTTTAGTCCAGGCCTTGACACAGACTATGTAACATCTAGCAGGTTACTTTATCTCTAGGGGCCACGGTTTATACAGCTATAAAATGGGATGATGATGTCTATCTCATAGTGCTAGTATAAGGACAAATGCAAAGAAAAAAAAAATGTGTTCCTTTCAGAAGAAAGGCACAATATACATCCAAAGTAGTGTTCTTAGATATGCACGTATGATGTGTTTTTTCATTGTTGACATGTATAATGAAAACTATTTGTCATTTTATTTAACTGTTGCAGCCCAACAAGAGGTACAGATGAATAAAATTTGGTTATGAACAAAGGAAGAATATTGTGTAGATGAGCTGAGTACATTTTTCTTCTGCAATGCATGCAGTTTATGATTGTTATAGTCAGGAAGAGTATATGAAAAAAGAAAGTAAATCCGCAGTAATTCAGCACCAATCTCTATAAAGTAAAATGTTCTATAGCAAACTCATGGTTCAAGAGAAGGAATTGCGACTTCCACTGTTTTACCGACCCTTTGTTGTTCCCTGTCTCCTACTACTTATTGCCAGAGGCTGCTTTTTCCACTCTTAAAACCCCGTTGCTGTCCCTCAGGAGGTTGAGCAGGCTCTACTGTCACAGCTTTGTCTTCTTCACTGATTTTAAAATGCGGTAAGGATGATATGATTATCTGTAGAACTATCCTTCCCCTGGATGACATAATAAACCCTGAATTTTGGGTTTTTTAAAAAAAATAGATTTCAAGTCAGTAAGTCTTTACCTAGTGTCTACCGTGTATCCAGACTAGTGTTAGATACCACAAGGGACTGATGGAAAATAACCAACACAGTCCTGACACCAAATAGTTTACATGTTGAGATGTAACATTTTTATGTATAGCACTCATGCTATCTTCCCTTTGAACCAGTAAGCTCACTGAGGCCATGAGCCATGTCTCATTCATCTTGGGGTCTTCACTCACCTTTTGGGAGGGAGAATTCTTCATATATGGGACTGCTCCACACCATTGCATGAGAATTATTATTCCTGGACCCTGTACACTGAATGCCAGTAGCATCTCTCAGTCACTGTAACAACCAAAACCACCCCCGCACATTTCCACCTTTGGGGTAACTGTCCCCTCAACTGAGAGTCGCTGTTTTGTAGCCTCATAGATGTTACCTTGCATATGATGGGAGCTCAGTTAATATTTTCTGAAGGAATGAATTCATAAAACATAACAATTGGAGAATAATTCAAAAGAACATGAAATCACATGTAAGAATTTTTGGAACAGAATACTGGCACATTAGGGCTCTGGGAAGCAATACTGTATTATGTTGGGCTGTATGAATTGTTACCTTGGGCTGTGCCTTAAAGGCTAGGTAGACTTTCAAAATTGAATGGGAGATTAGCAGCCCCTGTAAATAAGAGTAGCAAAATTAAATAAAAGTAGGTTTTGGAAGATGCCATGCTGACTGGGTTAGAAGACTGGGGAGATAGTATAAGAAATGTTTGTTTATGTAGGAGTGGACCGGACTGTCGACAGCCAAAGAGTCTAGACTTGAGCCTTGCTCCCAAAGGCTCGCGTACAAGGTTATAACAAAGTGGAAGTCTTATTTTATGAAGATGAATTTGGTTATTTGGGTATAATTTGGATATAAGAAGGCACATAGTGGTGACTAGTGAGGAACTGTTACCATAATCTAGTTGGAAAATATGTCATTCCCTCTTCTTTTTTGTTTTCCCATCCACATTTTTCTTTTACTGTTTCTTCATCTCTTTGGGGTATTTTGATACCAAAATTTGTTAATGTTTCTTTTTTACTTCTCCTTGCCTTTCTAGTACCAATGGAACATATTCTATTACTTGCATAATTTTTAAAAATCTGCATAGTTTTATCTTCTAGTCTTTATTTCACATTTTAAAACCTTAAAGTACTGGAAGATGGAAACAAGAATCAACTCAGTCATCAATCTGCTCTGCTCCTAGGAGAAATGGGAGCATAAGAGGAAACATTTAACTCTAAAATTTAATTCTTAAATATGAATGGATGAAGTTCACAGAGAAACAATGCCTTCTAGTTTCTGAAAAACAAAAAACTTGACGATGAATTGGACTGTATTAACTCGTGTTTTTCTTAGCAGATTCTTTTATTCAATTGTCAGTGTTTTAAAATTTCAGTTGGAAGAGGGTTAGAAGAGGGAATGATATATGTCCTTACTTCTCAGAACAATTGTTACTTACTTAAGGTAACCAGAAAAGGGGCAATATAGTTATTAATATAGCAATATAATATGGCAACAACTCACTAATGTCTATTAATTTATAAAACAATTCAGATTAATAGCTAATACAAGATTCCTAGGCTGGTGATTTAAACTTTGGAAGAAATACATTTCCAAAACATAGTTTTACTCAAGTGCCCATTTATATACAATCAATATACCAATTTCATATTATATTTATCTAGTCGTTAAATGTCCCTAAGGGAACATCATGTAGCAGTTAACAAGAATCATTGTTTACAAATTAATGAAACTATTGCATTAATTAAAATATTTTAAAATTTACACCTTTTTAAAAAAATTCACAATTTTCTTACACCACTAAGATTTTACCCTCTGTATGTTACATGTGTTAACATATAACATTAAGCAGAACAACTGTTAGACTGTTTGGGTAGAGATAAATGAACTTCTGACATCTGTCATATATAGTTTGAAAGAGAAGTCTGGGGAAAAGAAAACATAAGATTGAACGTTTTTCATGAACAGGTAGTTAAGAAAGTATGGAATACAAAATCCTACATGATATAGGAAGCCACTCTGGTGGCTCAAAACTAGAGTAGTGGCTTTTTACCTTGATAATTAAATTTTCTTTGACATCTTTTTGAACTGAAGTCTTTTGGGAAGCTGATAAAAGAATGGTTAAAGTAAATACATTTAGGAAGCAAAGACAACAATGTAGTTAAGAGTGAGAAATGTATTTTTCCCATAAGAGTTCATTTGAGCTTCATGTGTCCCTAAATACCAACCTTTGAATCTTTCAGGATTTAATTTTGGTAATATTTAGCCAATTGTGATTCTGCAATTTGAAGAGGGGGGAAAAGGCCTCCTAATATCTACCGTGGCCAATGTGCCCCCTGCTTGGTAACATTGGTCCTCAGTTCTCATCAGTGCCCTACCTTGGGAACTGGGTTGGTCCATGTGTCAACTTCAAGGTCTCTATTTGCCTAGGCCATGGGCAGACTACAGGGATATACAGTGCCACTTGTTTCCTCTTGGCTTTCTAAGAGGCCTGTGGTGAACTTGGGCCTGTGTTCCCTACAGGAGGACTCCGCAGCTTTCTTATTGTGCTGGTTGCATGAGTTCCAAAAAGTAGAAGAGCAGAGCAGTGTAATATTTACTTTTGAGGTTAACTAAGTTATCTTAAACGTAGGAGAAGAACATGGACTTTGTAATCAGACCAACCTAAATTCCAATCCCAGATTTGACACACATGAGCTTTGCCATGTAACCTCAGGCAAGTTGCTATACCACTCTGAGCCTAGGCTCCCCATCTGTAAAATGGCCAAAAGTATGCCTATTACCTGCTAGAATGCTTTGATTTTAAAGTGTGGCAAGACATAAGACGAGATGGGGTATTTTCTGGATGTTGGAAAGAGTTGATATAATATAGACTGCTTCCAAGAGTGATTAATACCTGTTGTTGAGATTTAGCATGATGATAAAAATAAATAAGAACTATTCTTAACATCTGGCTTATGAATAGATTTAAGGAAAATCAAATAGAACATAGATAAAAGCGAGACTTCAATGGACTGGAACCAGAGAGCTCTCCAGAAGAAGGTTGAAAGAACTACCTATAAGTTCACCGTCAGGCAGCCTGAGGACCAGCCTGAAGCCCAGTGTCATCATTACTCAGTGTTCATCACGGCAGGATCAGCAGTGCCCAAGGTATTCGCAGAGCAGGAATTCAGAATATTTCATGGCCAGCGTCTATAAAATGGAGGACTATACCAGGAAAACAAGAGTGATATTTTTATCTAATGACAATAGGATTCACATCCATAAAGCCAATTAATTCTCATCACAAATCTGTGGGAGAGGCATGACAGCTATTTTTATCTTTTTTAAAAAGTCTTTTTTAATAGACAGGAAACAGGTTTGGGAGAAGCAGTAAAAGGATAAAAGATCAAGACAGGCCCACCCCTAACATTTGCCAGGCCTCAGGGTAAGAATATATATATTATCATATGACTAAAAATGTTAAAGCTGTATATTAAACTGACATACTTTGAAATACAATGTAGTATACCTTCCTGCCTATGAAATTTATCTTCATAGTGACCTAGAGGGTCAGGTTCAAATTTAGAACACTTCTAAGTGTCCTCACGTATACACAGTTGACATTCCAGCCAATGTGTAAACTCCATCCACATCTCCTGCAAACAGCTACTTCTTGACCCCAGTGGACCTGGGGATATGGACACAGAAATCATGTCTGCCATCAGGGATAAGGACTTGGGGAAGAAACCCTTAAAAATCTTGGAAATGGTTTCTAGCTCTTTGGGGAATTCCAGGGTTTTGGATACCCAGAACATAGTCTCTCCCTCCCCCTCCCTATCTTCTTCTCCCTCTCTCTACTGTCTTCTTTGTGTGAAGCTTTGGGCAATTACTGTGTAAGATATTTGACTTCTAAAGTCAAATATCATTAAAAGGCACCTTTAACCTAGCAGCAATTCATAAGAAATTTAAAAAATTCTGCTCAGCTCACAATTTTTAGGCTTCTTTGGTTTCTCTTTTAACTGCTGCCGTTTTTTTTGGGGGGGGCATTAAGATGCATTAATATATATTTAAACCAACTTCTCTGTTCATTTAAATCATTTGATGTTTTATAGAATTTGGTATCTTTGGAGTCAATATTTGGAAATCTTTAGTGACATGTGAAGTCAGCATACAGCTGCTAAATGCCAACTTAACTAGTACCTCAGGATAAAACTTTTAATTCTGGATGAGTTTATCCTGGGTTTTTAATGCCAGGCTGGTTCCTAAACTTGGGAGAAATTTTTAGGAACATTGGGTGAAATGGTTTTTATTTTCCTCTGAATATTTTTATTAATGATGAAATATGTCAAATATACATGAATTTCACATAGCAAATATGCGTATACCCATCGCTCTTTTCTCAGCTCAGATCTAAACATGTCACCATATTTTCTTTAGATTTATTTTCAGGAAATAAAACATTACAGACAAAATTGAAACTTTTTATGTATCCCCCCACCTCGTTTTCCTCGCTCTCAAATACAATTCTCAGATGTAACCAGTATCCTGAATTTGATATTTATCATTCTCATGTATACTTTTTTTTCAGCAAACACATAAGTTTTCATTAAATACATATGCTTCGTCAATGGTCTTTTGTCTCTTAACATTGTTTCTGTGATTTAACTATACTGGTATGTGAGGCTCTGTTTCAATCTGTTAACTTATATAAATGGTCTATTAAATTAATATACTAATCCTCCCTAATTTTAAATTGTAAAATTTAATTTTACAAACAGCTGCAGTAGAAATTCTCATGAGTGTTTTTTGTGTGTATGTGTGAGAGAGTCTTTTAGAGTATATACCTAGAAGTGGAATTTCTGAGTCAAAGAGCATGAGTATCTTCAACTTTACTAGATATTGCCAAATTGCTCTCCAAAGTGCATGAGGTGAGACTTCCACCATCAGTACCTGAAATTCCTAATTCTCTATATTCTTATCAACATTTATTTTTGTTAAATTTTTGCCAGTCTGCATGCATGTTATGGTTCCTCACTGATTTAATTTATATGTCATTGATTGCTTGTGAAGTAAAGGGCTTTTCCAGATCTCTGTCTGAGAATTGCCTGTTGGTATCATTTATTTATTTTTCTACTTTTTTTTTTTACTTGTAGTTTTTAAAGAAATAAATCCTGGACACTAATCATTGTAGTTAGGATCTTTGCAGTTTTTGTCTCCAAGTTTGTGATTTGTGTTTTCAGTTTGTTTCTTGTGTCTTTGATTGATTGGCATTGCAACAGGTTTATAGATTAATTTGAGTACAGTTCATATCTTTCTGATATTGAGTCTTCCAATTCATGAACATATTTTAAGTCGTCCATTCATTATAATCTTTTATGTCCTTCAGTAACTTTTGCAGCTTACTCCATAAAGGTTTTGCAGAGCTTCTGCTGGATTTATTCTTAGGTTCTTTTCAGCTTTTGTTAATACTATAAATAGGATCTTACTTTTTTTTCTATTGAATTATCTAATTGGTTATTACTTGTATAGGGGTTTGCTATTGATTTTAGTATATTGATTTTGTTTCCAGAAACCTTACTAAACTTTCTTGTTAGTTCTAATAGTTTCTACTGACTCTTGGATTTTTTTTTTATGTAGACAGTTATATCATTTGCAAATAATAACAATTTTGTCTCATCCTTTCCATTTTTATACCTGATTTATTTTCCTTATTTTACTGCATTGTCCAGGACCTCCATTACAATGTTAAATAGAAGTAGTGAGAGTGGGTGTCTTTGTCCTGACTTTAATGGAAACACTTCCGAAATTATACCATTGATTATACTGTTTACTGCAGGTTTTTAATAGGTACCCTTTACGAAGTCAAAGGACTACTGCTGTATTACTAATTTGTTATATAAAAATAGATTTTTAAACATAAATAGATGCTGATTTTGTTAAATGCTATTTCTGTATTTATTCCAATAACATGCATTTTTGTTTCCATATTTGTTAATTTGGTTAATTACACTGATTAATTTTGCTAATGTGGAACCAGCCTTTCATTTCTTGGATAAACTCAGCTTGGCTATGATACATTATCTTTTCTTACACATTCCTGGATTGGTTTGTTCTTTTATTTTTTTTAAAGGATTTTTGCATGAGTTAAGATTAGTCTGTAATTCTTTTTATTTTTTTTTTTTACATCTTTATAAGAGTATAATTGCTTTACAATGCTGTGTTAGTTTCTGCTTTATAACAAAGTGAATCAGTTATACATATACATATGTTCCCATATGTCTTCCCTCTTGCGTCTCCCTCCCTCCCACCCTCCCTATCCCACGCCTCCAGGAGGTCACAAAGCACCGAGCTGATCTCCCTGTGCTATTCGGCTGCTTCCCACTAGCTATCTACTTTACGTTTGGTAGTGTATATATATCCATGCCTCTCTCTCGCTTTGTCACAGCTTACCCTTCCCCCTCCCCATATCCTCAAGTCCATTCTCTAGTAGGTCTGTGCCGTTATTCCTGTCTTACCCCTAGGTTCTTCATGACATTTTTTTTTCTTAAATTCCATATATATGTGTTAGCATACGGTATTTGTCTTTCTCTTTCTGACTTACTTCACTCTGTATGACAGACTCTAGGTCTCTCCACCTCATTACAAATAGTTCAATTTCGTTTCTTTTTATGGCTGAGTAATATTCCATTGTATATATGTGCCACATCTTCTTTATCCATTCATCCGATGATGGACACTTAGGTTGCTTCCATCTCCGGGCTATTGTAAATAGAGCTGCAGTGAACATTTTGGTACATGACACTTTTTGAGTTATGGTTTTTCAGGGTATATGCCCAGTAGTGGGATTGCTGGGTCATATGGTAGTTCTATTTGTTTTTCTAAGGAAACTCCATACCGTTCCCCACAGTGGCTGTATCAATTTACATTCCCACCAACACTGCAAGAGGGCTGCTTTTTCTCCACACCCTCTCCAGCATTTATTGTTTCTAGATTTTTTGATGATGGCCATTCTGACTGGTGTGAGGTGATACCTCATTGTAGTTTTGATTTGCATTTCTCTAATGATTAATGAAGTTGAGCATTCTTTCATGTGTTTGTTGGCAGTCTGTATATCTTCTTTGGAGAAATGTCTATTTAGATGTTCTGCCCATTTTTGGATTGGGTTGTTTGTTTTTTTGTTATTGAGCTGCATGAGCTGCTTATAAATTTTGGAGATTAATCCTTTGTCAGTTGCTTCATTTGCAAATATTTTCTCCCATTCTGAGGGTTGTCTTTTGGTCTTGTTTATGGTTTCCTTTGCTGTGCAAACCTTTGAAGTTTCATTAGGTCCCATTTGTTTATTTTAGTTTTTATTTCCATTTCTCTGGGAGGTGGGTGAGAAAGGATCTTGCTGTGACTTATGTCATAGAGTGTTCTGCCTATGTTTTCCTCTAAGAGTCTGATAGTTTCTGGCCTTACATTTAGGTCTTTAATCCATTTTGAGCTTCTTTCTGTGTATGGTGTTAGGAAGTGATCTAATCTCATACTTTTACATGTACCTGTCCAGTTTTCCCAGCACCACTTATTGAAGAGGCTGTCCTTTCTCCACTGTACATTCCTGCCTCCTTTATCAAAGATAAGGTGACCATATCTGCGTGGGTTTATCTCTGGGCTTTCTATCCTGTTCCATTGATCTATATTTCTGTTTTTGTGCCAGTACCATACTGTCTTGATTACTGTAGCTTTGTAGTATAGTCTGAAGTCAGGGAGCCTGATTTCTCCAGCTCCATTTTTCTTTCTCAAGATTGCTTTGGCTATTCGGGGTCTTTTGTGTTTCCATACAAATTGTGAATTTTTTGGTTCTAGTTCTGTGAAAAATGCCAGTGGTAGTTTGATAGGGATTGCACTGAATCTGTAGATTGCTTTGGGTAGTATAGTCATTTTTACAATGTTGATTCTTCCAATCCAAGAACATGGTATATCTCTCCATCTATTTTTATCATCTTTAATTTCTTTCATCAGTGTCTTATAATTTTCTGCATACAGGTCTTTTGTCTCCTTAGGTAGGTTTATTCCTAGATATTTTATTGTTTTTGTTGCAGTGGTAAAATGGGAGTGTTTTCTTGATTGCACTTTCAGATTTTTCATCATTAGTATATAGGAATGCCAGAGATTTCTGTGCATTAATTTTGTATCCTGCTACTTTACCAACTTCATTGATTAGCTCTAGTAGTTTTCTGGTAGCATGTTTGGGATTCTCTATGTATAGTATCATGTCATTTGCAAACAGGGACAACTTTACTTCTTCTTTCCTGATTTGAATTTCTTTTATTTCTGTTTCTTCTCTGATTGCTGTGACTAAAACTTCCAAAACTGTTGAATAAGAGTGGTGAGAGTGGGCAACCTTGTCTTTTTCCTGATCTTAGGGGAAATGCTTTCAGGTTTTCACCATTGAGGACGATGTTGGCTGTGGGTTTGTCATATATGGCCTTTATTATGTTGAGGAAAGTTCCCTCTATGCCTACTTTCTTCAGGGTTTTTATCATAAATGGGTATGGAATTTTGTCGAAAGCTTTCTCTGCATCTATTGAGATGATCATATGGTTTTTCTCCTTCAATTTGTTAATATGATTTATCACATTGATTGTTTTGCATATATTGAAGAATCCTTGCATTCCTGTAATAAACCCCACTTGATCATGGTGTATGACCCTTTTAATGTGCTGTTGGATTCTGTTTGCTAGTATTTTGTTGAGGATTTTTGCATCTATGTTCATCAGTGATATTGGCCTGTGTTTTCTTTCTTTGTGACATCCTTGTGTGGTTTTGGTATCAAGGTGATGGTGGCCTCGTAGAATGAGTTTGGGAGTGTTCCTCCCTCTGCTATATTTTGGAAGAGTTTGAGAAGGAGAGGTGTTAGCTCTTCTCTAAATGTTTGATAGAATTCGCCTGTGAAGGCATCTGGTCCTGGGCTTTTGTTTGTTGGAAGATTTTTAATCACAGTTTCAATTTCAGTGCTTGTGATTGGTCTGTTCATATTTTCTATTTCTTCCTGTTTCAGTCTTGGTAGGTTGTGCATTTCTAAGAATTTGTCCATTTCTTCCAGGTTGTCCATTTTATTGGCATAGAGTTGCTTGTAGTAATCTCTCATGATCTTTTGTATTTCTGCAGTGTCAGTTCTTACTTCTCAGTTTTTGTGTCTAATTCTGTTGATTTGAGTCTTCTCCCTTTTTTTCTTGATGAGTCTGTCCTTCTTTGTCTCTTCTGATAGTCTTTATTTTAAAGTCTATTTTGTCTGATATGAGAATTGCCACTCCAGCTTTCTTTTGGTTTCCATTTGCATGAAATATCTTTTTCCATCCCCTTACTTTCAGTCTGTATGTGTCTCTAGGTCTCAAGTGGGTCTCTTGTAGACAGCAAATATATGGGTCTTGTTTTTGTATCCATTCAGTCAATCTGTGTCTTTTGGTGGGAGCATTTAATCCATTTACATTTAAGGTAATTATCGATATGTATGTTCCTATTCCCATTTTCTTACTTGTTTTGGGTTTGTTGTTGTAGGTCTTTTCCTTCTCTTGTGTTTCTTGCCTAGAGAAGTTCCTTTAGCAGTTGTTGTAAAGCTGGTTTGGTGGTGCTGAACTCTCTCAGCTTTTGCTTGTCTGTAAAGGTTTTAATTTCTCCATCAAATCTAAATGAGATCCTTCCTGGGTAGAGTAATCTTGGTTGCAGGTTTTTCTCCTTCATCATTTTTAATATGTCCTGCCAGTCCCTTCTTGCTTGCAGAGTTTCTGCTGAAAGAGCAGCTGTTAACCTTATGGGGATTCCCTTGTGTGTTATTTGTTGTTTTTCCCTTGCTGCTTTTAATATGTTTTCTTTGTATTTAATTTTTGACAGTTTGATTAATATGTGTCTTGGTGTATTTCTCCTTGGATTTATTCTGTATGGGACTATCTGTGCTTCCTGGACTTGGTTAACTATTTCCTTTCCCATATTAGGGAAGTTTTCAACTATAATCTCTTCAAATATTTTCTTTTTCTCTTCTTCTTCTGGAACCCCTATAATTCGAATGTTGGTGCATTTAATGTTGTCCCAGAGGTCTCTGAGACTGTCCTCACTTCTTTTCATTTTTTTTTCTTTCTTCTGCTCTGCAGTAGTTATTTCCACTATTTTATCTTCCAGGTCACTTATCCGTTCTTCTGCCTCAGTTATTCTGCTATTGATCCCATCTAGAGTTTTTAAATTTCATTTATTGTGTTGTTCCTCGTTGTTTGTTTCATCTTTAGTTCTTCTAGGTCCTTGTCAAATGTTTCTTGCATTTTGTCCATTCTATTTCCAAGATTTTGGATCATGTTTACTATCATTATTCTGAATTCTTATTCAGGTAGACTGCCTATTTCCTCTTCATTTGTTATGTCTGGTGGGTTTTTATCTTGCTCCTTCATCTGCTGTGTGTTTTTCTGTCTTGTCATTTTGCTTATCTTACTGTGTTTGGGGTCTCCTTTTCATAGGCTGCGGTTCGTAGTTCTTGTAGTGTTTGGTGTCTGTCCCCAGTGGCTAAGGTTGGTTCAGTGGGTTGTGTAGGCTTCCTGGTGGAGGGGACTAGTGCTTGTGTTCTGGTGGATGAGGCTGGATCTTGTCTTTCTGGTGGGCAGGTCCACGTCTGGTGGTGTGTTTTGGGGTGTCTGTGGACTTATTATGATTTTAGGCAGCCTCTCTGCTAATGTGTGGGGTTGTGTTCCTGTCTTGCTAGTTGTTTGGCATAGGGTGTCCAGCACCGTAGCTTGCTGGTCGTTGAGTGAAGCTGGGTGCTGGTGTTGAGATGGAGATCGCTGGGAGATTTTCGCCATTTGATATTATGTGGAGCTGGGAGGTCTCTTGTGGACCAGTGTCCTGAAGTTGGCTCTCCCACCTCAAAGGCACAGCACTGACTGCCGACTGCAGCAGGAAGACCCTTTCATGCACACGGCTCAGAATAAATGGGAGAAAAAGTAGAAAGAAAGAATTAGTAGAAGAAGAAAGAAAGGAAGGAAGGAAGGAAGGAAGAAAGAAAGAAGGGAGGGAGGAAGGAAGAAAAGAAAGAAAGAAGATAAAGTAAAATTAAATAACATAAGATAAAATATAATAAAGCTATTAAAATAAAAAAAATTAAGAAAAAAACAAACAAAAAAACGGACGGATAGAACCTTAGGACAAATGGTGGAAGCAAAGCTGTACAGACAAAATCTCACACAGAAGCATACACATACACACTCACAAAAAGAAGAAAAGTGGAAAAAATAATAAATCTTGCTTTCAATGTCCACCTCCTCAATTTGGGATGATTCGTTGCCTATTCATGTATTCCACAGGTGCAGGGTACATCCAGTTGATTGTGGAGCTTTAATCCGCTGTTTCTGAGGCTGCTGGGAGAGATTTCTCTTTCTCTTATTTGTTCTCACAGCTCCCAGGGGCTCAGCGTTGGATTTGGCCCCGCCTCTGCGTGTAGGTCGCTGGAGGGCGTCTGTTCTTCGCTCAGACAGCACGGAGTTACAAGAGCCTCTGATTCGGGGGCTGTGGCTCACTCAGAACGGGGGGAGGGAGGGGCACGGCGTGTGGGGCGGGTCTGCGGCGGCAGAGGCCGCCATGACGTTGCACCAGCGTGAGGCGCGCCGCGTGACGTTGCACCAGCGTGAGGCGCGCCGTGCCTTTTCCCGGGTGAGTTGTCCCTGGATCCCGGGGCCCTGGCAGTGGCGGGCTGCACAGGCTCCCCGGAAGGGGGTTGTGGATAGTGACCTGTGCTCGCACACAGGCTTCTTGGTGGCGGCAGCAACAGCCTTAGCGTCTTCTGCCTGCCTCTGGGGTCTGCGTTTTTAGCCGCGGCTCGCGCCTGTCTCTGCAGCTCCTTTAAGCAGCGCTCTTAATCCCTTCCCCCCCGCCCACCAGGAAACAAAGAGGGAAGAAAAAGTCTCTTGCCTCTTCGGCAGGTCCAGACTTCTCCCCAGACTCCCTCCCAGCTAGCCGTGGCACACTAACCCCCTGCAGGCTGTGCTCACGCCGCCAACCCCAGTCCTCTCCCATCGCTGCGACCGAAGCCTGAGCCTCAACTCCCAGCCCCGCCCGCCCCGGCGGGTGAATAGACAAGCCTCTCGAGTAGGTGAGTGCCGGTCGGCCCTGATCCTCTGTGCGGGAATCTCTCCGCTTTGCGCTCTGCACCCCTGTGCCTGTGCTCTCCTCCGCGGCTCTGAAGCTTCCCCCCTCCGCCACCCGCAGTCTCCGCCCGCGAAGGGGCTTCCTAGTGTGTGGAAACTTTTCCTCCTTCACAGCTCCCTCCCACTGGTGCAGGTCCCATCCCTATTCTTTTGTCTCTGTTTATTCTTTTTCCTTTTGCCCTACCCTTGTACGTGGGGGGTTTCTTGCCTTTTGGGAGGTCTGAGGTCTTCTGCCAGGTGATCTCCGCGTCTTACTCTTCCGCCATCTTCCCGGAAGCCTAATTCTCCTTTCTTAAATTGCCCTTGTCAGGTTTTTCTATCATGGTTATACAAGCCTCAGTGAATGAGTTGGATAGCTTTCGCTCTTTTTTTAGTCCCTGGAACTGTTTATATAGACAGAAGTTATCTATTCCTTGAAAGTCATAAAGTTTGCATTTAAAATTGTGTGAGCCTGTTGTATCTTAGAGTGGGAGATTTTTGATTACACATTTCATTTGTATAATGGTTATTGTTCAATTTTAATTTCTTCCTTAAAGTGCTTTGGTAATTTACATTTTCCTAAGAAATATTCCTTTTATATAGTTTTTCAAAAATATTTGCATAAAGATGTGTATTGTTATCTTTTATGGTTTTTGTAGTTTTTATTATACTAGTATTTTTTCTGTTTGGTCTTACTTTGCCTTTTCTCATTTTTTATTTATCAGTTTTGCCAAAGGATTGTTCATTTTATGTATATTTTTTAAAATGAGCCAGCTTTTAGCTTTACTGTTCCTTTCTCTGCTTCCTTTTTTGTATTGCAATACTTTCTGTGCATATTTCTATATTCCCTTCCTTTTACTTTCTGTAAGTTTAGTCTGAGGTTATTTTTCTAACTTTTTGAAATAAATATTAACTCACTTATATTTCCATTTTTCTTTTTAGTTAATAAAGGCATTTAATGCTATCTCTTTCCTTCATTGCATAACTTTAGGTGTGTCCCATAGGTGTTGATACGTGGACCCTTGCTGTCTCTAAGTTCTAAATGTGTTTTTTAATTTCCATTATGATTTCATATTTAACTCATTAGATATTTAGCAGTGCAGTTAAAGTTTCCATACAGCTAGGGGTTAAGGATTGTCCTGTTAACATTGATTTCTTAGTGCTCATCACTGTGTTCAAGGGCTCTCACTAATCCTGTCCCTGAGCCAGTGGGTACTTAGCTCAGTGCTGGTGTCTGTGCCTTGTGATCTTTACTCCCTAGGTCAGCAGTTTCTTATAAATCTGTGACCCTGTTCAGGTGGCCTGCCATCAGGACGTTTTACTATTCACCTAGCCTGCCTCAGAGCACTTTTATTGCTGACAGTCCTCTGGAACTGAAGTCTTGGTTAGCACCACGTGCTTTTGGACTCAGAACCCAGCACATCATTTGCTTCACACCACTTTGCAGTTTCTCTTCTGTTCCTAGTCCAAGGAGATGCTAATCTCGTCTTTGAATCCAGCTATGTTTTTTTTCTGTTTTGCTTTTCCCTTTGTATGAATTATCTATCATTTCTGTGTATTGCGAATAGAGGGATGAGTCATTTTGACTTCCAGTAGCTTTCATATTGTTAAGGCATTTTAGTCCTTTGTAAAGATAAAGAACTGGTATAACATCTTCACTTTCACTTCCCTGCCCCGCAAGCAACAGTATATATACTTATAGCCTAAATTAATCTTGTATTTTGACTAAACACCCCTCTTCATGCAATGTTGAAAATTCCTCTTTGCTTTATGGTCAGGCAGCTCAATACTTATAGGAACATTACCCTGTTTTATGGAGCCTTCAGAAGTGTTATTCCCAAATAAAATAATACTTTTGTGTCGAATATTCTCAACATAATTTTTTAAAAACTTTCAACTTTTCAGTATAAAACTGAAGGTCATGCTGCCTGTTGATAACCAGCTCACTCAAGTAACAGTGAATCATAAGGCCAAACAGAATTGATTGGGAATTGGCAGGACTCGTCATTCTCGGGGCTTATCAGGAGATTTAGTGAAAGTTAATCACTTCACTGCAAAAACAGCTAAAAATGTAAAGATCCCTTTTGCGTTAGGTAAAGCATATTGATAGTAATTAGATGAGAATAATAAAGCTAACTAGCATATTTCAATGGGTAGTAAGAGTATAGGTTTTGGGTTAAAGGAGGCATTGTAGAATGCATCTCCTCTACTAGCATCCATGACTGAGAACAGTGGCTTCATGCTTTATACTGAATCATCTGGGAGCATTATTTATACCACTGACCCATCCAGTGAATTTTTTTTAGGTTTTTTTGTCTTTATTCATGAGGCACAATCTACTCAGTAAAAGTGTATGCATGTTATCATCTGTCATCATCCAAAGTTACTCTTCCGGAGCATTATTCCTTTCCAGAATCTTAACCTGCCCAGTTGATGAAGAGCTGTAAGACTCTGGTCAGTCTTCGAAATATATTGTCACATGTCCATGCCTAAAACTTAGCCAAATGGTGGATTTACAACCTGTTACTTGTGGCTTTCAGAACTCATGTGGCCCAAAGCTTAGTGGACCATTTATTCCTTTAATCCTGCATATTATTTTTGTACATTCAATATGCAGAATATGTGATGTATAATAAATCTACATTTAAAAAGATAACACAAGAAGGAGAAATGAAAAAGTCTTACAGAATTAAGTTGTATTTCTTGGGGATCCACAGAGAATATATGCACATTTAATGCAGACCTAAGTTTCTCAAATATATAATCAATTGTACTTTAACTCATACCTCGGAGGGATAAATGGTCCGTTTTAGTAGAAAGTACCTTACTCTAAATTAATTAAGCCCTTTGATGCTTGGGATGCTAAACAGAAACATTTTAAAGTAATTTTGTAGTAGTCATAGAAGTGCTCTTTAAAAGGTTCATTATATATCATATTTGAGACTGGAGGTTTTAGAGCACTGGGCTATACTGAAGTTGCTAAGACCGAGCATCAAACTCTGTTTACTGTAATAATTTTGCTACTTGGCCCCCATATTATAATGCCACCCGAATCTCTGAGGAGTTAACCTAAAACAAGGTCATGTATTTTATACATTTTGACCTGAAAGCTTTCATCTTGTATTCAGCCTATTTTTACGGAACCCTGAGCACCACTTCTGCTAGTTCTTTGGCTTCCTGTTTGCAGAGGGACACTAGATGTGGTCAATACTAAGAAGACTGAAACCTGTAAGGTTCTGGTTTTATTTTTTTCTACCATTTTAGTTTCTTTGGGTCTTTCAGCCACCGAGTATACAGTCACTAAGCTCTAAAGTGAGGTCTTTTTCCTTGTGGAAAAACTACGTATTTGCCCTACAGGGGTGAGGCACATATCAATTATTTGAATATTGGGGTGGAGGGGCTTGATGTTGCTAACACATTCATTTCTAGCCAAAGAAACACTCAACAAATAATTTGCTGAATGAATGAATGACCATATATTGTGCTAGTACTTGCTATAACTTCCTTAAGTTTTTAGTGTTGTATCATCATCAGAGGAGAAAAGGATAATAATTTCTGCTATGTACAAGTGTCACGGAACAACTTAGAGCAGGGGTGAGCCAACTACAACCCTCAACCAGATGCAGCCTGCCTCCTGTTTTTTTTTTTTTTTTTTTTTTTGTGGTTTGTGAGCTAAGAAGCATTTTTGAATGGTCGAAACAAAAAAATCAAAAGGAGGATAATGTTTTGTGATATGTAAAAATTATATGAAATTCCAGTTTCTGTGCCCATAAACAAAGCTTTACTGAAACACAGCCATGTTCATTTACTTACATACTTACTGCTTTCACACTACAAAGGAAGAGCTGTGTATGACAGATTCTATATGAACTGCAAAGCCTAAAAAATTTAGTATCTGGTTCTTTACAGAAAGAAAAAAGTTTACCAACCCCTGACTTAGAGGATTGATGAAATGGTTCTCATAAAGAAACCAACTAGGGGAAAAACAGTGCAGTATAAACACAAATCGTTATGACTTTCATTTCTAAATCTGTTGCTATTATTTTTGAGCTATTTGCTTTCAGGCCTTTTTAATGGTAACAGGTGCTAATGCCGAAGAACAGAACAATAATTCCTACCATAATTGTCCACATTCATACAAAACTACAGGTATAGCTGCAGCCAGATGTTTAAAGAATAGGAACTGAAATGGAAATGTGAAAGTCTTCACTGGGAAAAAAAAAAGGATAAATGATAATAGGAATTGCAACAAAGACCTATTAAGAAGCACAGGCAAAATAATTATTTGTCTTTAATTCATGTGTATAATCTCTGGGGTGGATTTTTAATAGACAGCCCAACAAAAGCTCAATAAATTTTACTAGACCATAAAGCAGTTTTCTAAGGCAAAACCTTAACTTCCTTAAAATTTACATAACATCAACCAGTTCAAGTAAAAGTTACATTTTATTTTATTAATGAGTCATATAGAAAATTTTGGCAATTTATTTACAATCACAACATAAAGCCTTGGTGAGATATTTATATTCCTATGGGGTAAGTGTGTAGCGTATTAATTCAGTGGTAGAGGGAGAAAAAATGGAATATTAAAATTTGAATAATACAAGGAAAATTTGGCAGATTTTAGGACTACAGCCATTTTTAGGACTACAAACTTACAACATAGGCTATCTTAAAACTGCACAAATGGAAGTGAAGTTTAACTAATGGAGTTCGTTTAACTAATGTAGACACTAAAACCAGATACTTCACTCCCCAAATGGGATTACATTTTGGCAGTTACCTAGTTAATTTGATTCATGGGGATTTGTAAATTGGATCATTCAGAGTCCAAAGTGAAATGGTGATTTAAATGCAGCCCAATGGCCTCTGGAGAAATAATCAATTCTTTAGAAATCATCTGAAGACTTAAGTTTTATCCTAATTACTCACCTGGAGAATTAACTTGAATTTTGAAGCATTTGACTAGGAAAAAAAAATAAACCTGGGCCTTCCATTTAGAAAAACCCTCCAGGGAACAAGTTTGGAAACATTTGAGCCCAGAAGCGACAGGCCCAAACCCTTTCTTGATCAAAAAAAAAAAAAAATTCAGTTATATTGCTTCATGGAGTTAGCAGATTTATTCACTTGTTTATTTAGTAAATATTTATGAAATCTTTCTATATACGAAGTACTTGCGGAACTATTGGGAATACAGAGGTAAACATGTGGATAAGACAAATAGGTTCTCTGCCTCTTTGGAGCTCACATTCTTGTTGGGGGAGATAGATGAAAACTGTATTTAAAAAACTTATTTCAGGAAGCAATGAGTTTCATGTAATTAAAAAAAACAGGTCATTCCACAGAGAGTGAGATAAGAGGTACTACTCTATGGTCAGCAAAGGCCTCCCTGAGGAGTAGCTTTTGAGCTGAGACCTGAAAGATGAAAACTCATGGGGAGTTTATAGAGAAGATACATGGAAATATGTGAAATTAACCCCAGTATGGAGGCAGATTTCATTCCAGAGACTGTTTGATTTTGTTCAACATTGAAACCCAACCTGTGTTTTCCAATCCTCAAAAACACCTTCAAGGGACAATTATGACATGGATTTTATTGCTATCATTATTTTTGTTAGATTATGGTTAAGATTTTATAACTCAGAGTTAAGGGATATTTTCACATATATCATACCATTTGAACCTCATGTGGTGTGGGTCCTCATAATATCCCCGTTTTATGGAAAAGAAGACTTGGCATTCAGGGAGCTCAAGTAGCTTACCCAAATCCGCTCAGAGAACAGTTTAGTAATTGTGCAGATAGGGCCTTGAATTCAGACTTTTTGTTCCAAATTTCCAAATTGCTCATTTTATTATACCATTCCATCTTAAGCTATACCTGGAATTATAAATGTCTGAATACTAATTACTATCCACAACAGACAACATATTTCTGTCTGATAAAATAAGATGGTTTAATATGTGCTACTTAGGAAAAATAATCAGAACAAAATTTTCCATCTGAAACTTCACAGTGATTTGTGATCAAAATAGAGGATATGATTGATTTTATATAGTATCACACATGATTACCCATGTTTAGTTTTTTGGGCTTCCTCTTTTCAAAGTAACTCAACATGTGTAAATATCACTATTGTTATAGGTTTATTTTATTTTATTTTTTTTAACATCTTTATTGGGGTATAATTGCTTTACAATGGTGTGTTAGTTTCTGCTTTATAACAAAGTGAATCAGTTATACATATACATATGTTCCCATATGTCTTCCCTCTTGCGTCTCCCTCCCTCCCACCCTCCCTATCCCACCCCTCCAGGCTGTCACAAAGCACCGAGCCAATATCCCTGTGCCATGCGGCTGCTTCCCACTAGCTATCTACCTTACTACGTTTGTTAGTGTGTATATGTCCATGACTCTCTCTCGCCCTGTCACAGCTCACCCTTCCCCCTCCCCATATCCTCAAGTCCGTTCTCCAGTAGGTCTGTGTCTTTATTCCTGTCTTACCCCTAGGTTCTTCATGACATTTTTTTTTCTTAAATTCCATATATATGTGTTAGCATACGGTATTTGTCTTTTTCTTTCTGACTTACTTCACTCTGTATGACAGACTCTAGGTCTCTCCACCTCTTTACAAATAGCTCAATTTCGTTTCTTTTTATGGCTGAGTAATATTCCATTGTATATATGTGCCACATCTTCTTTATCCATTCATCCGATGATGGGCACTTAGGTTGTTTCCATCTCCGGGCTATTGTAAATAGAGCTGCAATGAACATTTTGGTACGTGACTCTTTTTGAATTTTGGTTTTCTCAGGGTATATGCCCAGTAGTGGGATTGCTGGGTCATATGGTAGTTCTATTTGTAGTTTTTTAAGGAACCTCCATACTGTTCTCCATAGTGGCTGAACCAATTCACATTCCCACCAGCAGTGCAAGAGTGTTCCCTTTTCTCCACACCCTCTCCAGCATTTATTGTTTCTAGATTTTTTTGATGATGGCCATTCTGACTGGTGTGAGATGATATCTCATTGTAGTTTTGATTCGCATTTCTCTAATGATTAATGATGTTGAGCATTCTTTCATGTGTTTGTTGGCAGTCTGTATATCTTCTTTGGAGAAATGTCTATTTAGGTCTTCTGCCCATATAGGTTTATTTTTAAAAGGGGAATTGTTCTTTGAGCATAGAATTAGTCATAGTGTAAATTTGCAATTCAGTGGGGTTTGTTTGGTTTATTTTATGTTTTGCTTTTTGTTTTTATTTTTGAGCCTCCCTGGCACTAATGCTAAAATGCCCACCTGCAGTGGCCTGGGTTTGTGGGGTATTCATTGAGTTTATGTCCATACTGAAGTAGTGCACATTGTCTTATGTGCAAAACACATTTGGCTATGGTTGACAGGATTTTCATTTTCCATTCACAGATGTAAAGCATTTTCAATATAACACAAGCTTCAGCACAACAAAATCAGCAATTTATGAGAGTCATACAGCTCTGCTTACCTTTCATTTGTCAAAGGTTGATGTGAAACATCTATATTGCTTGTTCAATCTGTTAATTGTATGTTTTCATCCAAGCTGAACTGACAAGCTAAGATCTGCCCACTCATATTAGTCTGCAGGGATGTGCTTGTCAATAAGGCCTTTAAACTGCTTTACATGTGACCTATAATTCAAGTGATTCTTAATAAGACAATATTCAAAAGGTTATCTGCACTTTAACATTACAGTTGTGACACACTCTAAAGAAAGGATGCAAATTTCAAAGACTGTAGTGTCATCATCTCTAAGGTTTGCAACTTAGTTAATTTTAGGTGGGTTTAGTATTAGTGTTGAGGAAGGAGTTAGGAAATTTACCATTGAAATAGTCTGCTTTTAAGTTACTCAGACTTTTACAGAGAATTTGGAGAAGTTTGGATAAGTAACGTTGTGAGTTTTAGAGATGTTTTTTCCCCTATAGATAAGACCTGAAAAGTCATTTCAAAATCCAAATTGTAGAATATTCGAACCAGAAGCATAGTGGACTGTGAGCCCCTTGAGAAGTGTGTCTCGATTGATTAGCTCTGGGTCTAGTGTATAAAAGGTGCTCAGTAAACAACTGATGAGTAAGTCAGTTGTCTAACTTACTGTTATTTACTATTTTTGAACCTGGGGCCCAAAGAGGTGAAATGACTTTTACATGGTCACACAACAAGTTAATGGTAGAAGAGGAAAGAATTGAATCCCCTTCCACTCACTGCCCTTTCCTCTACAGCACCATGTTTCTTTTAATTAATTTACCTTGCTTCCTCAATCCTAATTTCCATTGACTTGGGTTGGGTAGGTGATTGGCTATTTAGACTGTGTCCCAGTATAAGGCTGCACTCTCAAAACAAAGAAAGTATTGATAATATATCAAAGCATATATATGGAACTTTTAAGGTTAATAATGATTCCTCCATAAAGGGGTCAGTTTTTATTTTATAGGTTGGAGCTCAGCAGTGACAGCTGAAACTAATGTACAGCACAGCTTTTTCTCATTAAAGAGCTATTGGGCAACACTGGGAGCAAGAACATTTTCTGAATAAATGATCAAGTTGAATTGCTTGCTCTGATATATTACATGTATGCTCTATGATATATTGCATAATCCCTTGGGAAGTGTTATCTTATTGATGCTCTAGAGGGAAGGTTTCACTAAGTGTTGCCAGATAAAATACAAGATGCCCAGTCAATTGTAACTTCAGAGAAACAATTAATATTTCTTTTTAGTGTAAGTATGTCCCATCTGGGACTTAGTTGCTGAATCTGGCAATCCTAGATTATCTACCATGTAAGGTTGTCTTGATTTGCTTTTTGACAGCCTGCTCTTCATTGCTTGATTTTAATAGTGGTGGTGATTGCTTTGCTAGCTGTTCTCTTTACTGTGTGTCAGTGAATCTTCAGAGCATCACTGTGGGCCAGTTGCTAATGCTAGCAATTTACAGAACCTGTTAACAGATTAGTGATCCAGGCATAACAGAAACCTTTCCCCAGAGCCTTTTGGGAGCTGGGGCTAAACCTTTGAACTATTTTTTAACCTATTCAAACACATATCTCCTTTTAAGAAACATAAAAACCTATGGCCCTGAACTCCCTTGAGAGTGTTATTTTCTGTAGATTCTTTTATGAAAATATTTAATCTTTTCCATTTTACATATATAAAATTATATTATGATAGTAAGTATGCTTTTTCAAGTTACACTCCATATAACATTGTTCTTGAGATTTTGAAATCCAACCCTGGAGAATTAGGCCCCCAGTTGAGAATCAGTGGTCTAAGAGATGCCAAAACCAATCAGTGAAAAGTCAAGTATTCAATCAAGCTACCCATTTAAATTTTTCTTTCTTTTTTGCTAAATCAGTGTTTCTCAAAGAGTAACTTCAACAAAGGTTAAATAATAATTATATAGTTATTTTAATGTGTATTACAAAATTACAGTTTTCCATTCTGTTGTAGAGATAGAAAGCTTCAGTTTGGAAACCACTGGTCCATATGAAAGCTCAGAAATAGGTAAGCAGAAGACTGCTGCCTTTAAAAATGGCCACATACAAATCTGAAAAGCCTTTTATTGTTAACAAGTGTAAAATTATAATACCTTGCATTTTTTCTCAATTTATCTTTTCAACACTGGGATATGATTATATTATTCCCATTTTGCAGATGAAAAAGCTAAAACTCAGGGTGGAGAGATACCTGGTTAAACTATTGAGGATCAGATCATAATCTTTATTATAAACCATAGCTTGTTTTTATTTCTATTGAATTAATTTAAAAAATTACATTACTGCACATTTCTGTGCTTCAAGTGTCTATTGATATATGAACTATTAGATTTAAAGGAGGAAGTTTTTATGAGAAGATTAATATCTAGGCAATTACAGCTCTAGGAAAGAAGCTTAGAGATATGTATTAATTCTCCTTGTACATATTTGTTTTATTTTCACCCAAATGATAGGTTTAGCATCATGCAAAAAATATGTAATAGCAGTGTTTTCTATTGTATCATCCACTTGTGGATTAAGCTTGCTGAAATGCTGTAGCAGCCCAGGGTTCACACGCTTAATCGGGTTAGGCTGTTGCCTGTCAGTTAACTAGGACTTACTGATTCTTTTCAGGTTGGAGAGCACTGTGACTCAGAAATCTTTACCCTTTGATTTAATCAACCTAAAATAAATACCAAACTTAAACTGATTTCTGAGTTTATCACATAATATCACTCAAGCACAGACCATCGTTTATCATTGTGGCATATCCTAGCCTCCAAAATAAAGGAAAACACAAATTACCCCGTGAAATTTTTTGGTGGAAAGGTGTGAAAACACCATTTTACTAATTGACATCCAATATTAGCTCTTCATGTTAACCAAAGGCAGAAATGAATAATCAGGATCTTTAGTGGTTACTGTAATATGAATTATGTATTTTAAGGTTATTGTAGATTAAAGTATTAAGCACTGATTATTATCAAAATTAAATACTAAGATATTTATCAGGCTCACTTTAAAATTCACTGTCGAAACAAAATTTCTACAGCAATAAAATTTAGATAAAGTGTCTAAAATTCTAACCTAAAGCAATCATTTTGTAGTTACTCTACATTTATGATTGCCTATCCCCATTTGCGTAGACATCTTGATTTTTGAGATAACCAGTTTTGTCTTTTCTGTTTATCGTCATATAAATCTAAACATGTTACCAGCTGCTTTGGAGATGAGGGACAGTGAGGTGCAGGAAGATTAGGTAACTTCATAAGGGACTTCTCTGAATCTTCGTCCTCAGCCAGCACTAGACAGAATTGTAGATATTGAATATTTTGGTGTCCTGTCTTCCGGATTAAAAAAACCATTCATAGAAACAGTGAAATGTTGCCTGTTAACTAGGTAGTCAATCTATACAATGCCCAACTTTCAGATACTTTGAAAATATCTGGTTGTTTATTTTCATCTGTAAATCAGATGCTTGACAAGCTTGTTGCTCTAGCCATCTCGTATATTTTTAGATAAAGCTAAAATACCATGATAATCAATCAACTAGACACCAAATGACCTCAGCTAATATCCGTGAATTGTTTTGATCTCTTGCACACCCATCTTTGGTCTTGTGCCGTATCAGTGTTTTCACGTTTCCTTCCTTTAGCCTTTATTTAAATTGATTTTAGGGATAACAAAGTATAATTCGGGTTAAATATGATTCTCACTTGATTTAGAGTATTTTTTGCAAATATAATTATTATACTATTCTGTGAATATCTAAGTCACTTTCCAATTTACTATAATGAGATTATCAAGATATATATCAAAAAGAACACTTTAATTAAATTATTACAACCTAAAAAACTGGCTCTGGGTATGATGGTATGATGAAATTATTATAATTATATGATTCTTTTATTTTAAAGTACAGTTATAAATATATTTAATTTGAAAATCTACTTTAATATTTTTAAGTTGTAAGGAAGCAATTCACTTCTACATGGGTAGTCTCATTTTAATATTTGAAAGTGGACAGGAATCTGTTCTTAGTTTCTCTCACTGGAATATTCCATCATTTTTCCTTGAAAGTTTTCTTCAACATGTAAAGTAAAGCAAACCCTAGATTCTCTTAGTGGAGCATTTATCAAAATGTTTTCTGGAGATACCCCTTAAACAACAAAAATAATACACACACAGCAACAACAATCAAAAGTTCATCCTTTAATACAATGGAGAAATACTGCATACAAACTGTAATATTATCTTGGAGATTCCCAATGTATATTAGTTAATTAGAGGCTCTATAAAGTTCTGCAACAAAGAAACCTGTTTATTCGAACCAGGGTTTCCCAAACTTATTTGACCATAGCAGTCTTTTTGTGGGTGTGTGTAACACCTATTAGCATCCTAATGAATGAGTATTACATGGAACGCACTTTGGCTAATGCTGACTCAGTCTAATTTCTTTCAATATTCTTTTGGAATGAATTTTGAACAGCAACTTAGTTTCCTGGAAAGGGCATTGAGCTAAGAGGCAGGCAAGTTGTCATTACCTTATTCCTAGTGCCTAGCCCAATGTCTGACACAGAAAAGGGATCCATTGTTTCTGTTCTGTTACAAACTTGCCTTGGTATCTCGGACCAATCTTTTGAACATTTCTTAAGTTTCTTTGTCTTAAAAAAAGGAAGATCTCTTGACCTACGTTCTTAATAGATGTTGAGAAAATAGTAGAAATTTAAATATTTTGAAAGCAAAAGTACAATATAAAAGGTTATGTTCTTTTTATATACAGAAATACTTTGGGGAGAGATATTTCTGGGATTTACTTTAAAATACTCCAGCAAAAA
Source organism: Leucopleurus acutus (assembly GCF_964270905.1). Classification (NCBI taxonomy): domain Eukaryota; kingdom Metazoa; phylum Chordata; class Mammalia; order Artiodactyla; family Delphinidae; genus Leucopleurus; species Leucopleurus acutus. The sequence goes on along the minus strand of NC_139148.1, from coordinate 107,599,099 downwards.
AGAAAAATAAAGCAAATTTAGCAAAATATTAATAATTATTCAATCTAGGTATGTGGGTGTCTATTATACTATTCTATTTTTAATCTATGTTTGAAAATTTTTTGAATTAAAAGTTTTAAAAATTAAAAAAAGTGGTATGCTCTTTGTATGTAAAGCTGCAGTTACAATTTAGACATGTTTGCATGATTGTACAGAACAGGACATAAGATTACAAAGAAGCGTGCCTATTTTGCCATCTTGTCCTCCCTGTAACCTAGGGCAGACAAATGTTGAACTGTCATATCTGGTTAGGGTGATCACATCAGAATTTTTCTTTGTGTAAAACCAACTGATTGAAATGAGATTTGAACTTAAAACCTTAGGCTGATTATGACCGTGCTCTAGCACAGTAATTCTCAAAGTGTGTTCCTTGAACCAGCAGCATTGACATCATCTGGGAACTTGCTCGAAATGCAAATCCACAGGTCCTATCCCAGACTTACTGAGTTAGAAACTCTGGGGGCGGAGTCTAGAAATCTGTGTTGTAACAAGCCCCCCCAAATGATTTTGATGCATGCTCAGTTTTTAAAATCACAAATCACTGCTCTAACCTATTGTGTCGATCTACATAGACTGAAGTGCAGTATGAAAACTCTATCGTTAGCATTGTGTTAATTCTCTCTTAACTCTATACTAATAGGAAGAAGTTAACAGAGATTGTATCATTGCTTGACTTAACCTGCTTCTCCATCTTTTGAGCACTGTTTACACAGGGTGAGTAGATTGAGGTAGGAGCTGAGAATGTGTCTACTATCTTAATGACCTGAGAGCCTTGCTGCGTGCCACAATAGTCCCATTCACACAAGGCATGCTTATGGCATGCAGTGAGAACCTTGCATTGTGCAGGTATTTTTAGACACATCTTCTGAGTTGTTGTGGACGGCTTATTGTTTTTTTGTGACAAGGATATTCTCTAGCAGGGTCTGCTTATCTATAGATGATGGGTCGCATCCCATCTCCATGCCCGCAGCATATATAAAAGCACTCAATTTACTGGATCACAGAGTTCGGGTTCAGTTACTATTTAACTAGAACTAGTTACTAAAGTAGAAATGTCCTTCTCAGTTTTGGTAAAAAGCAAAAGGAAACCATAGTCATCAGGCTGAGGCTTCCAAAAATTATAAAGCAGCCCAAACTCTGTCCCTTGAGGCTCTATGGTAGAGGTGGCTAACATCTTATAACTTGAAAATAAAATCTTAAATCAAGCTTCTTCAGAGGAATTCACAATGCTCTACATTCCTCTATTAACTTGTTGAATTAGAGAAGAGGAGAATTATTTCCATACGGGGGGGGGGATTGATGAGAAAATGGAAATTTGGGAACTTTTCTCTAATTGCATACTTGGCATTATATATGTATTCTAAATGCAAAGCAATATAACCCTCTGTTCTTACATTTCTTAATGAGGAAGGCCATTTTGTTGATCGCATTTCACTTTTTATGCTAACGCTTGGCAAAAGTTCTTCCCAAATGTTCATGGAAACACAGGATCAGACATAGCATTACAGGTCATTTCCTCGAACCTTCTCCCTATTTCTGTCGCCCCATCAAAAAATGGCAGAAGCTTTTGGCTTCATAGACACCATGGCCATTTCTAATCATGACAGCTGTAGTATGAGATGTACTGGCGCTGTCCTGCTGGCAAATCAAGGGCATGTTCTCACTTTGTACAATGAGTCAGTATTGCAATAGGTTTATATCATTTACAATGTTTCCTTTCCTGCCTACTTTTAATTTATTCAATTCTAGAGCCATTAGGACTGTGAAAAATTTCCAGTTCCATTTAACAAATCTCTTGGGACAGTCAAGAGTTAAGTCAAGTTATGAAGAAGTGAATTGTAGAAACCAGAGGGCCCTTTAATTAGTAGACTCACTTGGGTGTGTAGAGGAAGGACCCATTTACTGGGTCTTTCTCTGGCAGTTGCTACAACAGAGTCTAGTAAAGAGGAAAAGATGAAGGAGCAGGTCTTACGGAAGTGGTTCATTTTCTTCTTTTATTTTCATCTAAATCTATATGAAGTATTTTAACTGAAACCCATTTGGAAAGGGCTTACTTTTATGAGTCAAATGTACACCAATAAATGTTGAGGCTATTTTTAAGCTTTATCGAGGTATAATTGACAAACAAAAATTGTATAATATTTAAGGCATACAACATGTGATTGGATATATGTATACATTGAGAAATGTTGATCACAATCAAGCTAATTAGCACATCTGTCACCTCACATAGTTACCCTTTTTGTGTGGTGAGAACGCAAGATTTACTCTCAACAAATTTGAGGTGCACAGTATTGTTGACTATTGTCACCACGCTGCAGGGTCCCCAGAACTTATTCATCTTATAACTGGAAGTTTGTACCTTTTGACCAACATCTCCCTCATTCCCCCCACCCCCAGCCCCTGGCCACCACCATTCTTAATGATATTGGGGACTCTGGCAGAAAACCAGGCTTTCAGTCTAGGACAGGTTACAGGCCAGTTTGCAATGAACAAGGACAAGGTTCAGGAGATTTGGGGGTACCAAGACACTTTTGAGCTTTGTCTTAAGCAGGGAAGGACCCTCAGTCACTCAGGGGAAGGGAAAGCGACTTAGAGGGCAGGTTTGACTGAGGGCCTTTATGTACACAAGGCAAGAACTCTTTTGTTGGCCCCAGAAGGCATTCTCCACTTACAGTATGAAAACATTCACTGAGTTCAGACCTTGATTAAACAAATACTTATTGAGCACCTTGCTCTCTAAAGAAGGAGACAGACAATATATAGCAATTACAGTATAAAGTGATAGGTGCAAGGATGGTGCAGGAAGCCCAGGTGAGAAGCACCATGTAATTTAAGGCCTCCTTCATTGACTAAACAAATATTTACTGGACACCTACTATGATCCTGGCACTAGGTACTGAGAAGGCAGTGATGAATATAAAAGACAGGACCCCTGCCTTCCTGGGGCTTATAGTCTAGGAGGGATGAAAATTCAATAGCTATACCTATACTCCCCAGTGCGATCAATTTAGTCATGGGGGTGGGGGGGTGGGGGTCGTATTGATAGATACCTTCCTGATGAGCAGTAGGGCCTCATGCTTTGACCTGAAGTGTGTGCGTGTGCCTGTGTGTGTGTAACCTCTTTAGACAAATAGAGGTAAAGGTATATGTAGAAGTATATACGAAGTTAGGGTAAGCAATACTGCTGTAACAAACCAGCCTCAAATCACAGTGGTTAAACACAATGAAAGTTTATTTTTTTGCTTAGTTCTTAGTCCAGTGTGGATTGGTGGGAGTGGGAGTTAAGGGACTCCACTCTATGCACTGTGCTTCTCATTTTGGTACATAGTAGCCTTTTCCTACCCTGCTTTTTTTTTTTTTTTTTTTTGCGGCACACGGGCCTCTCACTGCTGTGGCCTCTCCCGTTGCGGAGCACAGGCTCCGGACGCGCAGGCTCAGCGGCCATGGCTCACGGGCCCAGCCGCTCCGCGGCATGTGGGATCCTCCCGGACCGGGGCACGAACCCGCATCCCCTACATCGGCAGGCGGACTCTCAACCACTGTGCCACCAGGGAAGCCCCCCTGCACTGTTTTGTATCCTTGTATGGATATAATCTTATTTCTCTAACTGGGTTTCTAGCCACCTGTAGAATCTTAGACCTCTTTGTCTCCCCAGTGCCTATCATATGTTTGTTGAAGATAATTTTCTAAATGTGTGTAGATTATTAAATCAAATGATAGAGCACATTTAAAGTGAGTTGAATTGTAGATGGTTAAAGCAGGGGAAAGAATTTGCACATCATTTAGTCCCAACTACCTCATTTTACAGACAAGGAAACTGAAGTCTAGCAAATAGTTCTAAGACTATCATTTCAGTCAATAAATCTCACCTGACACAGTCAGCCAAGTGTGTCCTATCTCGTATGGAAAGGATATTGTGGGACCAAAGGAGATGATAAAAGGTAGCTAACTATGGTGGGCCCTGCTTCCTTATACTTTGCAAGGGAGGCTGGAGGGGTGTTTTAGTTAATCCACATTATTCACTGTTTCTGATGCTTGGATTTGCCTCCCTCATCTCATAAATTTATATGTACGAGGATCCTTTCAAATATATAGCAGAATTTGAAAAGAATTGAAATTAGACAAAAATAAATAAAAACAAGGTCGCACATGTACATATGGGATGACTGGAATACACTCTTAGGACAGCGGGCAAGCCCTTGGCAGGCTTGTAAGCAAAGTCCTCTCTGGAGTTTAATCAAGACACTAATTTGAATTGAAACAGGTGGGGGAAAAAAAAATTGAGCTCATTCAAGTACAGTAAATTGAATTCCAGTGGAGTCAGTCTCTGGTTGCGATTAGAAGCCGTTGGAAGTCTCAAAAACGAGAAACAGAATCCTCACCCTCATAGAGTCAGCAGCTCAAGGTGAGTTTGGGAAACACTTTATTTCAGAATATACTTCTTAGATGGCTGGGCTTGTGGGCCAGCAAGAAACCATCTGGCTGCAACAAATACAACATGTACATGGTCATTTCTCATTTTATATGAAAAAGCAGACTCAAACAGAGTTCAGAATTTTCTATACAGTTTATCACTTAGTGAAAAAAACGAACTTACTATTTTGATATTAAGGCAAACATCTGTTCATGCCAGACTCTAACTCGATGTACATTAACTTGCTCCTCTCATATTTGTAACGTATGCATTTTGGAAGTATGATGGTTTTAAAGGAATTCTGGAACTATAAATTCCACAAAACAATGTAATTTTCTTTGTTCATGTATTCTATATTTTTCTATTCTGACATAAATAAAAAGATGGCCCCAGTGTTCAGAGACTTCTGTTATTCTCAACCATGAATTTCAGATGAACTTTCAAGTTTCAACATTTTCCTTCCTCTAGGTCAGATAGTATTTTCAGTTATTAAAATCATAATCTTGAAGATAAGCATAATTTTTGTAGCTTACTTGTAAATTTGTAATTTTAATGACTTAGTTTATGCTGAACATGAATAATAAGCTATCACCTATTGAACCTGGAGAACACCAGAAGTTACTAATATGATTTACAATGCACTGTGAAATGGGATTCATTATTGTCTTGCATTTTAAAGATTTTCAGTAGAGTAGTGTAAACAAGTATTTACTTTAATTAAGAAAATAGCAAGGATTTTTTTAGGGCCATATTTTATATAGAAAATAATTATCCAATAACCAAGGAAACTCATACTTGGTAAAAAGAATTCTCTGCATGTACTGAATTCTACCTGAAAACTTGTTCATCCTTTTGAAAGCCAATAAGGCATTTATAAAAGCTTATCTACACGCTGCTGATGGCCCCTTTTCGATCTTGCCAGCTCGCCCTGTCTTTGAAGCAAGGTCAGTGGGAGGGCCTTTACTCAAGGGAGAGAGAATTTGAAGTATCCATGTTACTTTTCTTTTCTTAAATTGCCTTTGTAGAGCAAGACATTTATTAGTGGGCCTTGACAGATCCTTGAGACTTACAAAATCACAGGTGGAGGGATAATAGGCTAACTTTGTGCTTTTTTCTACTTTTTTTTTTTTTTTTTTGGCTGCATTGGGTCTTCGTTGCTGTGCACCGGCTTTCTCTAGTTGCAGCGAGCGGGGGCTACTCTTGGTTGCGGTGCACGGGCTTCTTATTGCGGCGCTCGGGCTTCAGTAGTTGTGGCGCACGGGCTTAGTTGCTCCGCAGCATGTGGGATCTTCTCGGACCAGAGAATGAACCTGTGTCCCCTGCATTGGGAGGCGGATTCTTAATCACTGCGCCACCAGGGAAGTCCCTAGGCTAACTTTAGATCATGCTCAAACTCCCCAGCTAGCATTCATTGGCAGCCCTCCTCCCCCTGTAATCTGGGTCTACCGTATTGTCTATGTTTGTCACTCATTGTTCTCTAATATTAACATCTGCTTTTGCTGATGTTTGGTTTAAAAATGAGTTTCAGGTGGGCTTCTATTTCATGGATTAGAATCTTTTTCAAGTCCACTTTTATTAACTCATCAAGTTAGATTCTTCTACACTACATGGAAGATCTTTTCCCTTACTTACTGTAATTTCCCTCGTTCTTCAAGCCCAGGTCATCCCTACATCTCTCCAATAAAGCCCTTGTCAGCTAGTCTAGTCCATACTGATCTCCACATAATTTGAATACCCATAGTATTTATAATGTATCTGTGCATGGATATCCACATGTAGGAATATTATTCTCTAACGGTCTTACATGAAATGTGTGATGTAAAATGTATAACCTCTTAATTTTAATATAAAGATTTGCATTTTAATATGATCGCACATACTAGAACCAGAATTTATAGAGTTAGGTTTTCTTCTAGGGAAATTATTGCTGATTTTAAAGATGCTGCCACTGCTCCAGAATTTGGGGGGAGTCCTTTCAGAGAAAAATTCCATCTGACTTCTTCATGTCACATCATGTTCTTGATCCCCAATGAAATTATGTAGCTTGATAGCTAACTTCATTTGACAGACTTTATTCCAATTTATTTATTTATTTTTAGGTATTTACAAAATTTAAACTTCACCTCAAGGTTAGAAGGTTTCCACTAGTGAATAGGATAAGTGTGTTTCAGGTTTAGAACACAGTCACTAAAAATAGAGTTTTGAAATGTTTGCAGCAGTGTAATAAGTGTATGGCTCCCTAAGGTGACTGCTTTGAACAAGACAGTCCTCATTTGTTTGTATAAATTCTGCTGTATTGTTAAAAATCATCCATGGTTGCTGTGTTCTTAGGAGGCATATGTTAAATTGCCTCAACCAGAATGTAACCTCATGCCTCAACCTGACATTTAATCTCAGGAAACTTACTTAAGTTCTCTGTGCCTTACTTTTCCCATAAGTCAAATGGTTATAATAAGGCCTGTCTCATAGGATACTATGAACACTAAATATGAATACATAGAAAGCAGTTATACATTGAGCCTGCCATGCAGTAAATATTCAGTAAATATTAACTGCTCTTGTTAACATTGGTTCTTTATAAATCCTTGTTCATGTCTACCTTCTTTTCTCAAATCCTCTGGTCACATTTCATATTTTGGATCCCAGTCGTCTTATGTTAAGTGACCATACACAGCACTCCTGCTAAAATCATCTTTATCTTTTTCTGAGCTTTCTCTTATTCTTGAAACCTCTCCGTAGCTTCCTATTTAATTCTGTTCTAACTTAAAACTCCTTGATGCCAGTTTCAATGCTTATATCCTATTACACTCATTGAAGTCAGAGACTATACGTCTTTATGGTATCTAGCATCATGTAAATTATGTTAATAAATAACAGTAATACCATAATGAGCTATGTTGAAGAACTAGCAGCAACCAGAAAGGCACTTGTGGGAAACAAAAAGTTTTTTCTGAAATGAAACTCCCCAGTTCAAAGCCACATGGTGATTGGCCATAATATAGAATCACAGGTGAAGCAATTGAAAAACTCATCCCTTCTAAAATGGACATGGACAACTGATGCTGTTAATAAACAGACTCAGGGATCATTGCCTTGACCTTGTACATAGATGAAAACAGAGTGGTTTAGGAGATGGAGGCTTTCCAGAGTGGTTTAAAAAATGGTCAGATGTTGTTCTACTTGAATAACCTTACTATCCATGTTGAAAATGGGACAAGGGAGCAATCAGATCTAAAGTCGAAAATTACAGCCCAGTTTGTGTTCAGGTCTCCTCTGTGTCTTCGTGTGGTGTCCAGAACCACTGCCTCACACCTGGCACTAACTGTACCAGGGAATTTGAGACTTTGGCATTTGACAGAGCACATGGTCAAAGTTCTTATTGTTCACTTGACCTAAATTAATGGAAGCATTTGTGATGAGAGCACACCAGTTATGTTAAATCACATTAAACTGAGACCTTTTGTCTCTGCAGAATAATGTTCTGTTTTGAGATTTCTCATTACACAAAGTAATGAAACAGCCAAATCACTATGTACATCTGCGTTTGTTGATACTTGACATTTGGTTTTAAAGTGAGATTTAAGAGGACCCATATTTAATCTGGGTTGGACTCTCCTGTGATCCAATTTATTTGCTGCCATTTGGATTTCATTTCTATAGTTGAGCATCCTGTTGCCCCAACATAAAATTAAAAGGCCTTCTTCCTTTAATTAATTATACTTACCATATTCTGTACCATTATTCAACTCATTCACCTTGAAGAGTTGGAATTAACTGTATCTCAGGGCCATAGACAAATGGCACTCTCAGCTAAAGTTGTGCTTTGGAGAGGTTTTGGAATAGAGTTGCTAATTGCTATTGGCTCAAATTCAAACTCCTTAATCTACTAGCATTTCAGACCTTCCAAAATCTGGTCCCAATTTGCCTTTTCCTTTCATAAATTCCCTTGTAAGTTCCCTGCACAAGGTAGTTGCTTTATAAACCAAGTATATTCCTCCTTTTCCCAGCTTTCCTTGTTCTTTAATCAAGCTGCTGTCTTCATACTTCTGTGCTTTCAAACTACCTGTCTTTTAAAGTCTACTGAAATCCCACCTTTTCTTGAAAGTTTTCCTTGTAGTATAGCCTCCTCTATGCTTTCCCTCTTTACTTTAATTTCTTTGGGGCTAGGTGCTAGATTCTGCTGGCTAGTTGATAAATGTTTTACAAAGATAGATCTTTTTAACAAGATTATAATGGCTAAAGGGGCAAGGACCACATCTTATTCACTTATAAATCCTCCAGAGTGCCCGGCACAGTGCTAAGCGTATAAACAACACTTACTGATCTATGATCGAGTGGTTGATTGGCCTGATGTACCTTTGAAATTGCTTATTTGATGAGTATATATTGCCTACTATAAGGAGGATTCTGAGAAAGTGAGAATTTCATGATGAATGAAGTACAGGGTTGAATTTCATTTGAAAATGCAGTTGTATTATTCTGGAAGGATAAAAGTGGTTGGTTGTTGTGGTGGTGGTAGTTGTGGTTTTTTTATTTGTTTGTTTGGGGTTTTTGTTGTTGTTATTTGGTTATTTGCCTTTTAGCTGTAATGGAATCAGTAAATCTCCTTCTGATTTAACATGGAATCTGTTGGTAAGCAGCTGTTAGGTTTCTAATCCTGCAATTCAGAAAATAAAATTGGACTTTCGACTAGAATATCTACTTTTAGGAGTCTGTATTAGACATATGTTTTCATATGGACTACTCAGAACCAAACTACATCTGTAAGATAGTTGCTAACATAGGGTAACCTGAATAAATTAGGTTTTTGTGTCACTAACATATTTTCAGGGACTTAAGAGGGTTTGCAAAAAGCTAGGTCAAAAAGTTAATATGGAGAAGGATTAAAGAATTGGAAAGATCAGGCACCTATTAGATGATTTTAGTACTTTAGGATTATAACTTGGATTTTCTAAAGAATATGCACAATTCTCAGATTTCACTATTACAAGTCTACTTATGAGTTTAAAATAAAAACCTTCTATAAGTAGTTTTCCAGAAAGGCATTTCATCAGTTTTCTTTATTATGTCACTTAGCTTTAAACATCTAAAAATGTAAATACATATTTCCACTTATGTTTCTTTAAGGAAGAACGGTGTTCTGTTTTATTTTTTCCTTCCAAATAAGTAACAACTTAGTCTGTGAAAGGTTGTTTGTGATGTTTCTATAAAAACATTAGGCATTTTAAAGAAGAATGAAATTCAGAAACCCAGGTTAGCAAACTGAAAGTATTGGGAAAAACTTTCAAAAGAAACTTAAATGCGCTTGTAATAGTACTACATTCTTTCCTTTTATGGTTAATGCTCAATTACTTACCTTTAAAATTCACATATATACGTACTACTTTGATGATAATAAAAACACTTTGTGCTCACATTCTTTAAAGCATGTGATTTATTGTTCTACCAGTGGGACTGAGTTGCTAATGCATTCATACACTCCCCTTGGTGAAAAATGTCATACATATGTGTAGCAGCTGGCAGAAGTTAAGGGGTTAATGTGAAGCCAAGAAATAGAAAAATGTCCCAATCCTGTGTTGTTGACCTAAATAGAAGCAGCATTGTACTATGAAGAGTTCCAAACTAGGACTCAGGAAACTTGAATTCTAACTCTGTGAACTTCTGGAAATTCATGCATTAATTTATTAAATTAATATTTATTGAGCTAAGGGCAGGCATTGAGCTGGGTATTGGGGCTACAGTAAAATAAAATAGGATCCCAGCCCTGATGGAACTTACAGTCTGGTGGTGAAGACAGACATTATTAAAATAATCATACATCTAAACTATAAAACTGTACCTGTGATAAGTATGTGAAAGGAAAGATACAGTGCTAAATAAGAGCATAAAATAGGGGAATTTGAACAAGTCAGGAAGGTCAGAACAGGCTTCCCTGAAGAAGTGATGATTAATACCTGAAGGTACAAATTAGGCAGAGAGGGGGAGGGAAGATCAGTCCAGACATAGGAAAAGCATGTGCAAAGGCCCTGTGGTGTGAGGGAGCTTGGCAAGTTTAAGGGACTGAAAGCAGGTTAGAATGATTAGAGCAGAAAGTGAGGATGCAGGTGGAACAAGATGAGACTGCAGAGGTCTGCAGAGTCTAGATATTATAGGGCCTTTTGGGTCACATTAGAAGTTTATTGTTCATCCTAAGATCAATCAGAGGCCTTTGAAGACTTTTAGGCAGAGGTAAGTTGTGATCAGATTTGCATTGTGAAAGATCACTCTGACTACAGCATGAAGAGCAAATCAGAGTAGGGCCAGAGGAGAAGCAGGGAGAGTACTTAGGAGACTGTTGCAGTGGTACAGGGGAGTGGTGGTGGCAGCTTGGACTAGAATGGTGGCAGTGGAGAGAAGTGGAAAGATTCAATAGGGAGGACACAAAACTGGAAGAGCTTAGACTGGATCTAGGGATGATATAGAGGGGTCTGTTAGATGACTTGTGAATTTCAGGCTTGTCTAACTAGGTAGATGGTGTGTTGTTCCTTGAAATGAAGAACACTGTAGAAGAATTGTGATTATTTTGGGGGTCCAGGAGGGTAACAAAAACCATGCATTCTTAAATCAGATATATTGAATTGAAGTCATTTAACATGTTTGGGCCTCAATTTCCTAATCTATAAGATGAGGGTGATGATTCATTGAGGTCTCTGTGTCCTCTAGAGCAGAGGTTAGCAAGTTTTTTCTGTAAAGGACCAGACAGTATTTTTGACTTTGTGAAACATGCGGCCTCTGTTGCAACTACTCCACTTAGCTGTTGTAGCTGGATTAAAGCTTTCTACCTCAGTTTTCAGATATAATGTCCTTAGACCACGTCAACATAAACCTGCCAACTGATTTGATCAATTGCAGGAAATAATCAGTCAATTCAATGAAGGACTGATTGTATATTCAGTTAATGAGTCAAATCAGTAAAATTAATTGAAGCAGTAGACTTGAATGGACATAAGTATATGTATTATGACTATAACAGACCCAGCTGCCAACTTAAGGGGTTGCAATCAGGAAGGTATGGATTACCCACCAATGCAATAACTAAACAAAGCAAATCAGAGCAATCCTTGTGAAGTGAGGGCTGTACTAGGCATTTACTTTCTGAATAGAAGTTATTGTTTTTGCAGATGTTACTTCCTGTTCCAGTCATGGGTGTTGCCATTGCCTCTTGTTTTGCAGCCTCAGATTAGTGGGACAGCCCAGGTACATAAATGATACGTGTGTACGTGCACGTTTGGCAGAATAAAACTATATGAAGAATATTATATTGTAATCTGATTTTTCAACTTAATGAATGTTTTGGACATCTCTTAATTTTATAAACTTTTTTGTTGAAAAATGCTTATTCTTAGCTTTGTGAATTGTCTGTATTTAAGTCTCATTTGGCTTTATCCTTGCCACTCAAAGTTTTCTGAAATAGCTTCCTCTCATCCTTAATTGGTATATATTTTGTCTGTAGCCACTGCTCAATAAATATTTGTGTGGGAATGGGGTAGAAGCATCATATAATGTACTCTCAAAGCTTAGAAGATTTTAAGTTTTGAATAATATACTATTGTTGATGAAATGTTTTTCTGCTCCTCACCATTAACAGGGATGATCAAGGGTTAACCGTGAGCATGACTTATGCAATAGGTGTGCAAAATGAGGCTTCTGAGTATATGGACTATGGCAATTGGGTGAATAATTGAGTATCTCAGGAAAAAGTAAAAATTTTAATGGAATCATACCCATAATTCATCCTTATGAAATACTAGTTCGTTTCCATTCTTTACAACTTGTCATGAATGAATGTAAGGAAGCTAAGCCTAAAACCAAAGATATTTTTCATAAAATTCTTTCAATCTGAGACAGGTAGGTTGACATTTCCATGATTTATTTAATGAGATACTTTTACTTCATGCTATATTATTGTTATTGAACACTATAGACTGAGATGGTTGCAGGGGGAAAAGAAGGGCGTTTGCCAAGTCTTAGTTGACACCAATTCTGAGCAAAAGTTTTGCTCTAGCATTGAGTCAAAGCCACTGTCTCCGCCTCTCGTGAGTGGAGCATGACCAGCGGTGAGGGCAACCTAAAGAGGCCAAAATCTGGAAGCCAGGCAGATGGAGAGGGACTAGACAGAGCATTACACAAACCCAGGAAGGTCTTGGTTGTGGGGAATAAATAGAAGGAAATCTAGACGTGTAGAGAATTGTCCTCAGGGAAACCAAGCAGTAAATAAAAGTCTTAATAAGCAAGTTTAACATGTATCAGGGAAGGCCAGTGACAGATATTCAGGTATTCTGGTAGTCGCTAAATGTCAGGTCTAGCTCTACCAGGAGCTGATGGGGCCTGAGATTCAGAGCCAGGTTTCCATTCCCCAGAAATACTAGAGTGAAGGTACTAGCCATGACCGGGGAACTGTAGTTTTAGGCTAGAGAGTTATGAGAAGGCAAGACAAAGACTTGGTTCCTGGAACTAGGATCATGGGTGGGGCTTAATTGTAAAGGAGCAATAGTGAAATACTAAGAGTTCACAGGGTTAGAGCAAGTCTAGCAGCAAAGTTGATTGGATGCCAGACACTTGAGTCACTTAGAACTTTAAAAAATTTTTCCACTTGTCTAACTGGTCCCAGATTCAAGGATGGGAGGGGGAGCATTGAACACAAATGTGGGTACCTAGTGACACTGGCTGCTCATATTAGAAGAATATGGAGTCAAGTATCCTATCATTGTCAGAGCAGGATGATAAGTTTCCCTTTTCCGTCAATCATTTGAGTGAAAATGATAGTCATGAGAACAACTTTGCTACATGAATTTGAATGCTCTTTCTCTGTCTCACACACACACACACACACACACACACACACCACTTCCACTCTCACAAATATATGGATCCACAAGAAGACAGCAGAGCCAGGCTTAAGTGTACATAGTCTTGTCTGTGGTGAGCTTATTTATTTTATATTTACATTTATTTATATATATTTATCTATATTATTTATATCATGGTTCTTCCACTTACTGTGTGACTGTGAGCAAGATATTTCACCTGTAAATCTTAATTTCCTCGTGTATAAAATGGTAATAATAGTCCCTTTCTTGTAGGAGGGTTGTGAGAATTAAATGAGAAATGAATAAAAAGTGCAAAGCACAGTGCCTGACACATAGAATATGTTCAATATATAATAACTCTAATTAGTTTTATGATCATATCTTAAATACCCTTTCTCTTTCATGAAATTTCTCTTGATATTATTTCATGTGCTTTGGACCTATTTCAACATTTCCTTTCACTTCTAGAATTAACTTTTTTTTTTTTTCGGTACACGGGCCTCTGTTGTGGCCTCTCCCGTTGCGGAGCACAGGCTCCGGACGCCCAGGCTCAGCGGCCATGGCTCACGGGCCCAGCCGCTCCGCGGCACGTGGGATCTTCCCGGACTGGGGCACGAACCTGCGTCCCCTGCATCGGCAGGCGGACTCTCAACCACTGCACCACCAGGGAAGCCCCTAGAATTAATTTTTTAATTAACTGTCACTCAGTGATAATAGATAATCATGATATTGTGATTTATAATAAGAAATAGATATTTAGTCTTCATCCACTTTTTCTGGCACAGAGCTCCTAAAACACTTGGAGTTTCCTAAGTGATGAGAGCAATAAAGGTGTCTCTTGTTATGTTCATGAGGTGACTTTTGGACCTCACCTAAAGGTGGGGACTGGTTGCCAGGAGAACCAACCCTGTGACTACAGGGTTGTAACTTACAGTCTTACTACCCTGACTTCTGGGGAGGGGAAAGGGGCTGGAGATTGAGTTCAATCACCAAAGGCCAATGATTTAATTATTCATGCCTATGTAATAAAACCTCCATAAAAACTCAAAAGTATGGGGTTCAGAGAGCTTCCGGGTTGGTGAACACGTGGAGGTGCTGGGAGAGGGCATGGAAGCTCTGCAGCCTTTCTTCATACCTTGCCCTATGCATCTTTTCCATCTGGTTGTTCCTGAGTTATATCCTTTTATAATAAACCAGTAATTAGTAAGTAAAATGTTTCTCTCAGTTCTGTGAGCTGCTCTAGCGAATGAATCGAACCCAAGGAGGGGGTCTTAGGATCCTCTGATTTACAGCCAGTTGGTCACAAGTACAGGTAACAACCTGGACTTGCAACTGCCATCTGAAGTCCAAGGAGTAGGTCATGGGAATCTCTAGTCTACAGCTGGTCTATCAGAAGCACAGGTAAATAGTTTGGGCTTGCAACTGCTGGCCAAAGTGGGCAGGGGGGCAGTCTTAACCTGTGGAATGTAGTGCTGTCCCCGGGGAGATAGGCGTTAGAATTGAGTTGAATTAATTGTAGGCCACCCAGCTGGTGTCCTGAGAAGTGCTTGTTTGTGTGAGGACTCACCCCCACTGCCACACTGGAATTGGTACCAGAACCAATTTAATAATAATAATAGCAGCAACCATTTTTGAGTTCTTATGTCATGCCAAGCAGAATATTAAGCACTTAATGCATTATCACATTCAGTCCTTACCACAGTTTTGTGAGGGAGGCACATTCTCTGTCTTTCCAGGCACCAGTTCTTCTCCATGTCTGTGAGGAAGGTGAAAAATGAATTTATTTTTGTTTCTAGCCTTAGTGACTAACACAGTAGCTGTCATGTTATAGGCACTCAATGGAAGATTACTGGTTGAGGGAGCAAGTGCTGTTCCCTTGCTGCTCAAACTCCGCCACCACAGTGCTCTACCTAGGTTTCAACACCTGAGCTCATCCCTAGCTCCACCCACATTAAGTTGTATCTTTCCTACATTAGATACCCTCAGAGCTTTTGTTTCTGCTGGACAGTTGATAAATTAATACTGATAGGATGATAGCAGCACATAATTACTGTGAGTATGTTGATGTGTCACCCCTCCTACATACCTTATTTGCATTTTAATAGAGCAATTCTGGAGATAATCCCTTAAGGCAAAGGACTGAATCTTCAGGGTAAGAAAGCCAGAGTCAGTGCCAAGCTGCAGTTGTAGGGGTGGGGAGGAAGGTGGTGATGTACATATCTCAGAAGTGACACCATATAGACAGCTACCTACTCCACTTATGTGTTGTGCCAGCTTTGATGAGTAATTTTAAAAGCCAGAATTATGATCTATGGTTGTCCTTCCTTAGTATTTTATTAGATTTGTGGATTCTCTAGAGCAAAACCTCAAGACCTTTTGGGCAAAGATGAATGGCTAAGCCTAATAAGATGCATGGTGCTGTGAAATTAGATTAGCTAGGATTTGAATTGAAATTATTTTCCAGATAAAATTTATCCAAAATGTATTCTTATGAAATGTTTGTTTGCAGTGCGTACAGTATGCCACTTTGAATGTAATTTTTCTCTTGGTACTGGGAAGGGGAGCATGTAGTGGGACATCTTAGAAGAGGAGAAAAATATCTCACTCTATTGCTTTCTATTATCCAGGAGGCTTCAGATTAACTCACCATGGTGTATTCCATTTGGGGTCAATTATATCTTTAAGAGGTCATAAGAGTAACCTTTAAAAATTGTATTTAAAAAAAGAGGTCGTAAGAAGTATATTACCACAGATTTTAAAAGGTTTGCTAATTTTACCTTGCTAAGCTATATGCACATAATCTGCTTTTACACATAAATGATTAATTTTGAGGTTGATGGAGTTAGATTATTTTCAAATAATATGATGTCAGTTACCACAGAGAATTAATTAAATTTCTGCCAAATGGATTATTGTCCTAGCCTGAATGCTTAAGATGGATTTATTCAACAAATGTTTGATGAACACCAACTATGTACCAGAACTGTGAAAGGCGTTATGGGGAATGTAAAGATTATTAATAAGTGAATACATTTCATATATCCTTATGCCAGACCTGGGGTTTCAGACTTTTTTTTCCTGCATAAGGCTTCTTTAAGAAATTGCTTCCATTTGGTTCCATTGGTCTATTTGTCTTTTCTTACACCAATGCTATACGTTCTTGGTTATTGCCATTTTGTAATGCATTTTAAAATCAAGTAGCATAACTCCTTCAACGTTGTTCTTTTTCAAGATTATTCTGACTATTCTGAGTTATGTGTTTTTCTACCTAAATTTTAAAATCAGCTTGTTAGTTTCTACCAAAAAAAACCCTGTTATTTTGACTGGGGAGGCAGTTTGGGGAGAATCAACATCTTAATGATATATATCCATGAACATAGTATATTTCTTCATTTATCTAAATATTGTTTAGTTTCTCTCAGTAACATTTCATAGTTTTAAGCATAGAGGTCTTGCACATTTTTGTTAAATTTTTCTTAAATATTTTATGTTTTCATTTATGCTATAGTTATTGGCATTTTAAATTTGATTTTCTAGTTGTTTGTTGCCAGTATGTAGAAATACAGCTGATTTTCATATATTGATAATGAGTCATGTGACCCTCCTAAATTCACTTATTAGTTTCTAGTAGTTAATTTGTTAGCACCTTAGGATTCTCTAGGTATCCTGTAATTTGCAAATAAAAGCAGATTTACTTCCTTCTTCAAAACTGGTATCTCGTTTATTTTGTATTTTTGCTTACCTTATTGCATAGTCTAGGTCCTGTAGTACAATATTGACTAGAAGTGGTGAATCCATACATCCTTTGCTTGTTCCTGATCATAGGAGAAAAGTTTTTAGTCTTTCACTGTTATAATATTAACTATAAATTTTTTATAGATCCCCTTTATAGATTGAGAAAGTTCCCTTTTTTAATACTTTGTCAAAAGTTTTTTTTAATCATAAGTGTGTGTTAATTTTTGTCAAATATTTTCTGCATGCATTTTTTGAGGTGATCATATGAATTTTATCTTTTATCCTCTCAATAGTGTGAATAACACTGACTGGTTTTTGAATGTTGTATTAACCTTGCATCCCTGTGATAAACCCTATGTATTTATGATTTATTATCCTTCTTTATATATTGCTTGATTACCTTTGTTACATTGATGATTTTATGTCTATGTTTATGACAGATAATGATGCATAATGTTTTTTCTTGTAATGTCCTTGTCAAGTTTGGGTATTGGTGTTATAGTGGCCTTGTAAAAGGAGTTGGGAATATTTCCTCCTCTATTTTCTGAAATAGTCTAAGATGATTATTATTTATTTATTTTTTAAATGTCTGATAGAATCCACCAGTAAAATCATCTGGGTCAAAAATTCTTTTCTGAAATTGGTTTGAAAACTACAAGTTCAATGTTTTTAATAGATATGGGCGTAATTAGATTTTCTATTGCTTCTTGTGTAAGTTTGCCAAGTTTTAAGAGAATTTGCCCATTTTACCTATGTTTTTATTGCTGTAAAGCTGTCCCTATCCTATTTAATGTCTATGGGATCTGTATTGATATCCCTACCTTCATTCCTGATATGTCTTCCACTTTATTTGGTGGTAGTGAAGAAATAGGTCAATCCTGAATTCCATAGTCAGTGCTTCTTAAACTCTAGGCCCTTGTTTCTCCTTCTCTTCAATAATCTACCACTCCATCCTTCCCAAAATTCTACAATTACCCAGAAGAATCATTTTTTTTTTTAGAAGAATCATTTTTAAAAAATATTTTATTGAAGTGTAGTTGATTTAAAATGTTGTGTTAATTTTTGCTGTACATCAAAGTGATTCAGTTATACATATATATATTCTTTTCCATTATGGTTTATCACAGGATACTGAATATACTGTAGTTCCCTGTGCTATACAGTAGGACCTCATTATTTATCCATCCTATATATACTAGTTTGCATCTGCTAATCCTAAACTCCCGATCCTTCCCTCCCCCACCCCTGACCCCCCTTGGCAACCACAGATTTATTCTCTATGTCTGTGACAGAAAAACAATTTTTTTCTGTATAAATTACTGCTATTTTTTTTCAGGGAAGTTTTAATCATTAAGAAACAATCCATTACCTTGAGCCAATCAAACCTGACTCCAAAAATAGCTACCACTTTGAACTTTAAGCTACAGTAAGTTTTCAGATTGTTTGAGGAACAACCAAAAATCTGGTGTTAATGTAAATGCTTGAATTAATCAGCCAGAGTTCATGGTTCTAGAGATTGTCTTCTAAATTCCTAGGGGGAGAAACATAAAGGTTGTTAGGAAGTATAAAATCTTTGTTGAAAATTAGATAAATGTCTTTGAAGATAGTCTTATGCCATCTTTTAAAATTAAAAGATATATATAAAATGGAGAGCATGTGGGCAATGTATATCATCTATAGTTCCAGCATCTTAACTGCTGTCATTTTCATGCATTTTCATTTGGTCCTTTTTAGGTGTTTACATTTGGTCGTTTTTATGCACAGATTTGTTTTGACTTAGTTACAAACAATAGGATATATTTCTTTTCCTTCACTTAACAATATATCGTATACATGTCTTTAAGTCTCTACATAGTTTTCGTTGCCTTCACTTTTAATGATGGCATCATAGTAAATCAAGTGGTATACCAAAATATAACTATTTCCCTACCTTGACCCATTGGATTTTTCCCCAAGTATTTCAGTTCTCTAAACAATGCTGAGATGAACATCTTCATATATATAACTTTCCCCAATATTTTGTCTCTTTTAATTAGGATGGGTTCATAGGGGTGAGATTGTAATCGAGTGTTAAATAGGAAAGCCACCAGATTCTTTTTTAAAATTAGGCTAACTGCAGAGACTGTGATCGTAAACTTCTTATTGGAATTCCTTACATGTTGAAAATGGTAATTAGTATTATTATCATGGGATCTCAATTTGGCATACTAAAAAAAAAAATTCTTGAGAGCGAAAGGTAAGGTATAGTATAGCAGAAACACAGGAAAACTTTAAGCCTTTCAAGATCATGGATTTATAAGGAACCCAGGTCTAGGGGAAGGATGTGGTGAAGGAATGGTAGGGCAAGGTGTACAGTTAATTCCCCTGAAGAGTAAGAAGACATGTAGCATCTTAAAGCCTGCTGCTGAGAGAGGTGAGTTACATCCACTGGGAAGGCCCTTGTTTCATAGAAAAATCACTTAAATATTCTCTGTAAGAATTCAAAGCTTCAAATGCTTCTAAGGTTGTTGGACATTATATTGTCTTGTATTCAGAGGGAAACGTTTATAAGAGATTGCCTAAAAGAGAGTGTTGTATGATCAAGTAACCCCTAGGACAGCAGCCTCCACACTTGAGTCCAGGAGGCTTTTAAATTCTTCCTCAGCATAAGGTTTAAGTATTATTATGTGAAAGTGACAACTCCATTTCATTTCTTAATTAAGAGGAGAAAGGTCACCCTGACCATCATGCTCAGAAAGGTTCTTGAAAAAATTCAAAAGTATATTATGTGATAACATTGGGCTAGCCTTTCCCAAAGAAACTGTACACCTTAGTATTTCATTTTCACTGATGGAAAGGTCTTAGGTCAAAGAAAAGGGAATATAAGAAATAGAACATGAAATAACTCCTTGTTTAATAGATATCTGATTTTGAATAGAGCTATTATTTATTTTTATTTATTATTATTATTTTTCTGCAGTACGCGGGCCTCTCACTGTTGTGGCCTCTCCCGTTGTGGAGCACAGGCTCCAGACGCGCAGGCTCAGTGGCCATGGCTCACGGGCCCAGCCGCTCCGCGGCATGTGGGATCTTCCCGGACCGGGGCACAAACCCGTGTCCCCTGCATTGGCAGGTGGACTCTCAACCACTGCGCCACCAGGGAAGCCCCTAGAGCTATTATTAGTAGTATTATTTAAAAAATTAATAGTGATCACCTCTTCTTATATTTCCCCCACTGTGTCAGCTCATACACCATTCTTTCTAACCTATGTCCTGAATATCAGTAAGAGACTGCAAACGTTTAACTACCAGATTTCCCCCCATCACTGGCACTGCAGCTGAGCACATTTGATGTGCCACATTTAATTTTCCATGCTTTTCAAAATGATGTTTGAGTTGTGATGTTGTGTAGAAATGTCAGGGCTACTGACTTGTCAGCCTCATTATGCTGTGCTTTTCCCAAACATTAATTACATTGCACAGAGACCATGTCTATTGTTTTCAGTTTTTTTCCCCTTAAACTATGCAGCCAATTAGTGTTTATAATATTCTCTTAATTAGACACAGTTGGAGGTCCAGGCTACGTATTATATGAAACACTGACAGCATTGCCAAAAGATAGCCCACACCCAGTTCATTTTCTGTGACAAGGAGTTTGTAAATGATTACAGCTCATGCCACATTTGTCAACCTATGTGTATTCTGATGTCAAGATACTTTAGAGATACAAATGACTACTTATCTCTAAGCATAGTGGATGTCACCCATGTGTTAGTCACAGTTGCTCATGACTAAATGTTTTAAGGTGACACTGCATCAAAGAAAGTTATAGTGGTCCTAGACGGTGATTCAGAGGTCTGTGTCTTGATGGCAGTGTTTTTATAATTGCAGTGTGATTGAATAATCAGATGCCCAGCTTAATCAAATAATATGCTTTGTAGCACTTCCAAGGAATGAGAATTTAGTAAACAATATTTAAATGTAAATCTTCCATGAGTGGAGTACAGTCTTTCTTTGAATATTCAGAAGGCACTTCCAGTTGAGGCTCTTCTTCAGGGTCATCATTAGAATTAGCTATTATAGTACTGGCTGAAGCCCCAATCAAGAGAGATTTCTTACTGACAGAATGCCAGAACACAGAGTGTTGACTGTAATTCACTTTGTTGACGACAAAAGGGTTAGAGTCAGTTACTGTGGGCATTTTTAACCTTAGATATTTGAAACAAACACCAAATGAGACTCAGTGGAAAAAAAAAATTCTAGAAATACCAATTCCTTCTCAGTAACTTGAGGCCGGTAGCTTCTTCAGGACTCTTACAGCATTGGCAGAGGGGGAAAAGAGCCCTTTGTATCACTGAATCCTATTAGAGGAATTTTATATAAGCACAGGAACAACTATTCATAGGAAGTCACAAATTCTTAACCTTATGCAGCAGTGTTAATTCATATGTTTAAGCAACCAGTGATGTAACACTGAGTCCCTCTGAGGCTGCAGAGGGGAAAAATTTTATCATTTGTTAGTTTCTATCTAGAGATGAGCTCAATTCTCCTCACTTAATATTAAACCCATGGGAGACATTCTGTGAGGATTCAGGCCAGTCCTGTCTCTGCCCTAAGGCTTAAAAAATCATGTCTGGCTAGAACTCAGCCCTGTAAAGTTGGTGGTTGCTGGAATACTTTGACTTTAGAAGCACAAAGGAAAGCACTCTCTAGTCACAGGATATCTTCTTAATGGTCTACTATGGGGCTTATTTTTCAAAACTAGAAATTAATACCTTTAGTCAAAGATGCTGAATTTCCAAATGCCCTCTGTAAAAATTAACTTCTTCTGGTAGGGATAACCCATTTAGTTCTGATTAGTCATTAATCACTTTGAATAAGTTGTTGACAGGTAACATCTGGAAAAGACATGAGAGAAAGGGATATATAGACAGATCAAGTAACCTTTGATGAAGGAGAGGAAAGAGGGATAGATTTAGAGTAGGGATGAAGGAAAGGTACTGTGGTAGGATCTTTTATTCAGTCTGCGAGCAGCAAAAAGCCACTGGAATTCCAAAGAAATAAGGGGAAGGGATCGTGGGTGTGGGTGTGGGTGTTCAGGCACCTATACAATATTGAGAGAGAGAGAAAAGCTTTACCTACTGATGGAAATCTTTGAGAATTGGCAAATTATTATTGAAGACTATTGTTATTCTTTAATTTTCAATATTGGAAATCCCTTCCTTTTCTTGATGTGATTTTATGACTCTTTCAAATCTTCATATAATTTCTTGCATACATTTGTCCCCTTGTCAAAATTTTGCTCCATTTTAAGCAGTCTGATTGAGTGAGGGCTTATGTGTTGCTCAAGTTTGGGTTGGTGACTTTCTCAACCAAATCTACTTATTCATGATTCATAAAATGAGATATGTTTATATATGTGTAGATTTCAAGCAGTATGTTAGGCATTTTGCTTGCTTCTGAGATACATGGAATTAATAAGTAAGCTACCAAACCTCTTTAGGCCTCTATTTTCACAGCTGTAATAGGAGGAATAAGATGATGATGATATCAGTGACAATGATGATGGCAGCCACCAATGAGGAATGAGTCCTTATTCTGTTTCCCACACTAGAATAGGAACTTCACATATATTATTTTAAAATAGTATGTGATATCCTTTTCCTCATTATAATATTAGAATGTGTTCATTGTAAGAAAAAATAAGATGATAGAAAACAGTAAAAATTTGCCTTAGTGCTATTATTTAATAATTAACCTAAGAATTCTACCATCTTATCCATTGTTGATACCTTGATGATATATATACTTTCAAATTTTTTGCTACAAAATACATCCAGGGTATGTTTTTGTTAATTCTCACATCAACATTGCAAGGTAGATATTGTTATTCTAATTTTATAGATGAGCAAACATGAAGTTAAGTGAATGGAAGAGATGGTAGTAGAGCCCAGGTCTGTCTAACTCAAGAGCATTCTCCAGTATGCTTCTTCTCACTCTTCTGTAATAGAGGTATTTGAGGATACATACTCCTCCCTTTAGCCAAGTAGACATCTGCACTTAGGCTGAACTCCAAAATATTTCATTTCTTCCCCTATACAAAACAACTTGCCAGTAAGGAGTCATATGCATGTAAGACAAGGTTTACCAAATAAAAAAGATTGACCATACCTGCTGGAGGACCAAGTGACACTGTCTGTCATCCAAAGTGACAGTGATATTTCTGGAAAAGTCCCCTGTCTCACTCAGTGAACCCCTTCACTTAAACAGGAGGTATTTTCCCTGAGAGTTTCTATTAAACTGATAGCAAATGTTCTTGTAGCAGATAAAGCAAAATTTTCTTATTCTTAAAAATCTACAGAAATGTCTTCTTCATGGGACTTCCCTGGTGGTCCAGTGGTTAAGACTCTGTGCTTCCACTGCAGGGGGCATGGGTTCAATCCCTGGTCGGGGAACTAAGATCCCGCAAGCCGTGTGGCACAGCCAAAAACAAACAGACAAAACCAGAAATGTCTTCTTCAGATATTCCACAGTGCCCTGCTCTCCAGCATCTTCCCTCCCTGTTAGAGAAGAAGTAGACTCACTTGCAATGATTAGATCATTTGTATCAAACTAAGGGCTACTTAGAGATTTTACAACCTCCGAGGGCAAAAAAGGCAAAGATATTATTCTGCATAGGAGCCCTTAGCTACTTTTGCCCTTACGCTTTTAGTATTCTTGGTTGCTTCCTGGTTTAACTTTCATTTTCTTTCCTGGAGGTTACTTTCATTTTCTGAAATTATAAATCCCCATTCGCTAGCCAGAGATAAATATAAGGCTCAGTTGTATCCCCACTTTCCTTGAGCTGATGACGAATCCAGATGACAGCTTAGAGTCCTTCTCCACAGTGGATAATCTGGATAGTTTGTATCCACAAATGGGTCAAGCATATTGCATTCAGTGTTCCATCAAGTCATGCCAAGTCCATGCTCTCACAGGTTTAGATTTTAAAAGAAAGGGCTAGGAGGTTGGTGCATTTCCTGGCATGGAGTATACCTCTTAGTGAAATGAAAGACACTTTGCAGACCAAAAGCTGGCATGAAACATACCTTTGATTTCATCAGCAAGCATGCCATATGTCACAAAATTCTACTGCTTCCTCCCTGTTATTTCATCTGAGTGCCTCTTTCCTGCACATGGCTCTCAGTTGCAGTTAAGTAAAATGGATAGTACAGTTAATTGATGTAAATAACTTGAATTCATTTGGGCCTAAGTTAGTTATTTGCTAAATTAACACTATTCTGAGTTTGATACTCTTTATGGGAGGTAACATGTTATAGTGAAAAGAGGAGCAGACTAGGAATAATGAAACCTGGGTTCTCGTCCAAAGTCTGCTACTGCCTTGCTGTGTTTTGCAAATATTTGAGGCTCTGTTTTCTCATCTGAAAGTGGGAGTAATAATATCCTGCCAACGTGCTATGTCAGAGGGGCGTAAGCATATAAATTGTAATATTGTATGTGAAATTTAAAAGTTGAAAATGTCTAAAGTACTTTGCAAAGTGCGAGGTACTCTTAATATATACCTTCTAATGAATGGCCAAATAGCCATGCATATATGAACGTGGATAGGAAAAGCAGGAAGGACAGTAAAAATTTCAAGTTTTCCACACAAAACTTGTCATTCCTAATATTCTGGTGAAAAAGTAATACATCCTCAATGTAGAGAATAGGGAAAATATAAAGGAAATAAAAATCATTCATAGTCACACAACACAAAGATAATTACCATTAGTATTTTGATGTATTTCCTTTCAGTTTTTAATTTTCAAAAAATAATTGGTAATAAATCTCTGTGTATGAGGGGTACTGCTTTTCTGGTTAAAAATTAATAGAAGTTAATTATAGAAAATTTAATAGTTCTCTGTAATCAACCCCTCTTCCCATGAAACTAGGTTTAACAATTTTTCAGTATTTCAGTTTTGTACCTTATTTTTTTCATTTAACATTGTATTCTAGTGTTTCCCCAAATCATTAAAAATTCTCAGAAACTATTTTAACTTTTTAGTATGTAAAATTTTAAATATATATTGAAGTAGAGAGCATGATTGAATGAATCCAATATTTAGCCATCACATAACTTCAGTAATTTTCCACTCATGGGCAATCATGCTTTATCTACATCTCACTCATTTCCCTCTGTTGCCTTCCTAGACTTTTTTGAAGTCCAAGATATCATATCACTTCATCCATAAAACTTTAGTGTATGACTACAAGATATAAAGACTCTTCCTTAACGTAATTTTGATACCATATTGCACATTAAAAATATACAATAAATCTTTAATATCATCAGATATGCTGTACATTTTCAGATTTCTCAGACTATCTCATAAATGTATGTGTAGTTTTTCATTTCTTTGTTGAAATGAGAATCCTAGTAAGATGTACATATTACAATTTATAGCTATGTCTCTTAAATCTCTTTCAATTCCTGTATTTCCCTTCCTGCTATTAATTTTTTTCCTTGCAATTTATTTGTTGAGGAAACTCGATCATTTCTCACACTCTTGATTTTGCTCTTTGCATTCCTGTTGTATTATTTGATGTGTTTCTCTGTCTTTAGTATTTCCTATTAACTGGATGTTAGATCTGGACTACCACTGGTTAATAGAAATATAATGCAGGACACATATGTAGTTTTTAAATTCTGGGAGCCACATTGAAAAAGGAAAAAAAACAGGTGAAATTAATTTTAATAATATATTTTACTTAACCCAATATGCCCAATTGTTATCACATCAATATAAAATTATTGATGAGGCATTTAAAATGTTTTTTATTATATTCTTTGAAATACTAAGCAAAAAGG
The DNA here is from genome assembly GCF_964270905.1 of Leucopleurus acutus. NCBI lineage: Eukaryota > Metazoa > Chordata > Mammalia > Artiodactyla > Delphinidae > Leucopleurus > Leucopleurus acutus. The sequence goes on along the minus strand of NC_139148.1, from coordinate 107,573,232 downwards.
CTATAAATCCCTAATGTGTAGCATTTTTATAAAGTCCTGCCGTTAAAAGATCAGTGATTTGGGCTAGATTTCTGGCTGTGGCCTAGTAAGGATCTACAAAACCACTTCCTAAAAAACAACTATAAACTATGAAGCTCTACAAGTTGACAAAAACAACCATTTAAGCACCCTGGAAATCAACCAAAAGCCTCCAACAATCCAAAAGGCACCCATACTTGAGTAAACTATTGGACTTTAAGTAATAGTAGTGGGACTCTGTGGTTTTTTGGCCTGGGAATACTCGTGCTCTACACACACCCCTCCCCCCTTCTTTACACACACACACACACACACACACACACACGCACGCACGCACGCACACACACAGACTGATCAGTGCCCATGTGGGACAGGCAGTAAGAATTGTAGCTGCACTGCCATGGTTGACAGTGGTTCACTTAATGTGGAGAGGTGCACGATGCCCACGTCCAGTGATATTGCTGGTATAAGTGATAATCTCAGTGGAGTTTGACTGGTGGGGCGGGCCAACCGTTCTGCTAATCTGAGATTGTGGTAAGCATATTCCTGTCTGAGACTGTGCACATGTGCAGTAGGCAATGGAGACTTGAGAGAGCCTCAAGCCAGCTCTATTCATCAACCCTGAGGCAGTGCACAGAGGAGACGTGAAGAGGCCCAGTGGAAAATGAAAGCTTTGGCAAACTTAAAAATGTCATGAACTTTGAATGTGCTCCCTTTTCCACACACAGATCCATTGGCAGAAGATAGAACCCTTATAGATTCGAGGTGGTTGAGGACAACCTCTTTGCAATTATTGACTGATCACAAAGCTACAGGGACACAGAGTTCACCCTTAGGAAACCAAGCTTAAAAAAGAATATAACAAAAATACTGACCAGAGAAACCAGCCGTACATCATCGGGTGACATATTTCACAGATTTAGCCCAGGCGTGTCAGTAAATAAATTAAAAAATCAGCAACAGTTACCTTCAGGGGAAAAGTCAGAATCCAGAATTGTTATATTTCCAAAATGTCCAGTTTTCAACACAAAATTATGAAATATGTAAAGAAAAAAAATCAGTCAATATAAACTGTCTCTTAATATCGCCAGATGTTGTAACTAACAGAGAAGACTTCAAAGTAGCTATTATAAATACGTTCAAAGAAGAAAAAGAAACCATGAATAAAGACAATGGAAATTGTGACAAAAATGAACAAACTAGTGATTTTCAACAAAGAAGTAGAAATATAAAAAGAACCAAATGGAAATAATTGAAATAAAAAATTCACTAGAGGGACTCAACAGCAGATTCATGATGGCAAAAGAAACAGTTAACTTGAAGATTGATCTATAGAAATTATTTAATCTGAAGAACAGAGAGAAAAAAAATCAAAGAAAAATGAACAGAGCCTCAGGGACATGTGGGGCAACATTAAGAATACAAAAAAAAACCCCACCAAAAACCCAACATATACATAATATGGATCCCAGAAGGAAGTGGAAAAAGAAAGGGGTGGCAGAACATGCTTAACAAAAATATTTGCAAATTTAACACAACAACATACAAAAAGGATTATGTTCAGAAATAAAAAGGACATGAAAGACTGATAAATGCTCCAACATGGATGAACAAGAGCATTATGAAAGCATTGTGAAAGTAGCCAGATGCAAAAAGACCACATATTGTGTGATTCCATTTATAGAAAATGTCCAGAATAGGCAAATCCATAGACAGAAAGTGTATTAGTAGTTGCCAGGTGCTGGGGGGAGGTTGAATTGGAAGTGACTGCTTGATGGATTTAGGGATTATTTTTAGGATGATGGAAATGTTTAAAAACTGGATGGTGGTGATGGTTTCACAACTCTATAAATGAACTCTATAAATGTTATATAAATTATATATCTAAATAAAGCAGTTTAAAAAAGAAATAGTAAACCAACAACAGAAACAAAACAAAAAGATCAGTAACGATTGACTCCCTGAATATTATTTTTTCAAAACAATAGATAACCTAGGATTGCTACATTTACAGTTGCAAAAGTCATTAATTAATAATCATAACTGTATAAATTGTTTTGCAGTTTACATGGGGCTTTCATATATTTCATATATTTTATTGGGGTCATCTGTCAGCACTCTGGGGGAGGAAGGTTGTTTAGCCTTTATTATGCAAAAAGGAGAAGAGGTTAGCTGATTTATCCGATGCCATACAGTAAGTGACACAAGATGGGCCCAAACTCAGACTTTCTGACTCCAAGTTCAGTGCCCTTTCTGCTATATTATATCAACCCCACTCTCTGTGGTAGCAACCCAGTTGGAATTACATTGTACTACTCCCTGTAGGTAAATATGGAACCTTAGATATTAGAAGAGGGAATCACAAAGGTGAAAATTACAACTCAATCTGTGCTCTGTTCTTACTGAGCATTTGTTGGTAGGGAGGCTGAGGAAGTCTAGTAAACTTCCGGCTTGTGGCCTGGAATGGTGCAGAAATCTGTATCAAACTGATCACACGTTGACCCAGCAACACCAAGCCTGTTCTAGGCCTCTTTCATCTGGGTGTCTAGTAAAGGCAAAATGTGGTAGGCAGGAGAAATTGTGTTGGAGATTTATACCCAATAGCGTTTGCAGAACAGCCATGTTTTTATAGGTTTACTGGTATCACTCATGGTAATGTAGGACCCTTCCACTTAGATCTAAATTCCTCCTTTCCTGGGCATCTTTATGTCATCCTTGTCCATGAAGCTTATTCTCTTTGTTACATATGCAATACCTTTCAGATGCTTTGTAGGATCTAGAAGCCACTTAGTCTCCTAAGCTGCTAAACTGCAAACTAAAATCTTGCCTGAGTTTCCCACTCTGGTTCCAGCAGCTTCCTCTGAATCTTATTTCGAAGAATCTGTGAGCCTCATAGCAAAGAGATTAAGAGTACAGGCTATGGAGCTGGACATTCTGGATTTGAATTCTAGCTTCACTAGCTGTGTGATCTTGGTGAAATTACTTAACCTTTCAGTGCTTCTGTTTCTTTATCTGTCAATGAGGAAAACATATCTCATTATGAAAATTTTGAGGATTAAATGCAATCATGGATGTATATTGCTTAAAAGAGTTCCTGGATCTTCTTTTTAGTCCTTTTACTTCTGATTATAATAATAATAAGGAGGAGGAGGGGGAGGAGAAGAAGGAAGAAGAAGAAGAAGGAGAAGAAGAGGGGGAAGAAGAAGAGGAAGAATTATTATTTAAGCAAGCCGAAAACTTGAACTTATACTACAGGCTTTCCTCTGGTACTTGTTTTTTACAACTTTCAATCATATTATTTTCATGTGCTAGCCATAACAGCCCTGTGAGGCTCATAGGATTAATGATATTAGGTATTTTCCCCACTTTACAGAAAAGAAAATAGTGTACATTACTTTGTCATAAAGCTGGGTCTGGAACACACATTTTAAGATTCTCTCATGGGGCTCTTTCTAATACAGCCTGCTGCCTTTAACATAGTTAGCATTTGCCCAAAGGAGCAAAATACTTGGTGCAAAACTCAGCAATCATTATTAACCCCTGTATCCACCTCTACAATTAAGTCACTAAAGGGTCTACATCTTTGTAGCATATGTTATGTTACTTTGATTAGCTTCTTTTCCACCTAATATTTAACATAATTGAAACTGAAGTTCAAGCAGTAAGTAGTGAAAATGTTTCTGCTCCCAATTGTTTTACATGAAACTTGAGAGGGTTACTGATAAAGTGCGAATTTCACTGAACTAATGTAGAAGATGGATGGCAACAGAAAGCTATGATTAGTATTTGCTATTTGCAAACTATGGAAGAAAGTGATATCTCTGATTGTTCAATGTCATATTTAAAGCCTATTACTTTTCAAGATACTGTGTTAAATTTGATGCTACATTTTGGATAAGTGTGTTAATGCTAAAATTACTATGAAATTTACAACACCCCAGTGGATTTCATTGTAAGAAAAATGAATCGACTGTAATTGTTTATTTGGGGAAATAAGCAGCTATTGTTCTTCTCCAAAGAGTGAGAAGACTTTTATACATTGAGTTACCTGTATACATACAGTTTTTTTGAAGAGTGTTCCCCATATTAAGTGTTTAGCTGATTTACATAATCTGCCACAAAGGATATTGAGAAGTTATAAGAGAAAGATAATTTTAAATTACTTCAGGTAGTTGTTGGAGTTCCAAAAGAGGGATGGTGTGATGCAGATAGATGTCACTGCAACTCAGAGATGTATTATTATTTTCAAATTACTAAGGTATAGAGATGTGCTAGGTATTTGTACACAGTTTTTAAAAAATCCCTGCCTCAACAAATTTGAAATATGAACCAGAGATTCTGGGCCCTCATTTTGGCATGTGGTAAGCTGTTGCCATTTATCTAATGGGATATTATGAAATACTCAATAAATCTTTAAAATTATGATATATATTGTTCCAGTTCCCAAGAACTTTGACCAAACGTCTGTGTGTGTGTGTGTCTGTGTGTCTGTGTCTGTGTGTGAGTTTTGGAGTCCAAATTCCCTAAGCAGCAATGGGGAATACGAAATTAGAGTGTCTAAAATAATTGGTCTAGAATTCTAGATGTTTTCCTTTTAAAATCATTTTCCAGATTAGAGTGTTTTGTGGAGTCTGGCAACAACACCAACTTTGCCATTTACTAATTCTTCTCTCTCCCTGCTTGTCTCATGTGATCTAGCATCCATATCCATAAAAGTGTTTAGAGTTTTTATCCAAAAATAATGAGAAAAAATAGACACAAGAAGCCAGAAGAAAACAGAGCATCTACAGAAAGAGATGTGAGATTAATCATCACTATTTAGTTGTGGAATTAAATGACTTCCATTTTTCTTTTTCAAAATGGCCTAAAGAGCCTGCCGAGGCACTGGGAGGAAATCCACTGCAGCTGTTCTCACAACTGAGTCAAATCAGTTTTAGAGGAATATTTTTCCAGGAGGGACCTTTCATGCTTCCATTGTAAGACTTTAAAAGCACTAATAGAACAATTAGGTTAAACAAACTCATGTGAACCAATGCGGTAAACAGAATTTCATTTCAACTCTTGAGTGTTATCTCTTTGATATAATGGGATATCTATGTACCACAAAAGCAGTCTACTTCTAAAGGTATCATTTCCTGGATAAGAAGCCCCATATGCAGTACATAAAATTCTCAGCCTATCTCCTGAAAAATGATGATTTATTTCTCTTTTTATTTACTAAAATGTTACAGCAGTATCCATGAGACACCATAATACCTGGCCAAATCCATAACAAAGCAAACTAGTGCTTTAGGCTTTATGTACCTATCTAGGCTCTCATCATACACATATTGATAGGTTTTCTTGTTTTTTAAATAATAGAATTCAGTCAGACTACAATTTATTTGGTGTATGAGTAAATGAAGTCAATCAAACAGCTGCTGGGTAGTTAGATACTAACAAATTGTCTTCAGAAAGACTCTTGGTTTTATCAAGTTTGTCATATTTTTCTAAAGCATCTAAAGCAACTGATTTATGTCCAGCCAGTGATCATGCTTTCCTTTTAGTATAAAGTTCATTCATCTAAAAAGGACAAAAATAAAAAGGGCAAACAACAAACTGTGAAAGACAGTTTCAGCAAATATTATAAAGGCTTAATTTATTTGCCGTATTGTACCAATATAGTTTAATTTTTAAAACTCACTAAGGACCCCAGTAGATAAATGCACAAAAGCCATAAATAGTTCACAAAAGAGGATAAAGAACTAGCAAACACATGCAGAGGAAATATTCAACATCACTAATAATCAAGGAAATGCAAAGTAAAAGTGGATACCTTTAATTTACTTATTTCAAGTAGACATTAAAAAATAATACTCAAAGTTGACAAGGGTACAGCGAAAGGAGAGTGTTCCCATACATTGCTAATAGCAGGGTAAATCATTATAATCCTCCAAACCTTTTGACTCATTAATTCAACTTCTTGGAATCTACCCTAAGGAAATAATAAAAAATACCAAAGATGTTCATGTTACTTTTATTTGACTCCAGTTAGAATACTTGTAAATAGAAAGGGAAGAATATAAATGCCCAAGAATAGGGGAATGGGTGTGTAAATTACAGTACATCCACACTACACTGCTATTAAAAATGATGGTTACACAAATTCTACAGAAACATGCAAAAAACATCTCCTGTGAAGGAAACAAAATGAAAACAATATATGTGTATACTATGACTGTAAGGAAATGGGCCAGAATGACAGCAGTCACTCTTACAGGCTGGTAGGATTATGGGGGAGATTTCTCCCTCAATTTTGCAAAGATGCAAGTGATTATGTTACTTTTAAAGCTTCCCCCCGCCCCCCAACAGTTCACTACTTAAATGTTTGCTTAAGAAAAACAAAGACAGGTGAGAGAAGAATCAGCGAAGAATTCACATTTACTTCCGAAGTCCAATGTCTTCTGAGTCAGTCAATCTGCATTAAAATAAAAGGTCCTTATTAAGGAAAATTATTGTAATAATTCCAAAGAGTACGATCCCCCTTTTGCTAGCTGTTCTCCAGGTACTTCGTGGCCTCATTTGGTCTTGTCTGGTGTGCTCTGAAGGCCTGTTTTCCTTGGGCAATATGCTCTGTACCCTTTAATTTTTTTTCTAGGGTGGAGTGAGCCTTTTTGGTGAAAACCCCAATAGTTGCTATGAGTAGGACAAGTCTGTTTTCCGATTTGAGAGGGTAGCCATATATGATAAAGAACAAGATATGGAAAGAAAGTAACAGGAATAGAGGAAGAGGAAGAGAGGTTATCCTCAATGAATAGATGTATACACAGACCCACGGATTCAAAAGCAGTATTTTACTTAAACTACCCTATAATAGATTGGAATGAGTATGAAGGGTTGGGAAAAGGGAGGGGAAAGGAAGGAAGGCAAGCTGATAGGAGGAGGAATGATAAATAATGTAAACTTGGCTTTGAACATACCCACCATTTGGGGGGGCAATCAATTTAAGCTTCCCTTCAATTTCATATACAATCATGGGATTTTAGAGCTGGAAGAGCTCTTTGAGATAATCTAATCTTTTATATTTAGGTAAACTAGAGGCCCCGAGAGAGGGAAGATGATGTACCTTAGGCCACTATTCCAGGTATTCTTCTGAAAGACAAAGTGGAATAGTGATCAAGAGTGTGTCCTTTGGAGACAGATTGTATGAATTGAAATCTCAGCTCTTCTGCTTACTAGCTGTGTGACCTTGGGCAAGTCACCTAACTGTTCTGTTCCTTAGTTTTCTTTATAAAATGGGTATAAAAGTAGTACCTACCTCATAGGGTGCTATAAGAATGAAAAGAGGTAATATATGAAAAGCATTTACAACAGTGTCTGGTAGGCCTGATACCTGGTAACTGCTGTGAGTTAGCTGCTGCTGGGGCAGCTGCTGCTTTTGTTGTGATAATCCTGCCATTCCAAGGCCAGTGATTTCCCCATACCAAATTGTCTGTCCATAGCCTTATGTGACTAAAGAAATAAACAAAAAACCTCCTTGGGTCTCCTCTGAAGTCACCTTGGAGTTTATCTTGTTAGCAAGTAGAAAGTGGAAAACACAAGGGTAAACCACAGGTGGTGACATTTAAATTTATACTATGTGATCTATCTGAATGGATCTTCTGCAGTAGCAAAGATAATTGACTTCTTTGTTTTTTACTCTGTTACATTAGCAGCATGCGTTTACCTACACAATTGCTTTTTTTTAAAAAGTTTATCATTATCAAAATAATAGAGAAATAAAAAATTATTTTGATGTGAATTGCATTATATGTACCTTTGGTTTTTCTACGAGTTGATAATGTCATCATCATGTCTAAATGACATTGGCTTGTCAGTGGACCTCCAGGCACTGAATGAAAACGTCAATTAAGCAGATATGAACCTATTCTTTACCTTAGAGTATTTAGAACAGCATCTTTTCAGAATTATTGTGCTTTCAAACTTTGTTACATTTAAAATATTAATCTCTTTCTTAATGTTTTACCACTTTTTTATTTTCAAAAGGTGAACTAGTTTTGAGTAACGTCAAGCTCTGTCTCTCAAGACCTTGGTAAATCTCACAGTTGTATACTTTCACAGCTCTAGGCACATGATTATGTGTGCCTCCGTATCACGTGTCTGAAGAGAGCTGGAGTATATCTTCTGCCACCTCTGTCCACTGACGCAGATTTTAACATAAGAAATTGTGGTTGAGGGTCAGGGAACAGGGAAAGATTATTTTCTCTTGGTTTTTACCAATTTGTGGTGTAAGATTGTTTCCAACGGACACTCAATGATTATAGCTGTGAATAGCTGTGATTAGAACTTCAAGAATGGTTCAGGATGGCTATAGGAATCTCTCTCTTCTCATCTCACTTTCATGTTGCAAGTACACATACTGAGGGAAAGAAGAATGTCTAGATTTTCATACATAAAAATACAGGTGATTTTAACATGATAAATCATAGTAACCAAAACACAACGTTAGGCATTAGAAGTGAGATGTTTTTCATTTTTAAATTTAACTTGTTAGGTTCGAGTGGTATAAATTTATAACCAGCTGAGGCTTAAGAGGGAGCATTATTTTGGCCATACCTCTGCTATGTTAATCCCAAGCAGAGTGAACCAAAGATTTTACTGAAAGAGCAAGTGAGAGATCGGAAGTGTGCTTTAGAAAATAAAGTAATATCTATTTATCTCCTTATTATAACATTTTATCAAGCATGTTATTGGTTTTTTTAATTATAAGGTCCTTGATTGATATTTTTGCATTATCAATGACCTTATGTGGAAAATAGCTCTCCAGCCCTGCTCAGTAAACTTTCAGTCTTTAATGAACAAAGAACTGTATGTGTTGGTTAAAATGAAGTGACGTGAATTTTATTGATGCCTCCTTTTCTGGGTGAAAGTCCAATCTTCAGCTGCAACAATGCATCTCGGGAAGTCTGCTATTGGTACATTTCTCACTTTGCACTGTTTGTAGCTAAGTCAAGGTCTAAAATCCAGGCAACTGTTTACTTTCTGAAGAATATGCTATGGGAACCTAAGAAGAGAGAGATTAAAATTGGCTTTAGATGCTCAATGGAATTTCAGTGGTTGTGGTGATGGTGTTGGTGATGAACAAATAAGCAGTCCTTTCCCAATATCTTCATCTTTGGTGCTCAAACATTACTTTGTCTTTGTTTTTGAGTCATTTCATTATGCTTTGTAGTAGAGTTGTTTATTTATCACTTACATTACATAACAACTGTGAGTTCCTTGGGGGCAGAGACTATGGCCTATTCATTTCTATATTCTCTCTGGCCCCTCTTGTGAGTCTTGGCAATGGTTTATTCATTTCACTTAACAGGTATTGAGCAAAGGTCTACTATATGCAAGGCACTGTGCTCATTTTGGGGATATAGGAATGAATAGAACAGATAAAAATATCTACCTTCATAGAGGTTGCATTTCAGAGGGGAGAGACAGGTGGCAGACAATAAACAAAATATACAGTATATCATTTAGTGACAAGTGCTATGAAAGACAGGAAGGAGGATGAGAAATGACACTTTTCAGTGGTTTACAATGAGAGGTTGCAAAGGCCCTGAGGTGGAATCGTGCCTGGTATTTTTGGAAACAGCAAGAAGGATAGTACATCTAGAGTGCGTGAGATGGGGGAAATATCAGAGGATGAGTTTGGAGACGTTAGGGGAGGGAGAGGTGGACACTGTAGGGGTCCACCTAGGTCATTGTAAGGATTTCAGCTTTTATTTTAAAGGAAATAGGGTGCCATTGCTACTTTTGAGCCAAGAAGAGACATGATATGACTTAGATTTAAAAGCTTCATTCTGGCTGGAGTGTGGGGAACTTGCTATAAGGGACTGATGGTGTAGCAGCGGATCAATTAGGAGGCTATTGCAATAATCCTGGTGTGGTAGTAGGGAAGTGGAGACACGTTGTTGGATTCTGGATATATTTCAAAGGTAACACCTACAGGATGAACTGATGGATTGCATGTGGGATGTGAAAGACAGGAATCAAGGATGACTTCAAGTAGTGTGGCCTCAGCAAACAGAAGAATGAAGTTGCCATTTACCAAGGTGGAGAAGACTATGAAAGGAGCAGTTTTGGGAAGGGAAGCAGTTTTGAACATAGTAAGTTTGAGATACCTTTTAGATATCCAAGTAGAGACATTGAGTAAGCAGTTGGATATTCAAGTCTATGGCTCAGGGGAGGGACCTATGCTGGAGCTACAGATTGGGGGACTGTGAGTGTATAGTCAGTATGTGAAGCCATCAGATGGCATGAGCTTAGATTATTGTTGAATCATCAGTATATATTCATTTATAATACTTTATCTGCTTTCTCTCCAAGGATGCTCAACTCTGCTGTCAATTCAACCAAGCTAGGTGTCTCCGTGGGCCACTTAATGGAATTTGTAGATTCAGGAGTTAAATAGTTTTTACTATGTATGTGCCTAGAGTAGTGCTAAGTGGTATGGGGGACATAAAGAGGAATAAGACTCAGAGTCTGCCTTCAAGGACCTGGTTAGGGAACTAAGGCTTCAACTGGTGAAACGTTGCTCATACTACGAAGCTTTATGTACCATTGAATGCATATCAGTCAATCGATAAGCTTTATTGAGTGATTTCAGTGTTCTTTTTGCTGTACATGCAATAGAAATTCCAAAAAGTGAGATACTGTACATGATAAAGGAGCCACTACTTAGATGCCTGAAGATTTCTTTGACAATGCATATGGTGAAGAGCTGAAGAAAAATAAGGGAGTCATTTTCACTGCAAAATAAAATCATGGCATTATTTGGTTTCAAGCTAGGTTTCTTTAACATTGTATGAAAGGACCAAGTTGCAGAGTTACAACAGTGGATGAAAATGAGAATGAAAATGAACATTTTGACAGGACTTTAAACTTTTCAGAAGACTTTGACAGCTCAGGTGGCATTTGATCTTCTCAAACCACTCTGTGCTAAGTAAGGTGGATAATGCCTCTATGGGTCTTAAGAGCCTTGGTGGCTCCTAGCTCAGCATTCTGTGGGGAAGGGGGGTTCTTGCAGTGATTTATCATGAAGTGTTAAATCTCTATTTCTAAACCCAATTTAGATCCTGCTGTTCTACACCAGTATACTCACCAGAAGTGTTGTTTATATCCTCTCGGTACTATGAAGAACAAAAATTTACCACCACCTAACTCATTAAAAATGCTCTGCAAGCCTGAGGCGCAGAAGCCACTGTATGAACACATAGAGCTCAGTCCCCCTTAAGGACACTTTATTTCATGAGCCTCTCTAACTCAGAATCATTCTCTTCCTCAGAGCCCCTTTCTTAAATGCAGTATTAAACCAGAGGCAAGTATGTGTTTTTTTCTGAATGTAGTTCTCTTACCAGTTTTCATTTCAGATGTAGGATGTGCTGGGTTAATATTTGTACTTCTGGCCACTTTCAAATCTTATAATGTTTTTTTAATCTGACCACAGACTTTAACATTAAACACATGCACACACCATAGAAAAACACTGTCCTTTATTTGCCTTCCAATACAAATATTTTTGAAGACTCTCTTTCACCTTGAGTATTTTCTAATACTGCTACCTCCAGCTTAATCCTAACTGCTTGACAAGGTATGCGTGTAACACAGTGTTATTATTGCCTCCGGCTAGCTTCATGTCATCTAGTTTGTCTTTTGCTCCCCTCCTTTGACAGTATTATCAGGACCAATTGTGAATCGGCCAGATGCATTTTCTCGCAAAAGGACAAATCTAAGATGGCTTGTGTTTTTCCCTCTTTCTTTCAGGACTGCTTACATTAAAGGAGTTCCTTTTTTCATGAAACTGAGCTTGCTTAATCAGAGATGGAGCAAACAGACTGCAAACCCTATCAGCCTCTGTCAAAAGTCAAGCATGAAATGGACCTAGCTTATACTAGTTCTTCCGATGAGAGTGAAGATGGAAGAAAACCAAGACAGTCATACAACTCCAGAGAAACTCTGCATGAGTATAACCAAGAGCTGAGGATGAATTACAATAGCCAGAGTAGGAAGAGGAAAGAAGTAGAGAAATCTACTCAAGGTATGTTTTTATTGGATTTTTATAGCTAATATTATTTCTCATTAGGGAATTCTTGTATGCATAAACATAAGTTTCAAAAACAAATTTGCTGATGTTAACTGGTTAATAATTTGCACTACTTACATATGCTTAGTGAATCTGTTTCATATGCCAATCCAGCTGAGGTTGTCGGATTGTGCATGAATTTGGATGCAACAATCCTCTTATCAGAGCATTCAAAATTTGTCTAATCCTACAAATAGCCATTTACAGACTGAAGGATAAATAATTTATAGTAAGATGAAAAGTAAACAGCTAAGTGCTTTTCAAGCCATTGCCTATATGGGACAAAAGTCTCAAATAAATATTTGGCATCTAAAAGAGCTTTAAAAAGGTTAGTGGGGACTACCAAGCAAAGGTCCAGAAAGTTTGTCCACAGAATGCTGAAACCTTGTGCAACACAGTCCTAAGGGAAGGTAAGAATTGGTTGGAACCCTTCCTACCACAGCCGTAATGTGGGGCATATCCTTTGGACAGCCTTGGTTTTTCAATTATGGATTGACAAGACAGTTTCTAATAAATAGAAAACAGGTAGATAGAAATATTATTTCCTTATTTCTTTTCAATTGATAGATACGCGGTATTAGACTATTTTAACTACACAGGAAAAAAATGATACTGACATTGGCACAGGTTACTTTTTTTAAAAAAGAATAAGTCTGTGTTGAGATTAAAAAAAATAATAATTTTATTATCTAGATCAGTGGTTCTCAAAGCATGGACCCTGGACCAGCAGGAACAGCATCACCCACAGACTTGTTAGAAAGGCAAATTCTCTGGGATCACCAAAGATCATGTAAAGTGTGGTTATTACAAATGAAAATTGCTGTATTCTAATTAGTATTGGAACCTTATGTTAGAAAAACTTTAAATGGAGCCAAAGATTTAAGATGTTCATACCAACATTTAGATATACCCTAAATGTTTATATTAACTATGTTACTCATTTTTTAGCTCTTAACATACTTGCTAAAGGTCTTATACCTGTCTTTTCAAGTAATTCATTTTAATCTTCCCTATTTATTCAGCTAAAGACTGAAACTTTGTTATGAGTAATTTTATTCTTCTGCGTAACTGGAAATTGGAAAATGTCTTATGGGAATTTTTTGGGGGGGTGTTCTATTATACTTTAAGAAATGTGTAGTTACCATTAAAATATTTTTCTATTAAGTTTGTCTTTACAGAATATGAACTTACAGTTGTGACTTGTGGCTTATGGAATTGGAGTGTAGAGTGCCTGACCTAATAATGTTGTGAATTTAAATAAGAATGTATTTCTGGTGACAGTTTGTTCTAAAAGTATAAGCAATTTTATATTAAGTCAATATAAAGAGCTAGCCAGCCTCGGATTTTGTCTCTCTGCATTGTGATCAAAATGAATTTTGAGACAAGAGAAGTTTGTCTTTAAAGATGTCACCCTAATTTCCTTTTAATAACCTATTATTATTCAATAAGTTTATTTTTTAACATCTTTATTGGAGTATAATTGCTTTACAATGTTGTGTTAGTTGCTGCGGTATAACACAGTGAATCAGCTATATGTATACATATATCCCCATTTCTCCTCCCTCTTGTGTCTCCCTCCCACCATCCCCATCCCACCCGTCTAGGTGGACACAAAGCACCGAGCTGATCTCCCTGTGCTATGCAGCTGCTTCCCACTAGCTATCTATTTTACATTTGGTAGTGTATATATGTCCATGCCACACGCTCACTTTGTCCCAGCTTATCCTTCCGCATCCCCGTGTCCTCAACTCCATTCTCTACATCTCCATCTTCATTCCTGTCCTGCCCCTAAGTTCTTCAGAACCATTATTTTCTTTTAGATCCATATATATGTGTTAGAATACGGTATTTGTTTTTCTCTCTCTGACCTACTTCACTCTGAATGACAGACTCTAGGTCCATCCATCTCACTACAGATAACTCAATTTCGTTTCTTTTTATGGTTGAGTAATATTCCATTGTATATATGTGCCACATCTTCTTTATCCATTCATCTGTCGATGGACACTTAGGTTGCTTCCACGACCTGGCTATTGTAAATAAGGCTGCAATGAACATTGTGATACATGACTCTTTTTGAATTATGGTTTTCTCAGGGTATATGCCCAGTAGTGGGATTGCTGGGTCATATGGTAGTTCTATTTTTAGATTTTTAAGGAACCTCCACACTGTTCTCCATAGTAGCTGTATCAATTTACATTCCCACAAATAGTGCAAGAGGGTACCCTTTTCTCCACACCCCGACCAGCATTTATTGTTTGTACACTTTTTGATGACGGCCATTCTGACCGGTGTGAGGTGATGCCTCATTGTAGTTTTGATTTGCATTTCTCTAATGATTAATGATGTTGAGCATCCTTTCATGTGTCTGTTGGCTATCTGTATATCTTCTTTGGAGAAATGTCTATTTAGGTCTTTTGCCCATTTTTGGATTGGGTTGTTTGTTTTTTTGATATTGAGCTGTATGAGCTGTTTGTAAATTTTGGAGATTAATCCTTTATCAGTTGCTTCATTTGCAAATATTTTCTTCCATTCTGAGGGTTGTCTTTTCATCTTGTTTATATTTTCCTTTGCTGTGCAAAAGCTTTTAAGTTTCATTCGGTCCTATTTGTTTATTTTTGTTTTTATTTCCATTTCTCTAGGAGGTGGGTCAAAAAGAATCTTGCTGTGATTTATGTCATAGAGTGTTCCGCTTATGTTTTCCTCTAAGAGTTTTATAGTATATGGCCTTACATTTAGGTCTTTAATCCATTTTCAGTTTATTTTTGTGTATGGTGTTAGGAAGTGTTCTAATTTCATTCTTTTACATGTAGCTGTCCAGTTTTTCCCAGCACCACATATTGAAGAGGCTGTCTTTTCTACATTTTATATTCTTGCCTCCTTTATCAAAGATAAGGTAACCATAAGTACATGGGTTTATCTCTGGGCTTTCTACCTTGTTCCATTGATCTATATTTCTGTTTTTGTGCCAGTACCATACTGTCTTGATTACTGGAGCTTTGTAGTATAGTCTGAAGTCAAGGAGCCTGATTCCTCCAGCTCCGTTTTTCTTTCTCAAGGGTCTTTGGTGCTTCCATACAAATTGTAAAATTTTTTTCTTCTGGTTCTGTGAAAAATGCCATTGGTAGTTTGATAGGGATTGCACTGAATCTGTAGATTGCTTTGGGTAGTATAGTCATTTTCACAATGTTGATTCTTCCAATCCAAGAACATGGTATATCTCTCCATGTGTTTGTATCATCTTTAATTTCTTTCATCAGTGTCTTATAGTTTTCTGCATACAGGTCTTTTGTCTCCTTAGGTAGGTTTATCCTAGGTATTTTATTCTTTTCGTTGCAGTGGAAAATGGGAGTGTTTCCTTAATTTCTCTCTCAGATTTTTCATCATTAGTGTATAGGAATGCAAGAAATTTCTGTGCATTAATTTTGTATCCTGTGACTTTACCAAATTCATTGATTAGCTCTAGTAGTTTTCTGGTGGCAGCTTTAGGATTCTCTATGTATAGTATCTTTCATCTGCAAGCAGTGGCAGTTGTACTTCTTATTTGGATTCCTTTTATTTCTTTTTCTTCTCTGGTTGCTGTGGCTAAAACTTCCAAAACTATGTTGAATAATTGTGGTGAGAGTGGGCAGGCAACCTTGTCTTGTTCCTGATCTTAGAGTAAATGGTTTCAGTTTTTCACCACTGAGAACGATATTGGCTGTGGCTTTGTCATATATGGCCTTTATTATGTTGAGGTGTGTTCCCTATATGCCTACTTTCTGGAGGGTTTTTATCATATTTGGGAGTTGAATTTTGTCAAAAGCTTTTTCTGCATCTATTGGGATTAGTATATGGTTTTTATTCTTCAGTTTGTTAATATGGTATATCACTTTGATTGATTTGCATATATTGAAGAATCCTTGCATTCCTGGGATAAACCGCACTTGATCATGGTGCATGATCCTTTTAATGTGCTGGTGGATTCTGTTTGCTAGCATTTTGTTGAAGATTTTTTTTTTTTTTTTTTGGGGTACGCGGGCCTCTCACTGTTGTGCCCTCTCCCGTTGTGGAGCACAGGCTCCTTGTTGAGGATTTTTGCATCTATGTTCATCAGTGATATTTGCCTCTAGTTTTCTTTTTTGGTGACATCTTTGTCTGGTTTTGGTATCATGGTGTTGGTGGCCTCGTAGAATGAGTTTGGGAGTATTCCTCCCTCTGCTGTATTTTGGAAGAGTTTGAGAAGGATAGGTGTTAGCTCTTCTCTAAATGTTTGATAGAATTCGCCTGTGAAGCCATCTGGTCCTGGGCTTTTGTTTGTTGGAAGATTTTTAATCACAGTTTCAATTTCAGTGCTTGTGATTGGTCTGTTTATATTTTCTATTTCTTCTTGGTCCAGTCTTGGAAGGCTGTACTTTTCTAAGAATTTGTCCATTTCTTCCAGGTTGTCCATTATATTGGCATATAGTTGCTTGTACTTATCCCTCATGATCCTTTTTATTTCTGCAGTGTCAGTTGTTACTTCTCTTTTTTCATTTCTAATTCTATTGATTTGAGTCTTCTCCCTTTTTTTCTTGATGAGTCTGGCTAGTGGTTTATCGTATTCTCAAAGAAACAGCTTTTAGTTTTTTTGATCTTTGCTGTTGTTTCCTTCATTTCTTTTTTATTTATTTCTGATCGGATCTTTATGATTTATTTCCTTCTGTGACCTTTGGGGTTTTTTTGTTCTTCTTTCTCTAATTGCTTTAGGTACAAGCTTAGGTTGTTCATTTGAGATGTTTCCTGTTTCTTAAGGTAGAATTGTATTGTGATAAAGTTCCCTCTTAGAAGTGCTATTGCTGCATCCCATAGGTTTTGGGTCATCGTGTTTTCACTGTCATTTGTTTCTAGGTATTTTTTGATTTCCTCTTTGATTTCTTCAGTGATCTTTTGGTTATTTAGTAGCATATTGTTTAGCCTCCATGTGTTTTTATTTTTTCCAGTTTTTTTCCTGTAATTGACATCTAGTCTCATGACCTTGTGGTTGGAAAAGATACTTGATATGATTTCGATGTTTTTAAATTTACCAAAGCTTGATTTGTGACCCAAGATATGATCTATCCTGGAGAATGTTCCATGAGCACTTGAGAAGAATGTGTATTCTGTTGTTTGTGGATGGAATGTCCTATAAATCTCAATTACGTCCATTTTGTTTAATGTATCATTTTAAGCTTGTGTTTCCTTATTTATTTTCATTTTGGATGATGTGTCCATTGGTGAAAGTGGAGTGTGAAATCCCCTACTATGATTGTGTTACTATCGATTTCCCCTTTTATGGCTGTTAGCATTTGCCTTATGTATTGAGGTGCTCCTATGTTGGGTGCATCAGTATTTACAGTTGTTATATCTTCTTCTTGGATTGGTCTCTTGATCATTATGTAGTGTCCTTCTTTGTCTCTTGTAATAGTCTTTATTTTAAAGTCTATTTTGTCTGGTATGAGAATTGCTACTCCAGCTTTCTTTTGATTTCCATTTGCATGGAATATCTTTTTCCATCCCCTCACTTTCAGTCTGTATGTGTCCCTAGGTCTGAAGTGAGTCTCTTATAGACAGCATATATATGGGTGTTGTTTCTGTATCCATTCAGCCAGTTTATGTCTTTTGGTTGGAGCATTTAATCCATTTACATTTAAGGTAGTTATCGACATGTATGTTCCTATTACCATTGTCTTAATTGTTTTGGTTTTGTTATTGTAGGTCTTTTCCTTCTCTTGTGTTTCCTGCCTAGAGAAGTTTGTTTAGCATTTGCTATATGGGTGGTTTGGTGGTGCTGAACTCTCTTAGCTTTTGCTTGTCTGTAAAGGTTTTAATTTCTCTGTCAAATCTGAATGAGATCCTTGATGGGTAGAGTAATCTTAGTTGTAGGTTTTTCCCTTTCATCACTTTAAATATATCCTGCCACTCCCTTCTGGCTTGCAGAGTTTCTGCTGAAAGATCAGCTCTTAACCCTATGGGGATTCCCTTGTATGTCATTTGTTGTTTTTCCCTTGCTGCTTTCAATATTTTTTTTGTGTGTTTAATTTTTGATAGTTTGATTAATATTTGTCTTGGCATGTTTCTCCTTGGATTTATCCTATATGGGACTCTCTGCACTTCCTGGACTTGATTGACTATTTCCTTTCCCATATTAGGGAAGTTTTCAACTATAATCTCTTCCAGTATTTTCTCAGTCCCTTTCTTTCCTCTTCTTCTTCTGGGACCCCTACAATTCGAATATTTGTGCGTTTTATGTTGTCCCAGAGGTCTCTGAGACAGTCCTCAATTCTTTTCATTCTTTTTTCTTTATTCTGCTCTGTGGTAGTTACTTCCACTATTTTATCTTCCAGGTCACTTATCCGTTCTTCTGCCTCAGTTATTCTGCTATTGATCCCATCTAGAGAATTTTTAATTTCGTTTTTTGTGTTGTTCATCATTGTTTGTTTGCTCTTTAGTTCTTCTAGGTCCTTGTTAAATGTTTCTTGTATTTTCTCCATTCTATTTCCAATATTTTGTATATCTTTACTATCATTACTCTGAATTCTTTTTTAGGTAGACTGCCTGTTTCCTCTTCATTTGTTAGGTCTGGTGGGTTTTTACCTTGCTCCTTCATCTGCTGTGTATTTCTCTGTCTTCTCATTTTGCTTATCTCACTGTGTTTGGGGTCTCCTTTTCACAGACTGCAGGTTCGTAGTTCCCGTTGTTTTTGGTGTCTGTCCCCAGTGGCTATGGTTGGTTCAGTGGGTCGTGTAGGCTTCCTGGTGGAGGGGACTCGTAGTGCCTGTGTTCTGCTGGATGAGGCTTGAATCTTGTCTTGCTGGTGGGCAGGACCGCATCTGCTGTTGTGTTTTGGGGGTGTCTGTGACCTTATTATGATTTTAGGCAGCCTCTCTGCTAATGGGTGGGGTTGTGTTCCTGTCTTGCTAGTTGTTTGGCATAGGGTGTCCAGCACTGGCTCTTTTTGGTCGCTGAGTGGAGCTGGGTCTTAATGTTGAGACAGAGATCTCTGGGAGAGCTCTCGCTGCTTGATATTACATGAGGCCAGGAGGTCTCTCGTGGTCCATTGTCCTGAAATCAGCTCTCCCACCTCAGAGTCTCAGGCCTGGCTGGAGCACCAAGACCCTGTCAGCCACATGGCTCAGAAGAAAAGGAAGAAAAAAAAAAGAAAGAAAAATAAGTAAAATAAAATAATTAAAATTTTAAAAATTATTAAAATTTCAAAAAAGTTTAAAAAGTAATAAAAAAGGGAAGAGAGCAACCAAACGAATAATCAAATCCACCAATGATAACAGGCGCTAAAAACTATACTAAGATAGACAAAAAAGTCAGAAACTAGTCAGTCGGATACAGCTAACCCCAAGTCTACAGTTGCTCCAAAAATCCACCACCTCAATTTTGGGATGATTTGTTGTCTATTCAGGTATTCCACAGATGCAGGGTACCTCAAGTTGATTGTGGGGATTTAATCCGCTGCTTCTGAGGCTGCTGGAAGAGATTTCCCTTTCTCTTCTTTGTTCGCACAGCTCCTGGGATTCAGCTTTGGATTTGGACCCGCCTCTGCGTGTAGGTCACCCTCTGGGGTCTGTTCTTCGCCCAGCCAGGAGGGGGTTAAAGGAGCGGCTGATTCGGGGGTTCTGGCTCACTCAGACCGGGGGAGGGAGGGGTATGGAATGCGTGGCGAGCCTGCGGCGGCACAGGCCAGTGTGACTTTGCAATAGCCTGAGGCGCGCCGTGTGTTCTCCCGGGGAAGTTGTCCCTGGATCCCGGGACCCTGGCAGTGGCGGGCTGCACAGGCTCCCGGGAGGGGAGGTGTGGAGAGTGACCTGTGCTCGCACACAGGCTTCTTGGTGGCGGCAGCAGCAGCCTTAGCGTCTCATGCCCGTCTCTGGGGTCTGCGCTGATAGCCGCGGCTCGCGCCTGTCTCTGGAGCTCCTTTAAGCGGCGCTCTTAATCCCCTCTCCTCGCGCACCAGGAAACAAAGAGGCAAGAGAAAGTCTCTTGTCTCTTCGGCAGCTCCAGACTTTTTCCCGGACTCCCTCCCGGCTAGCCGTGGCGCACTAACCCCCTGCAGACTGTGTTCACGCAGGCAACCCCAGTCCTCTCCCTGCGCTCCGACCGAAGCCCAAGCCTGAACTGCCAGCCCCGCCCACGCCAGCGGGTGAGCAGACAAGCCTCTCGGGCTGGTGAGTGCTGGTCGGCCCTGATCCTCTGTGCGGGAATCTCTCCGCTTTGCCCTCCGCTCCCCTGTTGCTGCGCTCTCCTCCATGGCTCCGAAGCTTCCCCCCTTCGCCACCCACAGTCTCCGCCCACGAAGGGGCTTCCTAGTGTGTGGAAACCTTTCCTCCTTCACAGCTCCCTCCCACTGGTGCAGGTCCTGTCCCTATTCTTTTGTCTCTGATTTTTCTTTTTTCTTTTGCCCTACCCAGGTACGTGGGGAGTTTCTTGCCTTTTGGGAGCTCTGCGGTCTTCTGCCAGCGTTCAGTAGGTGTTCTGTAGGAGATGTTCCACATGTAGATGTATATGTGGGGAGGAAGGTGATCTCCACTTCTTACTCCTCTGCCATCTTCAAGTGGTCTCTACTCATTAAGTTTTTATTTAGCACTTGCTGTGTGTTAGGCCTCCAGTCAGATGATGGGGATGGAGATGACCATGATAGCTTCTGCTTGTAGGAAACTCATAATGTGGTGGAGAAAATAGACATCCAACAAATCATTACAATTAAATGTAGTAAGTACTTTTACAGATAAAGTGCTATGGAAGTACATGGGTGAGTCAGGGTCCATAGAAAGGTGATATTTGATCAAGGTCTTGACATTTGAATAAGAGTTTACTAGGAAAAGGACATTTCAAGAGGGTAGATTAGCAGGTGCAAAAGCATAAAACTGTGAAAAGGCCTAGCATGATGAAAATTTCAATATAAAAAGAGTGAGGTGCATTGGCGCCAGATGACAAAAAGTCTTGTATGCCCAATTTAGGAGTTCCTTTTTTTCTTTAAACTTTTTTTTTACAAAAAGCTTTTAAGTGATAGAGAATTTCACGATGAATTATAATTTTTAGGATGATAATTGTAGAAGCTAATTGTAGTTGTTTAAGCAGCAGTATAGACGATTGATTGCAATTGGGGAAAATTGGGTGCAGGGAGACAATCTCTGAAGGAACTGAAATAGCCCAGGCTAAGAATGGTGATGAATGTCTAAGCTCTGGCTGTATCAGTAGAGGTGAAGAAACATATTCAAGAGGTATTAGTGTGGTAGAATTGATAAGACTTAGTAATTGATTACTTGTCGAGGTTGAAAGAGATAACAGAGTCAAGGATGACTCTAAATTTCAAGGTTGGAAAACTGGGAGGATGGTGATCCATTTACCAAGAGAAGTAAAATACGAGTGGGTTTGGAAGGGAAGAGAATGAGTTTCTTTCTGAACATGTTAAGTTTAAGTTGCTTGGGTGACATCCTGGTAGATTTTCCTGTCAAGCAGTTGTTAATGTGTGCCTAGAGTTCAGGAACGATCTGGACTGTTGATATAAGTAGATTTGAATTCACAGGTTTTTTATAGTAGGAGATGCCTGGGGATGGATGAGATTACCCAGGTAGAATGTGTAGAGTGAGACCTGAAAAAAGTCAAGGGCAAAAACCTGATTCTATCATCCATGAACTGAAATAAACATGTTTTCAACCTATTTAAAATTTTAACTAGCACCATCCTTTGCTATATTGACTTATGTAAAGTATAAATATCCAGGAGGTGAAGGTCTAGAAACTTGGGGTCTTCTTGCTACTGACTTCATGATCTTTACAGACGCCTAGGAAGGGAAATATGTACCTCTTTGGGAGAGAAATGAATTAACCTACATTAGGCAAAATTGTGGGCCCCGTGATCATCTTTTTTGTGAAGTCTGGAATCCTCTTTGTTGTTCTAGTCCATATATTGCTACCTATGTGTAAAAGAAAATGTTGTTGATTTTCACAAATACATGGTAGCCTCTTGCATCGACCTAGCTAAAGGTGAGCCTGACATTATTTTTAAGGAGTAAAATTCTTAGAAAATCATTGAGTTTTAAGATAGGAAGGAAGAAAGATAACATAGTGTTGATTGGGCACCTGCTATAGTTCCAGACACTGTGCTAGATGCCTTTTAAGCTCAGCAGCTGTGCAGCCTTAAAAGCAAGTTACTTCAGCCCTCTGAGCCTGTAAAGTTCACTGCAAAGTTGACTTCATCATTATCATCATCAACACCATAATCACAATGATAAAAGTAGTAATAATAATAATAAAAAAACTTGAATAGTACCTGCTCTTTTCCAGGACTCTGCTAGATGCTTAAATTTACTGCTCCTGCATGCCTTATGAGATATGAGATGTTATCTCCAGTTTACCAATGAGGTAACTGAAGCTTGGAGAGAAATACTTTTCCAGTTTCTGCAGCTAAGAAGTAGTAAGAGTTGGGTTTGGAAATCAAGTCTGTGACTCTCGTATGTACATCATAAGGTTGTGATATGGATTAATTGTGATCATAAGTGTGAAAGTTTTTAGGGACTCAGTAATTGTTAGTTTCCCTTCATTTCCTTCCCTAAAAGACTTGTCAGCCTCTTTGTGTTCCGATGACCAAGGGTTTACAAGGAGGTTTAAAAAGGCTTTCTGTTCTGATTTTCTTTAGTAAAGGGTAGATGATATGCTATGTAATTTATAATGAAATATTCCTGAGTCTGTTTGTTGTTTTTCACTTTTTAGGGAAGTTACTGTGTCATTCAATTCAGGGCTTGTTGGGGGGAAACATTAATAAGAGGAAATACTTGATCCCATTTAAAAGTATCTTCATATTCTTATCTTTATTTGCCAAGAAAGCAGAATCCCCCCTCCGCCATGTACACAGAGTGCTGGATTTTAAAACTGGTTTTCTTATTTTCCAAAAGCTTTCGAATTAAGAGATGGACACTAATCTAATATTATTCACAATTCTTTGCTAACAGGATGAATGAGGCTTAGGCAAGCTTACTTTATATGACTTTTGGTAGGTCTAATAGCAGGGGTACATTTCCTGGAGGCACACAGGCTAGCAACTCTTCCCAAGCAGCCTCACTTCCAAGGGAGGCATCCGTTAACTAAGAAATTAGTAAAAAACAAATGAAAAAAATATCGTTATATAAATCAAGGATAATAATTTTAGTTATGAGAATTGCCCTATAATTTTTATAACAGGTAAGATTAGTTTTGAATATAGCCGTTTTACTGAAAAGTAATTATGAATGAAAGTCACCCATGCATAAAAAAAGGTATAGGGAGGACCTATTACAAATCCCAGAAGATCGTAGACTCCTGAGATACTGAAGCTGACACAGACATTTCATTTCTCCCTTCTTAACCTCTGTTTTGTGGCTTCTCTTTCTCCTAATATGGTTTTTGTTTGGTTGGTTGTTTTCTGCTTTCTGTATTACAACCTAAACCTAAATCTCACATTATCGCCATCTGGTGGAAAAAAACTAAAACTGCCAATCTGTATTTACCAAGACTTCATGGGAGCAAAGCTTATCTGTCATCCATCTATCCATCCATCCGTTTTTTCAGTTACTCATTTATGCATCAAACATTCATTTAGTGTCAACTGTTCCAGGTACTTTGTTAGGTGAATGCAGTTCATCTTGAAATAAATGGGCACAAGTGACTGTTATTTTCCTCTTAATTGCCCCTGGCTAATAAGCCACTTCATCCCACAGCGGAAGCTGCTCAAACAGTATTGCCAATTGTGGGTTCAAGGTGTTGACAGAAGCCCAGATTTGAAAAGCACATTTCTTGACTCTTATTTCAAGCACTTAGCAGTAGTATAAACTATTGTTGGCTTATGTCTAAACAGTTTGGATAACAGTTCCTACAAAAATCTTGAAAGAACTCAACCTCAGAATCTGTATTTACGTGGTAAATGTCACAGATGGCAGGTGTAATATAATGTAGCAAAGCCTATGAAATGAAAATTTCAACAGCATTTGATCACCTGTGATGAATTTTCTGCTGTAAGCATGTTATGCTTCTAGTTGTCACAAGTTTCTAGCATAAAAATCTATAATGACTGCCCAAAAAATTAAACTCTAAGAGAAAAGTAAGTTATTTAGCAACAACTCCAATTTGCTCATGTCTTTCAGCCAATATAATTTGTTCATGAAAATTTAATCAATAAATAATTATTTTATAGCGTCTAAAACTGGTATGGGATATCAATGGCACTTGTGCCACTGCTCTCTCTACCTGTCCTATGGCAGACATCCCTGATCAAACAGTTGTGCTCTTTCTTGTTGAGCCCAACTGCGGCCTCACATCCTTATCATCACAGCATTCCATGCAAACATTGTCAGTCAATTAGAGTTGGCAAGAGAGATGAAACCTATTTCCTATCTGTGTTCTGCTTATCTGTGCCAAGTTCTCTGAAGATATAGATGAATAAGAAGCAATCTTTGCCCTCAAAGAATTCAGAGTACGTTTAGGAAGGCAGGTATAAACCAGCTACAGTGCTGCAATATGATTGATGTTGCAATAGTGGTGTAGGTAAAGTACTATGAGAGTCTAGAAGCTAGAAACATGTACTCTCTTTGGGGAATGATAATGATGATTATAAGTGAAATATCTAACATTCATTAAGCACTAGGCATTGAGTAAGGCACTTTAGATGCATTATGTTATTTAATCTTCCCAATATGCTATGAGGTTGGGATCATTATTATCCCCATTGTAAAGATGAGTAAAGTGAGGCACAGAGATGCTCAATAACTTGCCCAATATTACAGAGGTAGTAAGTCATAGGACTGGCATTGGAACCCAGGCAGTCTGACATTAGATCCAACTGCTGTATGCAGAGATAGCTCCAAATTCAGATCTTAAGTTCAAGGAAATGGTGTCACTGTGTGTGTGTGTGTGTAATCATCTAGAAATAGATGGTTCCTGAAGTAGTGAGAGTAGAAAAAAATCATCCAGTGAGAATATGTACAGTCAGAAATAAAGAGAGCGAAGTATAATACCCTGAGAAACATCTGAATTTAAAGGAGTGAGCAGAAGAAAAGAGTTGGTCTTGAGATGTCAGAGAAGAATCAAGGGGAAGGGGTATCACATAAGCTAAGGGAAGAGGCTTTCCAGTGGGAAGATGTGACTAAATAGTCAAACACTTCAACAAATAGAATGAAAATTGAGAAAAAGCAATAAAACAGGCAATTAAAAGGTCACTTCTGGGCTTCCCTGGTGGCGCAGTGGCTGAGAGTCCGCCTGCCGATGCAGGGGACACGGGTTCGTGCCCCGGTCCGGGAAGATCCCACATGCCACGAAGCGGCTGGGCCCGTGAGCCATGGCCGCTGAGCCTGCGCGTCCGGAGCCCTGTGCTCCGCGACGGGAGAGGCCACAACAGCGAGAGGCCCTCGTACCGCAAAAAACAAACAAACAAACAAAAAAAAAGGTCACTTCTGACTTTAGACCAGAGATTCTCTACCTTGGTTGGACATTAAAATTACCTAGGGAGTTTTACAAATCCCAGTGCCAACCCTGCTCTTCAGACCAATTAAATCAGAATTTTCAGTGGTGGGACCCAGGCATTAAAAATATCTCAAGGAATTCCAATGTGCATTCAGATGAGGATCTACTGCCTTAGAGTAAACAGTTTCAATAATCTTAGAGAAAGACGCCAAATCCAAGGATTTGAAGAGTGAGTACAACTGAATATAATGACTGGAATAAGGCTCTATTGGAGAATGTTTCGGAATCTCAGGTGGAAGGAAAGGCTTTGAAAGGGTTCATTGCTTCCTCTGAGACAGGAAGTAAATTCCAAAACGGAGTGGCAAGTGTTGAAGTTCGAGTCTTGGATAAAGGAGGGGAAGGTTGTCTACTCAAAGTGTGCGTCAGGAGCTTCAGATGAGTAATGAGGGAGGTTTTTGACCTGGCCAAGATGGAGTGTACATACATATCTGCAGCTCAGGTGATGCAGGACGGAAGATGGAGATGTGGGAATATTAATGACAATAAATATTATTGACCACTATGTGTCAAGTAGTCTGCTGAGTGGGTTCACATATTGCTTGTATTTAGTCCTTGTCATAACCCTGTGATGTAGTGATAATCGTCATGACCCCTATTTTATAGAAGTACATAGCTTGAGTAGATAGCAGAGCTAAAAAATAAATTCATGACCGATGTTGTTTCCACTACATTATTAGGTGCAGCCCTAGTACATGATGTCCACACTGTGCTCCATGCTTTCAATATTCTCATTTGAAAAAATGGTTTCCAAACAGTATTGAGTGCCAAACTGAAGTTGGAAATTCTTTATTTTGGGGGGTGCCACTCTGTAACAGATTTAAAGGAGATAGGGTATTTACTTTATGTGTTAAAGTTTCTTCTTCTAATGAAAAGGGAACTCCAGACTCTCCTCCATATTGTTACCGGTGATCTTTGTAAAAACACAAATCAGATCACACCATTCTTCTGAAAATCCTTCAGCACGTCCCAATGCCCAGAGAAGTGGTTCTTCACAGCAGGGGGTAGAGGGGGGCACACTACTAAATGCTTTGAGAGTCTAGTCAAAGCTCTCTATCTTCTTTGCAGAAAAAAATGCACACACACACAGTATCTGCCATGTATTTCAAGGGTTTCAGGAAGCTTGAAGTCATTCTACATCCATGGACCATGGGTTAAGATTCTCTGCTAAGGGAATTTCATCTCCCCTGAGTTAATGCAACTTAGATCTTCCACGATCTAGTACTAAAAGTAGAAGCTACAAGGAGAAGCTGTTGGGGGTGGAAGACTCAGCCCCTGAATTTCACCTTCCCTTGGCACTCAGTCACCTTGATTTATTATGTTCATCATCAACTAGGAAGTTTTCTACCCAGTGCTAAATCCACAGGTTGTCTGCATTTTGTTTCCAACAAGGGAGACAATATTTCCTTATATAGACACTTATATAGCACACCCCTACATACAAATGATTTTAAGTTAGGCTGATATGTGCAAAAATGTATATTGCACAGGTAAGTTTGGATGCCGACTGTGGAGAAGGGAAGAGAACCAAACAGGTGGAAAATTGGAGGAAGGATATTTACAGTGATGCACTATAGAAGTTGTACCTTCATGCAACCTTCAGCAAGTCCTCATTTCTGTAAAACTCCCCTTTGCTCTTCATTTAGCCACGAGTATAGGTAGCCACAGTCAGTCACAATTCGTCGCTTCCTAGATACCAAGTCATTATCAAATGGGAGGTTCACCTAGTAGGGCTAAATTGCATGGAAGTAATTCTCTATATAGATTCTTAAACTAACTTTATAAAACAATACGCAGTTACCACTAATTATAGACATATTACACAGTGTGGTTTTACCTTTGACCATCTCTCTTGTTGATGGACACTCTTTATCCAGGAATAGCTAGGTCAGTTTCCCAATTCTTCAGCCTTGCTGCTTCTGAGGCTACATGGCCTTTTGCTCTCAGTCTGAAAATATCTCATCTCTGCACACTCATCCATTTCAGCTGCCTATCCCTGAGCCCACTTTGCTTAATACTTTGTTTAACCCTTTAATGCTTCTTTCTCAATCTAGATTAAAACCTACACCACAGTATGGAGAATAATTCTGGTGTTTTCTTCTTAAATAACTCTTTACTCAGTGGAATTATGTATTTTCCTTTGAGGATCTACATGATTTCAGAAGGAAAAGACTGGCTCCCTGGCTGAGTGTCACAGAAATGACTATGCCCTGGGAAACAAAGCAACTGTCCTCTTTTTAGGTGTATAATTTGGTTGCTCTTTTTGAACTGCTTCAGCTACAGGGCAGGCTCAAAGGGGATATATACCCTGGGGTTGTGAAGACTGGGGAAAAAAAGCTTTGTTCTTTTCCTTTTAACTCTTTAGGGCCCATTTATTATATGGTTAACACAAAGGCCGGACAAGGGTAAGTCAGATCATTTGAATGACAAACATGATAGATAACATGGCTGAAGCAGAGAGACTATTGAAGATTGATGAAAAAGGGAGGTTGGCGAAACATAGAAGAAAGCAGTTGCTAAACCTAAAAAGTGAAGTGAAGGGGCATGGATTTGTTTCAGTACATAACAGGGAAGCTGTGGCGTCTTGAAGGATTCATAGAGTTGATTGAGACTATATCCATGTTACATGTTGATTCTCTTTTATTACAAAGATTTGAACAAGATTTCAGAATTGGCATTTGAAAATGTAGCTTTATATTTCTGTGAACAGCAAAAAACAGTTTTAAATATTTGCAAAGGAATGACTGTGAGGTATGCCAACATGTCCTGTCAGGAAATTGCCCTGTCGGAAAACGGTTATTCTGCTTTTTTGGTCATCTGTGATGCAGAACTAGCTCCATATACAAATAAGTTCTATTTATTATCTTCAGCACTTTTCTTTCTCATTATAATTCTGAAAGGGTCTAGAGGTGACAGAAGATAAATCTTGAATCTTCTGGAATCTTGGAAATAGTCTCATTTGAAGCCTTTATACTAAAAGCTGAGGATTCTGCTGTCCCGTCAGTGTAAACTGAACCATATGCAGTGCTATTTTGGTGCCAGTCATTCCTGTAACACATGAAGTATTTAATTTTATTACTCTTGAGCCTTTAACGGTTTGAGCAAATGACCGTTTGTATCTTTTATGTCATATAAGAAGAAGTTAGAAATGAGCTCAAAGGCAAAAAAAAAAAAAATGAAATTAATAAGGACACACCCAAACCTTTCATAGAATTTAAAGGTGTAAGGTAAGATTCATTTCTCTACCTTCAACTAAGACATTTACAAGGCTTCACTACTAAAGTCCAATTATGTCTCCTCATTAATGGTTCAAGTCTAGAGTTTCAAGAACACTTTAAAAAATTATCACATTGACATACAAGTAGGCTGAATGCTAATGTGTCTGAAATTAATCAATAAATATGGTCCAAAACCACCTTCACTAATTGGAAAAAAAGTAATGTGTGGTATTGAAAAATGAGAGTCACAGGAAATGCAGAATTTTATTGTACATTTTCTATGTATAAATACACATATTTATATCATATACTTTGTGATCATCATTTTTATATATGTAACATAATGTATAGTTTTATATTTATATAATTTATATATGTAACTTAAAGAAACAGTGAGGTAGATTAATTTTTAATGGAACGGCTCTCTGATTTTTTTCCTATTGATTGCATTTTCTTAAGCAAGACATACTTGTATATAATAATGGAGAGGCAAAACAGAAGAGAAGCTATATGAAGTAGCATCTAAAATTCGAACATGGATACATGCCTCCTGTTTTTCCCATAGTTTCCCACTCCAAATGCCCTATGCTCCAAGTACGCTCAGCAAGTGTTAGTGGCTGGCAAACTATGTGTTTCTCAATTGTTCCTCTCAAACTACCTCTTAAATAGATGGCAATAAAGCTGATTTCTGCTACATCCTAACTGTAACACACTGCCAAGTCCCTCAGTCAGCATGCTGTTTCCAAGCCACACTGTGATTGGCAGGGCCAGTATATATGGTCAGTGGGCTATGCAACCTGTCTGATCTATTTGACTTACAATTGGGCTGGCTATGCCATCTTTCTGCCACCATGCTTTTGGAATTAACTTTAGAGCCTAGAACAGTATTTGGCACATAATAGGTGTTTGATGAATATTTATTGAACAAATGAATTCATTAAATATGTCGCACTTAATATTCTCTTCTGGTAAATTAAATTTGTAAGAGGCTCAAATTTGAATTTTGCCCACCTTGATTGCTACATATCTTTTTTACTTTTCATAGCAGAGTATTTGATAGTTTTAGTGTATGATACTTTGAATGGTTTGTAGTCTTTGCCATACCATAAATAACAAATTTAGATAAAATTGAAATATAAGTTCAAAACCTTTTGCAGTTAACAACAGTTAGCGTAAAATTCATTGACAGAAAGCTTTCTAAAATGTGTGAGTCTTCTTTTTTCCCATGCCTTAGTTTGTAGAGTTGGATTTGGATGTGGGATTGGTTTAAGTGACTTTGTGTGTATGAGGAGGGTGTTATTCTGATCAGTTACTTCCAGTTTTATTGTACTAGGCTATAGATGTAGCAGCCAATGAAGAATGACCTCAGTGTAGAAATATAGAAACAAAGCTCAGAGGTGGCTTTGTATTGTTCATATTTATCTCATTCTTATCAATGCCAGCTGCCAGTGATGAGTGGAAAGGGAGATAATTCCAATTAAATGAGACTCCCTATTATTTAGACTTTTAATCATGGTTATGCTGTACTAATAAGATGATCTAAAAGGTCTATTTGCAATTCTTATTTGCACATACTTAAATATTGTGGGATTGAAATGTAAATTTCAGTATAAAGTTTGGAGCCCATGTTGTTAGGATAGAACACGGTGGAGGGCTGTTGTCCCGGATTTGTAACCTTATGTGATGTCCAGATTCAACAAGAGTACCATCAGAAAGTTACCTTTTCAACAAAGTAAACAAACTCTCATGAGTCATTCTCTTGGTAAAACACTTGAACTTCTGCTAAAATAAAGCTTAAAAAAATAGAAGCTGTAAAAAGGAACCCAATTAAGCAGTTTTTATTACTCAGGTTCTGAACCAAAGTTCAAAGCACTTAAAATTGAATCACAAGGCTGCCAAGGACCTTCAGAGAACATGCCTTCAGGCAGGAACACACTAAACCTACCTCTCTACGAGTTTTGAGAAATTTGGTTCTATTTCAGTTGTATCACCAAGCTTTGGTGATAGTGGGGTGTGTTGATTTTTCCCTCCCTATGTAAGTGTAGCATTTCTAATTATTCATTCTTTATACCCTAAGTCTCACCAGAGTTCAACACAGTAATCATTGTTTTCCAGAGGAAGCATTCAATAAGTATTTGTTGATTATTGATTTTGAAGGCATCAAGGAATTTGTACCATTTTCTAGTGTTTGACAATGTTTATTGCTGAGCGTATTTTACCAGAATTCCACAGGTAGAACTTTAAGCCCCTTTCCCCTTGTCCCATCCTTGGAGATTATGGATTAAAACCAGACATTATTAACCAGTAACTGGGCATTTTTTATAGTGCAATATTTTGTACATAGTGAGCCAGGAATTGAACAAATATTTATAAATTGAATTAAAAAGTTGAATACCTTGGTTTTGATGTATTTGTTGATAAATTATTCAGGATGGTATAAGAGAAAGGCTACTGAACTAACAGTGATTTACCTAATAGCCTAGCACAGTGTCATTACAGAATAAGTGCTTAGTAACTATTTCCTCAAAGATTGAAGGCATTGAATTGAATGAATGAAGCCTTGGGCACCCCTTCCCCTGCAACCCTCTCATGCAATTCCTCATACCCTCCATCCTGCCTCAGACATGACTCTCCTCTGAGGCTACTATTTCTCCATCAGCCACTTTCTTGGAGCTACTCTTCACTCTCTCACACTCCACAAACCTCAGTTCCCACTGCAGCACTAAAACCCTTACGTTAAAAACCAACAAACTTCAATAAAACAAAAATCCTGCTCCTCTGTGGTGCATGCCATCTAGCTATACCACTTTACCAACCCTACTGGCATGGTCTGTGGTGCATGCCATCTAGCTATACCACTTTACCAACCCTACTGGCATGGTCCCTTATTTCTGTATTGTTTTTGGAACTGGTAAAATTCTTCCTGTTGATTCCAAATGTTGTTATAGCCCCAGGTTCACTTGCACCAGCTTTCATTTGTGGCTGAAGCATTGTTATAAACCTGTTCTTCCGCTCTCATCACCTGGCTAGGTCCTTCTTAGCCTGCATGTTTCCATCTAGACACTGCCTGCTCTGGAAATTCTCTCTTGGTCCTGTGCAATCTCAGCTAGATGCCCCTCCTATGTGCTCCTACAGCACTCAGTACATATTCCTACCAAAGCACCAATCACTCTTAATTGTAACTGACTATTAACTTGTTTGTGTCTCCAACTAAACTGTAAACTTCTCGAGGGCAGGGACTGTCTTTTTTACTCTTGTAGACTTTGCTACATAGGTAAGTTCTCAAAACATATTTTTTCTTTTAATAAGATAACTTTTACAAGGTTTTGTTTCCTCTTATGTAAAATGAAGATGGTATTTGCTTACTGTGGTACAGAGGATCAACTGAGATTGTATACATAAATCATTCTGAAAGCTGCTGGGACACAAATATTATCCCCAATTGTCAAATCCTTTCACAGGTGCCTTCCACTCACAGAATGCCAATTACAGCCGTTTTCAGAGAGTGACTTCCTGCCCATTCTTAGGATCTAGGAAATTGTGTCACTGGAAATAATATGAAAATGAATGAAGCAGAACATTATGTATGGGAATAAGGGCACATGCTATGTCCACACCAGCTGGTCTGAGTTCATTGAGGATCATAAATTCTTATGTATTTGCTCTGTAGCTTAACTATATGGATGAGCAGTAGTGGAAACAGGCTTAACAAACTTTTTGGCTCTGTCATAGTGATTATAATTGTAAGACCTCCAATTAAGTTGCTGTGGAACACCAGAGAATGGTTTTCACTTCAGATCTTCTTGAGAATGTCTGCTAAAAATGACGTGATTAACACCAGATAATAAAAATTTTAAATCCTGAAAGAATATTGATGAGAATCAAATGTCTAACATCCATCTTTTTCAGTATTGTAGTCATGCATATTAACCAATTAGATTAGAAGAGTCTTCCTTTGCTATAATCTAGCAGAAGTGTCATGGCTTTTGTTACACTGTAGGTCTCTAAAAACTCTATCCAAAGTAGTTCAGCATGTACTCCCTCTAATACTTGCTGACGGCACTGACCTCAAAGACCTTTCAGTAGCAGATGAGTCTTATCCTGTTGGATTCTTTATCACCTTCTATTGCCTTCATGCCACAAACCCATTTGAAAAGTTTTGTGATCCAATCTCATTTCAGTTACTATCATTGCACACCTATATATATAATCAAAACTCTGTATATATTAATAGGTCTATTATGCTGGGAGTTCTCAGGAACTGTTAAAAAATTGAACAAATTTATCTGAACACTTCCCTTCCTTGGTAGAGTATAGGAGGCACATTCTAATTGATGTTGTAGTTTGAATAAATGGAAATATTGCTCTTTATTATCCTGACAGCCTTCCTAAGTAAGCATCCACTGGATTATTTTACAGTTTAGTCTACTCAGAGTGAGAATGGGAGAGTTTCTAATCTTCTAGGGGATTTTTCTTTCTTCCTTGAAAGGTTATGATAACTAGAATTCATAGCTCATAAAAAGCCCAAATCAATATTGCCATTGACTTAATCCACATAAGAGGCTTAACTTCATAGGTGACTTCTGAAAAGCTGAAACAAACAAAAATTAGTCTCTGTTGAGTTCCCAAGTTTAAAATAAAGTTGAAAGCTACTGCAGAAAAACGTTTCTAGGCTAACAAAGACAGCATGGTAGGACCCTGTAAACAATTATATTTCAGCAAGTAAATGCTCATGCTTTCCCATTTTCAAGAACAGTAAGAGCTAATATTTATTATGTGTCAGACACTGTGCTAAGCATGAACTTTAAGACAAACTTATGACCTTTAGACACACTTATAATCCCAGTTCACAGGTGATGAAATTGAGACTTAGAGAGGGAAGTCCTTTCCCAATATGACATCTAGTAAGTGGCCTAGTTGAGACTTAAACATATGTCTGCTGGATACTAAAGATCATGTCCTTTTTTTTTTTTTAAACACAGGGTAAATACTTGCTTTATTTATAAAACTATTTATTTATTTACTTGGCTGCATCAGATCTTAGTTGCGGCATGTGGTATCTTTAGTTGTGGCATGCAGGCTCCTAGTTGTGGCATGTGGGATCTAGTTCCTCGACCAGGGATCGAACCCCGGCCCCTGCGATGGGAACATGGAGTCTTAGCCACTGGACCACCAGGGAAGTCCCTAAAGGTCATGTTCTTAATCAGTATACTGTGTATATAAAATTCATTCATCAGATATAGTAGTTGATGTTCAAATAGGTCTATAATAGAAGATGATGCTCTTTACCTACCATTAGAAATATCTTTATGGTTTTCCTAGATATAGGGTAACACCCTGAGCCTTCTGCTCTTTAATGTCAGGAATCCACTGTCATTGGCATCAGGCCAGTATGGCTGTGCATGACTATAGTGTATGCCATGGCCATGGGACAGTGTTCTTTTCTTTGTCAGAATAGCTATCTAGGATTAAGGTCAAATTCTTGACTTTATTCTAACATTATGCTCTAACTACTTGAATTAACTGAGCCAGAGGTAGTGTACTCACTGATAAACTATTTATTCCAGGCCTTCAGTTTAACAGCCTTTCTTCTGTTGAAATTCATACCATCTGACTTTTGTTTTCTCCTTCCTTCTGCCTCATTAAAGTGGTCTATCAATCTTCAGACTACTGACAGGTGTTTTTCAGTGTCTGAATGTTGCATCATTTCATTCTCTACTAATATCTACATGAAATCCAACATTGAGGTTAACAGTTTTTCTAACATCTAACCCTTAGAGTTCTTTGGCATTTTAGTAAATGCACTTGTCAAGATCACCAAGGCCTCCACGTGGCTAAATTCAGTGGTCAGTTCCTAGTTCTCGTCTTGACCTTTCAGCAGCATTTGACACCGTTGATCATGCCTCCTTCCTCTTCACTTGATTTTCAGGATATCTATATTCTTCTGAGTCATCCTGTGATTCTCTGTTGGATTTTCCTCATCTTCCCAACCATGAAACATTGGAGGGCCCGAAGATTTCTTCTCTTATCTTTGATACACTTATTCCCTCGGTCCTATCATCCTGTCTTATGATATTAATACCATTTATATGCTGAAAAAAAATTCACAGCTCCGGCTTGGAACTTTCCCCTCAAATTCAGATTCGTATATCCAGCTGGCTATTTTTCATCTCCACTTGGGTGGCTGATAAGTATCTCAAACTTAACATATTTATACCAAACACCTCTTGTTCTCCACCTCACATTCTCTCATCCCACCTTTTTATTCCAGCTGTTATTGCAGCTACCAGCTGTGTGCATATGTGCACTAACAACATCTCCTCTCAGCTGCACCAGATAGCTCTATTTCCTGCCTTTTCTGCTACCTCTGTGTGGAATGCCTGTGGCAGCCCACTCAGTAAATCTGAAGCATGTGTAAACAGGGAAGTGTGAGAGAGTTAATATGGCATGGGACAATTCCTGACCTATAAGAGACAGAAAGCCAGTCGTGAATGTCTCCCTCTTCTAAGATCAAGCAGATAATCTTCCAGGCATTTTACAAGCTCCTCAGAGGGCCCCCAGTAAGATTAAGCTTCAATTACCCATAGCTGTGACTGGCTCAAAAACTCACCCTTGGATTGACTTTCCATTCTGGTCTTCCATTCCTGTTTGGGAATCACTTCCCAAAGTTCACTCCCAGCAACACAGTCTCTTGTCTCAGGTTCTGCTTTTTGGGAAACCTGACTGAGACATTATTCAAAACCAAACTCCTGGTTCTCCCTCCAAAACTTACTTCTCTATCTCAGATTATGGCAGCTCTTCTTTCCAGGTCCTCTTATCAAAAACCTTGGTGAGTGGGGCTTCCCTGGTGGCGCAGTGGTTGAGAGTCTGCCTGCCGATGCACGGGACGCGGGTTCGTGCCCCGGTCCGGGAAGATCCCACATGCCGCGAGCAGCTGGGCGCGTGAGCCATGGCCGCTGAGCCTGCGCCTCCGGAGCCTGTGCTCCACAATGGGAGAGGCAACGGCAGTGAGAGGCCCGCGTACCGCAAAAAAAAAAAAAAAAACCTTGGTGAGGTCACTAACCTCATCTATTTTATCAGGAGACCTTGTCATCTCTACCTCCAAAATAGGTTCAGAATCTAACTTTTCCTACTTCCTCTGTTACTCTCCTAGTCTAAACCAGTATCATTTATCATATTGATTTTTGCAGTAGTCTTCTAACCTGTCTCTCTGCTTCTGCCCTTCTACTCCAACATTTATTCTCAATACAATTGTCAGAATGATAATTTTAAAACCTAAGGCAGATCATGCCCACCCCCCAGTCAAAAGCTGCAATGGCAGGACTTCCCTGGCGGTCCAGTGGTTAAGACTGCGCTCCCAATGCAGGGGGCACTGGTTTGATCCCTGGTCGGGGAACTAAGGTCCCACATGCCGCACGGTGCAGGAAAAAAAAAAAAAAAAAAGCTGCAATGGCTCTCCATCTAACTCAGAACATAAGAGTCTACATAATGTGGTCTCCCTTCACATTTGTGACCTCATCTACTACTAACTTGTTCAGTCGTCCTGCTAAAACCACAGTGGCCTCTATGATAGTTCTCAATGCAGGCATATTTCTGCCTTAGTGCCTTTGTAATTGCTATTCCCTCTGCCTGGAATGTTCTTACCCTTGATAACTACCAGGTTTGGTCTATCACCTGATGGAGGTCCATACTCAAATGTCGCCTCAGTGAGGCATTCCTTGACCATACTACTGAAAATTACAGTCTTCCCCCCATACACTCCTTTTCTGCTTTTTTTGTTTTTCATAGTTCTTATTACTTAGGTGACTGTATAATTTATTGTCCAAACTGGGACATTTTTGAGAGTGAAAGAGCGCACTAGGAAAAATCACACTAGGACCACAGATATAAGCCAAGACTGTTTGAGACAACGGAGATACTATGGTCACCCTACTTATCACCATCTGACATACTATTTTGCTTATTTTTATTTTATATATTTATACTTACTATGTATGTATACCATAATGTATAATTAAATACATAGTTATTTGTATTTTTATTATATTTTACTTTACTCATTTATTTTCTATCTCCTCCACTAGAATTAAGTTCTATGAGAGCAGGACTTTTTATCTGTTTTGATTTCTGCTGAATCCTGGTACTTAGAACATTGCCTGGAACATATTAGGCATCTGATAAATATTTATTGAATTAATGCAAACCCACTAGAAGACTGTCTGGTACATAATTAGCTCTCAATGAATATTAGTTATTGTTACCAGTACTTACTATTTATCATCAAACAGAAGTGATTGCTTTTAGCTCTGACTGAGAATGGTGTATCGGGTGGCATTACTCTATTTTATTTACTCTCCAGTAGTATTTTCATGGGCCACCTGTATAGAGATGCTTGCAACTGCCAAATAATTTTTATTGAAATGGCCTGCCCTCCTCCAGTTTTTTAATCAAGATGCCTCATAGTTGGGTGACTTACAATCCTTTGTGATTCCTGACATACTGATGAACTGTTCTTTTATACATCAGAGCAGATTTTAAAAATTAGCTGGTAAAACCTTGTAGGAAGTTCGTGTTTTAGAACATTGGATTAGCTTATTTAAAGTCCAGTTGTGAACATCTTAAAAAAAAGCTTGAACTTCTAATTGTAATAAAAAGTAGCACATCTCTTGTGCGCTACTTTATCCAGTTGGGGAATGTGGCTAAAAATATCTTAGAAGAGTGATTTTGAGTTCTTTCAGTAGAGTTCTAGAAATGCAAATTCAGGTAATTATAATGATCAATCATTTACTGGTATGTTAATTTCTTAATGCATTCAATTTATCAGCAGCAGGTTTTTCCTAATTCTAAAGAAGCAACGCTTAATTCTCTTTTTACTGATTAATTGTGGAGAATTATACTTCTGGCAGTTGACAAAGGGACTTACATGGCTTGCTTCAATACCATTCAAGACATAGGTAAATAATAAAAGTAAACAATTCATGAGAAGTGGAAACATAATTAACAGCAATCTTATAAATGTTTGTCTCCTCTTGCGAACACCTTGGCAAGCTATGGCATGAGCTTCCGGTTTTCTTTGGATGAGAAGTACTTGTTAGCTAATCAATGTAAAATCCCAAATGCTCCTTAAACATTAAAAAATTGACATTAGCCAATTAGATAATTCAATTAGACTAGCATTTATGGGGCATTTACTATTCAGAGAATTTCCTTTTGGTCACAGTCACAAATTAAATACAGCAGCAGCCCTTTGTAAAGCTAATGTTTGGAAGCATAACTGGTAGCTTTTTTATTTTGGCTTTTGTCTTACTGAGCCTTTGTATTTCAAGGCGCAGGATTTCCTCTATAGTATATCTGCAGCCTTATAATCGTGGGCTGCGTTGTAACAGGATTGTGCTTTATTGAGATAGAATGGATG
Organism: Leucopleurus acutus; assembly: GCF_964270905.1. Classification (NCBI taxonomy): domain Eukaryota; kingdom Metazoa; phylum Chordata; class Mammalia; order Artiodactyla; family Delphinidae; genus Leucopleurus; species Leucopleurus acutus. The sequence continues at coordinate 107,534,967 of NC_139148.1, read as the reverse complement.
CATTGAAAGTTCACTTGGTAACTTCTTTTATTTTAATACAGAATTCCATGCTGAGAAGCCTTGTCTTCTAACCTTTTGTGCAGATAGTGTCCCTTATTCCCATTTGCCCCCTTTTGGATAGCCTCTACTATATTGTCTACCAGAAAGATCACATCACTGGGTCAAGACTCATGCTTTCAATTTTGCTTCATTCACTCACTGAATGACCTTAGGTCTTCTTTTAACTGCCTTTACTAGTATATTAATAGTCACCTGGGGTCTTGTGGCACAGTTAATCAAAGTCCTAAAAATAATTTGAAATGTGCAGCCCTCCCTTCTGCCTCTAGAGAGAATCTTTGAACCAAAGAAGAAAAGTGAAATGGAAAGGGAGATTTGCTAAGATAATCAACAATATCTCTGTGTGATGATTTTGTTTTTTGGCACTGGCCTGTCTGATCCTCCTTAGTCTCCTAAAACTGAAATACTCATTTCTGAGATTCTTCTTTATAATTCCTCATTTGAAGAACAGACCTTAGAAAATGACGAGACTGACATCTATTTGAAATAAAAATAATAAAACTGGTGATATTTCTTTATGATGCCTGTGTTAAGGTACAAGAGTACAGCAATGACTTCCAATATATGCTAATCATATAATATCGGGCTTGATCTGCATATAGATATGGTTCAGAAGAAGTGATTGAACTCTAGCAATATCCAAATTGTAATAAGTCAGGTAAGAATTTAATTCTCCTCTAAATTACATTTCCATCTCTTTTTCTCTACTGTTTTACCTCTTTGTCTAATGCTATTACCAGCATTCAGTGACTTCTTATTGCTACTAATAGACTTCTACTTTACTTAGTTAATTACAGCCTTATCAAAGTAACTCTGAAACATTCAAAGGTACATTTTTGAATCATTTATAATGAGCCTGGTGGGGGGAAAATGTACAGTCCTCAAGGTGGACTTTGGTGTATTTTAAGCACATTCCTGTACATTGGGGGAGATTTCCTAACTTTTGTGGTTTCTGTTGGGAATGTAGTGGGCCCATTGGAAGAGCAAAAGACAGGTTGAAAAGTTCCCAGTTAGGAAGGCATTGCAGTAATCCAGAGGAAGAGATGATGAAGAGCTTAACGTAAGCATTGAATTTCTGAGTAAAGAAAAGGAGACATACATGAGAGAGAAATTAGAGTTTGCAGGGCTTGGTGGCTGATTGGATGTGGGTGATGAAGGAGAGAGAGGAATGAAGGTTTCCATCTTTGGTAAGTGAGTGAAGAGGGGTGCTAACAATTAAGGTAGGGAAGCAAGAAAGACAGAGTTTTGGAGAAAAAGTGTTCTCATTTGAACATGACTTTGCAGGTTTTCCAGGTAGAAATATCTCGTATGAAGTTAGATATAAACTTGAAGTAGTGGTGCTGGAAAATGGATTTGGGAGTTGTTGATGTATAATTGATACATGAGATTGGATATGATCACACAGAAAGAGCATATACAGTGAGAAGAACACAGAAAAATGCAGATAATGGACAAAATCATAGTGTACACAAACATTTAAAGGACCGGTAGGAAGAGGAGCCCAGGAAAAATGCTGAGTAGTTAGAGAACTAGATGGAGAATGAAGACAAAGTGGTATTACAGAAGTCAAAAAAGAACAGAATCCAGAAAGAGGGGATAACAGTATCATATACGAAAAATGGTCTCTGAAATCTTTACCAGATTTGGCAATTAGGAGTTCATTGCTGACTTCACCAAGAGAGTTTTTAATGGAATAGCAAAGGCAGAAGACAGATTCCAGTGGATTGAAGAATGAGAGGAAAGGAAAGAAGTGGGGACATTAAGTATAAGCTTTTAATATGCTTGGCTGAGAAGGGATGGGATGGTCAAGGATAGGGACAGTAGCTTAAGGAGGGCACAGGTTCCAGGAAGGAATTTTTCTCATCTTGTTTATTTATTTTATGGGAAAAAAAGAAAAACTTGAGCATGTAGGCTGGCCTAGTCCTGTAACTCCCACAGTGGCAATGAATAAATATTTGAAGTGTGAATGAATGGATGCTTATACAATGAAAGAAAAGGACTAATGAAGAAAGAAAATTTTAAGTGATAGGAAAGACAGGTAATAACTGATAGAGCAAGGTCCTGGAGAAAGCCAAAAGGGATGGGATCTGGAATACAGATGAAAGAGTTAGTCTCTGAAACATGAGAGAAGGAGGGATAATTGAAGGCATTCATGATGTCTCTTAATATCTGTTTTCTGTGTTAAGTAGGAGACAATGTCATTTACCAATACTCAGTGAGAGACGGTTGTGAATGGGGTAAGACATTAGCAGAGTGAATAATTAAGACATTGAACATACTAGGAATAAATATGCTAAGTGGTATTAGGATTGCGGGGAAGGTTAACATATAAATTAGGATCTTGGTTTTAAGTGATAACGTCAACTCAAACTAACCAAAGCAGAAAATGGGAACTTATTTGTTTAGAGAATTTTAGAAAAAAAAATTTGAATATCAAACTTTGGAAAAGGTAGGGTTGTGACTGACACCAAAAACAACTAGAGCTAATGAACCAAATATTACCAGCATAGTCTTTAAATCTTTCTAGTCGTCTTTATATTTAAGCTTCATTTTCTTTTATGCACATAGAATTTCTCCACAGAGTCAGAAACATGGCTGGTAAGGGCTCATGAGCTTCTCCTCTTATAGTTCTAGCCACCCTGAGAGAAAAGGATTCTATTCTATGGACTCTAAGTCCTAAAACAGTAAGCAAGGACTCTGATTATTCTTGCATGGTTCAGTTGCCTACTTCCGGATCCATCAGTTATGACCAAGGGTGGGTGGGACCTATGAAATGTACCTTGATTGATAAAGCTTGGGTCAGGTGCTCACACATGAACTGATCAACTGTGGCAATTCATTACATCAATTCAGTAAGTATTTATTGGGTGCTTAGAGTGTGCCAGGTCTCATTGTAGGTGTTGGTTACACAGTGATGAAAAGCATAGACATGGTCGCTATGGTCCCTACTTCTGGGAGCTTACACTCTAATAAAGGGAGGCTGATAATAAACAACAAGATGTTTCTGGCTATTGATAGACTGAATAACGTAAAGCAGAATGGGGCTGATAGACTGGGAGAATAGGAAGATGTCCTCAGCCTTGTGGTTTTTGGACCACCAAATTGAAGAGTAGGTTTTACAGCCATGATAAAACCCATTAGGTAGAAGGGTAGGAAATCATTGTCAGAGGGGGATTTCCTAGTTAAAGGTGTTGTAATGCCCTTTCTCGTTCAGATGAATATTTATTTTCATATTTTTACCTATGTCTAACCTATATGCTTGAATACTTTGTTAATGTACCTAGTTTCCAGGAACTTTCTGATGTGGGTTCAAAATACCCTCTCTTTTTCTCCCTCTGATTTTAAATTGTGATCTTTTCCATTATTAAACACTGGCTTTTTTCCCAGGGATGGTACTGAAGAAGAAAATCAATGACATATCTAGCCAGCCGCCTTGGACTGAATGGGCATTCAAATAGACTCCAAGGGCCAAGTACAGATGGTGATTTATTGTGCATACAACTTCTACAGAATGCCTTCATTTGAGCATTGTTGTATATACAATTACTTACCAGAATGCTGCAGTTTTACAATTTAGCCAGGAATCTGTGGAGAGATTATGTTCACTAAGAAATCCACAAATGTAGTTTTCGCCCTTTTCAGTAATTCTTCAAACTCTCAGTAGTCTTCTACATGAAGAAAAGAGATTTCAAAATAGTTCTTTCATTATACCATATTTCTCACTATCGTCATCCTTATGCAATTCTTATTTCAGAACCAATTCAAATTTATTAAACCATGTCCTTCTCCTGACATGTAGGTAGATGGAGTTGCTAGACGCAAATCGCTTACTGTGGCTATTGTGAAACCTAAAAGTTGTGGTAGTCATCCACACATATCACAGGCCTGCTCATGGTAAAGGTCGTTTGGCAGTGTTTATATGATACTGCAATAGTCACTTGAAAGTTGAACAGTTTAAATAAACCAGATACTTGACATCTCATAGGCAGAAAAAACATGAGGGCACTCCTAAATTCCTTTTTCTTATTGAAAACAGTTTGAATTACCCAAGTTTGTCCTTATAATTTGAAGTTGAAATTGTAAGGATATTACTACCTTTAAGAAGATATTTTCCAAATCTTGCTTTTTCTCTCTGGTCAAATATTACTTCATTGCTATGCTATTTTGGGGATGGCACCCATGTCCAAGCATTTATGAGTTTATATTATATTTGTGTTTTATAATATTATGGAGGATGGGTTATTTACAACTGAAATTAAATTACATTTTTCTTTGCACCAACATGTATGGCGTTCTATCACAATGTATTTTCTTTAGTATTTTGGCTAAATTTCAGTGAAAAAAAATGTTAATCATTTTAATAGAAACACTTCAGACCACTCCTTAATGCAAACAATACACAATCAAGATTAATAGAAGCTATAAATAAAAAGAAGCTGTGATAGTATTGATAAAAATCAGCTCAGCAAATGAAAATGAGGAAGTTCAATAACAAATAATATACTGCAATGACATAGCCCATCGAGTTGCTATATGAGGCAGCATGAATAATAGCCCTTGATTTATTTATGTACCTTACAGTATGATCAGCATCTTGGATGGTAAGCTACTAGAAGGGATAATCAAACTTAGTATACATACAGTGTTGAGCCTAGTACCACCCCTAAATTAAATGTGAATGTGCATTCGATGCCGCATGATAGTGCTTCTTCTAGTGTGATTGTGCCCATCATCACTGACTAAGTTTCCAGTTCTCATTAGGGTTTTCTCTTCTTATCTATATTTTCTCTGTGCTTTCTCAGGAATGTCTCCATTTGAATCTTAGTGTGAATTTCCTAATGGAAAAGTTCATGGGCTATGTCTGTTAATACAGGGAGAAGCCCTGACATGAGCATCGTTTATTTGTTGAGCACTGCAATAGGCACTCTTGGAACGATAAAAATAAAATCTACAGTTGCTACTCTCCACGTATAGCGTCTATTCTCCATATATAGGAAGAATAAGCACATACCTGTGGAGGAGTTTACAGGCAGTTAAATATAATTTACCAAAAAAAAAAAAAGTTCCATTTTATTTTTAACTGGATCCATCCATTTATGATAACAGTTTTTATACATATAGGTTATCATAGTCATTATTGATTCCATATTACTATATCATTTGTTAAATGAATGACTGAATAAATGGGTGAATGTTTTCAGTGGTTCTTGCCAGTATTTGTGGGTGAGGTGTGGTGGATAAGTGCTAAATAATTATAGGTCATTATAAGAATTGTGACTAACCACTAAAGATCTATTTATTAAGAACACCCCTCCCCCATGATTAACCATATTTTGCTTTTGCACCAAAGACAGTGTTGTCATTATTTGTACTCTCCATCGGTATCTATTATGCATTTGCTTAGGATTACATTTCAACATACTGAAATGTATATGCTGACTATTGTGGTACACGAAAGAAATATAGATCCTACCTTCATTGAGTTAATGATCTACTAGGGGATACACACAGCAAACAGTGCTATGAAGGTAACCAACAGAGTGTACTGTTAGAAGATGTGAGGATGAAGCTAGGGGCCTACTTAGTGTGTTCAGGGATGGCCTGTCTAAAGAAGTAATCTTTAAACTGAGATAAGAGAATAAGAAAGAGCCAAGCACGTGAAGAACCAGGGACAGAGCACTCTGAGCAGGGGGAACAGCATATGCAGAGTCTCAAAGGCATGAAAAAGTTTGGTATGTTTCAGAAACTTTAAGGAGACCTCTGTGGCTGTAGTGCAAAGAAAGAGGGAAAAGGTGCTACTTGAACCTGGGGAGATAGGAAAAGACCAGACTTAGGGCTCTGTAGGTCATGCTAAAGATTTTAGTCTTTCTCTTAAGGGTAATAGGAGATATTGATGGGTTTTAATCTGTGATAGGAGGGGATTTACACGTTTAAAAGATTACTTTGGCTGCTGTTTGGATAATGACTGGAGAACACAAAAGATGGATAGGAGAAATCAATTATAAAGTTATTGCAGAAGTTCACGTAAGAGGTAAAGCTAGAGAGAAGTGGACTAAATTGATATATATTCTGGAGATACAACCTATAGGACTTTCTGTTCCAGGTTATATTTAAGTGGAGAGGAAGAGAGAAGAATCAAGAGCGAGTCAGGTTTCTGGCTGGAGCAACTGATATGAAGAAGAATAAGAAATGAATGGGTTTTAGGCTGTGAATGAAGAATTTTGTTTTAAACATCTTCACGTAGAGACACTCGTTAGATATCTAAGAATATAAATAGGTATTTTTATTTACTAGACAATGATGTAGGAAGTTCCGAAGTTTCTTCCATGAAAATAATCGACAAGAGTGGTTTGACTGTCATGCTTTAATTAATTCAGCAAACATTTGTTGAGTCTCTGCTATGTGGCAGGTATTGTACTAAGCACTAGGAATAGTAAGTCATAGTCACTGCCGATAGGGAGTTTATTATAATCTAATGAGGAGACTGGAGAAAAAAAACATGAATAATTTAAAATCCAGTGTGATAATAACAGTAGGAGGAACATCTAACTCAAATAGGGGGTTGGAAGGGTAAGGGAAAGATTCCTGGAAAAATGATATCTGAGTTTGGTTCAAAAGTAAAATCTAGCCAGGCACAGAGAAGCAGAAGTCATTCCAGGCTATCTTTATTGGAAAGAATTGTGTCAATAATGGACTTATGATAAATCTGAAAAGGAGCATTTTAGTATTTTTCTGACCACAGAATATTTTATGTCTATACAATATGATTATTGAATATGTCCCCAATATCAGAATCGTAGAAGTGAAAGAGCTGTTAGAAATCATCCGGCATAGCCACCTAGTTTTACAGGTGCGGAATTAGACTGAGAAAAGAGGCCTTTCTAAAGAATCAATTCCACCGTTACTTTTTCGTGTACAAATATTGTAAGTATGCTGTGAATGCAAAGTCTAAGTGGTGCCCCAAAGCATTAATTTTTTTATTTCTCTTTTTGCTTAATTTTATTTATTTATTTATTAACATCTTTATTGGAGTTTAATTGTTTTACAATGTTGTGTTAGTTTCTGCTGTATAACAAAGTGATTCAGCTGTATGTATACATATCTCCTCTCTCTTGCGTCTCCCTCCCACCCTCCCTATTCCACCCCTCCAGGTGGACACAAAGCACTGAGCTGATCTCCCTGTGCTATGTGGCTGCTTCCCACTAGCTCTCTATTTTACATTTGGTAGTGTATATATGTCCACGCCACACTCTCACTTTGTCTCAGCTTATCCTTCCCCCTCCCCGTGTCCTCAAGTCAATTCTCTACATCTGCATCTTTATTCCTGTCCTGCCCCTAGGTTCTTCAGGACCATTTTTGTTTGTTTTTTAGATTCCATATATATGTGCTACCATACGGTATTTGTTTTTCTCTTTCTGACTTACTTCACTCTGTATGACAGACTCTAGCTCCACCCACCTCACTACAAATAATGCAATTTTGTTTCTTTTTATGGCTGAGTAATATTCCATTGTATATATGTGCCACATCTTCTTTATCCATTCATCTGTCGATGGACACTTAGGTTGCTTCCATGTCCTGGCTATTGTAAATAGAGCTGCAATGAACTTTGTGGTGCATGGCTATTTTTGAATTATGGTTTTCTCAGGGTATATGCCCAGTAGTGGGATTGCTGGGTCATATGGTAGTTCTATTTGTAGTTTTTAAAGGAACCTCCATACTGTTTTCCATAGTGGCTGTATCAATTTACATTCCCACCAGCAGTGCAGGAGGGTTCCCTTTTCTCCACACCCACTCCAGCATTTATTGTTTCTAGATTTTTTAATGATGGCCATTCTGACCAATGTGAGATGATATCTAATTGTAGTTTTGATTTGCATTTCTCTAATGATTAATGATGTTGAGCATTCTTTCATGTGTCTGTTGGCGATCTGTATATCTTCTTTGGAGAAATGTGCATTTAGGTCTTCTGCCCATTTTTGGATTGGGTTGTTTGTTTTTTTGTTATTGAGCTGCATGAGCTGCTTGTAAATTTTGGAGATTAATCCTTTGCCAGCTGCTTCATTTGCAAATATTTTCTCCCATTCTGAGGGTTGTCTTTTGGTCTTGTTTATGGTTTCCTTTGCTGTGCAAAAGCTTTGCAGTTTCATTAGGTCCCATTTGTTTATTTTTGTTTTTATTTCCAATTCTCTAGGAGGTGGGTCAAAAAGGATCTTGCTGTGATTTATGTCATAGAGTGTTCTGCCTAGGTTTTCCTCTAAGAGTTTGATAGTGTCTGGCCTTACATTTAGATCTTTAATCCATTTTGAGCTTATTTTTGTGTATGGTGTTAGGGAGTGTTCTAATCTCATACTTCTACATGTACCTGTCCAGTTTTCCCAGCACCACTTATTGAAGAGGCTGTCTTTTCTCCACTGTATATTCTTGCCTCCTTTATCAAAGATAAGGTGACCATATGGGTGTGGGTTTATCTCTGGACTTTCTATCCTGTTCCATTGATCTATATTTCTGTTTTTGTGCCAGTACCATACTGTCTTGATTACTGGAGCTTTGTAGTATAGTCTGAAGTAAGGGAGCCTGATTCCTCCAGCTCCATTTTTCTTTCTCAAGATTGCTTTGGCTATTCGGGGTCTTTTGTGTTTCCATACAAATTGTGAAATTTTTTGTTCTAGTTCTGTGAAAAATGCCAGTGGTAGTTTGATAGGGATTGCATTGAATCTGCAGATTGCTTTGGGTAGTAGAGTCGTTTTCACAATGTTGATTCTTCCAATCCAAGAACATGGTATATCTCTCCATCTGTTTGTATCATCTTTAATTTCTTTCATCAGTGTCTTATAATTTTCTGCATACAGAAAATTGTCTCCTTAGGTAGGTTTATTCCTAGATATTTTATTCTTTTTGTTGCAATAGTAAATGGGAGTGTTTTCTTAATTTCATTTTCAGATTTTTCATCATTAGTGTGTAGGAATGCCAGAGATGTCTGTGCATTAATTTTGTATCCTGCTACTTTACCAAATGCATTGATTAGCTCTAGTAGTTTTCGGGTAGCATCTTTGAGATTCCCTATGTATAGTATCATGTCATCTGCAAGAGTGACAGCTTTACTTCTTCTTTTCTGATTTGGATTCCTTTTATTTCTTTTTCTTCTCTGATTGCTGTGGCTAAAACTTCCAAAACTATGTTGAATAAGAGTGGTGAGAGTGGGCAACCTTGTCTTGTTCCTCATCTTAGTGGAAATGCTTTCAGTTTTTCACCACTGAGGACGATGTTGGCTGTGGATTTGTCATATATGGCCTTTATTATGTTGAGGAAAGTTCCCTGTATGCCTACTTTCTGCAGGGTTTTTTTAATCATAAATGGGTGTTGAATTTTGTCAAAAGCTTTCTCTGCATCTATTGAGATGATCATATGGTTTTTCTCCTTCAATTTGTTAATATGGTGTATCACGTTGATTGATTTGCGTATATTGAAGAATCCTTGCATTCCTGGGATAAACCCCAGTTGATCATGGTGTATGATCCTTTTAATGTGCTGTTGGATTCTGTTTGCTAGTATTTTGTTGAGGATGTTTGCATCTATGTTCATCAGTGATATTGGTCTGTAGTTTTCTTTCTTTGTGACATCTTTGTCTGGTTTTGGTATTAGGGTGATGGTGGCCTCGTAGAATGAGTTTGGGAGTGTTCCTCCCTCTGCTATATTTTAGAAGAGTTTGAAAAGGATAGGTGTTAGCTCTTCTCTAAATATTTGATGGATTTCGCCTGTGAAGCCATCTGGTCCTGGGCTTTTGTTTGTTGGAAGATTTTTAATCACAGTTTCAATTTCAGTGCTTGTGCTTGGTCTGCTTATACTTTCTATTTCTTCCTGGTACAGTCTCCGAAGGCTGTACTTTTCTAAGAATTTGTCCATTTCTTCCAGGTTGTCCATTATATTGGCATAGAGTTACTCATACTAATCCATCATGATGCTTTGTATTTCTGCAATATCAGTTGTTACTTCTCCTTTTTCATTTCTAATTCTGTTGATTTGAATCTTCTCCCTTTTTTTCTTGATGAGTCTTGCTAATGGTTTATCAATTTTGTTTATCTTCTCAAAGAACCACCTTTTAGTTTTATTGATCTTTGCTATTGTTTCCTTCATTTCTTTTTCATTTATATTTGATCTGATCTTTATGATTTCTTTCCTTCTGTGAACTTTGGGGGTGTTTTTGTTCTTCTTTCTCTGATTGCTTTAGGTGTAAGGTTAGGTTTTATTTGAGATGTTCTGTGTTTCTTGAGGTAGGATTGTATTGCTATAAACTTCCGTCTTAGAACTGCTTTTGCTGCATCCCATAGGTTTTGGGTCCTCGTGTTTTCCTTGTCATTTGTTTCTAGGTATTTTTTGATTACCTCTTTGATTTCTTCAGTGATCTCTTCTTTATTTAGTAGCGTAATGTTTAGTCTCCATGTATTTCTATTTTTTAGAGTTTTTTTCCTGTAATTGATATCTAGTCTCATAGCATTCCAGTCGGAAAAGATAATTGATGCAATTTCAATTTTCTTAAATTTACCAAGGCTTGATTTGTAACCAAAGATGTGATCTATCCTGGAGAATGTTCCCTGAGCACGTGAGAAGAAATTGGACCCTGTTGTTTTTGATGGAATGTCCTATAAATCTCAATTAAGTCCCTCTTGTTTAATGTGTCATTTAAAGTTTGTGTTTCCTTATTTATTTTCATTTTGGGTGTTCTGTCCATTGGTGAAATTTGGGTGTTAAAGTCCCCTACTATGATTGTGTTACTATTTCCCCTTTTATGGCTGTTAGCATTTGCCTTATTTATTGAGGTGCTCCTATGTTGGTTGCATCAATATTCACAGTTGTTATATCTTCTTCTTCGATTGGTCCCTTGATTATTATGTAATTTCCTTCTTTGTCTCTTGTAATCGCCTTTATTTTAAAGTCTCTTTTGTCTGATATGAGAATTGTTCCTCCAGCTTTCTTTTGATTTCCACTTGCATGGAATATCATTTTCCATCCCCTCACTTTCAGTCTTTATGTGTCCCTAGGTCTGAAGTCGGTCTCTTGTAGACAGCACATATATGGGTCTTGTTTTTGTATCCAGTCAGTCTATGTCTTTTGATTGGAGCATTTAATCTATTTACATTGAAGGTAATTATTGATGTATATGTTCCTATTACCACTTTCTTAATTGTTTTGGGTTTGTTATTTTAGGTCTTTTCCTTCTCTTGTGTTTGATGCACAGAGAAGTTCCTTTTGCATTTGTTGTAAAGCTGGTTTGGTGGTGCTGAACTCTCTTAGCTTTTGCTTGTCTGTAAAGGTTTTAATTTCTCTGTCAAATCTGAATGAGATCCTTGTTGGATAGAGTAATCTTGGTTGTAGGTTTTTCCCTTTCATCATTTTAAATATATCCTGCCAGTCCCTTTTGGCTTGCAGAGTTTCTGCTGAAAGATCAGCCGTTAACCTTATGGGGATTCCCTTGTATGTTATTTGTTGCTTTTCCATTGCTGCTTTTAATATTTTTTCTTTTTAATTAATTTTTGATAGTTTAATTAATATGTGTCTTGGTGTGTTTCCCCTTGGTTTTATCCTGAATGGGACTCTCTGTGCTTCCTGGACTTGATTTTGAATATTTCCTTTCCCATAATAGGGAAGTTTTCAACTATAATCTCTTCAAGTATTTCCTCAGTCCGTGTCTGTTTCTGTTCTTCTTCTGGGAACCCTGTAATTCGAATGTTGGTATGTTTAATGTTGTCCCAGAGGTCTCTGAGACTGTCCTCAATTCTTCTCATTCTTTTTTCTTTATTCTGCTCTGCAGTAGTTATTTCCACTATTTTATCTTCCAGGTCACTTATCCGTTCTTCTGCCTCAGTTATTCTGCTCTTGATTCCTTCCAGAGAATTTTTACTTTCATTTATTGTGTTGTTCATCATTGTCTGTTCGCTCTGTAGTTCTTCTAGGTCCTTGGTAAACGTTTCTTGTATTTTCTCCATTCTATTTCCAAGATTTTGGAGCATCTTTACTGTCATTACTCTGAATTCTTTTTCAGGTAGACTGCCTATTTCCTCTTCATTGTTTGGTCTGGTGGGTTTTTACCTTGCTCCTTCATCTGCTGTGTATTTCTGTGTCTTCCCATTTTGCTTAACTTACTGTGTTTGGGGTCTCCTTTTTGCAGGCTGCAGGTTCATAGTTCCCGTTGTTTTTGGTGTCTGCCCCCAGTGGGTAAGGTTGTTTCAGTGGGTTGTGTGTGCTTCCTGGTGGAGGGGACTGGTGCCTGTTATCTGGTGGGTGGGGCAGGATGTTGTCTTTCTGGTAGGCAGGGCTGTGTCTGCTCTGTGTTTTGGGGTGTCTGTGAACTTAGTATGATTTTAGGCAGCGTCTTTTCTAATGGGTGGCGTTGTGTTCTTGTCTTGCTCGTTGTTTGACATAAGGTGTCCAGCACCATAGCTTGCTGGCCGTTGGGTGGAGCTGGGTCTTAGTGTTGAGACAGAGATCTCTGGGAGAGCTCTCGCCAATTAATATTATCTGGAGCCGGGAGGTCTCTGGTGGACCAGTGTCCTGAGCTCGGCTCTCCCACCTCAGAGACTCAGGCCAGACAGCAGGCCGGAGCACCAAGACCCTGTCAGCCACACGGCTCAGAAGAAAAGGGAGAAAAAACAAAGGCTGACTAAATAAATAAATAAAGTTATTAAAATAAAAAGGTAAAAAATAAAAGGAGAAGAGAGCAACCAAACCAATAAACAAATGCACCAATGATAACAGGCGCTAAAATCTCTACTAAGATAAAAATGAAAGTCAGAGGCATGTCAGTCGCAGACAGCGAATCCCAAGTCTACAGTTGCTCCCAAAGTCCACCGCCTCAATTTTGGGATGATTTGTTATCTATTCAGGTATTCCACAGATGGAGGGTATATCAAGTTGATTGTGGGGATTTAATCCGCTGCTCCAGAGGCTGCTGGGAGAGATTTCCCTTTGTCTTTGTTCGCACAGCTCCTGGGGTTCAGCTTTGGTTTGGGCCCCGCCTCTGCGTGTAGGTCGCCGGAGGGCGTCTGTTCTTCGCTCGGACAGGACGGGGTTAAAGGAGACGCTGATTCAGGGGCTCTGGCTCACTCAGGCCAGGGGGAGGGAGGGGCACGGAGTGCGGGGCGGGCCTGCGGCGGCAGAGGCTGGCGTGACGTTGCACCAGCCTGAGGCGCGCCGTGCGTTCTCCCGGGGGAGTTGTCCCAGGATCCCGGGGCCCTGGCAGTGGCGGGCTGCACAGGCTGCTGGGAGGGCAGGTGTGGAGAGTGACCTGTGCTCGCACACAGGCTTCTTGGTGGCGGCAGCAGCAGCCTTAGCGTCTCATGCCCGTCTCTGGGGTCCGCGCTTTTAGCCGCGGCTCACGCCCATCTCTGGAGCTCCTTTAAGAAGCACTCTTCATCCCCTCTCCTCGCGCACCAGGAAACAAAGAAGTTAGAAAAAGTCTCTTGCCTCTCCGGCAACTCCAGACTTTTCCCCGGACTCCCTCCCGGTCCTACCGAAGCCTGAGCCTCAGCTCCCAGCCCCGCCCGCCCCAGCGGGTGAGCAGACAAGCCTCTCGGGCTGGTGCGTGCTGGTCGGCCCTGATCCTCTGTGCCGGAATCTCTCCGCTTTGCCCTCCGCACCCCTGTGGCTGTGCTTTCCTCCGCGGCTCCGAAGCTTTCCTCCTCCGCCACCCACATTCTCCGCCTGCGAAGGGGCTTCCTAGTGTGTGGAAAACTTTCCTCCTTCACAGGTCCCTCCCAGAGGGGCAGGTCCCGTCCCTATTCTTTTGTCTCTGTTGTTTCTTTTTTCTTTTGCTCTACCCAGGTACGTGGGGAGTTTCTTGCCTTTTGGGAAGTCTTTAGGTCTTCTGCTAGCGTTCAGTAGGTGTTCTGTAGGAGTTGTTCCACATGTAGATGTATTTTTGATGTATTTGTGGGGAGGAAGGTGATCTCCACGTGTTACTCCTCCGCTGTCTTGAAGGTCCCTCTCCCAAAGCATTAATTTAAACCACTGAATTGTTTACTTATTACAAAAGAGTATTTTATTCTCAGGCAGATTACGTTTATACCCCGATTCTGCTCTGTTATTTTTTTCCCCCTTAATTCACAGGGAATAATGTGAAGCAATCCTTCAGTGAGTGGTATCTGCAATTAAACGGACTGTTTAACTTTATAGGGCAACATTAACATATAGTCTTTCAAAAGAATGTTCTTAATTGTTAAGAATGTTAAACATTCTTTTTACCTCCTAAGCCATTTATGTTTCCATTTCTTCCACAGGACATACCAGTGTTTTGGGGGAAAGATGAAAGAACTGTCTATTCATAGTTAAGTTACATTTGGTTGTCTCTTAGCCCTTTGTTTCTACTGCTCCTGTCCTTTGCCAGACTAACTCTCTGTTCAGCTGTACCATTGATTTCCTACTTGTTCTGCCACCATTGTTTCTAGTTTGGTACATACTAGGAAAAGCAGTTCCTCACAAACCATATAGTCAAAATAATACAAAAGCAGAGAATAACACAGTTTTCATCTTCTTCCTCTCCCTGTAATGCCAAAGACAGTATAAATGAGCTGAAAACTAGCAAAGAGGGCAAAATATGTCACAGTAGCAGCAGTGTCTTCAGAATCAAAGGAAAGGATTGTATACTGGTCCTCACTAATTTAGACCAGTTGAGAAGAAGCTCCTCAGAACGTTCGAATGTATTAGTAAGAATTGCAATCTTATTACTCTAAAATATAGAGAATCAGCACTCTTATGTAATGCAAGTCCATGCAGTCTGTTTGGGGGAAGATTGTGCTAGTATCTGACAAAAACAAAATGGAATCATCTTAAATCTCTGTCAGTAGGGACTGGTTAAAAAAAAAACAACAAACAATTCTTCCATATAATGGGATACTATGCAGCCCTTAAAAAGGATGTGGATGGATATATCTCCAAGATATTATATTGTTAAACAAAATTAACAAAGTATAGAATAGTCTATGTGAAAAGTTCCCAAAATTTAAAAAAAAATACATATACTCATACAAAAAATACGCATGCACTATACTTTTATCCACATATACAAAGGAGCACGCACACAATTACAAACACACATAGGTGTGTATATGCATAAAAGATACACAAATATTCTTAACTGTTACCTATGGAGAGTAGCACTTAGGAACAGCGATAGAGGAAGTATCACTTTTCATTCTATACTTTTTTTTATTCTTTTGGAAATGTTTACCATGTGCAAGTATTTTTTTATAATGAAAAAGTATGAAATAACGTGAAAATATTTGTATGGAAAATATATCATGCAAAATAATATACATAGTGTTATATAGCTATATAAAAATTATGGAATAAAATATATCAAAATGATTTTTAAATGCAGAGGAACTTAAACTGGGTAAATAAAGTGTCGCCAAATAGAGATTCTTTGGTGTCTGCTTTAATGGACCAGAGAAGAATGATTACCAATTGTTGGAAATGTAAATGCATGCCTTTAAAACACTTTTTAAAAGGCTTATTTTAAATAGCTGAAGCTTTTTCTCTTCAAATTTTAATTTTGCAATTAATTTGTCTTACGTGTATTTTTTCACTAATAGTAAATTTCTGACAAAGCCTGTTGGAATTTTAACAAATTCTGGATTTTTAGACCATGAAAGAGGATTTTACCCATTTTTTAAAATTAAATGGATAATATCTAATCCCTCTTTTAAAGTACTCTTTGAAACACTGAATTGAATATTGTCTGTAAGTTGAGAAGTCACTCAAGATTGCTCTAATCACCCTTGATGTGTCTTTAGATTTATTTTTCCTCTTTGAAATCATAGATATGTTCTGTTTGGTGAGCCGATGCTCACAACTTTGGGTTGTTGAAAGAGGGCTTTCCCAGTTGGTAGACTGTGGTTGCCTTTTTTTCTGTGGCTGCTGGCCTTTGGCCTTTTAGCTGCTCATTAACACCTTCCTGAGAGTGCTGGAAACTGGTTAATACTGCTGCCCCCAGGATAAAAATCTAGGAGGAGGGTTCTATGAAAACCACAGGTTAATTTTCTCTACTGCTACCACATGGATAATCAAGAGTCAGAATCTGTAGAGTTGGAGGATTTGGTTTTACTATTATTCCTGGGATTATTTTTAAACAGAATTTATGATTGATTTGAACATGAACTCACCAAGTGTACTGACTTTATTATGAAACACATTCAGAGGCACCTCTTGGGATTTTTTTTACTCTGGCACTGATTCTGATCTTGAACGGAAGTATGCAGAGATGCCTGAAATTTAATTAAAATAAATTTTTTAAATTTATTTTTCTGTTTGCATCATAGGCAAGTTTAGAAAAAACCCCACATGAATTGTGATTTATTTCATTTTAATCTCTAGGGACTTTAATTT
This sequence comes from Leucopleurus acutus, assembly GCF_964270905.1. NCBI lineage: Eukaryota > Metazoa > Chordata > Mammalia > Artiodactyla > Delphinidae > Leucopleurus > Leucopleurus acutus. The sequence continues at coordinate 107,518,527 of NC_139148.1, read as the reverse complement.
CCATATTAATAAGAATATCTCCACTGATTCTTATACTCAAGAGTAAACATAGTAACTGTGACTCATGCTGAAGGTCATATTTGGAATCTCATATTTCCCCTGAGCTTTGGTTACAAACATTCTTTCTGGGATTCTTTCTTGCATTTGCAAATCCTACTCATCCCTCAAGGCCTAACTCAAGTCTCCTGCCTTTGATAAAGTCTTCCTTCTCCACTTCCTCATGTATTGCGCACTGCCTTCTGTGAACTCCTATGGTTTTTATTGTCTGACATTCACAGTCTTGCAGTTGACTGTTTACTACTAGCTTAAGCATTGGTAATAAAGCTTGTCTCTGCAAAGAAATGGTAGCTTCCTTAAGGGTAGGAACTATAAATAGTTTTAATGGTATTGACATAGAGGTCTGTTGAATTCCTTATAGCACCTAACATAGAGGACCTAGTGGGTGCTCAGTAATATTGGATTTATTTTTAGTCCATTTTCAGGCTGTTACGCAAGTTACATTAAAAATTCTTTGTATCTCACTATTGCCACTGCCTCAATTAGTTCCATCGCTTACTATATCATTTTTTTTTTTTTTTTTTTTTTTTTACAAAGCAGGACAAAATATTGCCACTGATACTGAACTCTAGTTTGGCTTATCTGCTGGCAGCAGGCTTTCCTGTAGGGCACTGTGAGCATTTACAAAGCTAGTATAGCTAATCTGTTATAGAGCTATCTTACTCTTGGTCTGATTTATTTTCATGGGACTGCAGTATTCTCTAGGTGACTGTGGAAGCTCAGAATTCGACTTTTGCAAGCATCGGTGACCAGGTAGTAACTTTGTAGAACCAGAAATTATGGCATGTTCACAAGTGACCATCTACACTTTTAAAGACCAAACACTTCCTGTGGTGACAAAGGGCCTTTTGGCCTCTTTATCTGCCCCGCCAGTCCCAGTAGGCCTCATGCCACCTGAGCTCTAATACTTATGTCATATTTTAATATAGCACATAACAATTTATCTTCTTTCTCCAACGTTGGCCATAGAAAATGTTTGCCTCCCTCCTCTGCTCAGATCTTTGAGAAATTTCCCTCTACCTGCCAGAAAAACAACTTGAGATACTATAAAATTTGAGAGACCTGCGTGGAATCTTATGCAAGCCAGCCCTGCCAAGGAAATAACTCCAGAGGAATCAGGGACAATAGTTCAGGGTCGCAAGAGGAATCCTATCCTGCACTTGGGCGTTTTCTGCTGTTTCAGCCTCATGGTTCCTCTCCGTGAAAAGAACAGGTGTGCCTGACAGCAGGTGTGTTTGTTCTACTTTTCCTATGGCAGCTGTCACTCCCCAGGTAACTCCCTTTTCCAGGTGGTGAATTCTTACAACCCATCATCTTCTTTCCTGGCTACCATTACTTTAAAAAAGGTTTGGCTGTCCACCGCCATCGTTGGACTTTATATTCTGTTGAAATGTCATTGTTGTCATTGTTGGTTTGTTTGGTTTTTTTTTGCCTTTGTGTTGATTTTTTAAAAGGGAAAATATGTCTTCAGATGGATTCTATTTACAATTCAGACAAACTTAACGTTTTCCTTTTAAAAGCCTCCAGGAAAGTCCGCAGCCCTCTTTGATTTGGATTGAGTTTTGAAGGCTTCTTCTGTGACAGCTTTGGGTTTCTCCATTTTTGCCTTTTCCAGTAGATCTTGGGATCTGTCCTCAGTCAAGACACCTGCTGCTGGGACCGCCAGTCACAACATGCTTGGTTTTTATCCTCCCTTGTTTCTATTCATAGCGTGTACTTCTCATAACTCTAAAGGACTATTTGATGCCCCCATGTTGTTTAATATCTACATGATTAAAGCAGCTGAGAGAATTAGCACATGTCCTAAGCCTAAGGAAAAATCCAGTCCCAAGGAAATTATATTACAGACCCAGATCATTTTTAATAAGTACTGCTGCTCAATCTTACCTATGCCTCTGTTGGGCTCCTTTGGGCATTTTGTAGATATTTGAGAGTTAGCTTTAAAGGGATACTTTCAGGCATGCACTCGGCTCTCAGTATAACAACACTTACTGAGCCCGAACAGTGTGCAGGACCCTTATAGTGGTCCCCTGGTAAGATACAAAAGAAGCAAGCATACCATTCCAACACTCAAGGAATCAAGGGACCTGGAACTTAAGATGAACTGAGGGAGACAGAGTGCATACAAATAAAAGGTTTATGTGTATTTTGAAGGCACTGGATGGGTAACAGTGACACAAGTGCCCATTGGGTACATAAGGGGGGGATGCATAAAATGAATGTGTGATCACAGTTGGGAGGAGGTAGGTGTCTTTAGTGAGAGCTTCAGAGGAGTGAAAGGTGTGAGTGGAAGAGCTTTTCTCATGAGGCTTTTCAGGGACTTCAGTAAAGGTGATGAATGAACAGTGCAGAAAACAGGTTTGTCTTCTGATAGAGTTATAGGATAATAATAATAACTGCTACTATTTATTGAATTTTTACTCTGTGTCAGTGTAAAATGAGTGGAAAAATTAAGAGAACAAGAAAATATAAGCTTTAGAGAAATATATTTTTTAAAAAACTTTTTGGCTGCACCACAGGGCTTGCGGGATCTTAGTCCCTTGAACAGGGACTGAACCCAGGCCATGGCAGTGGAGGCGCGCAGTCCTAGCCACTGGACCACAGGGAATTACCAAGAAATACATTCTTGAAGTGTTAAGTGTATGACCATGGGTTACAGTCTACCTGGGGAGGTGGGTGATGTGTGTGTGTGAGAGAGAGAGAGAGCGCCAGAGACATATGGAAAGGGAGAGAGGCAGAGAAAAAAAGAGAGACAGAGAGAGGGAGAGAGAGAAACTTGGAGAACAGGGCAGGGTCTGGGAATTAGGTGTTACAGTATAGGTGAATAGTAAGTTAAATGAGGAAAGGAGTACAAGAAAAGAGAGTGTGTTCAAAGAGAAGAATTCATAGTTCTAGATCTTGGAGTTAAATTCTTTACCTTCTGAATGGATTTGTCAGTGAAACCTTGGACTTATTTTGCTCATGCATAATGAAAGAGAACATTTAAATTTGAAAATAGTGTTTTCACAGAAAATAAAGTGTATCTTTAAAGTGCTAAATTCTTGACATCTAGAGTATGTCCAGTTTTTCCACATATTTGTAATCCATGGTTAGTCTAGGGCATAGCCTATTGGAAATTAGAATGCCAAAGCCATGTCAGAAAACTAAGCAGGTAGAGATTTGCAGTGAATTATTTAAGAAACTCACATCACCACATTAGCACATGGCTTAGCTGTATTATGACACTGGAAAAGCTGGCATAAGAGCTTTCTAGAGCACCAAGTAATATGCCTGAGGTCCCTTTCCTGCAGGTGAATTCTCTAGTGGCCGTTATCACAATTTATGCCAGAGGCTTTTTTTTTTCTTTTTTTTGCGGTATGTGGGCCTCTTGCTGTTGCGGCTTCTCCCGTTGCGGAGCACAGGCTCTGGACGCGCAGGCTCAGCGGCCACGGCCCACGGGCCCAGCCGCTCCGCGGCTCGCAGGATCCTCCCGGACCAGTGCATGAACCCGCGCCCCCTGCATCGACAGGCGAACTCCCAAACACTGCGCCACCAGGGAAGCCCCCAGAGGCTTATTTTTATGCAGACATAATCTCTGGCAGAAATTTCACAGCCTCTGTTGACAAAACTGACAGTGTCTATCGGCCCAGGCTACTAGACAACACCAGCAATCAGTTAGCAGTCAGCAAATATTTATTATGTCTTGACCATGTGCCTAGCACCAAGCTAGAAATGAGGGGATTATAAAAGAAGAGGCATACACAATCCCCTCAAATACTTTAGTCTAGTTTGAGCAACCAAGCTGACATACTTAAAGTAACTAAAATAGTGACAAGGCTATATTGAATCAAATGCCATCTTGGGAGAAGGGTGAGTATTTTAGGATGTTAGCAAAGGGAGAGATCAGTTAGCTCAATAGATTGGGGAAGACTTCATGAAGGAAATAAACTGGTCCTATAACTCAAAAGATAGGTAGAATTTAAAGAAACAGAGTGGAAAAAGGAAATCTGTTTATGTGGAGAATAATTCAAAGGAAGGCAAAGAAGAAACCTGGTGTTTTTATAGTTTAACAAGGAGACCGGTTTGATTGGCATGGAAGACAGGTTTGAGATCAGTAGAAAATAAGTTAGGTACGGCCAGATTGTCAAAGGACCTTAATAGTCAGGTCAGATATTTTGAATTAAATATATTGAGAAATGGGGAACCATTGATGGTTGCAAGATAGGAGTACAGCATGATCGTTAAGGGAGTATCTTAAGAAGGTGAATATGATACTGATACACAGGACAGGTTAGAGAAGGGAGAGAAGGGTATACAAATATTACCATAGCTGTAAAAAAAGCACATGTGGGAGAAGACTCAAATCAATAGAATTAGAAATGAAAAAGGAGAAGTAACAACTGACACTGCAGAAATACAAAAGATCATGAGAGATTACTACAAGCAACTCTATGCCAATAAAATGGACAATCTGGAAAAAATGGACAAATTCTGAGCAATGCACAACCTGCCAAGACTGAACCAGGAAGAAATAGAAAATATAAACAGACCAATCACAAGCACTGAAATTGAAACTGTGATTAAAAATCTTCCAACAAACAAAAGCCCAGGACCAGATGGCTTCACAGGCGAATTCTATCAAACATTTAGAGAAGAGCTAACACCTATCCTTCTCAAACTCTTCCAAAATATAGCAGAGGGAGGAACACTCCCAAACTCATTCTACGAGGCCACCATCACCCTGATACCAAAACCAGGCAAAGATGTCACAAAGAAAGAAAACTACAGACCAATATCACTGATGAACATAGATGCAAACATCCTCAACAAAATACTAGCAAACAGAATCCAACAGCACATTAAAAGGATCATACACCATGATCAAGTGGGGTTTATCCCAGGAATGCAAGGATTCTTCAATATATGCAAATCAATCAACATGATACACCATATTAACAAATTGAAGGAGAAAAACCATATGATCATCTCAATAGATGCAGAGAAAGCTTTTGACAAAATTCAACACCCATTTATGATAAAAACCCTGCAGAAAGTAGGCATACAGGGAACTTTCCTCAACATAATAAAGGCCATATATGACAAATCCACAGCCAACATCGTCCTCAGTGGTGAAAAACTGAAAGCATTTCCACTAAGATGAGGAACAAGACAAGGTTGCCCACTCTCACCACTCTTATTCAACATAGTTTTGGAAGTTTTAGCCACAGCAATCAGAGAAGAAAAAGAAATAAAAGGAATCCAAATCAGAAAAGAAGAAGTAAAGCTGTCACTCTTGCAGATGACATGATACTATACATAGGGAATCTCAAAGATGCTACCCGAAAACTACTAGAGCTAATCAATGCATTTGGTAAAGTAGCAGGATACAAAATTAATGCACAGACATCTCTGGCATTCCTACACACTAATGATGAAAAATCTGAAAATGAAATTAAGAAAACACTCCCATTTACTATTGCAACAAAAAGAATAAAATATCTAGGAATAAACCTACCTAAGGAGACAATTTTCTGTATGCAGAAAATTATAAGACACTGATGAAAGAAATTAAAGATGATACAAACAGATGGAGAGATATACCATGTTCTTGGATTGGAAGAATCAACATTGTGAAAACGACTCTACTACCCAAAGCAATCTGCAGATTCAATGCAATCCCTATCAAACTACCACTGGCATTTTTCACAGAACTAGAACAAAAAATTTCACAATTTGTATGGAAACACAAAAGACCCCGAATAGCCAAAGCAATCTTGAGAAAGAAAAATGGAGCTGGAGGAATCAGGCTCCCTTACTTCAGACTATACTACAAAGCTCCAGTAATCAAGACAGTATGGTACTGGCACAAAAACAGAAATATAGATCAATGGAACAGGATAGAAAGTCCAGAGATAAACCCACACCCATATGGTCACCTTATCTTTGATAAAGGAGGCAAGAATATACAGTGGAGAAAAGACAGCCTCTTCAATAAGTGGTGCTGGGAAAACTGGACAGGTACATGTAGAAGTATGAGATTAGAACACTCCCTAACACCATACACAAAAATAAGCTCAAAATGGATTAAAGATCTAAATGTAAGGCCAGACACTATCAAACTCTTAGAGGAAAACCTAGGCAGAACACTCTATGACATAAATCACAGCAAGATCCTTTTTGACCCACCTCCTAGAGAATTGGAAATAAAAACAAAAATAAACAAATGGGACCTAATGAAACTGCAAAGCTTTTGCACAGCAAAGGAAACCATAAACAAGACCAAAAGACAACCCTCAGAATGGGAGAAAATATTTGCAAATGAAGCAGCTGGCAAAGGATTAATCTCCAAAATTTACAAGCAGCTCATGCAGCTCAATAACAAAAAAACAAACAACCCAATCCAAAAATGGGCAGAAGACCTAAATGCACATTTCTCCAAAGAAGATATACAGATCGCCAACAGACACATGAAAGAATGCTCAACATCATTAATCATTAGAGAAATGCAAATCAAAACTACAATTAGATATCATCTCACACTGGTCAGAATGGCCATCATTAAAAAATCTAGAAACAATAAATGCTGGAGTGGGTGTGGAGAAAAGAGAACCCTCTTGCACTTGTGGGAATGTAAATTGACAGCCACTATGGAAAACAGTATGGAGGTTCCTTAAAAAACTACAAATAGAACTACCATACAACCCAGCAATCCCACTACTGGGCATATGCCCTGAGAAAACCATAATTCAAAAAGAGTCATCTACCAAAATGTTCATTGTAGCTCTATTTAGAATATCCAGGAGATGGAAGCAACCTAAGTGTCCATCATTGGATGAATGGTTAAAGAAGATGTGGCACATACATATGATGGAATATTACTCAGCCATAAAAAGAAACGAAATTGAGTTATTTGTAGTGAGGTGGATGGACCTAGAATCTGTCATACAGAGTGAAGTAAGTCAGAAAGAGAAAAACAAATACCGTATGCTAACACATATATATGGAGTCTAAGGAAAAAATAAAAGGTCATGAAGAACCTAGGGGTAAGACGGGAATAAAGACGGAGACGTACTAGAGCATGGACTTGAGGATATGGGGAGGCGGAAGGGTAAGCTGTGACAAAGTGAGAGAGTGGAATGGACATATATACACTACCAAACGTAAAATAGATAGCTAGTGGGAAGCAGCGTCACGGCACAGGGAGATCAGCTCTGTGATTTGTGACCACCTAGAGGGGTGGGATAGGGAGGGTGGGAGGGAGGGAGACGCAAGAGGGAAGAGATATGGGAACATGTATGTATATACATGTATATGTATAACTGATTCACTTTGTTATAAAGCAGAAACTGACACACCATTGTAAAGCAATTATATTCCAATAAAGATGTTAAAAAAAAAAAAGAAACACATATTTGACTTGAATCCCACCCTCAAAGAAGTCATGCAGGCCATTCCCAACAAAGTCCTAGATTCTGTTGTTAGAGGGACCATGCACTTACCTCAGGGTAGAAAATTACCAGTTCTTAATTTTGATTTGGTTTCTATAGATTTCCTTTTAGGAATTATCACTCCTTTTTATTAGAGCTACTGCTCAAATTTTCTCCATCTAAGGCTGATGAAATAGCTTGGCAACTCTTACTGTAGGAAAAGTGGAGCGTATAAAAAAAGATGGAGTTCTTTTGTTTGTTTGTTTTTAGGAGAAACAGTGTGTTTCAAGAGGAAAATGTACGCAAATCAAAATAATTTAGGTGGGCGACCCAAAACCCAGGATGTAGCTGAAAATAGAAAAGCAAACAAGAGCCATCCCAAAGAAAGACAAACTAGAATAAGAAGATGGGCACTGCAGAGAACTCAGGACATAAAGTAAATATCAGTGGAATTATACATGAACATTAAGACAATTAGTTATTTCAGTTTTGATTCATGCACTTGGTTATTTTCCTGTTAAACTTTGTAAGCGTAAACTTCGTTATATTTATATCATCATCAAAGGGTACTTGATTGCTAGATTTGAGGGAAGGAAGTACTTTTCTTTAACAAATTGGAAATGAAGACTCAGGAAAGCTACTTCTACAATGAAAACCTTTTAAAGATAATTGATATCAAGAAGAGAGGTTAATTAAATGACACTGTAAGGGAAAAAGTCAAGTATATCTTTACTTATTTGTCTTTTGCCTTCCTCTGTTCTTCCCCTACAGCATGATATCTTTCCTTTAGCCCAGTGGTTCTCAACGCTGGCTGTACATTAGGATTTCTATGGGAACTTTAAAAAAATTTCACTGCTGGGACTCCACCCTAGATTAATTCAAGCTTTGGTATTTTCCAAAGCTCCCTAGGGGATTGTAATAGGTAGCCAGCATCTTTCCCTCTTCCCTCCTTATATAGTCCCTTAAGGCATAACACTTTTTGCAAAGGACATATATTTTAACGAGACTAAAAACTAATGTTACACTGATGATTGAAAGCTCTCGAGGGCAGGTCCTAGTTTTATTCCCTTTTATGTCACTCACTGGGCTGTGGTCAGTAAAGTTCGTTAAATTAATATTAAGTAGAGATATAAGTGGTAACTGGGATTGGAAATAGGACCTAGGACACATGAGTTTTTATATAAGGGGTGAGGGGCAGGAAAAATCCAGATTGTAGGAGGCACTGGTGGTGGCTCTAGCGGGAAAGTCCTGGCTAGATCCTGTGGATAGCCACTTTAGAACTGTAGTCTATTGCTAGATCTTTTAGTTATTTGTATTGTGACTTTAGGTAAGGCACTTGTCACTGGATGTCTCTGATCTTTGTAAAATGAGGAAAATAGTTTCAGCCCTATCTACTTCACAGGGTTGATGTGCAATTCAGTTGAAATTTATAGTTATGAGTGTTCATTTGACAGTATTTTTAAGTACAATAAGCTAGATATATGTAAAATTGTTATGATGATTTATAAAGCCAGCGAATGGACTTTTGGTCAGGTTGAAAAGCCTGGAAGAATCAATAGAGCACTATAAGTGCCTTTAACCATCAAATTCAGTAGAAGTGAAAGAAATAGACTGTTTTTGAAAGGCTTCTTTCCTCAAAGGTTGTGTTCTCTATAAAGCTGAAAGAGAATTATGTCCATGTAGGACATTACATAATTTTGGCAGCTTTCATTAGTGCTATGGAAATAATCCTAAAGAAGAAAGTTGATATGAATTTAAGTTCAAGGTACAGTTATTAACTTGCATTTTGAACTTGGGCAGCATACACATACGTGTACTTGCATTTGTTTATTCATTAAAGGGAAGGAGTCAAGGCATTATCATTTGTTGAAATCATTAATTAATCTATTCAGTCTGTATTTATTCAACACCTGTTATATGCCCAGCAATATTTTAGAGCCTGGAATAAAGTAGTGAAAAAAATAGACACATTCCCTACCCTCATGAAACTTACTTTCTAGTTAAGAGGTGGGGCATAATAAAACTACAGGTGCACAGAATTACTATTGGAAAAAAATAGAGCAGGGTAGGGCCATAGAGTGATGAATGAGGCTAAAATAGTGGATGTTTTCTATGTGTCAAGATCCACTATAGGCACCTCCCATATGTTATGTTTATATAATCTTCATAAGTATCTTATGTCATATATATTATTACCTTTGTTTTAAGGAGAGGGAAACTAGGCTCAGAGTTTAAGAAACTTGCCTAAGGTTACATAGTAGCTATGTAACAGAATTAGAATTGAACTCAGATATACCAGAGTTCAAATCCGATTTTCTTTCTGCTACATGTGGCTAAGTACTTAAGTGACTTCATCTATGTTTCCATATTCCTTTCTGTAAAAAAAGAATGTTGGACTTGATCAGAAATTTAAATCTGTCATGTTATGCACCCTATATGTCTTGCAGATAGTAACATTTTAAAAATTGAAGTAGTTAGCATTTAAAAGTAACATATTTCGTCTAAAATTATTGATTTCCAACTTGTCTTTAAGTATTGGAAAGTCTGCCCCCCGCCCCCTCCAGGCCTGTATTACCACTGTCAACACCAGCTGAAGCTGAGCAGTAGCACCTCTTTGAGACAGAGTATATTCTCTGGCTCTCCACCAATCCTTATGGCCATAACCCACCCCCTTCCCTCGCTTATATTACTTACCAACCCGACCCATGCAGGTATTTGAATGTGTGACTCACTAGACCACATGGTCTGAAAAGCCCCTTCCAGTTCCAAAATATAATCCAATGTTGAAAATTCAGTTATAAATGTTATATTTTTCTTTTAAGCTTTTAACTATTTATTTGACAGCCTTAGCTATATTTCAGTGAGTTTTCTTCCTTCATGTATTTCTCACTTTGCTTATATTTTATGATTTAGCAACCATGTAAGTGGTAATCAAAACTGCACACTAACTCCTTTATTTTTCCATTTAAAAATATGATCCAGTGAGTCTTTATGAAGGAAAAAAAATGTGAGACATGCTAAACATGTTAAGTCTCAAGCATGCATATAAAATATAAACAGCATAATTAACAAGTAATTCATAATGGTAGTTGAATTTTGCCAGTGTGGAAGCATGTAAGCCAGTTTAGAAGCCCATGTTTTAGTTAAGTCTGTTACTCACCATAACCTTTAAGATCCAAATAATTTATTAAGCTAATTTTGGTGAGAAGAGAAATCCAATGATAATACTGAAAAGTGTGTGGGAAAAGATCTTTTTCATGAAAATCAAAGTATAATTATTCTTAAGCACAGCATTATTAAAATGTATTTCTATAATATAAAAGTTTTTATTAGTATTCTGTGATATAAGGTACCCTATTGCATTATTATGTTAAATTCTTTTTCTCTCCGTATTTATAAGATTTATAGCATTTATTTTATAGTGGTAAACAATGGAACCTCTGCTAGAGTCAGAGTGAATTACAGTTGTGTTTAATGTTATGGGTACAAGTTGTTTTGTCATCTCACAGGCCCAATTATCTGTCCATATAGTTGCCTTAGAGCTGCCCTGAGGCACAGTCACCTCTAAGTCTTGGTTGGTGGTTCATACTCTGTTGTTACTTGTTTGATTTCACACAGGTGTAGTTGGAGCTCACTTACATAGTGCAGGGTGAAGTATGATGCGAAGTCCCCTTCACTTGTCCCAGCCACAGATGTCTCCTTATGTAGCCGGCCACAATGCCTGGGATTCCCAGCCTTGGAGAGCCATTTCTTTGAGTATAGTTATTGTTCCCTTTTGGAAAGCAAAACCGCTTAGGAAAAAAGGTGAAGCCATTGTCCCCCATATAAGTAATATATGTTTCATTAACAGCATGAACTTGTTCATTGCTTTGCATGCCAAAGTGTCATGGAGCATAGAGCAAGTCCCTAGGGGAACAGGACACAGAACAGGTAACTCTTAAGGGAAGAGAGAGAATAATTGGATCTAGATATAAGATATTCACCAGGAAGGTCATGCCTGGGATGGCACTCTTTGGTGGAGAGCCTTGAACAGTCCATTCTTGGTTGGGGATAAAGGAAAGGGACAGTAAAATGGGGAGGTAAAAGTGAAATAAGGTTAAATTTCACCTACTTCCTGCTACTCCCTCCCTGGGGCTAACCCTCATGTTATCTGTTGGTTATAAATTAAAAGGATAGTAAGACTTCAATTAGTATTAGTGCTTGAGGAATGGGCCACTATAACTGAAAGCTTCTGTTAATTTAGATTGAGATATACTGTAAAATAAAGATACCAGTAAAGTTGCAAATTGCTGTGAAGGGGCAGGTAAGGGAGAAAAAGCCAATTTAAAAATTAAATAAGAAAATGTAAAGAATAAATAACAAAGGTGAACATTAATATCCTTATTTAATTCTTGAATTGACTTTTTCTCATTATCCATCTACTTCTCCCTTCTGCCCCCAGTAATTTGGAAACGTACCGTTACCTACATTTTACAATATTGTATTCGTTTTCTGTTGCTGCTGCAATAAAATTACCACAAACTTACTGGGTTTAAACAACAAAAATTTGTTATCTTACACTTCTGGAAGTCAGAAGTTTGAAATGAGTCTCACTGGGCTAAAATCAAGGCATCGGGATTAGGACATAGACATCTTCAGGGGGACCATTATCCTGCCAACCACAAATATAATAAATATAAATTATTACACTGATTAAGACATTGGGTTTGTCACAATAATAAAAATGGGTTGACGTCTCTTATTCCTGGAGTAAAACACACAGATTTATAAATTTTAACTATGTACGCCTAAAAGAGAGAAACATTAAGCAAAATGGTGAAAATGTTTCAAAATAAAGAAACAAAGAGGTGTAAGAAAACTTTCAATAAATAGTGAGTAGAGTAGAGAGATGCCAATATCAGGTAATGTGGCATTTAAGGCCAAAAGCATTAAAGTAGAACCTACATGTATTCATTTATTCAAGAAATATTTATTATACATAACTTTGGAACGATACACAAATGATTTGGTAAAACTACAAAGGCAGTTGTGGGATGCAACTCTCACAATTTGAAAAATAAGTAGGCAAAAAAGTAACAATACAATGTATTTGAATAATATAATTAAGAAACTTGACTTAATATTTTGACAAATATATAGAATTATAGACTTTAATGGAAAAGAATACACATTCATATCGTATGCCCTGGACCATTAAAAAAATTGATCATGTACTTTGCCACAGGAAAAACCTGGATAAATTCCCAAGTAGAGAACTGACAGGTGACATTCTCTGTTGAGAATTTTATAAAGCTTAGAAATAAACAATAAAAAATATGACAAAAAAGTAAATAGGAAAAAGCCTTGGAATCATAAAATACTCTTCGTAAATAATTTTTGGATGCGAAAGGAAGTCTAAACAAATTTAAAATTATTTAAAAATAAACAAAAATCAGATTACTTTATAAAAAGCCTAAGGATATGGCTAAAAACAGCACAAAGGAAATTTTATAGCATTAAATGAATTTAAGGAAATATTGGAAAGAAAACATCCAATTCAAGGGAACAGAAAAAAAAATATATGTATCACATGAAAGTAGTCATACGAAAACTAAGGTAAAATTATTTAAAGAATTTAAAAGCCAAAAGTTGGTTCTACAAAAAGATGTACAGAACAGGAGTTCTTTGTTTTACACTTAAACATACACTGATAAATTTCCTGAACTCCAGGAATAACGAGAAAATCTTGCAGTGTTCCTGGCAGAAGGAGCAAGTTATCTACAAAGAAAAAAATTAAGACAGGCATTGGTTTTCTCATCTCTATTGTGGAAGCTAGAATATAATGTAATAGCATCTAGAAATTTCCAAGAAAAAAGGACAATCCAAGCATCTTATTACCCAATCACGATATCATTCACCTGTTTGATTCAGAGAGAGATGTTTGAGGACATAGCAGAATTCAGAAAGTACATCACTCTCATACAGCATTGAAAAAAATATTTGAGAAAAAACTCAAACCCAACAATAAATTAATCAGAACAGAGACCTCAAGGTGAGAGAAGATAAATAAGGGAGGAAACAAGGATAAGCAATGAACCTTGCTCTCTGGAAAAATATTTAAATCTAAATAGAAAGGCAGATTGCTTCGGATAAAGGTCTAAATTAGTATTCTTTAAACAGAAAGGATATTTTATAAGGGAAATGTAATAACATTCAGAACAGACTCTCCAATAGAAATATGAAATCTAATTTAAAACTCTTCAGTAAACACATTTTAAAAAGTAAAAAAGAAACAGATGAATATATTTTATTTAACTCAATATATCTAAAACACTTCAACGTATAATTAGTGTAAAAAATTATTGAGATATTTTGCTTTCTTTTTTATGCTAAATCTTAGGAACCCCACATATGTATTGTATACTCGTAACACATCTCAGTTCAGACTAGCCACATTTCAAGTGCTCAATAGTCACAGGCTACCATAATTGGACAATGCAAACCTATAACTAAAAATACTAAACCATCTCAGCAAAACATAAGAGTTGGGGGTGAGGAAAAGGGGGGAAGTAACAGCACTCAGAAAATCTCATGAAGTCAGGAAGATAAGGGAGAAAGATATTGAATGTAATATCGTTTTTACAGTTAACAATAATAAGAAAAAGAAACAACCTGGATATCTAACAATAGAACACTAGTTTAAATAATTAACAGCACATTCATAACGTCGAATATTCCTAGATATGGAAAGCATGAATTAGATGCATATCCTATCATAGAAGAACATCCATATTATATCATTAAGTAAAATAAACAAGTGTAATGTAATTTATAAAATATCCCATTTTCATAAACATAAGAGGAAAGTCTCTTCATATGTGTCTATATATTTGTATATATGTTTATGGGCCTAGAGAAAGGTAAGGAAAGACAGTCACTCTTTAATGAATATCAGTTGCCTTGTAATGGGATTGGAGGAGGCATAGAAGGAGTTATTAATTCATTTTGTCTTTATGAACATCTGTATTGTTTGAATCGTTATAATGAGGAATGTTTTGGTAATTTCAAAACCATCTTATATAGTATAAATGGACTGAGAAAGAGAAATAGACAGCAATGGCTCTTGGTGAGTAGAAGGGATTTGATCTCTCTTGATGGAGTCAAAGCCTGAGTTAATAGCATAATTCAGTCATTAATAAAGGGAGGGTGAGATTAAAGGGGAAAAAAGTATAAAAACAATTCTGTTATGTAGAAGGCCTTCCTAAGCAAAGCATGAAACCCAGAACCTGTAAAGGATAAAACTTGACAAATTTGATAACATGAAAATTGAACACTCATAAGAAACAATAAGGGAGAAGCAATAGGCTGAGAGGTAATATTTGGCACATATAAAATGCAACGGGATAGCACATTCCATGTACAAATGAAAGAATTACATATGACCAATAAATATATAAAAAGACATTCAAATACGTATAAATAGAATGCAAATAAAAATGAAATAACATTTTTACCTTCTTATTTGGCAAAAGGAACAAAAAGATGACTAAGATCTACTGTTGGCAAGGACATAAGGAAGCTGGCACTTGGGCACACTGTTGGTGGGAATGTGAATTAGAATAATCTTTTGTAGCATAACGTGGCAGAACCTAACAAAACTTAAAAAGCATATATGCTGTGACCCAGCAATCAGGCTTTCAGGAATATATCTTATATAAAAATAGCAAGAGTGCAGAAAGATGTCTGTACAAGGAGAGTCACTGAACTTTGATTGTAATAGTAAATACTTCAAAACAAGCTAAATATGCAGGTCTGGTTAAATAAATCATGATATCTTCAGACAGTGGAATTCCTTGCAAGTTTTAAAAAGAAGGAAGTAGATCTATATATTCTGACACGGTATAAAGGTCCATGATATAGTATTGAGAGGTGAGAGAGACAAGTTACAGAACTTGTGATATGTATCAGTTAATATGATGCTTACAGAACGAGGAATTCAAGTAAATCCATATTTTTGGTTGATTCAGGGTTAACCATACTTTTAAAAAATTTCAACCTTTAATTGTTGAAAATATTTTAAAAATGATTCCTTTTCTGTCTGTGTGATGTCTAGGAAACACTTTTGAACCTTCATTCTATGACTGTCTGGTAGTAGAAGAAAGAGACAAACCAAAGAACTACTACAGGGCATTTAATAGTGAGTATTTAGTAATGAGTAAAATAAAACTAAATAGAGGACTAAGTGGTTAGAACAAGACTTTGAAAAGAGATGATTTGAAGTGAGCCTTGAAAAATGATGATTATAACTTTCAACAGGCAAATATAGAGAGGTTGAACTTTCTGTGCAAAAGAGTCACTTGAGTGCAAAAGTGGGAATTTAAGGACAATATTCAAATACTGAATAGCATAGGTGTGGTTGGAGTGTAGGTACTTGAAGACCTGCCTTACTCAGGCTAGGCAGGAACAGGCTTTAGAGTGAAACAGATATGTTTCTAGCTCCATTTTAATTCTATTCTAAAATTCTAGCTCCATTTTAAAAAAATTGGCAACGTTACTTAACTTGCCAGGTTACTTAGCTTGACCCTGTTCTCTCATCTGTAAAATAAAGTTAATAATGGCTACCTCTCTGAGTAACTGTGATGACTATATCTTTAAATGTGAAATCTATGTAAAGCTCTTTCTTAGCACAAAGTAGGCCCTTACTGAAGTCAGTTCCCTTCTCTTCCTTGACATTGACTTGAGTAAGGCCTCTTTCACTTGGCTGAATAGGTAATGGGCAGTATATTTTTCTTGGAATTTCTCTTCAGGCTTAGAGCCCCACCATGACACTTTTCCTTGCTTCTGTTAGAAAACTGACTACTCTCTGACTCAAGTGTTCAGCATCTTCATCGGGTTGTCTTCCTCTTCCTAATTCTTATATGTAAATATTAATTCCTGTACTTCAGAGACAGCCCAAGCCAGGATGTGAAACTCAGTCCAAGGAGTTTGGATAGAAAGAAGGAAGAATGTAGACAAGGTTTTTGTTTGGTTAACCTGAGCTGAGAAACCAGCATCACAATTGGGTTTGAGATTTGAGTCCAGATCTTATAAGCTACATGTTCCCTTTCTGTTTCGTTCCTAGGGGGCAGAGCTGATGTCAGAGAGCTCTGAGTATATACATTACCTGGCTACCACGGAAGGGTGTTGAGGCAAGCGACTTAATTTTACTTGATAAAGGTGAGAAAGTCAGATGAGCCAGTGAATGTACTAGAAAGAAGCAGAGGGTGAATAAGTTAAACAGGGGTGTCCAGAGTTAAATCATATCAGGCGATAGCAAAATAGTGTGACCAGCTAGCAGAACAAGCACATAAACAGAGTTTATTGGAGTTGAAGAGATAAGAAAATTAAAAATCTACAGGAGGAATCTACCACAATTCAATTCAATAGACAGTTATCAGGCACTGATTATGGACCAGGCTCTCCTCTTGGTCCTGGGATGTACAGGGAATACACCCAAGGACAGTTAAAAATCCAAGTCAAAAAACAAGAGCCAGTAAATCTGTGTGGGGTTAAGGGATGAGATACAAACATCTATTAGCAGAGACTTGACCATGAAGATATTTTCTAAATCCAACTCTACAACTGTTTCCTCTGATTTTATTTTAGTAGTCAGGACTCTGATTGCAACGATGGAAACCCAACCCCAACTAGCTTAAGAAAAGAAAAGAATTTTTTTGGTTCATATAACCAGTCAACGAGGTGGACATGGTCTTAGGGAAAGCTAGAACACAGGCCAGAACCATGGACTTGAGGACGGTCAAGACCTCTTCTTAAGCCTAGCTCTCTCTGCATGTCAGCTTCATTGTGTACAAAAATTGGAAATCTGGCCGTGCTGACTGCTCTGGGCCATCAACCTACCTAGCTGACTAAGAGGAAAGGGTCCTCTTCTGCCTATTTGCAGAAAACATTTAAAAAGCAAAGGAAGAAAACCTGAGGACATACCTGGATTGGCCTGGCCTAGGTCCCAGACTAGGTCAGCTGTCTACCTCTTGAATAATCGCTGTGGCTAAGACTGCAACACAAAGGTAGGAGCTTGTTTTCCAAAAGCACAAGTCTAAAATGGTGATAAAAAGAATGGTTTCCTTAAAGAAGTGAGATTACAGATAGAGTGGTCACTGGGAAAATCAGTGTGAGCCAGTCATTCAAACATGTGGCAGTTCCACTGGGCAGGAACCTTTCCAATCACAGCTGGTCTAGAGATGCTGAAGGTTGGGACAGGTATTTGGAAACTCTAGGCTGAAATGGAGACTACATGAGCGATTGTGAGAGCAGCAGATACCAAGAGGCATGTCTGGACCACCTCAAGCCTTCAGTTATTCTCTATTGCCTACAGAATAAATTCTGAAATACTTACCTTATTAATTAAGGTCCTTCATGATATTATCTTTCTTTTCACCCTCTATATGAACTCTAATCCAGCCAGACTGGTGTATTTCCTGAGCAGAGAACCATGTGCTGAAGCTACTCTCACGCTATCATCAGTTCCCTAGATTTGACATCCTCATTCACATGTCTGCTTATGCTACTGTCTTCGCTTAGAATGCCTTCCCAATGCAATCCTTTATCCACCAAGTATGTATTGATGCTTCTTTGTATAAAAAGTTGTTTTGGACACGGCTATATACAGTGATATACAATGATGATCAAGACAGATATGGTCCCTGCTCTCAAGGAATTCACACTCTGGTCATGTTAGACAGTCATTGCATAATTATGTAAATAATCCAAAAATTATAACTGTGGTAAGTGCTATGAAGAAAAAAGGACCTAATCTGGGCTGAAGGGCCAAAGAAGTGAGCTGAAATCTGAAAGATAAGAAGGAATTAACCAGGTAAAGAGTAAAGAGATGGGAAGGAGAAGAGGGAACGATATGTACAAATATCATGAGGTGAAGAGGATGACACATCTGAGAAAGTGGAAGAAGTACAAGGTTTCTGGAGGAAGAGAGTAAGAGGCTACAGAAATAGATAGGGAGCCAGATCATAGAGGGCTTTGAACGGTATATTAAGGACTTCGGGATTTACCCTAAACATTACAATAAAGTATTGAAAGGGGGTGATGTGGTTAGTTTTATCATATCTGGTGGCTATGCAGAGAATGGATTGGAACGGAACAAGATTAGAAGCAAGGAGACCAGTTAGGTTACTGCAGTCATCTAAGCCAGGGATTATTGAAAGTGGCAAAGGAAAGAACTGGATAGGTTCAAGGTATAGTTAAGAGATAAAAATGACTGGGTTTGATGTTGTGTTGAATACGGGGGTGGGGGGATGCCTCCTAGGGTTCTGGCTTCTGCAATTGTGTGGTTTCATTCACTAAAAGGCAATGCCAAGAGGAGGATCTGATTTAGAGGCAATAATAGTCATATTAGCTTTGGATATTTTCTTTTTATTTGAGGTACATTTTAAGCATCTAAGTTAGATGACAGATGAACAGTTGGATATACAAATCTGGAGCACAGTGTTGGGTCTAAACTCTTCCCTCTGCTCATTCAAACCTTATCCATTCATTAAATCCTAGCTTAATCTACCACCACCATGAGATGTCACCGACCTATTTTTCTCTCTGACCTTCCTCTCCTCTCTGCTCTCCTAGTACTTATTGTCTGGACCACTCATTGGGCTCCAGGTTTATACTCTACCACGTGTATGTTCCTTGAAATTGGAGACCATGTTAGATTAGACTATGCTTCACTACCACCACTAGCTCTACATATAGTAAGAGTTCATTTTACCTGTAACAAAGTGAATGTATAGCCTTTCTGCTACTAGGTAGTATATAGTTAGAAGTAAAAGGTGTTAAATGACTGGGATTTGAATTTTGACTTCACTTCTAACTAGCAATGGTGGCTATAGTCAAGTATTTTAACCTCTTCTCAGTTTCCTCATTTGTTAATTCAGGATAATACTAATACCTCTCTCAGAGAGTTATTGTTAGGATTAAATGCATACTGTCTGCCAAGTGCATAGCATAGTGTTTGGCACATGGTAAGCATTAGAGTAACTGTTTGTTGTTGCTGTTGTTGTTGTTATTATTTTGGTAAGGATCAGAAGGTACCATAATTTAATGTGACATCTAGTGGAGATCAGCTGTCAATTTGTCCTCATTATCCCTGGTTGGAGCTTGGCTCCTGGTTTTAGAGAATGTTCTAATGGAGACAGTCTCTTGGGTTTCAGAAAGCATAAGTTAAGGTATGGCTGGAAATCACAATGTGTTGAGTTGTGTGCACATGTGGCTATATGTACATAAATATGTACGTATTAATCATTTTTATTAAGAGGACCCGTTGCTTATGGTGCGTGCCATGTACTGGTTTTTATGTTGCTAACAACTGAAAAGAAATCACTCATTTTAGAGGAGAGAAGCATATTAACTCTTTAAACAAGTAGGGGGTGCTTTTTATAAATTACTTGTTCCAGTTGCCTTAATGGTGCCCTAGTCACCACCCCCACCCCCACCCCCCTCAGTAATGTATCTCTGAAGACTAAGTAGTTTTCTGTCACCTCACCAAGAGAACTAGGATATTTCTTTTTTAACATGAAGAGCCTTGGGAGGCCGTGTGGATTTTTTCCCCTTATTTAAATTAATGAAATATTTATGTATGGAATCATGTTGGGAATGTATATAAGTGCATAGTAGACATAAATTGCTACCTCTGCTTATAAAAATCCAGTGTCTCTTTTACACGAATAGTAGTAGTAAAAAAAAAAAGTTATAATAAACGTTTTTCCAGTCTTTTACATGCCGAGTCTAATTTTATACTTAAATTATTCTAATTCTTATTGTAAAGGGCTTTTTAATTAAAATGTGAATTTGGAATCCAGTTGCATTTTTAATATACCAGTAGATAATATATATTTCAATTTCATATATGAATAATTAGAATTCCAAATGGCCTTTCCAGTTTTCTTTTCACACTTCTCCTAAGGCCCATTTGAATTTTATGTAGGTTAAGAAATAAAACTGATTTCCTAGATGAGTGAAAGTTATCTTTCTATAATTTTAGCCTAATGCTAAAATTAAACTCTTCACAAATTGACTGTTTTAAATAACCCTGCCCAGACTTGAAATTCTTAGAGCAACTATTATTTGGTATTTAAATGGGGCACCCTATCCAGAATGTACTTTTTTTTATTGATTATATATCATGAAGTAGAACACTGATAGATGTATCATTTTATAGATAAACTGTGGAATAATTCAATTTTTCTCTTCCTCCCCCCTACCAAATCCCAGTCACTGCAGGCTAGCCTCTCACTTCCTCCCCTGCACTCAAGATTATTTTAACCTCTCAAGTATTTAGCCAAAAATATTTTTGGAAGCAAAGTGAATACATATAGCAGGGCCAAATGTAGCATATCTCAGCCTAGCTTCCTGAGGTCCTCAACTTCCCTGCTGGAGGATGCACAGAAGACACTGTTTTCACATAGTAGATTCAGGTGTTACAAGAAGCTAAATTCCTGCGTGTCACTGCTTTCATATACACAATTTAATGAAGCCTCTGGAAAGACCTTAAATTAAGCCCCGATGAAATACACAGACAATAATACACAGATTAATATACAGATGAAAATCTGTGTAATACTGATACTGAGTTTGGTCTGAACACCATTCTTACAAATTTATTCCAACTAGAATATGAGCTCCACGATGGCAGGGATTTTGTCTGTCTTGTTCGTTGCTTTTTCGCTAGTACCTAGAACAGTGCCTGCCACATTATATGGTTAATAAATATTTGCTAAAAAAATGAATTTTCTTACATTCTGGATGAAAACTCAGAGCTCCAGAATTTCCAGGATGCTTCATAGATTTCTGAAAATTTCTTAAAATTTGATTATTTGTGTGTAATGATTCTGACACCCGTACATATAAGGCACAGTAAGCAGCATGGGATATAATTTGAGACAAGTAAGGCCCTTTGCAAACTGGCCCCTCTACCTATACACCTATAGCATAGACACAGCAAATCATTTGCTATTCTTTGAATTTACCATTTCCTTGCACATACCTTTGCCTTTCTCTCTGCTAGAAATGCTCTTACCACCTTTTTAACTTGCCAAAGGCATATTCATCCTTTTTTAAGGTACGACTCAAAGTATCATCTCTTCTCTGAAGCCATTCTCAATCTTCCAGGCAGGAGGAGTCCCTCACATCCCTTGGGCTCCACAGTCCTTTATGCATAAATTTGTCATGGCATTTATCTCCTTGTCCTGTCATCATTTCCAGGTCTGCACTGGATTGTCAGCCCTTCAAGGGCAGAGGACATGTCTTTTTTCCCTTTCTTTCTTATCTGCCTGGATCATATCATAGTGTATATCACACAGTAGGTGCTTAATAAATGCTTATTGAATAACTTACGAACTGAGTGTATGAAAACTAAAGGTGGGAGTGTTCTATTAAAAATGATAATATATAATTTGGCATGAGTTTGGAAAAAGTAAGTATACTAAACCTGGCTTAAATTTATCAGATTTGCTAGCACAGTGCTGTGGTTTGAGGTAACTGGCCACACAAAGGAACAGTTGAAAAAGAAAGAGAATAAACAGATGGAGTTAAAGTTCTAGGCAAGGAGGTGACACAATAAAAATAATGGATGCTGGATATGGAGTCAGAGAGGCTAACGGGCAAGTGGGTGGACAAAAGGAACAGACCTGCCTTAGAATCATATCTAGGACAAACCTTGGAACCAGTGAAAGAGCCAGTGACTATGTCGGAAGTGAGTATTCAACCAAGCAGATGTTTTGTCAATACAATATCAAACCTCTCTTTGGCTGTTTGTAGGTTGATTTTTTTCCCTCAAGGTGATGATTTGGGGACTGAATGGAGTCAACTGTTCAGGCATTATGTAGACTCGTATTATATCTGTCCTT
Organism: Leucopleurus acutus; assembly: GCF_964270905.1. Lineage (NCBI taxonomy): Eukaryota > Metazoa > Chordata > Mammalia > Artiodactyla > Delphinidae > Leucopleurus > Leucopleurus acutus. Next base: position 107,496,179 of record NC_139148.1, on the reverse strand, counting down.
ATATCATTAATGTCGTTGGGCAATTCTCATAGACTGATTCACCCGAACATCTTTCCAAAATCTGTAAAATGAACACAGTTGCATTCGTGTATATAGATTGACCATTGTTTTTTAAGTGCCTGAAATGTTCGTTTGCTTGTTTGGGTTAAATATTTAGAGCAACGTTAATAAGGAATTGGGCCATATGAATTTCCAATTCAAAAGCATTAATGTTATTGTTGCTGTTTGTATTTGCTTTCTAGCTTTAAGAGGTTTTGGAAAACACATTCTGTAGAAATCGCCTGCAGTGTTAGCACTAAATGATAGCTAAAGAGAAGCATGCCTTTTTCTAATTTCATACCTCCTTGATAAATTTAAAATAAAGAGAAGCTTCCTCAACATTTAATCAGAAACTGGAATATTTTGAACTCAAAGCCATTCTCTGAATGCTGTAATACATGTAAAGTTCTGAACGTAGATCACAGATTTAGCCTCAATCTATTTAGCTTGAAATGGTAATGCTACCTTGTAAACAGGAAATGCCCCCAATTTTGATCTGATTGTCTCCTCTGGCGGGGTGATCATGTGATGAAGTAATACTCCAACACGCATTTCCCAATGAATAATATTCCTCTCAATTTTGTTAATGTTAAATAATTTCAAAACTCAAGGCAGCTGCTGTGAGCTAGGGATCTAAACACAGGAGAGGCCAGCGTTTTATTTGTCCGCCTGTAGACACGGATGTTGTTTGTGTTGTCTGGAAGCCTGGAATATGCTCTAAAATATCACTGTTATTTTCAGTGACTTAAAGTGCCATGATGGTGATGAAGTGAATCCATAAGAATTTGTACAAAGTGAAATAATACTTCAAAAGGTATAAAAATATATTAAACTCTTATAAGAGCAGTGAGCTTATATATGCATAGTTTAAGGATCTCTTTTTCATACTGTCAGTGACAAAGGAAATGCTCATTGCCTCCCAGCTGCCATATCCCTCAAAGTATTTTGGCGGCTGGCTGTGAAAATCCAGATGGAAATGGCAGCGAGGTGAATGAAACCTGGGAAGGCGAGAAGCAGGAAGTTCTAGCATGAGCCACATGCACACTGTACAAAAGAGGAAAACTAGGCTGTGAATTCGAATGTGCTACTTATAACTTCATATGCTGTATAAGGTGATTAGGACTCAGTGATAAAATTGTTCCAAGTTGGCTTTGCCACTTGGTATCTATGTGGCCTTGGACAATTTACATAAACTCTCTTTGAGCCTCAGTTGCTCTATTTAAATGATAGGGATAATAATAACCTTTCTCACAGGGCATACTGTGAGAATTATATAAAATAATGTATGTCTTGGGACCTGGTACATTGAAGGTGCTAAATTTACATCTGGATGTGATCTTGGTGGCCTCGGCCTGCAGCGGCTTGAAGCAGCATCTCAGTTCCCTGACCAGTGACTGAAGCCAGGCTGCGGCAGTGAGAGTGCTGAATCCTAGCCACTAGACCACGAGGGCCAGTGACTGAAGCCAGGCTGCGGCAGTGAGAACGCTGAATCCTAGCCACTAGACCACGAGGGCCAGTGGCTGGTTACAAGGCCCTGGCTCGTCTACTTTGGAGAAAGGAATTTCAACAGAAAGACGGAAAGTAGTGAAACAAGTAAAGTGTTTACTAGGTGGAAAAAAGCACGTGTGGATAGACACACATGGGCAGGCTCAGAGAAAGAGTCACACCTTTGTGGTAGTTTAAATCACTTATATGGAGGCAATTCTTCCAGGTTTCCTCTGGCCAATCATCTTGCTTTGCCAGGCTCTGTGTCCATATTTGGTCTCAGTCAGGGCCCTCCCCTGTGTGTGCACGCATCTTTTAGCCAGATGGATTCCAAGGGTTTCTGGAAAATAGACCAAATATATTATGGTCTGGTGCCCCCTCCCTTCTCTGACCTCTGAGGAGCTTCCTGTGCATGTGTAGTCTGGGAGGTCTCCTTGACCTCAAGAAGGAGAAATATGTGGTCTCTTTATCTTTTATCCAAGCAGGACTCAGTTCCTCCTTGCTCCTGCCATTATCTTTATCTTGGAGTATCAGCCTGGGGTCCTTCTGCCTCAGATGTACTTTTTTTTTCAATACATAAAAAAAAAAAGCAAAAAAAAACCCCTGCATGTTCCTTGGTAGCTTGAGTTCCATCCGCTTGTGCCCTAGGACTGGAGAATGTGTGCTTTGAAACCAGAATTACTAGTCAAAGTGTTTAAGTCTAAAACCTTGTACTTTGTCAGTTACAAATGAATTTCCTGGTAAATGAGGTAGATTAGTATCTCAATTTCCACAGCAAATAGAGAATGGCCTTTCTTTCTAAATATAGGTTTGTACAGGTAGGATTGTAATGTAAACACAACTCTCAAAAATAATTCTGTTATTAGAATATACAGTTCAGTTGAACTGTACTTAAGAATGAGGTCAAGACTGGCCCTGATTACTAGAGTATTTGACTACTGTGCTACTGTTTCTGTGTAATAACCTATTCTACCATTGACTATATATACACTATGCTACTAAAGAGCCCTTGTAGAAATTAGTGGTAAACAAAGGGGACATTACTAACCTCCCATTAGTGAGAGGTAGCTTTTGAAGGTTAGGGCTGCATTTGCACTGAGTTAACCATTTCCTCTCATCTAAGTCTTCTTTGAAACAAATAACATGAATTTGGACAGAACAATTAGCCAGGATTATGTGAGAAATCTATAGCTGTAGACTAAAACAAAGGCAACTAGCCTGTTAAGGTAGGAATGGCAAATGTGTGTCACTGGTATTGAGTCCACCTGATCTGTCACAGTACTTTATCGCTGAGCTCAGATTGGCCCATGAATCCTTCCTGCCACATTAGGATCATACCTAATTTGTTGATCATGTTTGCATCAGTCTAACAATCAAAGCATTCAGGAATTTTAGTGTCCAGAATCGAAGCCCTTCTGATTTCACCATAATGAAGGCAAAATGGCAGACAAGTCCAGAGAAATTCACCTGTCATTTCCCTCATTCATGGCGGTTTGTGAACACAGATTGGTTTTTCAGTCTTATCAATTATGTTACTTTGTTTCACTGCTCCCACTGTTCAATTGTGACATTTGAATTAGGCAAACAAAACATTCTTCTCCATTTTCTAAAAACTTGCTTATTAAGGTATAATTAATATACAGTAAACTGTACATATTTATAGTGTGCAATTTGGCAAATTTTGACCCATGAAAACATCACCACAATCATAGTGAGCATATCGATAACACCCCAAAGTTTCCTCTTGCCACTGTGTAATGCTTTTTCCTCTACCACTCCCAACGTACTCCACTCCCAGGCAACCTGGGATCTGCTTTCTGTAGATTAGTTTGCATTTTCTAGAGTTTTACATAAATGGACTTTTTGACCCTTTAAAAAAAATCCAGCATAGCTTGATATTTACCCATGTTTTTGTATGTATCAGTAGTTCATTCCTTTTTATGGCTCAACAGTAGTCCATTGTATGGCTATATGAGAGTTTACAGTTATTCACCTGTTGATGGCTATTTGAGCTATTTCCAACTTCTGGCTATTACAAATAAAACTGTTGTTTATGTACAAGTCTTTGTATGGACACACGATTTCATTTCTCTTGGGTAAATAGTTAGATCATATGGTAGGTGTATGTTTAACTTGATAACACGTGAAGGTCTAATTAGCCCTAGAGCAAACGTTGCACTCCACCCACCTAACAAAGCTTAATAGCAAGACCCAAAAGGGTAAAACCGTTGCCAAGTATGGACCACACACCAAAACAAAGTTCAATAATAGGTATAGGAATGCAAAACCCTTTTTGCGTACTCTACTCAGTGCTCATGAATTATGAGGTTTTTCACTGTGGTTGAGAACAGGGACTATTGGCAGTCCTGTTTCAGATTTGCAGCCCTGTTTCAGATTCAAAGTTGCTTCCTTTAATCCTTTCAGATGGTTCTTTCTCCAGTCTCAAGTGGTTTCCTTGCATCCATGTACTGTTCCGGACTCCAGTGAACATCCAGGGGGACCCTCTGCAGATCTCTGGAATTTTCTTTCTCTGCAGCTCTCTCCTCTTTGGTACTCTGTACTGCTAACTCTAGCTGTCTTGGCTTTCCCAGACTACCAGGTCCGTCTCCACAACTCAGAGAGACTGCCAGGCTCCCCTACAGTCTCCCTCCCCTGTGCTAAGGCCTGGAAACTCTTTGCAGGCAGTAAGCTGGCGCACTCATAGGGCTCATCCCATTTGTTTCCAACATCTCAGGGATTACCGTCCTTTTTTGCCCAATGTCTGAAAACCATTGTTACATATATTTTGTCTGGTTTTTGTTGCTGCTGTTTCAGGCATGAGGAGAAATTTCGTCCCTGTCACCCTATCTTGACTGGAAGCGGAATTCTTCTCCAGAATTTAACGTTTTTCTCTAAACTGAATTCAAATTCAGAAGTCCCTGATGAGTATCCTAAAAGTTCTTTCTACAACTTTTGCCCGTTTGGAAAGTTTCTTCTATCTCTGGGAAAAAAAAAAAAGACACATTCTCTGAGTTCATGAAAACAGAGTCTCTCAGAGGAGCCACCTATTTAGTCCAGGACACTCTACAAATTTGCCAAGATGGTAATTTCTATCTGGTATATGGGATGGAACCAATGGGTAAGAAGGACAAGAGAAGTTTTGACTCAAGTCAGCTGAGAGATCGTCTTCTACCAAGGCTTTGTGGTTGGTTTGATCAAAGCCCTCCCAGTTCTATACCCTAGGGTATATTTTGAAGAATTTTAATAGGAATTAGTTTCCCAACTCTTTAAGCCAAAAAGAATAGTGAGGACAGCTTCCTTGGTGAGACTATCTCAGTCAGAAGATGGTATAGAGAGCTTGTTCCCCATTAGTTTAATATTGCTATAAATTGGGTTTTTTTCCCTAAATCCACAGCCAGTGTGTTGCTGTCTTTCTCTTTCTGCCACATTTGTGGAGCATCAGTCAAAATGCATAGCTAATTTACCAAAATAGCAATTTTTCAATTTGCAGTGGTAGGCATTGTTTTATGTTAAATAAAACCATCTCATATGTGTCAGAATTGGATTCAAGAACTTAACCCTTTCAAGAGTGGTTTCATATTAAGTACTGACTTTAAAACTTTGGTATTTTATGCTCACTCCTTGCCTAGAATTATTCTAAGGCTGGAAGGGATGGCAATACTACCTTATATTTATATGTTCCTTCATAGATCATACAACACTTTGCAGAAATTATCTCATTTGATTTTGAGAGATACCAAAAAGTTTAGAAAACTCTAGGATCCGGAGGTCTGATTCAGGAGGTAATACAGATGATATACATATAGAGAAAAAAATATAAAATCAGGCTTAAAGCCATGTAGTAAAGAATAGAAATGCTATAAGGAAGGATGAGATTATTAGGAGGTGGGAGAAGAAAGTCAGAGAATACTTTGTGAAGGTACTGACCCAAACTGGATATTAAGAATTAGATTGGTGAAAAATCAGAGGGCCATATTCCAGGTGGTTGACACAACATGTCCAAAGATACTGAGGCACAAATAAATAGGTCATCTTTGAAAGATGGTAACAGGAATCCCCTAATGGAGCAGAAGGTAGTTTATTCAGTAGTTCTTTGTGGACAGTGACTCTGGTGCACAGTTCTACCTTGACATCTTTACTGAATCATCACAAAATAAATGCTTACAGATTAGGGTAGAATGTTGTAGAAGTCACATTGTTTGCTTTTAAGAGTATGTGTTTGAAGCAGTCTCAAGTGTTTTTAGTGGGCATCTAACTCTTTAGCTCACTGTTCTCACTTCTCTAGATGAAATTGTGCTGCACATTAATGCAGTTTAACACACACACACGTACACATACAAATACATACATTAAACAAACAGCTTCACATACTTTGTGAACATAATGAAAATATGGAAGTATACATGGAAGACCATAGTGGTCAATAAAGATTCAGGCTCCAAAGTGATATGAACAGCCAGAAAATTGGACCAGCACAGGTAAGAAATGAGAAATTTTTAGGGCCATTGAACATCATGCATTTTCAGTGTTCAGTAGCCCTGAAAATCTCTCATTTAGGCCAGGAAGTCTCAGTCTCATTTGAAATGTTGAAATAAAGAGAACATGCACAGGTTCTCATTGATCTAAATTTCTGTTGAAGTCCAGGACCTCCCACCATCTTTTCTAGTCCTTGATTATTTTTCCAGACTCTTGTTATGAAGGCTGTAGAGCAGGCCTCACCTTTTTTTATTGTAGTGGTAACTGCTGTCTGAGTTAGCTTCAGAGCAAATTCTCCCATCTTATGTGAGGACAGTCTAAGCTGGACCCTGCACTAAGATATATATTAGTTCAAGGAAATAAATAGAAGTTGTTTATTCCCACATCAAATTTCCTTCCTTCCTTAGATTGCTGAAGAATATTTTCATCTCTTTCTAAATAAGATTGGAGTCCCTTTTGATTTCTTCTAGGTTCCTATCTCATCTCCCTTCCTTTTGACTTTATGCTATAATTCTGTGTCCTTCTCTGGTTTGAGCCATTTTTACAGATTTGCAAATCAGTATACTTTTTTTAACTGTTTATTTTATATTGGAGTACAGTTGATTAACAGTGTTGTGTTTCAGGTGTACAACAAAGTGATTCAGTTATACATATACATGTATCTATTCTTTTTCAAATTCTTTTCCCATTTAGGTTATTACAGAATATCGAGCAGAGTTCCCTGTGCTATACAGTAGGTCCTTGTTGGTTATCCATTTTAAATATAGCAGTGTGTACAAATCACTATACTTTTGAGAGCATCTTTTTTTTACGTTAACATAGTCTTTTAACTATGTTCTGGGGTGGCTCCAGTTAGCCAATATCGGTCACAAAGGATGAATGTTTATACTTCGGGCTTTTAACTCTACCAGATTTTTTGCCTTACTTTTCACTATACTGACAGATGGGGATATCTTGAAAATTAAATAAGGCAAAATTGGTAGGTCCTGAGTACCGAAATAATGGGTGCATTTGGAACTGTGAGGGGGGAGATTAGGCTTCAGGAAGCTTAGTTATTTAAGTCATCTGATATCCACAGGCTCCAGACTTGCATGTGGGAGCACTCCATCTCTCACTCTGGTGCCCCAGAAAAGGCTGATGATCCCTGAGCACAAAAACAAAGGTCAGGTCTGGGTGGTGTGCCTTTAATACTCTGTTGTCATTTGGACCTTTAAAAAGGCTCTCTGTGATACTAGCCAAAGGACGTGACATGGTCCTGTTAACTCACTCTGCTCAGTGCCTAGTACAGTACTGTGCATTTGATACACCTTTTTCACAAAGTAACAGAAGAGGAAATTAAATTGGGCTAATTTTCTAAGACTAGGGGAAATCAGAGAAGTCTATTTTGTTTTGTTTTCTTGACTTGAAATTGAGTGGATGTTCAGCAGAGGTGTGTTTAAGTAAACTTAGATGAACTGATTTGTTTGACAATTTGATATCATTTCCCCTTCAAAGCCCCCAAACTGAGAAATATAAAATGGTAGCCAGTTGTGAAAATTATCTGCCTCCTGGGTAGTGTTGCTCCTTCCTTCCTCCCTCCCTCCCTCCGTTCCTTCCTTCCTTCCTTCCTTCCTTCCTTCCTTCCTCCCTTCATTCCTTCCTTTGTATTTCTTGCTTAAGACTGTAATAACTCATTGTATTTTTCCCGAGAGCCAGTAATGAATTATTAGTGGGTCTGTAGTATTTTTTTAAAATTTGTTTATTTATTTTTGGCTATGTTGGATCTTCGTTTCTGTGCGAGGGCTTTCTTTAGTTGTGGCAAGCGGGGACCACTCTTCATTGCGGTGCACGGGCCTCTCACTATCGTGGCCTCTCTTGTTGCGGAGCACAGGCTCCAGACGCGCAGGCTCAGTAGTTGGGGCTCACGGGCCTAGTTGCTCCGCGGCATGTGGGATCTTCCCAGACCAGGGCTCGAACCCGTGTCCTCTGCATTGGCAGGCAGATTCTCAACCACTGCGCCACCAGGGAAGCCCTGTAGTATTTTTAATTGTGTGAATTTTTATTCACTATGCCATAGAGTACAGTTTGTAATAGCCATGTTTATAAACTGATAATTTCATGTTTGATGAGGAACTATTTATTAAGTAGACTTTTTACATGATAGATTTTATGTACTCGGTTTATTAATAATCTTGCAATTCACAATGGATTACCTAGGCTGTATCAGTACTTTAACATAGCAAGACTTGTAATCATGACACAAGATCTTATTTAGCTAATGTGACTGATTATCTTTCACAGTGGAAGTATGAATAACACCTTGACTCATAAAACCACTAGTTCTTTTCCCATTCCATTTGAAAATATTAACCATTCCACATTTTTCCATAACAGGCTTAAGTTATAATTACAGAAATTTATAGAGGTCAAGGGAGGTCACCTAGAGATTTGTTTCTAGTTGGACCTGAACGTTTTGCAAATGAGAAAACTGAGGCTCCAAGATATTAAATGACTTACCCAAAAACTGCATGGCTAATTAATAACAGCTGTCTTTGCATATAGTCTGTAAGTCTTGTTATGAATTACAGTAATTAAAGCTAATAATTTTATCCCCTCTCCCTCTTTCTTATTTTGGAAATGGACTACACTCTTTGGAAGTTATATTCCAAATCACTCAGGTCATGGCTAAGATATACCATGCTTTTTGGCCTCCAGTTATTTATTTGGAGTGTGATGACTTAAAGCTCCATTTTAAGAGGAAGTGTGGATGGGTAGAATTTAAAGAAAAATAAAGTCTTGAGCTCATCAGAAACTCAGAAGTTCTAGAAAAATGCTGATATAAGTATTACTTTCCCTTTCAAGTTCTGATAAATGACTTCTCCAGGCTGAACACCTGAAGATCAATCCCTAGATTCAGAGAGAATATACAATAGTTCATTTTATTCAGCACTTCATAGAATTTTTAAAAATTATTAAATTATTAGCATTAGTAGAGGCCTAAAGTGATCCTTCGTGCCAATCCACTCAATCTAGTCACATGATTTCCAACTACAGAATGTTCCCGTAGCTGCTGAAAGCTACCAGTGATCAGTTTCATCTTCAGTTTCCCCCCTAAAACTGGTTTTCGAAAAATGGTTTTCAATAATGTTCCTAGGAAAAACGGGCTCCCTAGAGGATCAGTGAGAAATCACGAGTCACTTAGCCTTGATTGCCTGTTGACTTATAAATAAGCAAAACAGAATTTTGACTACCTTTTTGTTCATATTGCATGTGCTTTCTTCCACTAGGAGGAAAAAAGCAGGGCCTCCTTCTGGCTCAGAGACGCTTAACTCCACTCTCTTACTGTCTGGTGGGGTACAATCCACTAAAAAAACAATTGTAGAGGTATAATTGAAGTACAATAAACTACACATACTCAAAGTGTACAATATGATAAACTTTGGTATGTATACACATGTGTAACTATTGCCATAGTCAAGATAGCAGATATTTAGATCGTCCCAAAAGTTTCCTTGTGCCCCTTTGTTCTCCATTTCTCCCTTATTGTCTTCCCCAGATAACCATTGATTTACTTTCTGTCACTATAGGTTGGTTTGCATTTTCTAGAACTTTATTTAAATGGAAGCATGCATTACATACACATTCTGTTGGTCTTTTTTCACTCACTTATTTTGAGGTCCATGCATCTTGTTATATATCAATAGTTCATTTTTTTTTGACTGAGTAGTATTCCATAGTGTGCATATACCACAGATGATTTATCATTTCAGCTATTCATGGACACTTGGGTTGTTTTTAATTTTTAGCTGTTAGTGAGTAAACCTTTTGAACAACCTCGTACAGATGTTTGTGTGGACAGAAATTTTTATTTCTCTGTGATAAATGACCAGAAGTGCCTTGCTCTCCTGTTAAATTTAGCTTCACCTTTTTACGGAACTGCCAAACTGTTTTCCAAAGTGGTTGTACCATTCTACTTTCTTACCAGCCGTGTATGTAGTTGCTCCACACTTGGTGTGATCAGAATTTTTTAGCCGTTCTGGTAGGTCTGTAGTTGTATCTCATTGTGGTTTTAGTTTGCACTTTCCTAATAACTAATGAGGTTGAGCATCGTTTCATTCATTTATTGGTCATTCCTGTATCTTTTTTTGTGAAGGATCTCTTCAAATCTTTTGCCCATTTTAAAAACTGGATTTCAACTCTTTATTAATTTGCTCAGATTTTGTCTCCTACAAGGCTGCAAAATAGGTTTTCCTTACAATAAGAATTAAATACATGTTTGTAAGGCCCACATACATCATTCACTTGGCAACATCTGTGTCTGTTTATTCCTGAAATGTAGTTTCTCATGTTTCCAGTCTGTCCATTTAAATCCTAGATATTCTAAGATTGTACTTATATTTCTCTTGTGACTAGCTTTTTGGTAAGAATAGATCTATAATAAATCCATTGAACTTTATCTTCTCTAGGGAATCTGTAGCATTTTAGGTAACAAGGTTATATGTGCAAGGCTAAAAACATCCACTTATGGTGCTTTGTAAGTGCTTTATAGAAAATGCATCCTGTGGGAATTCTGAACACCACCAAGACATTTGTGTATTTAAGGAAATAATTTACAATGGTAACATTGATTTCAAGAATGAGAAGCGAGGCTGTTCAATGAATAACACTTACTGTAAATAAGTGAAACTTTTCCTTTTCTTTCTTTCCTTATTTATTAATTTCTTTCTTTATCATTAAAAAATGAACAACTGATAACTTACTTGCATTGTTTCATTCAAAAGTTATTTATCGGCAAGGCATTATACTTTTATCTGACTGTATCTAAGAGAATGTGGGGTTTAGTCTTTTTGTATTCAAATCATAGTTCCAATAGAAATATTATGTAATTTTTTTATCATGTTACACCACATTTCCTTAGAAGGGAACAAATCCACGTTCAAGTTTCTTTTTGAATGGGAAACAAATCTCTTTAACAAAGAGGGATTGTGCTTACATCCATCAGTGGTTATTTTTAAAAACTTCTCTGTTATTATCTGAAATGACAGGTTAGCCATGTATTTATTTTTATTTGCTCATCCTTTTCCAATGAATATCTTTACTATGACTCAGATGCTCATATTAAAATCTTTGGAAAGTCTCATCTCATATGCCATCGTATGAGTGAAAATAAATGCAAGTCTGTAAATTTATTTCCTAAATACTCCTAAAGTAAACTTAATTCCTAAAGTAAATTTCCTAATTAGTGCCCTGAATCCATGGCAAATAAATGGGGGGTTGGGGGGGGCGGCAGTTCACAGTAATTCAGTTCAAACACTTTCTTGCTTGTGTCTCCAAATAGAATTTGAGCTGTTGTTGAAAAATCTTTGGTAATGCCACAATAAGGTTGCTCTCTCACTTCTCCCCTTTTCCTGGCTCCCGCTGATTTCAGAGAAATCTCTAGAGAAGCAGTTTTCAAAGTTTTCAAAGTCCCTGGACAAATAGCATAGGCCTTACCTGGGAACTTGTTAGAAATGCAGATCCTCTGGCCCTACTGCAGACCAGCTGAATCAGACACTGAAACTGGGGGCCTGGGGAAGGCAGGCCCAGCAGTCTGTGTTTTGACACGCCTTCCAGGTGATTCTGAAGCATGCCAAAGTTTGGGACCCACTGGTCTAGGGGAATGAAAGAAGTTGTGAATGCAGGCCTATATAAAATTCCTTTCCTACAGCTCCAAGCTGACAGGTTCATGATGAGGTTGCTGTAGCAACAACTGCACAGTAGGATTGGATAATGAAACTTTGTGAAATTAAGACGCATGAATATTAACCAATCCCATATTCTAGATCACTAAGATTTATATTGGGCAAAATGGATTTTTACTTTTAGCCTTATGTCAAGAAGCACAGTTTCATAAGGTTTTATGTTTGACAAGTGGAAACCATGCCGTTTTTTAAGCATCACTCCTATAGAATTTAGACAATTTTGGTAGAAAAATAGAATTACTCTTAAAGACATTCATCACAGGACTTCCCTGGTGGCACAGTGGTTAAGAATCTGCCTGCCAGTGCAGGGAACACGGGTTCTGTCCCTGGTTCGGGAAGATCCCACATGCCGCGGAGCAACTAAGCCCGTGCACCACAACTACTGAGCCTGCGCTCTAGAGCCCACGAGCCACAACTACTGAAGCCCGCAAACCTAGAGCCCGTGCTCCGCAACAAGATAAGCCACCACAATGAGAAGCCCGTGCACCACAACAAAGAGTAGCCCCCGCTCGCCGCAACTAGAGAAAGCCCGCGCGCAGCAACGAAGACCCAACACAGCCAAAAATAAATAAAAATAAATAAATTTATTTTTGAAAAAGACATTCATCACAGAAATCATAAGTAACATCCTCAACAGTGACATAAAACCCTGACAGAATTTATAATTGACTTTTCATAATAAAATATAGTAGCTTTATTTACCTGTAATACCTGTTTCACAGAACACAGTGCTGGGTACCTAATGGCTGTTGAATAAGCATTAAGATATGATTTGTTAAACCCTTGTTTGGCAATTACATGTCACAAAAATTGCTATTAAAAATATATTTGTATTCTGTACTCTTCTTTCTAGTATACGGTCAGTCTAAATTCTAGCACTTTCTGTATTCAAAGAATTAAATTCATTTTAGGGTTTGCATTTTATTGATATGTGCTAAGGATTAGATGCGCTCAGTTAAGCTTCTTCCTGGCCAAATGACATACCCTGTCTCTGATGTCAGTCTGAGAAAATCCTATATAGTGTACAACATCCCCGGATTACCTTATCTAAGTATTACATGGACACTTCAGATGATATGTCTTGGCATGTGGTCATTTTTCATTAACTTATTAAGGTCTGTTAAAGCATCTTTTCCCCCTTTTGACACCTTGCCATAATTGAATGCAAAATTGACTGTAAGACTGAATGAATGCCTGATATTCATGCAGTAAGTTGATGGGGCTTCCTTGGTGTCTAGCAGGCACCATGCCCAGATGAGTGTTTTAGGAAAAGGGGCTCTGTTGCTATCTAACATTGGCTATGGACAAGTGACATCTACCCTGTGGACTTCATTTTCCTCAACTGTAAACAGAAGGGATTCATTACATCATCTCTAAGACCTTAAACATTTTATGATTCTAAGGCTTAGGGGGAACTAGGGGGAGAATCCAAACCTTGAAGCATTGCTGAGGTGCAATATACGATTGAAAGTTTTTTTATGTATTTCTTGAAAGAATGAATGAAACAGAATAATTAGCATAAAGTCAGCCTCATACTTCTTTGGAGACAATGGAAAATAGTGATATTAAATACTCATAATTTTAGAGTTTAGACTAATGTGTTTTAGGAAAAATACTTTCAAAAAGTATACTTAATGTTTTTTCCTCAGAGTTTTCACATTGAATTATTTCTTCTTAACCCTAAGGTATATTAAATACTTAGAAAAGCCAATAATTTTAATATTTTAAGCATAGGTGTGCTCTGCAGATCATATATATTCTTCCTAGAAGAGAAATATCTTTTAAAGGACAACTCTCTACACTTTATACTCCCCTGCACTCACTTATTTCATTACATTTGTGCAACCTAAAATTGTAGGTATAAAGCTATTTTGGGCATGCTTTTTCCAGAACCTTGTAAGAATCAACAGGAGCATAATTTTAAGCTACAGAAGTGCAAAATAAGCACAGAATCCTAGCTACCATAAATATAAAGACCAGAATTCTAACTTGGCAAAAACACATAAATACTAGCAATGGGGGAGAGGGACATAAGGACAAAAAGGTCGAATTTTACCAGGTATTTCTGTATGTTTATAAACCTTTTCTCTGAACTTTGTGTCTTCTCAGAGATGGAATTTTGTGAAACCCCTCACACTCTGTGCTCTGGCTACCAGACAGACATGCACAGTGTTTCTCGGCATGGCTACCAGCTAGAGATGGGATCCGATGTGGACACGGAGACAGAAGGTGCTGCCTCACCTGACCATGCGCTGAGAATGTGGATAAGGGGGATGAAGTCAGAGCATAGTTCCTGTTTGTCCAGCCGGGCCAACTCCGCATTGTCCTTGACCGACACTGACCATGAAAGGAAGTCTGATGGAGAGAATGGTAATAGAGCTATCTGTATTGTTTACATAAAACCCAGAGAGGATGCAGGTTTTAGCCTTTGATTTGTTTTCCTTCCCTATGTCTGCCTACCCTTCATTTCGTCTGCAGAATGGAGATGCAGGTTAGCAGGGTCCCATGGACAAGGCATGTACCTAAGTATCTGGCAAATAGACACATTCATTTACAATAATAGATGAAGTACTTTTTATTTCTGGTGATTCCCCCAAAGGAAATAAATCTCATAGAGTCAGTAATATTGTGCATGTCTTATTCATTACTCACCTTTTATTTTCATCTTTATTTTCCAGTGCAATACTAGTGATATTTATTTTAGAAGTACTCATGTCATGTATTTTGGCTTTGTATCAATATATGAACAATGAGACGAACAGCTGTATAGCAAGCTTATTATGTATGTGCTCTCTATTCTGATTCAGATTAACCTGTCAAGTGTACAGAGAAAGGCAAATTAACCAGATTGGACTGAAATGATTAAAAAAAAAACAGAAGGTGAACATCAGCCATTTGCCAGACAATAAGTAGTAACAGTAGTGTCATTAAATTGTAGTTATATATTATTTTCTTACAACTTTTAGAAATGGAAAAGTTTTGTCATTTTGATTTGTTGGGAAGAGGTTAATTTATTTTGTCGTCTGCTTTTCTGTCCCTACCGAAGAACAAAGTCCTTTCATAAAAATCACATTACTGCTTATTAAACACATTAATCTAATCTCCTCCTCATTCTGTTTGTCTAAATTTCATAGGTCCCATCACCATGACCACAAAGCCTGGTCTGTTAGCAGTGGCTAATGAGTATTTTCTCAGGTGTCAGAGAGGTAGCCAACAGCCCTGTACCTGCAGCTTTTTCTATTCTATCCTCCTCTGCCTCCTTCAGCCTGTAGGAGACATTGGCCACAAGGATATAATCAGGAATGACATTTGTAATATCACTAAATATCCTATCACCAAATATCCTTGAGGGTCTTGATATTTTAGGTTTATTTTCATGAATGTATGTATGTATTGTTGACTTAGGCGAAGAGTGTAGGGGAGGTGAAGTGTGGAAGTGAGAAGGGAACATATTTGATCTATGTCGTGCATATTCATGTAAGTGAAGCACCAATAGGATGGAAGTTGGGGGACCTTGGACTAGTCCCTACAGTTTTGGGGCTTCAACTGTCAAACAGGAAAAATAACGACCAAATTTATGTGAAATGGGGTGATAGAGGCTCTCCTGTATTTCAAAGACATTGTTCTTCGTCATCTCACTCCTGACATAAGGAAGTTATAGCCAGTTCACTGGGTTGAAACATTAAAATAAAAGAAAGGAATTTCCCCGTAGTGCTCCACCATTCTACTCCTGCAAGACCCTAGGTATGGGTTTCTTCTGGGGTGATGAAACTTCTGGAATTAGATAGTGGTAGTAGTTGCACAACTCTGTGAAAATACTAAAAGCCACTGAATCGTACACTTTAATAAGAGTGTGAACATTATGGTATGTGAATCGTATTTCACTGAATTTGTTATTTAAAAAATACTACTGGATGAAGGGTAAGGATTGAAGATTGAAGAATCCCAGATGACTTGGACAAGGATTAATTAGTAAAAATGTTTGCTATTACAGGTTTTAAATTCTCTCCTGTTTGTTGTGACATGGAGGCTCAAGCTGGGTCTACTCAAGGCAAGTGTTTCCAAATATTCAATGACAAATTATTTTACCTCACCCCATCCCTGACACCCACCCTACAACATTCAACCCTGCCCGTCTGATAAACAACACACAGGCCTGGTTAATTAACCTGTCAAAGATTAGTTTATTGGTAGCTTGTTGGTTTGCTTTCCTGCGGAAGACTTCATGTATGTGTATGTTGATAGTAATGAGGAGGTGACGGGGGAGCTAGGTAGAATAGGGAAACGTTGATTTCGCATGAAGGCAGAGATTTACATCAGGTTGGGTTGGTTTTGGCCTCATGACTTTCTGTTCTATCAATACATTATCTATGATTTTTTACATGACTCTAGCCATTAACATAGTATATAGTTCAGATACTGTCATAACTTTACACCTAGCAAATGGTCTTGGTCTTTTCCTTCCGACGCTCTGGCTTGGCTTAAGAATCACACTATACCTATGTCATCAATTATAAATAACACCTTCAAATGAAGGAAATGTTGTTCATTCTTTTCTGTAGACCTGTTTTTATACTGTGTCATTCCTTAGTGAGGGGACATTGGTGTCCTTTTACTTTTGCCTTCATTGTGCTCATTGGGCTTTGCCCCTTTGCAGAGGGATACTGAAAGCAATATTTATTAATGATTTTAATGAAAATCAAACACTTTGTGGCAGAGGGAATCCTCACATCTGACCACAGGGCAATGACTCAAAATATGTAAGGAACTGGGGGAAATGGATCAGAGGGAAGATATATTATAATCAGCTTCATCAAAATGCATATTATCCTCCCCTTCTTCCACCACGAGAACTGCTTACTGTGATGAGCCACTATATGCACTGTGTTCACGTGCCACGTCCCTTGGATGTGTTAGGAACCTTCAGGAATGTTTGGGGCTGTTCAGTTTCGTTTTGCCTTCAGTCTGTAATCAGCCATCTACCTTGATCATGTAACACTATTTACTGAGACAGAGTTGGAAGACTCAGGAGTAAAGGCCGTGTATCTTTTCTTTTCTTTATAGGTTTATTTTCCTTATGATTTATTTTAGGAACTGGATGCGCGACCACAAAATTGGGCAGGGCGCCGATATAAAACTATGATCCGCTCTGCTAAAAACTAGTCCTTAACTGTAAGCCTCTTTTGACCCAATGTGCACCTCCAAGGGGGGGATTTCAATAGAACATAGTGATAAAAAGTTTGTATTGTGAAGCCAGACAGCTTAGATTTAAATCCCAGCTGTGTGATCTTGGGAAAGTTGTCTAAAGTTTCTGTGCCTGAACTTCATCATTTGTAAAACAAGGAGAATATTACTATCTACCTCTAAGATTTTGTGATGATTGAATAAATTAATGTATATAAAGGTTTAGAATAGTACTTGTAACATATGAGTACAATAAGAATGTTCACTATTCTTACTGATCAGCACTTCACAGTTTCCAAACACACTTTTAATATCTTTATCTCATTTCATCCTCCTGACCCATCTGTGGAATGATTCTATTGTTATCAGCATTTTACATAGGAGGAAGAGTTAAACAGCAATTCAGAAACAAGTTAGCTAAATACAATTGATTGTTTTCCAAATAGCCACTTTTTTCCTCCCTTGGATCATGAATGAATATAAGATATGAACTTGAACAACTTTTCTCCACTCAGAGTTCTGTAAGTTTTACTCTGCTCCTACTAGTAATTTTCAGTAAGGAGCATACAATTTGGAATCTTATGACTTAGAGTAAGATTTCACCAATTTAGATTCCAAAAATTTTCAGTCAGTGATACCAGGCCTGGCCTGCCTTCAACATTTCCATAGATTCTCACAGAGGAGGTTTGAGTTGAGAGTGTAAATGGTTTTTCTAAAAAAATGTTAATTTGAAAAAACAAGTTATTTTTAACGAATTAACATTTGTGTGCAAATGTGGCTATTTATTTCCCATTGATCTCATACATTCGTGAAAGCAGGCCTAGCAAGGAATCTATTTCAGTAATTTGAGTTTCTATATACTATGTTGAAAAGAGTAAATAGCTTAAAATTGGGGGGATTTATATACTTCACTACCTCAGACTCCATGCCACTGCATCCCTGTGTTTCAGTTAATGTCAATGACATTTTATTTTGTTTCTGTCTTCCTATATACATTCTGATTTTTAGATTATTGATGAGGCAATGGGCACAATATCATGGATCGGTTTAGGATGATTTAAGCTTCACTCCTGTAAATTTGGGAGAGAGGTGAAGATTGGGGAAATTGTTAATTTGGGTGTGCTGTTCAACTGAGAAAGATTCTGAGATGTGATTTCAAAGACACTTTCAATTCTATCCATCCTAGGCTATAATGTCTTGGATTTTCTACTTATATTTCCAAAATCATGTCTATAAGGACTTATTTCTTTCATTTAATTAATTGATCAAGCCTTTGAAAATATTTATTTTTTCTCATTTTCGTAAACTCTATTTGGTTACCCTTAATTGAATTGAAGTTTCTGATATGCTTTAACCCATGAAAAATTAAAATAAATAACCTTCCATTTCAGTACCGAAACAGACAGAGGTCTGCAGTACAAGGAAGGGAGAGCAGCAGGTAACAGAAGAGAATGTGGATTTCTCGTCTTTCACAGGGCAATCAGAACACTAAGGCACTTTATTTCCATTCCCTGAAATTTGTCCTAAGTAAACCCTTTGTTGTCTATTGACGCTTAATCGGCTGTTAGGAAAAATGCAGATTTACTCAAGTTAGCTTCAGCCTGAGGCCCGTGAGCAGGACACTTTGATATCAGTCATAATACTTTATTCATTTTACTCCTTTTCTACTCCCATTCCACGTTACTACCAACCTTACTATTCATTATACTTGAGTTGTGTATTTTCTGTCTTCACGATGGTTTTTAATAAGTACTAGATAGGAAGCTACTTGAAGACAAAGCCTGGTTTATTCCATATTTTTGCTTCAGTACTTAGCCACTGGATCTGGAGCCCAGTAGGCACTAAATAAATGAAAAATATGCTTTGCTCTGAGGGGAAGAATTAAAACTGAGAGATAATATATTTTGTAGATCTTCTCTAATAGAAATGCTACAGTGGGTCAAACCTCTGGTCATCTAACACACAACTGCCTCTGACAGGTGATCCAGTGGGCTTTTCTTAGAAGGATTTGGCAGTCCTACTTGAGCATTAACCTCAGTGATTAGGGTGTTCCTCAATAATTACATTTGACTCTACATTAGGTTGGAGGAAAAAACTATATCAACAGCTAAATCTGAATAATCAATTTCCAAGAATGTGTTTCTCACATATGGCCTAAATGAAACACTTGGATTAGAAAATGTGAAAATGAAATTGCTTATCAAGAAGCTAAATAGAGGGAAATAGGTAGAGAAAAGACATTTATAACCTTTAATAAAGTATAAGTTACAAAGAAATTATTTATGGCTATGCTCTTGTTGATAATGCTATTTCTATGTAAGCAATACTTATTGAGCACTTACTCTTCGCCAGGCTCTGTATTGGAGACTGGGGATATATAAAAGATGACCAGTACATGATCTCCACCCCCAAGGAATTTACAGTCTAGTGGGCAAGATTGATGCCCTATTAATTAGGATTGTTTATTATTATTTATTATTGTTATTGCAGGTAACAGCTTGAGCTAGCTTAAAGAGAGAAAAACAAATTCATAAAAAGGGCATGTGAATGCTTCATGGGACCAGGACAAAAGAAGGAACTAGATTAGAAGAATTGCCTGGGCTTTGCCTCTTGCTTCTGAATCCATTTCCTTCAGTCCTGTCTCTGCAGATTTACTTTCTCTAAATCTCCATCCACAAGGCAGGCATAAAACCTCATACAGTTCTCCAGTTTATATTTCTTCTGTTCAGGAAAGAAGTTGAGATTAACTGGATGTTTTTCAATGCCGTTTCTAAATTCCAATGAGACAGATTAATTTTCCCAGCTTGAGTCAGATGTCTACCACTGGTCACATCAGCTACAACCAGGGAGTAAGGTCAGCAATACAAATGTTGCTTTCTGGGAACCCATCCACTGGATTCTTGGAGCAGTTTGCAATGCAGGCGGTCAGAGTCAAGTGAGCATGTATACCCAGTGAGGTCTACCAGAGAAGATAAAGAGCTAACTTTAATATGATTTAGTTAGTACCCTGATAAAAAAATATGTGCAGCTTGCTATGAGAACACAAGGGATGTGAAATCATTTATTAAAGTAAAAATTGTTGTATTAATGCAATCTAAATAACAATGTTCTCCGGACGGTGAGTGATTAAGAACATGGACTGCGGTATGAGATAGATCTAGGTTTGTGCCATGGTTCTGCCACTTTACTGTGTGTCCTTGGACCGGTAGCTAAAGCTCTCCAAGCCTCAGTTTCCTTGTCTGTCAAATGGAGACATTACCTATTTTAGTTTTTGTATGTGAGGATTAAATGAGAAAATGGACATATAGCACTTTACAGTGTTTTATATTAAATTAAATGCTCAATAAATCTTAGTTGTGGTTATCTTTCACACAACAAGAATTTATTATGCATGTATTGTGAGGTAGGTGCTACAGGGTGAAGTCTCTTTTATCAAGGATTAGCCAGACATGCAATGTGGCTTCTGAAACATCTGGTGTCCCAGGAAACTCTAGCGTAGCAGAGTTCAGCCTACCTTCTCATTTCAAACTGGGTAAAATTCCTTGCACTTGTCTTACCTTAAATAATACATCATTTTAATAGCCAACAATCTTGTTCTGCTAAGTAGAGAAGACTATGAGAGGGAATTCAATGAAGCACTTCAACCTGGTTGAGGGTTAACTTTGTACTATTGTATGTCCTATTGTCATTGTAGTAGCCCCTTAAGGTAGAGCTGGAATTTCAGTTACTCAGAAGCCCTGTTGATTTCCATGATTGTTGGGCAGCTGAGCTCCCTATGCACTGCTCAGGAACTTTACAGGTAACAGATTATCTGATACAATCCCATGATAGCCAAAAAATCCGTTAGTACTACTCCCTATTGCTTCTGTACTGCATACCACAGAAACCTGGTAATATACCATGTACTACCAATAAACACCATACCATCATAGCCATGCATTTGTCATTCTCAGACCCTGAATTGCTTCATCGGAACAGCAGGCAGGAGTGGTGAAAAAATAGCTAGCCTAACACCTGGGTTTCTTGAATGACATATAATAGTTATACCCAAATGAGGAGTTATGCCTTCTGATATTTGACCATGTGGGGCCATTCATGTGCATTTAATGGAAGGGATTTGTTTGTTCTACACTTCTTTCTTTTGCTTTTTTTGTTTTCCCTTGATAGTGTAAGTTATACAGGACACTTCCATAGCCATACCAGTTCCTCGGGAACCATCTGAATGTCGAAGGAAGTGTGTGAAACAATGCAATGACTTGGTAATAGCTTTGGCAGGAGCCCTGCCATATAACTGACATCCTAATGGCTCTGTTGGATCCATTAGGCATGTATAAGACAGTGCAGATGACTTTGTAATGGCTCCTTTGGAGACGTTACACAATCAGAGGAAGAGTGTAAGTCATTGGGATCACTTTATGTGTGGGTGAGACACTTCTGCGTTGACCATGATACTCTTACAGTTGAAAACAATTTTGATGATATTGAAATTTCAAGCCATTATAAAGTTAGATATAACAAGCTTATATTTTCCTTTTTAGTAGGGAATTTTAACCACTATTTTTTTAGTATGAAAGTAATATCAGCTGATGGTTTAAAAATTAAAACAGTAAAAACATGTTTAAAGTGAAAATCCTCTCCCTCTTTACGCTTCTATATAAAGTATAAAAGTCATAGGTTTACAAAGATTCCATCGTGCATATGCAAGAAAATAAAAATTATTAACCGGTATATAAATCTTTTAGGTAATTTTATAACTAGGACTTCCAGTTGTATCACCAGGGCAAGAAATTATCAAGACACTCTTGAGAGGTAGCCAGTGTTAACAGTGTATTATGTATCATTCCCCAAATGTTCTATACATGTACAAATGGGATAACATAGTAAAAGAAGACCAATAACTTTTTTCTAGTTAATATTATACCTATATAATATTAAATATATATAATGTTAAATTATATCTATATAATATATGTAATATTATCATCTAGTTAATATTATATTTTCCCATGTTTGCAGTATAGATCTGCCTTATTCTTTTTTTTTCTTTGGCCACACTGAGTGGTTTGTGGGATCTTAGTTCCCCGACCAGTAATTGAACCCAGGCCCCGACAGTGAAAGCGCCAAGTCCTAATGCTGGACCATCAGGGAATTCCCCTGCCTTATTCTTTTTAATAGCTGTATAGTATTCTGTTTCTGTATGTATCATTTTTTACTTAGTCCCCTGTTTATGGAAATCTATGTTTCCAGGACTTTGATATTAAAAACAATGCTGGGGCTTCCCTGGTGGCACAGTGGTTGAGAGTCCGCCTGCCGATGCAGGGGACACGGGTTCGTGTCCCGGTCCGGGAAGATCCCACGTGTCGCGGAGTGGCTAGGCCCGTGAGCCATGGCCGCTGAGCCTGTGCTTCTGGAGCCTGTGCTCCGCAACGGGAGAGGCCACAACAGTGAGAGGCCCGTAAACAAACAAACAAAAAACAATGCTGTACTTAACATCTTTGTACACATCTTTTTGCATACCTGTTGGATAATTTCTTAGAAGTAGAAATGATGGGCTAAGGATATGTACATTTCACATTTTTTATAGATATTACCAAATTTCCCCTTTAAACAACCAGTTTATCTTCCTACTAATGCTATATACTACTAATGCATCTGTTTTCCTGTATCCTTTTCAACACTGGCAAGGAATGAAAAAGATTTCTAATACCCAATCTGCTAGATGAAATATGGTATCTTTTTGTGCTATTATTTTGCAATTTACTTATGAGTGAGCTTGGGCATCTTTTTGTATGTTAATGGACCATATACATTTCTTTTTCCTAAATTGTCTGTTGACATCCTTTACCAATTTTTTCTATTTGAATTTTTCTATTTCATTTTTAATTAATTTTTTAAGTTGAAGTACAGTTGATTTACAAGGTTGTACTAATTTCTGTTGTACAGCAAAGTGACTCAGTTATATGACATACATTCTTTTTTTATATTCTTTTCCATTATGGTTTATCCCAGGATATTGAATATAGTTCTCTGTGCTATAAAATAGGACCTTGCTGTTTATCCATTCTATATCTAATACAAATTTTCGTATTTCTTATTAATTTTCAAGAACATTTTATATATAAGAGGTAAAAAAAAACCTTGAATGCATTATGCATTTTTCCTAGTTTTTCATTTGCCTTTTGAAATAGGTTCATATGATGCAGTTGTGTTTGTAGATATAGAGCTTTATATTTTTAAGTGGTCAAATTCAACCATCTATACTTTATAGCTTATGGAAGTATATGAAGATTAGATAGATAGAGAGATAATAGATAGTAGGTAAAGATACAGATATAATTGTTAACAATATTATAATGTCCCCAATTCTAAAAGTAAACTGCTTGAAAATTTATTTTCATTTTAGGTTAGAATATAAATATCTATATACAGATCATAAATCTAAATGGATGGTATGCATGAATGTAGTGTGCATCATGGTTATATTTACCTGAAAACAGACTTCAATGTGGAAGTAGTTTCAGTATAAATACAGCATAAATAATGTAATTTTTAAATTAGAATTTTTTAGGTTAGTCATCATGATTGATCTTGATATATTGTTTAACCACTTATTTATTAGTACATTAAATAGTGTACTAATGAATAGTGTACTAAGAAGCCAAAATGAGTTAATGTGGGGAATTCCCTGGCAGTCTAGTGGTTAGGACTCAGCGCTTTCACTGCTGAGGGCAGGGTTTCAATCAGTGGTCGGAGAACTAAGATCCTGCAAGCCGTGAGGTGAGGCCAAAAAACTCAACCAACCAAACAAACAAACAAACAAACAAACAAAACCCAAAATGAGTTAATGTGCTTACAGTACAGCATGTTACTTTATAAGGATCCATGCAACTTGATATTTTAGTTGAATTAAAACATAGGCATGTTCATAGTATTTTAAAATATATTAGTTAAAATGAAAATATGTATCATAAAAATCTAGAACTAATGAATAAATCCAAGAGCCAATTCTGGGATGGGGGGCATAAAATAGATAAGACAATCAAGAAAATGGGAGACAAAAAGAAATAAGCATGTCAAAATAACTATAAATAAAGAGGCAACTGCTTCATAAGAGACTACTTTGTGTACCTCTTTTAAGATATGCTTGAAAACATGGGTGGAATAGATGATTTTATAGAACAAATATGAATGACCAAAATGCTCTGAGAAGATAGATAAATATAAACTTTCTAATTTATATTATAGAAATAAAATTTCCAAAGAACCACCCAAACCAAAAAAAGTAGCAAATGTAGACAGTTTCATAGACAAAATCTGCCAAAACTTTAAGGAACACATACATCATTTCAATGCTACTTAAATGTTTTCAGAGCATAACAAAAGTGGAAGCTTCCAAATCTTTTTTTAATTTTTTGAAAGGAAGAAAAGCAATGAGATCTAAAGCAGAAAAAGAAATCACAAAGTAAATCTACAAACCAATTGTAGTTGTGAATACTGATGCAAAATTTTTAAGTAAAATACTGGCAAACAAGGTCCAGCAATATAGTAAAAGAATAATACACTACAACTAAGTGCAGTTCATACTAGGGAATGCGAGGATAGTTCAATACTAGGAATTCTGTTACTCTAATTTATCATATGAATAGATAAGTATAGATAAACCATATGAAAAGTTGCATAGATGACAAAAAGGCACTTCATAAAACCCAATGTTGTATTAAACAAACACATAATATTTACTCTCTGCTTGATACTGTTAAGTATTTTAGATATTAATGAGTTTAATTCTCACAACCACTCTATGACTTAGGTACTAATAACATCCCCATTTACAAATGTGGAAACTGAGGCACAGTGAGGATAAGTAAAAAGTTATTTAGCTAGTACGTGGCAAAGCCAGGATTTAAATCCAGTCCGATTCCAAACCCTTGCGTTTATCCACTGTACTATACTACTGCTCATTAATTTTTGATAGAGACTCTTAATTTTAAAAAGTATATAATATATATAATTTCTTATGTAAAATCACAAAATCCAGTTTTACTCTAAGTGAGGAAACACTACAAAGATTTCTGTTAGAATCAAGAACAGAAAAAGGATGTCCATTTTCACCAATTACTTTAAACTTATAATGAAGGTAGCAACTGTAGCCATGAGAAGAGAGACTGAAGTAAGAGGAATAAAATTAGAAACAACGAGGTCAATTATTATTTGTAAGTTATACAGTTGTATATCTAAAAATTCTAAGAAAACTAAACAATAAATTAATACAAATGATAAAAATTCAGTAAATTAATTTGGTATAACATTAGGACACCAAATTAATAGTTTTCTTCCATATAAATCACAACCAATTAGAAAATGTGGTTGAATAAATTATTACTTTTACAAAAGCAACAATGACAACCAAAATGCCTAGGAATAAACTAGCAAAAAGACCAAGACACACACTCATACACACATACGTTTACACACACAAACACAGACACACACACAACAATGCTATTGAGGAATATAGAAGAAAACATAAGTAAATGGAAAGCCGTACCCTGTTCTTGGATGATAAGTATCACTATCATAAAATTCTCCCTAAATTAATCTATAATTCTAACATAGCTCCAATAACAATATCAATTGGTCATGTAAAAACTCTGATTTACTGGCGCTAATGTTCAAATGGGAAAAAAAAAACCAACATGCAAGAATACCTTGAAAATATTTGGAAAAAAACATAATGTTGTGATAATAAGTTTGCCAGATGTTTAAATATATTTAAGTTCATTTTAATTAAACTAATATTCTAATACATGAATAAAGTGTTAGAATGGCAAAGGAAGCCTGCAAATGGACCCAATACAAATAGGAATATAATATATGATAATGCTAGCATTTCAGATCAATAGGGAAAACATGGATTGTTTAAAAAAGGTGTTGAGACAATTGGGTAGCTGTCGAGAAAACAATAAAATTGATTCTCTACCTCACTTCCTACACCAAAATAAATTCTGGTGAATCAAATTTTAAATGTGAAAATAAATAGTAGAAGGAAATTTGGGAGAATTTTGTCCTAACCTTAGAGTAGAAAAGCTTTTATAGATATAGCAACAACAAAAAAAGAAGCCATAAACAAAAATGTTGTCATGCTATCTGTATTAGCATCCAAAGACAAAGGGTTAATTTCTCTTATGTAAAAAGTATTCATAGTCAATAAGAAAAAAGTCTCAACAATAAAATGAAAAATAAAGTGACTCTAGGCCATAGAAAAGGAAATAAGAATGGTTCATGAGCCTATGAAATATGTTAACCTCACTCCTAAGAGAAATGCATAATAGAACTATGTTATTTATCACTGATCACATTGGAAATAAAAAATTTGATAATATACTTTGTTGGTAAATGTGTATAAAATGTTGGTTATAGGAGTATAAATAGATACAATCTCTATGAAAGAAAATTTGGCAATATCTAGCAAAAAATATACCTCCTTTTACTTAGCAATTTCACTTCCCGGAATTTATCCTACAGCTAGTCAATGGGTATGCAGTGAAACGTGTGAGGATGTTCATAGTAGCATCGTTTGAAATATCTAAAAATCAGGGATATCAATCAAAATGTAAATCAGTAGGAGGCTACTTGTATAGTTTATGGTAGAGTCATGCAATGGAATACTCTGTAGCCTTACAAAGAGTGAATATATATGGTGGAAGGAGAAGTGGAATGCCTTAGCGGAAATGGCACAGGGAGATTTCAACTCTGTTGACACTATATTTATTTGCATATTTATTTATAATATTTTATTTCTTAAACTAGGTGGTAGGGGTACATTAGTGTTTACATTATTGCTCTTTATACACTTTTATGGATGTCTGAAATATTTTTTCATAAACTTAACACAAACAAAATGAGACAACTATGTATCGAAGTAAAGCAATCTTCAACATACATCATTAAACAAAAACCACAGGGTTTGAATCATCGTATATAGAAATGGCCTTTTTGTCTGTGACCCAGAGTAAGAAATAAAATTTACATTGTGACCCAATTCTTAATGAATCTATAAACAAAAATAAAAACTAGAAAAAATTTTCATAAGACAATACCTACCCTTACTATGAACAGCGCACTCTGACATTTTCTGTTCTGTTTTATTTCTTGTCATTCTAATGTTAACTGTGATCCAGTAAATTTATTTCTTAACCAATTCATAGGTCACAACCTGCAACTTAAAAACTGTGGTGTCCAGTACACTACACTTGATGTGTGATTTTTAATGGAACAACATGTATATATGCTTGTAGATGTATAGAATTTCTCTGGAAATATTCACAGTAAATGGATTATTCTGATTGCATTTGTGGAAGGGAACTAGGTGACTGTGGGATAGGGTTGGAGGGAGATTTATTTTCATCTGTGCTCTTTTGCACTTTTAGAACTTGGTACCATGTGTTATTAAAATTTTTAATTTAACATAACTAAAAAGTAAATAAAATGACAATGGTATCAAGGAGGAATGAATCCAACTCACTTGCTTTCTAGACCACTTTTTAAAAATAACCAAATGTAAACTAGATAGCTAGTGGGAAGCAGCCACGTAGCACAGGGAGATCAGCTCGGTGCTTTGTATCCACCTAGAGGGGTGGGATAAGGAGAGTGGGAGGGAGATGCAAGAGGGAAGAGATATGAGGATATATGTATATGTATAGCTGATTCACATTGTTATACAGCAGAAACTAACACACCACTGTAAAGCAATTATACTCCAATAAAGATGTTTAAAGAAAAAAAAGAAAAATAACCAATAATTAATTGCTGCTTACAGGGTTCTTTCCAATGTTTGAAAATAAATGAAAAAAATAAAAGCTTCCCTAAAACAAATGAGCGCAAGATTATTAAATATTCCCTTTATGGCAGTCTCCAGGTGTAGCTCTTGATTTATTTCTTTAACACAGCTTTTTTGGTGTGTGTTCCTTGTAAAAATAAGGTGAGAAACAAATCTATTAGACCAAGGGTAATATTTTGCTCTTTACATTACCATTAAGTCACTTGCTCATTTTAATTGTCATTATGAAATTAGAGCCCTGTCTATGGAAGAGCCATATTCTTCTATTTACTTGGAAAAAAGCTATGTTTGGAGATCGTTTCTGCCTTACAGAGAAAGCAAGGAAGGCATGGAAGTATTGTTATCCAGCCAACCAGCAGTTTTATGTTTAAAAGTTGTCTGCCAAAATGAGCAGTTTTAAAACAAAGACAGCTGAGAATTTCAAACCTTTCATGTAATATATACCATACTATTTTCCTTTGAAACCAAAAACATGTATTTGTCATTTAACAATTTCAGGAATGTACACATAATTGTGTTTGCATGAACAAATGACTATTATACTAGGCGGTTGACTTTAAATAGCATTTCTTTATTCTCCAAGGTCTATATTTTTAATTTTTTGTTTTCAGTTTTATTCTCCTATCATCTAGAAATTTGTGTTTAAATAATTTTCATTTATTTTGTTGTTTGTAAGTGCAAAACTAGTTTTTTTGAGATAACTTATCTTTTATTTTCATTGTCCCTTGGCAAGTTTATATTCGCTGAACTAATCCTGCAGCTAGAGAGATTGTGTAGAAATCTTCTGTGCAAAAGTTTAATAACTTTTACTATGAGAAAATTGGCAGCCTTGTGAAATAATCCAAGAATTTCCCTTCTGCCACATTTTTTATAAACCTTGGGTTACCTCTGCTAAAGAAGGGCCAAGACAAGAGACGGTTAAAACTAAGGGAGTATCTCATTTCCTGATGAATTCATGAGTTCTCTGTGCTTACTTCACCTGGCTTCCAGATTACCATGCTCCTAGTTTTCCGCTTATCTCAGTAGTCACTTCTCTGTCTTGTTAGCTGATTCTTCCTCTTCTCTCTGACCTTTTAATATTGTAATGTCCCAGTGCTGTCTTTGTCCTAGAGTCTTCTCCATTTACACTCACTCACTGAGTGATCTCATTTGGTCTTGATACTTAAAACACTGTCTAATACACAAATGAGTCCCAAATTCATATCTCAGCCAAGACCTCTCTTCCAACATCCATTTTCAACTTACTTGATGATTGCACCTGGATGGCTAATGGGTATCTTAAATTTCACTTGTCCAAAACTGAGCTCCTAACCCTCCTTCTACTTCAAACTTGCTCCACTTGCAGACTCGCCCATTTCAGTTGATGGAAATGCCAGCCTACCACTTGCTCAGGCCAAAAACCTTGGCATCGTCCTGAAAGCTCTCTCACTCTCACACCTTACATCCACTCTATCAGCAGACACTGTTCCTTTATTACCAACCCTACTGCTATCACCCTTGTCCAAACCACCATCATCTCTCGCCTGGTTAATACCCCCTAATAGGTCTCCCTCCTTCCTAGAATGATCCTTTTAAAATGTCAGTCTGCTCTGCTTAAACATATTGCAATGGCTTCTCATTTCACTCAGAGTAAAATATTTACAGTGGTCTAAAATTCCCTCCCTGATATCTCTCTGACCTCACTTCCTTCTACACTTCCCCTTATTATTCCTGCTCCCACTTCAGTGGCATCTCTGTCCCTCTCCAGAAAAACTGGAGCACACTTCTGTCTTAGGGACTTTGTCTTAGCTAAGTCCTCTGCTTGGAACTCTCTTCCTCCAGATCTTGCATCTTTAACTCTCACACATCCTCAAGTATCATCTTCTATATAATTTACTTGTGTACTGTGATGATTGTTTATTGTCTGTTCCCCCCATCAGAATTACAAGTTCCATAAGGGCTGGGATCCTTTCTGTTTTGTTCACTGAAGTATTTAAAGCTTCTATCAGAATAGTTTTGGACACTTAGTAAGTATTCAACAAATATTTTGAACAAATAAATAAATATAGAGATGTAATTCTTGCTATATATGTTTTGACTGTGTCTTTGCACAGAACTGAGTAACTGTTTTTGATTGATTTGAACTGTTATTTCTTGCACAATTGATTTTTTTAGCGCCTTGTCTATATGCGTAAACCAATTTGGTTTCTGAATGATTTGATCGGTCAGCTCAATAAACTCAGTAGTTCTTAAACCCCTTTGTTAATAGTTGAATCAGTCAGACCTGTTTACTTGTTTCCTGGATTTGTTTAGTTTCAGTTTGTGATGACGGTACTGGCTTTTATAGGTAAAATATTCAAGCTAATTTATGCATGGAAAAACCACTGCAATTGATATGCCAAATCAATGCATGTAGACATAACCATATTCAATCACAATTAAACTACAAGTCAAATGAGTATTGTAGGAGAACTTTATAGTCAGCATAGTTGGTTTTAAGACTAAGAAATAGCAAATACCAATCGGTTGCGTATCCATAATTAAATAAATAAATAAGCGCATACATATATCTTTTTGAGTGATTTATGAAAATAAGCAAGTCAATCAAAATTGTCAAGCAGTTTGATTCATTTAAGACATTGCCTAAGTTGATATGTTGTCTGACTGAATTGCCTGGTCATTCCGGTGGAAGTTATTGAACCTTTTGTTTATGAAGACACAACCATATTTTGTCAAATGACGCATCAATTGATTTTTTAAAAAACCATTCCAATTAGAATTGATCAATCAATTCAGTCAAAATTGAAATGTGAGTCTATAGGACAGTCAAGTCTAAATTAAGACTAGGATAAGAAATTATATGAAGATGTTAAAGTGAAATTTTACTAATCCTGAGTCATGTCAGAGTTTGAGGAAGTGTCTGTACAAGTTGAAAAAACAGTGGGAAATGAAATTTCAACGTTTCAGCCTTGAAAGAGTCATGAACCCATCAACTCATGACATTTTCACCAGTTCTTCCATACTTACTGGTGTCAAAACAGTGCCACAACAGATATTGAAGTACCTCAGGAAGGAAAAGCAAGACACAACAAAACAACCACAAAAAAGAAAGAAAGGAAGCAGTAGCTCTATGAATTAAGTACTTGATATATATGTGTTTACTTACCCACGACATATGTGCATAAATTATTTTAACCTTTGGCTGCTTTCATTTTAGTCCTGGATCTGTAGGATACCGTTTATTAATTTGTATAACTTGCACAGGAAGCAGTAAGGATTTGGAAAGTAATTTTATCTTTTCCCTCAAGTGTAGTTTTCTCCCTGAGCTCTGTCATTTGTACATCAGACTAACACTGCCATTTTTATCAGCTTCAGCCACAAGAAGGTTTATCAAGGTGTTTCTGTTTCACTTCTTGTTTCTAAGGAGCTGCCTGGAACTGGAGTCACGAGTCTGCTAAATTGGGCAGTCATTTGGAACTTGTTTTTTATCACGTTCTTCTAAGAACCATAATTTTCTAAAAAGAAATTAGCCCAAGGTAAATCTCAGCAGAAAAGTGGTTTTCTCTGATAATGGTTTGCCTCCAATGAAGAGGTTGGTCTTTACCCACAAGAACTAGAAAGAATAATTTGGACATATTTTCTTATACCTTATACCTTGGGCCTGTGAGACTTAAAGAAATATCTTGCCTTCCAACAAGTTAAGTTTCAGTTGTTCCAGATTGAATTAGTGTAAATAAAATAGAAAGAAGAGCCCTAGCAAATCAATACTGCATTGGTAGTAAACTGGAAAATACTGACAAATTATCCTTTTAGGCCTTAGCGAGGTTTAATCTAAACATCGTTTTCTCCTGACAGTATGAGAGAGAAGAGGGTAATTTATTACACAGTCCTGATATGGATGAGAAAAGACTGCTGCTTGTTCTTCACTGTTCTGGCTCTTTCCCTCTCCATGCCAGTTCAATTTTTGTTTTGCTTCAGAAAATCATTCTCCAATAATATATTTATAGGTCTTGTAACTTTAATGCATAGTAATTGCTGCCTTATCATGGTGCATTTGAGTACTGGCTAGCTTGTTTAAGAATGTAGATTTTTAAGTGCCCCTTTGAAGCTCAGGTGTCTCTTAATCCCCACACAAAGCATGTTCTTAAAAAGCATCATATGCAAATCTTTTCATAGTTTACCTGCTGTAGGGGATCAGTATATAAACTAATTTTTTAGAAAATCTGGTCACATTATCATGCAAATAATTACCCTGCTCCCAAATTGATGATTTTCATGACTTGGGCTTTTTGTTTGCTGGATTTATTTAAGGTGGCACCTATTTCTAGTGCAATTAAAACTTATTAGTCATTTGCAGAAAAGGAGAAATTTGTGTTTTTTGACGGAAAAATATTTAGTGTTTCTTTCAAGTTTCTTATGATTTTAATTGTTTCATCATATAACTCTTATTCTTTGTGATAGGTGTGAAGTTCAAATATGTGAAATGTGTGGGAGAAAAAATTAGATCAGCAATTTGTTCATCTTTTTTCTGTTAAATAAATTAGTTGTGTTAAATGTCACATTTTCTAACATGGATATGATGAAATACATTTTTAATTAACCCAAGAGGGATATGGACATAAGAAAACAAAACACTTGCTCCAGGCAGGATCATTTCTCAAGATACTGCATTGTGAACAATATTTAAATTACTGGTTATATTTATCCCATGTATTTTGCAAAACTTGAAGTCTTATAGTAACAGTGCACCTCAACAGTTAGAGTAATAAAGAAATGAACCTCAAACTTTTCACACATTTTGGGGATAGTATGTATATTAAGTAGTAATAAATGTTTTCCTACATGATGTACCCCATACCAAATTGAAGCCTTACTATGTTTAATGGCTCATCTAGACTCCAGAAATATTTAAACTCCCAGGTACCTCTATCCAAAAGATTAAAAAATTAAGATGGAAATGGTGAACATATTTACAAAAGGAGGAATTTTAGTAAGAAACTCAGTTAAATTTAGTTTTATTGGTTCAGAAGGGAAATAAATTTCTTTTGGGAAACATTTTCTAGAAGAGAAAAATATATTATGGATATATGATTGGACTATTAAATATAAATGTTGCAATCTTAATCTTCTCTAGACCAAGCCGTTGTGACAAGATTTCCCTATATAATTAGCAGCGCGCTGCATATGCCAGTGAGTTAACAAGAGAAAAAGAATCAGTTTGATGCCTTAAACATAATTAACTACAATATATGAATTTGCTTTACTTCAGATATTGTATGAAACATTATTACCATTCTGTGAGACTTCTAAAGTTGTTAAACACTTTAAAATTCCCTTTGAGGGCAAGGCATTGTTATAGGAAAGATATGGGGAGGTGTGCGGGGAGAGATAATGGATTAAAAACAAATGTGGTCACAGGCCTTCTACTTAACAGCTTGCTTACTTGGACCTAATGGTGTTGATAAAAGTAATTCTGATGGCATTATTAGCCTATCTCTATACAACTAGGCCAGTTGACCAAATAAGATCAGTATTTTTTTTCCCAATTGTCAAGACAGCCAATCACCACGGGTTTGACTGGATCACTGCACAGTTGATCCAGTTCATTAGTTAAGATTACTGAAATAAATCACACTTGGAGGAAATTCAAATGCAAGTTAGTAGGCAAGTACCATGTGGTGGAACAGTTCCATAAGAGCAAGCTCATCGGATGATTTCTGCAAGTCATTATTTATATCCAGAATTGATTCAGTGAGTAAAGTCATTTGAAGGGTCTTAAAGATATAAGTAGAAAAAGATGTTTTTAGCAATTTAAAGTGAAAACATTTGTTAGCATTTATTAAAGAATGTTTCAACACTAGAACTTATTTATTCAACAAGCATTTGTCAAGCACCTACCATATGCAAAGGACTGGGGACCCAGAAATGAATAATTAGACATTTTCCCTGACCTTGAGAAGTTCACTGTCAGCTGGTAGGGTGGATGAGTAGACAGACTAATAATTATGGTTTGATGTAGTAAGTTTTATAATAAAGATATAAGCAAAATGCATGCAATGAAAGCATAGAGAATAAAATAACAAACGGGGGAAATCTGGGAAGCCATCACACAGAAGGTGATATTTGAAGTATGAATACAGATTTACCAGGCAGAAAAGGAAAGGAAGGATATTTCAGGCAGAGTGAACTGAATGTGCATAAGCACAGAGGCATTAAAGGGCATGGCATATTCTAGAAATTGCAAGAATTTGAGTCTGGCTAAGTGATAGCATACTAACAGAGACAGATAAAAGATGATACGTCAAGATAATTTGGGGACAGTTTGCAAGGGCCTCATATGCTTGGCATTTTTCTCCTAAAAATATGGAGCTCCACCAATTTGTTAATGTGATAAGATTTGTACTTTAGAAAGACAACTTTTATGGCATTGCAGAATATTGATTGGAATTCATTCACTAATTCAACAGTATTTATTGAATACTTACCATTTGTCAGGCAAGTGGTAGAGATAAAAAGACCAATAAATCATAGCCCCTGCCCTAGAAAACTCAGCCTGGTTAGAAAGACAGATATGCAGACGATTACAATTCAACATAATATGTCCTTTATTATAACTATGCCCAAAATACAATGAGAACAGAGAGCAAAGAGTGCCTAAGTTATCTTGAGGAAGTAAGATAACGTTTCAGAAAGTATGTTGACAGTTTAGCTAAGACTTAAAGGAAAAGTAGAACTTTGTCACATGGGCAGAGAAGAAAGACATTGTGGCATAAGGAAAATCTAGAGGTGACTTACATTTTTACAGTGGCATAGTAAAGTGGACCCTGCCCTTTCTTTTCTCTAAAATTACCCAAATACAAAAGGAGAATGAAAAGCAGAATAACCATATGTCTGAATCACAATGAATGGATAAAGCCTGCCAAGTGCCATGATGATCAAGGAGTGTGGGAAGATGCCTAGAGGTGACTAGTTTTCAGACAAAGCAGAGCATACATTCTCAAAGTAATCAGCTCATACTGTGAAATAAACCAATAATCCTTTATTTAGAAAAATGGGAATAGGGTTATAGACTGTTGGTGGAAGCTTCCATGGGCCAAAGGGAGTTCAAGTCTGAAGAAGGAAACATGTACATACATCATCTTTGCAGTAATCATTTTGAGGAATGGTAGAGGAGAGGGATTGAATTTTGAGTAGCCATTCAACTTCCAATATTCATTGACTGGAGATAAATAAAAGCTAAAACAATTGTCTCTCTCTGTCACACACACACACACACACACACACACACACACACACACACACACACACGCACACGCACACACACACACATATGCACACCCCGTGTTGAAAGGATCTTTATTCTGAACCAGGGGAAATTTCTGTTAGTCAGGAACAGTGCATTATCCTGTCCCCTACCTGAACCTATTACTAATAGCTGGTCTAGAAAGAACTAACCTTATTCAAAGATGAGTAATAATCTAAATGGAACCAGAACATAATCTATACAAAGGAACTAGAAGAAAAATAAAAAATAGGAAAAACAAATGGCAGTTAAGCACTCGCTAGAGAAATATGACCCACAAGCAGAAAAAAGTTGGAACAAACAATATAGCCATGAAAGGACATAGTATATAAATCAGAGAGCTCGAAGAGAGTCATAAAGTTATAATCAGACAACATAAAGGGAAATAATGTGAGACAGTGAAGCTCATGAAAATAACAAAAGAGCAAAAAATAATCATGAAAATGAAGAAAACATTGGAAGCAGCAGTAAGGAGAACAGACACTGCCAAAAATACAGTTTAGACACATGAAGAACAGAACAGAAAAAAGGGAAAGAAATTAATGGGATAAACAAATAGTTTTAAAGAAATAGAAAGTCAAATCTATTTAATGTGGACAAAGTAGATCCCATCTAAGTGCACATGTTATTCCCAAAGACAAGAACCAAACAAAAGTAACAAAAATATGTGAAGATAAAATTCAAGAAAACATTCTAGAAATTAACTTGAATTTGTAGGTTGAAAAAGCACAACATATCCCAGGAAAAGTGTTAGAAGGATGATCATTGAGACACACACTGGTAAAGTGATGAGATTTCAAGAATCTTTAGCACACCTAGGTAAAACAGGGTGCCCTGAGACTACTTCACAATAAAGTTCAACACTAGTAAATAGTGAATCAGTGCCTACAAAGTCATTGGGGTAAAAAATAGAGCTCAAGAAATGTGAGGCAAGCAAGGTGTCTAGACCACTGAATTTAAGGTAGCACTCAATCTCAGGTGCCAACACTACTCTTCACAAAAGAGTTAGTGCCTTCTTGAATTCTGTGCTCTAGGCGCCTCACTTGCCTCTCCCTAATACCAGCCCCAGATACTGGCTACAAAAGTATATAATATGTTATAAATATAAATAAATAATTTATAACTGCAAAGGTAACCATTCGTAGGTAATAGTAGAACTAAAAACAGAATACAAAACTTCCACATTATCAGAAGAAATATGCACATATAATACACACAGCAGAGAAAATATATACCATATCAATTAAGAGAAAAGAAGGCACCACTCTTAGCTCCTAGAGACACCTCTCAGGTCTTTGTCCTGTAGCCTCTTCCATCTCAGCAACAGAGAACCTTCTTCACATTGAATCCCTTCTACTTCCTGATTTCTCTTATAATAAATTTAAACTTCCCTTCCTGGCATTTAAAATGATCCATAATCTGACTCCTCTTCATCTCTAATTTAATTTCAACAATGTGAAAATTCTACTGTAGTCAGCTCTGTCTCTTTTTGATTTTACCTAGATTGTTCTACTGAGAATAGGCTTGAATCTTTTCTCTACTCAGGCATATCCTACCCCTTCTTCAAAGTGTATCTCATATATGGGGTCATCAGGAGTCTGCTTGTTGTGTATTCTAGCCCACACTGACCTTTTCTTAACTCCTGCAGTACTCACATTTCGTTCTATCTCTGTTTCCTTAACTCTGTATACTATCTTTCATTGTTCTTTTTATGTGCGTGTTTGTGCACGTATTTTCCTCTCTCCCCATATAGTCTATAGGCTCCTAGACAGTAAGAATGCCTTATACAATCCCACAGGACTTAGCACAATGCTTTGTCTAATGTAGAACTGCAGTATATGTAGTTATTCATCGATTTCAGGCATTGAGGCTAGTTGGTAATGTATTTATTAGTC
Source organism: Leucopleurus acutus (assembly GCF_964270905.1). Lineage (NCBI taxonomy): Eukaryota > Metazoa > Chordata > Mammalia > Artiodactyla > Delphinidae > Leucopleurus > Leucopleurus acutus. The sequence continues at coordinate 107,459,258 of NC_139148.1, read as the reverse complement.
AAAAGGACCTTTGTTGATGCCTCTTCAAGTCAGACAATAACTGCCTTACCTGTCTATTCTGTAAATACATATCTTTAATGAACTGTTACTAACCTAAATACATTATATGTTAGGCTCTTAGGTCCCTGTTTTGTTTTTGTTCTTTTAATTTTATTGATTTTCTTTTAAACTTTTTTTTCTTTTAATTAATTCATTTTTGGCTGCATTGGGTCTTTGTTGCTGTGCGCAGGCTTTCTCTAGTTGCAGCAAGCGGGGCCTACTCTTCATTGCGGTGTGCGGGCTTCTCATTGCATTGTTTTTTCTTGTTGCGGAGCACGGGCTCTAGGCACGTGGACTTCAGTAGTTGTGGCACGTAGGCTCAGTAGTTGTGGCTCACGGGCTCTAGAGCGCAGGCTCAGTAGCTGTGGTGCACGGGCTTAGTTGCTCCATGGCATGTGGGATCCTCCCGGACCAGGGCTCAAACCTGTGTCCCCTGCACTGGCAGGTGGACTCCCAACCACTGCACTACCAGGGAAGCCCTCTGTTTTGTTTTTTTCCCTCTTCCACACTTGTTTCCATATAGGTCTGTTTGGAAACAGAGAGGTACCTCTGATTTTGCTGAGTTAATTTTTAAGTACATTTTTGCAATAATCCTATGTACTGCAAATACTAGGTGGTGGTGGTTTTGCACTTGAACTGAATTGATGAAGTGATAGGCAGTTAGTTAAGGTTACTGTAGCAGGATGGATATACTTTTCAAGTAAATTGTACTTTTTCTTGTGGTTTCTAGCAAGTCTTATTCTCCTCACAACAAGCATCTGTATTTTTCCTTGTTTTCTTGTATAAGTGTGTGTGTATGTATGTGTGGTTGTGCATACATGATTAGTATCTCTATCAGTTAGTACCCTTCAGTTTGAGAGTGACAGATCACCTGATTTAATCTGGCCTAAGGACGAGGTGAATGTTGGACTTCAGGTTTATATTTGTCTTCAGATATGGCTTGATCTTGATCAGGGCTCAATCTATGTCACCAAGATCTAATTTATCTCTGTTGCTTGGCTCAGGTCTACTCTTGGGGTCTTAGCTACATTGTCAGGCTATGTAGTGGTGACAGAAACTTTTCTGGAGCGGGGAGGAAAACCTTCTTCTTTCCCAGAAACTCTAGGAAATGTCTAAGTGCATCTCATTCCCTTTGGTTAGTGGTTAGTCATTTGCCCAACCCTGAACTAATCACCATGGCCAGAGGAGTGAGATTTGCTGATTGTTTAAGCCCATTAAGGGCCTACCTATGGAGCTGAGAATGAGATCAGTCTCATCCAAAACATGAGAGTTATAGAGGGGTAGTTTACAAGAAAATATTTAAGGTACAGTTTTATAAAAAGAAGGTTGAAAAGTACTGGCTAGCAAAAACAACAACTCATCAACACTGTTTGGCTTAGTTGTTCTTTCTCCTGACCTGTGCTTAATATTGATACTGATTGCTACTGAGCCTCTTGTTTTTGAAGAATGTTCTTTGTTTTTTCAACAGCTTTATTGAGATATAGTTCACATGCCATACAATTCACTGGTTTTCAGTATAGTCACAGTTATATGCAACCATAACCACAGTCAATTTTAGAACATTTTCATTACCACAAAAAGAAACTCCAACCCTTTAGCTATCACACCCCTAAGCCAGTATCTCCCAACCCTATGAAACCACTAATCTACTTGCTGTCTCTATAGATTTGCCTATTCTGAACATCTCACAGAAGTGAAATCATATACTATGTGGCATTTTGCATCTGGCTTCTTTCCCTTTGTACGTTTTCAAGGTTTGTTCATGGCATAATATGCATCAGCATTTCATTCCTTTTAATTGCCAAGTAATGGTCCATTGTATGGATACAACACATCTGTTTATCCACCAGTTCTTGGAAATTTTCACAGGGAGTTTACTCTTTTCTTCTTTTATGTTTCTATTGTTCCATCTTGCTGAATTTTTTTTATCATCTTGGAGATTCATGTGCATCTATATCATTTTTCCCAGTTGAGAAGTATTTGTTCTCCTGAGAATGAGATAAATGTGGTTTTCCCTCAGAGGAAAATAATCTTCTGGTCATATCTGTGGTCATAAGTAAAGCTTTTCTCTACTCTCTGTGAGATGTAGAGCAGCTCCTAAAACAGTAACTTTCAAACTTTTTTGGCAGTGATCCACCATAATAAATACATTTTCCATTGCAACCCAGTAAACACATAATATATATGAATATACTAAAGTTTCACAAAACAGTTCACCAAACACTACATACCAATGCACTGTGATATCCTATCCTATTCTAGTCTATTCTTTTCTACCCTACCCTACAATATTCTTTTGTTTTAAAGTGCCCTTCATCATCCCATACATTGATTTCACAACCCACTAATGGATCACCACCTGAAGATTCAAAAACACTATCCAGAAAGATACTTTCTCATCTTTCTGAGGTAATGGCTAAAGAATGATTTTTTATTGTCTGATACCCATCAAATGTTTGTGGATAATAGAAAGCCCCTATGATGACAACTTTGTTCTCAACCTACTGACCTTGAGAAGCAAAAGAGTAATTATTGGCATAATTTGTCATGTTGGGAACAATTAGAGTAACTGTGCTATGCATATTATTCCCTTCTCTTAGGAATCACCTTCCCTCTTATGACCCATAATATTTCTTTTGTACCAAGAATCTAAGATTTACCATTTAAACGTTGTTACCATGACAAACTCTTTATGGGACTTCCCATCCGTGTTATATTTTATTTCATTTTGTTATTTGTCATGTGCACTAATTTTTTTTCCTTTTTTTTCAATTGCAATATAGTTGCTGTACAATATTATATAAGTTACGGATGTGCAATATAGTGTTTCACAGTTTTTAAAGGTTATACTGTATTTATTGTCATTATAAAAAAATTGGCTATATTCCCTGTGGTGAACAATATATCCTTGTAGCTTATTTTTTACGTAATAGTTTGTCCCTCATAGCACCCTAACCCCGTGTTGCCCTTTACATTCCCATGAACAGTGTACCAGGGTTCTCTTTTCTCAACATTGTTGCCTACATTTGTTATTTGTGATCTTTTTGATGATAGCCATTCTGACAAGTGTGAGGTGAAAGGTGATATCTCATTGTAGTTTTGATGTGCATTTCCCTGATGATTAGCAATGTTGAGCATCTTTTCATGTGCCCCACCTGTATTTTAAAGGATGTCTTAAGGTGACAAGGTTTCTCTGGAGTGACAAGTCCAAAGGAAACATTAGAAAAATGTTCCCTCTGGAAACTAGAATAACCTGAAAGACTATTGAGATTTTTTTTCATATGCCCTGCTTTACTAAATTTGGTTTTAACAGTTTAGGTTCTAGAAGGAAGGATAATTGCCAGTTAGAATTGAAATAACTGAATAAAATGTGTGTCTAGGACACAATATGATACTATATAATAGCAGCCTGTTTTTTTTAAAACTACAATTCCTACAACCTTACATAGCACCTCTTCATGGTTCCTAAGTAGAAGAGTACTCTTATTCTCTTTCTATAGGACATTATTGCTGAATTTACTCTTTTCCCCTTCCCACACTTCTCCCCAAACACATATAAGCTGGGAAAACTGCTCTAAAGTACCTTCCTACCTCGTATACACAAACCTTCCTTTCCCCTTATCTTTATTTCCTATTCCTCCCGCACCACCCCGTTCAGAGTCTTCTTTTCCCTCTTATACTTGTGGCCTTCATTTCCAAAAGAATCCAAAATGTAAAACTGACAGAAAATACAATCTGGATTAAAGGGGGAAGGGCAGAAACTTCAACTTCCCTTTTTTCTTCTTTACCTATCACCCTGATATTTCAGAGAACTTAAGTTTTGATTGCAAAATTACTGCAAAATCAAAACTGAGAAGTAACCACACACAGTGAGGGCTGAGGGAATCCTACAATGGAAGAACGTAAAGGTATTAGAACCCTCCAGCATGTTACATGTTCTTCATTTTATTTATTCAAGCTCTATCCTTTTTAAAATCTATATTTCCAGCATAGGTCATCATAACAGCTCCATCAAACATCCAATTTTAGCCTTTTTTGTATCTATTTGTTATTTCTTTGGGTGGAGAATTTCACACAAAGCACTGCATTTAAGTAATGCCCAATAATGGCTGGGGAAGATGGTTTTGTATATGTATTTTCTAAATGGCAGATAATGCCCAAATAAGGTAAGAAAAAACATAGATGAAAAGTTTAGTATATGCCTCTATAGTCAAGCTTTATCCTGATTTCAGTTAAGAATTATGACATAAAGGTAAATACAAGAATGTAAAATATATGAAAGTTGTCAAATGTAAAGTATATGAAAGTTTCACCTACCTGCGAAATTGCAAACATGCTTTCATTTATTCTTGGGGACTAATGACTTTAAGCCAGAACATCTCAAAATAACACTAATGACAATTACATAGGTTAGATGACTATGAAGTGGACTTGAATTAATGAGTTTTTTTCTTTAGTGATGTTGGCTAATATTCAGTCTTCAAGTATAAAATATTCTTTCCATGTTCATTTCCAAAAAAAAAAATCATTTTTAACCCAATTCAATTTTACATTTTTCTCTTATCCTACCAGGCAGAGTTTAATGCAGTATATAGCTGGACTCGTGTTATCTTTTACTGAATAAGTTTATCCTACTTGCCCAGAGTTAATGCATTTTATTACTTTGAAAGTCATTATTGAAACTTAAACGTGTTTTCCACTATTTTACCTAACAACAGTGAGAGTATCTATTTAGTTAAAGTGTGTCTTCAGATTTTGAGATTCTTTCTCCAAATAGTATTTACAAAACATTTTCTGTTGTTCTATTGAAATGAGCTTTTTATAATTGGCATTTTGGGGGATATTTTCTCATTTACTAAATGGCTGTTGACAACTGTAAATAGATCTATGATTCAGTTCATTTATTTACCTCTTTCACCGTGCCAGCCTCTAATGATGAAAAGATAAACAATATATTGTAACTGCTCTCCATAAGATTAAGATACAAGCAGAAAAGTAAGTATCCTATAATAACAGTATAATATATGCCATACTTGAGATATGAAGAAAGGAGTAAAGGAATGCAGAGGAGGAAGTAAGTAATTTGGCCAGGAGACAGAATAAAGAGGGATGCAAGGAGCCTTCACTTGAAGGGAAATTCTAGCTGGACTTTTATGATTGGCATTTCAGTGTTTTATTGGATCATGAGGGTGATACAACATGTACTAGATTTATACTCTGCTGAATTTTTGGTTTGGGCTGAAATCTACTTTTTTGATAGAAAAAATATCTGAAATTATCTGCCTGTATGTTTTAATAGATAACTCATCTGAAACCCTAACTTACTTCATACTTCCTTGACCTTCTTCAGGCCAGTGATCATTGCCTGCACTCCTCATGAGCAAGTCACTTCCACTGCTTCCACTCCTTTCCTCTCATTAAATCACCTCTGGTATCATCAAGAACTCTAGGCCCTCACAACTCCCTAGCTACCTATCTACCATTCAGATCTTTTCATGCTTTCTTTCTTACTAATCCCAACACATTCTTACCACTAACTCATTGACATCCTTGTATTGCACCATCTTGCCAATCCTCAACGTTGATCATTTTCACTTGATGTTTTCTTTCTTCCTTCTCCCATTGTGCTGACAACTGTCAAAGAAAATCGCATGCTTCATTGATTGGTGCCACTTCAAATTCATAATATCAAACCTTAGCCAAGTCTTTAAGACTACCCCTTGTCTTTATTTTTATCCCTAAGTCAGCTTCTTTTCTAAGCACCCCATTCTTACTGCTCTGTTGCCATCTTCTTTGAACTACTTGCTTTACTCACACCCTCACAGACAGCAGAAAATCTTGCTTCCTGTCTCAACTTCCTATCACCCCACCTTTAACATTCCTGTATTTATACTCAGTCTCACCAGAAATTTCACAGTCAGAAGTTGCCTTCCCCCTTTTCAATGTCAATTCCCATTCTGTGTTTTCAATCCTGTACATTCTTCACTTCCTTTGGAGCTTAAACCTTTACTTCTCTCTCACGTGTATTATTAATTTCTCCGTTATCTTGTAAATACTTCTTCCTTTACCAGTAAGCCCTCAGTCTTCATGGATTATTCCTTAATTTTTTCAGGTCTTTACCTAATGATAACCTGCTCCGTGAGTCCTTATCTGACCATGTAATCTAAAATGACAACTTTGGATTCCTTACCCATACATGTACACCCTATCCCCCTTCTGTTTTAATTTTGCCTTTAGCCCTTGTCACCATCTAACATACTTTAACTTGTCTTATCATTTATATCTGCTTTCCCCACTAGAATATAACTCCATAGGGCAGGGATTTTTGTCTGAATCCTTGTCAGCTATAACAATGTTTGGCACATAGTAGGAGAAAAGTTTATTGAATCAAATGAATAAAATAAACTGTAATTTGACTTCTAGTTCCACTATTCTATTAGTCATAAAGATCATCACTAACATTTTGGCCAAATCCTCATTTTAGTTCTCATCCTACTTAAACTTTCCATAGAAATTAGTACTATTATTCAGTTGTTCCCTTGGGAAAAATGATTTCTCTACGTTCTCCAAAATTTTTAGACTCCACTGATGTCGCTTCATCATCCTGCTCAAGGTCAAGTGGAAGAGTAGTGAGATGCATATTTGGATAGGCAAATTTGAACTTGATTATGGGTTGCCTGAATATCATGAATTTATTTTTGTATTGGGTACGTGTGTGCCTAGGCACATGCATGCCACTTAGATACAAGATATATTTTGCCCTATTATCTGTCCTTTTCTGTCCATTCTCATCCTAAAATGACCAGATCTAAACCAAAAGTTTTCTGGAGTCCTCAGAGAATCTGGTTATCCTCTTGCATTATCCTGTAATATTCAACGCTGTCCTTCTGGAGTCTACTCCATTTTGACCTCAGTCTCTGATCTCAGGGTCCAAGTTATACCTTGCACTGATTCTGAAGGGAAAGCAGAAAGATGAGAGGTCATAAATGGGATAAAATGTGGATCACAGAGATCATTTTCTTGATGTGGCAACAATTTTCATCTGGTAAGGTGAAGAGGCAATAAAAGCAGCAGTGCATATAGTCTGCAGTTTGAACCGCAAATTTGAGCCATAGCCTTGGATGTCCCTTTTGCTTTCTGGTTGTCTCTTTATTCAGAAGTCTATGTTAATTAAACTTTGCTCTCCTAGTGTTTGAATGCCAATTCTCAGTGCCTGCGGTAAGAAAATCACAACCTATAAAATCAGTCAAAATGCACATTCTAGAAGAGTAATCACAATTGATAATGATATTTCCTAACATCCTTTTGCCCTTAGTATTCCTGATATTTTCTGTACTGTTTTTTTCTAATTATTATCTGTGGAGATTAGTGGTTTGCCCTTTGCTTTCTGGCATGGCACAGTGTACAAATGCTTTGTGGTAGGACTTTAATTTGTTCATGATGACACTCTTTCTGCCTTTGCCCATGGGAAAAGTAAAATTAAGTCATTCTTCCTCTGGCCTTTTTCAGCAACATATCCTGTCAGTATGATGTTTATCTCAACTTGCCTATTGATGATTACATTGATTGTGTCATATTCTGATATGCAGCTCTATGCTTCTGGCTTTTTAGTTTTGTAGGGTTTACTTCCTTTAAAAGGAAGTCCATTTAAAAAGTCCATTTAAAAAGTCCATTTAAAAAGTCACTGATCTCCTGATACTAAGGAACAGAACTACCCTTGACATGGGTTATCAACCACTACTCTATTTGGTGTAACTCAAAGAGGAAATTATGTGAATGGCAGAATACATAAAGCTGTGTGGTATTGTAGCCAAGTTCTACTGTTAATAACTCTTACTGAGTTTTTATTTTAAATCACTGGAAAATGTAACATATTTGAGGGGAAAGAAGTAGCATTTGATCTACTATTTGGGTGGATTGCCAGACTACCATCTTGTTTTTTAATCACTGATTTTGAATGTATTATCTGAAAGTGAAGTGACTTTTTAAACGTTGGGTCATTTGTTGATTTTTCTTTTCTTTTTTTTAGTCATGTTAAACACAGATTTGGGGTATAAATCCTGGCTTAGCTACTTACTAGCTGTGCCACCTTGGGCAAATTTTGTAACCTTTTAAAGCCACAGCATCCTTATGTGTGGCCACTTCACAGGAGTCATGTGAGGATGTTGTAAGATAAGGGATGTAAATGCATAGGATAGTGCCTAACATACAGAATGTGATTTATAAAGTTTGCATGTATGCACTCATTAATGATTCAGTGAGAGGGAGTTGGTAGACAAATTAGCTGATTGAGTGCATTCTCTTGTCTTCTACTCCTTACTGTGGCATCAGACAGATTGTAAAACAACGTAATTGTATTAGTTTCCTATTGCTGTGTAACAAATGAGTGCAAACTTAAGGACTTAAAACAACAAACATTTATTATCTCACAATTGCAATGAGTCAGGAGTCCGGGCACACTCAAATGAATTATCTGCACGTGGTTTTTACCAGGCTGAAATCATGATGTTAGCTGAGACTGATGTCTCATCTGAGGATCCTCTTCTGAGCTCATGTGGTTGTTGGCAGAATTAAATTCCTGTGGTTGTAGGACTGACTTTCCTGTTTTCTTGCTGGCTATAAGCCAGGGATCGCTCTCAAGATACCAGAGGCTACTCTCCAGTCCTCGCCACGTGGCCCCCTTGTTGGTATGCAAACTCAGGAGTTCCCCAGGTAAAATCTGAAATGCCCCCATACATGGAGGGCAAGGAGAGACTGAAGAAAGATGCAGACCACTCCAGATTGGTAGGTAGCAGTTTTAATAAGCAAGGAAACTTACACACAAGGTTTGTCTTGGGTGGCTGCAAGATGAGTAAATCTCTGCACCAGCTCGTCACAATCTTAAAAGTTTACGTAGAGACCTTAACTGGGTTTGGTCACTTATACCATCCAGATGGTCTCCACAACATTTTACTTTCTCAAGGCTGCTTCTTTGAAAGAACTCCTACTGTGGGAACTGTGGGCAGAACGTACAATCCAAGGGCAGGGGAGGGGATGAGGAGCCTCTGACTGTCCAGGTTCAGCTCCAGGGTTAACTGGTGGTCATGTCTTTTTGATGACCTCCTCCAACACTGCCTCCATGGGCCCATTCGCAGCATGGCAGCTTCTTCAAAGACAGCATCAGAGAGAGAGAGAGAAAGAGAGAGAGACTCTCTATTATATGCTGGTAAAATGAGTCTTACATGTCTAAGTGGTAATATAATTAGGGGAGTGATATTCCATCACCTTTGCCATACTCTATTGGTTAGAAGCAAGTCATAGGCTGTGCCTACACTCAAAGGAGGGGGTTATATAAGGGCATGAACATGGGGGACATTCTAGGGTCCATGAGCCACAGTACTCAAAGAAGTACAGTAAGTCCCTACATATGAATGAGTTCCATTCCAAGAGTGAGTTCGTAAGTCTAATTTGTTTGTAAGTCCAACAAAGTTAGCCTGGGTACCCAACTAACACAACTAACATGGCTATATATTACTGTACTGTAATAGGTTTATAATAATTTTCACACAAATAATACATAAAAAACAAATACAAAAAATAAAAAAACATTTTTGATCTTACAGTACAGTACCTTGAAAAGTACAGTAGTACCAGCTACATCACCACTTCTTTTACGCTTGCTTCCAGACATCCTGAGCTTGAAATAAAGATACTGTACTCTATACAGTATTGTACAGTAAAGTACACAGAAGCACAACCACTTGTAGAGGATGCACACATGTGACAATGTACGCCAGACACATGAACTAACTTACGTGATTGGACATGCAAACGCACGTTCGCATCTTTGAAATTTGGTAACTTGAAGGTTCGTGTGTGGGGGACTTACTGTAATAGGTATTTCACTGGCCTAAAACCTAAGACAAGTAATGGGTGTGTCCCTTAATAATTCTTTAATCTGCCTGATGAGAACTATTATCAAATGCCTCTCATTTCTTTTCTCTGAGTGTATGACTTTTGAAACTAATGTTTCAGAGATTATTGCAGTATCATTTTACTGTAAAAATACTAGTTACACAATTAATACAGCATTATATGCTTATTGCAAAAATGAAACAAACCATACAAAAGTATAAAGCTGAAAAGTCCTTTATTTTCCACCCCACCCTGTCTTAACCCATCCCCCTTTCCAGAGGTACTCAATGATAATAGTTTGGGAGGTATCCTTCTGTAATATTTTCAAAACCTAAATAGGATCATGCTATATGTGTTTTATGACTGGCTTCTTCCCTTTCTTAACAATGTACATTGGAGATCCTTTTATGTCAGTATATATAGATCTACCTCTGCGGCTTGATATTCCTTTATATGTAGGGGCAAATAGGCCATTTCTAATTTTTTACTTACATGAGCAACACTACAGTGAATTCCATGTGCATACATATTTGTGCAGCTGCGTTAATTATCCTTTAGGAAGTGGAATTGATGAGTCAAAGGGTATACGCATTTAATATCTTGATAGGAAAATAAATCAAAGATATCTGATATATATATAGTGCTAAAAGGTCCTCCCCGAAGTCCGCATATGTTTACAGTCCTACCAACAGTGTGTACATGAGAGTACCCATTCTTTTTCAGAGAATGGCCTTTTCCAAAATCAGTAACATGTTACATTTTATCAACTCCATAGGGAGAGCAGTAGAAGTTGATGAGCATAGGCATGAGTAGGAGTGGGAAAGCACTGGAAACGATGGGCAAGGTTAGTGCCCTTTTGGCTGGCCACAAAAAACTTAAGTATCCTAATAGTGTTTGAAAATGACTTTCAGGGCTGTATTATATCAAGAGATGCTATCTCTTGTGGTATATAAAATTAGAGTACTCATTCTAATTCAGCCCACATTATGTACACATACCTACATAGACGGGGAGAGAGGAGGAGGAGGGAAAGAGAATGAGAATGGCTCATTTAGAGAGTGAACATTTTGGGAGTATAAAAAGTATCATGGAATGTTGGTAACGCATGTTATTAACTCAACAGCTCTAAGAGTCCTTCTTCAAAGCCATTTCCAAATCATCTATGATTACCTGATTAGAGACCTCTTAAAACAAGTAAAATAGTTCTGTAAACTAGGTTATCTCTCAGAGTACTAAAAAGCCTGTTGAGAGCTATCATGTAAAAATGTCACAATACATAACCCCCCAAAAAGAAATACAGTGGCTTTCATAATATATAATAATGCCAAAGGATACACTGTAGGATGGTATTTCTGGGGCTGCATGGAGATTTTTCAATTTGCTGATTACAAAGCCTACTCAGAATACCAAGGCTCATTCCAAACCATTGTGGCTTGTTGAGACCCACATTGCTTGTTCAGTCTTCTGAAAGTAATTATGAATGCTGCAGAAACACTCAATTTTATCCAATTTCTAGACAACTCCATTCCGATAGCTACTCCAATTTAGTTTTTCTGTTTCGAAGGAGAATGTATAGGAGGAATACAACAAGCAAATAAACCTTCTTTCTCCATGCTTTCTGTTTTGCACACACACACTTTTCATTAATTTTATGTCGACGATTTGTGGATCGATCATGTAAAGTGGTAGTGTTGGCTTAGTCCAGTTTGTTTAATTACCCTGAATTGCATGTCCAATCTGGAAGTTATAGACACACTACACTGCCAACGCTGAAAGTTGCTGATTAGAGGACAGCATTGGTGAAATGTTTTGAGAGATTTGAAGATATTTTTAATACAGGCAGTTTTTAAAGGAGTGATTAAACAAGATTTATACCATTTCTTAAGTTTAGAAATAATGATTATTTCCAATATATTCTAATTTCTCAAAATATGTTAAAGTGAAGCCCTAGTTTTGAACTATGCACTGAAAAAGATAAACAGTCAATGTGTCTAGGAAATGCTGCTTACCATATCCTTCTCTTGGTAATTGATGATACCTATCAGCATATTAAAGACTCTGAGACATCCTGTAATTAAGAAACATGTTAAACATGTGTTTAACACAAAGTTTCCCAAATTTATTTGTATTGAGAACTTTTTTCTCTTGAAACACTCATGAACATTCCCATACATTAGGAAATGCTGATTTAAGAGATACCATTACTAGTATTAGAATTATTTAGCTGTAAAATATTTATTTCAACATTTACCATGCTAGTTTCATGTCATTCCTTTTGATTCATTTGATGAAAATTTTCATTCCTTTTAAAAATACAAATATATCTCAAAATAATAAGATATACATTTGGCTGGCAAATTGATGGCAGCTTTTGTTTATGAAACTCATCATAAAAGCCTTATTAATTAAGATTGTTGAATTAGCCATGCAATGGGGAAGAAGATGATTCTGGATAACCACACCCCTCATTTCAGAAGATTATTTGATTCATGTTTAATAAAAAACACAGCCCACAGAAGATGGCATTTGATAAACCCTCATCTTTGAATTTATTTTTCCTGTTACCATTGTAGACTTTGCTTGTGAAAGATAATCTAAGGGCACCTCGGGAATTTGATAAAGAAGCGCTGCTGGGTCACCTTCATCCAAGTGATGAACTGATAACTGTGATTGAAAATTGTAGTCAACTTAAAACAAAACAAAATAAAGAAGGAAATTACTGTCAAATGGAAGTGTAGCTTTGAAGCTGAACCATTATAAATTGTATTGATGGGGAGCCTGCACCTGAGCCACAGTGAATCACTTCACTTGGATTATATTTAATAGCAGTTGGAAATATTCTTATTCCTTATGCTTTTATCGTATGGCACTTTTTTTTTGGTTCAGCTCAGAAAGTCAAGTTTATTAGGAAATAAATTTTCAGTGTTTCATACATTGTCTTTAAAGAAACAGTGGTCACCACCTGCCGCTTGACACCCACTGAAGTCGTTTTTCTTCACAATCAAAGGAAGCAGGTCAGCAATTTCCTAGCAGGACGAAAGTACTAAAGCTTCCTTTTTCCCCTGCACTATATCATGGGCAAGGCTTACACCTAGTCTGATTTGGGGCATATATCTTCCTAACCTCCCTCCAACTACCCTGCTTCCCCCAAGAAGAAAAAAAAAAGTATTTATACAATTGTCACAAGGCCTGAAATTTCATATTACCTTCTCCTTTGGGTCTAAATATATTTTCTGTGAAAGGTACATTTTGGCCAAGTGCTTATTCATGCAAAACTTTTATCACTTCTAAGCCTTCGTATAATCTGTTCCCTGTGCCTGAAACATTCTCCTCCTCTCTCTTCTCCCCCCATCCACTCACCCATCTCCTTCCCAGCCTACCAGACTCCTATGCAGCCTTTAGATCTAAACTTCTACGCCAGTTTCTCCACGACTCTTCCCATACCCCCTCCCATACACATCCAGTCACACCGTGTAATTTCCCTGCCTTGTCAAACTTTTTTTAAAAAAGTATAAGTCCCAGTGTTTTATAAAATGAGACAAAATATTAATTTTTCATTTTTAGAATAATTGTGTTTCTTTTATTTTTAACCCCTTGGTCACCTGGAGTGCTTATTATACATGCAGATTTCTCAACCACAGCCCCAGAGATTCTGTATTACGTGGCCTATGATGGGTTCATGAATCTCCCGTTTTAACAAGCTGCAAAGGTGAGTGTGATGCAGATGGTCCATGGATCTCATTTTGAAAAACAGTGGGAGATTGGGAGTGATAAGGAGAGAGAATGCAATATAAATATAGTAAAATAAACACCATCTGCATCAAGCCAATTGTAGATACTTCCTTAAAAATACAATACCAAATGGCAGATTGTTTATTTTCAAGGGACCAGGTGAACAACATGTTTTACCTCCAGCACAACTTTTATTCATGTTTGCCAAAGCTCCACAGTTAGTGACACATAATTTTTCAACATGAAGTATTAGTTCTGTGGAAGGGCCTGTGGTTAAAAGCCTTAGCTATCATTAGCTATCAGAGTGTATATAGTCTTTTACAGGAAGCACCCAAAACGTAGTACAAAATGACCACCCCTCGTCCTCCACTGCTACCACCCCATTCAACCACATAGTCCGTCAAGAATGAGAAATTGCTGCTGGGAGCACCAAAGGGAATGTTGCAGAAGGGGAACTTTCCCTTAAAGATCCAATGTAGATCTATAGATTGTAGCCCATGCATTTATAAGAACTTGAGAATAACTTGGGTCAGGATGTGTCTATTTAAATGCCTAGCAACAGATTCTAGTATTGAGTTATTAGATACATCGGAAATGATAACCTCGAAGACACATTTACAATAGTTTGTGTGCTAAAAATAGTAAAGTATGTCTATAGTTGTGTGCCCTTGAAAATTCCTTTCTACTTGGCTAGAAGGTCCAGTGCCGTAAACTCTAGATGTAGCAGTAAAGGAGAGGCTTTGCCTATGGTAAGTAAAGATTCCACAGAGCACTGAACTGGAGAACGTAAGTCTGTTACGTAAACTGTGCATCTAGAGAGGAAGGTGAGGCATTATGTACTTCCACTGTGAACCAAAGGAGGCGGCAGGGAAGTTGATAAAGTTCTTGATTCCACTCTGGCTGCTAATGGTAATGAGTCATTGAATGCATCTGTTCATTGCATTCCTCGGGCATCCCAGGAGGAGAGCACCATAAAACAGAAAACCTCAAGGAAGTTAAACAAAAACACAAACTAGAACACTAAGAAAAGTAGGCATCTCAGTGAATGGATCTATGAGTACCACATGGCGCCGCTTAGGAGGTAGGGGAGCCCAGCGGAGATCTGTGTCATTACTTACACGGATTTATAAAGAAGAAACAGAATCAAGTTTGGACCCTTCCTTTAAAAAAGCAGTTTTTTGGTTGAAAGAAAACTGCTAATGATATCTGAATTTCCTCCCAGTGGGCTGCTGCAGTGTTTTATGAAATAGGTGAAAAATAAATTGATTAGCTTCCACTCAGCTTTGAGCATTGTTCAAATTAGCTGCAGAACAACTAAGGAGGCGTTGTGCAGTGAGGATCAGGTCTCTGAAATGGGGGAGGTTGTGATAGGAATAGGAGGAGTGGAGAGGCAACAGGAATCAGCTGTGGCTAATACACTCCTAGGCTCTGAATGAAGTGGCAAATAGCCGTAAGAACAAGGGGTTCCAGATGAATAGAATGCTGGGCAAAGCTGCTCCAAGAGTTAATGGCATAGATCTAGAAAAGTCGAAGAGAGTGCAGCTTGGATAAAAACAAAAAATAAAGAAAAAAACCACTATCTCATTTTGAAAGTGAAACAACGCTTAGTGGGAACAAATTTTATTTGTTAATTACAGGTAATAGAAATGCTGTTAGCTATCTAGTTCTAATATGGCTGGTGTGCCAATAGGGATACTTAGTACATGATTGCTTCTTGTTACTGCTTGCATTTGAGCTCAGATAAGGCAAAATGAATGACAGCATTTGAGGCTTTCATTAATACAGATATGTTCATGCTTGATGAGAGGACCTGAGGTTTGAAAGAAGAGGTGGGACTATGTAGGCAGTGGCATCAGTTGATACAAGGGAACCCGAATAGAATGGCTGATGGTAATGGTGTCAAAGGATTCTATGCAGGGTTTTTTTCCAGAAATTTATTCTAACTGTATTCTGACCTTCAGACTAGAAATCCTTAGTAATTAACTTAAAAACAAAACCAGTGTGCTATGGACTGAATTGTGTCCCTGAAATTTTAAATGTTTAAACCCTAACCCCCAATGTGATGGTATTTGGAGATCGAGCCTTTGGGAGATAATTAGGTTTAGATGAGGTCATGAGAGTGGGACTGTCATGATGGCATTAGCGCTCTTATAAGGTGAAACACAGAGTTTGCTGTCTCTGTGTTTGCTCTGTCATGTAAGGACACAGCAAGAAGGTGACCATCCGCAAGTCCTCACCAGAATCTGTCCATGCTGACACGCTTATCTCAGACTTCCAACCTCCAGAACTGTGAGAAAATAAATTCCTGTTGTTTCAGTCACCCCATCTGTGGTATTTGGTTATGGCGCCCAAGCTGACTAAGATGCAGTGTAGTTGTCATTCAACTTCCAACTTAGTTTCCTTTTCATAAATAGAGCATCAGCAAAGGAATCTGCTGCTTGGGAGTAAAGAATGGACAATGTTTGCATATCAAACTTAATTATTTCAAACCCATGAGCTTATCTCATTTTTCTGGTCATTTCCCACATCTCTGAGAAATTATCAGGCCTTGGGGTTTTTTTCATTGATTCATTTATTTATTTCACAAATATTTGTTAAGTGCATACTTTGCATCAGAGGGTAGACTAGGCATTTGGTCATGGTAGTATGGATTTCTAGGCAGTAGACTGAGAGCATGGAAATCCCAAGGTGTGATGAAAAAATATCAGAAGAGACATAGTAAACTTAGGGGGAAGAAAGGTAAACACCTGTGTCATGATTTTGTCTACACTCAGCTCTGATAACACTGCAAGTAAGACATTAAGTGCTGCAAACTTGGAAGTATTTCTAGGAAACCACATTGACTTTCTAGAGGCCAACTGCTCAATGGCAAGTATAACTAGCTATTGAAAAACAGATCACAGACATAAACACACTATTATATATAAAATAGATAACTAATAAGGACCTACTGTATAGCATAGGGAACACTACTCGATACTCTGTAATGGCCTATATGGAAAAAGAATCTAAAAAAGAGTGGATATACGCATATGTATAACAGATTCACTCTGCTGTATGCCTGAAACTAACACAACATTGTAAATCAACTATACCCCAATAAAAATGAAAACAAAACAAAACAAAACAGATCACCTAAATAAACCTAAAGTGATTATTCATGAAAGACAAAGTTATTCAACATGTTCTTGATATGTCCTGGAGGTTTTGTTTACAGATCTTCAGAAGTTTATATAATCCCCAGCAGGGTCTCTTGTTTCCATGAAGGTGATCCTGGCATCACACATCTTCCTGATCCGTATGTGGGTGGTGGTTTGAGAGCATCTGAGGTGATAAAGACATAGTAGGTCTTGACCACAGGTAAAAGGACCAGTAGGTGGCATGTTGATTCTGTGTCTATCAAATCCTCTCCAAATTCATTCCTTTTTTTCTTAATCATTCTCAGAAAGAAGCAGCCAGATTACTTACCTGCTAGCCAAGATGGGTCACAACCTATGCTCTGCATGCAGAGCTTTTGAGAAGCCCCAGGTTACTGGGAATGATGCAGAAGCAATTGTACATGATTGGTACTCCTCTGAGCTGAGTTTTGTCCACTCTTTTCTAATAATGGGGAACACATGTTGTGTACCAAGGAAGTCTTTTTGCCTTTGCAGGAGTCCAGGAGTCCTTGCTTTCATTTACAGAATACAAGCTCCCTAAATATTGTAGGTAGGTTTAGTTTTAGTTTAAATTCTATTGCTTATCTGGTTGCTCTCCTGTTTTCCCTTTCTTTAGCCAAAAGGACAAAAGATGGTGTGTTTATCTAACTGTGTGCTTTCCACTGAGGTAGGAAGGCATCAGGAAAAATGCTTTCTCCACCCAGCTGAGGATAATGTTTAGAAACAGCTAACTATTTTCTATTTTTGTTGCCTGTCATTTTACTAAAAGTATCTAGTTACATGGAAAAGTGTTACTTTTCTGAGCCCTTGGGTATAAACTCTCTAGAAGTAATTTTAGGCATAGAAATATCTTATCCATGGTGACTAAGTCCCTATTTTGATCAACAAAAAAGTGTAAATCACCTTGAAATAAGCAGAGCGAATCATATTCTAACCTCATTCCTTTTTTGCTAGAGAAATCGAGCTGAAATGTAAAAGTAAAATGGCATATTAACTTTGCTGTAACATATTAACGCCTAAGTAAAATTATAACGTGTGTGTGTGTGTACGTACCTGAAGATACGTATGCATATCTCCAGGTATTTTTAGCTCTTTTCACTTGAGGTTGTCAAATAGGCAGTTGGGTACTGATTATCACATATTTTTTTTTTTAACATCTTTATTGGGGTATAATTGCTTTACAATGGTGTGTTAGTTTCTGCTTTATAACAAAGTGAATCAGTTATACATATACATATGTTCCCATATCTCTTCCCTCTTGCGTCTCCCTCCCTCCCACCCTCCCTATCCCACCCCTCCAGGCTGTCACAAAGCATCAAGCCAATATCCCTGTGCCATGCGGCTGCTTCCAACTAGCTATCTACCTTACTACGTTTGTTAGTGTGTATATGTCCATGACTCTCTCTCGCCCTGTCACAGCTCACCCTTCCCCCTCCCCATAACCTCAAGTCCGTTCTCTAGGAGGTCTGCGTCTTTATTCCTGCCTTACCCCTAGGTTCTTCATGACATTTTTTTTTTCTTAAATTCCATATATATGTGTTAGCATACGGTATTTGTCTTTTTCTTTCTGACTTACTTCACTCTGTATGACAGACTCTAGGTCTATCCACCTCATTACAAATAGCTCAATTTCGTTTCTTTTTATGGCTGAGTAATATTCCATTGTATATATGTGCCACATCTTCTTTATCCATTCATCCGATGATGGGCACTTAGGTTGTTTCCATCTCCGGGCTATTGTAAATAGAGCTGCAATGAACATTTTGGTACATGACTCTTTTTGAATTTCGGTTTTCTCAGGGTATATGCCCAGTAGTGGGATTGCTGGGTCATATGGTAGTTCTATTTGTAGCTTTTTAAGGAACCTCCATACTGTTCTCCATAGTGGCTGAACCAATTCACATTCCCAGCAGCAGTGCAAGAGTGTTCCCTTTTCTCCACACCCTCTCCAGCATTTATTGTTTCTAGATTTTTTGATGATGGCCATTCTGACTGGTGTGAGATGATATCTCATTGTATCACATATTTTAAGCATGATCTGTTTAACCTAAAGAGAACAGATCAGCAGCTTTTTGGAATATAAGGCATTTCAGAGATATGCTACGTGCATTGGCAGATTTGTATGATTTTTGAGCTATATGGCAGCCCCTCTCCTTTATCTTTTTCACATTTATCTACAAATGTGCATTCAAGACGTTAGTCCTAAGCTGTTTCTAAAGTTTACCATCTAACATAATTTGTACACATAAAGATACCTTAGAAGTCATTCTGC
Organism: Leucopleurus acutus; assembly: GCF_964270905.1. Lineage (NCBI taxonomy): Eukaryota > Metazoa > Chordata > Mammalia > Artiodactyla > Delphinidae > Leucopleurus > Leucopleurus acutus. Next base: position 107,440,163 of record NC_139148.1, on the reverse strand, counting down.
GAGTTAAATAAATGTCTGGATGTTTTTTCCATGTTTCCGCTATGTTTATTACTAAGTCTCATTGCAAAATGAATAGTGAATACTCATAGCTCAGTGAAGGTTAATCGGGAAATTTAATAAATACTTTATAATCATATTATAATCACTGTGAAGTAGATGAATCTCTAGGCCCTCCCAAGACAGTTTATTTGATGGGGGGTGGGTACCAAAAGAACTTATCAAGGTGACCTTTGACTATAAGGGAATCTTATACCACGTGTTCCAATGACATCATTATCATAAGGCTTTTGTGTAGCACCGTGCATTTATCTAATGATGAGTATCCAAGAAAAGAAGTATATTTTAAAAGTAGTGTCAATATTATCATCTTCATTTGAAAGATGGAAGAACAGAGGTCCAGAGAGGTCAAACCACATGTCCAGCTTTTAAGAAGTCATTGCCAGAGATTGAATTCTCAAGGCTCCAGTCCTGTACTCTATCCACTTCTGTCACTCAGCTGTGAAGCCAAGGATTTACTATAAGCAGAACTAAAAACAGCAGGATCTCCTTCACTTATGATATGCCAAAGAGATGAGGTCCAATCACTTGACAGAATGGATTGAGGCTGATTACATCTGAAGGACAGGGACCAGATGATTTAAAAGGACTTTTTTTTTTTTTTTTTTGGTCCATGCCTAAAATGACCACTGATGTACTTCATTTAGAAAAAAGTGCTGTGAAGATGTTTCATTAATTTCCCTGTTCTGAATATGGTATCCTTTTATGACTAGCTGATAAACATTTTCATTAGATGAACAGAGCTGATAATGTCACTTCTGTCTAATCAGCAACTCTCCATTGCCCTTTTGTACAGAGGCACTCCATTTTCTGTCCCTAGTCTTTTCTTTTTCTTTTTTTTTTTGCTGTACCACCCCCCACCACCCCCCGCTGCTGCAGAGCACAGGCTCCGGACGCACAGGCTCAGCGGCCATGGCCCACAGGCCCAGCCGCTCCGCGGCATGTGGGATCCTCCCGGATCGGGGCACGAACGCATGTCCCCTGCATCGGCAGGCAGACCCTCAACCACTACGCCACCAGGGAAGCCCCCTAGTCTTTTCTAAAGACAGACACAGACTTTATTTTTCTGTATGAAACCTTTTAACCATATCAAAAAAGTGCAGAAAATATAAAATTTATGTGTCCACAACCAATATTAAACCTATATTAACATTTTGCCACATTTGTTCCACAACGCTCTTTCTTTTTAAAGAAATAAAATGTTAAAGACCTGTGTAAAGCTGTACCCCATCCTTTCCTTCCCAGAGTTAACCAGTTACCACTGGAGTTTCTTCCTCTGTAAATTGCCTCATTTTGTCCTTTTCCTGTTCCTTCTTTTGAGTAATTAATGTTTTTCTAATTGATTTGTAGGAATTCTTTATATATTCTGGATACTGATCCTTTGTCAGCTGTATACATTGAAAATATCTCCTCTCAGTCTATGGCTTGTCTTTTCACTTTGTTTATGGTTTTGTAACCTTTTCCAATCTTTTTCTTTTATTTCAATTTTCTGATGGAAAACAAATTATGGAAAATTTAGCTTCACACCCTGTTAAGAGACAGATGCCTTCTGTAAATACAATTGTTTTGATCTTCCTGTCTTCCATATAACTTTCAAACTTAAAAAAAAAAAAATCCAGCTCAAATTCTAAAATGATTACTGCATCTCTATGATTACAGAGCAAAATAAGATTAATTTTGGATTGCACTGATGTGGTGCACATTTATTTCTTTTCCTCTTGGTCTTTCTGCTTAAGCACAAAAGCTTATGCATTTACCAGACCCATCTGCCCAAGTGGAGGAAGAATCTCTCTATCTAGCTAGAGAACTGCTCTTCTTCACAAGTTTGATGAGCTGGTATGCCTGGGGGATATGTCTGAAGTCTCTCTGCTCATGTTTTATCCTGTTTGATTTCATTTTCTTTAAGTGTGAGCAATGTATTTTCTGTTTGTGAATAACATTAGGGAGCATACTTTTCCAAAATACACATCTGTAAAATACAAAATATTTGGCAATGCGTTGTTGGTTTTTTGCACCTTAACTATGCAACAGTTAACATCCCTCTCTGCAGTGTTGCAAAACTCTATGTGTTTTTTCCCCTGTCTAACCTATAATTAAAATAAAGCCGCATTTAAAATATTTTTCCATTGTCATCATCCTTGTGAGTTTCAGTAATTCCCTTTTGTTATCCCATAAGCCCAGTAGACATTTTAGGTATGGAAGAGGCTGTGTTGCATTCACTCAGATTTGATTGTTTCAGGTTCTTGATGGATGGTAATATGATATGTTTAGAGGCGGCATTTATATGGTTTGAGCATAACCCATTTTACACTTCACTGATTTTCACCAAGCAAAGAACATTTCTGCCTTTGTTTCCTACGCTGATGGAGCCATATTCACATCTTTAGACATAATTGCCTTCAAGGGAAATAAGTAGTTTTTTTTTTTCAACTCTGTTTTATTAGAGGTATGTGTCACTGAACCAACTGGTCAAGACAGAGTGAGTAAGAGAGAATAAGATCTATGTGTCATAGTTGGATGGCAAAACTTAAGGCTCAAACTACAATCTAGATCATACCAGGTTGAGGCAAGTGAGCAGCCCAGGGACATAACCTGATTAACATCACAAGTCATGGGATTAACAAACTGGAATCAGTAGAGTAAGAGTCCAAATCCAGATAGAGAACAAGGATCCAAACAAATCCTTTAAGAGTGACAAAGATCCAAACTTAGAAAGCCAGAGCACTAGGAAGTAAAGCAAAGATAAAGTAATAGCAAATCAAGAGATTGCATGGAGGCTGTTTTCCTAAGTGTTTTAAGTCTGATTCTAGGATGTGACACATCACAGAGGACTAATGCTAAATCCAAATATCAGGAAACTGTCTACTTTTATGAGAGGGGCAGTTCAACAGTCAGGCAAATAAGATGGTGGTGCAGAATACTTAGGTGGTTCTGCATTTTTAATCTTTATATATTTTCTAGAGCTTGGATATGCAAGAGGTAAAAAATTACAAGAAAAATGTCTCCCTTCTCAAAAGGATAAAGATTTTATTATGCTTATATAGAGATAAAGGGTAGTAGTCAGACTGATTACAAGTACTCTAGGGAGGAGTGGGAGAAGGAGGGAAAAGGGAGGAGGAGAAAGAGGAAGAAGATACAAAGTTTTTGAAGTAAGGGTTGTGAGGGAGCTAGGAGAGAGACTCGGACACTAATGATGAAGAGGGGGTTGTAGGGCTTCCCTGGTGGCGCAGTGGTTGAGAGTCCACCTGCCGATGCAGGGGATGCGGGTTCGTGCCCCGGTCCGGGAGGATCACACATGCTGCCGGAGCGGCTGGGCCCGTGAGCCATGGCCGCTGAGCCTGCGCGTCCGGAGCCTGTGCTCCGCAACGGGAAAGGACACAACAGTGAGAGGCCCGCGTACCGCAAAAAAAAAAAAAAAAAAAAGAAGAGGGGGTTGTAAAGGACCTGGAGATAAAAGAGAGATGGTACTTTGAAAGGAGGGAAGGCGTATTTTCCTACATAATCACAAATATATTTATCATTTGGGTATATATGTACTCTTCTGTACAGAGTACTGATGTGGGCCTAGGAAGTGATATATTTTAGACAACAGTTCTTAAAATCAAGTTATGTTGAACGTGCTTTACTGGTCTGACATGAGATTGTGATTTAAAATGTTCACCTGCTTATCCCTTAAACCAATATCACTAAGCCACCTGTGGTCCGTGGAAAATCATTTTATTGGCAAAGTCGTCGTGAGTCTTTCCAGAGCCCACACTATGTATTTTAAACTGAATTTCACCCCCTCCAAAAACATCCCTATTGTGCATGCAACAGCTGTGCCTCTTTCCTATGTCCTTGAAGCAACTTTTAATGAATGGCTAAGTGAGATGATTCCCCTGAGGAGTGATATTCCAATGATCATTTTTCACTTCTGGAGCCCCATTTTTGCTGTTATTTCTTTAATTTTAATATTTCCCATTACGTTGAATCATTTATGAAGGTAACTCTCTGTGCCAACTCTTAGTGACCAGCAAACTGAAAACAAATCAGTGACCTCTTAGAAGCTAATGTGGGGAATGCGTCCTATTGCTCCCAATAGGATGGGAAATATTAACACTTAGGGTAAGATGTTAATAAAAACTAGAGTCAAATGTTGTAATGAATTCATTCATAGAGCAGAAATGTATTTTAACATTTTGCAATATATATGAAACATTTATAAATATCAACTAATGTATATTTAATGAACATGGCAAGGATTCTACTGCCTAATATCCAAACATTATATTTCATAATTATGATCTGCTCACTGGGCAACATTTTACAGATGAGAGGTCATGGCTGGGAAAACAATTTCTAGAAGCATAAGCCCCAAATGTACTTTTCATAGCATTTTAGCAAATCAGATTACTGTATTTACCCATGTTCATCTCTAGCCCTTAATTTTGAAAAGGAAATAGCCTTTATAATTGTTGTTTTAGCCAAAAGATATTTACTGAGCACATCCTATGTGCTGAGGAGGCTTAAAGGACAGATGGGAGTCTAGGTCACGAAACGGGGTTGACCTTTTCAGGCAGTGGGAATCACAGAGGCATGAGAGCATGGAATTATGGGAGAAACTAAGGCCAGCTTAGTTTACCCAGAGCAAAAGGTACCCGTGGGGGAGTTGAGACTAGAGAGGTGGGCAGGGACTACTTTACCAAGGGCCTTCCTTCTATGTCCTCTGTGGAATTTGGACTTCATTCTAAAGTCAACGGGGAACATGCAAGTGACATGATTGCATTGGCATTTCAGAAAGCTAAATCTAGCAGCAGCTTGAAATAAAGACTGAATGAGAGATGGTTAAATCTGGAGACAAGGAAGCCAATTAAGAGGTTGTTCCATTGATCCAAATGAGAAATAATGGTTTGGACTAACATTGTGGAAGATGAAATAAGGTGATGGAAGAGGCAGCATGGTGTGAGCATGGGCTTTGGAGTCTGTCAGAAATAACTATTAATTTCAGCAATTACCATTTACTGTCTCTGTGGCTTTTGGAAAGTTATTAACTTCTTTGAGCATACAGTGATGTGGCATGGTGCCTGGTGTGAGCTTTCAATTAATAATTAATATTATTTTACTATTTGGATGCTGTGATCTACAGAAGTTGGTAACCAGTTGTACCTAGGGGTTGAAAGAAAGAACATAATCTACAATGACCCCCAAGTTTTCCCTTCAGATAAAGTTGTCAATGGCAAGCAAAGCCCCTGAGAAGTTGAAGAGTGGTATAAATGGTTGTTTCTCAGTAATGAGAGAAAAAGTATACAATCTTATTTGTACATTTATATTTGGGGATATGGCTTAAAAATAGGAACAGTGTCTGGTGACTACGGGGTAGAGAACTAAGGATAAAAAGAAAAGGTAAGCAAGATAGATGGGACATTGAGGTAATGAGTTACTCTTTGTAGGAAGCTAATGGACAGTTTTAAGCATGAAAGTAATGTACTAAAAGTATGAGAAATATTGTGTGTCATAGAATCATAGAATCCTAAAGCCAAAATGAACTGTAGAGTCTGTCCAGTTCAATTGCCAAACCTACAACTCCAAGAATCCACTAAGCACATAAGCATCTCTATTTGTGGTTCACTCAACTCAGGATCTCCTGGGCAGAGACATTTTGGAAAGTAAGGTGGTGATTTTCCATGAAATGCTTCTCCAGACCTAGAGGGATCATTTAATAACCACTCATAGCTCTAGCATTGAAAAGTGTTAGTAAAAATCTCTTGATCTGATTCAGCCTACGTTTAGAAGTTCATCTTTCTCTCTACCAATTTCACCTGTAATGTGTACCTAACTTTTAGCTTTTGGCTCTTGGTAATTTCCACCTATCAGTACAGGACATAAAATTTCTATTGACCTTTCTTTCAGCTACTTTTATTTTTTGCTATTTCCATAAAAGACGTCCTTTGATGGCCACAAGGCATGTCACCAAAAACTTTTTTCCTATTACATCTAATAGTGTCAATAACATCTAATGTGTTCATTGCGTACTTACTATCTGCCAGACACTGTTTTAAGTGCTTTGTGTATATGAACTCCTCTAATCCTTACGTGAGAGAGACCCTATTATGTTTCCCATTTCACAAAAGAGGAAATCGAAGTCAGAGAACTTCAGTAGTTTGGCCAAGGCCACACAGCTAGTAAATTGCAGAGCCTGTATTCAAACACAGGCAGTGGCAGTCTGACCCCAGAGCCAGGCTCTTACCCTCTCATCATACTAACTAATATGTTTTGCTGGCTAAGAAACAGACACTGTTTTGAACATTACACAGCACTGTTCTGTTCAGGTATGATTATAACTCCCTTAATAATATTTATTTCTCTCATTTTCCTCTGCTAAAGTTTTCATCCAGGCATTTATTTCTGTTTTGCGAGTTGCCTTAAGATGCATATGTTTTCATTTGTTCAAATTTTGTTTAAGTTTCTTATTATGAATATACACCCAGGGCAATAGCAAGGGTTGCATTAAAAAAAGGAAGGGAGTGGGGATAAATAAGTAAATAAGCACCCCCTGCCAGGATCTCCAGGGACTCTGGCATGTGATAAAGCAAAACAATGTTAAAAATTCATACTAGTAACTTGTGTTGTATATTATGCATGGCAACTAAACTTTTTAGTGTCTTGGCAAAACCCTGGGGTAGCAGAGAAGTACCTCAGAGCACAGAAAGTGCATTTGAAATGGTAATGAGAAGTGAGCCGTGTGACAAAGTGCTAGTCAGTGAAATATTTCTCTGAGATAAACATGTACTTGGAGAGGTTGGAAAGTCACTGACTGCTGCCATATCTTGAAGGTTTTCCTTTTTCCCTCCCAAGCTATGCTTAGGTGACTTCACAGAGGGCGCAATTTTCATAATGCAATAAATACCACTCCATCTGAAGCTTGATGCTAACATGTTGCATTATTAGTTCTCAGAATGCGAATTCGGGGTTTCATAGTTTTAAAACAGTAGATCCTATATTAAAGTACTTCCAAGGTTTAGAATCCTTTAAATACTACTCTGTTTTGAAGACAATTCCGAAGTTCTTCTTCATCATGCCTTAATAGACTATAAACTTGCTTTTTCTCTGGACTGTTGGATAAACAGTGAGTGAAGTTCCTTATATAATACATTTCTGTTGGTACAAAGTTCATTAAAGTCTCAGCCTTCTGGTCACTGATGAATAAAATATGATAATGAAAAAGAAGCAGCTTCCAAATTTGCAAGAGTCATTGAGTACCATTTCTCATCACACACATATACACTTCAGTATTCAGTGCAGCCTGTGGGATACTGGTACAGTGAGTGAGCTGTCTTAAATCAGCAGGAACTTCCAGATGCTCTAGGATTTTGTTCAGAACTTTTGAGTAAGAGATTAGGAAAGAGAGGCTGTCTAGGGAAGCTCTCAGTTCAGGCCCTAAGAAGAAATTTAAGGGAGGAGAGGCAGAAGGCTGCAGTGGATTGTGAAAACTAAAGAAACAATCTCCAGAGGTAGAGCAGTCAGGGGACAGAGAATGAAGCTGTGAAAATGTTGTGTTGGGAACAAGGAAAAAAGTCAAGGGACATTCAGATCTTCAAAAATTGTCCTTCACTAAGACGAAGACAACTATGGACTTGCCTCCGTGCTAAATCATCACAGCCTGTTACTCCCAGGAATACCTGAAAACTTGGAACACAAACAAAACCAGTCTGGAACTCCAGTGGCTTTTGACATGTATGTGATGCTCTTTGGTCCCCTCGCGAGGGCTTGTGGAGTTCAGTATCCTAACTTTGTAGCCAGCCTTGTGTGTGTAAGAGGTGGGATTGGTTGTGAATAAGCTCAACAGCCTGTTTAGAAAATGCCTTGAATTTTTTAATTATTCAAAGACCATAGGCCTTCATCTGTCTGGAAACGAATGAGGTCACGTGGACGTCAGTACTCACATTTCCCTAACATCCCAATAAGCACTCACAGGTTTTCCCTGCAATGTGCAGGATCACAGCTTCTCGCTGCCTTTGTCTCTCCAGTTATTTCTGGAATCACCCAGTACCTTACATGCTCAAGGCCAATCCTTTCACAGTTTTCTGCTCTGCCTTTCTATCGCCATTGCTGCAACTAATGCACTCTTTATGTAGCCAATTTCCCCTTCAGGACTCCGAATGTTACCCACCCCTTCAATGTACCAAACTCTACCACTACTTCTCAGCCCTTGCTGTGTTGCCAGTCATACTGTGTTCCATACAGAAATGATCAAACTGTCCCTCTCCCCTATTCTATGTCAACTTTTGCCACCTGGTCCCTGAAGCATCGCCACTCACTTTTGCTCAATCCTTCATGAACACAGATTCTTCCATTTTTGTCAGCAGCCCTTATTAACATACAGGCTCCTGGGGGCAGGCAGAGAAAATGTGTTACGTCAGGCCAGTCTCAGTTCTCCATCTCTGACGGCCAGATATCCCTCACTACAAATTTCCATACAATACATGTACTCAAAGATCTTTCCTCCTACTCCCTATTTAATTCATTCATACAAATAAACTCCCCTGGGAGTTCTTATATCTCCCAGGCTCACTCTCAGTTTATGCTAGGTCAGGACCACCTAACCACCTAACTTGGGATACCTAGTGCCACGGATACTTACTATGTTTGAGGTACTGGTGCCAAATGTTTTTTTCTAGGTTTTATGTGCTATTTGAAGAAACATGAGGAATGAGTATTTAAGAAGAGGTGTTTTGGGTTTTGTTTTTGTTTTATGGGGAGGTGGGGTAAAGGTAGTTTGTGATGAATATTGCCCACAGATCATAACATAATAAACTATGTAACAGCCAGCACACAACTATGAGCCCAAGAAGTCCCAACTTTTAATTACACAGGGTGAACACTTACAGGAAATAGTAAAGATTTCTGAACTGAGCGATTTCACCCTCCCGTTTGAATCTCTCACCCCCTAGCTTTTGTTGCCTTGGACCTTTTTTTTTTTTTTTTTTTTTTTTTTTTGCGGTACACGGGCCTCTCACTGTTGTGGCCTCTCCCGCTGCGGAGCACAGGCTCCGGACGCGCAGGCTCAGCGGCCATGGCTCACGGGCCCAGCCGCTCCCGCCGGAGTGGGATCTTCCCGGACCGGGGCACGAACCCGCGTCCCCTGCATCGGCAGGCGGACTCTCAACCACTGCGCCACCAGGGAAGCCCCGCCTTGGACCTTTTAAAAGTAGAGGCCACTGGTCTCATATATGATGCCCCTGAGACTTGAGATATGTTGGTTTGAAGAATGTAATGTCTTAGAGGACACAGACTGTGTCTCCTGTGTATCTTTCCGTCATCTAGCATGCGTGTACTCTCAATGAATATTAAACAATAAGGTATGGCCCTCTTAACCATAAGAGATGATTCCTTGTTTTGAGATGATGTGCCCTGGGAATAAAGGATGCTTCCTTCATTTTCCATGGCTGTCAAACTGGCATCTTTCGTCAACACTAAATTCCCTTTTAAGTAGTGGAATGCCTTACATGGTGTTAACAGGAAATCTCTCAGCACTTCTAGCTATTTGTTGAAAACAAGTCTTTTTTTTTTTTTTTCAGATACGTCTTGCAGAAAAGCATTTCCCAAATAAAATACAAAAACGTGGTATCATATTTAGAGGGAAAGAAATAAGCCCCTGAATCATAGTGCCAGTTTCAAGTTTTCCTTAATGTTGCAAAGGTGATTATTTTTGCCGTAATCTTTTTCTGGCTGTTAGCCCAGGATGGCAAGCTGCGTGGTGCCTTGTTAAATAAAAGAGAGGGGAGACTTTCTTGAGGCCATTTTTTCAGAGGATTTGTACATATGTGTGTGGGAAGAGTGTGGGTAGAATCCTCAGGACAAAAATTCCCATCTACTACTTTCATAATAATTCATGAAAAAATGGAGTTCTATCACTTGTTATTAATTCAAGCCCTGGGAATATACTCTAATCATCAGTATTGTTTCCAAACAACATATAAATATCATGGTGTGTTTCAAGTCACCAAAGAACTTACATTCTGTGGTTTCTTTCTTCCTTTCCACCTACCTTCCTTCCTTCCTTCCTTCCTTCCTTCTTTCTGTTGGGAGTCTCTGTTGCTTCAATAAGGAAAGGAATGGGTACATGTAGAATGGGTTAGTTCCTTGCCTTCGGCCTCTTTGATAATCATTCTCTACATTCCTTTTGTCTAATCAAATGTGTACTGTGCTAAAAAGAACAGTTTATTTGAAAAGGGTCTAACTGGCATGAGCTGCCGTTGCTGTCACGTTGAAGTCCCGCTGACAAGGCTGAGGTTGGCAGAGAAACAAATAAAAGCAACTGATAAATGTCAGAAGTGAGTTGTAGTAAAACATACTGTTTGTTTAATGTTGATAAAAGGGCAGGTGGAAAGTGCATCAAATTCTCTTCTCGGAGAGTTCTTGACTCATAAATTGCAAATGCTTGCCAGAAATTAAATTTATCTCTTATTTAGTCATGGCTAAAACAATTGGATAGTGAGTATACTAGGAGTATAGCATACAGAAGACACTGCTTGTATTCCATGCTTGACTCTAACAGATCTGAGAATTATGAAAAATGTGTTTCAAAAGAATGATATTCTAATGTATCCTTTAGCCATTATAAATACTTAGATTTTAATATCAGAGCAGAAGGACTGTAGTATTCCAGGAAATAACCCTAGAGTAAGATAAGTCACTGTTTGAAATGAAAATATCGTTGGAAAATGTGTGTAAATGGTTGTTAATCAAAGCCTGTCTTTAAATTGATTTGATTTACTTTCAAATTTCTGAAATCTGTTACCTTCCATTCTGATTGCTCTGAAATTGACCATGACTCCTAATGTTTTATCTTAAGTTTTTAATTTCTTGCTTTCTTTATATCATCTGACAGTACTAGCACTGGGGCCCTTTCTATTTTAAGGGTCACCTTCTTTTGAAATATATACATAGAAAGAAAAGGATTGACTTTCTATGTGAATAATAATTTACCTTTTTTTGCCGATGCTTTTAAGTCTGTGTTCACTCTATTGACTTTTCCTAAAGGGAAAAACCTGCGACTAGTTAAATCAGGCCAAAAATATTTTAAACTGCACATTAATTTTTTTTTAATGCAGTGAGGCTAGATAATAGCCTTTGACTTGGCATTATAACCAGGCTCTTCTCAGGATACTAAGGACACACATGCTGCTTATCCGATTGACACTTCTTTCAGAAGCAGGAGATAGTTTTATTGACTTTGGTGTAAATCCCAGCGTCAGGGCTTCCCTCATATAAAAAATAATAATGTGAACCTTGGCTGTTGGGAAGGTCACAGACTTTGGATCTGAGCCAAAGGTCTAAGTTTTATTTGGGGCTCCTAAGCAAAATTTTCACACAAGAATTCCTCAGATTCACTTCACTGCAACATAATCGCATTTTCACTCCCTCCCAGGTTTAGTGTGAGGCCCCTTTGTCGCATGGGGCTGCTTGGGCAGTATTTATGCTTCCATATTGACTGCCTGCAAGCCTCTCAACTAGAAAGTGAAAGTCATCCAGGTGGGCTTGATAAAAATCAGAAAACCCACATAAACTTTTTAGCAAATTCACTTTTCTTGCCTTGCTTTGCTCTTGTAAAGAATCTGCAATTTGGAGAAAAGTGACACATTTTCGCTATTTGAAACAACACTAGCATCAGAAACAAGCAAGGGATGTTGCAGTGGACAGAAGTGTGACCTTCACAAATATTGGTCCTGTCAATAAAACAGAGTCCAAACCTTTGCTGTCAGGTGATTTAAAAAAATTTTTTTTTTCCTGATTTTTGAGGAAATAGATGATCACTAGAAAATTTAGAAAGCACAGAACAATAAATTTCAAAAATACAGAAAAGTATAAAAGTGGAAGGGGGAAAACTGTTTATTTTCCCACAACCCAGAAGGAACCACTGTCAACGTTTTGGCTTATTTTCTTACAGGTTTTTCATTTTTTATTTAACGTGTATTGTATTATTTATATCGTATCTTGCCTTTTGTTCAACACTAGTCACATGTAAGTTATAATACCAGTAAACAACTTTTTGGAAATTATTTTAGTGGCTCTATCATGTTCTGTAATTTACTTAAATATTCCCCTGATGCTGGATATTTAGGGTGTCTCCAATTTTTCGGTATTCTGAATAATTCTACACTGACTACTTTTTGCATGAATTTTTGCATACATTTCAGATTATCTCCCTAGGAGAGCTTCCAGCAATAAAATAATAGGTCAAACAGAGGAACATTTTTAAGATTTCTGTTATTATGGTTTCAAATTAATTTCCAGAAAAACGTAACTAATTTATATTACAGACAATGTATGAGAGGACCTGTCTCATTACTCACTTTCCCCAACGCTGTTTTAATATCTTTTTAATCTTTGTTAAGTTTGTTGGTAAAGGGTGGTTTTGTGTTTTAATAACCTTTTTTGCCTTTGATCAATTTTCAAACTAATATAAACTTGATGACAGACCTGAAGGCCAGATCCTGCACCACAGGCTCTTCTTCAGGAAGTGAGACACGTTATTTACAGTAAAAATTGCCTATTCAGTATTGCTGCATATTTGAAATGATATAAAAAGTATATCATGCACACATATTTTATATCAGTTAGATGCAAAAAATGGTTAATTGGGGATTAGGATGGTTCAAAAGGAAAACTGCTTGCATAACTAATGCCTGATTCTTTTTTTCTTTTCAATCATGGATATCATAACCCATAGACTTAAGAGTAAAAACATGCAGAAGTTGTCATCCTGAATTGTTTGGATCTTTTGGGATTGATATTTTCTGCCCAGTTTTCTACCTAAAAGGGAATAAAGAAAGTTGACTCGTGTGAAAGAGAAACTTGTCATTTTCTACTTGTTAGAATATCATTCAATTCAAAATCAGTCTATAGTATAACAGTATTTTCCAAATTATCACTTTTCTGGGAAGAGCTTGAGAGAAAAAAATGTTAAGCATTGTCTTTCCCGTCCTGGAGTGCTTTGCTTTGGTTTGGTGTGATGTTTGTAGCCAAGCCTGAATGTGCGATAAATGTTTTCTTTCAACCAACCTGGAAGCATGGGTAGAGAGTTAAGAAATTAACTGTATCTGGTAAAAAAAAATAATAATATTTGCCTTACTTTCCTATATTTCATCACCTTCCCATTTCATTTTTTTTATTTCAGCGGAAGGAAATGTGTGTAATGAGAAAAGAATTTCTGTCCTTTTTAAAATTTTATTTTTGGTAAGGAAAAGTTTGGGATGTGAAATCAGTTTATTTCTAGAAATCCTCTAATTGGAAAAAATGCTGTCCTTTAATAACATTACTCTGGCCTTAAAGTATGGAAGGTAAGAGGTAATAATGCAGGATTGACATATATACACTATTGATACTATGTATAAAATAGATAACTAATGAGAACCTACTGTATAGCACAGGGAACTCTACTCAGTGCTTTGTGGTGACCTAAATGGGAAGGAAATCCAAAAAAAGTGGGGATATATGTATACATGTGGCTGATTCACTTTGCTGTACAGTAGAAACTAACACAACATTGTAAAGCAGCTATACTCCAATAAATTTTTAAAAAGGAAGTAATAATGCACATTAGTAATACTGCACATTAAGTGGATTGTGTTTGTAATTTTCTAAGTTACATCCTGCTATTGTTTTATTTGGACATGATAAGAACACCCTGGCAGTGGTTTGGAGCATGGACTTTGAAGTCAAACAGACTCAAAGTCTCAAATTCTGATGCTGCCCCTTACCAGCTGTGTGATCTTAGTTTAAATACTTGGAAACTAAGTTTTCTAATCTGTAAAATGGAAATAATAGTAATTTTAAGACTGGGGATGAAAATTATAAGATTATTGGGAATTAAGTACACACACATTTCATTACAGGCTGCCCATGTAAATGCATGTATGTGATACTCCCTCTTATACTTACCTATTTGGTTCTTCCTTCCATCACGTGGCTACTAACCCCACTTCATGTGTTTGTTTTGTGGCCCTCCATGAAGTGCATGAACAAAAAATGTCTACAGTGGATATAGCAGCTAAGGAAAAGATATGCTGACAGGTGCAGAGAGCCATAGTCAGGGATATTTGCTTCATTTACCTTTTAATTTTTTTATTTTTTGGCCACGCCGTGCAGCATATGGGATCTGAGTTCCCAACCAGGGATGGAACCCGTGCCCCCTGCATTGGAAGTGCAGAATCTTAACGACTAGACAGCCAGGGAAGTCCCATTGCCTCATTTACCTTTAATTGGCTAAAGAAGCAGCAATTTTCTTTTTAAAACTTTTTAAGAAAAATTTTGACAAGAGCAAACTCCTCTTAAAATATCTTATTAAATAATTGATAAGTATTTTTACCCCCACATTTTGTGTAATTAGGTATAAATGAAATAAATGTGAGGGAAGAAAGAGACATAGAGACAGGAGGGAAGTCCTATAATGGAGGTCTAGTTAAATAAGTTAGGGTATATCTGTACAGCAGAACATTATGCAGCATTAACCATAATGCTTTAGAAGACTAATGACATGAGACATTTTTCATGATGTGTTAAGTGGAAAAAATGCTAATTATAAAACAGTGTCTATGTAATGATCACGATTTCTTGGAAAACATAATTATATGTGTTTTAAATCAACCAGAAGAATGTCCACAAAATTGTTTATGATGGTCATCTCTGGGCAATGAGTGTATGAAACCTACAGTACTTTCATAAATTTAAAATATTTTCAGGTAAAGGAAGAAAACGAACTCTGTAAGGATAGTATATTCTCATACTAGCCTTTTAGGCTCACAGATAAAAAACTATTATTTAGTGTTTTACACTTTTGTCTTTTCACTTTCCTCTTTGCCTGGCACAGGGAATTGAGAAATGTTATTGAATGATGACATATCAAAGTACAAAGAAGAAAATAAATTTGTTAGACTGTTTGCTCAAACTTTCCTATTTTACATTGATTTAGAACGGTAGGAAAAAAATAATAAATCTCAGCCCAAGATCTCATGTGCAAATTGGTAAGCATATTTATTTATCTGTTTCTGAGTAATTTCTTTGAAAAGTTCAGGTAAGTTTCCAGTTTTACCAATGCCTGTTGCTCCTTAGTATGAAGTATAACACACAGGTCTCTGCCATATTGTAAAAATGATGGTGGCACGTGAGGACAAGTGAAAGAAAAGCAGCTTAATATAACAGTGTAGGTTTTCGACTCGAAATGGTTCTTGGCCTATTCAGTGCCTGACTCTACTAAGCTTTTGTAAAGGGACAAAAGTTGCCACGAAGGAGCACTTTGCCACAATCCAGTCAGGGGTTGGTCAGAAGTGAATGTAAACTCTTTAAGATAACTAACATGCATCCTTTATCTTCTTTGGTGCTATGAAATGCTGGAAACGGAAAGCAGCATAAGACATAAGATAGCAAGGTCATAGGTAAAAGTTGTTTTGAGGTCAACTTGTCATCGATTCTGGGACCTAGATTCTTTTCTGCTTCTGTTGCCTGTGACAAATATGTCCTTGCTCCAGGCTCACTCAGCTACAACAGTGGGTTATAGACAAACAGCATGAAGCTCAAATGTTTCAGTCCTTCATTCAGACAGTAAGCAATTCTTGAGAAAGGCACAGTACTAGCACTTTAGAGGTTACACAGGAGAATAAACATGAACTCACTCTCATGAAGTTTGCTCTGGTAGAAGAGATAAGACATACACAAACAAAACTTACGTTATGAGGTTAGAAAATGAGAAGTCCCGTGAGAAAGGAACAAACAAGGTTGTGTTCAGCTAGTGGGAGCTTGGAGGTAAATGGGGAGAAGATTTGTGGAGAAGTTGCATTTCAGTTATGACCCAAAGTATGGGGAGCATGTTGGCACAAGTAGATGGATGCAATGGACACAAGTAATAATAAGCTCTTTAAATACTTTCTGGTGTGTAATAAGTTCCTGGCATATTTGTACATTTATTAGGGTAAAAGGCTTAGCTGCTGTAACAAAATGACCCAGCAAAGAAAATTATTGCATTCTCATGCAACGGTCCAAGGTGGGTGAGCAGACACCTCTGCTGCACACAGCCATGCAGAGACCCAGATTCATCTCTTCACGTTATTCCATCATCCCTAGGGCCACTGTTATCATATGGATAGTTGAAACTTCTCCTACTACATCCTAATTCCAGCAGACAGGAAGTTGGAAAGAATGGAGGAATATACTTGCAATGTGTTAAGGCTTCCATTGGTGAGCACATGGTCACCTGGTTGAAATGGGGCTGGAAAATGTGGTCTCTGGCTGGGCAGTCACGTGATTTCTATAAATGTTACTCAGGAAGAAAGAGAAGACAGATTTTGGTGGATAGAGCTTGTAGTCTCTGCCACAGCTATTATTCCTATTGCACAGTACACTATTATTACCATGCCATAAATGGACCACAGTGATCTGAGATGGCTAGTCCATCTCCCTAAGCAGGGAATTTTCTATTATGTAAGTGACTCAAACCCAAGATATTCTTGTCACTATTTCTATAGAATAGGGTCTAAACCATTCCCAAGCCTAGCTCAGGCTATCACTGAGTAAACTTCCTTGACTGCTTAAAGCTCATATCTTTGCCCCTAAGTATCAGGCTGTGAAGCAATGGGTTATAAAAGAGTGAATTGCAAAACCAGTGCATCCACCAGCACCAAATGCCCTGCTCTTTTGATTAATTCATTTCACAATAGAGTGGCAAGGGAAAATTGGTTGAAATACTTTATTCTATACTAAATTCTTCTCCTTTGCCTTTTATTTTTTTTTTGCGGTACGCGGGCCTCTCACTGTTGTGGCGTCTCCCGTTGCGGAGCGCAGGCTCAGCGGGCATGGCTCACGGGCCCAGCCGCTCCGCGGCATGTGGGATCTTCCCGGACCGGGGCATGAACCCGTGTCCCCTGCATCAGCAGGCGGACTCTCAACCACTGTGCCACCAGGGAAGCCCTCCTTTGCCTTTTAAAAATCACTTACAGAAAAAAATCTTCAACAGTTCATTTTGAAGTTTCAAATAATAGTTGTCTATTTGTGAAATATTTTATAGTAAATTAAACGGATAATAATCAATGTCATAGAAGTTTATAGCTTTCACAGTGTGTACTTTTCTAATTGTTCTAATTTTTCATAGTCATCTTGGATAAGACGTAGCGCATCATCTTATCCAAGCTTGGGAATTATACCAATTGAACGCTGTGCAGAAATGTCTATTTTTAAGCAACTTTTCATCCTGTATCCCGTTGACATGATGATTTATTTGTAACTCAGAAATGGAAGGACAAGAAGCCACATGTCTGTAGTGATCACTTGTCTTATGGAATTTTAATTGCAATGCTAATTCAGTCTTGGAGTTAGATTGTCAACTAAATGATGATAAGAACAAGATATTGATAAATGACAAATAAGGGAAGTATTTAGTAAGTCACTGGTAAATCTGTTTTATCTTAATGTGTTGAGAAATTTGAAAATTAGGAGAAGGAAATAAGAGCATATTTATGAAATTTTATAAATTAACTGCTGCTCCCAGATATTATTCTAGATGTTGTAGAGGGTTACATAAAGGAGGAAGAGTGAACTCAGCCTTTGGTTGATCTTTGCCTTTATCAAATAGAAGACAATATATACTTACTCAAAAGGACAAGGCAATATGTTAAGTATAGGTTATATCAGAAGAAAAGGACTGGTCTGTAAGGCAGGAGATGTGGCTTCCGGGATATCTTCCACCTGAGTATGCGACTCTGAGCAGGTTTCTGCTTCTCTCTAGGCCTTAGTTCCCCCACCTGCAATATGAGGGGGTTGCATTAAGTCGACTATGATCCCAAAGAGATTATGTGGTTATTTGAATTATGTAGCTGTACACTTAATAGAAACTACCTATTGATAGAGAATACAGAACACTGAGGGAAAACAATACAAGTGTGAGAAGTTCACTTTCCCAGTAACGATAATATTTAATGGAGAAATATTATCTAAGATTTTTTCGAGTGATTGCTTTCAGTGACCTTCAAGAATGCTTCTAATGTGAGGACTTTATGATTACTGTTGGGCAAACAGTGAGATCTCTCTTCTTCTCTCTGAAACCCCTAGAAGATATAAATTGGATGCTATTTTCACAAGTGAATCTCTACTCATCAGATGAATTAAGAGAGAACCCAGATGGAAAGAATAAAAATTGAAGGTCTGTGTGTGTTCAACAGTGAAGGGGTGGGGGTTGGTTCTCTGACTTTGGATAAGATAATAAACTCTAATTTATGTAATCAGAATAAGAGAAGACATGAAAATAATGTATGACTTACTGAAAAGTATAAGTAAAAGCCAAGCAGAAAGAGAAATGAGTTGTCTGATACAGGGGAGAACTGGAATGAAAATGATGGGCTGCATGTCAGAAAGTGAAATTGGGACGGCAACACTAGGACAAAAATACATTGACCGATATATGAAAAAGGAATGGGGCTGGAATATTTTAAATTCATATGGCCCAGTATCATTCAGATTAATTTAAACACTTGGAACTTGAGAATTTCATGGTGCTTATGCGTGAGAGAGAGTGAAGGTTAGCAGTAATTAAAGAAGGGGAAGAAGTTTCTTACAATTATATAGGCCAGAAACATTTTCTCCTACTGTCTCAGGCATTATGTTCTTTTGCCTGTTGCCTGAAAAAGACTTTGTATTGGAAAAGTTTCCGTTATAACACTCTGTAATAAAGAAAGAATTAGAGCTTTAGACTCTAGGTGTCAAACCATTGAGACCACGTGATCTAGTGGCAATTCTAGAGTCTGGTTTACACTCTGCCAATGACATCAATGACATGTCAAGCTTTTAGCCAAGTCACTGAACCTATCTATATAACTTTTCTCATATAGCCAATAGGGATTGCACCTCATGGAGTTGAATGTCATAAGAATCAAACAGGGGGTATATCACTTTGAGATTTTTAAGGTGCTATAAAAATTCACCAACTTCTTGTACCTTCTTCTTTGCTGTCCTATTTTTTTTTTAATTTTAAGTGACTTGGTTCATAAGATTGTGCAATGAAAATATTTTTAAATTTAGGATTGGTTGGAGCACCTGGAAGTTTTGAAATTCAGATAAATTTCTCAAATTATTTCATGCAAGTCCTTCTTGATATTGCTGTTAATAATAAGAATAATCCATAGCCTGATTAAGACCAGGAGGCATTGAAATTTGTGGCTGGGGTGTTTAAAATTTTTTGGATTAGATTAAATTGTTATCTTCCCGGAATCATTTATCTTCATGTCATCATTATCTTATTTTGTCCAAAATTGGCCTGGGGTGTATAGCCTTGCAATGACCTTACTGTGAGGTTACTATTTGCTCTTAGGCAAATTGTTTAGTTCTTCTTTAATGTTTAAAGTATTCTTACACAACCTGACAGCTTTCTGCTGTGGACTGACCTGAGCATGCAGAACTTTTAGGGTTTTTTAATAAGTAACGGTAGCCTCTGGAGAAGTCTTGAGATGATTGAGGGTTACTCTCTCCAAAATTTCACTATCAGGTTACAGTAAAAGCAAATCTCAAACCAAATCCTGCCATATACACATATATTATTAACATTTATTAGCAGTTTAGCATATAAAACAGTTTGTTCAGCGTGTTCTCTAAACTCAAGGAAATCCCAGTTCACTGTCCTTTCAGGTGCTTAAGAGATTCAGCCAGACAGCTTCTCTAAGAGAGTCCTAAAAGATATTATGGGTTAATCCTGTCTTATAAAAGGTGCTCCTGATAGTGAGAAGACTATGTAATCATGGTATTAAGTTCAGAGATGGTGTATCCTGGATTGTTGGTTGGTTGAGAAATGACAATGATAAGCATGATAAGAAAGAAGATAACAATAAAAGTAGCAACCACATTACTACATCACATTTATATCCTCAAAAGGTAAATTTCATGAGGGCAGGAACTTTGTTTTATTTACCAGTCTGTCTCCAGCACCTAGAATTGTGCTTGGAACATACTAGGCACTTAGTAAATTTTTGTTGCATGAACAAATGAACAACAGCAACAGCTAAAAATTTCAGTAACTGATGGGCCAGGCACTGTTCTAGGCATTATCACATTTACTCACCATATAAACCTATGTGAAAAGCAAGTTAAATAGAGTAAAGCTTTTACTAATATAAATGTTCTAGAAATGAAGTATATTAATTGATTGAATTTTATGATTAACAGAGCATCACACTTCCTTTTTATTTTAACCCTTTTCATTGCAAATTAAAAAAAAAAAAATTAGTGACTTTCCTGCCTCACTAAATAGAATCTAGAGGACATTCTTGAATTTTTGATTAGCTGATTGAAGGTTTTCTCAGGGTCCCAGGAGAAGCTTCAAGCATCAGTTGTTTCACACAGAATCATAAATGGAGAAGGTGTAATACATTAGATTAAATGCATAAATAATCTCATAACATTCTCTAGAAGTTGTTTTTTCCTTCTCGCCAGTGTGGGCAGGGTTACGCTGTTAATGTTTTAATATAGCCTTGTTTTCCTCTGCCAGTGGTCTCATGGAGAGCCAGTAGTGCACAGTGGAGAAAGCACAGGTTTTGGAGTATGAAAAGATTACATTAGAATCCTGGTTCTGTCATTTAGCTGTCATATAATTTAGGCAATTTTCTTAACATCTCGGAGTCTTAGTTTCCCCTTCTATGAAATGGGGAGAATCCCACTTAGTCTCAGGTTTGTTGTGAGGATTGAACGAGTAGTGTATGTAAATCACATAGTTGCCGCTGCTGTGAGAATCGCATGCACTCTGAAAGACAACTTAAAACATATATCTTGCTTTAGAAACACATGAAGTATGATGCATAGGCAAGAGAATATTCTTTGAAAGTTGACAAATCTCAAATGGGCTGTATACAGATAATTAATTATGAAAGTACCTTGTTCCTTTTATAACAAATGACAATGATAAAATACTAATCCAAAATAACTAAGGTAATTTTTAAAGTTTTACAGCAAATGGTCCATTTTATGAATTCTGTATAGTAAAATCTATTAATCCTGAAACTATTAATTATTTATGATTATGAGTGCAATGGCTAGGCTACATCCCATTGCTCTGTGTAAGGTGATAAGCAAATTCAGACATAGAATAAGGTGGCAAATAGCATACAATACTTCAGGGAAACCAAAGTGTTTTCAAACACTTTCTAAGCACTCATTTACATAGAAATAACTGATATGCAACTTGTGAATCATTCTTCTATATTTCCAAAAGCAAGTGCTTAGGAGTGTTTCTTTAGCCTATGTGAACTCTTGTATATATTTTAAATATGTTGCGTGAACACATACACAACTGCATACACACATGCACACATATATACATACATGCATATATTAATCGTTTGCTTTTTAATGAACTATAATTCTTATGAGTCTTTTTGCAAGTTGGTCCGAAAGAAAGGTTATTTTGTTGTGTTTTATCATCTCCTTTCTTTCCAGCATACTAATGTAATTACCATTTTATGCCCAATGATTGATTTTGTCTTTATGACAGCTGTATGATTTTCATCTTTGTAATCATCTCTTGATACATTCACAGATAGAATAATTTCCAAAATATTTAGAAAGAAACAGAAACATGTTCCATTCATTTTCAAACTTCATATCCAATTTATTTTCATTAACACAGTTTTACAAGATTTTAAAATACTTTTTTCAAATATGTTAAACCCCTAAGTAAAAGTAATTTCCTTTAAAATTGCTTAAAATTTGAAACAAATACTATTTTTTGCACAGAGGAATCCTTCTCTCAGCTATTTTACGTGCTTTTGTTTCATACGAGTTCTTCTAGTCTATCTAAAGTTCAAATAACTATTTGCCAAGTTTTTTCAGATTGTTTCATTGAACGATTCTGTTTCATCGAACAATTCACAATGTCTTAAATCAGTTTTATTTCCCTGAGTACAGTGTTTAGATAAAATTTGCTTTATTCACCTAAACTACTTCTTTTTTAATTAACAGAGAATCTTTTATTATTGAAAATTATCTCTGAAGTATAAAATGCTATGTATATACTGATGGTATTTTAAAGAAAAAAAATAGAATCTATTTAGCTTCTGCCCATAATTTTTCTGGCAATGATTTCAGAGGACAATAGTCATTTAAAATTTAATATTGTCTGGTGTTTTGTAGAGTCCCAATTAGAATGTTATAATTTACTGTATAATGAAATCAGGGTTGGAATAAAAATCCCTGGATTTAACAGAGTAAGTCAATTGTGTCTTGGTTTTAGGAATGTTTCCTTAATGTATTGTTTCATGCGACCAAATTGAAAATTGTCTTCATAAACATTGTAGAGCACTGTAAGTTACATTGTTTTATGTATTTATTTGTATTTACTTGGGCTACAGCATATGATTTGGTGGAGGATAAGTAGAGAGTAAACCTTTTATTTTATGCACATGGGCTCCGTGGAGTGTATAAACAAGCATTTCTAAAACCCTGAGTTGACTCTGACAGACCCAAGGTATTGATGTAGTAGCCTGCCAGCCATTTACAGTCATGCATAGCCTCTTGAATTCCTCATTAGGAAATAATGAGGAAACAGTCATAAATACATTCAATTGATGATGCATTACTACTGATGCTGCATTGCCTTTCAGTACTGGTTAGGCCTACTCTAGAGTTTTAATTAATAGTTTCCAGCAGTTGCTAATGGAAACATGAGATATATGCCATCAAGGCAGACATAACTTTTTTGTTTGATTTAGTGAAAATGTTAAATCCTGTTAAGACTTGGTTACCACAGTACTAACATTCAGTGTAAGTTCATACCCATAGGATTCAGTTTAAATAAGACTGGTCAGGAACTGGAATCATTCCTGGCCACCAAAGTGAATCACATCCTGCCTACCTTCCATCCTTTATCACACCTCTTTGTGTTGGCCCTACTGTGTCAGTTAAGGTCTAATCAGGAAGAGAGAAATAGAAATTAAAATAGAGGGAGTTAACATTGGAACTTGGTTACACAAATCGTGGAGGAACTGAAGAACTGAATATGGGACACTGAGGCCACCACAATAAGAAATGGAAGGAAGCCACCACTGCCTCTTGGATGAAGGGACAAGGGAAGAGTCAACTGACATGGAAACCTAGGAATGGGGAGCAGGGATAAGGAACAGAGGAGAAGAACCATGAATACTGCACCTGAGGGCAAACAGATCCAAAACAAGCACAATTGCTGTGGGCTTTTGGAAGGAAAATGAGGAGAGAACAAAAGGATGAAAGTGAGCTTGAAGCTCTGGAGAAGTGAGTAAGCCATGTTAATAATAATAATAACAATGATAATGGTGGTGATGATGATGATAATAGTAGCTAACATTGTGGAGCACTATGTGTCAGGCATTGATCCAAGCACATTAGACATTAGGTCTATTTTATCCAACAATAGCCTGCTGAGTTAGGCACTACTTCTATCTCCATTGTACAGACAAAGCTGGGGTACAGAAAGATAATTTAACTTTCCCAAAGTCACACAGCTAAGATTCAAATCTAGGCAGTCTCATTCCATAAATGGGGCTCTTAACCTCTACGCTACACTACCTCCCAAAGAAAAACTATGCTGTTTCCCTCTTGGCCATTCCATTCCCCAGCCGTCTACATAATTGACCATGTCCTAAGTTAATTTGATAACACTATAATAATTTCGGTAAGAGACCACAAAACCTTTTGCATGCCTTGCAGCTTTTATTAAAACACTTCCTTTTTGGCCAAAGCAATCTTGAGAAAAAAGAACGAAGCTGAAGGTATCATGCTCCCTGACTAGAGACTATACTACAAAGCTGTAGTAATCAAAACACTGTAGTATGGCACAAAAACAGACACATAAATCAATGCAACAGAATAGAGAGCCCCAAAATAAATCCATGCACTTAAGATCAATTAATCTATAACAAAGGAGGCAAGAATATACAATGGGAGAAAGACAATCTCTTCAATAAGTGCTGCTGGGAAAACTGGACAGCTACATTTAAAAGAATGAAATTAGAACATTTTCTCACACCATCTACAAAATAAACTCAAAGTGGATTAAAGACCTAAGTGTAAGACTGAAAACCATAAAACCCCTAGAGGAAAAAATAGGCAGACACTCTGACAGAAACTGTAGCAATATTTTTTTGGATCTGTCTCCTCAGGCAAAGGAAACAAATGGGCCCTAATTAAACTTAAAAGCTTTTGCACAACAAAGGAAACCATTAACAAAATGAAAAGACAGTCTACTGAATGGGATAAAATATGTGCAAATAATATGACTGATAAGAGGTTAATATCCAAAATATATAAACAGCCCATACAACTCAATATTTAAAAGCAAACAACCCAATTAAAAAATTGACAGAATATCTGAATAGACATTTTTCCAAAGAAGACATACAGATGATCAACAGGCACATGAAAAGATGCTCAAACAGCACTAATCATCAGGAAAAGGCAAATCAAAACCACAATGAGATATCACCTCACACCTGTCAGAATGACTATCATCAAAAACCCACAAATAACAAATGTTGGAGAGGATGTGGAGAAAAGGGAACTCTTGAACGCTGTTGATGAGAATGTAAATTGGTGCAGCCACTGTGGAAAACAGTATGGGGTTTCTCAAAAAACGAAAAATAGAATTACCATATGATCCAGCAATTCTACTTCTGGGTATATAGCCAAAGAAAATGAAAACAGTAATTCGAAAAGATACATGTGAGCGTCCCTGATGGCACAGTGGTTAAGAAGCTGCCTGCCAATGCAGGGGACACAGGTTCGAGCCCTGGTCCGGGAAGATCCCACATGCAACAGAGCAACAAAGCCTGGGTGCCACAACTACTGAGCTTGCGCTCTAGAGCCCGCGAGCCACAACTACTGAAGCCCATGTGCCTAGAGCCCGTGCTCCACAACAAGAGAAGCCACCGCAGTGAGAAGCCTGCGCACCACAATGAAGAGTAGCCTCCACTCGCCGCAACTAGAGAAAGCCCGTGCACAGCAATGAAGACCCAATGCAGCCAAAAATAAATAAATTAATTAATTAAATTAAAAAAAAAAGATACATGTACCTCAGTGTTCATAGTAGAATTTTTTACAAGAGCCCAAGATGTGGAAGCAACCTAAGTGTCCATCAACAGATGAATGGATAAAGAAGATGTGGTGTATATATATATATATATATATATATATATACAATGGAAAATTTCTCAGCCATAAAAAAGAATGAAGTTTTGCCATTTGCAATAACATAGATGGACCTAGAGGTTATTATGCTTGGTGAAATAAGTCAGAGAACGACAAATACTGTATGTTATCACTTATATGTGGAATCTAAAAGGTAAAACTTAATGAATGGATATAACAAAACAAACAGATTCACAGATATAAACAAACCAGGGTTACCAGTGGGATGAAGGAAGAGGGGAGCGACATGACAGGGGTAGGGGATTAAGATGTACAAACTACTATGTATAAAATAAATAAGCTACCAGGACATATTGTACAGCACAGGGAATATAGCCAATATTTTATAATAACTTTAAATGGAGTTTAATCTATAAAAATTTTGAATCACTGTGTTGTATACCTGAAACTAATACAATATTTTAAATCAACTATACTTCAATTAAAAAAAGGAAAAAAAATGCCTTTTTAATAATAGGAAACACATGCATGGAGGAGTAGATATTGTAATGTTATTTTTGAACCATATGAAATTGATGTTTTTGTATATCAAAAACAGTTCAGTATTGGCAATTTCTTATAGTTCAACCTAATGTAGAGGTTATCCAGTAAAGATAAATATCTCCCATTCCCCCCCTCCCAGTTTCTCTGAAATCAACCACTCCTACTAGATACTAGGTATCTTTCCAGATATATTATGTAAATATACAATCACATATATATTCCCTCTTTTGGCCTAAATAGAAGCACACTATACTTACTGTTGTACACCTTGCGTTTTGTCATTTAGCAGTATCTTAAAGATCCTTATTTTAAACAGCTACCAAGTTTCCAGTTACACAAATGTACTATAATGCGTTTACCAATACTGCTTTAAATTAGTTTCATTCATTTGCTTTTTTCTTCTTTTTTTTCATTTGCTATTATAAAAACATACTATAGTTAATATTTTTATGTGTGTCATTTTATACATGAAAAAGTGCTAGAAGTAGAATTTCTGTTCTGAAGTATCTGTGCATTTTAAATTTTGATAAACATTGACAATATTTGTCAAATATTGCTAAATTGCCATCAACAGAAGTTAGATGAATTTGATTTCATCACCAATGTGTGAGAGTGCCGGTTTCCTCAAACACTTGCAAACACAGGGTGTTATCAAACTTATTGAATTCTGCCAATCTGATAGAGTCAAAATCCAATATTACTGTATTTTCATTTTGCATTTTACTAACGATGAATGAGAGGGGGGATTTTTCATATGTTCAAGAGCCACTGATATTTTATTTTCTATAAACCATATTGTTTACCACATTGAATTGTTGGTCTTTTATTATTGATTTGTAGGGTGCTCTTTGTATATTAAGGAAACCAGTCATTTATTTGGGATTTGATTTGCAAATACTTTTTCCATTTCATTGTGTTTCTTTTATGTTTTTAATGGTGTGTGTGTGTATGTGTGTGTGTGTGTGTATGAATAATAGTTTTTTTAAAATGTTCTATATGGTTTAAAAATACCTGTACTGTAAAAAGCAGACTGTACTTACTAATCAAGAAATCTGAAGGAAGAAAGTTTCAAAATCGGCTGGCTAATTTTTGATGTAGTTGGGAAGGTTCTAGTGGTTTGTTTTATTTTAATCAAACCTAGTTACTTTTATCCTTTATTTCAAAATTTCTATTCTAGATTTTTAATTCTAAAAATGATTTTGTATAAGCGTTCATTGTATGCTTGGAACAGTGTGTCATATAAAATGCATAAAAATATTTTTTCTTGTTACCACAGTGTATTCATATAAATGTAAAAATAGAATAAGAAGAAACAAGAAAACCTTTCAGCATTATTTTTTTGTTGTGATCCTTGTTTCTGATTTGTGGAAACAAATTGGAAAACTTTTTCCAAAATGGATTATAAAAAGTTATCAAATTTTATGATACTGATACTGTCATTAAGCCTACTGATAAAGTCATGACATTTGCTAGGTAGTTGTATTTATCTATAGGAATGTAAAATAAAACCT
Organism: Leucopleurus acutus; assembly: GCF_964270905.1. Lineage (NCBI taxonomy): Eukaryota > Metazoa > Chordata > Mammalia > Artiodactyla > Delphinidae > Leucopleurus > Leucopleurus acutus. The sequence goes on along the minus strand of NC_139148.1, from coordinate 107,412,921 downwards.
TAATATTTAGCAATGATTGAGATCACCTGTTTCTTTTCATTCCAGCCAAACATGAATATTTTAAAAGTCATCAATAATGACACATTAAATGCTTTCTTATTTTAGCTGCTTTTAATTTTTGAAATACTATCTTGAGCACTCATTACATACCAAGCCTATTTGATAACTGTTAAGAAATGATTTAAATGGTTGTTAGTTATTAGCACAAATAATTTCATTTGTGTTCCAAAGCATTTTCTTAGTGTCAAGTTAAATTTCTGTCTGGTTTACATCCATGATATCAGAAATATCTCCCGTAATCATTCATTCCTTTATTCACTCATTATGATAATCACCATAATTTTATTGAGCATTTATTATATAGGCACTGTGCTAAAGGCTGGAGATACAGCTCCGCTGAAGTGCATATGTTCTGGCTTATTTAATGAAGTTGCCTTTTTTTATCATCATGACTCTCCAGCTCTACTATATAATACTGACTCCATTCCTCTCTCACCTCTTATTACCCTATCAACCTCTGAAAAACTAGTGTGTTCCATCTTACCACGTATCTCATTTGATTTGAATTTCTACCTCATTACGTCCAAATTCTTCTTTGAGGCTTTCAAGGTTGGAAATATCATCTGTCACTTCCCTTTGTATCTATTTGATGTTATTTTCCTAAGACTCCTCAACATATTTGCTCTTGCAATAATCTCCTCAGCACAGCACACTTCAAAATCACTCTTCTCATTACTCATGTTGTTCTTCTCACCTTATCTGTTTTCTCCATCCTTCAAGGCTAGCATGTTTCTGAGTGAGAAATACACATAATGTCATATCTGGATTCTTGTCCCAGATCTTACTAGCTCTTAATAACTGTGTGACCTTGAGCAAGTTAAAAGAGATAAAGCAGGTAGCATATTTCCTGGCACATTAGAAGACACTAAATTTTTTTCTCTCCAGCCTCACTCCACATAGTTTTCGTTGAAGACTTCACTGAATGCACACTCCTCTGAACTAATCTCTCTCTCCTCTTAACTGCAAACACTCCCTGTGTCACACAAACCAATGCTATCTTGCAGTGATGCTATTTGTAATTTTTTTTCTCCCTAACTAGATTATAAACATCTTGAAGTGAAACTTTTCTCCTTGTATGTCCACTACTCCCCTCCCCAAAACATGTGTTATAATGCCAAGGATACCAGGTACTCAATAAATATTTGGTGGTTGGTTTGTCTATGTGTGAAAATAGGATAGCAGCGTCAAACTTTCTTCAATTGGTAAGATATAATTCTAGGAACACATATAATTTGAGGACCTGGTACTTCTTTTTTTGTCTTGTTGTGGTCCCTCCTAATGTCTATTGGTTTATAGATGACTGGATACACAAATTTAGCAAGAACCATTTTGTGACTCACAAAATCTTTGTTATTCAAAGTCATTTTTCAACCTCTTAATTGGTTTTAGGATTGTAGGGGAAAATGGAATAAAAACTGTAGTGATTTAAAATATCATAGGATAGAGGGACCAGGAAATTAACATATTTAATTACAGATTTTGAATGACTTCAAAGGAAACTCAGATTTTTTTCAAGGGATTAAGCCAGGAACTGGGCCCTTATTACAGGAGGCCACTTGGGCCTCCATTTAGCCAGTTACTGGCACATTCATTGACAGGAATAATTTAATGATTGTGAATAATCACCAAGTGTAGGAAATAAGGTCCTCTTTGAATCATAAAGCTTTTAAACATGAAAAATATTATGCATTTGTTTGAGAATGGTGAAATGAGTGAACTAATTTCGTATAGTCCTACCAATTATGAATGTGTTATTTCTGGCAAGCAGGTCTCTTTAAAATTGCATATGCTTAGTTCCTTGCCAAGGAGGTGAGAGAAAAACATTGTCAGCGTCTTTATACCCAGCTGAGGCCAGGTGTTGTTCATTAACATGTAAATAATGCAATTACTGCCAATTAATATTTTTAAAAACATTAAAGTCTATGGGAACACAGTTATAGCACCTATAAAATTTTAAAAAATATATACATCTTAGTGCTTTAGGTTCATAGAAGGCATATAATGTATAACTTGTACTTTTAATTACACAGTGCATCAAGTTGCTATTCCTTTGCAGAATGTCATGTATGAGGTTAGAATGGTAAGTAAAAAGTACATTGGCTGGTTACTCATCATAGCCAAATATTGAGATTTTATTATGGGTTATAATATTTATTCAGTTCCTACTGTATGTAAAGAATTGCATTAAGTGCAAGGCATTCAGCGGTAAACAAGGCAGAAATAGTCTGTGCCTCATGGAGCTCATAGTCTAGTTGGGCTCCACAAGTAAACACACAGTAAACATACAGATAAACACACAAATATATTAATATCATTATTAGCACTCATGTGAAATGAGAGGGTGCCATTTGAAAACATGATGGGGTCAAGTGGACACAATTTGGGTAGAGTTAGGAAGCTATCTATTAATAAGCAACATTTCAGCTGAAACCCAAAGGATGAGCAGGTGATAGTGAAGAGAGTGAGGAAGAGCATATTAGCAAGAGAGAACAGTGTTTAGGAAGGCCTTGAAGCAGGAAAGAGCTTGATGTCTTCAAAGAACTGACAAAAAGAATACAATACCCACTTCAAGATAGTGGTTGCCTCTGGGGAACAAGGGAGCAGAATAGAATTTAGCAGAGGTAAGAATGGGACTTCAAGAGTAGCTGTAATGTTTTAATTCTTTAATAAGAGATACGAAGCAAATATGATGAAAGGTTAACTTTTGTTAATTTCCCATGGTGGATTTATGGATGTTTGTTATCTACTCTCAGTACTTTTCTGTGTGATTGAAATACCTGATCAGTGAAGGGAAAAAACAAATGAGAAAAGATGGAGTTGAAAATTTCTTTCAGTAGCATAAACTGGGTTTAATTTGCTATAAGGTAGAGTTAAAACTTTTAATCTATTTTTGCCTCAATTTAGTCTTTAGAAAAATACTCTATATGCTTGAGGTAGTCAACATCCTTAGCTGCTACTGACACTTATTAGGAAACCCCGTTACCTATAGATGACATAAATGCTGTGATATTAATAGATGTAACATGGCAATAAGCACATCTTTCTGCCGCACCCCACTCTTAGGTCCCATAATTTGTTTTTATAGTTATAAGACCACTTGGGGCTAAAACAGTGGGACTTAAATAGTGGGACTTTTTCAGGTAGCCAAATCCCTGTATTAAGATCAACTAAATAAGCCAATCCTGCATCAAATGCTGGTAACACCTAGCTAGCTCAGTTATAGTGTTAAGACTTTAATTATGTTCCCAGGGAAAAATAAATCATGCCACCCTCTCTGAAAACTGCAGTCAAGTAAATAGGAGATCCTTGAAAGGAATTTCTTGAATTGTGGTATTTTAGGCTTTATCAAGGTTTTATACCTGGATTAACAAATCTCTAGGAGTACCTAGTGACTGAAAAGCTGGAGAGAAAACGGTTCCTATAAATCATTTTGCGAAGTCCCCCAAAACTATGTGATATGGAAAACCACTTAGAAAATAATCAACTGGAAATTGCTCTTGTTCATCTACTCACCTACGTGAAAATGAATTTGGGACTAAAGCTTATTTTGAGAAATGCACATGATGGGTTTACAAGGGGATATGGGGATATATGTATACATATAGCTGATTCACTTTGTTGTACAGCAGAAGCTAGCATGACATTGTAAAGCAATTATACTCCAATAAAGATGCTTAAAAAATAAAATAAAATGAAGATACACACACACACACACACACACACACACACACACATTTGCTAGAGCATCTGGGGAGCTCAGCTCAGCCCGGAGGCTTTCGAAACATAACCCAAAAGGCTCATGCAGTTAAGGTGCTTCTTCCTGAAAGCTTCTGTCAACAACACTTTGCTTGCCAAAGTAGACTTCACATCTTCTAATTAAGTAAATTATAAAACTTGATTTCTTTCTTTAGGATTGGTGGCTATTTCACTTTCTTTGATATAAGAACTGGAAACATATTGACAGATGTTAAGAGTTTCCTTTGTTTCATCTCCTGAAATGTAGCTTACTTCAAAAATTGAGAAGGCGCAAAATACTCATGCCTCTCTGATGAGAAATACACCAGGGAGGCTGTTTCCTCCTTTTCCCTCAATGACAGAAACATGGAGAATTGTTAATAAAAGTTGTCAGCAATTGAAATTCTTGACATGACTTGAAAAGAGAATTTGTGTGGGACACCGCCAGCCAAACTCACATCCAGTTCACTCACAGTAGGACTAAATTTCAGTTCAACAAATATTTGAGTCATTACCATATACAAGGCACTTCATGGGCTAAAACTGAGTAGGATACAACCTGAATACACAAGGAGTTTATAGTCTACTTGTGGAGATGAAATACAAATTCTACTTAACTTTGGAATAGGAGTAAGAATGGGAGAGTGGGACATGCAGAGGTGGCCAGGGAATGGGAAATGACTATATTTCTTTCAGTTCCTAGATAAAACGGTTCCAGTTAGACTGATGCCCCTTATTCTTATCACATTTTCATGGAAGACAAATTAGTAGAAATCTAGAAATATTCATTGTAGTTTAAATGGCTGTTTTAAATACCAAAGTGAAATTAATGATGTATGATTATCTTTTACAATCCAGGGATACTTTTTTTTCCTTCATAAAAAGTCCATTTATAACAATGAATGTCAAGGTCCCGTAAGTATAAATCTTACAGTTGAGGTTTAAATAACTGAGGTTGTATTTGGTACTCCAGAAGATATAGCTTTGTACATTATATTTTATAAAATTTCAGACAGAAATTTTATTCTGTTTGACAAAATATATCTTCCATATTTAGTATAATAATGAGCTCTCCCCAGCAGAGCACAACATTCTTGAAATCTAATGTTTGATGCTGGTCGCGAGACAGTGGTACTCAAGGTACTTGTTTTAGAAAGAAGAAAACAGAAGAGTTATCCTGTGTTTTAAGGTTGAGAAGTCCTGATTTTATATATTGACTTGGATAGAAAAGTGCATAAAATATAATGCAAAGGTCATAGGGGTCTGTTATCTGTTCCAAAATAGTGATCCCTAGTGGAAAAGCAGTGTAGTGCATATTGCCGTGTGCTGCAAAATGAAAATGTGTTATACCACCCTTCATAAGCAGGACCTGCTGAACTGAATAAGCACAGATGTACTTCAAATTAATATTTAATCTGATACCAAAAACACTTAAAGGAGGTAGGGATATGAGTTCTCTGTAAGAAATGACTACTTCCTCACAGACAGCAATTATGGTACCAGAAGATAACACAAATAAGATTCTCTTTAGGCTTAAATAGTAAGTCTGGAGGTGAAAGTATATTATTGTCTCTATTTTGAATTTTCTAAAAATTTCTTTAAAAAAAAGAAAAAATTATTATTATTTTTTTTTCTTGTTCTTTTTTTTTTTTTTTTTTTTTTTTTTTGTGGTACGCGGGCCTCTCACTGCTGTGGAGCGCAGGCTCAGCGGCCATGGCTCACGGGCCCAGCCGCTCCGCGGCATGTGGGATCTTCCCAGACCGGGGCACGAACCCGTGTCCCCTGCGTTGGCAGGCGGACTCTCAACTACTGCGCCACCAGGGAAGCCCAGAAAAAATTATTTTTGAATGTCATGGCACGGATCAAATCTAAAGCTAATAAAGTGACTTTGATTAAGAGACTATCTCAGTCCTTGAGAGTAGATGAGAGTGACTTTTAATTGACATCATTAGAATATTATTAGAATGAAATAGAACCAAGTAACCCTTATTGATCTTTAAAAGGAAAGTGCCTATAATAAAGTTACTATTCTAATTTCTTTTTGTTGCTTTTTTGAGGCCATCTTTAGAAAATAAATCCCCAAGATAAGTTTGAGTCCAGAGCCATCTCATGCCTTTCATTTTAAACTTAATTTTCTTCCAAGATTTTAGCATCTCATTACATATTAGGTACTCAGAAACCACCACCTTAGGTTAAAGTGACATTTCATTTCTTAGGGTGTTTTTCTAATTATCTGTAAAAGGAATGACTGAACCTACTATTTCAATAGGAGGTTTAAAGCAAAGACATTTTGCAAATATTATAGGTATTAACTGGAACATGTTGTATGACAGTTAAAAGCAGACAGTATTACACTTACTGACTGTCTTGTTTAAAGTATTAGCTCCTTCTGAAGGATAGTTAGCTTTTAGATAATCAAAATGACAAGTGGGTGTTGTACTGAGATAACTATTTTTAGATGATGGGTTGGTCTTATACATGGTGGCAATGAGAAGCTATGTACATCTTTCAGTTTTAGAGGAGATTAAAAAAACATGTTCCTTCCCAACCATTCATTAAACAAGTATTGAAACGTACTATTTATTCATATATTTGTTGAGCACCAACTACAGCCAGACACTGGATGTACAGCATTGAATAATGCTGCTTATGGAGCTAATATTCTAGTGGGAAAAAGAGGGGAACATCAAAAAAACAAAGACAAAATTTTGAATTAAAGATGTAAGTACTATGAAGGAAATATACAAGATGTGATGAGGCAAGGGTAGGGTAGGGAGAATCTTTCAAGCATAGGCAAAGGACTTGTGGGAAAAGATGACCCCATCTAGGGACTGCTAGAAGACCAGTGTGCCAAAAATGTGGTGGACTAGATGGAGAACAGCTCAGCAGGAAACTGTAAGCTAAACAGCGGTCAAGTCACAAGGCTTTGGAGGCCATGATGATGAGTTCAAACGTCTTCCTAAATGCAATAAGAAGCCTTTGAAGGGATGTAAGCAAGGGAAGGGTGTGTCTAGGGCTGGTTATTGTACAAGAGATAGATTGAAGAGGGTAAGATTGGAAGCGGGGGACCAAGAAGGAGATTATTGCAGTTATTCAGGTGAGACATGAAAGTAGCTTGGAATAGGAAACAGAGAGAAGTGGATAGGTGCAAGATACATTTCTGAAGGAAGCCGATAGAATTTGGTGATGAATTGGATGTAGGAGGTATGGAAAAAGGTGAAATCTGAGATAATTCCATTTTCTTGCTTAAGCAACTGGGTACCTTGTGGTGTCACCTAGGTAAGATGAGGAAAAGAGTGTGGTGAGATTAAGGAAATCAAGAGTTATATTTTAGGGATGTTAAATGCATGCTTATGAGATACCCAGACTATATCTTGAATTTCAGTTGGATATACAAACCTAGGCTCTAGGAGTTCTGGAGTTAGCCTTCAACTAACTGGGAGGAGTCAGCAAACAGCTGCATTTAGAGTCATCATTTCTTGATGATAGTCCCTGAATACTTACCCCTTTGGATTCAGGCATTGAAGGCTCTACTCAAAATATCGGCACCACCTCCATGGTAGTTGATCATTCCAGATGCTGTCTCACGGCACTGACTTGAGAGAATGTGCCACAGGTTGAATGAGTTTTGTTGGGATACAGAAAAGTTTTTTAAAGGGACTCGATTATAGTTTTATTTAAGAATGTATATTTGGGTGAGATTTCGTAGCCAGAGGGGAAAGGGCCACTTGGGAGGAAAAGAGGAAGCTGTAAAGGAAAGGGGGTTTTAAAGAAAGAGGGAAGAAAGTGCTCTAAACGAAACTTTGAGTCATTTCACAACTTTGCATAGAACCACGCCTACTACTAAATATTTATATGTAAATTATTCTGAATTCCTCTTTATTAATAAGAATTGCAAAATTTAGTGAGCACTTACTATATGCCAGGCACCATTCTAAGTACATGAACTAACTCATTTAATTCTCTCCAGAAATCTATGGGATATTTGTTATTTGACCACTTTTACATGAGGAAACAGGCCCAGAGAGGTTCAGTAATGCCTAAATTAACAGAGATATTAAGTGGTATGCTAGGATTAAGACCATGGTAGTCAGCTTCCAGAACCCCTGGTCTAAACACTACACTATACATTTAAGTTTGCAAGTAATATAAAAATGTGATTGTAAATGGCCTTATGTATCTCTAATAAGTCGGTCTTTCAACATGAGTGCCACTGACATCTTAATATTCATTATTTTTCATTCTGTAAGCTCCACATACTTTATGGCATGGAGAGTAATTGTGATGATGGTTCTGTAACATGAAGATATCTGCTTCCTGGTCTACATATTTCGTGATTTTTATTTTACTTTATTTTATTTTTGTTTTCTTATTTCCTAGCTCTTTGCCCTTTAAAAACAGTAACAAGAGCAGTATTCACTGGTTGGGATAGAAACCACCATGCAATTCTGCAACCCTGTTATACTGACCATAATTTATTGATGAAGTCTGCCATCTCAAACTCTTTAACCATATTTCCTCCCATGGGGAGAAGACTATAAAATTATTTTCTTACCTGGCACATTTAATTCCAGAAACTTATATCTAACTAGTATTGTGGTGAACAACCTCAGCAGCTGTGTCAGATTCTGAGCCATTTTACTCCATAGAGAGAAATGAAGCATGCTAATTGGCTAATCTATATATTATGATATTTATTTATTTAATGGGATAGTTTTAAGTTAGTTTGGTCATATATTTAAGCCCGTGTTTAGAAACCAGTCTATTTTCAAACTAACATTCAAGAACTACCCAAGTGTAGAGAAAAGCTTGATTGAGATGTTTAAAACAAAACAAAAATGATCTTTTATTGAGTTTAAAGTTATATGTTAATGACTGGCTGTTTTTTAACCTCAAAATACTTAAAACTCATTGAAACTTTATTGTAATCAATTGATTTTCAACTTACTAATTTGAAAGTGTTTTGCCTTTTTTAAATGTTTTTTTAAAAATCTTAAAGAGGGCTTCCCTGGTGGCGCAGTGGTTGAGAGTCTGCCTGCCGATGCAGGGGACACGGGTTCGTGCCCCGGTCTAGGAGGATCCCACATGCCGCGGAGCGGCTGGGCCCGTGAGCCATGGCTGCTGAGCCTGTGCGTCCGGAGCCTCTGCTCCACAACGGGAGAGGCCACAGCAGTGAGAGGCCCGCATACCGGAAAAAAAAAAAAAAAAAAATCTTAAACCTTTTTCTTTTTCCTTATGCCTGGTTCCCATCTGTCCCTGTGCCTATGGTCTTGCCCTTTTTCTTTTGCAAATGATCTACTTCCCTTTTAATAAATATGTTCCCAATTTTTATAGTAAATATGAAACAGAGGTTGCTCTTATTCTGTGGCTGAGAAATGGTAAAAACTTACGACTCTGAAGAGTTTATTACTGAGAACGTCTGTCTCTTGAAGTTATTGATGGATCTTTGCAAAAATTATGAGAAAATTTTCTCTCTTTTGATCGTCATCAACAGTACTTCAATGGAAGGTCGGTTTAGAGGTAATTCCTGTGTCACTGACATGTTTTTTTAATGCCCTGACCAAATAATAGACAAAATCTATAAAACAAAATGACCTACAGTTACTGGAAGCTTGCAGGCTATCAGAGTTCTGGAAATCTACCTACGGAATACTTAGCACACAATTTTTATTCAGCATTGAGTAGGAAAAGAAAATGCAAATTCTCTCAAAGAAAAAATGTATAAGGAAAAGTGTTGGGGAAAGGAGAGAGTATGGGATTTAGGGAGGTGGAAAATCAGATTACTTGAGTTATTGAAATGATTCAGGCTGGCAAGTTTCTAGAAATACTCCTAGTTTCCCTCTGAGATAATTCAGTCCTCCCAAAGATAGGTTGGAGAGAGGAAATATTGTACTATCTGAAAGAAATAAAATCCTTGCCTGGATCCATCCTTTATAGGGAGGTTAACATTTCCCTGAAGGCTCGCTATCACCTCTGGAGACACAGTGTGATGTGTCTGGGGGGTATATTTTACACACACACACCCCACTAAAATAAGATAGAGAAATAATGACTCTACTTATTCCCAGCTTCTGACTGAAGTATGCCAATCCCATTGCTCTCATGATACAGAAAATTAATATATCCTGTCAGGGCCACATGATATGAATAGTAAAATGCTGTAAAGTGACTGCATATGGAAGAGTCAGGAAATCCACTTTGATCTCCATTTTTGATGTTTGATAATTGCACTTATTATCGGGTCCTTTATACTCTTTTTCTTTGACACAAGATCCATTATCAGTGACAGCATGAGTGTGAGTATGGGTTTGATTTGAAAAACTACTTAAGATGAGGTAATGGAAAAGAAGCTTTTTTTTGGTCCATGCATATTAAGAGAATGGGAGAAAATTAAGTCTCATCATATAATGCCTCACTTGAATTATTTCTCTTTTATGTGTGGTATTGTTTGGGTGCCTTATGAAGTTATTTTTTTTAAGAATTTGTTTCCTAATGAAATATTTTGTATATACACACACTCTGATTTGCTTTGATACCTTCATTCTCTAACAAAGCATTGAGTGAATAAAGAAATGATGGCCACAGAGAATAGGACAGGTCATGTAGCCAACCTTTGTAGCTTCAGAAATCATTATAAGTAGAATTCGAAAGAGGATGTGGATAGGGCTAAAAACAAAACACAAGCTCATACTTATAGCAAGACAGATAATTGGTAAATTCATTAATTAGGATTCTTTCTGTATCTGTTAACCTATTTTAAATAACACAAATTACCTTGATGCAAGTCATTATTGGCAATTAATAGGTGATAATGTATTTGAACTTTTCTGATTGCCTAAATTTCACAACAAGGACCAAGGCTAATTTAGCACTTTAATGCGGAAACTTGCACATTAACGAATTAGTATTCATCACAGTAGAAGCCTAGGTAAAATGCTGATTCATTCATTTACTTCTTGTTTGTCTCTGTACTAGCATTACCTGCTGTTTGGTCGTTGGCTGTAAATAGTGTATATATAAATAAAAATGAGGTAAATAATACATAGTCAAATAATAAAATTATAAAACTCTTTCAGCCAAAACTAAATGCTATTCCTGTAGTTTTGCTTTTGAGTTTTTCTTTGCTATATGGAAGAGAAAATAAACTTGTCCTTTATCAAGTTAAGTTGTATTTAATTGGGGGCAGCTTATAGAAATAATAGTCTTTAATGTTCCTCTTTTCCACTGACTATTCTTTTTTTAGATATGTTCTCAATAAAAGTTTCTGGAGAAGTAGTATTCCTTACAGCTTTTGAAGAAAATGACACTGCATTTGGAAATGGTTTATGAAGTAGCTTTTTGTAGTCCCTGACTTTCTCTGACTGTACCCAATGATCAGGTGAAAGCATTTTATAAAGTATAAAGCACCACACAATTGTCATCAAGTGTTAGGAAAAGTAGAATATGGGAAGGTATGACAAAGTGCAACCACAGGCTTTCCAGATGAAGGCCTTAGCCAAATTTGTGCTGCCTTAAAATTACTAGTCTATTTGTTCCTGTTCAAGTGCATGTACTTTTACATTCTAGCTCCTTATTTCACTGTTTTCTAGATTTCTGTAAATCATTTAGCACATCTTTAGGGAACTGGGAGGAGGTTTAAAGTAGTTTTAATTGGAAATTTATAAAATAATATTAAAAGTTTGTGGGGAAGGAAAAACAGTTTTCCCGCTACCCTTCTAGGGTCTTGGCTGAGAGCCCTACCCCCATAATAAAAGACAGATTAACAGGAGAAAAGCAAACAGAAGTTTAATAATATGTATACCTTGGGAGATACCCAAGAAAACTGAGTAACTCCCCAAAATTGCCCAAACCACCAAGTTAAATACCTTCTCCAACTAAAGACAAGAAGCTGTTGTGGTGGCATGGGCAGCAGTTATGGGAGGTTCAGGAAAAGCAGTAAACAAGGGTAAGGTTGTTATGCAGATTTAAGTCGTTACACTCTCTATTATAAAAGCGTTTCTAGAGATTTAGAGCCATCCTTCTTTCCCTGGTACAGACTGGGAGATACCCTTACAAATGGAGATTTTCCACATAACTGTAAATATCTCTTACAAAAGGATAACTTCTACTTGGTTTTAGGAGCTTCTCTAGTGTAGTTTGATGCTGTTATTTGAATATGATCTCTAGGGACAAGCGAGAACTTATTGGCAAGTGGCGACCCTCCAATACCATTTTGATAGAGGTTGACCCTGGTACTAAACTATGAATATCAGGCTACATCAAGAGTATTACTAAAGGCAGGGCCTGAAGTCAGAGAATTAAAAGAAACTGGAAAGAAGCCAAAAACAACCTGATCTCAAATTCTGCTGATAGCCAATAACATCAAGACAAGATTTACAAGAGGATAACTTTTCCCAAAGTTTGTGAAATCCTTTAACTGAATTAATTCCATATGGTGAAGGTACACACAAAATGTTTATAGAGAGACAGTGATTGTTAGTAGGATTAAACTTCCCAGTTTCGTAGAATATTAACTTCGATGCCTGATCAATACCATAGCTGATGATCTCAGATATTTCAGTTGCAGCTAATATGCATCTGCTTTTGTATAGAAGTGTTAACAATTAGCACCGCAATGAAATGCTGTATAACATTTAAAACTGAGATTTGTGTTGGGTGAGCAATAACATTTTCATTTAAATGATAGAGTAAGGGGTATTGAATGAAATTACTAATGTTTTCATGAACACTAAGAGGAAAGTATAGAATTCCCGTGATTATAGAACTATTAACCTCTTTCAAAGTGAGATTTTGGTGTCACATTTTCATAGTGAGTTACATTATTTTTTAAATAAATTTATTTATGTATTTTTGGCTGCATTAGATCTTCTTTGCTGCACATGGTCTTTCTTAAGTTGCGGCGAGCGGGGGCTACTCTTCATTGCGGTGCACGGGCTTCTCATTGCGGCTTCTGTTGTCGCAGAGCACGGGCTCTAGGCGCGCGGGCATCAGTAGTTGTGGCACGCAGGCTTCAGTAGTTGTGGCACACGGGCTTAGTTGCTCTGGGGCATGTGGGATCTTCGTGGACCAGGGCTCGAACCTGTGCCCCCTGCATTGGCAGGCAGATTCTTAACCACTGCGCCACCAGGGAAGCCCCATTATTTTTTAAAGAATAGAAAAAAGTCTCTCCATCCCATACTTGCATTGAGTTGTTGTTAGGCCATGTTCATTCCTTTGCTTTGTCTTTCTGACTTGCTTTTTGCATTATCATGGATAAGAAGAGGAAGGGCAAGCATTGTGTAATAACTTGCTTTGTCCATATAAATAGTGGCTCAAATGAAAATCTAGCAAGTTGTTGGACCATGATAATATTGCATTCCATATTAAAACTCAGCTATAGGAGCACCAGGCTTCCACTGGTTTTTCATTTCTGCTTTTTAACAATTATATATATTTCTTTTAAGCTCTTTCATTTGGATACAGTTGATTTCCAAAATGTTCAAATTGTGGGTAGTGTTCACTTAAGAATTCCCTGAATGTTTGAGAAAATAATTTGAATGTTGACTGATGGTCCACTAAATCCTTTGAAGTTGACCACACGATATTCCTGCACACCATAAGCCTAAATTGGTGTGTATAGGTATTAGAGGGAGTGATCTACAGAAAAAAATACTTTATTTTGCAGTATAATTTATTACAAGTTCATTTTAAATCATGTGGTTAAAATATAATTTAACAGAGCACTGATTATGTATATACACTTGCCAGAGCATATATGTTGCACACGGAAGAGATATGTCTGAAAACTCGTTGGCAAAAGCAAATTTCCTTTATTAATTTGTCTTCCTGTATAATTATCAGCTGCTTCCCACTTTGAAAGTGCAGAGTTAAGGTAGAGAATATAGAGTGGTTTTCTTTCCCTGCTTCTAAGTAAGATAATTTCATAGTGAATATATATTTTGCTTTATAGTCAACATTCTTACAATGTACATTTTCCAGTTTTACCTGGAAATGCCCTAGAACATTTGTATATATCTATATATTTTTTTATATTCAAAAGTAACATTGGTCTATTACACGAATAAAACAATACATCAGCTATATATAGTTCCTGCTTGAGACAAATGTATTTTCAGTATGAAGCTCCTATAAGAAGTTCCAAATATTCATGGACTAGAGTAAACACAGTTGAGCAAAATACAATATTTGTGAATAATTTGAAATTTAACCTACTTGGATATTTTTTTTGGGTGAATGACAGGATAGAGTCATTACCTAGAAAGACTGGATTGCAAATCTGGGCCTCTTGGGGAGGTACTATCCTATACCACTATTTGGCACATTAAGTCTATTTTATTTTGTTATGACATCTAGAGTTATTTGACCAGCGGGAGTCTGCCTTTCCTTAGCCAAACTCATAAGATACTGATGTATAAAACCAGTAGGTAAATTGATTCTTTTAAAATGTGAAATATAGCTATTAAACAGGTTAAAATATTCTTGTCAGTGGTCCAAGCATTAACTTCCTTTGGGAAGCTACATGGGAAATCAAATGATAACCAGAACGCTTCTTGTGTAGGGGTAGGAACATTTTTCCTTCTTCCCTTCTAGGTTCTTTGGCTCGTCTAATAATTAAAATGACACAAGATAGATCAACAGGAGAAAAACAAATTTCATACATATAGGAGCCCATAAAAATACTCATATACCATCTTGAGCTATGCAGAAGGGGGGTAGGGGTCTAGGGCCTCAGACGGAAGGAAAACAATTCACAGGAAGATGAGAAGAGCAAATGTTTGGCAAACAAATTTTTGCCATGCCATGCAGATAAGGCTTTGTAATATAGAAGTTCTCTCTGGTAATAGCTGTCTTCCTGGTACTGGCCCCCTACCTCAATTCTTCTAGGCAGTTAAGGGGGAGGTAAAAAGCTTTTCCTGAGTCTGCTGGTCTTAATTGCCTTCATCTCAAAACAATACATATGCCAAAGTGTTACATTTTGGGGCAGTGTGTTCTGCTCCCCCTCACTTGACAACAGTGGATTTGAGAGAAAAAAGGAGTTTTTTTCTCCTTATTCTCCTGAATATCCCAGTATGGGATAGACCTAGTCTAATGCCAGATACTTAGGTTCCTGAATCAGGGGACCCCTTTCACTAGACAAAATGGGCAAGGGGGACAGTGATGAATTCTTCCTCTGATTCCCCTTTTCTATGACTCATGTTTCTGATAGCATGTTCTTTCTTCAGATAAACTACTATAACTATATTAGCATGTCAATTTAATCACATCTAGCTGTTCCTGAAATACTTGACCACTCAGTTATAGATTATTGTTCAGGATGGGTTTCTTCTACAAATAACTGATCTCATTCACTACATATTTTCCTAATTTCTTTCTCAATTAATGGCCTTTACTTTTAAATTTGAGAAGATACCTTATTTGCGTGTTCTTATTGCTTCCACTTCTCAGCCTTGAATTATTGCCGCATCCCGCACTTCACGCATAGGTGAATAGCCAAAGAATAGATATATACATAGCCACATAATCAAGACTCTTTTGATAGCAAGTAACAGAAATGTAAACAAGAAAAGTGGGAAACTGAATTTCTTATAAAAATATAGGGTCATATCAGAGAACCCAAGAACATAAATCATTATAAGGCCTAATGAGGGACTGGAACCAGGAATTGGAAAAAAAAATCAGTAACTCCCAAAGTCTCAATTTCTCCATGTGTTTCTCTCTGCAGATGAGTTCTGTTTGCTTAAATCTGTACATGGCTGGGAAGGGCCACACCTCTGATTTAGAATTGACATGACATCTCAATTTAAAAACTTGACTGAGACTGACTAAGGCTCTGTTCTAATTCTAAAATCCCAGGAGAGATATCTAATTAGTAAATCTTGGATCAGGGGCCCACTGCCAAGATATTTAGCCCTCAGAATATTAGAAGAAGAATCACGTTAAGTGTCACAGGAGCCCTTTCTCTGTGGGTGTTGGGCAGTTTTCAAGTAAAACGGAGGGTGAACTAAGCAAATACCCCCAAATTGTTACCTATGAAGAGGGTAATGAGAATTAGTCATGTTCTTGACTTACACATCCTCACCTTTTAGTTCAATTATTGTGATTTTTACATTAGAACTTCCATTTGTCTTTTAAAATATTTTCTATTTCTCTGATGAGATTTACTTTCTTTCCATTTATTATAAGCATATCTTCCTTCATATTCATAAGCATAGTTAAAATAGCTACTTTGAAATCCCTGTCTGCTAATTCCAGCATCTGGGTTACCTTGGGGTGAGTTTCTGTAAGGTTATCTTTTCTCTTGAGAATGGGTCATTTTTTCCTATTTTATCATATTATTAATTTTGGATTATATCTTGGGCATTGTGATTGTTATGTTACTCCAGGGGCCATGAGTGCCTGGGTTTCTCATAGCCCCCCACAGGGTTGCAGCAGAGGAGGGAGGAACATTTTATGATGAAACAAAAATTCTGTGGGTGGGGGAGTTGGGGGTGGAGGAGGGTGAGGGGTGCCGCCCATAGGCCACAAATCTCTACAAGTGCCTGCTATCCCTCTCCTACTCCCCGTCCCAGCGCCAGTCCAACCCCTTCACCCCCAGCTGCTCCTAGGACTAGCCCGTAGGCAGGCAGGTGGGAAGAGGATGCCCTGAAACCAAACTGGAAGCCCCCTCTGCCTCCCAGCTGGGGCCCCTGGGCTGGGGGTCTGTGATCAAGCCTTATTCTGTATTGGGGATGGAGGTTGGGGGGAGGGAAGTTGGGGGTTGCTGGAGAATGTATTCAAAACAATAAAACTTTGGACCTTTGGATGCAAAAAAAAAAATGTATTATGTTATATTCTGCTGAAGAATTTTGATTTTCTTTTTCCTTTTTATCTTTAGCAAGCAATTCAATTTTTTTTTTTTCACTCAATCAGCAAACTCTGCCTCTTGGGTTGCAGCTCAAATCTCAATTCAGTTCCTTTATTCTCAGTTGGAGTTTGCCCCACACATGCATGGCTCCCGGGTCAGCCAGAGATTGGGGCAGAGTTTATACGCAGAATGTGGGGTGTAGCTTCTTTATTTCCTTTTGGAGGCTCCCTCTTTACTTTTCAGTGACTGTCATTGCCTGAACTCTGTCTTCTGGTTCTTTTTTTTTTTAATTATTTTTGGCTGCATTGGGTCTTCATTGCTGCGTGCAGGCTTTCTCTAGTTGTGGCGAGCAGGGGCTACTCTTCACTGCAGTGCACGGGCTTCTCCTTGCGGTGGCTTCTCTTGTTGTGAAGCATGGGATCTAGGCATGAGGACTTCAGTAGCTGTGGCATGTGGGCTCAGTAGTTGTGGCACATGGGCTTAATTGCTCTGCGGCATGTGGGATCTTCCCAGACCAGGGCTCGAACCCGTGTTCCCTGCATTGGCAGGAGGATTCTTAACCACTGCGCCACCAGGGAAGTCCCTGTCTTCTGGTTCTTTAACTCACAGATACTAAGAGTTTTCTGTCAGAGTTTTTGCCACTTTTTGCAGCTCTTTTTGCCACTCCCTACCCTCAGGTTAAAAAAACATAAAAAATGGAAACTCAGTCACACTTTCTTTTCTTTCAAGTTTCGATTCCCCACCAGGATCTGCTTGCCTTTGTTTAGTCTCCAATGCCTAAGGTCATTGATTTTTTTTTTTAATTGAAGTTTGTCCAGTGGTTATTGTCTATAGGAGGGCAGAGTAAGGTAGAAGTTTCCTCAGCTATACACTTCTCTTCACTTATTGGATAACTCTCACTGCTTTTTATGATAAGTTAACTTTTTTCATTTTTCAAATTAATGTTACACATGTTTACTGTAAAAACAATATAATAAAAGTAGCTAGCATGTGTATACCACTTAATTTGTGCTAGGCCCTGTTCTAAGCACTTTACATATATTAACTAATTCATGAAATCGAGTACCACAAAATGATGTAAAGTACATTTAGAAGTTTAAATTCTCCTGTCATTCTCCTCCCTGAGAGATGAGTATTCTTCCTGATATTTTTTACACCAATGAGATTATACTACATATCATCTTTCTGCAATATGTTTTTCACACTCACACTATGTTATAGATATCTCTCCAAGTCACTTTAAATCTTGAATTATCTAAAATAAATTTGCTACTACTACTACTGCAATCCACACACACAAACACATACACACTCACAGACTGGGTACTTTCATAGAGAAAGTTGGCAATGGTCATTTTTATGAATGAATTTTTATGGTTAGGGTAGCATCACAAACTAATTTTCTTTTCCTCCTCCCTTAGGTGGTTAAACCATGCCCATGACCAGTGTCAGAATACTGAGATCTAGACTATACATTTAACCAACTGTCCTTATTTTAATCAAATCATTTAAGTCTACATAATCATTATAAGGCTAACAATGAAATAATATATATGAAAAATACTTTGAAAAGTTTAAATTGATAAATAAACCAAGTAATATCAATTCAACCTATATTTCTTCAGTAAACATCTGTGCTAATTGCTGGGGTTTATATGAATAAATGAGAAGCAATCCCTATCCTCAAGGTGATAGCAATCTAGTTTTGAAAATAGGCATATGAACAGCCAAAATGTATTTCAATTTAGAAATAAAGTTAATGCTAATGATACAGATTTTTTTTTAATGTGTTATGGGAGTGCCAATGGGAAGGCAATTGATTCTGACAAAGAGGAACAGAGAAAGATGTCTTCAGAGATGATGACATGTGAACTGGATCATGAATGATAAAAATAATTTCAAGTATGCAACAGAAGAAAGAGAATGGATTCTAAGATGAGGGAACAACTTGGATGTTGGCATGAATGTATTCTTTTTCCTTCTGAGAATGCCAACTACAGTAATTCATTGTGGTTGAAGCAGAAGTTATGGTATATGACCGTGGGAGGGTAAAAGTTAAGGATTTAAAGTAGAATGAGACTGGTAGAGTGATTCACATTTAGATCATAAAGGGCCTTATACACGTCCTTCTAAGGAATTTGTGTAGAGCATGATAGCCAATGGGTGAAGGATTTTGACCAGAAGAATAGCATGGTGTGTTAGTTAAGACAGTACCAGCTTCTGTTACAAACTAATCAAAAAATGTACACTGGCTCAAAAATAGTAAATTCTTTTTTGTTCATCTAAATGCAACCTGAGAATTCCTCATTAGTAGGCAGTTTTCCCAGGTTTGACCCAGGTCCCAGGCTCTTTCCACTCTGTGGCTCCACTGTCTTCTACACATGGCTTGAAAAGTTGCCATGTTTGTCTGCATTAAGCTAGAGGAGGGGAGAGGGGCAAATAAGATCATGAACAGGAGTTTTTTATGGATCAGACCTGGAAATGGTGCTCAACACTTCTGTTTTCTAGACTCAGACATATACCTAGACCTATCTGTAAGAAAGGCTGGAAAATGTGGTCTAACTGTGTTCCTTGGAAGACGGAAAAGGTGGTGAACAGCTAGGTAGTCTGTGTCCTGCACAGTCAGATTTAGTTTTTAGAAAGCATGTTCTGGTGACAATGTTACTGCTAGATTGGAGGGGAGGATACTAAAGGCAGGTTGTTGTAATAGTTCAGATGAGACATAATGAGGCCCCTCAGGCAATGCCTAAGGCATTTGCAGCAGGGTAAAACAGGGATATACTGCAGAGGCAGAATTAGGTGACTGAGATTTTGGGGGTGGGGAGGTTGTTAACATGAGCAACTAAATGAACGGTGAATTCTCTACTTCATGTCAATAATGCACATCCAAAAGTAAAAGATTGCTTTCTTAGACTCATAATTACTGAGTGCTTAATTGATCGGTGCCCTTTACTAAGAACTATAGGCAAATAGAGTAGAAATATTTGATAGAGCCCTTTCCCTCAAGGAGTTTTTCATCTATCCGGGGAGGGAGAATATACCAAAAGAAGAATTTGAGAATTTTGTGTATATCAGTAACATAAATTAATTCACCACAAACTGAATCCAGAGTGCTAGAGATATTCAGGGGAGAGTTGTGATCAGGGGTACATGGGATCATTTGGACTAAGTTTGGGGTTTAGATTTTATTCCTTCATTTAAAAAACATGTATTAAATGTATGGTGTGCTTGATAACTGTAGTGCCTTGCTCATAAAGGGGCTGAATTAATTTTTTTATTGAATTAAATATTGTTTAATGAGACAAATAAAACACAGTCCTTGCTTTTGAGGGACTTACTTGAAATAAGTAATATGTTCAATAGGATTAACATACAGGTAAATCAACTAGTATGAAAAAGTGTAACGGGTGGTAGGATAGAATGGTCCAGTCAGGGCACAAAAGAAGGAGTGTTCAGGAAAGTATTTGTAAAGGAGACCCTTGAGCTTGTCTTGAAAGAAGAGCGCAGGTGACCACACAAACCAAAGATGAAAGATGAGTGAAGAAAGGTCTTTCCAATACAGAGGCAAAGAAGGAAAAATGACGAGTAGGCAGAAGGTGAAGTATAGTGCTCCTGAGGGTAAGAACCAGATTGTGTTAATATCTGTACCCTCTTGCCTACCATAGTCCTTAGCCCTTCGCAGATGCTCAGAAAGGTTGGATTCTATCCCTGTATGCATTTTCGTAGTCCTTGCTAGTATGTTTAGTTTACTTCTCTCCAACTTCAGACATCAAAGTAATTAACAGAGGTGGTAAAATAATGATTTTTCCATCAGTAGTTGAAGGTTCTACTTGTCCCTGCTGGTGACCTCACTTTGCATTCCCCTAAGGCTACAAAGTCATTTGCTGGTGTATGTGGTTGCTTTAAATCACAGTTGCAAACCATCACTGATATAAGCCATCTGAATCCCAATTTCTGTTCAAAGTGAGATGCCTAACTGAAATAATAGTGTCACCAAATACCATCTTGAAGTCAAAATCAGATTGAGGCAACAAATAAAGTTTTTTTGTTTTGTTTTTTTGCGGTACGCTGGCCTCTCACTGTTGTGGCCTCTCCCGTTGCGGAGCACAGGCTCCGGACGCACAGGCTCCGGACGCACAGGCTCAGCAGCCATGGCTCACGGGCCCAGCCGCTCCGCGACATGTGGGATCTTCCTGGACCGGGGCACAAACCCGCGTCCCCTGCATCGGCAGGCGGACTCTCAACCACTGCGCCACCAGGGAGGCCCAACAAATAAAGCTTTATGCGATGTGAATCACCAGTGGTTTGAATTTCTCTTACTGTAGTAGAACTATATTTCTTAAAAGCTAACAACCATATTTTCTTAGTGAAATTTACTACTTGAAGTATGTAAGTACCCTTTGGTCCTTAAAGGGTAATAATTTTAACCTGGAATATTTCAGAATAGGATAATAAGTTAAGAAATGAGCACTTGGGCAAGGTGTTTGAAAATGTAATTTTATTTCATTGGAATTTTGGTATCTATCCTCATTTGTGTGTTTATGCATAAAATAAGTATCTATTATAATTTAAACTTTGTGGTTTAATTTTCCATGAGCTCAATTCCTAATCTACCTGGGCAGAATTGATGCTCTTTTAAAATGAGGTATACCTAAAGCTTCTTTGGTGTTTTCCTACTAATAAATACCTTACATTAATAAAAATAGGGTAGGGTGAATATTTGATGTCAGACAGACTCAAGTTCAGCTCTCAGGTTTGCCACTTACTAACAAGGTAGCCTTTCTGAGCCTTGGTTTCTTCATCTGTGTCCATTTGGGTTGCTATAACAGAATTCCATAGACTGGGTCACTTATAAACAACAGAAATTTATTTCTCACAGTTTCAGAGGCTGGGAAATCCAAGATCAAGAAAGCAGCAGAACCAGTGTCTGGTGAGAACCCACTTCCTAATTCATAGATGGCCCTCTTTGTACTGTACCCTCACATGGTGGAGGGGACCAGGGAACTCTGTGGGATCTCTTTTTAAGGGCACTAATCCCACTCATGAGGGCTCCACTCTCGTGACCTAAGCACCCCTCAAAGGCCCCACCTCCTAATACTATCACATTGGGGATTAAGTTTCAACATATGAATTTTGAGGGGACAAAACATTCCTTCCATAGCAGTCTGTAAGTAACAGCTACCCTCTTGCAGGATTTTTTGAGACTTAGAGATTATATTGTGGAAATCACCAAGTATGAGGTGTTTAAAGATTGGAAACTTCTATTGCCGCCAGTATTGTTGTCTGCATCTTTCAATTAAAGTTATTCTGGGGGAGGAGGAAAGCGTGTTTGGAACTGTCCTCTGCATATATAACACTTTTAAAACTTTCCCCCCTTTGCACCAAGGTATTATGTGCAACTTCAATATACATAACAGGTAAAAGTGAAAGTGAGGACCTCAAAGCTCCAACCCCCATCCTAGTCCATAAGACATGTTCCTGAAACACAATTTGAAAACCATTCCCTCAGTGGCACACATTTAAAAGGACTGGGGAAACTTAAAATGTAACTTTAAGAACAATAGCAAGATGATTAGGAAAACACTGTATAGTTTCTGTTAGATCCCTGTGTGATCTAAATATTTATTCTGTGGTTGGTGTGATGAAATCACTGCAGTAGAAACCTACAAGAAAATTGTGCACTATGCCTACTGACCTTAGCATTTCAAAAAGAAGAAAATGGAAATGGATGTCCTTTGAATAGAGAGGTATAAACTTTTCATGGTTTCCTATCTTTCTTGCAGTCTTGCCAAGGAGGATAGCTACCACCTGTGCCCACAATTATTAGAGGAAGGGACTGATTCCCTCATATAATGCAAGGCTACTACTGGAACAGATGTTTATGGGTTTTTTGTTTTTTGTTTCTAATGTGAATATAAACTTCATCCCTTCCTCAAGACACTTTATTACAATCCATCAAAACATGACTGTAAAATACTGGTTGTTAGAATAAGACTCTCTACAGCCATTTTCCAGAAAACTGTTTTAATAAATCTGTAGATTTTCAGTATACTCAATGATCCATAGTGTCCCAATGTGAATTGTCACTCCCTGGGGTGGTGCACTCTTTTGTAGTGTGCAACCTCCTGACCATTACACAGTGACCCTGCCAATATCCACATTTTTTAATGAAGATGAACTGTTTGGGTAATTTAAAATGGCAGCTAATTAAAAATGTAAGTTTCACTTAAAAATTTTTACAAAATCTTTAGGAATTGTGTTCAAATAAAGCATTAAAACTACAGAGATTCTTGAATTTCAAGGGCTTCAAGGTAAAAGAACAGAAATTCAGCTGTCAACAAAATTATAAGCAGATTAGGTGCCATCTGTGAATTTAAATGTAAAATTTGTAATAATCTTCCTGGAAGTGATTGAGTTGAATATAATTTACACACATTGACAGATGAAATTCCTTCTTTTACTTTTTTTATGACTTAAAATATATTGGAACTATAAATGCATCCCCTTATGGGGATATATGTTATATGTGTAGCTGATTCACTTTGTTATACAGCAGAAACTAACACAACATTGTAAAGCAATTATTCTCCAATAAAGATGTTAAAAAAATAATAATAAATGCATCCCGTTGACTTGTAAGCTGAAGTACCTTTAGAATATTGAAAAACCAAGGCAGCATTTCTTTCAGTCCTTAAAAGCAAATTTTTCACAAAAGTTCCACTCGGTGGAACAAAAGTAGTTTGCAGTTTAAGAGGACAATTAAATAATCCTGGCAGTGAACTCCGTTTTGTGAAATGAATTCACTGAGCAATGAAAACCAAACCAGTACAACAGGGGTCAGCAAATTATGGCCCGTGGGCCAAACCTGGCCTACTGCCTGTTTTTATAAATGAAGTTTAATTGGATCACAGGCACACCCATTAATTATGTATTGGTTGCTTTGGAGAGTGAAATACTTGGACAGAGACCATAAAGACCTGCAAAGCCCAAAATATTTACTGTCTGGTCCTTCACAGAAAACGTTTGCTGACTTATGCAATATTAAGTTATTTCAGGTAAATATTAAATTCTAATTTAATATTTCAATATTGTAGGATTATGGAAGCAAATTCATAAATATAGGGAGAATATTCTACACCACTTTATTTTTTTATATTTTTTTATTGGGGTATAGTTGCTTTACAGTGTTGTGTTAGTTTCTGCTGGACGACAAAGTGAATCAGCTATATGCATACATATAGCCCCTCCCTCTTGGGCCTTCCCCTCCCCCCATCCCACCCATCTAGGTCACCACAGAGCACTGAGCTGCGTTCCCTATGCTATACAGCAGGTTCCCACTAGCTATCTGTTTTTACACATGGTAGTGTATATATGTCAAACCTAATCTCCCAATTCATCTCACCCCCCTCCCTCCCAACCCCCATGCCCACATGTCCGTTCTCTACATCTGTGTCTCTATTCCTGCCCTACAAATAGTTCATCTCTACCATTTTTCTAGATTCCACATATGTGCGTTAATATATGATGTTTGTTTTTCTCTTTCTGACTTACTTCACTCTGTATGACAGACTCTAGGTTCATCCACTTCACTACAAATAACTCAATTTCGTTTCTTTTTATGGCTAATATTCCACTGTATATATGTGCCACATCTTTACCCATTCATCTGTCGATGGACATTTGGGTTGCTTCCATGTCCTGGCTATTGTAAGTAGTGCTGCAATGAACATTGTGGTACATGACTCTTTTTGAATGATGGTTTTCTCAGGGTATATGCCGAGTAGTGGGATTGCTGGGTCATATGGTAGTTCTAGTTTTAGTTTTCTTAGAAACCTCCATACTGTTCTCCATAGTGGCTGTATCAATTTACATTCTCTCTACACCCTCTCCAGCATTTACTGTTTGTAGATTTTTTGATGATGCACGTTCTGACTGGTGTGAGGTGATACCTCATTGTAGTTTTGATCTGCAGTTCTCTAATAATTAGTGATGTTGAGCATCTTTTCATGTGCTTTTTGGCCATCTGTATGTCTTCTTTAGAGAAATGTCTATTTAGGTCTTCCGCCCATGTTTTGATTTGGGTTGTTTGTTATTTTGATATTGAGCTGCATGAGCTGTTTTTATATTTTGGAGATTAATCCCTTACCAGTTGCTTCATTTGCAAATATTTTCTCCCATTCTGAGGGTTGTCTTTTCATCTCACTTATGGTTTTCTTTGCTGTGCAAAAGCTTTTAAGTTTCATTAAGTCCAATTTGTTTATTTTTGGTTTTATTTTCATTACTCTAGGAGTTGGGTCAAAAAAATCTTGCTGTGATTTATAACAAAGAGTGTTCTTCCTTTGTTTTCCTCTAAGAGTTTTATAGTGTCCGCTCTTACATTTAGGTCTTTAATCCATTTTGAGTTTATTTTTGTGTATGGTGTTAGGGAGTGTTCTAATTTCATTCTTTTAAATGTAGCTGTCCAGTTTTCCCAGCACCACTTATTGAAGAGACTGTCTTTTCTCCATTGTATATTCTTGCCTCCTTTGTCATAGATTAGGTGACCTAGGTGCGTGGGTTTATCTCTGGGCTTTCTATCCTGTTCCATTGATCTGTATGTCTGTTTTGATGCCAGTACCATGCTCTCTTGATTACTGTAGCTTTGTAGTATAGTCTGAAGTCAGGGAGTCTGATTCCTCCAGCTCCTTTTTTTTTCCTCAAGATTGTTTTGGCTATTCAGGGTCTTTTGTGTTTCCATATAAATTGTCAATTTTTTTGTTCTATTTCTGTGAAAAATGACATTGGTAATTTGATGGGGATTGCACTGAATCTGTAGATTGCTTTGCGTAGTATAGTCATTTTCACAGTATTGATTCTTCCAATCCAAGAACATGGTATATCTTTCCATCTGTTTGTGTCATTTTTTATTTCTTTCATCAGTGGCTTATAGTTTTCTGACACCACTTTACTTTAAATGTTAATTGTTATCAGAAAGGGTATTGAAAATTAAACAGAACATTTTAACCTCCCTGTTGTACAACCTTAATGCACTCAGACATAATATCACTCAGTGGCCTCAAACAAACACCAACACTGATATCAAGCCATCCCGCAGAGGGAGCTATTGTGACATTCAGAATCTGAGGGAGAAGCAGAAAGTCATTTCTGAAATACAGGAGTTCAGCATCAGGAAAACAGGGAAACAATTAGATGGAGTGGTACTCAGACTTTATTTGCAGAACCCTTTCTTCAAACAAAATTTCAAGTGGAAAGCCAAGATATGAAAAACGAAGTAAAGGTGATGATGAAGCTAGGGAAGATGAGTCTTAAAGTTCTGTTTGCTTGGATCTCTCTCTTCTGTCTATCTCTTCTGTGGAGAGGAAGTATGTATTTTCAATTAGCAGTGTCTTACTGAAAGTGAATCAGAAAGCTTACTCAAAGAAATGGAATATGTGTGTCCAGCCCATCTAATTTCCAGCATGTCCTGATAGGCTTATGCTCGGTTGCTGTCTCCCACTTATTTTGTCCTTTGTTTTCCTGTTATGAAATACTTGCGACATACTGAAAAAAAGTTGTGTTTAATATTTACTCATCAAATTTTGTAAAATGTTAAACCTAATAAATTTGCACATGAACAGAGATATAGTTTGGAATGCTTTTTCAGCCAGTATTCATGGGAAAAGTTTATTACTTCTTTGAAAAAAACAGTATTTTTTGACATTTTGTTCATGACATTAATATGTTTTTCTATGTTTAATTGATTAAACCAGTTCTATCGCAAGAATGAATAATGATAACAACAACAGATGTGACTTACTGAGTAATAACTATATGCCAGGCACTATTCACAGTATGTTCTGTGGGTTAATTCATTAATCTTTACAAAATCCCTATGACATAGAATCTATTATTATCTTCATTTGAAATTGAAGAAGCCGAAAACACAGTAGTAGTAATAAGTGTCTTATTCAATATTACCTAGCACATGAGTGGCAGAGCTGGGATTAGGCCTTTGAACTAAGTCTGGCTATAGTGTGCTTTTTCTCATTCTCTCACAATCACTACTTTAAAAAATTTTTATTGGAGTATAGTTGATTTACAATGTTGTGTTAGTTTTAGGTGTACAGCAAAGTGAATCAGTTATACATATACATATATCCACTCTTTTTTAGATTCTTTTCCCATATAGGCCATTACAGAGTATTGAGTAGAGTTCCCTGTGCTATGCAGCAGGTTCTTATTAGTTATCTGTTTTATATATAGTAGTGTGTATACATCAGTCCCAATCTCCCGATTTATTCCTCCCCCCCTTATCCTCTGGTAACCATAAGTTTGTTTTCTACATCCATGACTCTACTTGTGTTTTGTAAATAAGTTCATTTGAAGGCTTTTTTTTTTTTTAAAGAAGATATTGGGGGTAGGAGTTTATTAATTTTTATTTATTTATTTTTGCTGTGTTGGGTCTTCGTTTCTGTGTGAGGGCTTTCTCTAGTTGTGGCACGCGGGGGCCACTCTTCATCGCGGTGTGCAGGCCTCTCACTATCGCAGCCTCTCTTGTTGCGGAGCACAGGCTCCAGACGCGCAGGCTCAGTAGTTGTGGCTCACGGGCCTAGTTGCTCCGCGGCATGTGGGATCCTCCCAGACCAGGACTCGAGCCCGTGTCCCCTGCATTAGCAGGCAGATTCTCAACCACTGTGCCACCAGGGAAGCCCCTGTAGCCTTGTTTTGATTCCACATATAAGTGATATCATATAATAATTGTCTTTGTCTGACTTACTTCACTCAGTATGACAATCTCTAGGTCCATCAATGTTGCTGCAAATGACGTTATTTTGTTCTTTTTTATGGCTGAGTACAAGAACAACTAAATGAAGAGGAGTAAGCAATTTATCTGAAAAAGAATTCAGAGTAATGATAGTAAAGATGATCACTACTTTTTAATTGTTATCTTTTCCTGCCCTCTATTGAGTTGATTTTATTCTTTTCTCCCTCTATTAATAATTATTCATTTTAATTCCATTATTTTAGTAGATAACTTTAATTTTTATCAGCCTTTTTTGGCTTGAAGTCTAAAAATTAGTTTCTCTACCCTTTTCCTTAATAATAGATGGAGCTTAGAATGCTTTAATTTGATCCTCCCCTCTTCACTTACATGTAATTATTATCTAGTTTTTTGGTATCACTTTTTCTTAACACACCAAAATTATTTATTATAATATTTTCCGCATTCAGTGTTCATTTAGATTTACCCATGTGTTTACCAGTTATTTTACTCACCACTCCTTGTAGCTCACTCCTTTTTTCTAGACTCAGTTTTATGCTTCCTGAAGTGCCTCCTCTCATAGTGCTTTCAGCAAGGGTTTGTTGGTGGTAATTTCTCCTTCCTTGTCAGAAATTGTCTTCATTTCAGCATCAGTCTTGACTAACAAATTCACTAGATATAGAATCCAATATCGACAGTTTTCTCTAAGCATTTTGAAAAATTTCTATCAGTTAGATTGTGTGGTACAAGTAATATAATATCCAGAAATGATAGCTTAAAATATAGAGATATGTATTTTCCTCGCATAGCAAGCAATTCAGAGCTAGGCAAGGCAAGGGTGATTAATTGAGAAGCTCAATTAACTGACAGCAGCTGATTAATTGAGAGCTGTTGATCAGCTTCTCTGTGACTCTTTTGGCTTGTCTGTTTTAGTTGCTAAATGGCTAACAGCTCCAAACATCATGTCCTCACAATGACAATGTCCAGAGGCTGGAGAGGACAGATTTCTCCTTATCTGTCTCTCTATATCAGATAGGGTAATCTTTCCCAAAAGCCTCTTTCAGACTTCCTCTCTGCCAGAAACATGTCCACCCTCTAACCCAGTCACTGGCAAAAAGAGAATGAAATACCCTGATTTGCTTAAACCAGTAATGGAACTCAGGGTGGGGTACATCTTTCATACCCGAACAACTAAGGGTTCTGTTAGCTATGCAGAAGAGGTTAATGACTCTTGTGTAGGCAAACTACAGTGGTTGGCACACGTTGTCTTACAGCTCCTGGGGTGCAATTGAGAAATCAGCTGTCAGTCTAATTAAGTATATATAGTTCCGTTGTAGGTTATCTCTTTCTATCTAGTTGTTTTAAGATTTTCCCTTTCTCTTTGATATTGTGATAATTCACATAATTCAAGAAGCAGATGCCAAGATGGGATTAGACAGGCAAGAGTTTTTTGGAAGTCTCTTTGAAGGATACAGGAGAGAGAGCTGAAGCCAGGGAGGATTTTCAGACCAAGATGCAAGGTCTGTCCTGTAGGGGAGGAAAAATTGAGTGGGAAGAATTTCATACTACAATGTGGATCCAGGAAAGTTTTAGCCAGGCTTATGTAGAGTCCTAGAACCAAACTTACAATTAAAGGAGTTCCCCATCTTGCAGGAATGGCCTGCACTAGTACCTAAACCTCATTCAATCATTGCCTAGGAGTAGGCCTTAGCATGAACCTGGTACTGGATTCAAAAGGGCCGGAACTGGTCAATTCTGCACCCATAGCAGATCTGTGTGGTGCATTTTCATGGCTGCCTCAGATGTTCTTTAGGTGTGGATTTACTTTTATATTTCCTGCTTGGGGGCTGTGCTTCCTGAATCTGAGAATTTTCCCAGAATCTGAGATTCTTGAATCAGTCTTGGGAAATTCTTAGCCATCATTGCTTCTTCCCACTTTCTTTATTCTCTATTGCTAGAACGTTTATTAGAGCTATATTGTACCATGTCATTCTGTCTTCCGTGACCCTTACCCTTTCTTTTAAAGTTTCCATCTCTCTATCTCTCTGTACTGCATTCTGTGTAATTTCCTGAGACAGACATTCAAGTTCACTAATTCTTGCTTTATTTATGCCTTACTTGCTATTTAACTTGTCCTTTATGTTTTAGTTTCCATTGAGTTTTTCACTTCAGTATTATATATTTTTTAATTTTAGAATTTCTCTTAGTTCTTTTTATTGTCTACATGATCTTTTTTTTAAATACTTTTTTGTTCTTATGTTTTCATTTGACCATTTTAAACATATACTTTTTTTTTAACATCTTTACTAGAGTATAATTGCTATACAATGTTGTTAGTTTCTGCTGTATAACAAAGTGAATCAGCTATATGTATACATATATCCCCTCCCTCTTGTGTCTCCCTCCCACCCTCTCTATCCCACCCCTCTAGGTGGTCACAAAGCACCGAGCTGGTCTCCCTGTGCTATGCAGCTGCTTCCCACTAGCTATCTGTTTTACGTTTGGTAGTGTATATATGTCCATGCTACTCTCTCACCTCATCCCAGCTTACCCTTCCCCCTCCCTGTGTCCTCAAGTCCATTCTCTACATCTGTGTCTTTATTCCTGTCCTGCCCCTAGGTTCT
This sequence comes from Leucopleurus acutus, assembly GCF_964270905.1. Lineage (NCBI taxonomy): Eukaryota > Metazoa > Chordata > Mammalia > Artiodactyla > Delphinidae > Leucopleurus > Leucopleurus acutus. Next base: position 107,382,917 of record NC_139148.1, on the reverse strand, counting down.
TCATAACCTTTTTGTTTTCTTTTTAGATTCCATATATATGTGTTAGCATACAGTATTTGTTTTTCTCTTTCTGACTTACTTCACTCTGTATGACAGACTCTAGGTACATCCACCTCACTACAAATAACTCAATTTCGTTTCTTTTTAAGTTGAGTAATATTCCATTGTACATATGTGCCACATCTTCTTTATCCATTCATCTGTCGATGGAGACTTAGGTTGCTTCCATGTCCTGGCTATTGTAAATAGAGCTGAAATGAACATTGTGGTACATGGCAAACATGTGGTTGGGTGCATGTGCACAGACTTTTTTTTTTTTTAACATCTTTATTGGAGTATAATTGCTTTACAATATTGCGCTAATTTCTGTGGTATAACAAAGTGAATCAGCTATATGTATACATATATCCCCATATCTTTTCCCTCTTGTGTCTCCCTCCCTCCCACCCTCACTATCTCAGCCCTCTAGGTGGTCACAAAGCACCGAGCTGGGGGCAGGACAGGAATAAAAACATGCTTTTTTACAGTCTTTAAATAATGGCACTATTATTTGAAATTCTCAGGGATCTAATCTTATAGTTTGTTGAATCTGTTGACTTTTGTTTAGGTAAACTGTTTCCTCATATAATGTTTAATTTTGGATTGTGATCTTATTTGCAGTTGCCTCTGCCAAGGCCTCCAGATACTTCTATATTAAGGTCTCATACTGCTAATTTTGAGACCACACAGAAATTGTAAACCCAACTCTATTCGTTTTTTTTTCTTTTTGGCCATGTAGTGCAGCTTGTGGGATCTTAATTCCCCAAATAGGGATCAAACCCATGCCCCGTGCAGTGGAAGGACAGAGTCCTAACCAGTGGATGCCAGAGAAGTCCCTGTAAACTCAACTCTAAATCCGTGCATGACATAGACCCATGCTTATGAATTCTCAGGAATGAGTGTTTATTATTTTCACCCGGAGGTCATTCCAGGACAGAAAAGATTCTTTCTTGTCCCCTTATGCAAGTGGGCAGACTTTTTTTTTTAATTTAATTTTATTTATTTTCTTAATACAGGAGGTTCTTAATAGTCATGAATTTTATACACATGAATGTATACATGTCAATCCCAATCGCCCAATTCAGCACACCACCATCCCCATCCCACTGCGGCATTCCCCCTTGGTGTCCATACGTTTGTTCTCTACATCTGGGTCTCAACTTCTGCCCTGCAAACTGGTTCATCTGTACCATTTTTCTAGGTTCCACATATATGCGTTAATATACGATATTTGTTTTTCTCTTTCTGACTTACTTCACTCTGTATGACAGTCTCTAGATCCATCCACATCTCTACAAATGACCCAATTTCATTGCTTTTTATGGCTGAGTAATATTCCATTGTATATATGTACCACATCTTCTTTATCCATTCATCTGTCGATGGGCATTTAGGTTGCTTCCATGACTGGCTATTGTAAATAGTGCTGCAATGAACACTGGGGTGCATGTGTCTTTTTGAATTATGGTTTTCTCTGGGTATATTGCCCAGCAGTGGGATTGCTGGATCATATGGTAATTCTATTTTTAGTTTTTTAAGGAACCTCCATACTGCTCTCCATAGTGGCTGTATCAATTTACATTCCCACCAACAGTGCAAGAGGGTTCCCTTTTCTCCACACCCTCTCCAGCATTTGTTGTTTGTAGATTTCCTGATGATGCCCATTCTAACTGGTGTGAGGTGATACCTCATTGTAGTTTTGATTTGCATTTCTCTAATGATTAGTTATGTTGAGCAGGTTTTCACGTGCTTCTTGGCCATCTGTATGTCTTCTTTGGAGAAATGTCTATTTAGGTCTTCTGCCCATTTTTGGAGTGGGTTGCTTGTTTCTTTAATATTGAGCTGCATGAGCTGTTTCTATATTTTGGAGATTAATCCCTTGTCTGTTGATTAGTTTGCAAATATTTTCTCCCATTCTGAGGGTTGTCTTTTCATCTTGTTTATGGTTTCCTTAGCTGTGCAAAAGCTTTGAAGTTTCATTAGGTCCCATTTGTTGATTTTTGTTTTTATTTCCATTACTCTAGGAGGTGGGTCAAAAAAGATCTTGCTGTGACTTATGTCAAACAGTGTCCTTCCTATGTTTTCCTCTAAGAGTTTTATAGTGTCTGGTCTTACATTTAGGTCTCTAATCCGTTTTGAGTTTATTTCTCTGTATGGTGTTAGGGAGTGTTCTAATTTCATACTTTTACATGTAGCTGTCCAGTTTTCCCAGCACCACTTATTGAAGAGACTGTCTTTATTCCATTGTATATCCTTGCCTCCTTTGTCATAGATTAGTTAACCAGAGGTGCGTGGGTTTACCTCTGGGCTTTCTATCTTGTTCCATTGATCTGTGTTTCTTTTTTTGTGCCAGTACCATGTTGTCATGATTACTGTAGCTTTGTAGTATAGTCTGAAGTCAGGGAGTCTGATTCCTCAAACTCTGTTTTTTTCCCTCAAGGCTGCTTTAGCTATTCGGGGTCTTTTGTGTCTCCATACAAATTTTAAGATTTTTTGTTCTAGTTCCATAAAAAATGCCATTGGTAATTTGATAGGGATTGCATTGAATCTGTAGATTGCTTTGTGTAGTATAGTCATTTTCATAATATTGATTCTTCCAATCCAAGAACATGGTATATCTCTCCATCTGTTGATATCATCTTTAATTTCTTTCATCAGTGTCTTATAGTTTTCTGCATACAGGTCTTTTGTCTCCCTAGGTAGGTTTATTCCTAGGTATTTTATTCTTTTTGTTGCCATGGTAAATGGGAGTGTTTCCTTAATTTCTCCTTCAGATTTTTCATCATTAGTGTATAGGAATGCCAGAGATTTCTGTGCATTAATTTTGTATCCTGCAACTTTACCAAATTCATTGATTAGCTCTAGTAGTTTTCTGGTGGCATCTTTAGGATTCTGTCTGTATAGTTTCATGTCATCTGCAGACAGTGACAGCTTTACCTCTTCTTTTCCAATTTGTATTCCTTTTATTTCTTTTTCTTCTCTGATTGCTGTGGCTAAAACTTCCAAAACTATGTTGAATAATAGTGGTGAGAGTGGACATCTTTGTCTTGTTCTTGATCTTAGAGGAAATGCTTTCAGTTTTTCACCATTGGGAATGATGTTTGCTTGCTGTGGGTTTGTCATATATGGCCTTTATTACGTTGAGGTAGGTTCCCTCTATGCCCACTTTCTCAGAGTTTTTATCATAAATGGGTGTTGAATTTTGTCAAAAGCTTTTTCTGCATCTATTGAGATGATCCTATTGTTTTTATCCTTCAATTTGTTAATATGGTGTATCACATTGATTGATTTGCGTATATTGAAGAATCCTGCTTCCCTGGGATAAATCCCACTTGGTCATGGTGTATGATCCTTTTAATGTGTTGTTGGATTCTGTTTGCTAGTATTTTATTGAGGATTTTTGCATCTATATTCATCAGTGATATTGGTCTGTAATTTTCTTTTTTTGTACTATCTTTGGTTTTGGTATCAGGGTGATGGTGGCCTCGTAGAATGAGTTTGGGAGTGTTCCTTCCTCTGTTATTTTTTGGAAGAGTTTGAGAAGGATGGGTGTTAGCTCTTCTCTAAATGTTTGTTAGAATTCACCTGGGAAGCCATCTGGTCCTGGGCTTTTGTTTGTTGGAAGATTTTTAATCACAGTTTCAATGTCATTACTTGTGATTGGTGTGTTCATATTTTCTGTTTCTTCCTGGTTCAGTCTTGGAAGGTTACACCTTTCTAAAAATTTGTCCATTTCTTCCAGGTTGTCCATTTTGTTGGCATAGAGTTGCTTGTAGTAGTCTCTTAGGATGCTTTTTATTTCTGTGGTGTCTGTTGTAACTTCTTTTTCATTTCTAATTTTATTGATTTGAATCCTCTCCCTCTTTTTCTTGATGAGTCTGGCTAATGGTTTATCAATTTTGTTTATCTTCTCAAAGCAAGCTTTTAGTTTTATTGATCTTTGCTATTGTTTCGATTTCATTTATTTCTGCTCTGATCTTTATGATTTCTTTTCTTCTAACTTTGGGTTTTGTTTGTTCTTCTTTCTCTAGTTCCTTTAGGTGTAAGGTTAGATTGTTTATTTGAGATTTTTCTTGTTTCTTGAGGTAGGCTTGTATAGCTATAAACTTCCCTCTTAGAACTGCTTTTGGTGCATCCCCTGGGTTTTGGATCATCGTGTTTTCATTGTCATTTGTCTCTAGGTATGTTTTGATTTCCCCTTTGATTTCTTCACTGATCTCTTGGTTATTTAGTAATGTACTGTTTAGCCTCCATTTGTTTGTGTTTTTTACATATTTTTCCGTGTAATTGATTTCTAATCTCATAGCATTGTGGTCAGAAAAGATGCTTGATATGATTTCAATTTTGTTAAATTTACTGAGGCTTGATTTGTGACCCAAGATGTGATCTATCCTGGAGAATGTTCCGTGCGCACTTGAGAAGAAAGTGTAATCTGCTCTTTTTGGATGGAATGTCCTATAAATATCAATTAAATCTATCTGGTCTATTGTGTCATTTAAAGCTTCTGTTTCCTTATTTATTTTCATTTTGGATGATCTGTCCATTGGTGTAAGTGAGGTGTTAAAGTCCCCCACTGTTATTGTGTTACTGTCGATTTCCTCTTTTATAGCTGTTAGCAGTTGCCTTATGTATTGAGGTGCTCCTATGTTGGGTTCATATATATTTATAATTTTATATCTTCTTCTTGGATTGATACCTTGATCATTATGTAGTGTCCTTCCTTGTCTCTTGTAAAATATTTTAAAGTCTATTTTATCTGATATGAGTATTGCTACTCCAGCTTTCTTTTGATTTCCATTTGCATGGAATATCTTTTTCCATCCCCCACTTTCAGTGTGTATGTGTCCCTAGGTCTGAAGTGGGTCTCTTGTAGACAGCATATATATGGGTCTTGTTTTTGTATCCATTCGGCAAGCCTGTGTCTTTTGGTTGGAGCATTTAATCCATTCACGTTTAAGGTAATTATCGATATGTATGTTCCTATGACGATTTTCTTAATTGTTTTGGGGTTTTTTGGTTTTTTTTTTTACGGTAGGCGGGCCTCTCACTGTTGTGGTCTCTCCCGTTGCGGAGCACAAGCTCCGGATGCGCAGGCTCAGCGGCCATGGCTTACGGGCCCAGCTTCTCCAGGGCATGTGGGATCTTCCCGGCCCGGGGCACGAACCCGCGTCCCCTGCATCGGCAGGCGGACTCTCAACCACTGTGCCACCAGTGGTTTGTTTTTGTAAGTCCTTTTCTTCTCTTGTGTTTCCCACTTAGAGAAGTTCCTTTAGCATTTGTTGTAGAGCTGGTTTGGTGGTGCTGAACTCTCTTAGCTTTTACTTGTCTGTAAAGCTTTTGATTTCTCCATTGAATATGAATGAGATCCTTGCTGGGTCGAGTAATCTTGGTTGTAGCTTCTTCCCTTTCATCATTTTGAGTATATCATGCCCCTCCCTTCTGGCTTGTAGAGTTTCTGCTGAGAAATCACCTGTTAACCTTATGGGAGTTCCCTTGTATGTTATTTGTCATTTTTCCCTTGTTGCTTTCAATAATTTTTTTTTGTCTTTAATTTTTGCCAATTTGATTACTGTGTGTCTTGGTGTGTTTCTCCTTGGGTTTATCCTGCATGGGACTCGCTGCATTTCCTGGACTTGGGTGGCTATTTCCTTTCCCATGTTAGGGAAGTTTTTGACTATAATATCTTGAAATATTTTCTCTGGTCCTTTCTCTCTCTCTTCTCCTTCTGGGACCCCTATGATGGGAATGTTGTTGCGTTTGTTGTTGTCCCAGAGGTCTCTTAGGCTGTCTTCATTTCTTTTCATTCTTTTTTCTTTAGTGTGTTCCGCAGCAGTGAATTCCACCATTCTGTCTTCCAGGTCACTTATCCATTTTTTTGCCTCAGTTATTCTGCTATTGATTCCTTCTAGTGTAGTTTTCATTTCAGTTATTATATTGTTCATCTCTGTTTGTTTGTTCTTTAATTCTTCTAGGTCTTTCTTAAACATTTATTGCATCTTCTCGTTCTTTGCCTCCTTTCTTTTTCCAAGGTCCTGGATCATCTTCACTATCATTATTCTGAATTCTTATTCTGGAAGGTTGCCTATCTCCACTTCATTTAGTTGTTTTCCTGGGGTTTTATCTTGTTCCTTCATCTGGTACAGAGCCCTCTGCCTTTTCATCTTGTCTGTCTTTCTGTGAATGTGGTTTTTGTTCCAGAAGCTGCAGGATTGTAGTTCTTCTTGCTTCTGCTGTCTGCCCTCAGGTCTCAACTTATTCTGCTAGTGTTGGAAGGTCTCCTGCAGAGGCGGAGGGTGGCTGTGGCTCACCGTGAGGACAAGGACACTGGTAGGAGAAGTTCTGGGAAGTACTCCTTGGTGTCAGCTCTCCCAGAGTCCACCATTAGCCCCCCAAAGACCAGACTCTTTTTCTAACATACCCTTTTTTGGCCTGTAGCATGTATAAAGGTCCATATATATATGGGCAACTCCCTGCCTTGCAAAGACCCAAAGCCTACCTCCTGCCTGTCTCACTTTAGTCTTAAAACCTATGTCCTTAGATCACCACTTGAAGGGGAGCTGCAGCATCAACTCCTGGGCATGCCACTGTTGTTTACAGTTCCCACCTTGGCTTTGGCTTTTGTTGTTTTTTTCCTACTTCTTCTGAGTGCCATTCTTCATGTGAATAGATGTATGCTATGTTCGTCCAGCATTTCTAAGTGTTTTGTAGTGTAAAATTTTAGGTTTTCTAGTCTACTAGTATTTCCAGAAGCTGAATTCTTCATTCTTCCTCTATACTATCTCCCTGTAGTTTGGTTTCCAAGCATCAAACTTCACTTGCCATCGACATATCTTCTCTTTAAAGTTTAAGAAACCATGTTATTAGAAAAAAATCTTGATTCCTCTAACTTCAGAGAAAACTGTAGTGCTTCTAGGGCAACTAGAGAGGTCTCAGACATTCTAGACAGAGAGATGCTTGAAAATGTTTTAACCAGTCTTACCATTACATCAGTGAAAAAGCAGAGGTCTTTTTTAGAGAGTACTTGGAAAGTCACATTGCTCCTTTTTTAGCATAAGCCATTGTTTCAAGGAAATTGCTCTTAATGTTATCTGTTTTCTATCATTTGGTAAGAAACAGTGAGGAAATAAGCCTATTGTGACCCAGTTGGCTAGTTGTGTAAGTTATAAAGTTTTATTTTGTCAATAAAGACTTAAGAAAGTTTATGTTACTGAATCCTGTAAAAGCTGGGTGAAAAGAAATCAGCTGCTAGATTATTAACCACAGATTCAAGGTCCTATCTAGTGACAAATGCAAACTCAGGTCGATGCAATTAACAAAAATAAAAACGGGTTCATTCTTTGATATAATTGACACAGAGTGACATATATCTGCCTTTCAACATCTGCTTTTTAATAAGGTATCTCCTTTACAGTATGTTGTGATATTGTTTTAGAGTTCCTAGAAAGGGGATTTTAAATTGTTATCTACCAAGTAACTATTGGAAATTAGAGATTGGCTTTTTATAATGTTTACACCTTTTATATGCCATTTAAGGGACAATTTTCTATTTAATTTAATATAGCAAAATCTCATAATTTTAAGACTTACATTGACAGGGTTGAGCTGAAATTTCCCTTGAAATAGCCCATGAAAAGGGTACTATGAAGATTACAGAGAGCTTGTTTCACCTGCTTAAGAGCATAAACCATTTTAAGCACATTAAAAGCAGTAATAAGAACAAATAGACATTTTTACAGTTTTTGTTTATCCGTGACCCTAAGTGCCTCTATAGGACATTAGTAGTAGCAACATATTTGCAGTGCACGTGAAAGTAAATACAACATACTTGTATTTTAAATATGATTCAAACTTAACAATGAAACTTGACTCTTTGAATTAGGCTGAATTTATAGAGGTGAAAAATATTTCTACCCATTTTCTTAAATGTAAATATTTTATGAACTGAGGGAAAGCACAGTTTCTTAAGGAATCGTTACATTTTCATGACTCACAGCTTTGGATTCCATTTTTATTTACAATCCCACATCGAGCTGCTCATGTCTCTTCTCTATTTCAAGTAATCTTTTGTCTCATTCATTTTGAAGATGTGGTCAGAGACAGGGTGTGAGTGGATAATATTCAATGCACACAACATGACTACACATAATTTAAAGCGTTCACTGAATTTTAAACTGACATTTAAGGATCGCTCTGGACTAATTTATCCTGCCCTCTTCAGCCTACATATTTCTTCTGTGCATAATTCCTTCTTGAAGTTAATAGGAATTTGGCATGTAGCAGGAGTACATGTTTCATGAAATGGGAATCTGGGACCTGTCATTTGATAAGAATTCTGCTTCTACCTTGATTGGTCTGTCCCCCTAATGTCTTTCACTATACTACAGCAGTGTAGGCAGGCCTTCCATTCCAATGTGAAATGAAACTATTTTAAAATGCAAGGTATATGTGGGTTACCACGAGCAGAGGATAAGTAGTATGATCTATTGGACTGAAGATAGAAAGATTTTGAAATGCTATGCTTACTGAACATAACATAAAAGTAAAAGTTTCTATGTGCTGCATTACAAACATTTTCATTATAACACATATTTTCACTTACCCATACCAGTAAACCCTGGGAAAACATCTTAATTATGCAATGAGCTTCAAGACTAGGACTTTAAATCAAAGGGAAAGTAATAGCTTTTCTAGTTTTTCTTCAGTGCTGTGCACACTGCCCTGTCTTTGTCGTGATATATATTTTTTCTACATTTTCCATTATGCAGATAAGTATTTCTTATAGGTAGAGTGAAATAATTTTTAGCATCTAAAACATTTTCAATTAATTATTCGTAATTTGCCAACACATTGAATAAACTGTAATATATATGCAAGGGAACACTGTGCAGCTTAAAAGAAAAAAATAACAAGGAAGATTTCTATGCACTGATATGGAATGATCTCAAGATGTATTTTTCAGTGAATAAAAGCAAGATGTAAAGACGTATGTAGGGTGTACTATATTTATGTACAGAAAGGGAGAAAATAATAATATACATTCATACATTGTGCATTGGCATGAAAAAATACTGGAAAGATGAATAAGAAACTAGTAAAAATGGTTACCTGCAGGGGTTGGAGGAAGAATGGGGTTGACTGGGAAACAAGAGAAAATGAAACTTCTCAGTGTATATCTCTGTGTACAGGTTGGGGTTTGTTGGTTTGTTTTTAGTTTTGAAACGTTAATTATTGGAATCAGGAGAAAAGGAATTTACCAATACCAATACATAAAATTCTTTTTTACCTGTTGATTCTCCAGGAATACATAAGTTAACATGTTGGACCTAGAGTTTTTTTCTTGGCTGTGCCACTAATTAGCTATATGACCTTAAGCAACTCATTTAACTCATCTGGACTTCAGTGTTGTAAAATAAGGAATTTAGAAGAGATGGTTTCCAAGGTCCCTTCCAGCTCTAACATTCTATGAAATGCAAATAGGTGACAGCATAATATGGGTATATTAAGTCAACTTCTTAAGGACTGGAATTGTGTGTGACTGATAAGAATATTTATTGCTGCTCTAGGGTGTTCTGTTTTGGCTAATTTTTCTCCAGAAAAAGTAACAGTTAAAGTGAGTTTTCTTACTCAGGCAGATAGATGCCTATATATAAATTACCTTTTGAAAGTAGATAATAAATTACCTTTTCAAAACCCAAATTTACTGCTGTGCTAAAGAGAATTTCTTTTAACGTTGGGTAAAAACTTTATACAAATATTTTTTAAGATACTGTAAGTGTACTAACACAGATGAACTCAAAACATTGACTTGACTTGTTAATCAGTATTTTGATAAGCTTCTGAGTCTTTATTAAATATGTGTTCACGTTTGATATCCATTCTGTTTAAGCTTCAATTATTTAATTACAGGTCTTGATATGAAACTAATCATGCATATATCCATACGAAGCTTGCATACTGACGGGATAAAATCATTAAACAGTCATTACTGTAAACTGACGTTGGCCTGAAATTTTTGCAGTTAACGGGGGAGTTGATGCTTGATGAACAATCCAATTAAAACTGGCAACAAAAGACCTAAAATGTCAGCCAAATTGCTTTTTAATAGTCAATGCAGCCGTCACAAAACATAAACATTAAAGTCCCCAAAGAAGCATAAAGCTTCATGGTGAAACAATTCCAGAAAATGAATAATAATTACAGCATCTTGAGGATTCTTTTAATAGATGTGCACTCATTAAAAATATTTTGTTGGTTAGAATCAGTTGATAAAGTATGTTTTGCTGAATACTTCTTTATATTTGTTATAGTAATGGTTTTATTTAATATTAGATAGGTATAATTTCTATTATTATCCAAAAAAAACGTTATTTTAAAAGGCATTTTACTAACCTAGAAGGCAAGGTTCTGATAAAATACACAATATGACTTGCTGGCTCCTCAAACTATAAAAAAAATAATGAATCCTTGGTTACACTGAAGTTCAGATGAAAAGGCAGGGAAGCCAGTTGTGATTTCTACAAGTAACCTGAAAGCAATAGCCAACATTTAGACTCCCGAGGCTCTGGGCGAATACTGAATATGTGCATGGTTTAATCACCTAGATGTTTCCTACTATCCAACAGTTTGGTTTTTAGTTGAAGATACAAATCCAAATATTTTATTGAATTTTTCACCTTTGGTTCAGGTGCTTCACACCTGGAGGCCAAAGTGTTAGATTTTTATAAAAGATTGTCTTGTGTGTTATGAGTAATCCAACTTCCTCTGTCATTACTGCCATCTTTTTCAATAAGCAAAGAAAGAAATTGTGAGGTTTTTATCTTTGTGACATTATAACACAGGAGAAATATCAAATGGCTCCTAGGGGAGATGTTTAAAGCATCAGGGCTTTAATAATCTATTCATTTATTTTTCCAATAAACATTTGCTGAACATTTATTATGTGTCAACATGGTGTTGACCACACTGGGAATCTGGAGCTGAGTAAGATTTGGATACCATCCTAAAGCTTTCTATTGAGTTGAAGGTTAAACATGTAAACAATCAGCCGTAATACAAGGGAGAAATGTGTGAAGAATTCAAATGAGGAAAATAAAAAATACTTGTCTCTCAGATTCACACGTGAGTTAGAAATTCATAGCCTACCATAATTTTTTGAAATTATTTTGTAGCATAGATATGCACAGTAGAGCCCTCAAACAGATGGCACCCTAATACATTTATGTATTAGAATATCTGTCAATTAAATATTGCCTTCCTCTACAATCATAGAGTGTAATTTTTTGTGCTATGAAGAGTAAATTGGCATTCACACTTCTCCAGCTGTGGTTTCTCTGTTTTATCTTTTGAGGAAGTTAGTGCTGTGTTTTCAGAGCAACAATTAAAAAAAAAAATCCCTCAGAGGAGTGATAGACACACTGGGACTTCAAAATCTATTAGCTGAAACAGTGAGGAGAAAACCCTATAGGAATATAAATGAAACTTTAATGGTACCATATCACAAAATACTAAATGACCCAACTATCCATGAAAAATTGCTTATCTTTTCATTTTTTTCTTAATACAATGATGACTAAAATTTGGAGGGAAAATTCTAACATGTAGGCTATATCTCTAAGCCACCATCTCAACCTATGGAAAAGTAAAAATGCCTTGGTCTGTATCTTGCACATAATCAGATAAAATGATGTCAGCAGTTTGATTAAATGTTGGTTTGAACAGACCAAATCAGCCAGCTCTTTTGCCGATGTATGGACCACAGAATAATAGATAGAAGTATAATCTTCTGCCCCTAAATTAATATTTTAATTTAGAAGAGAACAATGAAGCTTTCAGTGTGAAAAATAGTAGACAATAGATGATAGATTAAAATTCTTATGACCTCTTGTAAAATGCTTTGTGTTTTGCATTTACAAAATGCAAAATGTCCATTAAAACGAAATAATATATCTCACATATTTAGCAACGAATCAGGTGTCTCTTATGTCCTAGGCATTGTTCTGGGCACCAAGGATTCAGGAATGTGTAAGACAGAGACTTCACCTTCAAGTACCTCCTTGCCTAGCTGAAGAAACTCACACAAAGAAATAATTATAGTAATGTGAGATCTCTGATAAATAAACTGTAATAAGTTATGTGAGAACACTTGAAAAGGAATGGATGAAGGCATCACAGAGGAGGTAACATTGCCTAGAAGACTTGTATTCATCCTTTAAGACCCAGCTTCATTGAGGAAGGAGGGAGGCAATGGCCTCCAAGCAAAGGAAGCATGTACAAAATTATAGAGACATGGAAGAGCGTGGCCTATATGAAGTTGAGGGACAGGAGATAAAGCTCCCGGCACTTATATGCTCTACTAAGGATTTTGCACTATATCTTATAGACCAGCAGTCCCCAACCTTTTTGGCACCAGGGACAGGTTTCGTGGAAGACAGATTTTCTATGGACCCGGGGTAGGGGCGGAGGAGGGGATGGTTCAGGTGGTGATGCGAGCGATGGGGATCTGCAGATGAAGCTTCGCTGGTTCGCTGCTCACCTCCTGCTGTGCGGCCCAGTTCCTAACAGGCCACGGACCGGTAATGGTCCGCAGCACAGGAGTTGGGAACCCCTGTTATAGGCAATGAAGAGCCACTGTATTAATCGTAATTAAGAAAACAGTTGTGGATTCATTCATTTTGATTATTCATTGATAATACATATATGTAATTAAATACATTGTTAATAAATTCCAGAGCTATCAGATATTCTTACTCTGATAGGAATCAAATATTTGAATTTCAGGGTGTTATCTATACTCAGTGTTTCCTACATTACCCTAAATATATTTAGTCAGGTAAAGATTTTCTAAGATGATTTCTTAGTAAAGCATGATTAACATTTTTTCCCATAAAAGCTTGAATATAATCAGTATCATGTCTATATAGAAACCCTCAATTTTTAAATATAATATTCAAGTAGAACTCTTAAAAGAGGTCAAACAATGAATTTACCCCACATAATTAATACCTAACTGAAGGATTGCCGGAAAATACTTTTTTATTATCCACAATTATTTTAATGTTAAAACCAAAAACATGGAGACTTTTTTGGCATCATAAATTACTTTTGAGCAACTTGATTTAATGGGCAACATGGTATACTGATCAGTGACTTTCGATGTACTTTTCTCAAAATTTCTCACAGAAACATATTTTACATTATAATAGACAAAACTGAAACAAAAGTTTCAGGAAACACTTCTTTCCTTTACTAAACAAATTCTTACTTACAGTAAAAAATGAAGTCATGGAGCTAATGCTCTATGATATATTATGTTCTATTTCATTCTTTAAATGCTGGTCAAAGTTGGTCTCACAACCGATCAATTGGTCATAGCCAGAAGTTTAAAAAGCACTGTCATAGATAGACTAGTTGAAAGAAAACTGGATCCGAAGTCAAAAGACTACTGGATTCGAAGTTGAAAGACTTGGGTTCTTTCCCTAGCTCTCTTCACTATTTACTACCTCTGTGACCTTGGCAAACTCAGTTAACTTCTCCATTTTTTAATATACAAAGTGGGGATGATGCCTTCTGTGTCTATCTCACAGACTCCTGTTGTGAGGAACAAATGAGATATATTTCAAAGTGCTTTGCAAACCGTAAAACACTATGTAGGTGTAAGAAGGTGATATCCATGAAATGAGACTATACTTCATTGTTATGTATTTCATGTGACTTTGGCGAACCTTTTAATCCTTCAAATTCGTTCTTGAAAAATAATTTCCTTGAGGATATCTAGCCACACCAGATATATATGAAAGTAAGATTGACAAAGTGTTTCCCATTCTGAATAAGAGACAACAGTGACATTAGTTCAATACAATTTACATTTCTGGCCTCTCAGAAGAGAACCTGATACAGATCACCACCCTTTAAACAAGGATACTTGTTAAAATAATGGGAGGAATGCATGGCTTCATATTATGTAATTTGCTTATATGACACATCTTTTATGATACATGGTACTACTGCTAAAGTTAGCCTTTGGCGAAGATATGTCATAAACACGTTTGCAGAACTCTAATAGAAAGAGAGAGACAGGCAAGCCACTCATTTGAAAAAGCAATGTTTAGTAAAGTATTATTATGAACTACCTGTGTTTGGTTCTTGCCTTGCTACAAATGACCTGAAATGCAATATGACGTGATGATCAATTGCCCAGTTTTCTCCATCCTTCCAGCAAGCATTTATTGAGCGCTGACTCAATAAATGGCACACTGACTGTGCCACACTGCAGGTACTAGTGGAGTCATGAGAAAAAAAGAAGCCGTGGTCACTGCCTTGCAAAGAATTTATGGCCTGTTAGGGAAGGTAAAACAAGTACATAAACACAAGGCACAATATTAGGTTGTTTCGGTTGCTTGAAACATAGACTTGCTCAGAGTAGCTCAGGTGATAAGGATTTATTGTCAGCGTGCATATCCAAAGACTGAAAATGAATCCAGCTCTAGAAACCTCAGCAGTACAAATTTGTGAATCTTCACCTAGGCTTCTGCTGTTGGTATGACACAGTGACTGGCCTCGTGTCTGCTTTTTTCTGTGACCATCTGCTTCTCTCCCTGCCACCACCTAGCTTCACATGTCTTAGGAGGTGCTGAGAGCATAAGAGGAATACAGTGCTGTAGGAGGTCAGAAGTGAAAAACATTGCTTCTTTATTCAGATTTAGATTTCAAGGAATGCTTAATGAAAGGAGTAACATTGGTAACTGGCCTTGGAGGAGTGGGATGTAGACAGAATATGATATGAAAGGACACCCAAAGTGGAAATTCAGGTATGAAAATAAACATTCAGAAATGGAATGCATTAATTGTCTGTTAAATGACAAACATTGCAATTTGGTTGGAGAAGAGGAAGTAGGGAAAGGTAGACTGCAGCAAAATGATGCCCTTTTAACCTCCCAAATATATTTTTTTTAATTTTGAATTGAATTGTAATGTAACCAATCTCTATATACATATTAAATTATAATAATATATTTTATAAAATGATTATATATATAGTTTTCCATTTTAAGAAACAGTTTGTACAGAGCATACTTCAAAAAAATGTCTTCCACTGGCCTTTTCTTCTGTTTATTTTGCAGAAATTGGAAGACATTTGTCACTCCATTGACAAGGTTATTTAGTGAGGCACAGCACTAGGCAGTGTGTGGACTGATAAAATAAGAAATTCCCTGTCTTTAGAATTCACCATTTAGTTGAGGGACAAGACAAACAAGCACAAACACAGACGTAATGGTATCAGAAGCAGGTACTTGTAGACACCTGTCACCAAGTGCTTGCATAATCCCTAACCATTGTACACAGGTAGTACTACCCAACTCCCTTATTAGCTTTCTTGTCCCCTTACCTTTTTTCAGATCCCTTCCTCCTCTACCCTTCAGCAGCACAAAGAGACACCTAAGTGGTTCTCAGGTTGAAATATCTAGTCCTGGGCTTAAAGGCCAACAATCAATTGCTGCCCACCCCCAAACTCATCTGACTATGTTGTTCCCATTTGTACTTAGCCATGCTCTCCTCTCCAGAGTCTCAGACTTATTCATCATTGGAAAATACTGTCTTTTGAGGATCTCAGTGTCTTTCTTAATAGAAGGCAGAAGAGCAAACAATGAATCACTGATAAAATTTGATTGCCTTTGATAAAGTAACATGAATAAGAGCTTAACACATAAATTCCTTGGTAAGTGTTGGGTCAAAGCTTAACCAAACCCTGCAAATAACAGTTATATGTTAAATAGTTGAGATGTACTAGCAAAAGTGTTTTATTTTTCTTACTAATTCTCCAGGAAATAGAGGCTAACTAATTCAAGGTGACCTGATTACAATAGGATTCAACAAAGTCCCAGTCTGTTCCAGGATAGAAAGGTATCTTCTTGCTTCTCTTGAACGCCCTCCAGAAAGAGAAGACCGCATCCACACCTCTTCCAAATTAATTTCAAACCCAAGAGATATCTCTATGCCTGTTACCTAATTCAACTACTGCCATAGCACTGATCACCTTGTAAAGCACACATATAAATGGCTCTGGAAAGAAACAGAGACGTGTCCTCCCATGAAACTTAGAATATTTGTGGAGTGATTATATACAGATTAATGATGTGGCCATTAGTAGTGGCAGCTCTACTGAGAATAGCAGACAGGTTTCTACAGAGACAAAGAACCTCATGTTCTCACCATTTCTTCAAATTGACTCGAAGAAGATGTATGTGTATGTGTGTGTATGACTGCATGATAATAGAAATAAGCTTTCTTGGGGCTTCCCTGGTGGCGCAGTGGTTAAGAATCCGCCTGCCAATGCAGGAGACACGGGTTCGATCCCTGGCCCGGGAAGATACCACAAGCCGCGAAGCAACTAAGCCCATGCGCCACAACTACTGAAACCTGCATGCCACAGCTACTGAAGCCTGCCTGCCTAGAGCCCGTGCTCTGCAACAAGAGAAGCCACTGCAATGAGAAGCCCGTGCACCACAACGAAGAGTAGCCCCACTCGCCGCAACTAGAGAAAGCCTGAGCGCAGCAACAAAGACCCAATGCAGCCATAAATAAATAAATAAAATAAAATAATAGAAAGAAGCTTTCTTATGTAAGCTGAAGATTTAACATGTAATTTGGTTTTATTGAACTTTTTTCTAGTATCTTGGATTAATAGTATTTATAAGGTATTAAAACAAGATACCGTTAGTTCAGTATAAAAAGTTATAGTAGATTCATGGAAAATAATTTACAGCAATAAGAAAATACTTCTAAAACGAATGGACTTGGCACTTAAAAAACTATGGTCTTGTGATATGCTTTAACTGTATACATGTCTGTCCCCCATGCTCCGGCCCCCAACCCATCACACTGTGAGCTTTTGAGAGCTGTGACATTCACTTTCACCATTATATCTTGTGTATAAAACATGTCTAACCCTTAATAAGTAGTCTATAAATGCTTATTTAGAGAATTAAATAACCGGGATGGAGTAGGGAAAATATTAACTCAGCATTAGCATGTGTATAGTTTTGTGTCCCATCTTTTATCTCATTATTTGCTCCTGCCACCTTGCCATTCCCACATGTCATTCACTAAGCCACCAACAAACTCTGATCCCTTTCACTCAGGCCACTTCCCTTCCCTATCACTCAACTTTTCTGTGAAACCTTATAGATGCGTCTGTTCTCTTGCTCTCTCTTTTTAACTGTATCACTCTTTACTGTTCCTTGCTGGTTAAGTCAGTTAGGTTCATATGAATGTGCTTCCCCTCCCCCTGTGTCGGTTGTATTACCGTCTCTGATGACCACCCATTGTTTCTTATGGTGATTTTTCAGGCCAAGGCCTATGTTAGGAGAAGGGTGAAAGGGTTGAATGGCAGCTCTATGTCTGTAATCTTTGGAATGAGGTTAGTCAGTAAAGAATACACAAATGTATCTTTTGTTCTTCCTTAGTTCAGCCTATAGTGTGTTTTGGGAAAGACATAAGATGCTGATCATTTGGTATAAAGGTGGAAAGTGATTATGACATGGAGTAAAGCTACCTTCATCAGAAATGCCACCCTTGTTTGACCGTGTGATCTTGGGCAAATAACATAAATTTTCTGTGCTTCATTTTCGTCTTATATTTAAATGTATTTATGTATTGCACCAGCAACTGTAAAATCATAATACTTTACCACATCTTATAATGAGAATGATATGTAAATGGAATGATGTTTGCACTTCTCTCTGTGTCAGAGAACTGAGAGTAATTAAATACAGTAGAAAACCATTTACTCGGGAAGTCTGAGACCTGATCTGTTCTACATTAATTATATCAGTGTTTAGATATCCTAATTCTAAATGAGCATAACAATTTTTAAAGGGATGTTAGCTCATAAATTATGCCATATAGTGTGGGATGGTAAAGTATAGTGACAAATAATTTTTTAAATCAACAATTTTAGGAAGTATGAAACATATTATGGAATGCAAAATATGGTAGAAAATAAGATTTTAAAGCATGAGTCTTAGAAAATGTTTATTTAGTATTTATATATTATTATCCAGATCAGTTAAGGAATATGTTGGTGCTAGGGGCTGAATTGTGTCCCATCCCCCCTCCCAAATTCATATGTTGATATCCTAACCCTTAATGTGATGGTATTTGGAGATGAGACCTTTGGGAGAAAATTAGGTTTAGACGAGGTCATGAGGGCAGGGTCGTAATGATGGGATTAGTGCCCTTATAACAAGAGACACCAGAGAACTAGCACTCCTTTCCTCTCTCTTTTCTTTCCTTGCTTTTCTTTCTTTCTCTCTCTCTTTCTTTCTTCCTTCCTTCCCTTTCTTTTTTTTTTTTTTTTTTGCCTCTGGATAAATGATATCTCTAGTCTCACCCAAATCTGATTTAGATGATGTTTAGATAAGAATTTGGACTTTAGACTTGAGTTGATGATGGAATGTGTTAAGACTTTTGGAGCTGTTTGAATGGAGTGAAAATATTTTGCATGTGAGAACATGAATTTGGGGGGACCAGGAGCAGAATGCTATGGAATGAATTGCATCCCTCCAAAATTCATATGCTGAAGCCCTAACCCCCAATGTGATATATTTGGAGATGGAGCCTTTGGGAGATTATTAGGTTTAGGTGAGGTCATGAGGGAGGGGCCCTAATGATGGGATCATTGCCTTAATAAGAAGAGATATCAGAGAGGTTTCTCTCCCTCCCTCCCTCCCTCCTTCCCTCCCTCCCTCCCTCCTTCCCTCCCTCCCTCCCTCCCTCTCTCTTTCTCTTTCTCTTTCTTTCTCTCTCTCTCTCTCTCTCTCTCTCTCCCTGCCATATGAAGACACAGTGAGAAGGTGGCCATCTACAAGTAAGGCCAGAAACTGACCATGCTGGCACCTTGATCTGAAGCTTCTATCCTCCAGAACTGTGAGAAAATAAATTTTTATTGTTTAAGCCACCCAGTCTATGGCATTTTGTTATAGCAGCCTGATCTGATGAAGAGAGTTGGCTGCTTATCATGCTATTTATGTAAATATTTGGCCCAAATTTTCCAAATGCAATCACTTGTTTTCTCTTTCCATTGTATAAATTAAGGAATAGGCTGTACATATTTACACAATTCAGTGCATTAAAACTATTCTTGCCCATTAAAGCATAAATGGCCAGGAACACCACAGTTCTTGTATTACCAGCAAGATCTATGATGATGACCATGTCATCATCTATTACAATTTGTCCACCCTGTCCATAATGCTTGGATTTGGCCACTGTGATATCACTAACCCACATTATCACACTATGACTATATGACTAAGGTAAAATAAAGATTCAGTTAGTGGGAGAATGGCATGACATTTTTATTGAGGTAAAAGAACATACAAAATTTACTATCCTAACCATTTTTAAGTGTACAGTGGTGTTTTGTTAACTATATGCACATTGTTTTGCAGTGGGTCTCTTTTTCAATCTTGCAAAATTGAAACTCTATACCCATTGAACAGCTCCCCAGTTCCCCTCCACCCTTGGAAGCCACCATTCATTTTCTAATAGTTTGACTACTACTTTAGATATTGCGTATAAGTAGAATCATGCAGTATTTTTGTGACAGGCTTATTTCATGTATAATATCCTCAAGGTTCATTCATATTGTAGCATACAACAGGATTTTCTTCTTTATTGAGGCTGAATAGTATTCCATAGTATGTATATACCACATTTTTCTTTTCAATTCATCCGCCAGTGGACATTGACGTTGCTACCACATTTTGGCTATTGTGACTAATGCTTCAATAAACACGGGTGTGCAAATATCTCTCTGAGATCCTGTTTTCAATTATTTTGGATGTACACCCAGAAGTGGGATTGCCAGATCATATGGTAATTCTATTTTTAATTTTTTGAAGAACCTCCATACTATTTTCCATAGCACTGCAACATTTTACATTCTTCCCATCAACACTTCACAAAGTTCTAATTTCTCCATGTCCTCACCAACACTCATTATCTTCTGTTTTTTGATAGTGGCCATCCTAATGGATATGAGGCGATATCTCATTGTGGTTTTGATTTGCATTTTCATGATGATTAGTGATGGTGAACATCTTTTTGTAGCCTTGTTGGACATTTGTACATATTCTTTGGATAAATGTCTTTGCACTTCCTTTGCCTATTTTAAAATAAGATTTTTTGTTGTTGTTGAATTATAGGAGTTCTTTACATATTCTGTATATTAACCCCTGATCTGATATATGGTTTGAAAATATTTTCTCCTATTTCATAGATTGCCTTTTCATTCTGCAGGTTGTTTCCTTTGCTTCACAGAATGAACAATCATTTAAAAAGTAATTTTTAGGAAAAATATGTTGTTCTGATACTTCTGCTCATTGGATTCCTGGATAAACAAACTTGTTGTAATGTTCAGGGCATTAGGGGTTTGTTTTTGGTTTTGTTTTTTGCTTTTTTTTAATTGAAGTATAGTTGCTATACAATATTATATAAGTTACAGGTATACAATGTAGGGATTCACAATTTGTAAACTTTTTATACTCCAATTATAGTTATTATAAAAAATTGGCTATGTTCCCCATGTTGTACAATATATCCTTGTAGCTTATTTTATACCTAATAGTTTTTACCTCTTACTCCTCTACCCCTATATTGCCCCTCCCCCCTTCCTTCTCCCCACTGGTAACCACTAGTTTTTTCTCTGTATCTGTGAGTCTGTTTCTTTTCTGTTTTATTCACTAGTTTGTTGTATTTTTGAGATTCCACATATAAGTGATATCATACAGTATTTGTCTTTCTCTGTGTGACTTATTGCACTTAGCATAATACCCTCCAAGTCCATCCATGTTGCTGCAAATGACAACATTTCCTTTTTTATGGCTGAGTAGTATTCCATTGTGTATATATACCACATCTACTTTATCCATTCATCTGTTTATGGACACTTAGGTTGCTTCCATAGCTTGGCAATTGTAAATAATACTGCTATGAACATTGGGGTGCATGTATCTTTTTGAATTAGTGTTTTTGTTTTCTTCCAGTATATACCCAGGAGTGAAATTGCTGGGTCATATGGTAGTTCTATGTTTAGTTTTTTGAGAAACCTCCATACTGTTTTCCACAGTGGCTGCATGAATTTACATTCCCACCAACAGTGTACAAGGGTTCTCTTTTCTCTACATCCTCACCAATGTTGGCTATTTGTGTTATTTTTGATGATAGTCATTCTGACAGGTGTGAGGTGATATCTCATTGTGGGTTTTTAAAAAAATATTTATTTATTTTATCTTTGGCCACGTCAGGTCTTAGTTGCGGTATGTGGAATCTTTCATTGCAGCACACGGGCTCTTCTTTGTGGTGCATGGGCTCTGTAGTTGCCGCACGTGGGTTTAGTTGCATCGTGGCATGTGGGATCTTAGTTCCCTGACCAGGGATCGAACCCATGCCCCCTGCAGTGGAAGGTGGATTCTTAACCACTGGACTACCAGGGAAGTCCCCTCATTGTGGTTTTGATTTGCATTTCCCTGATGACTAGCAATGTTGAGCATTTTTCATGTGCCTGTTGGCCATCTGCATTTCCTCTTTGGAAAAATGTCTATTTAGTTCTTCTGCCCATTTTTACTTTTTTTGGGGTTTTTTTTTTTTTTTTTGCGGTACGCGGGCCTCTCACTGTTGTGGCCTCTCCCGTTGCGGAGCACAGGCTCCGGACGCGCAGGCTCAGCGGCCATGGCTCACTGGCCCAGCCGCTCCGCGGCATGTGGGATCTTCCCGGACTGGGGCATGAACCCGTGTCCCCTGCATCGGCAGGCGGACTCTCAACCACTGCGCCACCAGGGAAGCCCTCTTCTGCCCATTTTTAAATCAGGTTGTTTGTTTTTTTGATGTTGAGTTGTATGAGCTGTTTATACATGTGGGATATTAACCCCTTATGGATCATATCATTTGTGCATATTTTATCCCATTCAGTAGTTTGTCTGAATCAGTAGCTCGTTTTGTTGATGGTTTCCTTCTCTGTGCAAAAGCTTTTAAGTTTAATTAGGTCCCACTTGTTTATTTTTGCTTTTATTTCCTTTGCTTTAGGAGGCAGATCCAAAAAGATATTGCTGCGATTTATGTCAAAGAGTGTTCTGCCTATGTTTTCCTCTAGGAGTTTTATGGTTTCTGGTCTTACATTTAGGCCTTTAATCCATTTTAAGTTTATTTTTGTATATGGTGTTAGAGGATGTTGTGTTTTGGTTTCTTTTCCTTTTTTTTTTTTTTTACATTTTCAGGTCTTTCAAATGGAAGCGCAATACAAATTACATTAGAATGGTTGTGTTATAAAGAATACAGTAATTGATGCATAACAAGTTACTAAAATCCATAAAATACAAAATAACATTTAATTCCTTTTTAAAAATAAAAGCCACCTCTAATATCCCTAACATTTTTAGAGTTTAGATTTTGACACATCCATGAAGCATTACACTATGGATTTGTATAATATAGCCAACCGTTAGAGCTATTTTACTGAGTGACATGTAGTGGTACTACTTCTAGGGTTGCTACTTGAACTACCCTAACTTAAGCCATCCTCATGATTATCCATTGTTGTAACTCTAACACATATTTAGTAAACAAAAATCCCTACATGTGATTCGTAGTTGAAGGAAATCCATTTTATTTTAATAACATGTGTTTGAAACCAATTTTGTACTCTCCATAGAGAGATGGTCATCATGAGTGCCAGTTGTACAAGAATTTATTTTAGAGCCATAGTATTTCATTAATAAATATGATTAGGTTTTAACGTGAAGGAAGAAAAATAACATAAATAAATTGCTCAGTTGTCTTTTTAAAGCAAGCCCATTAAGCAATCTCTTCTGATATTTTCAGGATCAACTTCGGATAAAATGATATACCAACTAAGTTAAAGACTATTAATAAGGATCACATAAATTATATAGACACTTCTGAAATGAGGATATTTGCTACTGAGAATTAAAAAGAAGCACTTAATGATATGTGAACGAGCATACTGAACTGGGTTTACAAATAGAGTAACCCACTACCTAGATTTCATTATGAGTTGTTACATAGCTAATTCAGTCACAGCATTTTATCTTCATTGGTTGCTATAAATATGAATGGCAAGTGTGATAGAAGCACCGTTGGTGTGATTTGCTTGGAATCCCAGGAGAGATGGCTGAGTGGCAGCTAATGGAGTTAGTTCAGTACTATGGTATCAAGGCCTTGGACCAGGTTCTTTACTTCATTAAGCCTCATATTTGTCATCTCTAAAGGCGGAACAATATATGACTTTAAAACAATGCATCTTCTTCAAAGAAGTGGAAATTATTCATCACCTCAGAAGACTTTCATAATCCCACATTCTTAATATTTTTTTCATAGTCCAATTTCACAACATATTAGTTATGTGAACAAGAAGGTACAATAATAGAGTCTAGAGGACCAAAAACAATAACCCTAAGAAGCAGTAAATGAAGCTGATGGCATCTCCACTGTGAATGTATGTAGACTAACGTGTTTTCATGGCACCAATACAATTGATTAAAACTCTGTCAGTTATTTCATTTGGATTATAAAAAGGCTCTCACTTGATACAGTCTCCCCTCCCCTACCCCCCAGAATTACCCATGTGTTTTAATGACATATCCACAACCATAGTCTCTGTGACAAACAGACACTGTGTAAATGATTCCAGTCGGAAGGCTGGAAGAGGTCTCAACGTGCAAGTAGCCATGCCTCTCTCCATCTTGAGAGATGCTCTTCCTAGAGAGAAAGGGGGTGAGTTTTTCTTTCCTTCTTAGTTCACAGGTACATATTTTAGCAGCAGCATCAGCTATGTGAATACAGGTAAGCTTTCACTGAATCCTTTTAAAGAAAACGGTTTTCCTAATCTAAATTCATAATGATAATAATTACAATAATAATTATTTTGGTAACTAACATTAATTGAGGACCAGGCACTGTGCTAAGTACTTGGCATACAATTCTGGTCTGACACCCATGCTTTTTTTTTTTTTGCGGTACGCGGTCCTCTCACTGTTGTGGCCTCTCCCGTTGCGGAGCACAGGCTTCGGATGTGTAGGCTTAGCGGCCATGGCTCACGGGCCCAGCCACTCCGCAGCATGTGGGATCTTCCCGGACCGGGGCACGAACCCGTGTCCCCTGCATCGGCAGGTGGACTCTCAACCACTGCGCCACCAGGGAAGCCCGCCCATGCTTTTTATATGTACTAGGGACTATCATTAATATGCAATGTTTATATATATGTAGGTTACAAAATTGATCAAATATCATTAGCATATAATGCGGATGTTGGTCTCAGTGCCAATACAACAAAGTTCCTGTGTATGTATTTACAATGAAAGCTATACCTATGGGACCCCATACTTCTAAGTAGTAATCATAGTTTGTTCACTGATATTTTCGTATATACTATTTGTAAATGTCTCTGAATATTCTTGACACTTTAACCAGCTATCTACAGTTCCTTCCCTCGTGGGGTTTTATGTACTTTGACGAACTTCATTGAAAGGCAGTTTTGTTTGCAGCTTGGCCCAGTGAATAAAGCATCAGATAATATTCTGAAGGTCTTTGAGAGATGCAGGTGAAAGCTGCTTCCTAAATACAAAGCACTAATGTTGTATTCATGAAAATGGTTTTTCTTCACATCCTTTGCTCTAATGTTAAAATCCCGAGGTGTTATCATTTAGAAATAGAGTCTGTTATCTGAAGTAAAAGGGACTGAGAGCATAATAAAGCTAATCAATAGAGAGTGTTTGGTGTGACTTGGAGGAAGAGGAAAGGATAGGATTCAACTGTTCTTATATTGACTCATGATTTCAATAATAGCTTCTTAGAACTGTTGGGAAGAAAATAAGAAACGTGTGAAAATTGTAAAATATTTTTTAACTATAATGGAGAAGTTTTAAATAATCAAAAAGCTTAGAATCAGATAGATTTTTTTCTTAGGTTACTTACTAGCTAGTGCTTGAATTTTATAGATTTTGCTGGATTCAATAACTGATCATTCATTTAATAATATTATTGAGTGGTTACTATGTGCCAGGTACTCTACTAAGTGTTTTATACACATGACCTCATTTAATTTTCACAAAAACATTAAGAGATGTTTAGTACTATCCCTATTTTACAGATAAGGAAATACAGTCTCACAAAGGTTTGATTGCTCAACATCAAACTGATAGTAAACGGCAGAGCTATGATTTAAACTCAGATTAATCTCATCTTAAAGTCTGTCATTTGGAAATGTCAGGATGTACTTACAAATTTAAACAAGTTATGTGCAGATTGAGTTCTCTAAGTAGATGAGTAGTAGAGAAAGTACTCTATACTTGTTTCACCTTATTGAAAATAAACAAATGAAACCAAGACACCCTCTCCTTTGTCTTCTGCTACTGAATGAAAGGTGTTCCATAACTAGTTAGGTTTAATTCCCTCTCTGATTTGGCTCCTCTATCATTTCTTTTGCACATTATAAGCAGTAATAACATATTAGTAAGATATGAGCCCTACTTTTAAAAAAAGTATATTTCTTTTTTAAAAATTTATTTTATTTATTTATTTTTGGCTGCGTTGGGTCTTTGTTGCTGCACACGGGATTTCTCTAGTTGCAGCGAGTGGGAGCTACTCTTCGTTGCAGTGTGTGGGCTTCTCATTGTGGTGGCTTCTCTTGTTGTGGAGCACAGGCTCTAGGCGTGCGGGCTTCAGTAGCTGTGGCTCACGGGCTCCGTAGTTGGGGCTCGTGGGCTCAGTAGTTGTGGCTTGCAGGCTCAGTAGTTGTGGCTCACGGGCTCTAGAGCACAGACTTAGTAGTTGTGGCACACGGGCTTAGTTGCTCCAGGGCATGTGAGGTCTTCCTGAACTAGGGCTTGAACCCGTGTCCCCTGCCTTGGCAGGCAGATTCTTAACCACTGTGCCACCAAGGAAGTCACCCCCCAAAAGTATATTTCAATAGTGGTTCACACTTGACCTTTTATTTCTATACCTTGACCTGCAACTGACTTTTTTTTTTTTTTTTTGCGGTACGTGGGCCTCTCACTGTTGTGGCCTCTCCCGTTGCAGAGCACAGGCTCTGGACGCGCAGGCTCAGCGGCCATGGCCCACCAGCCCAGCTGCTCCGCGGCATGTGGGATCCTCCCGCACCGGGGCACGAACCCGTGTCCCCTGCATCGGCAGGCGGACTCTCAACCACTGCGCCACCAGGGAAGCCTGCAACTGACTTTTTGTAATTACTACTAGAAGGCCCTGTGGTATACTGTGGCCCAATTTGCCCATGTAAATCCCCTAAGTGGGAATAAATGGGAAACACCTAGAACTTGTATTGTGCAGAGAGATAAGGGGACATTTCCCTAGTGTGGCCATAGCAAGAACTTGAAGATCAGGGAGCTGGTTGGACATTTACCCTGCATGATATGACTGAGTCACAGAATTATGCTTTACATAAGCTGTTTCCAAATGCTAATGAATCTGGGAGTACAAAAGACAGCAATCCTGTAATACTATGTTCTTTTCCCCGTTAGACATTTCACTCTGTGTAGGCTACCAACCACCAAATCAAGGCTTGTTTTCATGAAGTACAAGGGAGGCAAATGGAGCCGTGTACACATGCCTGTGTTCAAATTTTATTCAGTATCTTTTGCAGTTGACAAAGCAAACTTGAGTCAAGTCCAGGTTGTCATCACACCCCACCATGAACCCAGATCACACTGCAGTTTGGCCTGGTGCAGATCCCCCTTATTAATACACAGGAAGGAGCTTCTGTGCACTCATTCACTGATTTCAGGCACTACAAGAGGTCTCTTTGAGAACTGCTTCACATAAGCAATATGTGTTTAAATCCTCTGTCCCTCTCAGCATCTCATCTATCATACATAAAATGTTTCCCCTGAGTACCGTTTGAAAAAGGTTATTTAAATGACCTTAACTAAGAATTAAGTTGCTTAAGATACTTTCTTAAAGGAAACACTGATCAATCACTACCTATGAAATATTTTCTTAATTTCTAGGATTACCATTTATATTTATTTGTTACTGCAGTCTCACATATTCATAGTTTCCTCAACATATGTTCTCATTTTTCCTTCTGTTTGTGCAGGCTGACACTCTTCCTCTTGAGACAAGTTAATTTTTTAGTTTTCCTAAGGCATCTATACATTAAATCTCAGTGGGTGAGAGTTGGGAGGAACTTGTCTGAATTCACCAGTTGTTCATTCAAGTCTAACGTTATATTAATAGATTGCACTAATTTGCTTATTTTTGTTGGAACTTTCACTTGATCCTCTAGCAGACACATCTTTACCAATATATCAGTATATTTCCTAATTGAGCCGCTTTCTCATGACTTTATTAGCCATCTTCCAGTTAATGAAGTCTCAAGTGCAATCTATACATAATTTGAGGATACATGTGAAAAGACATCATTACAAAAGAATTTTTCAGATAACTTTTTTGTATTCTGGGCAATGTTCATCCAGAATGTTGCATTTTGTTTGGGGAACCATAAAGACCTAGTTAAATTGGAGGGAGTCCAGGGAGATAAGCAGTAATGTAATTGAGGGAATGAATCAGAATTTGAAGGAAAAGTAAAATGAGTTAAATATGCGTAGCTTAGCATAAACAAAGTTTATAAGGCAGGCTTACTAATAGGTCTTAATGTCGGCACCTCTCCAAAAATTAACTCTATTTAACGTCTCACTAAAATAACATGTTGAAAAACAAGAAAACGAAAATTTGTAATAATGAGTGAATTAATCAATGAACATTTCAGAACACTTCAGGCAGAAAACTTCAGATAAAGGCTGTGCCCACACAATGCCAAAACAGCTGGTAGGAATGTGAAAAATTCAGTCGAATAAGGTATTTGTCATCATCAAATACTCTCCCACCATAGTGGCTATAATTGGTTTTTTAAAAATAAATTTTAATTGAATTCAAACTTTAAAATTTTGAATTCATTCAAATTAATTAAATTTGCAAACAAAATTATAAAGCTGTATTGAATAAAATTATGAGCTAAGTGTGTGGGAGCTATAAAGATGATTCAGACCTGGGTCTTGATATATGACAAGTAGATGCAACGCTTGAATGCATGACAGAAATAAAACATACTCTCTCCTTCCTGCGGAACTATCGCTTCTCAGCCATACCTTTTGGGAGATTCCCTCAGTAATCCAAAAGATATCCTGCAGAATGGTTGATGGAAGCCAGTAGTGTTTTATATCACAATTCTTTTTTTTGGCTCCAATATATTTGAATAACATGTACATGTATAAAACACTCCTGTGAAAATGCCAAGATTTTTTTCCCAATTCACCCCTCCCCATTTTCTTTTTTGGGGGTGAGAATAACCAAACTTTCATCATCCCTATTATATGCATAGACTCATTTTACAAGCATGTGATATGGAGCTGGTTTATAGGATCAGAGTTGTACCCAATTACTAGCACTAACTCTAGCCCCACCCCTTTTTCTCCCATCCAGAAAAGCATATCCAAATGTAACTCAGAGTGTATTAGAGGTATCACCTTGAATTCACTTTCATCTACCATTTTTAAAATAAATTGTCTGTGAACTTTAGTCCTCTATTGTAGTAACAGGCGATTGCAAAACATTGGTTTATTTAGATCCTGTAGCAGAGAACTGCTGAGTTAGTGCAATAGACCAAAACATGGGTGAAATTTGAGAATCATCTGGGTCTTGTAAATACTGCCGTAACAGTGCTGTCTCTTCCCATTGTCCCTGGTGGAGACTACGTATGTTTTCAGTCTCCAAGTATAGATGTTGGAACCCCTCTCCACCACTCCACTGGGCATCTGTGGGTCCCTGTTGTTCATGGGGGAGGACCTCAGGGTATGGGGGAACTTTCTCATCAAATAGCCAGACAATGATTGTTAGATGGTGTTTAATGTAACATTATTAATGGTTAATAATAAGAACTTTTTCTTCAGTCTTTTTTTGAAAAGAAAAGCTTGGGGTGGAGGGGCTAAAACTTTCCCCAGCCTTTCCTAGTTCTCCATGCTTTCTTCTTATCCTCTAGGAATTATTTGTCTTTTGCTTTTTGTTTTTTATTACTCAATATAGTTTGCCCTCATTATTTAACATATGGTAGTTTGAAAAATATTTTTATTAGAGCTTTAGACACAGGTCACAATGTTTTCTTAATTTGTGCTTCAAACATTCAGAATTCCATTTTCATAAATAACATTAGAATGATTTTCATCCATTGCATTTTGAACAAATATAGGGTGACCATTTTTAATAGTCTAATGAAAAATGAAGCTCTGAAAATGAAAACTTTGTAAAATTCCATAATATCTGTTATTAGCTAATTTATTAAATGATTCACTGTCAATTAATACATAACCCTCCATTACCTACTTGCAAATAAATAATGAACTTGGGGACTGAAAATAATTGAAATACCTACATACGACTTTAGTTTGAGTATAAACTAAATATGAACTTTTAAGGATCATTACTTTTTTATATTTTCTTTTTGATATACTTCACTGACTAATAATGGAAGCCACAGCATCATTGTCAGCATAAGATAAAACAGGGCAATTATCTATTTCATGTTTCATACATAATGAATAACAGAGTTTCCTTCAAGACCATAGTGGAAAAGGCTTTGGCCAACCACTAATTTTAATTGTTAATATCATATATTAATATTTAGAATTTGACATTTAAAATTCCAAATTGTGCCATGAAGTAGAGCTCTTTACCATTCTGCTTAGAAAAATAAATAGGTAATAAATGTATTGGATTCATTTTTCTTTTCTTTTTTTTTAACACTGCCAAATTACTCTAAAAACGTAAGCAAAGATGTATTCTTCTTGTATTTTCACAACCAAGAAAATCAGATAGTTTAAACATTTACATTAGTAATTTAAGCAAAATAGCATTTAGCCACAGTCCTCTCTTTTTTTTTTTGGTTGTAAAGTCCTAGTTTGTTTGTCTTAATCTATGTCAGAGAGTTGACTGAGTTAACAGACCAGGCATTTATTGGCAGGAATATTGACTATTATGCCTGAGATTGGCTAATTGCACTATGTAGAGCCAATACAGCGTGCAGCACAGTTGGGTTCCCCCAAAAACAGAGACAAGGAGAAATGGATTGCGGGAGGGCTGCCTTGTGGATATTTAACTCTTTGTTATGCTTGTACAACACACTGGAAAACAGGAAAAGAGATTAATGAGACCTAGAAGATAGAAAGTTTAGGTTTTCTGGAGGTAGACTAGCACATCCTTTGAAGATAAGCATCAGCTTATGGAGAGACTGAAGTGCAAATATGTGTTTCAGCACAAACATGTCAAAGGATAGTAGGTGCTTCACTGTTGACCTTTATTTCTAGTGGTTGTAACGAAGATCAACTTAACTGACAAAAATTAATAGAGCATACTCTCTTACTTGCTGGCTTAGTGAGAGGACCATTCACAGTCCTCAAAGGGATGGACTTTACAATCTCAAAGATAGTACAAAACACTGCAGGGCTCGGGAGCAGGCAGAGGGCAGTAATCCAGAACCCGATTGAAACCATGTAAACTGGATGACATTATAATTTATTATTGTTGGCTTTCCCCCCAGGGCTTCTGTGACTCTCCTGCAGTCATCTGCTTTCATTGCAAATTCTCTCTGTTTCTCTTTCCTTCTGCCTCTTTCTGTTGTTTTCTGTGTCTCACTCATTCACATGCTAATACATACACACAAATACCTATTAAGCATTAGCTATGTAATAGACTTTACTTCTGTTCTCAATCTAATGGTTTATTTAACTAATGAATCTGCTTTTATTAAAGGTTGTTAGCATATTAATATTAAGGCAGTATTATTTGAGCCAGAAGAGTAATAAGGTATACCTGTTCAATTTTCTTTGGAAAATCAATTTTCTTACCTTCATATTCTTTGAGCCTCTAATAATAATTATAAGGTTAAGAACAGAAATGTCCACAGCCAGATACACTTAAGACTAATTTGATGATCCCTGAACACTATCAAGTTAATGGATATTAGCCATAACATGCAAATGTATAAACTATGTCCTCACCGGTTGTGAAAGCTCCTTGTGACAAGTACTATAAAGTAGTAATATATTGATACATTTAGAATTAGTAGGAATAGTTAATATTACTAATAAACCTCTCTTCTTTCTTTTAAACCTGTTTTTTTTATATCCCCTCTCCTTCCTGGGAGGGAGAACAGCTCAGAAAACCAACCCAAGGAACCAAAGGCTTACAATTGGCCTCAAGAGACTTGATATAAGTAGTTATGGCCATAACCCTTGGTGCCCTGATGTTCTTTGCTCAGGTAGATTACTAAGGTCTTCGGAAGTATTAATTAATTTTGCCTTATAAGAGTTCAGAGAGGTGGTTAAATACAGCCCCATAATCCTTTATCCAAAATCTTTGGGGTCCACTTGTTTCAGAATTTAGAATTTTTCAGACTTTATAAAAGCAATGGTATAAATATATACTGTCTGTTTTGCAACCCCTGGATTGGGATGTGGGCCAGCACCTCTTAATAAAATGCATCAGTATTTTTGTAGCTAAAGGTAGGAGAATTCACTAAATGAAATACATAAAGACTGTAAATATCCTCATATCAGTTCTGGTTAGGTTTTCCCACCAATGAGTTAGAAAAAAACCCCTCCATTTTCAGACATTTTTTCAATTCCAGAATTGCAGTCAAAGCATTGTGGAGCTATCCCTGCTTTGGCCAATGAGGTAATGAAACAAAGACTAAAGTGAGAAAGTACAGACATGTTCTCTGACCTTCTGTGACCTTTTCCTAGAACTATAGGACTATATGCGCCCCCTTTTGCAACGTATACTGTATAGTGACTTTAGGAAAAAACACATTTTGGGGGATATTGTCATAGTGTCACTATAGAAAAGAATGATCAATTAATTAATTAAGTACATGGAGTTAAAAAAACTAGGCCTGTGTCCACTTTGGTCAAATTGTTCAAGAAAAATTATCTATTTGACTTTACCATATTAATGACAATATTTTTTTTTAACACCTACTGAAAGTTATTTTGCCTGTACAGTCAGTTCTGCTACAGTGCATGTTTTGAAAACATTAATTTGTTCCCATGCTATTGGTATATTTGAGAACAATTTGAACATAAGAGAAATTGCATGTTTGCATATGTGCGATCCATCTGTTAAAAATACTGGGTGAGTGCAGGAAACTGCATACAGCAGATAGAGCCATGGAGGAATACACAAAATGCACACATGCTTACATCTGAAACATCCACCAGCTATCTTCGTTCACCACATGTATTAGAAGCCTTGCCCATCCACATCTGGTGTTAGAACTTTCTGTCTGATTCAGATAACCCTCCTTCCACCACTTCACAATAACTCACAGGTTGCAACCCTTCTGACACCCACCTTCACAAGCACATTCAGATATTGTGCCCAAACCCCATTTTTCCCATAAGCCCCTTACCCATGCATGATTTTGTGATAGGCAATGAATTTTCAAAATGCAAACATCACCTTATAGCTGAATTGACCGTATGTGTTAATGAAATGAAAGGGGTAAAACACCCTGGCGGATACCTTGAGAAGTTCCCACACAGTGTTTCTGGGCAGATATATTCTAATTTCTGGTGAAAAGTTTCTCTAACACATGATCCAGATGAAGGTTTATTTGCAGAAAAAGAGAAAAAAAAAGTCTATGCATGACAGCTTTCTTCTCCCACTTACCTTTTGACAACAAGGATAATGTTTTTTCTGAAGGCTTATACTTCAGTTAACAGCTCTGCCACACCTAAAATGCCTTGGATATAGAGTTTGGAGGACTCCTACCCCCCCACCCCCCGAGAGATTTTCTTTCCAAGTTATTTTAGGACCTTAAACCTGAAACTGGCTCCCACCCAAGTATATTATGTGAATTAGACCTTTCCATCTGAAAACTTAATTTACTTTCAGAAAGCTTTATAAGTATGTCTGGATACCCATATTTGCATAATCACTACTCCCCCCTTCTCCCTTGCGTCTCTCTCTTGGGCACAGAAATGTATGGTTGCCAGATACGTTTGGAAGTGAGTGCATGTGACTCTTAACCCCTTGGAACTGGTGTTCTAGAGCTCCTGACACTGAACCCTAATGTATTTTTTATTAGTATTTAATGTTGAGAAGTCCCATTTCATGGAGCCCAAGGATTAAATTACTTCATTTGGGAGGGAACCAGTGCATTCCCCATCTTTTTCTTGAGGTGAAAAAAAGAATGAAGCCGAGATGATTTGCATTTCATAAAGGCTTAAGGTCCGGATATATTCCACTCAGTCCAATATTCTGAATTTTAAAGACAGTATTAACAAGCAGGGAAACCTCTGCATATTTAAAATGTGGAAACAAAAATAGACAATAAAATAGATATAAATAAAAATATACATATATATAATCAAAATATATGTTTTCAATACATATAATCGATATATATAATCATAATGACTATACAAAGCAGTACTACCTGTGGAAGAAATGATATAATATGTTATAATAGAATAGAATGATTGTACTTTTCAATGAAGTAGAATTTTTATCATTTTTCATAGTTAGAAAGGAGTTGCAAAGATTTTGAGGAAATCCAATAAGCAGTAAATCCAAATGATAATGAGTGATCCTTTCTTTTGAACAATTGTACGGAACAGGAACTTTCTTTCGAACAACTGTACTGACAGAAACACCTACTCATTAGGCTAGTAGATGTCACACATGTTGCTTGGAAGGTGTTCTGAACACAAGACCTAAAACTGATTCCTTTTCTTTCTAACTCTGGGCTCCCACCTTTTGCTTCCCTTCCTTGCATCATTAAGTTCATGTATTTAGGTGACAAATCTGTAGAGTGTGTCACTGCTGCTCTCTTTGCATCTTAGAGGGCATGATTTTAAGCACCCTCTTCAGGGTATCATTGTCCTTCCCCATGGCTCTGGGAGAGATGTCCCTGAGACCTCCAAGGGGGAAACCTAGTGCTCTATGAGCTGTCTAGAAATCCAGTGGCTATATCAGAATGAAAGAGCCAAGGGAACCTTAAGGGTGGTTCTCTAGGTCCCACAGACCAGTGAAACACTTTGCTATCAATAAAAACTTTTAGGGAGGGGCTTCCCTGGTGGCGCAGCGGTTGAGAGTCCGCCTGCCGATGCAGGGGACACGGGTTCGTGCCCCGGTCCGGGAAGATCCCACATGCCGTGGAGCGGCTGGGCCCGTGAGCCATGGCCGCTGAGCCTGTGCGTCCGGAGCCTGTGCTCCGCAACGGGAGTAGGCCACAACAGTGAGAGGCCTGCGTACCGCAAGAAACAAAAACAAAAACAAAAACACTTTTAGGTATCTTACTCTGTACCCAGCACTGTGCTCAATCTTACGTGGCATTCAAGAAAGGTAGAAGGTGATTTGCTCTAAGAAACATGTTGTCCCTTTGGGGAGATAGGACAAAAACATGGAATAGCAAGGGAATGTTATAAAATTACAAACTCAGAGGCCAATTTTATGATAAAAATAGTAAGTGTTGAAGTCAGAGAAGAGAGTCATTTATTTTCTGGAGTAGTATAATGCAAAGAGTTCTGGGCTGGGAATCATCAGACGTAGGCAGGCAAATTCATACAAGGTGAATGACTTTGAACAAATCACTTCACTTCTCTGAGCCTTGGGTTCCTCAGCTGTAAAATGGAGAGGGAATGAGGGAGGGCTGAACTGGGTGATTCCTATGGTCAACTCCAGTCTCTTTTTTTTTTTTCTCGACCGTGCTGCGCTGCTTGCGGGATCTTAGTTCCCTGACCAGGGACTGAACCCAGACTCCTAGCAGTGAAAGGGCAGAATCCTAACCACTGGACCACCAAGGAATTCTCCAGTCTTAAAATTTTATGCTCCTGCTACCTTCAAAAGACAGTCACTGACATACTACGTCTGAGCACATTTTACATGAATTAAAGTTAATTATTAGGAAAAAGGATTATTATCTCCATTTAACATATGAGGGGGTAAAACTTCTAAATGGTAGAGGCAGAACTCAAACCCAGGCTTTTCGTACCTGCAAGTTCTGTGCCCTTTCCACTATGCTGTGCTGCACACCATTACACCAGTATGCATTCCTTTGTAACGGTCTAAGAGGGGAGCAGACATAGAAGCAAATAACTGCAGTGCAGGTGGTGTGTCATAAGTGAAGAACCCAGAAAATGTGGAGGAATCTGTATCTCTGTATCTTAAGGAAGTAAAGAGAACTTGTATTACAGGGATCTGCAAGACAGTGAACGGAGCATTGGCCAGAGTCAGGAGGTGTGGGTTCTGATCTTGGCCATGCCACTAACTTGCCAAGTGTCTGGACAAGCAATTCTCTGGGCATCAGTTTTCTCATCTACAAAATTAGAGTCTCCCCAGGTGTTTTGGGTTCCAGCATTCAATGCTTCTTTGAGCCCCAAGGATGGAAAGCATGCTTCTGGTTAAGGTTATGAGTATGAGCCCAGAGGTTTAAAAAAATTAACTAGATGTTAAGTACTTGTGATGATATTTTTAGTGGATATAGGATTTGGGCTGGGCCTGGAGTAATGGGGGTGATTTAGAAAATTCATGAAGCATTTTAGTTCCTTTTAAATATACAAGGGTAGCTGACTTTCTAAAGGAATTTTTTGTATAAAATGAATGATCACCACTCCTTATCTTTTGTACAGTTGCGTTCTTCATATAGCAAGCTTGTTTAAAGGGAGAGCCACCTGTACTAGAAAACACAACCAAGAATTTGTCATGCTCTTGGGGCACTAGTATCGTTTTAAAATACGAAAATGATGCCTGTGTCTTCAAAATTCAAGTTTGAGGTGGAAGGGTTGAGAAGAGTGATTTTTTTTTTTTTTTTCTATGATCAGCCACTGCAAAGTGAGTCTCAGCACAAACCAGCTGAGCCCTTTGCTGGGCATGGAAAGTCTGTGGCATTTTTCTGCTTTTCAACTCTGTCATTTGGGAGGTGGGGCAAAGCCATGCTGTCTACAAAGTTCATCTGGAATGTGCTGGTGTTACAAGAAATCACTTGACATCTGCTATGTTTCTCCCGTGAAAGAGAGGTGGTTATCAACTACAGTAGTGATTTCTTTTCAAAGAGGTTTAATTGGGGTATTTCTCATGGGCCAAATTCTAACTTACTGTGTGTACGTGTGCCTGCCAGGAAAACGGAGGAAAAATACCAAACAATAACAACAACAGAAGTCTGAGGACCGCTGTCCCAGGCTGCCCCCTCTGCAAACAGGCAGAAAGAACAGTCTATCTGCTGCCTAAGCTGCAGCTAATATGGTAGAGCTTCTAGAAGGGTGTGGCAAAGGTGGGTGGAGTGTGGACTGTGCTTTGCATGGCCATGGAAATATGTGTAACAACCTGAACAGACTCCTTCTAGCCTCCCTTTTATAAGTAGCACTCTGAGTTGGGGGGCTGGCGGAGAGATTAGTCTCACACAGTTCAGTTACACACTTGTGAGCTGTTTTTCCGAAGTATGGATTTGCTCCCATGTAGGCAGGCTAGCATCCTTTCCTGAGGAAAGCTAGAAGGTGGCCTTATACTTTTATTTGAAGTGTGGAATGATCTTCCTTGCAACAAATTTGTCCCTTTCACTGGTGTTTTCCGAAGTGAGACTTTTGCAACCGATGGAAATCGGCTCACTTCTGTTCTGTAATTCAGTGTCTTGTTGATGATTTATTTGTTCAGTAGCAGAAACGATGACAAATTGTGTGAGGCGGCCTCATTTACTTTTGAGCTGCTATAGCCCTGACGAATTTACATGTAAATGCGACTGTGAATGTTTTACATTTCATAAGCGTGTTGCACGTGTTTTTGTAAGTTAAGTGACATTTTTACAAGTAGACTGAACTTCAGACTCTCCCCCCACCCCACAGGTTATATTATTCTGAAATCCTGATAAGTCTGCCGTGCTGTTTTCTTGCCTGCCAAGTGAGAGAGTCTGTGTCTATTTTGTGTTTTTCTCCTTCTCTCCTCTTTAGACATGCAGAGCAGCTCACACAACCAGTTCACCTTCAGACCCCTCCCGCCGCCGCCGCCGCCTCCGCACGCCTGCACCTGCGCCAGGAAGCCGCCCCCTGCCGCTGACTCTCTCCAGAGGAGATCAATGACTACCCGCAGCCAGCCCAGCCCAGCCACTCCAGCTCCCCCAACCAGTACACAGGATTCAGTTCATCTGCATAACAGCTGGGTCTTGAATAGCAACATTCCGTTGGAGACCAGGTACTTGAGCTATTATCGATCCCACTGAACTTAAATATTGGCACAGGATGATTCCACTGAGTACAGAAACGCATAGACATCTGCAGAGACGCACAAAGACTCACACAGATACACACCCAGATGCCTGGGCAAAAAGGCAGACCCCTCCACAGGCACACAATCTAGATCCAGGCACAGCCACAGACCAAAACAGACGCCCGTGTAAAGAGGAAACCACAGATGCATCAACACCCCTATGGTGGACACCCACAAAAAACATAGGAAACCAAGCAATTACCCAAACTGTCATTGTATCCTCGAAGGAAAAGACTTTTGTCCCTTGTTTTCAGATGCTGCGATATTACAGGAAAATCCAGACACAATTGGAGGAACAGCGATAGTTTACATTTTATTTATTTTAAGATTCTTTGCCAAAGTAAGTTGCCTTCAAACATTTTTAAAAACGATTTGCTCCATCGGAAGTCCATGTGTAATTTCAAAAACTTGATTCTGCCTTTAGGATGAAGTTTGATCTTTTGAGCAAAAAGTTTGCCTCTGTTTTTCTGTTGCTTCATGTATTAGGTTTCCAGATTCCTCCTCAAGTCTTTGTCAGGTGATTAAAGTTCTACTCCTCCACAGTTCTATGTGCCTTGATCATAATAGACTTTAGCACTAGATGCGATTAATTGAGAAATTATTCATCATTTCTAGTTACTCTCTCAAGTCAAAAATTACAACTTTCTATTAAAGTAGAAAAACATTAACTAATAAAACATAGTATTCTGTTATCTTGTTAAACTGAAGGACTTCCCCTTCTATATGTCGTCTTTAGATCTACCACCAAAGCTTTTTCTAAACACATTTGTGTGTAAACACTGTGGGTATAATATATCACTTCATAAGCAATGTCTGGTGTCAACTCTGATCAACTTCTATCCCAATAATCTGAGAATTGGAATGGAAAGGGGAAGACTAATAAACTCACATTATAAGACTATTTTTCTTTAGCAGCATATTAACCTAAATGCCAACCATAGCATCAGAAATATGTCACCACCAACAAACTGATGGCACTATGCCCCAAATCCAGGAAACTCTATATCATCCCTCACTAACTAGATTAAATAGCTTCATAAACTGATATTTCTAATCTTTCCCAAGAGGTAAAATAGCGGTCAGCACCTACGGTGAAGATAACTGAATTATCAGTGTGCTAGTGATAAGGTTTGTGTATCGTTCCTTTTTTTTTTGATTTTTAAATTGAAAGGCAGGGAAGTGAATGAAGTGAGAGAAGCAGAGAGCAGTGTATATCTTCAAGGAGTTTTCACTAACAGTGCTGATTTACTCACTCTTCTTTTAATTCCTTTGCAGGGCCTAGTGATAGCTAAGAAAGCAGTGGGCCAATCTGGATAACTAGCAATCTTGATAAGCAAACACACTTCTTTCATCTAAGAAGCCAAATAACAGGAAATCTGGAAGGAGGGTGGGGAATGGGCTCAGGCAAATGGGAAGAGAAAACTATTCTTATTTGAAATGTACATCTAGGCATGTTTGTACAAACTGCACCCACGGACCTTCTGTATCTATGCAAGGAATGTATTAATTGGTCTCAGTTTCATAAGACGCAGAGAAGAACATAAGTTTTCATGTGAGACTGAGCAGAGAGAGAGTACCTTTTTAGTACATTTGAAAATATATTCAACGTCACAAAGTTGAATTTTAAAAAACCTAGAAACCCTATCAGCTTGATCAGCAAGGATTTTCCAAATTTATCCTTTACAGTGTTCATTTCACATGTAGTCAATAGAAGGTAACTCTGTGAGTACCCTGGCACTTAATTATGAACTGTGTGACATACCGCTCTGAGCCTCAGCTCCCTCATCTGTAAACATGAATATAAAATTGCCTGTCTCGGGACTTCCCTGGCAGTCCAGTGGTTAAGACTCCGCGCTCCCAATGCAGGGGGCACGGGTTCGATCCCTGGTTGGGAAACTAAGATCCGCCTGCTGCACAGCGTGGCCAAAAAATAAATAAATAAAACAATGGATATGTAAGCCAGCTATACTTCGATTTAAAAAAAAAATAAATAAATAAAAATGCCTGTCTCAACAGATTGTTAAGAAGATCAAGCTAGTGTAACAGAATGTGCCTCATACATCATAAAGCATTATAGAATTTAAAGGTAATCTTGCTCTGCCTACTAAGTGGTTACCTGCTTCTGCCTAAATATCTCCAAAATAAGGAATGGACTCATTCCTAAGGCATTCCATTTCATCTCAGACAACTACCGGAAGAGTCTTATTGAACCAAAATCTCCCACCTCTTAACTCTACCCATTCCTCCCAGGTCTGGTTCTAGGGTCTCACAAAATAAATAAAAACCCTCTCACACCTGACAGCCCTTCACTGTTGCTGATACTTCTCTACTAAATGTTTCCTCAGTTCCTTCACTTGCTCTTCACATTAACTGGTTTCAAATCCTCCATCCTCCATTGATTGAGGATCAATCCTCAATCCTCCATCTAAGGTCTCTTCCCTTAGAACATACTTCAGTCTGTCCAGACTGCTCTTGAAGTGTCACAGCCAAGGTTAAATGCAGGTATAGGTTATTGGGCTCTTTGGTTGAAAGGAGCAGAGGTCATTCAGATTGCCTCAAATAATTGAGAACATCTTTTTAAGACTGTTATCTCTCCCTGGGAACCCAGGAAATACTGGTCAACGCACAAGGAAGGATAAGGCCTATAGATCTCTGGCACCAATATGACTCAGCAATTCTCTGCAGTTTTGCCACTCTCTGTCTTTTTCTTTGCCCAGTAGCTTATTGTCAACTTAATATTTCTTTTGTCTACCACGTAGTTTCTACCTTCTCATAGCAATGTCAGGTTTTCATTGCACTACGTGACTCCAAGTATACTTCCCAGCACCTCTTACTTTATCCCTTCACCGCCTGCTCCATTGCTACCTGCCTAATTCTCCTGCTAGTTCTAGGTTTAAAAACCTAAGAGAGGGGCTTCCTTGGTGGCGCAGTAGTTGGGAGTCCGCCTGCCCGATGCAGGGGGCGCGGGTTCGTGCCCCGGTCCGGGAAGATCCCACATACCGCGGAGCGGCTGGGCCCGTGAGCCATGGCCGCTGAGCCTGCGCGTCCGGAGCCTGTGCTCCACAACGGGAGAGGCCGCGGCGGTGAGAGGCCCGCGTACCGAAAAAAACAAAACAAAACAAAACAAAAAACCTTAAGAGAGTGAATTTGATTAGCCCAGTTCATCCCTTCTGTACCAGGCAGTGTTTAAGTTTCTTGGCAAGCCCTGTCAGTTATTCTCTCAGTCAGCTGAGACTAAGGGGAGAGAAAGATCATGTGATTTAAAAAGCAACAGTATGGACACCTATGGCTGCCCCTGAGCAAGAGCTGGGAGCAGATCTGATGTACCTTAGATGGAAGTCTCAGCAGACAAT
Source organism: Leucopleurus acutus (assembly GCF_964270905.1). NCBI lineage: Eukaryota > Metazoa > Chordata > Mammalia > Artiodactyla > Delphinidae > Leucopleurus > Leucopleurus acutus. The sequence goes on along the minus strand of NC_139148.1, from coordinate 107,342,181 downwards.
CAACTTGACTGACTCATTCAGGAATTTGTGCTATGACCAACAATCAGATGTCTCCCCTGTTCTAACTAAAAGTTTCTCTTAATGCCGTCTACTCCAATATCAGCATTTTTGGTGAACACATAACACTACTGATACACACTGAAAACGTAAAGTAACTAAACTCTTAAAACTTTTAAACGAGTTCTGAGGCTAAGCCACATTTTAGTTATTCTATAATTATAGAGTTGGTGGGTATTTTAATTGTGTGTTTGGGATTGGGAAGATGTAGGTGTAAATAGGTTTAAAGGTTTGATTTGGCCTAATTTGATTTCATCTTGTTAACCTGTGGCTATGTAGCTGAATTCTAATTCTGCCATCCAAAGTATTGGGTTGGCCAGAAAGTTTGTTCGGGTTTTTCATACGATGTTGCAAACCCGAACAAACTTTTTGGCCATCCCAATAGTTGCATTCTATTGCTCTCATAACTGTATCATCTGTAAGTTTGTTAGGTATGTTTTCTTCATTTTTATGTAAGTCATTAATAAAAATGTTATATAGGATAATATTAAGGTCAGAGCTTGGTGGCATGCCACTGGAAACCTCTCAGCAGGTTGACATTTATCCATCAGGCAGCATTCTTTTACTAGCATACAACCCACATTTCTCCATCTTGTTCACAGGCATATCATGAGAGATCTTGTCAAATGCCTTGCTGATATCCAGATAGAGTGCCTACATTTTTACTGATCTGCCAATCCAATAATGATATCAAAAATAGAAATGAAATGAGATTTGTCTAACATGACTTGTTCTTAGAGAATTTATGCTGCCTTCTGACGGTTACTACTTTTTTCTTAAGCATTAACAAATCATCCTTTTAATAACCTGTTTTAGGATTTTGCACTCAATCAACATGGTGTCCCTTGCCTAATCTAAGGACCCTATGTGCTTTCTGTCCCTTTTCAAAACCAAAGCCAATACTAAGGTCTCCAGTCTTCTGACATACATCACCCATACCCCAGTCCCAAAACTTTAGCAACTATGACTGGGCCATCCAATCCACAAGACCTTTCACCACTCTGCAATGTAATTTTAATTCATTTAGAACAGTTGAGTGCCTTCTTAGGGACACCTTGCCTATCTTAGGCTTCAATTTATGGTTATGATATTGACTACCCTTTTAAGTCTAGAATCATTCTTTTTCACAAAAAAGATACAGTCATTCGATATTATTCCATGAGTTGCATGTCTATCCTATCCTTGCTCTTCTTGCTCTAAACGTATTTTTTAAAAACTGTTCTGTCGGGCTTCCCTGGTGGCACAGTGGAAGAGAGTCCGCCTGCTGATGCAGGGGACACGGGTTCATGCCCCAGTCCGGGAAGATCCCACGTGCCGCAGAGCGGCTGGGCCCGTGAGCCATGGCCGCTGAGCCTGCGCGTCCAGAGCCTGTGCTCCGCAACGGGAGAGGCCGCGGCAGTGAGAGGCCCGCGTACTGCAAAAAAAAAAAAAACAAACAAACAAAAAAAAAACTGTTCTGTCATCTTTAGCAGGTATTTTTCAACCTTTAGGGTCATTTTGGATATGAATCTTCTTGGCATTTTTTTCACCACGCCCTCTTCTATTTATTTATCCTTGATTTTCATCCCTTTATTTCAGTACATGTTCTTTAGAAATCAAAACTGGATGGAGAGCACCCAGTACAGGCACACTGGTTTCAATAGTCAGCAAAGCTCCCCAGCTGACTCTTAATTCATCTCCCTTTTTTAGAGTGTCTCCGGGCGTGGAATCATACCTACTTCACTTTAGAGAACTGCTTTCCTAAAGTCTAGGATTTTGCTTCATAAAATACTTATGAACTCTAAGCTAAAATGGTTGCTTTCTCTGAAGGTTTCTATTGCCTTCGACTCACCAGTTTCTCTTTTTTAGTCAGTGAGAGAAACAAATATCCTTATCATTTTCTCTACCTTCTGGGAGGTGGAGTTGTCAACAGCGGAGGTTGAAAACTTGTCAGATGTTGGTCTTTAGTTAAAGGATACGTCTAGTGGATGTCTATGGAGCTGAAACCACTCATGTTTACTACACTTACTCTTAGAACACTTTTGGAGCAACTGTGTTGGAGCATCTATTTCCTCCATCTGGCCAAGTGGCTTATTGTAGACTCCCTGATCTCTTCACCAAAATGAATCCTGCTTAAAGGTTTTGCTGTGATATTCAATACTAGGGAGAACTTGGATCTGATATTAACATCACCACTTCAACTCACAACGACAAATCAGAATTGTGTGGAGGAGTCAGGCCAGAATAATGGGTAGCAACTATCTTCATTGATTTTTAGCATATTCTGACAGATGGCTGTAGCTTGTTATGAGGCTAACTGCCCTTGGTGGCTTTAGGCCAATGTGACAGTTAACGGGAGCCAATGGGTTATTTTTACAAAAGAAGAGCCAGGGCCATTGGCGGAGGAGATGTTGACAAGGAATGGAAAGAGAAATGAAATCTACATGACCAATGCTTGTTACCAGACTTAAACAGCTAGTGTCTATCTTGGGGAAATAAAAATCATTTGGAAGAAATATTCATTAGTGGTGATGGCAGTGATTTAAATATCTATGGGATAATACTCTTTAAATATTAACCCATAAATGTAAGGTCTCTAGTGGTAGTTATCTTTATTTTATAGTACTACTAAAATCTACCTAACATTTATAAGTAGGTTTTCTTTTTTCCGTTAGGGTGTTTGCTGTGGAAAAATAGATTCAGTGATCATTTTTTTCTAAGCTCAGAATATACATATTCAGTGCTTAGATCCAACAATATCACATGCTTGAATCCTTTAACAGCACTGGGGTTAGCAAAATCTATCTTCAGCCACAGATTTAAAGATTCTTTTTAAGACAAGAAAAGACTTCGTAGGACTAATCTATGACCTATAAATCCTGTTTACTACAGATGAACAGGAATCAACCAAGCTTTTCAGCCTACACCAAATGATGGATGTGGAATATGTTAAATTTACATGAAGGAGAACTCTGTAGCCTTTAAAATATATTTTACATATTGAGAATAAAAATATATCTATAGTAGTCTATTGCTCTTGGACAGTGAAGAGCAATATTTTAGAGATTATCATGATACAGTCTCTAGTCACTTTGGTAGTGATACTATTTTTTTAAATGCTTTTGAATTGACTATTTATAGTTTCAATTGAAAATTAAAACCATAGGCAAACATAATGTGTTTCATTTTATAAAGAAAAGGAATTTAACAGTAGGTGAGGTGAAATCTGGTTTTAATATGGAGAATATTTATTTAGCAATCTAAATGTGAATCTAAACAGATATTTTTAAGGAATTATAAAAAATGAGTTGATTGGTGAAATATATAAGTATAGCAAACAAAAAATACATTTTAGAGGAATCTCTGTACTAACCTTTTTGCCCTCCCTCATCATATATACTTCCCTATTCTGGGTTGTATGTTTAAACAAAAATATCCGGTTTTGATCCAGAGACAAACTAGTTCTTCATTGACTACAAAGTTATTTATCCAGTTAATCATAATAAATACTATCATTGCCATGTCGAGTTAATAGATACTTGTCTGTTGTATTTTACTAAAAGTATAAAATATATTTGAAGTAGCAAAAAATGATTTTCCTGTCAATTATTCTCCTTATTTTCTACAGAGGGGTGCGTGCGTGCGTGTGTGTGTGTGTGTGTGTGTGTGTGTGTGTGTGTGTCAAAGACATGCTACTAAACATCTCCCTTTGGGAAAATCCAGCTGGTTTTTTATTAATTCCACAACACAAAAATGTTTGTAGCTTTAAAAGCAAAAGACAAGATCAGGTTAAGTCCTGAGGTCTTTGAAATGTCTCTGCAAGAATTGTGAAAGTGTGGTACTGAGTATTCCATTTAAAGAACAGGAAAGCTCAAAAACAATTGCCCCCTTTGGCGAACGAATAAGCAAATAAACAGTAACATCTGCTTCACCATTCTGTTAATTTTTTTGGTGTGATATCTGAAGGTATAAGAATGTGTACAATGTGAATATTTTTAATGAAAAACGGTTCATTATAAACACTATGAGGAATTAATTCTAGCATGGATGAGTTTTAACAAACTTTGACCAATACTTACTGAGTGCCCACCATGTACCATCCACTGTTCTAGTTGCTGGGGCTACATCAGAGAACAAAATAGACAAAATCTCTGTCTTTATGGAGTTTACATTCTAGTGGGGGAGACAGTTTTTACCCTAAAATGTTGATTATATTGAGACTAATAATACTGTAGGAATTGTGGCCTGGCTAGATGTAATATGGGAGACAGGGGAGAGGGTACGAAGGTACCTCTTAGAAGTCTTCTTTTACCTGCCTTCACTTCCCCACAGCAACTTTCATAGAATTGCCCCTTATCTATGGTCTCATAGCACCCTGTTCATGTGTCTGTGAAGACCTTATTCCATTGTATATTTGCACTCGAAATATTTCAGTTACTTGTCTTTATTCCCCGTTGCAACGTGAGTGAAGGACTATGCCCTTTTTTTACTTTGACTCCTTAGTTCTTGGCTTATATAGTTCAACAAAATTTTTATAGGGTATATGGATAGACCGATAGAGTAAGTGAGCAAGGAACTACAGATGGAGTAGATTTCTGAAATCAGAAACAGTAGTTTGTAGAAGCAGTGAGTTTTATTTTGTAAACATGTATGTGGGACATCCAGTTTGAAGTGTCCAATATCTAATAAATAGCTGCAAATATGGATCTGTGTCCCAGGAAAGGAAGGAAAATGGAAAACGTTTTTCTACTACCACTTACCGAATGCTTTCTGTGTGCCACATATTGTGCCAAGCCATTATCACATTTATTCCAACTTATGGTTTTTAAAACTGAGGTTTATAGAAGTTGAAAAATGTACCACAAGGTCATCAGTTAGTATGTAATGAAGCCAGCTCATGATAGATGTGGATAATTAAGAATTTCATAGGTAGACATAATAACTGAATTTCTGTGAATGATGGAGGAAATACTGAAAAACCTATAGGAGAGTTTAGTGTAAGAAGAGGACAGTAAAGCAAATCGTGGAAACCCTTTTTAGGAGTCCATGAAGGAGAGAAAGCCAGTACAGGTGACTGAGGAGTAATCATAGAATAGAACAAAACCAGGGAGAAGAAAATTTCAAGGAGATAGTGATCATGATTTCCAAATGTCTCAGAGGAATTAAATAGGATGTGGATGAGAAAACATCATTGATTCTGTCCATTACAGGCTTCTTGATTTTTAAGCAGCTAATTTCAGTACAGTGGTAAAATTGAAGCAAGACTGCAATGGGTTTGAAGAATTGGTAAGAGGGGAGAAAATGGAAATAGAAGGTAGAGTACTGTTTTGAAATGGAACAGTAGATTGAGAAGAAGCTGAATCTGGGTAAAACGTCCTTATAAATTGGAAGGAGGAAAAAGAAAAGGGGAGAACTATATTTAATAAGGAGGTACCCAGTAGTCACCAGGATGGTGATGTGATTGACAGAAGGAAACCTACAGACCAAGTTAGAGATCAAGTTTCCTTAATGGTAAAGAATATGGAAACTTGCAGAGATGATCACATAATGCTGAGGAAAACTGCATGATCCCACAGTGGTACAGGCATCCTGGGTTGCCAAGTCTCAACAAGGGCATACGACTGATAATGACACTGCCTTTGGGGAATAATGCATCCCTTAGGTGCAAAAAGTTTGTCTTTGCTAATCTCATACTAGAGGGAGGTATTATACCCTGCTTATTTAAAGTTGACTTTCAAATATAAGTCACATTTCCAAGGGCAAGCAGCTATTATTGACCAACCCAAGATTATAATTCAGACTTCTGGTCTCCACCTGGCACATACAAAACTCTAGGCAGTCCCCTGTTGTTGATGAAGGTACTCAATAGTGACGTATGCCCAGGGCCTCACTGATAACATAAATGCTAACTTATGACTATTTCCGATTGAACTATCAAAATATCAAGTACGATATAAAAATAATATCAAGATATCATTGATTCTTTTCTTTTGTGGCATTATATTAGTCTCCTAAGTAAATTGATTTTCTTTTCAAATAAAATATTTGCAATCTGCTATTTCCCCCACCGTTCAACCTTTCAACTAAAATAATTGGTTGGTTTTGGTCTATGACAGTCAGATCTTTCAAATCTGTCACTTACCATACTGAATAGTATCATTAACTTAGTTTTATAACACCATGGCTGGTTGCTTTTTAGTAGATACGCTTGTAGCTAAATACTTTTCCTTATTTGTAATACTCAAAATACTCAGATTTTAGATAATGTATATATGTGCATGTGTGTGTGAACACACATGTAGGCATATGTGTATATATAAATATGTATGTATAATTATCTACTGTCCAAAGTCCTTTCACTCGTTATCTCATTTTAAACTCTTAACAACCCTGGGAGGTAGACATAATAGAAATCATGCCCAGTTTAAAGATAAAGAAACTGGGTCTTGGGAAATTTTACTCACTTCTCCCCGTGGCAGTTTTTTACAAGATTTGGAGCTACAGTGCAAGTCTCCATGCAACCAATCCAATATTCTTTGTACTATAACTATTTGCCTCTGGAATATAAAGAACCCCAAGTCATCCCTTTTTGTCTTTTGGTGAATATTTATAGTTCAGTTAAATTTCCCTGCCTGGAGACATAATCTAGGTTTTATTCTATTTATATTAAAATCTTGATGAGCCTAAATGCCCAGAAAACTGGGGGTTCTGGTTAATTGGATTTGGTGGTTAGCTTAAGGTGAAATAGAACTTTTGAAAAATTACCATTCTTGTTGAAAATCATTCTTAAATGTGAATCTACTTTCCATTTTAATCCAAATGATCATAATTTAAACTTTTATAATTGAAAATCTTACAGTAAGTGAGGGTTGTCATTTTGAACATGATTTTTTATTGTACAGCACTCTAGATGTAAAAGATATTGATAGGACAAAATGTCTAGCAGTCCCGGGATATCCTTTGTAAATTTTGGATGGCCTCTTGTGAGTAGTTGAAAAAGCACTGAATTTAGAGTTAGAAATCATGAGTCCAAGTCCAATTCTGCCACTAAATAGTTGTGTGACCTTGATAATGTCTCTTTCTTTTTTTAAAATTTATTTATTTAATTTATTTATTTTTGGCTGCGTTGGGTCTTCATTGCTGTGTGGGCTTTCTCTAGCTGTGGTGAGCGGGGGCTACTCTTCATTGTGGTGTGTGGGCTTCTCATTGCGGTAGCTTCTCTTGTTGTGGAGCACGGGCTCTAGGGCATGGGCTCAGTAATTGCAGCATGCAGGCTCCATAGTTGTGGCTCGCGGGCTCAGTAGTTGTGGCTCGCAGGCTCTAGAGCGCAGGCTCAGTAGTTGTGGTGCACGGGCTTAGTTGCTCCGCTGCATGTGGGACCTTCCTGGACCAGGGCACGAACGCGTGTCCCCTGCATTGGCTTGCGGATTCTTAACCACTGCGCCACGAGGGAGGCCCCAATAATGTGTCTTTCTTTCTCCCAACTTCATTTTACTCAACAGTCCAGTGAGAGAATAAAGCTAAATGATATTTGAAGTCATTTCTGGCTTTACTAACTGTTATTCTATGGCTTTTGCCTTCTTGTCATTTGCTCCTTGACTCTACTGAGCTTTCCAGTTAGTTGGATTCTAATTAATTGCAAGATTACTAATTCTAGGTGAGGTCCCCAAACAAGTCAGATAAATTTAAGTTGAGAAATCATGATTCCTTTCAGGATTTCCAGTAGCCAAGAGGAAATGAGGAAAACACTATATATCCCTGTGTGTCAGAGGGTAGCGATAATGACAGGCATGTATAATCAAGAAGGCAGTCTTAGGCCAATGCAAGACTAGTCTATGATTCCGTTTTGCCTGATACATAATCGGTATTCAGTAAAAGTTTGTTGAATAAATGAATTTAAGAACAAAACCCTTCATAGAGAAAGGATTCAACATGCAACACCTTATGCAGAAATTTATCTTGCCTTGGGTCATATTGTGAAGCAGCAGTAGTTTCAATATTTTCTTTCATATTGTCATTCTCTGTCTAATTGTGATATAAATATAACTTCATTTTTGTGTTTCTTATTCAAAGGTAAAAATACAGTCTGTTTGGGTTTAAGTTCCAATCAGCCACTTCTGTATCGCATTGTGTAAATTCATGATAATTTTTTTCTGTGTAGTGACAACAATGCAGAGAGAAAATAGGCTCAGGTTTAATAATATATTTGCCCAATGGAGATGTATGTTTAGAGGTCAAAGAAGTACATGAAATCACTATACTCTTGAAGTTGGTCTTACCTTGTTGATCTTTCTGTGTTGTCCCTGAATAATTAACATGAACCAATCTTTCTCCTTTGTGTTCTTCAATCCGCTCAGCAGGGAACCAGGGAGAGAATATTTCTGTGGAAGGAAGACCTGGTTTCCACAAATTCTTCTATGCTCAAGTGGGAATATAATCACTGAGTTTAGAGCATGGCACAAAGCTGAATTTGACTGTTTCTTAGGTGGCCTAACCTGAGGGGAGTTAATGCTATTTCAGTTGCTGTGATTATTATATATTGTGCATGTTTGTTTGTTTTTTAATTTATTTAGTTTATTTTCTTTTTGGCTGCATTGGGTCTTCGTTGCTGTGCACGGGCTTTCTCTAGTTGCAGCGAGCGGGGGCTACTCTTTTCTGTGGTGCGCGGGCTGCTCTTTGTGGTTGCCCTTCTTGTTGCAGAGCACGGACTCTAGGCGTGCAGGCTTCGGTAGTTGCGACATGCAGGCTCAGTAGTTGTGGCACATGGGCTTAGCTGCACCGCGGCATGTGGGATCTTCCCGGACCAGGGCTCAAACCCACGTCCCCTGCATTGGCAGGCAGATTCTTAACCACTGCGCCACCAGGGAAGTCCCAACTGTATATGTTTTAATCAGTAGTTCAGGTTTTGGATTTATGTCTCATGACAGGTTCATGAGGGGTACAGTTTGAAAAGCAATTTAAAAAAATTGAAAGTAGAAAATGTTTTCTTTTCTCCATATTTCATAAAGATTTCTTATTTGGTCAGCAGCGTAAATGTTGGAGGTAATTATGAGTGAGTTGTATATGCTCTCTGGTCCTAGGGTTCAGGATATTTGTTTGGATAATAGAACAATCCCAAGTGCAGATAGTCTCAAGGGAGGAACAGCTGTGAGCTTGGGGAGAAAGGCAAGAAAATCTTTCTCTGAGAGTCTTTAAAGAATGACAGATTCCTTCCCATAGGGACATGGAATACTTCAAAACTGCATGTTCCAATCGGAGGAATAGTTTTCAACGAAGGTTTCTCAACCTTGCCCCTGTTGATATTTCAGCCTGGATAATTCATTGCTGTGGGAGGCTGTCCTGTGCATTATAGGCTATATAGCAGCAACCCTGACCTCTACCCATTAGATGCCAGGGTCCCCGCTCCTCAGTCATGGCAACTAAAAATGTCCCCAGACATTGCCAAATGTGGGCCCATTTGTCCCCAGTTGAGAAACACCCTTTTAGATTAATGGCTAGACAAAATCTATTGTTTCCTTACCTGCTCACTTTACTCACCCATCTTCAGACTCTTGCAATTTCTTTTTTCCCTTCCCACCTTCCCCCTTCCTATTCCTTTTTTCTTAAGCCTTTGTTGGAGGGTTTAGATAATTCTCCAGTCTATAGCATAATTGGGGTTGGAAACCACCGCTATAGATTCAATGTTTGTATCGCCCCAAAATTCACATGTTGAAAACTTAACGCCCAAGGTGATGGTATTAGGTAGGGTTTTTCGAGGTGATTAGGTCATGAGGGCAGAGCCCTTGTTAATGGGATTAGTGCTCTTATAAAAGAGAGCTCAGATTGCTCCCTACCCCCTTCTGCCACGTGAGGACACAGCAATAAGTTGTCAGTCTGCAACCCAGAAGAGGGCCTTCACTGGAACCCTACCATGCTAGCACCCTGATCTTGGACGTCCAGCCTTCAAAACTGTGAGAAACATATTTCTGTTTGTTATAAGCCACCCAGTCTATGGTATTGTGTTATAGCAGCCCAGGCGGACTAAAACAACCACTAAACTAAATCCATTTAGTCAGTGTATCATTGCTGACTAATAGCTAGACAGCCTATAACAAGGGAGGCCAGAGTGACCCCTAAAGCAACTAACAAATGATCTCCTACCCTTGCATATACAGCCATATCTATCTACCTGTCATCTATCTATCCATCATCTACCTCTCTATAAAATTTCCTTTCTTATTCTATTCCTTTCTCTTCCCCTACACTCTTCATTCTTCCTATATTCACACTTTATTCTCTCTTTCTTATCTTTAGATCTACACCACTCTTGGGCGTTTCTTAGCTCTTCTGATATTTCTAAAAAGCTTACATGAGAACACAGAAACCTGAAAAAAAATGGCATATTTGGGAAACCGTATATGACATAGGATGTTCAGAGCTTAGAGAGCACGGGAGACAATAGCTGAGGTGAGTCAGAGAGGCCTGCAGAGGCCAAATTATGAAGGCTCTTATAAAAGTAACAGACCTTCATTCAAAAACAGGAAAAACACAGGAAATCAGAAAGAAAAATATATCTACAAATTCTGTTACCCAAAGATAGTTACTATTAAGATTTCCATACGTTTTCTTTGGGGTTAGATTTCTGCAGAATAGGGATTTGAAATTGGAATTGTTGTTGTTTTTGTGTGGGAAGGGACAGCACGTAGTTGTGGTTGTGCTGTATATATGAATTCTGGGTTTTGTTTCCCAACATGGAAAATCACTTATTGCCTTAGCAATTATCTGGTTAACAGGAACAGAAATGCTTTAGAAAACCAAATCTAGTAAAAAGGAGGTTTTAAAAAATGATACAGGATAGTCTCACAGGGAAAGGACAGTGAGTACAACAAGGCCTAATGAGATATAGAGCTCTCCCCATTGTTCTGTTTCTTTCTGGGGCCACATGCGTGCTTCTCTCTGCACACATGCTCTATTCTCAGGCTTCATTCTAAATGGGATTTTTTAATCTGTTCCCCTGTTCTGCTGCAACTTCAGCTCTGGCTCAAAATGACCTTGCATTTTGGCTTTCCTAGCTGACAGGTTTCTGTGTCTAGATTTCTGAGAGAGAAAGATGGAGAGAGAGAGAGGAAGAGAGAGAGAGAGGAAGAGAGAGAGGGGAAGAGAGGGAGGGAGAGAAAATATCATTGTCTCTGAGGTTGGATGTCCAATTCTGGTCCAATTAACTATGACCGTGAGCAGTGGGGAGTGGGTTTGGGAAAGTCATGGATAGGGATGCTCTGTCCAGGGCTCTTTGCAGAGAGACAAAGGTCAGCATATCTAGTATGCTTTTATGGTTAAAAATTCTTAATATTTTTTATGATGTCATAACATTCCATGGAATGAATGGACTAGACTCCTTCCATATTTGAATCTGCTCTCTTATGCGGAAGGACATTGAGAATCATGGGTTGGAATTTTTTAGGGCTGAAGACTGGAAGTGTCAAACACCACTTTTTCTCACCCTTCACATTTCACTACCCAGAACTTAGTCACATGACCATACCTAATGGAAATGGTGACTGGGAAATGTAGTCTATCTGTGTGCCCAAGAGAAAAGGAGAACATGGACGTTGGTCAGGAGTGGACAGTTTCTGCCTCAGGCCACGTCTTTGATTTTTGAGGCTGATATTTCAGAGGACAGCCGTGCCCTTTGCCAGTTTCTCCCTTAGAGAAACGTTATGCTGAATAGGTTAGAGGACTGATTTGAGTGGCATTTCTTATGTTATTTTATAGCATTATAAAAAACATTCTTGCCTTTATTATACATGTATGAGTAAGACTTTCAGAGAGGTGAAAGCTAATGAAAGCAAGTGCTGATCAACATCCTTTAAAAGTTGCATGAGAATGATAATCTAGATTTTTAACCTGAAGAGCTCAGTGGTAAACTCTCAGGTTCTGTCCTTATTATACTCCTTTGTATTTAGTTTGAAACACTCTCTCTTTAAAATAAAATGTCTTTGCTAATATAGATTACAATTCAATAAAAAGAAATGATACAGAAAAGTATACCATGTCAACTGGCTCATAAAACAAACGAGGATAATACATATCTGAGGAAAATGAGGGTGAATAAAAAGGTAATTAAGGTATATAATACTCTGCCCGCTATCCACTCCTTTAAAAAGAGAAATAAATAAATAAGCCAAGTAACCAGTGAAGACCAATTCTACAAAATCAGCAGGTTGCTCTGGTGAGTAAAATTGGGAATGGACTTTCAGCTTTTGTAAAGGGAAGCATAATTGAATTTCTTTATAAAATGAATGAAATTCTCTTAAATCTTAGAAAATTTGGGGTCTGGTTTAATTTTAAACGTGTGCTAATAAATTTTGCCTAGGTTCCATGTTTGTTCCCATTTAAAATGGTTCCCTGGTGGGAAATGAACTCTTGAAAACTGTGGGGTGGCATTTTGTTATGCCTTCATGGAGAAGATGTATAAAATCATAAGAGGATTGAAAGTCTCACCCATCAGTAGCTTTCCAGATTGTTTCTAGTTTGAAAGGACAGCTTCCACACCATATCTCGGGACCTAAATTACCTTTAAATACAAAGAGAATGAAAAAATGGTAAGATTACTAATCTAAGTAAATAATTTTTATATGTTGGCCTTATCCTTTTAATACAGGAACGTGTACATTAATAGAAAATACTAATTTGATATTTACCCTTCAAGTGGTGTAGGATTTTTTAATATCGATTTTTAAATTAAAAAGTACATCTATAGAGCATGGATTTAACTTAGAGATAGAGAATGAGAGGACGACTTGAAAGGGCATTATTATGAAGTGGAGGATAATTGTTTATTTTCATTTATTTTGGAGTCTACTAAAGCATCTTGGTCAAACATTATAGAATACGTAGTATTTTCTTTCTCTAGCATTTATATATATGCTATATATATATATATATATATATATATATATATATATATTCCAACCCTACTAGCTCCAATGTATCTCTAAATGTCCTGTTACAGAAATGTTTAATTTATATTGGGAAGTCTGATACACTGTTGAATGAAAAATGTTCTGATGTATTCTAAACAAGGAGACATGACAGTTCACTTTCATAAGTATGTATCCTCCTAATATCATTTGTCAATTCTATAATTAAAAGAGTTGAAATAAATATATCCATAAAAACATATTCAGTGGAATAATACGCTCATATATGTTCATTCTGAACAGAGAAATGCCAGATGATCATGTGATTTAAGAAGATTTTATTACCTTAATGATTAGCAGTAAGAGTGACATCAGGGATGTCATGAGTTAGTATGTGCACAGTGGTTAAGTAAATGGATTTCATTGTTCGTGCATAGAAGTAAAAATATTTATTAAGCACCTAGTCTTTGTGAGGCACAATTCTAGATGCTGGGGATACAGCAATAAATAAGACAAACGAAATTTCTACTCTCATGTAGATTGCATCCTAGTAATCAGAAAAACTGAAGTAGATTCTATCATTTACTGGTTGCGTGACCTTGGGAAATGTACTTAAACTTAGTAGCTCAACCTCAGCCTCCTATGACATGTGGATAATATCATCTACTTTATAGGGTTACTTTGAGGATTCAGTGAGAAAACAAACCCCACAAATTACTTTAGCAGAGTGCCTGGCACATAGATGTTCAGTAAGTGGTTATTGCTATTGCCATTATCATTCACAGCGATTATTTCTAATTATTAGTATTTTTATTAACAATAATTCTTTCCTTATTCAGATGTCTCAAATAGAGACGAAATGTGACAACTATTTTTTGACTTATTTGTTTCCTTTAGATTATGTGAAAATAAAATGAAAGCTTGTAATTGTCCTTTTATATTCAGGAAACCAGGAGATATTTGCTCACGAGTGAAACAGTTATTTTAGAGTCCCCAAGCCTCATTCATTCTGTACAGAGAATCAAGAGCCTTTAGAAAAAGCAAAAACATCATGCAAATCAATATATATTCATTGAGTACCTTTGAAGTATGAGACAAGGAACCTAGAAGTTGACTTGGTCCCTGCCCTAACGGAATATACAATCCAGAGGCAGTTGAGGAGGTAGGGTAGATATTACTTCTGATTAAAAGACAAGAGGGAATAATAGCCACAAAAAAGATTTTTAAAAGAGCTCTCCCATTAGCTGCTAACTACCTCACTTGGAAAATCACATGAATACCAATCTAGACCATAGAGTATTACCATTTAAGAATAGATTATAGAACTAAGGCTTAAGCCTAGAAAAATTAAGGTTTAGATATATATATCCTGAAAGTATATTTTTTTAAAAATCTCTTAAAAATTATGAACAACATGGAGAGACTATAAACTTTTTTATGAACACTTGGCATATAAGGTTTGAATGGGACATATGGACAGGGTGACTTAAAATTTGGAAGAAAGAAACCTAGGGCAAATAAAATGAAATCCACCTTTATATAGTTGTTAATAACAAAAAAAAAAATTGTTACCCCCAAGAGGTTGTCCAAGCTGATAATACCATTTAGGCTCAGAGAGAGTTTGGATAAATACTCTTTTTAGGAGCATTTATCCTAAAAAGGAATATCAAAAATAGGCTATTATGCAAAAACTAGAGATGTTGAGGTTGATATCTTGCCAGTAACCACGCTTTGCCACAAAAGAACACTAGATATTCACTAGATATTCTTGTCAGAGAAGAAAATGGGGCTGACTCAGCATGACATTTTCTTTTATCTTCTCATGTTTTTGGAGGCATAAGAATGAATACCTATGAATAGACATTTCTTCAAAGAGGATATGAAAAACGGCCAACAAGCATATGAAAAGATGCTCAGCATCACTAACCATCAGAGAAATGCAAATCAAAACCACAATGAGGTATCTCCTCATACCCATTAGGATGGCTATCATCAAAAAGACGAGAAATAACAAGTGTTAGCAAGGATGTGGAGAAATGGAACCCTTTGCACTGTTGGTGGGAATGTAAAATGATACAACTACTATGGAAAACAGTATGGAGATTCCTCAAAAAAATAAAAATAGAGCTGACATATGATCCAGCAATCCCACTTCTGTGTATATACTTAAAAGAATTGAAAGCAGGATCTCAAAGAGATATTTGCACACCCATGTTCATAGCAGCATTATTCACAGTAGCCAAGAGGCGGAAGCAACCCAAGTGTTCATCGACAGATGAATGGCTAAACAAAATATGGTATATACGTACAAGTCATCAGCCTTGAAAAGGAAAGAAATCCAGTCACACAGATAAAACTTGAGGACGTTAAATTAAGTGAAGTAAACAAGTCACAAAAAGACAGATATTGTGTGATTCTACTTATATGACATATCTAAAATTGTCAAATTCGTAGAAACAGAAATGAGAATGGTGGTTACCAGAGGCTGGGGAGAGGGGGAAAGAGGAGTTGTTTAATGAGTTTCACATTTGCAAGATGAAGAAGTTCTGGAGATCTCTTCCTCAATAATGTGAATATACTTAATACTACTGAACTATACACTTAAAAACGGTATAGGATGGTAAATTTTGTGTTCTGTGTTTTTTATCACAATAAAAATGCATTTAATAATTTTTTAAAAAGAATAAATGCCTGAATTCCACTGTCCTATCTGAATGTGATTTGGCCCTAACACCTTGACTCAAGGCCTTTTTATTGCAGTCTTCTTCTTTATTATTTTTTTTAAATCAACCTCAGCTTCTAACTGGAGGTAAGTTGAATTCCTTCCTTTGGGTATAAAAATTAGTCTAATATTTGTAGCTAAGGGAATGCAGGTTTAGAGACTCATAAGTATGTTTACAAGATGTAAAAGAAAAAATTCATTGGTCATTTATTCATCTGTTGTTAGAAAGCTGTAGATTTCTGTCTATTTCCTATAGAATTTCAAGTGCCACATTAAATCGCATCATTTAGTGCTAACAGGTACCCTCAGAATTATGTTGTATGTAGGGTTTAAAAAGAGAAAGTACATTTTCCCCTTTTTTATAGATGATTTTAAAATCCTTACAGGAATATTTATTAAATTCCCATTTACCAGCACTGGGTCTCATCAGTCTTAAAGATATATATTTTTTTCAATTTCCTTATATGCCCATTTCCTTTTGGCAATATCTTACTTTTCCTTTTTAAATTTGAAATTGAATATTAAAACAGATGCAAAGGAGAGTACTACTTACACATAAACTCTTGAACTGCATTTTTATCATTTCCTCTGTGGAAAAAAACCTAATTGTATGAAATTGATAGCAACATTTTAGTATATCCTCAGGTCCCCTGGGAAAAGCAATGTGCTTAGACAGATGATCTGATTTTATGAGCACATAGCTGAAGTCTAGCAGTGTGCATTTGTCTTTATGCTCCTACTTTTTTCAGGGACTATGGAAACACATTTAGGCAGTAGTTTCGCTTTCCAACAATGGACTGCAAAGCCTTTGACAGTACATAGCATTTGCATTGCTGTTGTTCATGATGCACATCAAAGTATAGATCACTTTCAGCAGAGAATCTTAATCTCAGTTTGTTAATAAGAAAACAGGAACCTTAGTATATGAACTCATTTTATTATCTACCCTCACTAAGGACTGTGATTTGGATTCCACTCAAATATGAATTAGTTTAAATGTTGCTCTGCTGCAACTGTCGAATTTATTCATTATGTTGTAATATTTTACTTATGAAACTGCATTTGGAAATCCTTTGGTATATATCAAGATGAAATTACAGTGCTCAGGGATATTGATTATTGCTTGTAATTGCCATCATAATAGCCAACAATTCTCTGTCTTTCTTTGTCTTTCTTCTACCTCTTAATGATATACCAAACCAAATCAATATCCAGCATATGGGGCCACTTACATTGTCTCAAAAATCCAATTGTTCTCCTTCATAAATACGCAAAGGATCGAAGATTTTAATCTCCAAACAGTGAATAAAAAAGCCCCATACTGCTAGATTTCTCTTCTATCCCATAGGAACATATCAGAGTGTTGCTGTATAGGATCAGTTATATGCAAGTGACATATTATCGCCTCCAGTGTAACCACAAAGTTGTGGTGGGGAAATGGGGAGGCTTCTCCACTCTGCTGTTTGTAAAGTGCTATACTTCTTCCTCAACTAGTCAATTAGATGGCCAAAGGGGAAAACATAGGCTGGGAGAGATAACCAGACATTAAAGAAGAAATCTACCTCCTTATGACATGGAGGTGATTATTTCAGGGACTAAAGAGGAAGTACAATCAAATGGAAGAAACATAATGCTGTGAGTCACTTTTTCAATAAAATATGTTTATGCTTATTTCTACTACATACTGTTTGTCCATTCTGGGGATACGTTCAGTGCCTTTAGAAGCAGCAATAACTCCTTTACAGTCTTAACGACTGAAGACTAGCTTCTTTCTAATGGTTCCCCATTCATTCAAAAAAGTTAAGGTGGTCTTTAAAACTTACTATGAGAACATGTGACATACAGAAAAATAGATATGTATTATGAAGTACTGTTTGAATAGATTGTATTTGGTTAGCCCTGGTCAGTTAACCCAGAAGATTAGATAGAACCTGGTGGTAATCTGGTGAAGACTGGTTGGCAGGTAGCACAGTGTAGTGGAAATACACTATTTTGTAAGTCCTCGATTCTAACTACATTGATATCATTAACTACTGATGTTTCTTTTAAATAATCCACTTTTATTCTCTGGGCCTCCATTTCCCTAACTGCAAAATGAGGGTGTTGGGCTGCTAGCTGATTTCTGAGATCTCTCTAACTCTGTGATTCTGTAGCCATCATTCTCACGTTTTTCTCTCAGGTCCCAAAGGCCTGAGAGAAAAAGGGTAAAAGTGTGGCTCAATCCAATATCATCCACATGCCAAAATCAACACAAAGCATGCTTCTTCTGTGCCCTATAAGGCCTGGATTCAAAGCTTCATGTGTCCACTAACTGCAGAACCCTGATATACTGTACTGTAATGTCGTGGTTAAGATCAATGGCTCTGGAGCCAGACTGCTTGGACTTGAAAGTTGCCTTTACCAGTACTAGCTGCGTGACCGTGGACAAATTACTTAACCTCTCTGTGCACTGGTTTTCTCATCTGTAAATGTACATACTTACTGTAATGGGATTGTTGTGAAGATTAAATTATGTAATGCTTTCTGAATTAATTAGAATAATGTCTGGCACAAGTAAGCACTTAATGAATGTTACCTCTTATTATCATTATTATGATAACTATTATCATTACCTCTTTGCTCCTACTAAACCTCTTTCGATCTCTGTTTCATCATCTGTAAGATTATAATAATAATATCAACCCCACAGATGTATTAGGATCAAAATATTGCATATACTGTACCTACTTTGGTGCCTGGCTTTTCTAGGTGCTCAATAAATTATGTTCACATAAATAGAACCCACTATTCATGTGGTTGGTATTAGTCACTGCATTTTTCCCACTGACCCCATTCATGTGGTTGGTATTAGTCACTGCATTTTTCCCACTGACCCCACTCCCAATCTTTTTGATACTAGTTACAAGAACAATACAAGCTCAAGGCAGAAAACTTCAAAAAATACCCCTACTATCCAAAGGTAACACAAATTATTATCTTTCCATGAGCATATATATTTTTTTATTTTAAAAATTGTATTCTATTGCCCATATTGTTTTGAAACCTACTTGCTTTTACCTGGTGATATCTGTAAACACTTTTCCTAGTGAATAGATATTCTTTTACAGTACAATTTGTAATGGTTGTATAGTATTCTACTGCGTGTTTATAAAATAATATACTTACCCAACTATCTATTAATGAGCATTTGGGTGTTTATCTTTTGCTGTTATAAATAACACTTCAATGAATGACTTTTTATATACATTGTCATACACATCATTTCCTAAGGATAAATTCCTATAGGCATAATTTTTGGACAAGGAATATGCATATTTTAAGTCTTTTGTTATGTAATGCCAAATTATCTTCCAGAAAGGTGTGTGAATCTACACTCCCCTCGGCAATCCTGCCCTTTAAATAACTTTTATCCTCATATACTAAAGCAAAACTCTCTAATGTGGATATTTTCTTTAACTGGCATGTTGACAGTTGTTTTTTCCTTTAAACATGTATGCTTTTGTTCTTTAAAAATGGAAGCTAAAATCAGTCTTAAAATATTCTTAATGATTTATGCATTTGGGCGTATGTGACATGTACAAGGTGATGTTGGCTCTTTGCTCAGCGGAAGGGTCTTGTGATGTATTACATGAAAATGTGGCACCAGAATGTTTTTTGTTTAGCAGTGCATTTTACTGCCCCAGGCAGCATAGTAGAGTAGATTGAGGACTTTGGAGCTGGAATGGCTTGAGATCTCATTCTGGCTTTGTTATTCATTTCCTAGGTGGATTTAAGCAAGTTACTTAACCTCTTTCGACCTCCATTTCCTTAAATACACCATGCAGATAATAATGTAGCCTATTTCATATGAATGAATACTAACTGAGATAATGAGTGTTTAACACAATGCATGGCACTTAGTACCCGATAAGGGTAAAGTATTGCACAAAAACATATTTTTATGCCAACTCCTTACATGTGAATAAATCACTACTGTTTATGAAATACCCATATTACAATAGTCATGAGCTGTCAATAATCATCCTCTAGTAATTCAAACATGACAGCAATATGAAGTTCCAGGACAGGCAAAAGTAATGTAGGGTAGAAAAAATGCAAAATAGTGGTTGCCTCTGGGGGTTAGGGAATAGGGATTTACTTCAAAAGGCAGGAGGGCACTTCCTGGGGTGATGGGAATGTTCTGTATCTTTTTTTTTTTTTTGCGTTATGTGGGCCTCTCACTGTCGTGGCCTCTCTCATTGCGGAGCACAGGCTCCGGACGTGCTGGCTCAGCGGCCATGGCTTATGGGCCTAGCCGCTCTGCGGCATGTGGGATCTTCCCGGACCGGGGCACGAACCCGTGTCCCCTGCATCGGCAGGTGGACTCTCAACCACTGCGCCACCAGGGAAGCCCTGTTCTGTATCTTGATAGGGGTTTAGGTTACACAGGTGATTGCATTTGTCAAGTCTCAGTAAATGTACACTTAAAATTTGTGCATTTCATTGTGTATAATTTTTTATATTATATTTACATATAACAGTTTATAAGTTTAAGGTGTCCAACATGTTGATTTGGTACATTTATATATTGCAGTACAATTGCCATTTGTAGTGTTAGCTAACACCTCTGTCACATAATTATCATTTCTTTCTTGTGGTGGGAATAGTTAAGGTCTACTGCCTCAGCCAAGTTTGATATTTATTTTACATTATTATTGTCTATAATAATACTGTGCATTAGATCTCCAAGACTTATTTATCTGCTAGTTGCAAATTTGTAACCTTAAACATCTCCCTATCCCCCACCTCTCAGCTCCCGGTAACCAACACTCTCCTCTTCATTTTAACAAGTTCATGGATGGACCTCGAGGATATTATGCTGTGAGATAAATCAGACAGAGAAAGACAAATACTGTATGATATCACTCATATGTGGAATCTAAAAAACTCAAACCCATCATGTATAAATTTTACATTAAAAATCTGTAAAAAAATTACTGAACTCTAGATAATAATATGAAAGTTGAAATATGTGAAGGGAAGTGTACCGATGTATGCAGCTTACTTTGAAATGCTTGAATAAAAAATGAAATGAAATGTTTTAAAAAAAAGATGGACTAAGGAATGGAGAGGTGGATAAATATGTGATAGAGTGAATATAGTCATATGTTAAGTATAGAATTTAGTTGACAAGTACATCTGTGGTTTTGGGGTTTTTTTAATTTTTAAAATTGTTTATTTGATAACAATCTTTTAAAATTTGAATCTAGCATTTCTAAGGCCAGTGCTGCTCAACTGGATATGCACATCAAACTTACCTAGGACGTTTTATTAAAATATACATGCTTAGGACCTACTCCAGATTTACTGAACCTCTTTACTTGATATTCTCTTGAGTAGATGTGTGTTTATTATAAAATTCTTTCCTTTGGCTGTGTGTTTGGCAATTTTTATAATAAAATATTGGGTGAAAATATGTCTGTCAAAGCTGGTCTCTAAATAAAATACTGGTCTCTAGGCCATTGATATTATCAAAATGCTTGATGATACTTCTCTTTCTCTTTTTGAGTATTATATTTAATGAAAGGGAGCAGTATAGTTAATACCATCAAATGTGGAATGTTAATGCTTAGAATTTGAGAATTTCATTAGTCAACAAGTCAGGGAACAGAAGACCTCTTTCCTCCTCTTAAAAGTCTAAAATAGGAAAACAAAAAGGAGATCACCAATGGCACTTTGTAGTTAAGTGTTAGGTATAAGAAAATTTTGTTGAGTTCCTCCTAGTTGTCCTGTGCTTTGTCATAGCATGATTGTTTCAAATTAGTGGAATTTGTATTTCTGTAGCAAGTGGCTTTGGTTTTGATAGCCCAAACTTTTGTTTCCTTTCCGCAGGCATTTCCTGTTCAAACATGGATCTGGTTCCTCGGCCATCTTCAGTGCAGCCAGTCAGAACTACCCTCTGACATCCAATACTGTGTACTCGCCTCCTCCCAGGCCACTTCCTCGAAGCACCTTTTCCAGACCTGCCTTTACCTTCAACAAACCCTACAGGTGCTGCAATTGGAAGTGCACGGCCTTGAGTGCCACTGCAATCACAGTGACTTTGGCCTTGTTACTAGCCTATGTGATTGGTAAGCCCATTTTTCCATGCTTCGCTTTTCTTCTTAATCAAAGTATTGTTTTGCTTGTGGTGGAGTTGGGAGCGGGGGGGAGTTTCTCTCTCTACTCTGCGACCTACAAATTTGAACTAAGGCTTAATATTATCAATAACAAATAGAGAGCTCTTTCCGTAGTGTAGTGGTTATCACGTTCGCCTAATACGCGAAAGGTCCCTGGTTCAAAACCATAATTCAAAAAGAGTCATGTACCAAAATGTTCGTTGCAGCTCTATTTACAATAGCCAGGAGATGGAAACAGCCTAAGTGTCCATCATCGGATGAATGGATAAAGAAGATGTGGCACATATATACAATGGAATATTACTCAGCCATGAAAAGAAACGAAATTGAGCTATTTGTAATGAGGTGGATAGACCTAGAGTCTGTCATACGGAGTGAAGTAGGTCAGAAAGAGAAAGACAAATACCATATGCTAACACATATATATGGAATGTAAGAAAAAAATGTCATGAAGAACCTAGGGGTAAGACAGGAATAAAGACACAGACCTACTAGAGAATGGACTTGAGGATATGGGGAGGGGGTAGGGTAAGCTGTGACAAAGTGAGAGAGTGGCATGGACATATATACACTACCAAACGTAAAATAGATAGCTAGTGGGAAGCAGCCGCATGGCACAGGGAGATCAGCTCAGTGCTTTGTGACCACCTAGAGGGGTAGGATAGGGAGGGTGGGAGGGAGGGAGACGCAAGAGGGAAGAGATATGGGAACATATGTATATGTATAACTGATTCACTTTGTTATAAAGCAGAAACTAACACACCATTTAAAGCAATTACACGCCAATAAAGATGTAAAAAAAAAATAACAAATAGATTTCTAATTAGGTTATTTATTTATTTTTTGGTACTTCCTAACCTTCAATACTGCTGAGGAGCGTAAGGATTGCTCTTTGAGAAGAAATATTTATGCTACTAGCACAGTCTTATTGATTGCAATTACTGTAGTTAACCATTTCCCCTTCAATTAAAAGGTTGTTACGGTTTTCTCATTAGAAGTCATAAGTACCAATCTACAATAGCTTCTTAAATTATAGTTAAACAATAATACTGCTACCAAACTTTCAGGTAGCAATTTCATTAAAGTAGTAGTTACTTGGAAGCTATCGGAAAATCCAGGGCATAATCTCTTTCCAAGAATGCAGAGTTTTACACTGCGACTAAAAAAAAATGTCTTCTTATTTTCACTAGGTAAATGGCTACAGAATTGTGTGGTTACTGTGTTTGTGAGGGTAGAAGAGAAAACAGTAGTGAGACACACTTTCCACTTTTAAGAAAAATGTTGTTCTTGAGGCATCTTGATTAAAGTCACCCTTACTTGATAGCAAATCGTATTGATTTTTCTGGCTGGCATTTTATTTTGACTGAACATTAATTTCCTTGTCTGAGTGGTTTTACAGTCTAAGATGTAAATTAACTTAAAAAACATGTATTTTGTGGAAGCACTGTTCCTAGAAGAATAGCATATCATGGTAGAAAAAGAATTCTAAGTACGTCACTTGTATCTTCTTTTCAGGTTTAGCCTGATTTCTTAATTGAAGGGGAACTACCCACAAAGATACATTGAATATGATTCTGAGAGATAGATTAAAAAGGGATTTAGAGTTTCTTATAATTATAAAAAAGTAAGTTTTGTTGAGTCTGATTTATTAAAAAACGTGAACAATAAGAAATTTCCCATAACCAGTTTTTATAAGAGTCACAGAACAAAGGGTAGTAAGTTAAATAAACAGATATATTTTGTAGGGGAGTCACTGATAATGTCAACAGTATAGGATCATAGCCTATATTGATGTTCATGATTATCTCTTTTCTATTTTCATCGTACAATCTGAATATGTTTGAACAATGCTTCTATTAAATGTGGATAATATTAACCTATAATATCAAAATGTGTCCTTTATCTCAGACATTTCAGGATAACCCAACATGTATGTTTATTTGTTTTGTAATAACGTTTAATGAGGAATAGCGCTGAAGGAATGGAGGTTGGAGATGAGAAAGTACTGTAATATAAACAGGGTTTTAATATGGTATCATTCAAAGCAAGGAGTAATTTGAAAAGTTGAAATACATTAGAGGCCCTTTAAAATGTTATTGTTCAATTATGAGACCAACTCTTATCTTGTAGGTTAGCTTCTATTAACTTTTACTATACAGAGAGATAATATTTTAGATTCAAGACTTTACCTCTGGAATAAACAAATCCAGGTATAGCAAGCTTCTTATTAATAGGTTTATACTGTGTTCAAACCTATGTTTCTATTTAAATTTATTATATGGCCACTCATATAAAAAATTGTATTATATACTCTGAGACTTGTTTAGTTAGATTATGTTGATTCATTTCAGAAGCAAAAGTGGAGGACTTCCCTTGTGGTCCAGTGGTTAAGACTCTGCGCTTCCACTGCAGGGGGCACGGGTTTGATCCGTGGTCGGGGAAGTTCCACATGCCATGTGGTGCGGCCAGAAGAAAAAAAAAAGTGAAAGCAGAATGTTTCAGTTATTTCAAGAACTGCCTTTTTTAATAGGGTAAACAATGGCATATAAATCTGATATGACAGTAAGGTTGTATAGTACAACGGTTATGAGCATGGATTTTTCAGACCTCTGCCGCTTCTTAGGCATGTTACCTTGGGCAAATTATTCACCCTTTTAAGGCCTCCGTTTCCTCATCTGTAAAACTGTCTTAAAACAGTATCTGTAACATAGGGTTTTCATAAGAATTAAATGAGTTAATGTAACTAAAGAACTTGGAATAGGACTTAAAACACAGTAAGTATACTATAAATGTTAAATATTATTATTGTTGTTGTTACCATAACTACCTATATAATCATTACTCACTATTAAAATTCACTGGTTCTCAGAGTTAGCCATTTTATTCATGGCTGTACCCCAGCACTAAGAACAGTGCCTGGCCCATAGCAGCCCTGTCGGTAAAAGTTTATTGAAAAAAACAAATTATGCTAAGCACTCTACTTGTATTAGCTCATTGCATTATCAGAACAGTCCTTAAGGTAGCTATCAGTATTAAATCTATTTTATAAATGAGGAAACTGAGGCACAGCCAAGGTAAGAGATCACATAGAGGTCACAGCACTAAAAAGTAGGGATCCTGAGCTTTGAGCTTTAAGCCAGAGCAGCAGACTGACCCCAGAGGACATGCTGTTGAGTGCTAGGCCTTGCTGCCCTTCTAGCACTGCAGCAGAACTTACAGATCATTTACTTCTTGGTCTACTAAATAAATCCACCATTTTTTTTCTTATTAAATCACAAATTAAATTAGATTTACCAGGTCATCCATTGCAGTAGTTACTGCAACTGAGATTTGTGGATCAGTGAGAGATATCTGTTGAAATGCTTTTCTGTGTGACTTTGAAAATGCAGAAGTATCAGGCTAAATACTAGCACAGTAGGTTGAGTGGGTTCAAAATGAGGAGATGTTGATGGCAAACACTGGAACTTTGTTCTGAGTTCTGTCATGGACTGGACATTATGTGACTTTGGATAATCAGTTAAAATCTCTTCCTCTACTTACCTCATCCATCACTGACCACCTCAGGAGGGCAGAGTAAGAATTCATAAAGGCATTCAAGTGAAAGATGTCGCATAAGAACTGTAACATACAAGATGATTTTTAAATGGCTTTCTGTGGTTGAAATAAAAAAGTATTATATTTCAAAATATGAAACCATTTCACTCTCAACTCTTGCTGAGTCTATAAGAGTCATCTGGTTTTTTTTCAGTCTTCCTTTGCAGTTTCTGTATAACCCAAGTAAGATCTTTCACTGAAACTATTTACCGCTTCTGTTTCCCGTGCAAATTTCTTTCTGCTATTTCATGTTCCTCTATTATCCATTATACATAACCTTTAGATACGAATGGCTATAGGCTGTGCTGCCCTCAATCCACTACGGGAAATCACATCAGTATCAATGGGCCATCAATAGATGTTCTGTGCATTATGGCTCTGTAAGTGGTCATTGGAAAGCAGTGCAAATCCAACAAATGAAAAGTCAGAGCTGGATTATTCAGGCAACCAGCCCCATCCCCACTCCTACCCACTATACCTTTTGGGTCAGCAAGTAGATAATTTCTTTGAATAAGTTTTGAGGTCATAAAATTCAGTGAAGGGAGGCATGGAAAGATACTGATTATTTGAAGATATTATGGAATGGCTATTGTCATCACTTACCCATAAATCTGTAGTATTTTCCATCTGAATCAAAAAATATGTCCTTACACTTCATCCTCTCTGATATTTTGGCATCAGTGATGTATCAGTGCCAGTCAGAAGCACATTTGCTTGAATTTACAAATAAGCCATATGAAGTAGTAGTCAGGAAGACAGATGACCATTTGCAAGGCATCAAGAGGAGGCGAGGTTAAGGTGCTTCATCAATGGTTGTGAAGGGCACAAACTCGGCTTCTTTGGTAATCTTTGATGTTTTGATTAAGTTTCTCCACAGTCAGCAGTTTGTATAAGAGGCAATAGAAACTCACAAGAATACATTGTGCCTGGGGTCAAATGGACTGTTGCATTGAATGACTTGGGGAGTAGGGATTTCTGTCTCTCAAACCCAATATCATCAGTTAATGATATCAATGTTCTTCTTCTTTTGCCATGAAATTAGTAGTGATTCATACCACCTTCAGGGGATGCAGGTAGTGTCCAAACTCTACAGATGAAATAATTTAAGTCCATGAATCTCCTTGCCATGACATACTATATAGCCCACATGTAGAAAGTTGACCAGAATGGTTGTTAATACAGAATTAGGAGAGATAGAATATTGAGCCCAATTCTGTGATTGAAAGTTTAGGGATGAAACTATTCGAGAGGGCAAAGGGCCTACTGCACCTTGCTCTCTGCATCAAAATCGAGTAACAATGATTTTAGTGCTTTCTTCTGCCTCCTTTATACTAGTCCAAATTGCTCTACTTTCTAGGGTTGTTATGACGGTGGAGTAAGAACATGCTGAAAGTGATAGAATGAGAGGAGTGGAGTGTGTTTATTTTGCCTCCATCACAAAAAAAAATGCAAATACTTTATAATACAGGGAAGAAACAAAATAGAGTAAGGCAAATTTTGATTTTGGAAAATTCAAGAACTTATTTTTTTTTAATGGAGAGAATTGAAATGGAGTTTTTTTCCCCCATCAGATCTAGATAGACAATGCCCCTTCCCACAAAGTTTGCTAAGTATAGATAAATACACTTAACAAAAACCATCTCTTTCACTTACTAGTAGCTTCATTAATGCCTCCGTGCCTCAGTTTCCTCGTCTATAAAGTGGGAATGTTGATAATACCTTCCTGATAGATTTTCTTTTTAATTAAATGAAGGGAAACATGTAAAACACCCAGGACATTGCTTAGCAGATCTAAGTAAAGATTAATGCTTATTATTAGTGGAACAGGATTATTATTAGGATTATTAATTTGAGCTGAGATAAGCATAATGAGCATACAGTTTATCCTAACATAAACTACTTTTGTTTTCCTTCCTCCCAAAGTCATCTAGAACAGTTTTTTCAGAGCTGGAATATCTGTTTCACAAGAATCCTCTAGTGGGTTTGTTGTTTCCTTCTGCCTGGTCTATAATATCTGTAACTTTGCCTTTATTTTACTAATTTCCCTTTTCCTTGGTGTTTTGGCCCTTCAAATGGTTTTGTATTTCTATCTGGAGGCCATATCTAGGTTGAAACACATTTTCTTTAAAATGCATTATAGCTTATAACATTCAAGAAATGACTCAGCATAAAATGCTAAGAAGCATTTTACTTTATCCTATAGACCATAATCAATCCTTTTGGTGTCACATTTATACTTATTACTACTTTCAGTTCACTCTTGTGGACCCATTTATGATAATGATGGCAGTTTCTGCGTTAGCATTGACTTTGCCTCCTGCCCATGAATCTACCAACTTTCTAGCCATCTCTCTAGGCAGGGATCTGGAAAATGGTGGTATAACTTCAGTCTAATTATAAATCTGCCATCCATGCATTTATCAGAACTCTTCTTTAAAAAAAGGTTTATATTTGCATCTGACATCACCTTTTTGGTGTAATATGTCCCATAAGTTTTATCCCCACTATGTTAAGTGGCACTTTTACCTGTCATAAATAAAAGTATAGATTCAATCTGAATTAAACATACTAAAATGACAGGAAGAACCTGTGCCACATACAACTAATTTCAGAACCATAGTTAGCACCTATTGCTGAAAATGAAGGCACTTTAATGAAAGGCAAATACTATACTTCTATTTTTTTTTTTTTTTTTGGAACTCTAGCATGCTGTAGTTTAAGACATAAAGAGAGATAATTTCTTGGGTGAGTGAGTAATGGATACTAAACATAAGTCTTGCATCAAGAGATTACTGTTTTGTCTCAAGGAGAGGTATTCACCCTACTAAGTACTTCCCATACACCACTGTCTAAGCCTGGGTAGAGAAATTAAAATGAGGCTTTGTGAAATATGGGGTTGGCCAAAAAGTTCGTTTGGGTTTTTGGTACCACCGTATGGAAAACCCGAACGAACTTTTTGGCCAGCCCAATAGATAAAGATCCACTGGAAGGCATAATAAAAGAGGACTGGGCAGCATGTTAGTAATTTTGGAGGTTTACATGCTTAAGAAGTTTTACAACAGCAAGAATCAGTCTTGCAAATTCAAGGGAAAAATTCTCTCTCAAGAAATCTCTTTCAAAGTAAGTAATTTGAGGGCTTCCCTGGTTACGCAGTGGTTGAGAGTCTGCCTGCCGATGCAGGGGACGCGGGTTCGTGCCCCGGTCCGGGAGGATCCCACATGCCGCGGAGCGGCTGGGCCCGTGAGCCATGGCCGCTGAGCCTGCGCGTCCGGAGCCTGTGCTCCGCAACGGGAGAGGCCGCGGCGGTGAGAGGCCCGCGTACCAAAAAAAAAAAAAAAAAAAAAAGTAAATAATTTGAATTCTTTTGCATAAAGGAAATTTCACTCCTGTTTAGCTTAGTTTCTGCTCATCCAAATTATATATATAGGATACATATATAGATATGTTATATGAATATTTTTAGACCCACATTGCGTAAGTCGTTAAGCTATACTTACTCTGAAGTGAATAAGAATAAACTAAATTAGAGCAATGGCTTTGAAACAGATGGCAGGTTAACCCATTTTAAACTTCAGAAATGTGACTGAATTTTCATATAGAACAGCCAGAATGGGGAGGGCCAGGATCACCAGCAGAGTATCTGATTTATCACAGTCAAAACAAAGAGGTGGCATCTTACAGGGTGGAGACACATACATTTGGAGCTTAGCTATATTCCCTTTAAAGAGAGGTGAAAAAGCATAATATGTTTTATTAAATACAAATATATTGGAAAACCTGAGGCAGCACAAATGGAGGATATAGTGGCAGGAAATGAAGATAATAAGCAGGGGCAGATCACGAAAGGCATTTTAAGTCATGGTAAGGAGCTTGGAATTTATCCTAAGAGCAAATGGGAAGTTTTTTATGGTCTTTCATTAGGACAAGAAAATGATTTGCTCAGATTTGCGGTTAGAAAAATCACCCTAATGGCAGTATGGAAGTTGGAATTGGCAGACAGGACCAAGTTGCACCAAAACGGAGGCTTGCAGGGCGAGTGCAGAAAGAAGACAAAACAGATAAGGAAATTATAGGTGCTGCTAATAACGTTTTTAAAGTGGTCAACCAAAGTATCAAACTTAGTAGGGAAGGCAAATAGGAAGAAGAAACTAATGGCATTCTAAACAAGAGGTGGGTCCAAGTGTCTAGAACTATCAATGATATCGTAGGGTAGTTATAGCTGTGAGCAAGCTGAATAGCTAAAATGAGATGGTCAGAGGCTAGTGTATCAGAATTTTAGATTTCAGACTTGGAGCATAAACATGTGACTCCCCTGTATATTTTAGACCTAGTTAAGGAACATATATGAGGACCTCCTTCCAGATGAATCATTTGTTCTGGGAAGACTAGATTCTTAGCTAGGGATAATCTCACAAGGTGGTCTTCCCTGGGTAGACTCACAAGCTCACCAAAGTGTGGATAGTGTTTAAATAAGAGCACCACATTGTATTGGATCCTCCAATATAGACAAGACCCATGTGGAATCCTAGATCACAGTATGGCTCCTCAAGAGCTCCTTTCTTGGGGATCCTGTTGATCTCTGTGGGATAATAATGAACAAATTAAGAGGATCCAAGATGACCCACTGTAATTTTCTGCTGATTAAAACCTCATTATAGCTTTGCCAATCTAATTAATGTAGACCTTATATAAGAAATTATAGTTAACATCTAGAGTAATTGCTTACCATGAGAGTTTCTAAGGAAGGGCCTCACAAATGTCTCATTATCACGTTGAATTGGCAACAGGAAATTTTTAACTGGAAGAAAAGACTTATGATATGGTGCTTTGTAAAAAAACAAAAACTCTTGATTCCATTTCATTTCTTTTATATTAAATGAGCTTCATGTCCTGATCAAATGATCAGGAGACTGAAGGCTAGCATATGTACATGGAACATCAGAGGAGGTTGTGAGTTCTCAGATAAACTAGTTGTGGCTATGGCCAAAAATGAGTACAAATGGGATTTTGACAGCAAGCAATCTGTGCTGTTCTACCACCTGGTACAGAAGAGGCAGATTTTGCTTTTTGATATTCATAGGTTTCACCAAATCAACCAGCCCCACTTTTTATGTTGTAGATAACTTTGTTTCAACCTTAATTCAGTTTTGCCTTTTGTTCCTTGAAGGAAGAACCTAGATTCCCTTTGATCTTGAACTTTATTTTAATTAAACATAGATGTTAAATATAGCAAATAACAATACCACAGTGTCTTTTCTGTATTCCATAGGTCCAAATACTTTGCAACATTAACTAATAAAATTATGGGGTTAAGTGAAAATAATATCAAGAGAGAGTACATATTAGACTTTGAATTTTACTCATAGCAAGCAACCAAGCTAATACTGGGTACACAGTGCTTAAGAGAGATGCCCGCTATTAAGAAATTAGGAACAAGTGTACTTTGCTATGAAAGAAAGTGGAAATTTTTGAAATGAAGCAGTTTTTGTTAAAAGATTTTGTGCTGCCTCCAGACAGAATTCTGATAAATCCAAACCCTCTGAAGTTATCAAACAGTTTAGTAGTTTCCCCACCACCTCACAGAGAGGCAATAAGTCTTTTTATATCATTCACCTTGGTGGTAAAGCTGGCATTAGTCAACCCATGAGTAGTTGAAAGGTCAGATGACTTTTGAACCTAGTTGAACTATTTGGTTTTGGGGAGATGAAAATTGTTATGCCAGTGGGAAAATGTGGTAAAGCATTGCACATGCTCGGTGCTACTCCAGGCTGTAATAGCACATGCTCAAGGATTATCATATAGGATATTGCAGACATGGCACTAGTTAAGACTTACCAACATAGAAGGCTGTGGGAGTTTTTGAAAGCCAGATGGCACAATAGATTCTTCCTTTGTCATGGCTAAAATACAGCCTGTTCCAAGATTGAACAAAACCCAAATAAACCATTAGTGTCTTTGGTTTCTATTCCTATCTGCTGTATGTTATTAGTTTGATCTCCCTGACCAAATCCTGCCCTTGGATTAGCTGGCGTAAGTCTCCTTGCCGACAGGCACCAGTCTAGTCTTTTGAAACAGTGAAATATAAAATGTAGAGATAAGAACCCATCAACAGAGGGAGAAAAAAAGCTAAATTTTAAAAATAAGAGATGCAATGGGCAATCAAGATCAAATATATAAATAAACATTCACACACAAAAAAATGACATGAGTTTATGGGGTCCAGTGATGGGTATGTCTTTTGCCCCAAAATAAACAGAATTAGTTGTTAGCATACACAGCAAATTGGTGAATATAGTTCTATTTTTATTGGAAATAATAGTATGTGTATCTTTTGTGATTTGAGTAGGTAGGAAAGAAAAATATTTAGATTACTTACTGACTGTCTCAGCAGCATTCCCACTAATGAGGCCAAGGTCATGGGCTCAGTTACTGTTTCAACCTTTTAGCTCTGTTCTGTTTCATTACTAAAGCCCACAGTCTCAATCTCCCTTTTTTCTCCATCCCCCAAATCAGAAACCTAGTCCTGCCTTCTACCCCCTAACAAAACCTGAACTCAGAAATGAATCTGATAAACTAGGCAGGTTTTGCTTGACACACGTAGAAGTTGTTAAATGCTCCCAACTAATTTAAAGACTTAAGTCTAGAGATTTTACATAAAATCTCTGGTTTACATAAAATTTCTAGCCTCTCTTTAAAAATAAAAAGATCTGACATTCCCAGATGTGCATTCACGCATTCATCCACACATTTTTGAGTACCTATGTGCTACACACTATTCTAGTCTTTTGTTTTGCAAAAATAATATGAAAACCATTGACTGCAGCTAAATAGGGGCTGCTCCCAAAAGGCCCATGAACTCTCCAGTCCATCAGAGTAGCCATACTGCCCTCTTCACTTTTTTATACTACCTGCCTTCCTTCTCAGTTGGCATTTACGCTTGCAACCTATGTAATAAGATAATTCACACTGAAGTAAAAAGGGCTGTGACAAAGAAAATGTATTATATCTCCCCAAGATTATTTGCATTTTAACAGAAGACAGAGTCGTACGCCAAGAATGGCAAATCCCTGACATTAATGTCATTGCTTCCCTGTCCCAGACCCATGGAAGATATAAGTAATCAAAGCAACAAACATTCTTTCCTGCTGAGTCTAGATTCTGCAATTTGAGTTTACTCAGAAGTTGGAATATATTTGCCATCACTACTTTCAGCCAAAGAAATGAAATACTCATTATGAATTTCCTATCATTAGAAGTTTAGGAGGAGAAATTATGTAAGGGGCAGAAAAATATAACACAATCACCCTATTAAAATCTGACCCTGTTCACAGTTACTAATGGTAGCCCTAACCATGGCCAACTATCTCATAGATGCGTGGAATTGAACATAAAGAACAGTGACAGGTAAATTTATAACACATCTTCATTATTAGAGCCTCATTTCAAATGAATGTCCTGTAAATACTGGGTACACAATGTTCAAGTATATGTTTCTGAATATGTGTTATATAAATGTAAAAGTAGATACTAATAGTGAGTTCTGAGTTCCCGTAGAATAATGCTGGCCCCTTAAATTCAAATCTCTCCACACCATCCTCCAGAAAGAAATTCAGATCAGCAAGGAGAGCAAATAAAACCACACATAACCCACTTCAATAGCATAACTAGGAGATGGAATTCCACACACTTCAAATTACACATAAGGAGAGAAAAATACTCAAAAGAAGCAGAACTAGCTCTGTAGCCCATGCCAGAGCCAAGAGTGAAACGAAGACTAAATAGAAAAGAAGATGTGAGAGCTGGGGCCTAGCGATGGCAGAATTGATCAATTAAAATGCCCTTGGGGGCTTCCCTGGTGGCGCAGTGGTTAAGAATCCACCTGCCAATGCAAGGGACACGGGTTCGAGCCCTGGTCCAGGAAGATCCCACATGCCGTGGAGCAACTAAGCCCGTGCACCACAGCTACTGAGCCTGTGCTCTAGAGCCCGCGAGGCACAACTACTGAGCCCACGTGCCACAACTACTGAAGCCCGCGTGCCTAGAGTCCATGCTCCGCAACAAGAGAAGCCACCGCACTGCAACGAAGAGTAGCCCCCGCTTGCCACAGCTAGAGAAAATCCACACGCAGAAACGAAGACCCAACACAGCCATAAATAAATAAATAAATAAATTTATATTAAAAAAAAAAAAGACCAGATAGTAGTAAATATTTCAAGCTTTGCAGGCCATACAGCCTCTATCACAACAATTCAACTTATACCCAAAAGCAGCCGTAGACAATCTGTAAATGAATCAGTGTGACTATGTTCCAATAAAATTTTATTTATGGACGCTGGAATTTGAATTTCATAAAATTTTCATGTATCCTGAAATATTGTTATTCTTTTGATCTTTTTCAACCATTTAAAAATGTAAAAGCTGGAATTCCCTGGCAGTCCAGTGGTTAGGGCTCTGCGCTCTCACTGCCAGCGGCCCGGGTTAGATCCCTGGTTGGGGAACTAAGATCCCACAAGCTGTGCTGTGCAGCCAAATAAATAAATAAGTTAAATTTTTAAAAAATGAAAAGAAAACTTAAAAAAAAAAAGCTATTCTTAGCTCTCAGACCCTACAAAAACAGAAAGCAGGCTTGATTTGGCCAAGAGTTGTAGTTTTTTGACTTATGATCTAGAGAGCAAGCTTAATCCACCTAAGAGTTAATGAGGGAAACTTTGGCAGAAGGGCTGTTGGTGAATGATA
Source organism: Leucopleurus acutus (assembly GCF_964270905.1). Lineage (NCBI taxonomy): Eukaryota > Metazoa > Chordata > Mammalia > Artiodactyla > Delphinidae > Leucopleurus > Leucopleurus acutus. Next base: position 107,308,036 of record NC_139148.1, on the reverse strand, counting down.
ATATGCTTAATTGTAGATTTAAGGTTAAAACAAAGGTGAGGACAACGATGGAGAATTGTATTAAAATGTTACGTATTTTTGATAAAGTAGTTATTACAATTAAAGCTTGGGAGAAGAAAATAAAAAAGTAAAATAAGCTCAATGATTGTCACATAGAGAGAGTATAATTTCAGGCTGACAAACCAAATAGTAGAAAGCCAAGCGAGCAGAAGGGGGATGAAGAGCTTTATAAAAAGTAATAGAGTAAAGGTAATCAATAGAACAACAATACAGACCTTCTTAAATATCAAAATAAAATTTTTTAAAAATTTTTATTGGGGTATAGTTGATTTTCAATATTGTTTTCGTTTCAGTTGTACCGCAAACTGAATCTGTTATACATATACATATGTCCATTCTTTTTAGATTCTTTTCCCATATAGGCCACTACAGAGTACTGAGGAGAGTTCCCTGTGCTATACAGTAGGTCCTTATTAGTTATCTGTTTTATATATAGTAGTGTGTATGTGTCAATCCAAATCTTCCAGTTTATCAAAAGAAATTTTTAAAAAACCAAAGAAACAAACTACATAAAGAAATAAAATTAACATAACACTGTAAATATAACAAAATAATATGTTGAGGCTAAACATATCTGTCATATCAGTAAATGTAAGTGGGTTTAATCACCTATTAGTAAAAGGAAAAGATTTTCAAAAGAGCTCACAAAGCAAAACCTAATTCTATGCTGTTTAGAAGACACACCTGAAATGAAAGGAGTCAGAAATGGCTAAAAATTAAAGGAGAGACAAAAGGTTTATCGGGCAAATGGAAGAAGCAGTAAGAAAGCAAAGCTTATAATCTTTATATCAGACAAAGTAGAATTCAAGCCAAAAACCATTAAACACAACAAAGAGTATACTCTATAAAAAGCTATGACTATCTATGCACAAATAACAACTGCCTTTACAAAACAGAAACTGTAAGAGCTCAAGGAGGAATAAACAAAAACAACTAGTAATAGGATATTTTAACCCATCACTCAGGTCACATGGATAGAAACTTATTAAGTATATAGAAGACCTAAAAAAGCAAAATCAGTAAGATAGATCTATGGCTGTATATTGAACTTAACACCCTGATAATAGAGGATATACCTTCTTCTCAAGTACTCATGGAACCTTCACAGAATTTGATTGTGTATTAGGTCACAACAGGAACCTCAGTGAGTTTCATAAAGTAGAAGTTACACAAACATCATTCCCGGATCATGGTGAAATGAAACTGAAAATTAGGACAAAAATTTTAAAACCAGGAAAGTCCTTCCACCTGGAAATTTTTAAAATCTTAAGTCTTGGGTAAAGGGGGAAATGAAACTTTAAAATTATAAAATTTCTAAGAAATAATGATAATGAACCCAGCACATGTCAAAATTTATGGGATATAAGTAAACCATTTATAAGAAAAAATTTGTATCGGTAAAAGTAAAAGAATGAAAATAAAGCTTAAAAAGCCATAAAATAAGCTAGAAGAAGGTACAAGAAAGAAAATAATAAAAATAAAGCAGAAATAAATGGGGTAGAAAACAGAAAAGTAATAGAAAAGTGGTGTTAAAAATCAACAAACAGGCAGACCACAAGCTACCTTAAATCAAGAGGAAAGGGTGAAATGTATGCAAAATAAGAAATGACGGGAAATATCCATTGATACAGAGGAAAGTTTAAAAACATGGTAAGTGGCTACTTTGCATGAATCTCTTTCACAGGGGTGTAGCATTCTGTACACCCACCAGCAGTGTGTGACTGTGCCCATGTCCTGATGGACTTCCCATCAGTGTGTCACAAGTTTTTGGATCTTTGTCAATCCGATAGGTTAGAAAGGGTACCTTGGGGTAGTTTTAGTTTGTATTTCTCTTATTATGAAAGAATATTCAGTGAAGCTGAATATCTTTTCATGTGTTTAGGGATCTTTTTTTGTGAACTGTATGTTCATATCTTTTGTCCATTTTTCTATTTTTTTTTTTTTTTGGTCCTCTTTGTCTCAATTTTTAAGAGTTCTTTACGTATTAGGAAGATTCACTATTTTTAATACACAACTCTGTACACCCTCAGGAGGATATATTCTAAGGAAAAAAAACACAAACTTTGAACTTAGTAGGATTAATTCTGGTAGTGGCATTGGTATAGTAACTCTAATACTTATTTTGTGTGTCTTGTACAATAAGCAAATGAGTAAATACATTGATGTTATTGAGAATTTGGTTCACTCTGTGAAAAAGGAGATAAAATTATGGGATTAGGGAGAAAGAGCTCTGTGGTGCTGGATTAGAATTGGGAATATCAATATGCACTCATTCTTTAAAAAACATACATACAGATATATGTACGTGTGTATATGTGTACATACACACACACACACACGCACACGCACACATACACATTAACAAAGATAAAATCTAAAGGTTTTGTTCTATGTGTCTATATCCTTGCTCTTTTCCCTGAAAGGACTTAAAAACAACGACACCTCAGTAGTAATGAGCATATCTTAAAACTAGACTTTGGTTTCTAAATACATTTTCTACTGAAAGCTCCTTAGAGAAATGGCTGATTCTAGGTCTGTCAGAAAAAGTCAGTGCAAATTAAGCCTGGAATATCTTGTGCTAGAAAGCAAGGAAGAGTTGAGACATGTCAAAATGACACAGAAACCAACTTAGAGGAGCTCCCACTGGCCAAATTTGAGTATGTAATGATGGTAATGGATTATACGTTGAACGACAACAACAAAAAAAAATCTGAGTCTATTGTAATACTTTAAAAATAAAAGGCACTTAATTTCTAGAAATAGATCTGAATTATTTTGTAATTCATGTAGATCCCTTTATGCATACTCATAGTATCTTTCAAATTAGGTATTATTATTTCTAATTTATATGTGAGAACTGACATTCAGAGAGGTTAAGCAGCTTGCCTTCAACCGCACAGCTAGTTAGAGGAAGGACCATCACCTTAAGGTCTGTCTGACTTTTCAAAAAGAGCCTATGGTGCCCTTATTACACTAACTGGCCTCTAAAAATGAGCTCATATAACAAATACTGTCTTATAACCTGCTTTGGGAACATCTTTTTCTATTATTTGACATTTTTCTACAACATTATTTTTAATTGCAGCATCATCCTCTACTGTATACAGTCACTTATATAATCAATCCCTATTTGCTGGACATTTAAGTACTTTTCCTTATCTTGCTGTTATATACAACATCATGTTGAATATCGTTGTTTTAAAATTTATTCAGATCCTTTTCTTAGTATAAATTTCTAAACATGGAATTCCTGGATCAAAATGTTTAAAAACATTTCCAACACTTTAGGTATATATTGCCAATTTGCCCAAACATTTTGCAACAGTTTACACTCCTGCCAGCAGTACACAAGAATGCTCATTTCTCTGAACCCTTGAAAACTTTTGATATCGTCAATTATAAAAAAAGAAAAAAAAGCCATTTTGATAGGCAAAATGATATTTCAGTGTTTTAGCTTGCATCTTAAAATTACCAGTGTGGTTGAACATTTTAAAATGTCACTGCTAACTTGCATTTCTTCTTTTGTGAATTGCCTGTTGATACCTTTTGTCCGTGTTTCTACTAGAGGGTCAGCTGATATTTATTGATTTATAAGGAATTTTATATATTAAAGATTTTGACATAAACTGCATATTTTAACATTGACTAAAAAAGAATCAAAATTAAAATTTTAAATCATAGGGAAAAAAAATAAAACTGAGAGACTGCCATATTCTTTTCCCACATCTCCTGAAATCCTGGCAAGACATTTCAGGAAATAGTAAAAAAAAATTTAGACCCATTTTCGATAATTATATGAAGTTGAGTAAACTTCCTATAGCCTACCTTTTCTTTAAAGCAAAACTTGAATCTGCTTCAAAAATAGAAAACAAGGCTTGGACAGCAAAGTGATCAGTTTTAACAGAAATGCTAAGAAGGTTGAGATAAAAAAGAAAACAGACTGTAAAACCAGTAGAAAATATATGGTGTATACTTCACTTACATGTAACCCAGAAATCCAATAAAATAATCAGTGTCCATATAAAAAGATGATTCTACTCATGTTCTTGTACTTTGAATTGATGAAAGATTGTTAGAGAGCTTCTAGTTCTCTCCTATGCACTTACCTGAGAAGGATGGACGAAATTAGTTTGAGTAATCATTCTGTGGGCAAAGAGCAGAGTTTTCCTCTATGCAAAAGCAACTGGTTGGCATAAAACTTTAACCTATAACATTGGCCTCATTAGCCCAATATTCCAACCAAATTACTTCAGTACAAAATGTCAGTGACTAGCAGAAATGGATCACATCTTCTCTTGGTCCCGAATAAGAGAGAAACTGGTCTCTGTGTGTCCTAGGGCAAAGCACTTCCTCTCCAGCTTTTAGTTTCCTCTTCTGTAAAATGAGATTGAACCAAATGGTTGGTCTGTGGTCTTTTTTTGTTTGTTTGTTTTGTTTTTTTCCAAAAGAAGCTTTTAATTTTTGAACAAGTTTAGATTTACAGAAAAGTTGCAAAAGTAGTACAGAGAATTCCCATATACTCCTCATCTGGTGTCTCCTATTGTTAACATCTTCTATCACCATGGTACATATGTCACAACTAAGAAACCGGCATTGAATATTACTATTAACTGAACCTGACACTTGATTTAGATTTCACCAGTTTTTCCCCAATGTCATTTTTCTGTTCCAGGATCCCATCCAGGATAGGATATTACATTATGTGTCATGTCTCCATAGTCTCCTCTAGTCTGTGACAGTTTCTTAGATGACCTTGACAGTTTTGAGTAGCAGTGATCAGGTTTTTTGCAGAATGTCCCTCAATTTGAGTTTTGCCAGTGTCGTTCTCATGTTTAGACTGGGGTTATAGGTTTGGAGGAGGAAGACTACAGAGGTGCATTATCATCGCATCATGTCAAGGATACATGCTATCAATGTACATGCTATCACTGATGATGTTAATCTTGATCACTCGGCTGAGGTTGTGTTTCTGGGTTTCTCTACTGTAAAGTTACTCCCTCCCTCTTTTCTAAACCATTAGCCTGTGATCTTTTTGAGCTCTGACATACCATGATTTTATTATGTTACATACAGATTCCCTTACCTGCACAGATCAATTTGCTAGAGTTGCATCCATTACCCAGGAATGTATACTTGTGCTGGGTAACTCAGCTGAAAATTTTCTTGGGACCCATTTCATACTATATGGCTATGTGAGAAATCTCCATTATGTTTCATAGAATGAGACTCTAATCACTTTCTTTGTAGAAAGTGCACTCTACATTTCTTAGTAAAGAAATGATGACTTTACAAATTTTAAGGATGCTCTGATTTTTGGAAACCTTTTACCAAGAGAACCCCAAATCTACAACTTCCAAATCCCAGTGATCAATATGATGGAGAAGAAGAAACGAGCAGGTTTGGGGGATGTTGGTGAGGGTGAGGAGAGAAATGAATGTCTGTTCTAAATTAAGTTGAGGATTTGGAATTAGGAAATCAGGTGAGGTGTGTGTTTGTCTGAATTCTGCTGTAGAGCTGTGTGAAGATGGTAGCTGAAGTTCTATTAGAGACTTGAGTCCCTCTACATTGCTCTTGCCAAAAAAATGCAACTACACAAACCTCATTTAGGGCAAGAAAGCAAAGGATGCAATGGGCAAATGACCTTCTGCCTTTCTCCACTTCCAAGATAGTTTTGGAAAGGCTAGCTTAAGGGGACAATTAACCAGGCCTAATAACAATGGTTAACATTTATGGAGCATTTATTATGTACCAAGCATTTTTCTAGGTGCCTTACATGTACTGACTCACAAGGTCCTCACTAGAACCCTATGGGGAAGGTGCTATTATTATGCACATTTTATAGTGAGGATACTGAGACACGGTGATTGAGTAACTTGCCCAAGGTCCCTCTGATACTAACTGTAGCAGAGTTGAGATTTGAAACAAGACATTTCCGCACCAGACACATGACAACTGCCTCCCTTTAGATAGAGTGTAAAGCTCCAGGAGGGCAAGCGTTTTTGTAACCAAGCAGTTACTGTTGTATCTTCAACACGTAGGACGGTGTCTAATACCTAGTAGTCGGCCAGCAAATAATTATTGCATGAAGGGAGGGAAAGGCTTGAGGATCCTGATCATGAATCAAGCCCAAACATTGGTGACTCTTCCAGAAGAACACCGTCATGATGCCACCTCAGAAAACTCAGAACAAACTGGGCCATTATAATCTCCACCAGTTCATTCTCTGTATCGCCCCATCCGATCAAATCTTATAAGGCAGCTAGAAGGGCTTGGTACATACCCAGCTGTAGTTTTCTCCTACTCATCTGTTTTCCACCTTCTCTATTATATATTCTGACTCCCCAACCTCATCTGAGCCCTACTCTTTAATGCTAACTCTGAATAAGCAGGTAATGGAAAGGGTTTTAACATCTCAAAATCTAAAAGTTTGCAGAAGAACACATGCCAGGTATCCATGGCTGTGACAACATGATGCCAGATCAGGAAAGTGAGTTTCAAAGCATCAGCTACCAGGGGTTGAGGACATAAATCAATGAATACATTCCCATTTTTTAAATTTAAATACATTCAGGTCAAATGAGTAAGAGGAGGAGAGAGCTTCTGTGTAAGTCTGTTTCTCACTTTCCAGTCACCAGTTTTATATGGATCTTTTTAAAAGAATATGCATATTATTACCAATAAGCATTCAACCAGGAAAGAGGATGAGAGACTGTTTAGGAATCTAAGAGACTTCCATCATCAGTAATGATGAAGTAATAGGCAATGACTTGGACCATAGCGAAAGGGAGACTTCATTGAGCAGAAAACGAAGTAAAATGAGAAAGAAAAAGAAAATTTTAAGGAAGAATCAAAAGTGCCGAGTCCTGGCTAAATTGACATTTTTGCTGCATTATTCATTAAGGTGGGATTTTTTTGGGGAAAAAAAAAAAGGGTCCCGTCATTATGCTGCTTATTTCTCCTGACTTCACAAAGCAAATAATAATACAAAAGTAAATAAGATTTGAGTTATGGAGAGCACTTATTTATTGGTGCTGTGACTTGAGATGAAAACACTAAATAATTGTGTCTGTCTGATAAGGAATACACAGATGGGCCCGTTACGCAACTGCAAATGGAGATCATATATTAAACCTGTGATAAGGTACCCAAATAGACATGTTATTTATAAATATTGCTGCAACCTTGGAATGGAAAATATAAAATACATAATAAATGAAAGTTTTAAGATAATGTAATATAGAACTGGGATATTAAAATGATTTATTACCTTGATAGAATCTTTTCTAGCTTCAATATTGGATAAAACTAGGACTGTACTAAGGCAAAAAAAAAATGTATGCTGCAGTAGAGAATGTTTCATTTCATTTGGGAGAGGAAATGTAGGGATTCAAACATGTGGAGCAACAAGAAAGGTGTCATTACCTCTGTTGTACTGTCTCAATCTTCTCTTTAATTGGCATTTAATTTTACTGTTTCACTGTGGCAGACTAGCAAAATGTGTTATGTAAAACTGTTCAAATTATAAAACGCTTTTTTTTCACTTTTTTTTTAATTAATGAAGTCCTTCTTTCAAAGGAAATTCTACCCATACCCGACATGACAGCTTTTAAAAAGGTTTGAAAGGAATCTCACAGCCATACTGACTCCATTCAAATTGCTTTGAAAAGGAACATTTAAGTATGTTTTATTTATGTTTATGATGTCGTGCAACCACAGATAATATTTTTAGTAGAAAATGTATATGTATAACCCTAGGAAAAAAAGAGAAAATTTGAATGAAACTGCTGAAGCAAAAGTAAGGTACCATAAATAAACATGCATTACTTCCTCTGTTTAGTTCTTAAAAAATGTTTCTCTGAAAACTAATGGTTTTCAATCCTGCATATAATCTGGTTATTACCAGGATAAAGCCAAGATCTGAAGGTGATTTATCAAAGGGCTATAGTTCACTCATACACCAATTTGATGTTTAATGTAATGAAAATGGGATTTATTTTAAGATGGAAAGATAACCTGGTTTCTGTAATGTTAGCAGTCACTGCATTTAATTCAGGTAGCATTTATTTTTGCAGTGATGTTCCTTATTGTGGAAGCCTCTTGCTTCACACGATGTCCACTGAAGTATTGGTCTGGTGAAATTGCTTCCAACAGGAGTTAACTTGAAAGCCTGAAGTCATCAGGGGTCACCATCTGGGTAATGTACCTGGTATATTTTTCAGGAAGGGAACTGTCCAACATACAAGTAGATCTGTAGCTTTGACAAGCTTTGCAAGTACAAAAGCAGTAGCATCCCTTAGCCTGAAGGAATATGAAGCAAGATATGTAAGGGAACTAGTGGGGGCAAAAATTGCTGACAAAGAGGAAAAACAAATTACCTTGAAAAATATCACATGCTTTTGTCTTGGCATGATTTGAAGCTTATGACATCATCTATAATGGGCAGGACTTTTATCTGTAAGACAGATTTCAAATTTTCAAAATAAATTTTAGTCAAATTTGAAAATAGCACCAAAAAATTTCTTGTAATAAAAAATATAGCACCCTTAGCTGAATATGTGTGCAGTTTGAGATGCAAGATGAATTTCTTGAAAGCAAACTTGTATTTGCCTTGCAAATATTGCAATGTCAAGGTTACTTGTGTATTTATTATCAGAGCTCTATTTACCTTATTATTAAGTGGATTGGAATATTATCTGTAAAAGGGTGGACACAAAACACCAAGAGATACAGAGTAACATGGAAGGTTTCATATCTTCTGACACTGGCATTATGAAACTATTCCAACAAATTTAATTGCCTAGAAAGAATTCTTCCCAGCACCCAAATTTTCTTGATTCAGATATTTCAAGGATAATTTTTTAGGACAGTACATTTCAAACTATATCTGTGGAGCTTTTGGACTCCCAGTTCCTTTCAGTCAAAAGAGTTCTGTTTTATCTTTTGATGGGTTTGAGGGTTATTCATATTTAATTGCTGGATTGTTCTACTGCTTTAAAATGTTTTGAAAAGCCCTATTTTAGAAAACAAAAATTAAAGAGATGGAATAAAAGAATGCATCTATCCATTCAGCTTTTTAAAAGGTTTGTTGAGCACCTACTATTTTTTTATTGTATAACAATATGTGAATACAGTATCACTGTAAAAGATTCTAACAATACTATGGAAATGTTGAAGTTCCCCCAGCTCCCCACTCTAAAGATCAATAATTTGATATTAATCCTTCCATTTCTCTTTCTATGCATTTACATACATAGAGATACCTTTTCTTTTACTTAAATAGGGTCATTGGATGTGCCTTGTTCTACATTGTTTTTTATACAAATCTTAGAGCTCTTTCTATGTCAGTACATATAGGTCATCTAGTGGTGTGCTGATAAATGTTTAACAACCAGCTCTCTGGGCAAAAAAGCCTTGATGTGCAACATTTGCTGATTCCTGGAGTGTTAAAACACCCACCATGGTGATTTCAACTACCAATGTGAAGTCACTGAAAGTGGAATTGGAAGAGATGTGCACAGTTGGCTCTTGTAAACCAGTAGAAGCTGGCTCTATCACACCACTGGGTCAGTCCTTTCTCTCTCTCTCTCTTGTTTTTTTTTTTTTCTTTCTGGCATCCTATTTTGAAATGCATTGAGACTTATAGAAAAGTTGCAAATATAGCACAGAATTCCTGTAAACCTGTCATTCAGTTTCTGCCAATATTAACATCTTGCATAACCATAGTACAGTTGTTAAAAGTAAGAAATTAGCATTAGTATGGTGCTATTAACTCAGAGTTTATTTCGGATTTCTTCAGTTTTACACTATTTGTTCTTCTTGTTCCAGGATCCTATCTAGTATACCACATTGCATTTAACTGTGATGTCTTCTTAGTGTCCTTTAATCTGACAGTTTGTCAGTATCAGTCCTTTTGTGTCTTATGTAGGATTTTATATTATGGGTTTACCATTCTCTCATAGATGGATATATTGGTGGGGTATTTTTTCTTTACTATATTAACAAAATCATTATGTTAACAATGCTGTTTTGAACCTCCTTGTACATGCCTGTTTATGCATGTATAGGCATACTTCAGAGGTATTGCAGGCTTGGTTCCAGACCACTGCAATAAAGTGAGTCATATGAATTTTTTTGTTCCCCAGTGCATATATAAATTATGTTTACACCATACTGTAGACTATTAAATGTTTAATAGCATTATGTCTAAAAAAGCAATGTACATACCTTAATTAAGAACTACTTTATTGCTAAAAAATGCTAACCATCATCTGAGCATTCAGCAAGTCATAATCTTTTTGCTGGTGGAGAGCCTTGCCTCGATGTTGATGGCTGCTGACTAATCAGGGTGATGGTTGCTGAAGGTTGGGGTGGCCGGGGCAATTTCTTAAAATAAAGCTATGATGAAGTTTGCCTCACTGATTGACTCTTCTTTCACAAATGATTTCTCTGTAGCACATAATGCTGTTTAATAGCATTTTACCCACAGTAAAATGTCTTTCAAAATTGGAGTCAATCCTCTCAAAACCTGCCCCTGCTTTATCAACTAAGTTTATGTAATATCCTAAGTCCTTTGTTGTCATTTCAATCTTTACATCATCTTCACCAGGAGTAAATTCCATCTCAAGAAATCACTTTTTTTTAAACGTCTTTATTGGAGTAATTACTTTACAATGGTGTGTTAGTTTCTGCTTTATAACAAAGTGAATCAGCTGTAAGTGTACATATATCCCCATATCCCCTCCCTCTTCTGTCTCCCTCCCACCCTCCCTATGCCACCCCTCTAGGTGGTCACAGAGCACCAAGCTGATCTCCCTGTGCTATGCAGCTGCTTCCCACTAGCTATCTATTTTACATTTGGTAGTGTATATATGTCCATGCCACTCTCTCACTTCGTCCCAGCTTACCCTTCCCCCTCCCTGTGTCCTCAAGTCCATTCTCTACGCCTGCGTCTTTATTCCTGTCCTGCCCCTAGGTTCGTCAGAAGCATTTTTTTGTTTTTGAGATTCCATATATATGTGTTAGCATACGGTATTTGTTTTTCTCTTTCTGACTTACTTCACTCTGTATGACAGTCTCTAGGTCCACCCACCTCACTACAAATAATTTCGTTTCTTTTTATGGCTGAGTAATATTCCATTGTATATATGTACCACATTTTCTTTATCCATTTGTCTGTCGATGGACATTTAGGTTGCTTCCATGTCCTGGCTATTGTAAATAGTGCTGCAATGAATATTGTGGTACATGACTCTTTTTGAATTATGGTTTTCTCAGTATATGCCCAATAGTGGGATTGCTGGGTCGTATGGTAGTTTTATTTCTGGTTTTTTAGGGAACCTCCATACTGTTTTCCATAGTGGCTGTATCAATTTACATTCCCACCAACAGTGCAAGTGGGTTCCCTTTTTTCCACACCCTTTCCAGCATAGATTGATTGTAGATTTTTTGATGATGGCCATTCTGACTGCTGTGAGGTGATATACCTAGTTGTGGTTTTGATTTGCATTTCTCTAATGATTAGTGGTGTTGAGCATCCTTCCACGTGTTTGTTGGCAATCTGTGTATCTTCTTTGGAGAAACACCTATTTAGGTCTTCTGCCCATTTTTGCATTGGGTTGTTTGTTTTTTTGATATGGAGCTGCATGAGCTGCTTATAAATTTTGGAGATTAATCCTTTGTCAGTTGCTTCATTTGTAAATATTTTCTCCCATTCTGAGGGTTGTCTTTTCATCTTGTTTATGGTTTCCTTTGCTGTGCAAAAGCTTTGAAGTTTCATTAGGTCCCATTTGTTTATTTTTGTTTTTATTTCCATTTCTCTAGGAAGTGGGTCAAAAAGGATCTTGCTGTGATTTATGTCATAGAGTGTTCTTCCTATGTTTTCCTCTAGGAGTTTTATAGTGTCTGGACTTACATTTAGGTCTTTAATCCATTTTGAGTTGTTTTTTTGTTTTTTTTTTTTTGCGGTACGCGGGCCTCTCACTGTTGTGGCCTCTCCCGTTGCGGAGCACAGGCTCCAGACGCACAGACTCAGCAGCCATGGCTCACGGGCCTAGCCGCTCCGCGGCATGTGGGATATTCCTGGGCCAGGGCATGAACCCATGTCCCCTGCATCGGCAGGTGGACTCTCAACCACTGTGCCACCAGGGAAGCCCTTGAGTTTATTTTTGTTTATGGTGTTAGGCAGTGTTGTAATTTCATTCTTTTATATGTAGCTGTCCAGTTTTCCCAGCACCACTTATTGAAGAAGCTGTCTTTTCTCCACTGTGTAGTCTTGCCTCCTTTATCAAAGATAAGGTGACCATATGTGCGTGGGTTTATCTCTGGGCTTTCTATCCTGTTCCATTGACTTATATTTCTGTTTTTGTGCCAGTACCATACTGTCATGATTTCTGTAGCTTTGTAGTATAGTCTGAAGTCAGGGAGCCTGATTCCTCTAGCTCCATTTTTCTTTCTCAAGATCGCTTTGGCTATTAGGGGTCTTTTGTGTTTCCATACAAATTGTGAACTTTTTTGTTCTAGTTCTGTGAAAAATGCCAGTGGTAGTTTGATAGGGATTGCATTGAATCTGTAGGTTGCTTTGGGTAGTATAGTCATTTTTACAATGTTGATTCTTCCAATCCAAGAATGTGGTATATCTCTCCATCTGTTTGTATCATCTTTAATTTCTTTCATCAGTGTCTTATAGTTTTCTGCATACAGGTCCTTTGTCTTCTTAAGTAGGTTTTTTCCTAGGTATTTTATTCTTTTTGTTGCGATGGTAAATAGGAGTGTTTCCTAAATTTCTCCTTCAGATTTTTCATCGTTAGTGTATAGGAATGCAAGAGATTTCTGTGCATTAATTTTGTAACCTGCTACTTTACCAAATTCATTGATTAGCTCTAGTAGTAAGAGACCACTTTCTTTGCCCATCCATACAAAGCAACTCCTCTTCTGTTGAAGTATTATCATGAGATTGCAGCAATTCAGTCACATCTTCAGGCTCCCCTTCTAATTCTAGTTCTCTTGCTCTTTCCACCACATCTACAGTTACTTCCTCCACTGAAGTCTTGAACCCCTCAAAGTCATCCATGAGAGTTGGAATCAACTTCTTCCCAACTCCTGTTAATTTTGATATTTTGACCTCCTCCCATGCATCACAAATGTTCTTAATGGCATCTAGAACAGTGAATCCTTTCCAGAAGGTTTTTAATTTACTTTGCCCAGATCCATCAGACGAATCACTATCTATGGCAGCTATAGCCTTATGAAATGTATTTCTTAAATAGTGAGATTTGAAAGTTGAAATTACTCCTTGATCCATGGACTACAGAATGTATGTTGTGTTAGCAGGCATGCAAACAACATGAATCTCATTGTACACCTCCATCAGAGCTCTTGGGTAACCACATACATTGTCAGTGAGCAGGAATATTTTGAAAGGAATCTTTTTTTCTGAGCAGTAGGTCTCAACAATGGGCTTAAAATATTCAAGAAAACATGTTGTAAACAGATGTGCTGTCATCCAGGCTTTGTTCCTCCATTTATAGAGCACAGACTGGGTTGATTTAGCATAATTCTTAAGGGCCCTAGGATTTTCAGAATGGTAAATGAGCATTGACTTCAACTGAAAGTTACCAGCTGCATTACTCCCGAACAAGAGAGTCAGCCTGTCCTTCAAAGCTTTGAAGCCAGGCATTGACTTCTCCTCTCTAGCTATGAAAGTCCTAGATGGCATCTTCTTCCAATAGAAGGCTGCTTCATCTACATTGAAAATCTGTTGTTTAAGGTATCCAGCTCATTAGTTATCTTAGCTAATTCTTCTGGATAACTTGCTGTAGCTTCTACATCAGCAGTTGCTGCTTCTCCTTGCACTTTGTTGTTATGGAGACGGCTTCTTTCCTTAAACCTGACAAACCAACCTCTGCTGGCTTCAAACTTTTCTTCCACAGCTTCCTCACCTCTCTCAGCCTTCATAGAATTAAAAGAGGAGGGCTTGCTCTGGAGCAGGCTTTGGCTTAAGGGAATATTGTGGCTGGTTTGATTTTCTATCCAGACCACTAAGACTTTCTCCAAATCAGCAATAAGGCAGTTTTGCTTTCTTATCATTCACGTGTTCACTGGAGTAGCACTTTTAATTTCCTTTAAGAACTTTTCCTTTGCATTCACAACTTGGCTAACTGGCACAAAAGGCCTATCTCAGCTTTCAACATGCCTTCCTTGCTAACCTTAATCATTTCTAGCTTTTAATTTAAAGTGAGCAACATGTGACTCTTCCTTTCACTTGGACACCCAGAGGACTTTGTAGGGTTAACTGGTCCAGTTTCAATATTGCTGTGTCTCAGGGAATAGGGAGGCAGGAGGAGAGCAAGAGAGATGGGGGAATGGCCAATGGAGCAGTCAGAACATACACAACATTTATCGATTAAGTTTGCTGTCTTATATGGGCACGGTTCATGGCGCCCCAAAGCAATTAAGGTAGTAACATCAAAGATTACTGATCACAGATCACCACAGCAAATATAATAAGAATGGAAAAGTTTGAAATATTGTGAGAATTACAAAATTGTGACACAGACACGAAGTGAGCAAATGCCGTTGGAAAAATGGTGTTGATAGACTTACTGGACACAGGGTGGCCACAGACCTTCAATTAGTAAAAAATACAATAGCTGGGAAGCATAATAAAGCAAAATGAAGTAAAGCAAGGCATGCCTGTATGTGATTCTTTCTTTAGTGCAGATTCCTAGAAGTAGAATTCCTTGGTCAGGGAACATTCCCAATTTAAATTTTGATAAACAATCAATAGCAATCACAAAATTGCTTTCCAAAGCCGATTTACCACTTTACAGTCCTATCAGCAGTGTTTAAGCAAGAGTACTTCTTGACTACCAGGTGCTGAGTTAGGTACCAGGGACAAAAGATGAAGAAGACATGGTACCCGCCCTTTCAGTGCTTAAAATGATGAGGCATTCATATAAATAGGTATCTTCAACATAGCATGGTGGGTTCTATAACGAGGTGCTAAGAGAGAAATACCATATCTCTTTGTGAAATGTTCTAGATAGTCAAGATCAGTACTGTCCAACAGAAATACAACCCACACCACATATATAATTTTAAATTTTATAGTTGCCAGATTAAAAACGTAATAAGCAGGTGGAGTTAATTTAAATAGATTTTTAATTTAATGAAATACATATCTAAAATATTAACACTTCAACATATAATCAATATAAAAATTATTAATTGGATAATTTGCATTCTTACTTTCATACGAAGTCTTCGACTTTGACTAACCACATTTCAAATGCTTGATAGACACACGTGGTGAGTGGCTGCCACATTAGACAGTACAGACCTAGATCATTCAGCATGTATTTCCTACATCTACTTCTGAAGCACTTCTGCAGTCTCTCCCTTATAAGTGAATATTTGCCTTTTGAAGGGGCATGGAATGGGGAAGCATTATCAATTATAAACATTACCAGAGACCATCAGTCTTACTTAAGAGAAACAAAGACCAACATCCTAACAGAGAGTACAGAAAAATAACTGCAGAGAGGCTTTGAGGCTCCAGCCTATAGAAGTATGCAAGTTAAGAAGGGCTTCTTACGAAGTCAGGCTGCCTTGAGATCCAAGATGCTTGATTGAGTTTGACACTTGGGGACAGCAAGATACTCCATTTGTTACCTTAACTTTGTAATAAATTTATAATTTCAGAGCATAGCTCTTTGCAATTGGATAAAACAAGAAGGATAAGAATTATAAAATCTACAGGACTCAGCACTAAGGAACATTTGTGAGGAGAGCATTAGGGACTGCCATTCTTACTCAGCTGAAAAGACATTACTCCTGGAATATCTGAATAGGCAGACACATTCTGTCCGGCCATTGAACTTTAGTGAAGTGCAAATAATGGAACTGGTACTTCCTGAGAGATCTGGCTAGTGTCCAGCCTTGCTCATTGAGTATGTATATTTTTATATATGTCTTTAGGAAAGAGAACTTTGACTTTGTTTGGGGTCAGGAGTAGTTATATTAGACCTACTATAACCAGTAGTGCTCATTTGTAGGTATATGTTGGGGCATGTGTGATTTTAGTTTTATTACTTTCTATTCATTTGTAGTTTATTGGTGACCAGTTTGTGAAGTTGGTTAGAGCACAGAGATAACAGGATTATGGTCCCAATCCTGTTTTTGAGTTTTCCTACCACTCTTCTGTTTCCTAACTGAGCCCTGGCCACAGTGAGCTCCTTAGTGTTCTTCACATATTCCGTACAAGACTTCAGGGTTTTCTGTAATTGCTGTTCCTTCTTCCTAGGAGGTTTTTCAACTATTCATATGCCTTCGCTTCATTCAAATCTTGGTTCAAATATTACCTACTCCAAGAGACCTTCCCTGACTACTCGGACTTATTTTTTTCCTTTATAGCATTTGTAACTACTGGACATTATTTCACTTATTTGCTTCTTTGTTTCTATATAGCCATATTATATTACATCATATATTTATTCATTGTCTGCCTCTCTTAACTTACCACCCTCTTACATGAGTTCTGGGAGGGTAGAGATTTTTTTTTAATTCACTGCTCTAAACTTAGGAAAACAGTGCCTGGCACAAAGTAGGCACTCAAGAAATACTTGTTGAATCAATATATGAATATAACTTAACACTGCCCTGTTTGTTCATTACCAGTTGTACCCTTATTTCATTATGAGTGGGCTCATAATGTTTATACTTGGGTTTAGGGGACTTGCTTAAAGTGTGGCTATAAATACATAGCATAGATCTGAATGGTGATCTATTAGAAGGTAAGGACTCTGTATCTTCCTCATTGTGTATCCAAGGCTGATACGCAGCCAGTAGGTCCTGGTCAGGATATGTTGGTTGTTTACATCCAACATCCGTATGGGTCAGCCAATACCTTTGCAGTCCTGGCTGTTTATTACCTTTTCCTGTGTTCCCGACATTCCTGGTGTGCTCAGCATATGCTTTGAAAATACTTGTTGAATGAATCAATAAATACATCCCCATAATAGAAGTATTGCCATATCTTTCTAGTGGTGTGTTGGTATATCCCAAAGTTCAACATAGTTTTATGTATTGGTCTTAGTGTGAACAAAGTATTATTTATTTCTAACAGAACACAAACACTGGAGTTATTTAGTTACCTCAGTCTACCCTGCACATAAATGCACTCTTTGATTTCCTTTCACAACTCAGTATATGGAAGTTCAGTTTGGAGGAGAGAAAAGACCCATAGCCTTGCCATGGTACCCATAGTCTGTAGCAAATCATTTTCATTATGTATTCATACATAGGGACATCACAAAACAATGGGTACATTACACACAGCTCATTGCCTAGAAAAGGCATAAGTAAACTCGAAAAATTATAAAGCTTTACCACCCTCAAAAGGTATTTGACTAATTGTGCATACCTCTTTATCTGTCATGATTGGCTACAAGCAGTCCCTTTCATTTGATGGTGAAAAATTAAACCTTATTTTATTATTTTGAAGTGATTCTCAGCACATGTATTTTCTCTCTCATTGTTAAGTGCCCTCAGGAAACTGGCTTAACTTAAATAAAGTATATAAAATAGCCCTCTTGATCTGCAAAATGCGAACTACTATGCCTTTTGTTCCTTATGGCCCATCTAATTTCAAAAAAGTAACAGAACCAAGAAAGTCAAACACATTTTCAATATAGCTTCTAATATCCATCATATTCAAATTATTAGGGGACTGAGTAGACTGAATTTTCTATAAAGCTGATAAATACCTTTAATTGGAGCGAGGATGTTAAACCAACTGTACTTTGAGTCTTTTGGCAAGGAAATCTCAGGGATGTCCCTAATATAGCTCTATTAGCATGCCATACTGTACCTTACTCAGAACCAGTATCATTTGAGTTTCATTTGTTTCCAGTAATTGCAAGAGAAATTCATCAGGCAGTACTGGCCTTAATCCAAAGAAAAGGGTAGAAACCAATTAAATGCTTAAAAGTTTTAAGGATAAATTAGAAGGTACGTGTTAGAAATCTCTTTAGCTCAACTAAAAGTGGATGAATGATTTTTAAATAGGCTATCTGGCTAGCTTTCCTGTTCTCAGTTGCTAATTCATATGCTATGTATTTGTGTTAGACATATAAATTAGCCCCTTTCAGTCTGCCTAGGAACATAAAGAAAAATATGAGATGGCTTATGAACAGATACACTTTTTTTTTTTTGCCTTTTGGTAAGATTTGGTTGATTTGAAAATTGCAGTAAGAAAACAAATAAAAGGATGTCCCCAGCTTCTGTCCGAGGCACTGTTTTCTCCTAACATTCTCTCCACTCAGTAATCTCACTTGCTCTCACTTCAACTGTTGCTTATGTGCATGTGTGATTCTAGTCTTGTCCTAGACCTAATATTTCTCCAGAACTTCAAACTCCTGTGTCTGACATGACTATCTAGATAGCCCATCAGTCCCTGGAACCTGGAATCTCCAAATATTAATTCATTGTATTCCTCCCATCACGTCACCCTTCCCCAGACCAACTAGTAAGCATTCAACAAACACATATCCAGCACCAACTGTTCGTAGCTAGTGGTGAGCTAAGTGCGAATTCCCTAACTCTGTTAATGGTTCCACAGTGCTTTCAGTTATCAGGCTCAAAACCTTAACGTTTTGGATTCCTCCCTTTCTGTCACTCTTTCCTATGCCCATCCCCAGCACACCTACACACATACACAAGCGTGCAAGCACACACCCACCCACTCATACACAGAGCTGGTTGCCAAATCCTGAAATGACATTTATGCAATTTCTCCTTAAGGAATTGCCTTCTTGGCATTCTCACAGCCACGGCCCTAAATGAGACACTCATCATTTTTCACCTAGATTATTGCAGTGCCATCCCAGTTTGTGTTCTTGCCACATTTTTAGGCCTCCAATCCATCCTTCTCCACACTACTACTGGATTTATCTTTCTACAGAGGGTGCTCTGATGATATCATTTATTTGCCTAGAAATCATCAGTGCTCCTCATTGCTATTAAATTAATCTTCCTAAAGAAAATTGATCATAGCCCTCATCTGCTCAGAAAATAGCGGTGCCTCCCTGTTGCCCAGTAAATTGAATCCAAATACCTAAGTGTGGCATTCAATGCCCTCCACAATATGGCCCTTATCGACCCTTCCAGCCTTAACTTCCACTAACTTCTATATGTAGCTAAACTCCAACCAACCCCATCAACTTCCTTTGCCTCAAATACATCTTGTGCTTTACAAAGTCATATTTTGTTCACCCTGCCCCCTCACCCCACCTATTGTTGACACCTGCCCCACATATCCTTCAAGGTCTATCTCTAATCCTACTTCCTTCATTAAATCATCCCTGATCAACCAAGCCAATTTTTATCTATTGTTCCTTTAAACCATTTCTTTTAAAACAAAAATTTCTTTTTTCCCCAGATGGCAAACATCACACATATTCATTGTAAACAATATAGACAATACAGAAATCATAAAGAAGAAAATAAAATCCTCCATAAACCCCGCATACTGTTACTATGTTGCAATACATCCTCTCAGCCCTTTCTTTCTCCACACAGCAACATATGTGCGCGCGCATGCACACACACACACACACACACACACACACACACACACACAATATAGATCATACTATTCATACTGTTTAGTAGCCTGATGTTTTTCATTTGATACATCATAAATATTTCCCATGCCATTACATAGTCTTCTGCAACAAGATTTAATAACTGCTTAATCTTGTATTATTTATATCATCGGTTATTTAATTAATCTCCTTTTGATGAATATTTAGATTGATCATAACTTTTTACTAGTTTTTAAATGTTTCAATGGATAGACTTGTAGTTTAGTACACATTCATAGCTAATTCATAGAAATTGAATTGTTTCCTAAAAGATTCAGCCAAATTTCAAGTTTTCTTAATAAATGGTGCCACGTTACCCTCCAAAAGGTGACTGGTTTTTTATACTCACATCAAGAGTGTATGAGAAGCAGCCGCATAGCACAGGAAGATCAGCTCGGTGCTTTGTGACCGCCTGGAGGGGTGGGATAGGGAGGGTGGGAGGGAGGGAGACACAAGAGGGAAGAGATATGGGAACATATGTATATGTATAGCTGATTCACTTTGTTATAAAGCAGAAACTAACACACCATTGTAAAGCAATTATATCCCAATAAAGATGTTAAAAAAAAAAAAGAGTGTATGAGAGGGCTTCCATGGTGGCGCAGTGGTTAAGAATCTGCCTGCCACTGCAGGGGACACGGGTTCGAGCCCTGGTCCGGGAAGATCCCACATGCCGTGGAGCAACTAAGCCCGTGCGCCACAACTACTGAGCCTGCGCTCTAGAGCCCCCGAGCCACAACTACTGAGCCCTCGCGCCACAACTACTGAAGCCTGGGCGCCTAGAGCCCGTGCTCTGCAACAAGAGAAGCCACCACAGTGAGAAGCCCATGCACCGCAACAAAGAGTAGCCCCCGCTCGCTGCAACTAGAGAAAACCCCCGCGCAATCTAAAAAAAGATTTAAGTCAATCTAAAAAAAGATTGACTTAAAAAAAAAAGTGTATGAGAGTCCCCATTTTCCTGCATGCTGATCAACACTGAGTATTTTTTAATCCTATGATAGCAATTTTTTTGAAATAAATTTATTTATTTTTGGCTGCGTTGGGTCTTCGTTGCTGTGCACGGGCTTATCATATAGGGAAGCCATATGATAGCAATTTGAACCTGTATTACCTCAATTATTCTGTGTATTATCATTATTTTATACTTGTATTACTTTCAGCTCCTACCCTAATAGGCATCTAGATGTTAACATCTGGAGTAGCTATCATAGGACCTTATGCATACTAGGCACTCAGGAAATATTTGCTGAATTGAATTGAACAAGGGCCATAGAGAAGGTCTCTCATGTTCTCGCGATAGCCTGTCCACCATTACTCTGTGGTTTCCATGTGCAAACTAGAGTTACACGACTGAGGGAAATGGAAGAGGAAGGGGTCACAGCACTGAGGAGCAGAGTCCAATCCCACTGTAATTGCTTGACCAGAATTTCAACTTCTGCTATCACTGGGATAGCTTCAGCCTCAAAATTTTAAGCACTGTTTGGGAAAGTCACTACATGTGTGATGTGGGTATCAACTCCAGGTTGCTTGGCCTAACTGAAAGAAAACCAGTCATGGCATTTTTGGGTGGAAAGGGACAGCTGGTTTAGAGAACTTTTTGACAAGTCTGGAATAAGTTCATGTATGGCTTGTTTTCTTGCAGCAGTACATTTGTTCGGCCTGACTTGGCAGTTGCAACCAGCTGAAGGACAGCTCTATGAAAATGGAGTTAGCAAGGGGAACAGAGGGACTGAATCCATGGATACCACTTACTCTCCAATTGGAGGAAAAGTTTCCAATAAATCAGAGAAAAAAGGTACAGTGATCAAAGTGACTGATTGATTATTGATTACTTTTCTTCTAATTTAGTCATCAGAACCAAACCTGGGATGGTTTCACTTCACATTAAATTTCATGATCACTCGAAAGAAATACTCTACGTGGACAGAATAAATACATGTAAATGTCTTGTGAAAGCAGATTTTCCTTTCTCTAGTGCCTTGAATATAAACCAATTAAACCTTTCAAATATGTTGGCAATTTTGAAAATAGATAAATATTTACAGGATGGAGGTTTCAATACAATGGAAATTGCATTTCACATATAAGTACCCTGAAGCAACGTGGGATTTTGATTAAGTTCTCTGTGTCCAAGCCCAGCATTTATATATAACACTTTACAAAGGATATATGGAAATTTCTTCTGTTTATAATAAGAAAATGCTTTCTATGTGTAATACAAGGGCGAATGTTTATGTCAAAGTGGGAGAATATGAATTTTTTTCCTAGTTGGGAAACATGAATTCTTCCTAGTTGGGGAAAAGAAAAAAGCACTTTGAGTACTGAATTGTTAAATTTAACCAACATAAGCTTGAACTACCTGACATTTACAATAAATGTCACAGTACTGTACCAGCAGTCCCAACATTTTATTCATGTTGAATGATCTTAGTCTTAATATTCAAATATTGAAAATAACTGAAAATTTGTATTGTGATTTCTCTTGATATAAGATACAGTACAGAGGGCCTTGAGCCATGTAAAATATCGGGGATGTCAATTCAAAAAGTAAAATTTGAAAACAAAACGTATAGCCAGTACTATCCTAAATATTTTTAGATTAAATATAAAAAGATGAATGAATGAATGACCCAAACCCTACCCTTAAATTAAGAAGCTTATAATTTTATAGAGGTGGAAAATCAGTTTTGGTTCATTAGTTGAAAATAAGAGATTTTTATAGTTGTTTCAATTACTACTCTTGTGTTTTTAGTTCCTTCTGGGGAGTTATTTGTGGGGTTTGTTTTATTTTTGTTTGCTTTTGAAAAAGGAACTTTGCTTTGGTCTATGCTTCAGTAAAAATTAATGCTTAGGGTTCAGGAAAACATTATGGTTTATTCCAGTTTTCAATTCACAGTGCAGTTTGCTTTATGTCCTTTAGAATTACTGTTTCTAGCCTGGGCTGAACTTTCCCAGCAATTTCATTGTTGCTGCTGAGAGGGACTGAGGGTAGTGCAGGGGTCAGAAATGGCAGAGGAAAGGGTCTGAATACACTTGGACATTTTCTCCCTTACCTTCCCTCCTGCTATTTGATTCCTTTATATCTGCAAGTACAAGAGCCACCATTTGGTATCATATGCTTAGGGATTTTTTTTGCCAGTCACACTGAAAATCATGAATTATCTGTTTGATGAAAATGAAGCATACAAGACAGCAGAAGGTCATCACATAGTTGTCATCAGAGCATATTCATTTTTTTATTCTAATTCAGATTTCTAGAATTCCTTTCCAAAAAATAGTTTGATGATGATGACTAAATTGTATTAAACAGTTACCATGTGCCAAGATTTACTCCAGACACTAGACATGTATTTATATCATGAAAGTAATGCTATGGTCTTCATTTTCCAAATGAGAAATAGAAGCACAGAGAGTTTAAGTCATTTGCCCAAGGTCACAGAGCTAGAAACTGGTGGTCTGATTCCAGAGACTTGTCTCTTAACTTCTGCATTATACTGAAATCCACACATGAAACATATGAAAACCACAAAAGACATTTTACACCCTGAAAGCAAAGCCCCAGTGTCTATTCATGATAGATTTTAGGTAAATTCTGTATTTTAATGTGTTGTGACAAGTTTCATAAATGGAAAATGTTTTTAAGATTCTGCTCAATTACAACAACAAGCAGGCCAAACCAATTTCTTTATTAAGAAAAATCATTAAAGGTTCATGCCATATATTATTATCTTAAACTGACTTTTTATGGAAGTCTGGACAAAACGTTAGCAATAGCTGCACATCATAGTTCTGTTATATTAGGTCTTTACTGTGTATTACTTACCAAGTAAAAACATAGCTCCTCTTTTATAAAGTCCTGTGTATACTAAACCAAACCTTGCAGAAGATGGAATATACTATAAGGATATTTTCAAATGGTCACCTGTATCCTTTTACAATTTTCTAGACATCACACAACTCCATAAATACAGTTCTAAACTCGAAAACCAGGTAATTCTTTTTACACTGTTTTCTTTACAGTGTAGCACTTTCCAGTGTAGCACTGTAGTTAAGAGCCTGGACTCTGGAGTCAGGTTTGGCTTTGAATACCGACTTTGTCATTTGCTGGCACTCCAACCTCAGGCAGTTAATTGACAGAGCCTTGCTGAACCAGTGTCCTAACCTGCAATATATGGATGATAATATAGTACCTGTCGCATAGAGTGGCTGTAAGGAGTAAGTGAGACAATGGATGTAAAGGACATTGTTTAATTTAGCAAAATAATTATTATTGGGTCAGATGATTGGAAAATTACCTTGTATTGGCATCCTATTAGATACTATAGATCCTGCTTTCAAACTGACATCAACTTTTTTATGAATGATGGCCTCCTTAGGATTTAGATGTTTTCTCTCTTTAAAGTTTGATTTCTCTTTACTTACCAATTTAACATCTATTATTTTTAAAATATCATCACTTTCATCACCAAAGCCATGGATAAGTAGAATAGCACTTTAAAAATAATCAAATTTTACTGGAATTGGTTCCCCATTAACAATAGCTATATGTATCTGCTTCTCATTAGGAGATTAAAGAATTTTCTCACCACTTAATTTTCAAAATGAAAGAAAAAAAGACTATTTGATTATTTAGTATGCTAAAATTTTCTTTTTTAAATTTATTTGAATAATTTAAATTTAGTTTCAAAAAGAAGATATAAGTCACAACCATATGTCAGAATCTACCAGAACAATCAGTTATCAGTTTTTCACTAATGTAAAATTGAAAGTATTGCACTAAAACAGGCCCTACTACCTTAGAAGCTTACAAACTAGTCATAACTCACTCTTTCTCTTTAACTTGTAAATATTATGTAACAGCTGCTTTAAACAGAGCAGGGGATATGAACAAATGAAAGACTTGTTCCTAGACCTGAGTCATGTAAGGTCCATAAATTGAACTGAAAATAATTACAGTGTAATTTATCAACTAGTAGAGAATGTTAAAATCTTCAAGATTATCAAATCCAATATCATTATTTAAAGATGAAGAAACTGAGGTCCAGAGGGGTCAAGAACACACAGAGATGGTGGCGCAGTGGTTGAGAATCCGCCTGCCAATGCAGGGCACACGGGTTCGAGCCCTAGTCTGGGAAGATCCCACATGCCACGGAGCAACTAAGCCCGTGAGCCACAACTACTGAGCCTGCACGTCTGGAGCCTGTGCTCCACAACGAGAGCCCGCAACAGTGAGAGACCCGTGCACCGCGATGAAGAGTGGCCCCCACTCGCCGCAACTAGAGAAAGCCCTCGCACAGAAACGAAGACCCAACACACCCAAAAATAAATAAATAAATAATTTAAAAAAAAAAAAAAAAAGAACACACAGAGAACTGAGACTAGAACCAAGGACTCCTGGTTCCACCTCTTCTGTTTTCTATTATTGTAATAATGTAACACAATCTAAACATGTAAATTCCTAAAGAGGTTTTCTAAGGGGGAATCAAAGACAGAAACTGAGCTGGTAAGAAAATTAATTTTATTCAGGCTATTGCAATAGGGAGAGCACCTCAGGTTCAAAGATCAGTTTCGCCTAAGGCTTTTATAGGAGGAGTACATGAGCTACAAGCGGGATGATTTACAGTTGGAATTGTTTTGTACTCAGGGCAAATCTCAGTGAGTCAGATGAACAGGAAATGTTTTCTCTGTGTCTAGCTAGTTGAAGGGGAACAAACAGTTCTAAACTCCGATAACTATTTTTGAAAGAATGGGAAACTGGAGGGTCTGTATCTGGTTTTTCAGCAGGTTCCAGCAAAAGGGGAAAGGTCTGTGTTTGGCTTTGTCACAGGTAACAAAGGAGTCATGTGCAATTCTTACGGGAGTGCTGAGAAAGAATGGACAGAGAGCCTTCTCTAATAAGTCTTAGGGAAAAGGGTTTTCAATTTGGTTATTTTTGCTTATTTATTTGTTTGTTTTGTGGTAAGCCACTTCCTAAATCATAAAAGCGTGGAAGGATATCTGAAAGCAAAAGTTTGGGGTAATCTCTTAACCAGCTCTGTTTTCCAGGGGCATAGGGCTCAGGTAAAATCCAACATTGTCAGTAACAATCTGAATGAGGAAGAAGTTTGTTGGGTAGATGAGGAATTCCTGCAGGTTGGATGCCCAGGAACAAAAAGGGTGGGTAGAGAGACAGAAGACTAAAGGACACTAAAGACAACCTTTATCTCCTTTACAATTTTTGCAAAAGGCTGGCCTTGGGAGGAAGTGACATTTCTTTTAAGTTCATCCTACAAAATCTATCTCTGCAAAGTTGAAGGAAAAAAAAAGACATTTTCTAGTCGATGTCTGCTGAATATACGACCATGTAAACAACGTATAGCTGATTCATACGACACAATCTATAGCCTGTCGTGAAGATGCTTCAGCCAGGACCAAACTGTGACTATAGCTTCACCTGTCTGGGCTCCAGTTTCTCCTCTGAAAAAAAAGGGAGTTGGCTTTGAAGGGAAGGAAAAATAATTTTACCTTTACCCTTCAGGTTCTTGGCTCAGACCGCCTTGTAATAAAAAGAAAGATAAATAGGAGAAAAACAAGCAAGTTAAATAACATGTGCACCTCCTGTTTTCATGGGAGAGACCCAGGAAAACTGAGCACCTCCCTGAAATGACCCAAGCCATCACCTTAGATACCATCTCATCTGAAAACAAAAGATGTGAGGGGAGTCAGTTAAGGGAGGGTATCAGGAAAAGCACAGTAAGTGGAGTATGGGTGTTATGCAGATTTAAGTCATTTCCTTCTCCTTTGATCAGAGTTTCCAAAGATTTAGAGTTATCCTTCTCTTCCTGGTAGAGAGGGAGAGACACCCTTACAAATGGAGGTTTCCCTTATAAATCTTGCAAAGGGTAACTTTTAACTTGTAATTTTTAACTTGCTAAAGGCTCTCTTGCTAAAGGGTAACTCCTATTCACTTTTCAGATCTTTTCCTATGTCTGCTGTTTTGTAAAAATAATCAGCTCAAGATAATCCTTAAGCCAAAGAAGCATATTTTGGGGTGGCAAATTCTGCTCCCCTTCAGCTTGCAACCCTTTGTGGGGTAGAGGTCATGGGAAGTGAAACACTTTTTGCAAATGAAATCTTACCTAGCAATTAGAAATATATAGCAGATAAGAGCCACCTTTCTCCAGATAAGGTGAGGGAGGGGAGCAGACTCCTGCCACCCCTCTCTTTTCCTTACTCTTTCCTTCCTTTTCCTCCATTCTCTTCCCAGCCGCTAAGGCTCTGACAAGACGGGGTGTTGCTCCGTAGGACTAGCTTATCTCTAAGGTCCCTTCTAGCTGTATACAGTATGAGTCAGTGAATCCGAATTATGCAGTTAACAAAGAAAAATTAGCCATTCCAAGTAAAAGTTGACCTAGTTTTGCAAAAGGGGATATACTCCTGGGAAGTGGTTGAAATGTGTGTCTGTAAAATTTGTAAACCGCTGTTTTCCCATTTAAAGTACTTGCAGAGAATTCTGTTGTCATTCAAATAATTAATTCCCAGTTTTCTGCATTATAAGTTTCGGGTTTTGACATGTATATAACAATAATCATATGCACTTAGAGAGCATTTACAGTTTCAGAATACTTTAATGTCTTTTATCCACATAACAGTTTTATGCTGTAGCAGCTATTGTTACCCTTGTTTTACAGTTGAAAAGGAGAACACAAGAAGGTTAAGTGACTTGCCTTACATAATAGACATAACTACTGGCAGAGCTGAGATTAGGATCCAATCTCTTAACTGTTATCTCAGCACCCTTTTTTGGGTCTTTTCTTTCTTTTTTAAAAAATTCTATTCTCAAGGCCAGTTGTTTAAGTAACAGCTGTCTTAATTAGAGATCTCAATGCTAATAGCCACATCCCTTCCTAAGAATACTTTTTGTTTGCCATTTTCTGCAGTTTTTTTATTGATATTTTATTGTCCTTGTAATTCCTTTTAAGTCTTTTATTCTCCCACTACATACATTACCATATCTTCCCCATGTGGATAGTCATCTTTAGTTATACCCTTTCTAGTCCCACTACCAATATAAATAGTCACCATATCCACCATGTTTTATCAATTTTCTCTTGCTGTATCCTTAACATCTGGTTGCCATCACTACTTAATTTCAGATGTATACTTAATCGTCTCACCTGTCTCCATAGTGTTCTGCATTTTCTATTTAAAAAAACTTTTTTGAAATATAGTTGATTTACAATACTATATTAATTTCAGGTGTACAGCATAGTGATTCAGTATTTTTACAGATTATACTCCATTAAAAGTTATTACGAGATAATGGCTATAACTCCCTGTGCTATACAATATATCTTTGTTGCTTATCTATTTTATACATAGTAGCTTGTATCTCTTAATCCCATAACCCTAATTTGCCACTTCCCTCTCCCCACTGGTAACCATTAGTTTTTTTACATCTGTTAATCTCCTTCCGTTTTGCATATATGTTCATTTGTATTATTTTTTAGATTCCATATATAAGTGGTATCATACAGTATTTGTCTTTGTCTACTTATTTCACAAAGCTTAATATTCTCTAGGCCTATCCGTGTTGCTGCAGCTTGCAGTATTTCATTCTTTATTATGGCTGAGTAATATTCCATTGTATATACATACCACATCTTCTTAAGCTAGTCATCTGTTGATGGGCACTAGGGTTCATTCCATGTCTTGGCTATTGTAAATAGAGCTGCTATGAACATTAGGGTGCATGTATCTTTTCATTTTTCCATTTGTATACCCAGGAGTTGGATTGCTGGATCACATGGTGGTTTAATTTTTAATTTTTTGAGGAAACTCCATACTATTTTCCACAGTGGGTGCATCAATTTACATTCCCACCAACAGTGTACAAGTATTCCCTTTGCTCCACATCCACTACAGCATTGATTATTTGTAGACTTTTTGATGATAGCCATTCTGACAGGTGTGAGGTGAGATCTCATTGTAGTTTTGATTTGCATTTCTCTAGTAATTAGCGATGTTGGGCATCTTTTCATGTGCCTGTTAGCCATCTGTATATCTTCTTTGGAAAAATGTCTGTTCAGGTCTTTTTCCCATTTTTTGATTGGGTGGTTTGGTTTTTTTTGATATTGAGTTGTAAGAGCTGTTAATATATTTTAGGTATTAACCCCTTGTTGGTCATATCGTTTACAAATATTTACTTCCATGCAATAGGCAGTCTTTTCATTTTGTCACTGGTTTCCTTTGCTGTGCAAAAGCTTTTAAGTTTGATTAGGTCCCACTTGTTTATTTTTGCTTTTATTTCTTTTCCCTTAGGAGACAGAGCCAAAAAAATATTGCTATGATTTATGTCAAATTATGTTCTGCCTGTGTTCTCTTCTAGGAGTTTTATGGTTTCAGGTATTACATTTAGGTCTTTAATCCATTTTGAGTTTATTTTTGTATATGGTATGAGGAAATGTTCTGATCTCATTGTTTTACATGTGTCTGTCCAGTTTTCCTAGTACCACTTGTTGGAGAGACTGTCTTTTCTCCATTGTATATTCTTGCCTCCTTTATCATAGATTAATTGATGATAGGGTTTTATTTCTGGGCTCTCTATTCTATTTCATTGATCAATGTGTCTGTTTTAGTGCCAGTAACTGTGCGTTTTTTTTGTTTTGTTTTGTTTTTTTTGCGATACGCGGGCCTCTCACTGTTGTGGCCTCTCCCGTCACGGAGCACAGGCTCTGGACGCGCAGGCTCAGTGGCCATGGCTCACAGGCCCAGCCGCTCCGCGGCACGTGGGATCTTCCCAGACCGGGGCACGAACCCGTGTCCCCTGCATCGGCAGGCGGACTCTCAACCACTGCGCCACCAGGGAAGCCCCAGTACTGTGCTTTTTGATTACTGTAGCTTTGTATTATAGTATGAACTCTGGGAGTGTGATATCTCCAGCTTTGTTCTTTATCCTCAGGATTGCTTTGGCAATTCAGGGTCTTTTGTGGTTCCATATGAATTTTAGTATTATTTGTTCTAGTTCTGTGAAAAATGTCTTGGATATTTTGATAGGAATTGCATTAAATCTGTAGATTGCTTTAGGTATTATGGACATTTTAACAATATTAATTCTTCTAATGCAAGAGCATGGGGTATCTTCCCATTTCTTTGTATCATCTTCAGTTTCCTTCATCAATGTTTATAGTTTTCAGAGTATAGGTCTTTCACCTCCTTGATTAAGTTTTTCCTTGATATTTTATTCCTTCTCTTTCTGATAGTTAATTATTATTATATAGAAAAGCAACAGATTTCTGTATATTAATCTTGTATCCTGCAACTTTGTGGAATTCATTTATTAGTTCTAAGTTTTTCGGTGGAGACTTTAGGGTTTTCTATATAAAGTATTATGTTATCTGCAAAGAGTGACAGTTTTAATTCTTCCTTTCCAATTTGGATGCCTTTTATTTCTTTTTCTTGTCTGATTTTTGTGGCTAGGACTTCCAATACTATGTTAAATAGAAGTGGAGAGAGTGGCCATCCTTGTCTTGCTCCTGAATTTAGAGGAAATGCTTTCAGTTTTACACCCTTGAGTATGATGTTAGCTGTGGGTTTGTCATAAATGGCCTTTATTATATTGAGATTTGTTCCCTCTATACCTACTCTGATGAGAGTTTTTATCAATGGATGTTAAATTTTTGTCAACTGCTTTTTCTGTGTCTATTGAGATGATCATGTGATTTCTATTTCTATTCTTCCTTTTGTCAGTGTTGTGTATCACATTGATTGATTTGTGAATTTTGAAGCATCCTTGTGTCCTTGGCATAACTCCAACTTGATCATGGTGTCTGATTCTTTTTGTGTATTGTTGGATTTGGTTTGCTAATATTTTGTTGAGGATTTTTGCATCTATATTCATCAGAGATATTGGTCTGTAATTTTCTTTTTTGGTCATGTCTTTGTCTGATTTTGGTATCAAGGTGATGGTGGCTTCGTAGAATGAATTTAGGAGTGTTCCATCCTCTTCAATTTTTTTTGAATAATTTGAGGATAGGTATTAGTTCTTCTTTATATGTTTTATAGAATTCCCCTGTGAAGCTGTCTGGTCCTGGACTTCTGTTTGCTGGGAGTTTTTTTTATTACAGCTTCAATTTCACTACTAGTGGTCTCTGTGTTCGTATTGTCCATTTCTTCTTGATTCTGTCTTGGCAGATTATATCTTTTAAGAAATTTGTCCATTTCTTCTAGGTTGTCCAATTTGTTGGCATACAGAAGGGTCTTGTTTTTTTTAATCCAACCAGCCACCTTATGTCTTTTGATCAGAGCATTTAGTCCATTGACGCTTCAAGTAATTATTGATAGGTATGTACTTATTGCCATTTTATTACTTGTTGTCCTTCTATTCTAAATGACAGTCTTGCTAGGTAAAGTATCTCAGGTTGCAGGTGTTTCCCTTTCAGGACTTTGAATATATTATGCCCCTCCCTTCTGGCCTGCACAGTTTCTGCAGAGAAATCAGCTAGTAGCCTTATGGGGATTCCCTTGTATGTGAATCTTTGTTTTTCTCTTGCTGCCTTTAGGATTCTCTCTTTATCTTTAACTTTTGGCATTTTAATTATGATATTTCTTGCTGTGGCTGTTTGGGTTCATCTTGTTTGGGACCCTCTGTGCTTCCTGTACCTGGATATCTGTTTCCTTCTTCAGGTTTGCGAAATTTTTAGCCATAATTTCCTCAAATACATTTTTGATCCCCTTCTCTTTCTATTCTCCATTTGGAACCCCTATAGTGCAAATGTTGGAAAGCTTGATATTATCTTAGAGATCTCTTAAGTTGCTTTCATTTTTTTTTTAATTTGTTTTTCTTTCTGCTGTTCTGATTGGGTGATTTCCATTATTCTATCTTCCAGACCACTTATGCATTCTTCTGTATCACTTAGTCTGATATTCATTCATTCTAATACGTTTTTTGTTTCAGCTTTTGATTATTCATTTCTGTTTGGGCTGGTTCCTTGTTAAAATGTTCATTGTTTAGATAATTTCTTTTCTGTAATTCAGTTAACATTTTTATACCAATGTTTTGAATTCTTTATCTGATAAATTATTATCTGATACTTTGTTTCATTTTTTCAGGACTTTTCTCTTGCTCTTTCAGTTGAAAGTAGTTCCTCTGCATTTTCATTTTGCTTAACTTTCTCCATCTGTATGAATTTAGGTGAAACAGTTACCTATTGTGGTCTTGAAGGAGTGTTCTTATGTGGGAGCAGCCCCAGACAGACTGCTAGTGCCCAGCGCCTTTGATGGGAGGACTGGATTTGACATGGATGCAAATCACATCTTCCCTCAGGGTGTGCTGGCAGCTCTTACCTTGGTAAGGTGTGGGGCTGGAAATGGAGGAACTAGAGCTGCTCAGGGTGTGAGGTGGGACTTCCTCTCTGCTCAGTGGTTATCACCGCCCTGTCAGGGGCAGGGTCTAATCAAGTTGCTGGAGCAGAAGCCCCAAGGGTTTGACTTGAGCTGGCTCTGTTTCAAGTGTGTGATTTTCACCTTCCCCACACTGAGACCTTTGCCCCAGAGGAGGGGAGTGCTGAAATAAGCGGGGCCCATGTGCAGACAGAGGTCTGATGCACTGCCTGTGTAGGTGTCTGAGGCTTCACTCAGATGCAGCCTCGGGTGCGAGACCCCTTCGTTTCTCACAGTTGATCACTGCCCACTGCCTCCACCACCCCTGCCCCCTTGTGGAATTGCTCCACAGGTCTGGCGGGACCCGCTTGGACTCTCCGTGTGTATCAAGTAGTGAGCTGCAGTAGAGCGGCTGCTGTCAGAGACCTGGGCTTCTTCTGAGGCACTGCCTGAATAAGTGCTAACAATAGCTCTGCCCCCGCACTGGATCACCTCGGCGGCCCATGATCTGATCTTTTCCCCGGTCATATCAGCCCCAGATCCAGTGCCGTGCTATGGCGTGGAGTGACCGGGGCCAGAGCGTTCACTCAGCTCAGGCTGTGGTGCATGGCATGGTGGTCTCAGGAAACCCAGCAACTGCTGGGGCAGACCTCACAAGCAGAGTCCAGGCTTCACCAGACTTTCTATCTGATCCAGCGGTCCTCCAGACAGCTAAGGGGGCTTGTCTTCTCCACATAGTACTCATGGACTGAGACGTCCAGTCTGTGGCTCGACCTGCTCACTCCCCAGGGCCGGTATCTGCCTATGTGATATCCCTTTTCCTCCAGTTCCCCTCCCAGGTGCACAGGTCCCAAGCCAAGACTTTTCTTTCTCTCCTACCCGATTATGTGTGTATCTTTCTTATAACCTTGGTTGTATAGGAGTCCTTCTAACCAGTTTCCATTTAGTTTTCAGTGAGGATTGTTCCACATGTAGATGTATTTTTGATGTGTTGGTAGGGGGATGTGAGCTCCATGTCCTCTTACTCTGCCATCTGTATCTCCCTCCTCTCCCAAAGAGTACTTTGCAAATCTTACATTTCACACCAAAGATCTAGGTTCCCCAAGCACTCCCTTCTCCTCAAAGGAGAACACATACACTTGCACACACGCAAGTACCCTTGGGAATTGAAAATTAAACAACAGCACAGAATGCACCTTTCTGACCTCCTTTCCTTGTAGACTTAGCTGAAGAGGTGTGTGTGTGTGTGTGTGTGTGTGTTGCTTGTTTTTTGGCTTTGTTTTGTTTTCTTTCCACCTACAGCATAGATACATTTGGAGGCAATTTATGCTATAACAGTTGTGGGCCCTGAATAACAGGTTGAATTCTAAATTTACTTACAGTTTCACTGATATTTATTTCACAGACCCAGTCAGTAAGTGAAGATCCATTTTGTGGTACCAGAGTAAAAAACTGCACCATCCCCACCCAGGTAATCATTGTGCATTCAGATGGAACACAGTCCTGCATTATAATTCTGTGGTTCTTCAATATTCGTCCATAGGACTTGTCGATATTAAAATGCACTCAGTTGCCCTTGGAGTCAGCCCATAGTTTCAGTATCTTTTACTTAGAGGATATTAGAGCCTAGGATATTGTTGTAGAATTGCGAATAATTCATATAAGCACAACAAACCACATGAATAAAATAGTAGTAATGCACTAACAAAGACAACAGTGTTGGGAGCATAACATTATTAGTTTTAAAGATTGATGGCAAATTACAGTAAATGTTTCCTATAATGCTATATAGATGTTTCTCTAACACAAGGTTTCAGGGGGCCCAGCTAGAGTGCTGCAGCTTGTTTTCCACTATATTAAATCACTTTATCAATATACCTCAGTTTTAACAAAAGCTTTTCTAAAGCATACTGGAGGCCTGACTTCTAAAAAGATTTATGGAAAGCGTTCACTATGCTAAAAGGCCAACTTATTTACATTATAAAAAATTCATGTTAAATGTTCTTGGCCATATATGTTTTACGTTTCATTCTTGTTTCATTTTAATCCTCATTTTCCCTTTTTTTAAACTTTTTTTTTAAACATACCTTTCCTGTGATGCCTATGAAATATGTCTGCCTTTTGGTCCCTCTACCCCAATAGTCTACACCTGACAGAGGCACTAAATGGTATGCTATAGAATGACATATTTATCCTCCTGGAGTAGTCCTTTGAAAGCTACGGGATCTTCCCATAACATGTTTATAACGTCTTAGTTTTTTGAAAGAAGCAGTCCATTGTAGAAATTTATCAACCATGTGTATATCTAATCCTGTTGAGTGTCCAGTTATATCTTTCGGCCTGTATTATTTTTGGAGGAAGTTCAAACATTTAGTAGGTTTTTCGTGAAGTCAAGGTAACTCTAGTATGTAAAATTTACTTTTGAAAATAAAGTGCTAAAGTTCCAGGATCTAATGCACAAGTCTGCATTTTTTCCTATGCATAACTTTGGCAATCCCATAGATAATAATCACAAATCCTTTCTTAGCCTTTGCTTTTCTAATACTAAGAGTCTTTGGTTTTACTTCTGTACACTACTTGTAGCTCCTGTGCTCCCTTAGTCATTTTAGTTGCCTTTTCCTATTTCCATTTTATATCCTACCAAAGGTGTCTTCACCAGGACTGTATACGGATTCCGTCTTGCCATTGCCAGTGGTTCAGTGAGAGGGAAGAATACATGTAAAAAGTTGAATTGTATGAGATTCTTGACCACCTCAAACTCTCCATTAAAATAATATCAAGGGAAGAAAAATGAAATCTTAGTATTCAGAAACATAGAGTAGAAGCTCATGATTTTTAATGCTACTTTGAGTCAAGGTGCTATTTTAACTGTAGTAAGTACTGTGGAGAGTTAAAAAATGAAGCAGAAGACATAGCTTTTGCCCTTGAGAAAGTTCCTATTAAATAGTAGAGCTGGAAGAAACATGCATACATACACACACAGTGCAAAATAACATGCAACCAACTGTTGTACAGAAATAGAAATAAGATGGTTAGGTGACTAAGAGACTTAAAAGAAAGAAGATGAAAAGATGATTGTTATTATAGAAGTAGCTTGAGCTGAGCCTTGAGAAACAAGAAAAATCAATCCTAGTTGACCTTAAAGAGCGCACGTTTAGGAGACTGGAATGATAGGGTGGTAAGGGGGAAATGCAGGTGGTAATAACCTATGTGGTAAATGAATAATGAAGCAATAGAGGCAGCAGATGGAGACAGTTTGGCAAGGAAAGGAAGGATATAAATAGTTTGATAACTAGATGAAGGGGCAGTTGTTTCATTTTATTCCTTTTTTTTATTAAAGAAGAGAGATGTGTGGTTGTTTGAATATACAGAATAAGAAACCAGTAGAGAGGGAGACATGGATGGTGCTAGTAAGAAAGGAGATGGTAAAGGGACAAAATCTCTGAGGAGGAGAGAAGGGGAGGGAGGAGCCTCAGAGATAAACTGACACCGATTGTATGGCACACTGTGTATGAGAGAGACACTTTGATATTGTGGAAATAAGAGGTAGGAGTTCAAAAAGAGGACACAATACGTTCAATAGATGTTATGTTATTATTATTACTCTCTGTAATGAGTTTTATTTGTGAAGAAAAGTTTTAATTTTTTTTAATTAATTAATTTATTTTTGGCTGCGTTGGGTCTTTGTTGCTGTGTGCGGGCTTTCTCTAGTTGCGGTGAGCAGGGACTACTCTTCATTGTGGTGTGCGGCCTTCTCATTGTGGTGGCTTCTCCTGTTGCGGAGCACAGGCTCTAGCCACACGGGCTTCAGTACTTGCAGCACACGGGCTCAGTAGTTGTGGCATGCGGGCTCTAGCGTGCAGGCTCAGTAGTTGTGGTGCACGGGCTTAGTTGCTCTGCGGCATGTGAGATCCTCCCGGACCAGGGCTTGAACCCATGTCCCCTACATTGGCAGGCGGATTCTTAACCACTGCACCACCAGGGAAGTCACAAAGTTTTAATTTGATATAATTATAGATTTTCTGGATTCTCAAAATGTATCAAAATCTGTAGCAATATGACAACCCATGAGAACTGGTGCCTACGCTGGCTGCTTCTCTTTCCCAAGACCTGGCATAAGAAGATATGTACCCCCCTCATTACTCTCAGCTATGGGATAGGAGGGTCATAATATAATTGTGTTTATTAAATGCCTGGTACGTAGATGTCAAGAATTTAGACAGACGTGACTGTCCTGTCCTCTGGGAATTTATATTCTAAGATACAAAGGGGGAAGCTACAGAAAATGAGCCATGACCTGCCCTCCTGCCACTATCCCAAAGTCCAGAAGGATGTGATCATAGTAACCTACCTATAACAAACATCTAACATTGTATAAAATATAGAAAATAGGCGTCCCTGCTGTGAACTACCAATTACATGTCCTAAAAGTACTGGCCAGGAGACAGTTCAGCTTCTAGGTAACAGGTGACCTTCTAATACCATTTGGAAACACATCAAAACTCTTATGACAGTGCATGATAGTTTGTGTGAATGTGTGTGTAGGTTATCCATGGCAATTTATACCTTCCAACCATATTTTTTGTAATAGCTTTGTTGAGATATACAGTTGTATGATTAGAATTTTTTTAAAAAGTGACAGGAATATGTACATCCATATACGGTTGTCCCTTGGTATCCACGGGGATTGGTTCCAGGACCCACCCAGGGACCAAAATCTGGATGCTCAAGTCCCTTATATAAAATGGTGTAGTATTTGTGTATAAATTATGCACATCCTCCCATATACCTTAAATCATCTCTAGATTACTTATAATACCGAATACAATGTAAATTCTATGTAAATAGTTGTATATTTGAGTGCAGCAAATTCAAGTTTTGCTTTATGGAACTTTCTGGGATTTTGTTTTTCTGAGTATTTTTGATTCACCATTAGTTGAATCCACGGATATGGAACCCATGGATATGGAGGGCCAACTGTAATTTACATACTATATAATTCACTGATTTAATGTCTACAGTTCAGTGATTCTTAGTATATTCAGAGTTGGGTAGCCATCACTACTATTTAATTCTAGAACATTTTCATCACGCCAAAAAGAAACTTCATAGGCACTGGCAGTCACTTCCTATCCCCAGCTCTCCCCAGCCCCTGGCTACCACTAATTTACTTTCTGTTTCTATAGATTTGCCTATTTGTACATTTCCTATAAATGCGGTCATAATGTGTAGCCTTTTCTTTTCTGGCTTCCTTCACTTAACATAAAGTTTTCAAGGTTTGTTCCTTTTTATAATATTCCATTGTATGATAATCTTCCACTGTATGGATATAACGTATTTTGTTTATCCATTCATTGGTTGATGGATCTTTGTGGATTTTCACCTTTTTTGGCTGTTATGAATAATGCTGATATGTGTTCAAAAATAGATCTATAGAGTCAAAATGCAATTCAAAATTAGTCCTTTAATTAAGGGTAAGATTTTAACAATGCCATTTTATTTCTGTCTGAGAAGATGTATGCAATACTCGATAAGATACTGTACTGGAATCTGAAGTCTGTCAGTGTGTGGACATAACTATTTACACTTATACAGTAGTGTATTTCTCAAGTGTAAGATTAGTTAATGGACTTTTCTACACAATCAGCTATTATCATTGTCAGTAAGACAGAGGTATTTCATTGCTGAACATATTTTATTCACAGTCAATTCCCAAAGGTCTATGTATGTAGATGATTTCAATTCTTCCTCGCACCAGACCTTGTACTGAAATGTCAAAATAAATGATCAACAGTACTAAATAAGTTATCAAGATTACTATTTTATTAATTCACTGAAACAGTATTTACCAAGCGCCTACTATGTACAAGGTTCATTCTTCCTTTTCTTTCTCCTGCGTACTCCTGGGTGTAACAATATAAAAGGCATGTGTAATACACCATCTGGAAAGTGAGAGTTGAATACATACTTTTCTTCAATGGTTCGTATAAGGAAAATTATACAAAGCCACATAGATGGACAGGTTAGGTTTTTCCCCATCCTCTTTTCATCTCTTAACACCTTTGGATCACAGGGAATAGGCCCATTTTGCTCCAAGCACTGATATTCTAAATTTCACAATGACTTGTTACTGTGGAACAATTATTGTATTTGAAAGAACACAAAGAAGATGGTACTTAAAACATGAGAGGCACACTAGGACTAATTCAGGTGAAAGACGTACCAAAGCCACTTGATTGTGTATTTTGTGCTATAGGATGAAGTGAAGGGGAAATAGAATCTTAAGGCATATTTCTTTTTCATCTCTTTGGACAACATTCCCTTCAGTTAAAACGGTACTTTTTTAGCCTAGATACTTTTTATGGAATTTGCAAATGTCTTTAAAAGACTTCTAAGATTGCTGTTATGGACACAACCAAAGCCTTTAAACTAGTCATTTTTACACAAGGACCTGATAGTGGAATCTTTTAAATAACCATGTGTCAGTATCTTCTACTAATGTCCCACTGAGTTTTGCACAGAATCATTGAATCCAGTCTAGCTATATTAAGTAGAAAAAACAAATACATGTATATGTCCAGTTATTTACCCCCTCTCTTATAAGGACAATGCTATTAAAATCATGTTATTAGTAGTCAGGTATGTGTCTGAACGAAGCTTTGGTTTAGTCAATAGAACCACTACATATGATGTCTGTCACCAATTCCAGCCTCTGTATTTTATCTTTCAGGTAGCTTGACCTTCTCCTTTTGCACCATCAGTTTGCCATCCTTCAACCCAGCCTATCTGCCATTGTTTTTTCCTACTCTGCAGTTGATGCCTGTGTTGCAACCTATAAAGAGAGTGTTTAGCTCAAACTAAATTGGTGGATATTGGTGAGACTGTGATAGCTACAGTACTTCACAGTCTGATATAATCCGTGGCTGTCTGCACTTCATCTTGGATTTGTGCAAGGAAGTGCCTGTTACTGAAGAATATGACCCTCTTGGGCCTTCTGATATGCTTCAGTAAAATAAGTGATTAAGTGATAATTAAAACATGAGTATTAAAATGATAATTAAAACGAAATCTGTACCCTTAGTGCTGTATTTTAACTCTGCCACTGACGATTTGCAAATGAAGGATCAGAATCAGTGTTAAGTTTGTCCAAACTTATTCCACTTAACCTATATTGATGCAGAATTTCATCATGAAATCACATTACATATTGTTTTTTTGCATGTAATTTATTTCTCTTTAGTTTCCTCCTTTGAACTACATTAAGAAAAATAATGAAATAATAAATTAACCAATAATCACTACATTGTAATCCATAACTAATTTTGGGAGAAGTGAAAAAGGAACAGTCTATTTAGTGAAGTAAATTGCTAACAGGGAGATATCTTCCTTTCTGATGCACTAAGCTCTAAAAGGTTAGGGGCTGAGAAATTTTCCATCTGCAAGCTGTGAGAATTTCTCTAATACCAAATCACTGCAAAAAGCTTGCTTTGCTATTTTTATTTAAGTTATAGCCCACATGTTCATTCATGTTGTCACGTCTCTTTACCTACCTTGTCTTAACTGTGATGCAGGCTCTCAAAGGGTAAGACCATCTTCTTTTAAAATTTTTATAAATGACATGTATATATGCTTTGGATATTTGGTAATGCTAATAACTAGGAAACTCCAACAACACAACTTCATGAGTTTCTTTAGATTTGGTGAATAACATTTAAGTGGCCTTATTATGCAATATATGATGCTGTAAAATACAGAAGGAGAGATGGTGTAGCATTCGGTAAAGCTCATATATAAAGGTTAATGTCCATCAGCCAGTTTTGTCCTGATTTTTTAAAAATGACAGAATCTATATTCATTGGAGACTGTTTACAGCACCTTTAAAATACCGTTTGCTGAACCTAAAACATTTTTTGTCACTTTTTTTATTTCAAAGTGAATTTATTTGCTGTTAATGAGCTAAATACTATGGTGAAAATCTACATTGCACAGCACCAGGAATGATGGTATTTCTAGGTACAAATAATAACGATCATTTATTGAGCACTTGTCATGTGCCATGCTGGTTTTTTTTTTTGAATTTTTGATTTTTAATTTTTTTTATACAGCAGGTTCTTATTAGTCTTCCATTTTATACATATTAGTGTATATATGTCAGTCCCAATCTCCCAATTCATCACACCACCACCACACGACCCCCCCACCACCCCCTTGATAGCCATACGTTTTTTCTCTACATCTGTGTCTCTATTTCTGCCCTGCAAACCAGTTCATCTGTACCATTTTTCTAAGTTCCACATATATGAGTTAATACACAATATTTGTTTTTCTCTTTCTGACTTACTTCACTCTGCATGACAGTCTCTAGATCCATCCACGTTCTCTACAAATGACCCAATTTCGTTCCTTTTTATGGCTGAGTAACATTCCATTGTATATATGTACCACATCTTCTTTATCCATTCGTCTGTTGATGGGTTGCTAAACCTAAATAGGTTGCTTCCATGACCTGGCTATTGTAAATAGTGCTGCAATGAACATTGGGGTGCATGTGTCTTTTTGAATTATGGTTTTCTCTGGGTATATGCCCAACAGTGGGATTGCTGGATCATATGGTAATTCTATTTGTAGTTTTTTAAGGAACCTCCATACTGTTCTCCATAGTGACTGTATCAATTTACTTTCCCACCAACAGTGCAAGAGGGTTCCCTTTTCTCCACACCCTCTCCAGCATTTGTTGTTTGTAGATTTCCTGATGATGCCCATTCTAACTGGTGTGAGGTGATACCTCATTGTAGTTTTGATTTGCATTTCTCTAATAATTAGTGATGTTGAGCAGCTTTTCATGTGCTTCTTGGCCATCTGTATGTCTTCTTTGGAGAAATTGAACCTAAAACATTTTAAATTCTTATGTTTATAATATTGTTTGCATGACCAAATGATGCATTTTAACAAGTGATAAAAGCCCCTAATGAGGATAGCAGTTGAACAAACTGAACATTAAATTGAGAACAGACGTGTCCACATAAACATGGTCTGTTAATTACTGCTGATTGAAGAGATTTGTCCGCTCCAGGACCTTAGGAGTTAAATGTATAATCAACCCTTTAGGGACCAAACTGTTCTGCCTCACATGGAAAAAAGTAACTTCCACTGAAAAATAAGGTCCTCAGTTGGTCATTTATCATCTCAAAGGGCATATTTTATTATAAATGTCA
Organism: Leucopleurus acutus; assembly: GCF_964270905.1. Classification (NCBI taxonomy): domain Eukaryota; kingdom Metazoa; phylum Chordata; class Mammalia; order Artiodactyla; family Delphinidae; genus Leucopleurus; species Leucopleurus acutus. The sequence continues at coordinate 107,266,761 of NC_139148.1, read as the reverse complement.
ATTCCACAAAATTATGTGTCCTGTAATACATAATTATGTTCAAAATTGCATTTGAAATCTATTATTAACAGTTAACAGTGAACATTCTTAAAATAGTTATTACTCTTAGCCTTAACACAGAAAGCAATAATGGAGGTATTTTAGGGAGTTAAAAGCTGCAAGGCACTGGCCTCTGAATAAAGCCACTGCAGGTGTGTTTCTTAATGGGCTGTTAATTTTATAGTGGGTGAACACAAAGGACAGAGACCATGTGTGTTTTTAAACTGTGTTTGGTGTGGAAAAGGAGTTGATGGCTGCAAAATATAAAGGCAGAGTGAAATGAGGCCAAATTGAACTTGCCCTCCTGAGATGTAATCCTCCTTGCTTAAAATCAAGGCAAACTAATTCTTGCCCCTCTGCTTCTCTCTCTTCCCTCCCCACCACCACATAATAAAGAATCCCAAGAAACTGATGTTAAGCTAGCACAGCTGAAATAATGAGAAAATATGGCAAGAAATTATAAAGACCTGATACACTAACATTGTCTCATACTAACCAGCTCCTTCTAGGTTTCCTGTTTTTGCTACTGTCACTAAGTCACACAAAATTACAATTTTGACCACCCCACCGCATTCCCCACACGTAGGTTCCCAGGGTCCTCAGAACCTTGCTTCCCAGAATGTGGGCTGTGGACCACGAAGCATGGGCATTAGTTGGGAACTCGCAGGGTCTTAGTTCCCCAACCAGGGATTGAATCCGGGCCCTGGCAGTGAAAAGCACCGAGTCCTAACCATTGGACCGCCAGGGAAGTCCCTACACATTCCAGTTTGAGAAGCACTGCTATAAAACTGTCCTTTACATTGTCTTCTTCCATTTTTTTTCTTTTTTTCTTGTCTTTTCTTCCTGGGGAAATAATTTGTTTTTTTATTATAAATAACTCTCTTTATATTTTAGATATGTTTTTTGTAAGAAACATAATTAGATTTTACTTCTTAATTCCAAATGGTGGCTCTTACCTTTTAACACAAACGTTTAGTTCAGTACTCTTTATTTTTAATTATAGATATAGATATATGAAATTTATCTTCCATCTTCTTTTATGTTTTCTAATTGTCCCATCTAGTCTGTCTTCCCCTTCTTACCTTTGTTTAGATAAATGATTTTTATCTCAGTATTATTTTCTCTATGCTAGTTCAAAAAATAAATTTTTCGTTTTTAGTATTTATGCTTGAAGTTATAAGATTTTTAAAATTTATAATAATCTGAAGTTAGTTGATATTTGTACCATTCTTCAGGATAATCCAGTTTTACACTTCCCAGATAATATATGATTTTTTTAAACATTATTGAGGCATAATTGACAAATATGATCATATATATTTAAAATATACAGCATGATGATTTGGTATACATATATATTGTAGAATGATTACCAAGATCAAGATAATTAAAACATTCATCACCTCGCATAGTTAACACAGTCAACTCGTGTGTGTGTGTGTGTGTGTGTGTGTGTGTGTGTGTGTGGTGAAAATGCTTAAGATTTACTGACAGCATTTTTCAAGTATACATTGCCATATTATTAGCTATAGTCACCATGCTGTACATTAGATCCTCAAAACATCTTATAACTGAACATTTGTACCCTTTGACCTACATCACCCCATTTTCCCCTCCCTCCAGCCCTGGCAACCACCATTCTATTCTTGTTTCCATGAAATCGACTTCTTTCTGTCTGCCTTATTTCACTAAGCATAATGCCCTTCAGATTCATCCACGTTGTTGCCAATGGCAGGATTTCTTCTTTTTTATGGCTGAGTAATATTTTATGGCTGAGTAATATATATATATGTATGTGTGTGTGTGTATATATATATATATATATATATATATATATATAAAATCTCACATCTTCTTTATCCATTTATCCACTGAAGGACATTTAGGTTGTTTCCATATCTTGGCTATTGTAAATAATGCTGCAATGAATATGGGAGTGCAGATATCTCTTTGGGATCCTGATTTCAATTCCTTTGGATATATACCCAGGGGTAGGACTGCTGTATCATATGGTAGTTCTATTTTTAGTTTTTTGAGGAACCTCCATACTGTTTTCCAAAATGGCAATACCATTTTGCATTTCTCCCAACAGTGCACAAGGGTTTTCTTTTCTCCACATCCTCACCAACATTTATCTCTTGTCTTTCTTTTTTTAAAGAAGATGTTGGGGGTAGGAGTTTATTAATTAATTTATTTATTTTTGCTGTGTTGGGTCTTCGTTTTTATGCTAGGGCTTTCTCTAGTTGTGCTAAGCGGGGGCCACTCTTCATCGCGGTGTGCAGGCCTCTCACTATGGCGGCCTCTCGTTGCGGAGCACAGGCTCCAGATGCGCAGGCTCAGTAGTTGTGGCTCACGGGCCCAGTTGCTCCGCGGCATGTGGGATCCTCCCAGACCAGGGCTCGAACCCATGTCCCCTGCATTGGCAGGCAGATTCTCAACCACTGTGCCACCAGGGAAGCCCTATCTCTTGTGTTTTTGATAATATCTAACCAAACAGGTGTGAGGTGATTTTGTGATTTTGATTTGCATTCCCCCAGTGATTAGTGATGTTAAGCAACTTTCATATGCCTATCGGCCATTAATATGTCTTCTTTGGAAAATATATATATTCGAGTCCTTTGTCCATTTTTAAAAATTGGATTATTTGCTGTTTTGCTATTAAGTTGTACAAGTTCTTTATATATTTTGGATATTAATGCCTTATCAGATACATTTAGCCTTCCATATTCTCGGGTTCCACATCTGCGGATTCAACCAACCTCGAATCAAAAATACTCAGGGAAAAAAATTCCAGAAAGTTCCAAAAAGCAAAATATGAATTCGCCACAAGTGAGCAACTATTTACATAGCATCTACATTGTATTAGGTATTGTAAGCCATCTAGAGACGATTTGAAGTATATGAGAGGATATACATAGGTCACGTGCAAATACTTTGCCATTTTATATACGGGACTTGAGCATCCACAGATTCTAGGATCCGTGGGGATCCTAGAACTGATCCCCCACAGAACTGAGGGATGGCTGCATATGGTTTGCAAGTATTTTCTCCCATTCTGTAGGTTGCCTTTCCAATTTATTTATTGTTTCCTTTGCTGTACAGAATCTCTTTAGTTTGATGTAGTCCCACTTATTAATTTTACAATTGATTGAATGTACTTTTTCCACATGAGCTGTTGGTTCTACCCTAAATTTAGATCTTCATGTCATTCACCTGAATTATTGCCCCATAATTCCTATATCGTTCTTGTGCCTTCCTGCTCTAAAGCATCCTACTTTCTGCCTCAAGATTAGCCTTTTTTTTTTTTTTAATTTATTTTTTTGGCTGCGTTGGGTCTTCGTTGCTGAGCACGGGCTTTCTTTAGGTGCAGCTAGAGAGGACTACTTTTCATTGTGGTGCGCGGGCTTCTCGTTGCGGTGGCTTCTCTTGTTGCAGAGCATGGGCTCTAGGTGCGCGGGCTTCAGTAGTTGCAGTACACGGGCTCAGTAGTTGTGGACTTACTTGCTCCGGGGCATGTGGGGTCTTCCCAGACCAGGGCTCGAACCTGTGTCCCCTGCATTGGCAGGTGGATTCTTAACCACTGTGCCACCAGGGAAGTCCCAAAATTAGCCTTTCTAATGTACCCAACCTCTCCCCTCTTCCTAAAAACCTTTAATGGCTTTCCATCTTTTACTAAGTAAACTATTTAGGACTGGCTCTCAAGGAGCTATAGAATATCATGCCGTCCTTTCCCTCCAGCCCTATCTCCAACTGCTCCTCTCTATATACCCATACCCTGCACCTTAGCCTTACGGTTTCTCTCTTTGTTTTGGTTCAAGCTGTTCCCTTCACATGGGAAATCCTTCCCAACAGCTCTGTTGAAATCCTTTCCATCCTTTAAGGCCCATCTTCAGTACCACTTCCCATACATAGGCTTTTCTGATTCATTCTTTCATTCATTCATTGAATAAATATGTACTGATCACATACTATTTGCCTATATTTTTCTAGTTACTGGGGATAAAGCAATAAACAAAACAGCCACAGCCTCATGGACCTTATATTCTATTGGGAGAAAACAGGTGATAAACAATAAATAAATAAAACATGTGCTCTGTTAGGTGGTGATAAGTGCTAAGGAGAAAATTAAAGAATATAAAGGGGACTGAGACAGCTAGGAATGATGAGTATCCTCCAACCAAAACCTTTTCCTTCCTTTGTATACCCAGCTCAGGTATTTTTCTTTACAATGTGGATATTTGTGTACTTGTCCTATTTTCTCTTTTATATTCAAAGTTCGTTAAGAGCGAGAACTGTATTTTACTCATCTTTGTATCTCCTACAGCTATCAAGACAAAGTTCAGTAAATAATGGTTAAAATGACTCAAATGATGGAAATAAATGCAATAGTAGTTTAGAGGAAAGAGAGACTGATATAGTGGTTGGTTATGGAAGGCTCCTTGGAAGATATTAAATTTGGGTAAAGTCTTAAAAGATGGGTGGGGTGAGGAGGAAGAAAGAGCTGAGTAAGTCTTTTTGATATACCTGTTCTTGAAAATCTAAAAGCCATTGCTTTATAAATTAAGATTAATATTATGTATAATTTTCTTTACTTTTAAAACCAGTGTTTCAGAAGGGACGGGCAATAGACACCGGAGAAGTTGACATTGGTGCACAGGTCATGCAGACCATTCCACCTGGCTTATTCTGGCGTTTCCAGATTACTATCCACCATCCTATATATCTGAAATTCAATATTTCTTTAGCCAAGGACTCTCTGCTGGGAATTTATGGCAGAAGAAACATTCCACCTACACATACTCAGGTATTTGATATTATAGGTATTTCTTGACCCTTTTAGAGAGTGGTGAGATGAATAGTTTAGGGGTTGTGACTTGCAAAGTATGTGGGAGTCAAAGGTGAAGGCAGACAGTTTTTGTAATCAGCAAATATCGAGAATAATCACAGTCAAGCGAATGAAAAAAATGGTACTGAGAAACAAGGACTAGCATTTAGCAGAGCAGATTCAAAAAAGGGAGTTTAAGAAAATATTCTTGCAACTTGAGTTCTGCTTCCTGGAACAGGATGGTCATGAGCCTTCCCAGCCCCCTCCTCTTACTTATTAGCTTTGGTGCCCACACCTCCTCCGCTGCTTCCATACATTCCTGACCTGTGGTCCCAATAAAGGAATGCGAATCAAGAGGGAAATGAGTCAAAAAGGCACGTTTTGTCTTGCAGGTAAAACTTTTTCCTTGTTATTGTTAATAAAAACACAAATATGTAAAACCTCTATGGTTTACAAGACCCTTTTATAAACCTTTGCCACATCATTTCCCTTAATTTCCTTCCCTTATCTCTTCCTTACATGAACCCATTTGAGGCCCTGCTCCATCTAAGAAGTAGCATAGGGAATCATAACCATCTGGGGCTTGGGATACATGTGCCATGTGTTTGTCCACCGATTAGGAAAAAAAAAGGACAGGGTCTTTGAATATTTAAATATGTTACCACAAATGTAGTAAATTATGATGAATGTTCTCAAATTTTCAACTGTTCATTTATTTGTTTTAAAAACTGTAAAACTCTTTTTAATTTGTAAAGAAGGTCATGGTAACATTTCAAGGGGAATGTCTATTTTCAAGTATCTTCTATCAGATACTTCAGTAAAATATCAAGATTCTCTTGCATAATACTAAATAAGAATTTTTATATTTCTTGGTTTATTATTTTTAAACAGTTATTTTTAATACTCTAAAACCGAAAGGTTTATAACATTTATAAATATAGTAGAGAGTTATTTTTTTCAGAATTAATAATATGCTTTTGGGTTTAGATATTCTTAAGAATGAATAACCTCTTCTCCCACTTTGCCCACCTCCAAAGCAAAGAAGTATGAAGTAGCACAATTGAAATGAGAGATGTTTATCAGCCTTAGAAGTAAAAGTAGCGGCTCATATTTGTGTTTGTATTTGTTCCAGTTTGATTTTGTAAAACTAATGGATGGAAAACAACTGGTCAAACAGGACTCCAAGGGCTCTGATGATACCCAGCACTCCCCTCGGAACCTGATCTTAACCTCACTGCAGGAAACAGGTTTCATAGAGTATATGGACCAAGGGCCTTGGTATCTGGCATTTTACAATGATGGAAAAAAGATGGAGCAAGTATTTGTGTTAACTACAGCAATTGGTAAGCTGCCTTGGCTATGATTTTGAATTGACAGTATAACTCCAGAAAGACACAGTCAGTGGTGAAAGTGATGCAGATGTTATTTAAGCATATTGCTCATTCTACCTTAAAGTCATTACTCGGGATAGGTCACAATGAGAAAGGTTTATATTGTTGTTGTCAGTAATGTTGTTTAAATGCTGATTAAGCTTTTTAAAATGCTCCTTTATTTGCTGCTATTTTAGGTTACTTGCCACGCTCCTTTTTATATGTTTTCAACAGGAATACTTACCTGGATAATATTAATACTGTTACCGAGAATATATAGATGAACAACTTCATGAAGAAGGGAAATAAGCAAGAGAAGCCCTGTTAATTCAAGTGCTATTAAAAAAGAAAAAGCGAATAAATACCTTTTTAAATGAAAAAACTAGCATCAATCCAGTTCTTCTTTCCAACAACTGATTCTAGAACCATTAAGATTTAAAAATACAACTTAAGAGTAGAGAAGAGTCTTAAGGATAATAACTTGGGTCATTCAAAGTTCTTTCTTTAGAACTGTTTAGTTTAAAAATCATCACAATGGCTCTTTCACTGCACTCAGAGCCTTTTAAAGCATGTTCTTTTTAATACAATGTCTACACACACTGTTATTCACTTTCACCCTAGTTAATCAGAGACAGCAAGCTCTTGTCATTTTTTTGGGTGAAGTCATTCCTCATAACCCTTTGTGTGAATAAAGCTGAGATCTTTAGCAGATTTAGAGCCCTAAGGGTAAACAACTCACAGACACAGTATTTTACTGTGTGAATTTTCCTAAAACACATGTCTTTTAAAAGAAGGGACAGTATCTTACAGCTGTCAGTTTTCTATACACCTCTCACCACTTTATCCTTTAGTTAACGTGTTCAACCATATGTTTAGGAAATTGTGTTGACTGTTAATAGATATACCATCTGCTCTTTATAACAATTATGTTTCATTTTTACTTGATGCTGAAGACCTTTTGTCAGTAGAAAATGGTATTCCCGCTGCAAGATTATCAAAAACTTTCCTCTGAAGTAATCAGAAAGGCAATAAAAATGCACTGATGATTTTCCCCCTAGAGAAAACTCCACTGATCTTACATCTTCAAAAGACAAAGTGTTTGTTAAATTAGAAAAAAAAGTATTTTAAGTCATGACACTGTTTTGCCACTCACAGATTCAGTGGGGCAAATTCAGCAGACACACCTTTCATGATATTTGTCCACCAAGACCTAGTTTTGATAATGCAAATACTAATGAGTTATGAGAGGTTGAGTTTCTCCTACGAAATCAGAGGAATTAGAAGATTTAAAACATTTGTGAAGAAGATTTTCTCTCTTCCTGTTATCCTTACCCCTAAGCTCAAGTTAAAACACTAACCAAGCTATTAACGTTTCAAAAATCAATAGACCCAGAAACATGCTTGAAGTTTTTTTCCTGTTCCTTACTTCTTCCCCCCAAAGAACCTAACCTTTGAGATATAATTTTCTATTATTCAGAGATGAAGCTGTTAGTTTCATCTGCAACAACATATTTGCTTTTCCTTATGCAAGTCAGTTTCTTTACTTTTCTGTTGTCTTTAAGATTAGAAGCAACAGAAACATTTCTCCTATAATTCCACTTAAAGAGAATCCAAGTAAATTTCCCAAAATGTCAAAGGTATATAAGTTATTCACTCTAAATTCTCCCCATTATTTTTATGTTTTTGTACTTTATCTTAATCATAGTAAAAAAGAGGATAATGTATTTGATTAAACAAATTAAGGTCTGTATGAACTGTTCTAAATGTTGCTCCTTTGTCTATTTCATGATAATGTTAGAGTCAGTTGATTGATCTTAACTATATTTGGTCTGCTACTCATAGGGATCAAAACAGCATTAATAACCAACATTTATTGAATGACTAATATAGGCTAGCTACTGGCCTATATTATTACATGTTATTTTCTAGCTGTATAGACAGAGTTATCAATATCCCCTAATCTCAGCCAACCTGCTCAATAACATGATAATATATACCATCTATGGAGTGCCATTCTGCCCCAAGCACTCTGCTGGATGCTTTACATTCAGTTATCTTGTTTGATTCTCATCACAACCTCGATAGCATAGGTATAGTGCTACTTACATTACAAGTAAGGAATCAGGCTTGGGATGAGTAAATAATTTGGTAAAGTCTCACAGCCAGCAAGTGGCAAAATTGAGATTGGAGACACTCAGTATCTCTGATTCCAAACCCCTGCCCTTTAGACCATACTCATTCCATACGATTATTCGTTAGCTTTGGCTTTTCCCATGAGAAAACCTGCCAGAAGCAAAACCCATCATCACAGCAGATGCAGAAACCAAGGGGCTTTAGGCTGTAGCATAAAAACAGGGTTTGAAGCATAGAACTTTAAAATGATTCTCAACTCTAATGAACTGGTGTCTAGGAAGTGAGTCTGAAGTAAGATTTAAAAGATAGAAGGCAAACTTCCTGGAGGCCAGTATAAACAGAAAAGCACATTCTTTTTCATCACTAGTTATTTATGTGTTTCTGCTGTAGCCATCCTCCTTCTGGAGTCCCTAGGCTATCCCGATGTCTCTTTGATACCCAGTGGAGATGGCAGCTTCCAAAACCTCCTATATTGCCTTCTCTTCTCATTTGCATCGCAGGTGTTAAGCTCTGTGCAGCATTATGGGCCCAGGAACGGTTCTTAGATAAGTCAATAAGATGTAGGGATTTTTATTCATTTTGATAGCAAACTTTATTAAACATTTTTTCTACAATAGCTACATTCCCACAAGGCTGCTTCCATAAAGTTGTCAATAGGACCTGGTGTGAAATTAAATTCAAGTATATTTACCTTTGAAAGCTTCCTCCATGGCCTCCTATTAACCATCCAGGGCAGGGGAAATCCAAATGTAGATTTAAGAACTGCCATTACTTTTTGGTACAAGAAAGCAAGATAAGAAAATAGATAATAATTGTTCCATCTCTGAATGAAAAGAGAAAAAAAGACCCTTTGTGCCTTTTCGTAATGACCTTTTAAATAAATTAATGATTTTCTGAAAATAACTAATGTTTTAATGAGTTAAAAATGGTTAGCTCATTGTCAAATGTTACATTCCTGCCAGCCCAGTTGTTCAGCAAATGACACGTGTCAGTTTCTTATCCAGTTCAGTTTTCTAGCACAGGGATCAGAAAACAGGCCACCATAAACCTGCAAAAAGGAATCTGATGTATTCACACAGATGTCAGAAGAATAATCTCTGATTGATAATAGGGTGGCTATCCACACAGCCGCTGGATTCATTCTCAGCTTTCTAAGAATCACCTAAATGGACTAGATACCACTTTCTTCCTCTTGCTTTTATTGCAGAATTCCAAGTCTAGACTAGAATTCCTCTAACCTGGAAATTTACTATCTGAAGCATTGGTTCTCAATGCTTTAATTCGGTCATCACCTGTAGAGTCACCTGAGGTATTTGCTAGAATGTAGATTACTGGGCTGCATCCCTCAGAGGCAAATTCAGTAAATCTGGAGTGAAGCTCAGGTATCTGCATTTTAAGTGCCTCAGGTGATCCTACTGATATAGGTGGTCAAAAGGCCACAACTGAAGAAATGCTGTTTCCCGACTCTCTTTATAAATTCTCATAGTTTAATGGAAGATGCCAAGACTACTTACTAGAATATTTCCTTCTAATTGGAAATAGCTTATCCAAGTGAAACTAGATGAAGTAGATAATTTGGATTGAAAAGAAAAAACTGGTACATATGAGAAGTATGAGTGTAATGGGCTAGAACATAAAAGTCAGAATCCAGGAGTGCTAAGTTATGGAAAACTTCCAGAAAAGAGTAATGAGAAGATTATTTTTTTAAGCTACAGGAGTAAAACATGCATATCATAATAGTTCACAGACTTGGAATTTGATGCTATCATACTCAAATACAGTTTTAAACTAAAAACAGTTTTTAACGTCCTCGTCAGAGACTGATTTTTGTATAACTTTATACCTCTTCAGTCAAGTTACTTAACACAAGACTTATCAAAGTACTGTTGCATTGCACATCTTTATGTCACCACAACTACCTATGGGCACCTTCAAAGCCTTCTCAATTCCCCTGAAACCTATTCTTCTCTAAGAATGGATTGAAGGGAAATTAGTGGCAAAGAACTGATAAGCATTTACAGTCAAGAAAGCATTTCTCAACAAAATACTTAGGTTCTAATGCTTTTAGTGGTGGTGAATTTAATATGAACACTTACTTTAAAAGCTTTCCGTTGTCACTTATTAATGAAAATGAAATACTGATTATCGTATTTAAGCTGTCAAGATAGTAGATTAAGCATTTTAGGTGCTAGAGAAGAAATTTTTATTTGCTACAACCTAAATTTGAAAAATAAACAATAGACTTCGTCTTCTGGGTTACATTTTAAAGTCCATTTTGCTTTTGAGAAATGACTTACAATCCTCGTACATTTTTAGCTTTATCGTGAATGTCTCATAAGAATACAACTCATCTAGACCCTTTATGCACTTTAGAGGTGAGGTTGGTTTTTAGTTTCATTCCTGAATAGCCAATTCAGCAAATCCAGGGCGCTTTTAATAATTCGGTGCTGCATATGACATCTTACAGAAATCTTTGGCATCTGATTTTAAATAGGAAGTGCTTTGTAGACAGCAGAGGGCAAAGATTGTTACAGGCCCAGAGTTTTCGCAATTTAGAAAAAAATTAAGGACTCTACAATCTATAGGTTTGTTCTTTTTTTTCTTTTTCTCTCTATTAACAGAAATAATGGATGACTGTTCGACCAATTGCAATGGAAATGGAGAGTGTATCTCTGGCCATTGTCACTGCTTCCCAGGATTCCTTGGGCCTGACTGTGCTAGAGGTGAGGTTGCTCTGTTACACTGATTGATTAGGGAGCTCAATGTCGTTTGAGAACTCAGAATTAGTAGCAATAAGAGGAAGAGGAGGGACAGGAGTGGCAGTAGCAGCAGCAATAGCAACAACATCCGAACTGCCGCTACCAAAAGCTGAGCACTTGCTCTGCCAGGCACTGTTCTAAACACTTTGCAGTACTTCTTTTAATTCCTACATCCTACGATAGTCCTACGATGTAGATCTATTATCACAGTTTTATGGGCATGCAAAGATCTATTATCACAGTTTTATGGGCATGCATGAGGTTATGGAAATAACCTCAGAGAGGTGAAATACCAAGGTTATCTAACAGCTGGGATTCGTACCTGGATCCTCTGACCCAACCACTCCATGATGCTTCTGTTCCCTTCATAAACTCATTTATAATGGATGAACTTTAAGAAAGGGCAGAGTGGGTAACCGGTTGTACACACCAAGGTAAACAGGAAGGGGTAGACAGTCACCAAATTCGTGAGTAGCCTAGAAAGGAAAGACTGGAAAGGCAGAAGTTAAACTTTCAAACTTTACTAAAACTAGACTTGCCCATAGTTTAATTCTTGAAAAGCTGTAGATAAATCACACTGTGTTTTCCCCATAGACTTCCAGTTATTACTTTAGAGATGCTTTCTGCTCATTCGCAATGTGTTCGTAAAGTTCTCAGTCTGCTCATGCTTTAATCTCAGGTTTCTCAGCCACTCCATTTTCTTTAGATTAAATTCTATTCAACAGAGAATTCTTTTTTTTTTTAATTTTATTTTATTTATTTTTTATATAGCAGATTCTTATTAGTTATCTATTTTACACATATCAGTGTATACATGTCAATCCCAGTCTCCCAGTTCATCCCACCACCACCACCACCACCCACCCCCGCTTTCCCCCCTTGGTGTCCATATATTTGTTCTACATCTGTGTCTGTATTTCTGCCTTGCAAACCGATTCATCTGTGCCATTTTTCTAGATTCCAAATGTATGCGTTAATATACGATATTTGTTTTCAACAGAGAATTCTACAGCATTTGCTAGGTTCCAAGTTCTCTGATAGATCTTGAGGAGGTGGGAGGTAGAAGTAGAGGTGATGGCTGGTATTGAAAAAATGAATAAGAGAAGGTACAGGCCCTGCCCTCAGGAAGCCCATATTTTTAATAAGGAGACCTACAGTGACAAAGCGGAGTGAGTGTTCTAATAAAGGTCTGCACAGTGTGGGGTAGGCACAGACATCTGTCCAGCATAAATCTCTTTAAATGCACAACTTTTTAAAGATAACATTCTATAATACGAATAACTCCCTACTAGTTTTACAGATTTTCAGGGTTTTCTTCCTGAAAGTAGCATACATCTGCTTGAGGAAGAAAAACCATAAAAGAGAAAAATCCTAGCTTATAATAATGATGATAATAATAATTGTTTAAGAGTATGGTGGAATCAAAAGCAAGTACTTGAAATAATTTCTCCACTCAGGATGTTTTTATAATTTATCTTTCCCCCAATCCCATAAGAGGAAAATTCTGTTTGTAATCACGAACATGTGCCGATTTAATAAATGGTAAGACAGAAATAGTACAATTTTTTTTACCAGAAATATTATACGAGAATCGATAGAGAATTGCTCTTTGGAGATTTTAAAAGCATTATGCGAACATTACAAGTTCATTTGCCAACCTTCAGATTCGTGCCCTGTGCTGTGTGGTGGGAACGGAGAATACGAGAAAGGACACTGTGTCTGCCGAAATGGCTGGAAGGGACCAGAGTGCGACGTTCCAGAAGAGCAATGCATTGACCCAACGTGCTTTGGCCACGGCACCTGCATCATGGGAGTCTGCATCTGTGTGCCAGGATACAAAGGAGAAATATGCGAGGAAGGTCAGAGCCCTGTGTTAATCTATTGCTCCAGGCTTTTCTCTCACTGAATTGTCCAAGGTGTCATTCTGGGTTTCTAGTAGAGATGTAAGTGGTCTTTGCAAACCATTAGATGCTCAACATGTCTCCTTAGTACATGGAGCGGGGGAGTTCGTGTCTCTTCTGACAGCCTCTAATATTAACATGAGGCTTTATCTGTGGCCCTTGCAGAGCAGTAGTGAAAAATGGCATTTCCCCCCTCGTTTTAACACTGTTTTATAACTTGAGAATTTCCATACTGATGATTTTAGGTGTTAATTTACATGCTTTCATTATTACAGAGTGCACTAGGCTACATCTTACTTTAAAGCACATAATAAAAATAATACGTGCACATTTGGAACCATTTCACGAATGTTTTCTTTGGGAGTGATTTGTAATTACCATTATTATTATTGCTTTATATTGTTTATTTTTACATACCTCCTGCTGAAACTTGACGTCCATGCCTAAGGAAGTAGACTTACCACTAATGAGTTTTGAGGCAGTGCCTTTATATTAAAATTCACCCCCAAAGGAGCCTTTACACATACACACACAATAGTTTTATCATTTACAAAACATACTTCAAAATAGTAATAGTTTTATAATTTAAAGAAGACACATTGGAAAATAAATTTACTAGTAATCAGACCTTTTTCATGTCACATTCCTCAAATAAGACTGTTTTCAGAAATAATATTAAACCATTACCATGGGAGATGGTCTCATCACAACTGTTGTTCAGGAAAGAGACTGCTGAAAATGCACTATAATTGCTTTTTAAAGATGGCTCATTGAGACGATTACACAGCATTTTAAAGAGTTTAATCTCATTCCACTCCATGAGCAAGCCAGAGTTTAGCTTTCCACTTCCCATTAGCCATAGTAGAATTTTGGTGTAAAGATTGTATCTGTTCCAATATGAATGTCATTGGGCCTAGGGAAGGCAGTAGAGTTCCTGAGTTACTTTTGGAAGCTGTTTTTATGGGAATCCATCTGCAATCATGATATTTAAGTTGTACATTCAGATGCTATATGGACACACAGACATTCACCAAAAAATGGTGTCTATCACAACATCTACAATCTGCCCTGAAAAACATTTAACCTAATTAATTTAGACCCTTCTAATTTAAATCTTGTGAGTCGTTGGAAAAAAGACTTAGCTTATGTTTGCCTTCTAGGGGCCACTAAGAAAATTTACAGAATAACCAAGATAGCAAGGAATACCATGTTTAAAGGTATAAACTTTTCAAATACAGTTTTTTAACAAAAAATATTTTAAGTCAGACATCACAAACCAGGAGCTCACAGGTTGAACTGGGCCCATGGATGGGTTTTGTTTGATTCACAAAGTGGTAGTGGTGGTGTTTTCGTAGTTGTTTAATGTGACGTATTTCCCAAAATTTAAAATAGAGAAATGTCATATAAAAGTCTCTGTTTCTAGCTTCTCTTGAACAACTAGAAAATCTGGTAACCTTGGACCCACATTCCTATGTGGTGGCAATGATTGTAGCCAATTAGCAGCAGCTTCCTTTAAACTGGACACTTATTCCCAGCACCCCTTGTTTGTTTGTTTTTTTCATTGTTGAATTAATGTACTTTATTTTTTAGAGAAGTTTTAGGCTGATATAAAAATTGAGCAAAAAGTACAGAGTTCCCATATAGCCCTCACCCCTACATACACACACACACACACACACACACACACACACACACACACACACACACAGAGTTTCCCCTATTATTAACACCTTGCATTAGTAAAGTACCTTTGTTACAATTGATGAACCAATATTGGTACATTATGATTAGTAACTAAATAAAGGCCATAGTTTACTTAGGGTTCACTCCTGGTATTGTGCATTATATGGGTTTTGCTGAATGGATAATGTCATGTATCCACCATCGTGGTATCATCCAGAATCATTTCACTGCCCTAAAAATCCTCTGTGCTCCACCTATTTATCCCGCGTCCTACTCCAGCCCCTGGCAACCACTGAGCTTTTTACTGTCTCTGTAGTCTTCCTTTTTCAGAATGTCATATAATTCGAATCACACAGTATGGAAAAGTTAAAACTGGCTTATTCCATTTAGCAACATGAATTTGTCTCCTCCATGTCTTTCCATGGCTTGATAGCTCATTTACTTTTCACTGAATTTCCATTGTCTTGATACACCAGCTTGTTTATCCATTCATCTATTGAAGGACATCAAGGCTGTTTCCAAATTTAGGCACTTATGAATAGAGCTACTGTAAACATCCATGGGCAGGTTTTCGTGGGGGTGTCATTTTCAACTCATTTGACACCCTGTTTTCTTACATCCAGCCCATCTCATTCATGTATACTACCAACCTGGTCCTTTCAGCCATATGACTTTGTGCCTCTTACTTACGTATGACTTACCTATTCATGGAAGGTGGCCTTCTAAAAAAAGAAACTATATTAAGTTAACTACTATATCATTTATTAAGATTATTGTATTTTGATGTAATAAAATTACCTCCTTCTGAAACAATATTCTACATTTTAGACTTTTCCTCTCCCTCCAAATAATGAACGGATGAAATCAGATGTACCTTCTGGTGTTTATTTGCTGATTCGCTCAGGTATTAAAGCATTGTGCTAATGATCCTGAGATCATGGGCCAATTATAATGGCAATAACACTAATTATAATACTGCTTAGTTAGACTGACTCTGTTCCATGGTACATGCCACACCCTAAAAGTAGGCCAGTCTTGCAGATGATGGCAGATTGTATCAGTCTATTTCCATTGCTGGAAAAGTAATTCAAAGCATACATCCTCATCATGGTTAAGTTATTTTGGTCTCATCTTATTTGTATGGGAAGATCAAAAATTTGGAAATCAACTTTCCCATTTTCCGTGGGATGGTCACTCAATTAAAAGCACAGAATGATTTTCCCCAAGGCAAACATAGGAATCTACTTCTAAAATAGAGTGTTTGTTAGAATGTGTCCAAAAATTTCCAGACTTCACAGAATCCGAGACAAATATAATTGAGTCTGTGATATTCTAAAGCATTGAAAACTATGTCACAGCATCCTGGTAGAAGGAGAAGCCACGAGGAAAAGAATTTTGAAATTACGTTAAAAATGCTTCATTTTCAGTGCTTAGGGATAAATGAGAAATTATAAGAAATTGATTATATTGTATGATTTCATGAAACAGCAGTCACCTCACCTAATACCTTAAATAATCCAAACTTAAATATATATAAAAACTCCTCTAGACACATCAAATAAAAGCCATTTCTGGGAACTATGATTCCAATTTCAGAAAAGACGAGGAATGACTTACTAAAAATTCTTGATCTTTCTTACAAAGCCAAGGAATTCTTATTGAAGGCCCACACTGGTCCACCAACCCATTTGCGTGGGAGTACTATACACTGCTCATAATTTCACATAACATATGTGTGGTTTCCTTCTTCTAAATTTAGGTTGCAACCTTTATGATAGCCTACCATGTTTTTAAGTGCTAATAATATTCTTGTTTGAACACAGCGTTTACATGAGTCATTTTATTGCCTAATTAAAACAGCATAAATGATATAATATTAGGAAATCAGTGTATCTCGGTTTCATTGTCCTAAGGTAAACTGGCCACACCTGTTTACTTTCAACCTTTTCCCTCCTTTTTGGGGCCTTCAGAGGACTGCTTAGACCCAATGTGTTCTGGCCATGGCATCTGTGTAAAAGGAGAATGTCACTGTTCTACTGGTTGGGGAGGAATCAACTGTGAAACGCCACTTCCCATATGTCAAGAGCAGTGCTCAGGACACGGGACTTTTCTCCTGGACACTGGAACATGCAGCTGCGATCCCAAGTGGACAGGATCTGACTGCTCAACAGGTATGTCAGAGTTTTCTTCTTGTTCTTCTTCCTTCACTCCCAAGTTCTTACCGGTCTTTACCTTAAGGTAGTGTCTCTTAAACTCTGATCTGTATGCCTTCGTGGGTTATAAAGGGCTTCCAGGTATTCCCTAGGCTAGTATTTTACTGGATTTTCATATACAACATACTGCTGGGCTTTTAATCGTATTTTTCATTGTCATAGTTCTGTAGTTGAACTTCTGTCCTCGTTCTGTATTCTCCTGTAGTTATTTCATCCATTCTCAAGTCTTTTGTTATCAGTTCTATACAGATTAGTTGAAATCTATGTCTTCCCCAAATTTAAGTAGTCCTTCCTTTCCAGCCATCTGCAGAATATTTACACTGGGTGTCCCATCATGTAAAAACTCAACTTAACCAGGAACTTTACTCTATTTCTATATTGCCATGTTCCTGCCCAATTAATAGTCCCACAACTTTGCTTCTCTACCCTAACATCATCCACAGTTCTCCGTTGTCTATAGAAAACCTTCAGATATCCTAGCCTGTTACCAAAAGCCCAGTACAAACTATTCCATATCTCTCTCTCCAGCCTATCTTCTACTTCTGCTTCCTGCATAAATCCCTCCTTGCACTAAAGTGATCTGTATGCTCTCCTTACCCCCACTTTTCTTTATGCCCTTTCCTCAGCAGGAATGCTAGTCCCTGTCCACCTGTGAAAATTCAACTCATCCACCCAGACCAACTACAGTTTTAGCCATTTTATAAAACTTTTCCTGATCACATCAACAGGATCCTCTGAAATCCTACCACACTCATTGCTAGAGAATCAAAAAGGCATTGTGGGTCTTCCCTGGTGGCGCAGTGGTTGAGAGTCCGCCTGCCAATGCAGGGGACATGGGTTCGTGCCTTGGTCTGGGAAGGTCCCACGTGCCACGGAGCGGCTGGGCCTGTGAGCCACGGCCGCTGAGCCTGCGTGTCCGGAGCCTGTGCTCCGCAACGGGAGAGGCCACAGCAGTGACAGGCCCGCGTACCGGTTTAAAAAAAAAAAAAAAAAAAGGCGTTGTGATGTAGGTATTTGAGTACGTGACTTGTTTTTCCACCTAAACCAAAAATAAGGGATCGTTCTTTATATATTTTTTTCTTATCCTCAGACCATGTGCTCATTAAGTGAGTAGAATTAATAAGTAATAGCTCTTACAAAGCCTCTGCTGATGAATTTTGTTGCGGATGTAAAATGGCACATGATAAGCAAGAAGGACAGGTGCTCTGTGAGCACCTGAAATAGTTTTGAACCAAAAATCTGCAATCCTGTACTATAAAGAAACAGGAGAATCGCTCTGTTAAGGGAATTAATTCTAACCTAATACTTCACTGTACAAAATTTTGTTGCCTCACATAGAAATAATATGGGAGAAAGGATGGCATTTTACAATTTCAGAAAATGATTAAAATGCTAAAGACAGTGTAATAATAACTAAAATGCAAATCTTAAAAATCACTCATTTTTACACTTAGCAAATGTAGTGTGCCTACTATGTGCTTGGCATGGTGCTTGGTGCTGGGGATATAGTGATGAACAAGATGGACGTGGTCCTTGCACACAAGGAGCTAGTGGAGAACACACATTGAACAATTAGAAGATAGTTAACAAAAGGGAAGTAACTGCATATTAGGGGACTGTACAGTATAGCTCTAACCTGATTATTAATTTATTTACTAAATGTTATTAAATACCTTCCATCCTTCCATGTGTCAGATATAGTATCATGGCCTAGAGCATACACTTACATAACAAGTATTGTGTATTAGGCACTTTTCTAATTGTTGGACTTATGTTCACTTAATCTTCATAACAACCCTATGAGATAAGTACTGTAATTAGGCCCACTTTACACATGAGGAAACTGAGGCACAGAGAGATTAAATAACTTGCCCAAAGTCACCCCTATAACAAGTATCAGAGTCAGAATTTGGACTGAGGTATTCTGGCTTCACGCTCCATGCACTGAACCATTGTACTATACTGTCCTCTGGGAGCCCATCACGTAATTCACCATGTATAAAGAGGTATCATTGCTAGGCTGTGTCCAAGGCCATGTACTGCAGAGCACAAAGAGGGGGGCTTGGGTTATTTGAGAAGAAACCCTACGGCCAAGAAGACTTTGGAAAAGTCTTTTTTTTTAAAAAATTTATTTTATTGAAGTATAGTTGAATTACAATGTTGTGTTAATTACTGCTGTACAGCAAAGTGATTCAGTTATACATATATATACATTCTTTTTCATATTCTTTTGCATTATGGTTTATTACAGGCGATTGAATGTGCTATACGGTAGGACCTTGTTATTTACCCGTTCTATATATAATAGTTTACATCTGCTAATCCCAAACTCCCAATCCATCCCTCCCTCACCCCCCCTTGGCAACCACAAGTCTGTTCTATATGTCCGTGAGTCTGTTTCTGTTTTGTAGATAGGTTCATTTGTGTCATATTTTAGATTCCACATATATGACAGGGACATAATAGGGGCTCAATAAATGTTTGGCCAATGGACAATTAAATGAGGAGGTTAGAATGGTGCCCTAGCTCTCACATCTAGGGGCAAACTGCTTTGCCTCTCTGGCTTTAGTGCACTAGAATCCTTAAGGGTGCTGAGACAGGTGAACTAGAGGCTACCACATTTGTGAAACATTGAACCACATATCTCTACACTTCTTCTATTAAACAAATTTTCCTTGAGCACTTACTATGTGCCATGTGCTAGCTCTTGGGATACATCAGTGAGGAATACAAAGATTCCTGCACTAGTGGAGCTTGCAGTCTGGCTGGGAGAGATAGACAGTAAACGATGAACAAGAAGTGTACAAGTTTTTGAAACATGAGGAAACTGAGGACCAGCGAGGTTCAATGACTTGTCCAAGGCCATAGACCTGGCTAATTTGCAAATGTGCAAGTAGAAACCAGGGCTGTTGATTTCATTCTACATCTAGCGTTCCTTCTAGCCTCCACCCTCACCCCCACCAAAGGAAGAGTTAGACAAGGAGCCAGGGACTCAGGTGTATAGATTAGCTTACTGAAAAGGGAAAGTTCAAGGAGATGAAGGGCATCAAATATCAAGTGCATGAATGACACATTCTTGTCCAGATACAATGTGGACTAAACGTAGACTAAATTAGAATGCAGACTAAAGCCACGTTCATCCATTCTAGACCCAGTAGAAAAAACACTGGAAGCATCTCTTGCTCAAAGAAACAAAAGAGTGAATAAGTATGATCCAAAACTTTGCAGCCTTTCAGGAAAAAGGCTTCCTAATAAAACTACCAACTTGAAAAATAGGGGGAGGAAATGCCTTCCAAATCTCTGGTGTCATGGTATGAATAGTCCTTCTGTGATTTTTAAGCTCCATAAAGGTTGTTCCCACAGAGCATACTTAACCATCGAGATGATCTCACTGTGCAGACTTTTAATTGAGTGTGCTCAGTACAGGATGCAATTTAATATCTGATTCTTATAATGGATCATGTCACTTCAAAGGTGGTGGATATGCTCTTTGCCATTGATCATTTTCTTCCTCTAAGCGCATGACGCTTAGCTGTTAGCATGTTAACTGTGCTGCTCTGATACCAAGGGGACTGCAGTGAATCGTTTACTGATTATTTTCAGTCTGTTTTCTAGGTACGTTGAGTATTGTTAGTGGCAGTGAATTGATACTTGATACAGGATTCTTTAACCTGAAGGTCTCATGGTACTTCACAAAGGTTAACTCATTAGTCTTTAAAAATACCTCAAGAGGAATACAATAGAAGCTAGTTATAACATAGTTTAGATTTGGATATACCGCAGGTCAAATCATACTCCCTTAAAATAGAACTCCTTGCCATGAAATCTCAGTAATACATTTAGCCTATACTGAAGATACTGGCCTTGGCTTCTAATACCAGCATTGTAAAATGCATCTACTACATGTCTTTCATAAAATCTGGCTTCTCCTGGTCACATAGTCTTTGAAGGGGAGCACAAAAGCTCATAGAAGGTAAGCATTCACAAAGAGAGGACAGCTTCTGCTCTTTCTACCATGATTACCTCTCATTATACTGGATCTTAGAACTGGATTAATCAGCTAGAGAGATGGAACATTACGCCCTGAAGTATTTCTGAACCTCAGATATATATATATATTTTTTTGCTATATATTTTTTGTTTTTGCTATATAACAGAAATCATCTGAGGTACTATCATCATGTACCCCTTCCAAGCCGGGTTAGTTCCTGAAGATCCCAGAAGGCTTTGTTATAAGGATATTTGTTTTCAGGCTATCCTATGACATGTGGCCATCTTGTCCATCAGAGAGATGACACTGCGTGTGTGTATTTCTGTGCGTGTGTACCTGTGTGTCTATTCACAGCACAGTGACCTTGAGTAACTAATTTAACTTCTTTGCGTCTCAGCTGCCTCATTTTTGAAATGGTAGAAGATTAGCCAAATGACCCTTGAGGCCCCTTTCAACACTGAGATCTATGATTCTTGATACTGTTTATTGAGCTGTTGACACTGATTATGAATGGTTCATGGATGTAGTCCATAAATGCTCTTAACTTCATATTGTTTATGGTGAGGAAATATTAATTGTAAATAGTTTTGTTTTCATTATAAGGACAAACATACTTTGATATATAGACCATGCTGTTTGAGAATCTACCTCTATTTGTAGAGATATATATGCACACACACACCGTATACATGTGTATATATAACAATGTCTCGTTATGTTTTTAAGTGTTACCTAATGGATGGTGATGTGCATCTACTAATAAAACGGATAATTAGAGGAGGAAGTTGTAAAAGACTCATATAATTATTATTGCTAGGAAAACTTTCCTTGATTACACAAGTATCATATGCTTTTAAAACATTATTAGTTTTCCCCTTTATTGAAAGTGCCAATAATCAAAAGATTTTCATCTGATTCTACATACCTATCATATGCAATGCATCACTTTCCTGCAATTTCCAGTATTGATTAGGCCATTTGAAATGATTAGTGCGTACGCTGTATTTTTCCTACAGATATTACAGTAACAGCAGGGTTGTACCTGCCATTTGATAAAGAAGCTTTGTTCAAAATCTAATGTACATGCTGCGGGCACAACGATATAGTCATTCATCATGCCACTGAAGAGAAAAATCCACTCATATATAAAGTAACTACCATTAAGTATCTCAGTAGAAAATAGATAATCAATGTACCCAGATTAGGAACCTAGGATTGCAGGTACTTTTCCCTCTTCAGTTCGGGGAACACACTTGAATTTCTTAGGCACAGTAGCTGAGTTCTCAGAAGAAAAGTTTCTATTAATTAGTAAACAATGTTAATATATTATAATGCTACAGATTCCCTGGACTTAAAGAAAAGCTCAAATATAGACAAATAGTCACCGAAACATGATGGGAAGTACTTTTTAGCGTACAGGGACAAAAGGCTTATGACTAATTCCTATGTAGGCTTAATTATTTTTAACTTGCATTCAAAGTATGACAACCTCTGATCTAATTTATTTTAAAGTAATTCTTTTTCTACTCAGTTAAAAAAATAAAGGGTAAACCTTAAGGTGACTCTGATTTGATTGATTTAATAAAACAAACCCCTGCTTGAAACATAGTGGCTACACCATTAACACTACAGTGAGGTCAAAACATTAACTGTAGATTTACTGAATCAGTAAATGAAGTTCATTGGTGACACTAGAAATATAACCCAAGAGCATCCTTAATAGAATTTCAATTCAAATTAAGTGTGTAAGATGGAATCCACATAAATATTTTTGAGAGGTAGATATGAAATGGAAAAAAAATCATACTATTATCATGATTTCCTAGCAACACATCCTACTCAGAGATGGTTTGACACCCCCTAAGTTTTTTTTGTCTCAAGTGAAAATAGAAACTGAACCCCAAAATATTCTCAGATTCAAAAATCCCTTATTTTTATAAAAGAGAGTTCATTTAATAGCCATAAGATTATATACACAGTGTGGTGATTCAAAGCGCATCAAATATCAAATGTTTTCAAAATACGTCTTTTACATTCTGTTCTGAGACAATAAAAACCATGCCTGTTCTGCCATCATTAGCAGGCTGCAATGCAAAAATCCAGCGAAACTTTTGACAATTTGACAAGTTTGAAAAAGGAGGTACATTTGCAGCTTCCTCTCTGTAAATCTGAACTAACTCTGCTGACTGTTCCAGGACATTAAAGCTTTAAAATTGTTTTTCAAACCAGGGACATATATTAAAATAAGGTGGCAACTGTGAAGCATGAAAATGTAATTAAGTAAGCATGAGTGTGAAGATGCATGCTTACTTACATGGTTAAAGTACAGTTAATAATAAGGAATGCATTGGGACAGACCAATAGGGGCATCAAAAGAAAACAGGAAAATTCTGTGCTTCACTATTAAATGCATTCCTCTCATTTACCCAAAGTCTTATTCTGAATTCCAATTCATTTTCTATTTGGCATTTTTCTCAATGCACATTTATCTACATGAAATGAAAACAGACCCAGAAAAGGGTGTATCTAGAAGGTGTATTTGGCCCTGTAGGTGAGATCCTGCAGGGCAAGTGGTCACCTGGGTACCCACCTCCACAGTCTGACCTGCCGCCTGCTTCTCTAGTGGAGATGGCTGAGAGAGCTCGAAGGAAGCCAGAAATCAATTGTGCACAGTCGGTGGCCAGGACATGGGCAAGGATCAGAATAAGTTGTCCCAGTCCTGTGCAAAATCAAATGATTAGAAATATTGAAGAGCACCCCATACATCTCCCCCAAATAAACTGAAGGATACTTTCCTTCCTGTAATTAAAACTTCCTGCGTTTATCTGTTGGTTTTAATTTTTTCTCCAAATACTTACATATCCATTTTCTTCATTTCATTATTATGACCATAAGCCGGGGTCATTATTAGAATGTGGATTGCATATTGAGCTTTAATGATACAAGATACCTCCAGGACTGTTCCAGAGATTTGCTCTACATGTATTCTTCTGAGTCACTGGAAAGAAGAAGAGGCATAGGAAGGACAGAGATTAGTCCTTCATTAAAGAGTAAGGACAATACATTTTTACCTGGAAACTTAATAAGGTGGAGCTCATAGAAATTCTGAATGGGTACTTGCCTCTGCTATAAAGAACTTGACTTGTACTTGTACTTCCACATTCCCAATAACCTAGCAAACAGGTTTCTATTACTCTCGTAACATCCATAAGGTCTAAGCAGGGTTGGTAATAAGTTTCCTCATTTTATAACTGAAGGAACTAATTTGCTGTGAGACACAGGGAAAAAGTTACTTTATTGTGTATGCTTCAGAGTTGAGGTTGGCAATAGAATTCACAGCCCAGTGTCCTATCCTAAGGATCAGTGTGGATTAATTTTGTTTTTATCCTGCTTGTGACTTGCAGAGCTTCTTGAATATAAGAACCCATGTCTTATATACACTACCAAATGTAAAATAGATAGCTAGTGGGAAGCAGCCACATAGCACAGGGAGATCAGCTCGGTGCTTTGTGACCACCTAGAGGGGTGGGATAGGGAGGGTGGGAGGGAGACGCAAGAGGGAGGGGATATGGGGATGTATGTATAGCTGATTCACTTTGTTATACTGCAGAAACTAGCACAGCAATGTAAAGCAATTATACTCCAATAAGATGTTAAAAAAGAAAAGAACCCATGTCTTTCATAAATCATAGAAAATGTTCAGTCATCATCTCATTGAATCTTGATTTTCCCACTTTCTCTGTTACCTCCTTTCAGAAGTTCCATTAGACTGTCCCACTCTGGTCTCTATGTCTTTTATTCTTTTTCCAATTTTACATTTCGTTGTTTCTCTTTTGTTTTATAGGTGATTTCTTCAAATTTGTCTTCTGACTCACTAAATGTCTCTTCATCTTTGTTTATTATGATGGTTAACCCTTCCATTCGATTTTAAATTTCAGTGATTTCTTTTAATTTCTAAAATTTTAATTCAGGTTGTTTTCAAATATGCCTCATTAATTTTGGGCAATTTCTTGCTCCTTAATCCTGTTTTTGCTTACTCTCTTTTCTTTAAACATACTAAACATAGTTATTTTATATGCTATATTTGAAAATAGATCATGTTAACGCTTTGTGGGTCTGGATCTGTGGTTTCTTGTTTCTGTCAACTCTTGTATATGATGGCTTGCTTTTTTGTTTCTTTTATTTTTTAATTGTTGGTTCAAATATGTTTAAATTCTGAGTCTGGGGAAGATTTACGTTTGTTTCTGTCAGAACCTGTCTGCACTACAGATCAGGGCAAACTTTATTTTTTTACTGTAGTATAGTTGACTTACAATATTATATTAGTTTCAGGTGTACAACATGGTAACTATTTGTACTAATTTAAAGTTTTTTTGTTTGTTTGTTTTTGGGTTTTTTTGCGGTACGCGGGCCTCTCACTGTTGTGGCCTCTCCCATTGCGGAGCACAGGCTCCGGACGCGCAGGCTCAGTGGCCATGGCTCACGGGCCCAGCCGCTCCGCGGCATGTGGGATCTTCCCAGACCGGGGCACGAACCCGTGTCCCCTGCATCGGCAGGCGGACTCTCAACCACTGCGCCACCAGGGAAGCCCTAATTTAAAGTTTAAATTAAAAATCTCAGGTTACAGTTTTTCGGACCATACAGATGGTACAAATTCAGGCCCCAAACCCTCATGAAACTTGGCTAGTCACCATGAAGTATCAGAGGAGGCTTGTTATTTAACATCCTCAGACCCAAGCCTGAGACAGATTATTTCCTTCTAGTCTGTTTCTGCAAGGCACATTTTCATCTAGATTGGTTTTAATATGGATCCCTGATCCTGTGCAGGCCCAAGGTTCAGCTAACAGTCTGTTTCCCACTCTGGACCCTCACCAGAACTCTAGGTCACCCAGATCAGCAGATGCCTCTGGTGTACTGGCATACCTCTGACTCTCCATATAATCTTAAGCTAATCAGCCACTATGGATCTCAGTTTATACACCTGCAAAATATGTTTTTCAGCTAAATTTGCATTTCAATTTATTTTTAATAATTAACGTTTTTCACTTTAAGTGGAGAAAAAATATTTAAGTTCTAATTAAATCAAGAATTTTTTCTACTAAGGTATGTGTGAACACATTAGAGTCCAACAAACTAGAAGAGTTTATTCCAGCTAGCAAAATGGTTCAGTTAGTATGCATTGGAAGAATGTTCTGAGAAGTATTGTTCAAAAGCTATTTCTGAAGCCATAGCAGTCAAAGTTAACGGTAGAGTCAAGAGTAAACAATTTCAACAATCAAAGAGAGCTTCCCACAGTTCTCTTCTAGGTTCATTCATTTTTAAAATTGAATTCTGCATGTCAAGCAGTGAGAGGTAAAGCATTCTAAATACTACTGCCTGCTTTCATTTCCAACCATCTTTGTTTATTTCTCCTTTGACAGACTTTTGGCATAATCATGGAATATTGACACTGGATTAGATCTTAGAGATCACCTAGGTTTGCCCTTCCTGTTACAAAAGAAAACTGAGGCCCAGAAAGGTTGAATGATTTTGTGTAAGGTCAAGTAGCTAATTAGACATATAGTTAATATGAGAGACAAGTCTCGTGATTTCTGGTTTAGACCTTTTGTCCAATATACCATTCAGAGAGCCTTGTTCAAATTCAACAGATGTTACCTTTCCTTTGTCAGCACTGCCACTGAATCTCTGGAAAATTGGCAATGAGCATATATACAGGGCAGGATCCCAGCATCTGTCTCTTCCTTGACTATCAGAATGTTATGATTTAGGGGAGAAGTAGGTTGATGAAAGTGATCTGAGCCAGTGTTGGAAAAAAAAAACAATGTTATGAAAATCATCAGAGATTCAGCATAGAGAAATTCAGACAGAAATGAACTCAAATCCCAGCTCTGCTTCTAAGAGTTGCTGTGTGACCTTGAGTAAGTTAATTGGTTTCTTCGAGCCTCTCCTGTAAAATGGGGAAGTAATTCTTACTTTGTAGGGTAGTTGTAAGGGTTAAATGAGATAATATATCTGAAACACCTAGCATAGTGCTTCTCCCATAGTAGACATTAAATTATAATAATAAATGGTAGCCATTATTGTCATTATATTTCAATTCTCATTGTAAAGACACATTTCAAAGACAAATCTTTTGTAAGTAGAAGATAGATTAGTAGCTGTCTCAAAGAAATTCATTTTCAGATGTGGTAAAGCTGAATTAATTTAAAGGAGTATGAAAATTCTTTCTATTCCAAAGTCATTACATTTTTTTTGGTCCCTTCCCAAATGGTATTATTTCTTGTGTTTGTAGAATAGATGTTTCACTGAAAAGTTGGCTAAAAAGTATTTATTCTATCTCTTCACTCCCTTTACTTTAAGTCCTGCTATTCATCATAAAATCACATTCAAGGGAAATTTATATTCCTGATCTGTCTGCTAAGATTAGGTTCAGTAACAGGAAATACCTCCCTCAGGGGAGGCAAAAAAAAGAGTAGGTTTAACAAGATACAACTTTGACCTTACTCTCACACAAAAGAAATCTAGAGGTAGGCAGACCAAGGCTTATATGATGACTCCAGAAAGAAAGTTTCTGCTGGCTCACACCTCTAGTATCCCTAAGATGGGACCCTTATCCTCATAGTACACAATGGCAGCCAGTGCTCCAGCCACCACATCTTCATTTCAGGCAAGGTGAAAGAATGGAGGAGAAAAGGGCCTGTCTCCTCTCTTTTAAGGAGACTTCATTGATGCTGCTGCTGGAAACATTTATTTATATCTCATTGACCAATAATTAAATCGTGTGACCACACCTAGATGCAAAGGAAGCCAAGAAATGTAATCTTTATTTAAGGAAGCCACGTGCACAGCTAAATAACATCAAATTTCATTGTAGTTTTCTAGCTTCCAACCAACACACCAGGGCAACAAGATCACTTCCATGACTCACCATGTCCTCAACATAAAGCCAAACCCATAGCTCAATGGAAATAAAACTTTCTTTGTATTGGGACAGTGAGACACTTCACCTATGGATCCTCTTCAAGATTTAGTATGGAAAATGAATTAAGGTATCTCCTTATTAGTTATTGTATTGATAACATGTTGAAATGATAATATTTTTGACATATTGGGTTAAATACAATATATTATTAATTTCACCTGTATTTAAAAATATTTTAATGTGGCTACTAGAAAATTTAAAGTTACATCTGTGGCTTGCATTTGAGTTTCACATTATATTTCTATTGGACAGCATTGCTCTAGCATATGGCAGTATTAAGTTTAGCCTGGAAAATATAACTAAATGTATCTTCTAAATTAAACTGAACATAATATAACTAAATGTATCTTCCAAATTAAACTGAACATATTCAGATAGCAAGGTAACTTGAATAAGTACCTTGTAATATAGGATTGTCAACAAAGTCAGCTATATGTGGAAAAGGGTTTACCAAAAATGATGATTTGGGTTTTAGTATAATTGATCAACAATCCTTTTTGGCACGAAGACACCAAGGGTAACCATTATTAAATCCAGTTCTAGTTTATAACAATAAACCCATAAGAAAGAAGTATAAAAGAATGCTTATACTTATATTTCCTAAGACAGGAGAAGCATCAAGTCATTATACTCAGAGTTCTGCAAAATCTGATTAAGAATACAAATGTGGGACAACAGTAGAATAATTAAATGCCTAATGATAACCTACTTATTGTATAGAACATAGGCCTGTGAAGCCCAGACTTTTAATCTCTCAAGAAGGAAACCAGCATATGTTTTAAATAATATGTCTAATGAAGTAATAGGTTTCTAACTTGGATGGACGAAAGAGTTTTTACGTCATAAAATGAGTCAGAACACTCTTGAGTCCAGCCAGAAAACCTATAGAGATAATAAACAAACTGGCACGGATTAGAGCTTGTCATTCAGAGTGGCTCTTGGGTGGTTCTTCAACCATGAAATCTTCCTCAGCTGCTTTATTTAGCTTGATTGTTTAAAAAATCATGTGTGCTATATAAGGGGGAATTACTAAAACATAGACAGAGGTGGCTCCGGATCACCAAGTTGTCAGTTGTCATCTGAGATGCCATGAACTTGCTCTCTAAGTACATACCTGTGTAACTACCACAGACCCTGGCCTCTTTACGGAACAACCAAATTCAGATCTTTCCACAAGGTCATATGAAATCTGAGTTTTTACTTAGCAATGAGCTTTTCATAAACACAGCTTGACTTTGATAAAAATCCAATGGCCTCTTTTTATTTAGGAAGGTCACCACGTTTGTTTTTCTCTATCCAGCATTCTTGGCAAACCAGATACTAGGACAGTAGAGACAGAGAGTGTATCCATTTTAATTATCATCAACCCATTCATAATGAGAGATGTCCCTCGCTTAAGGACCATGAGGGAAGGATTGAAACGGTCTTTGGGAATCAATGGAGTGTGATAGCTCCCAGTCCATCTCAATCCTCTCAGCCTCCTGGCATTGTTAGTCCAAACATAAATGCAAGAAAGCTCTAGAACAGCTATACCAAGGGTTAAAATAGTGACAAAATTATTAATTTCTGCCTGTTTCGTAATATCCATCTAAGCAAGGTAGTGAGAAAGAGAAGCTAATCCTAGTCAATAATCCTATATAGCAAATAAAATCTATAATGTTGGCCTCCAGGCTAGATACAGACAAAGTTTCTTGTACATTTATCCCACATCCTACTCTTCAGTACCAGCAGGTTTGGTGCATAAAAACATTTTTTATGTGTGAGGAAATTTCCTTTTGGGCTAATACATCTCCCTCTAAAAATGTATCTCTCTCTAAAAGATTGGTTCCTGGGGAAGCAACCCACGTAGTCCCTGAAGACTTCTGGTAGAAAGCAATAGGATCCACCACCATCCTAGAATTCAACTCTTAAGATATGACTAATTCTACCAAAAGGAGCAGAGAATGGATAAAAGTTTAAAGATGATTTTAAAAGGGCTGTATATCTAAGCAAACTGTGTGCACCTTGACAGGAGATATACAAGGGTAAAGGCAAATCATTTCCAGATTGTCAGCGAACTGAATCAGGACCAAAAGGAAGACAGTCCAGTATATAAGTCAGACATTCAATAGCGGTTCACCTTACCTCTGCCAAGTTTTGTAGTTGTTATTGTTTCTTAGCTAAGTGGAGAGGGAAAGAGGCAAAACTGTCATATATGGGAAGATACCTATGTTAAACACAAGGTCTCATGAACATGTTTAAACCAATCAGAAAAGACAGTGTAACAACAGGGTCTCTACCTGTGGAATCCCAGCCTGGGATGTACCAGAAAAATCCTGGTCATCAAAGAACACTTTGGTGACTCTGAGGACTCTATTTTATATAGATACATCCAATATAATTATTATATAGTACATTGTCTGTTGAAGCTTCTACCAACACTGGACAAATTCAACCTAATCTGGCAGACAAAAACCTCTGTCTGCAAAGTTGGAAGACCCCCTATTTCTGCAAATGTATTAGAGATACCTTTTCTGGCCCAGGTAATCTGTACCATGGTGGGGCTCATTAATGACTATAATGATGATTATGATAATAATAATAGTGACAAAGATATTACATGTATTGAGCTCTTACTATATACGTGCTTTACAAATATTATCCATTTAATCTTCATGACAAGTCAGTATTTCCAAAGTATTTTCTATACAACTGTTTACTGCAAGATGTTATAGACAAACAAAAACCATTCTATGGTGAAAAAGTAAAAGGAGAAATCTACATGTTAGCTCCCACTTGAAAATTCACAAAGCACATTCTCATGTTATAGATTCTAAAAATTCCCTGCGTAGGGAAAGCTGTCTACCAGAGCTTCCCACAAAATTTTGATCAGTAAACCCAGGTTTCACCTAACATTTCTTTATATCCTGCAGAGATAGAAGTGTTCTTTGGAACCACTTTGGGAAAAGGTGCTATAGAATGCTATCATCATTTTATAGATAAGGAAATGAAAACCTAGAGAAGTTCAGCAGTGTGCCTCAGATCACATAGCCATTTGGAGGCAGAACCTTTGAAGCTAGGTCTATTTATTGCCAAAGCCCATACTCATCATTAACTGTAATGACTCAGATAATTGTTATCACATATTAACTATTATGTTCAATATGCTATATGTATATTGCCTTTCATCCTTGTAACAATCCTGCAGTGAGAGTACTGTTATTCCCATTTTATAAATGAAGAAAATGAGGCTTGATTAGATCCAATGACTTACCCAGACCTTGCCAGAAAAGCTTATCCAGGGCTGTCAACAGGACTGTAGAGCTGGCTGGTTCTGGTTATGTAGTCTTAAGCAAATTACCTTACCTCTTGAATTTTCAATGTCAGTATCTGTAAAATGGGTGTAATATCTCTGGCACATAATGGTTAGTAAATAGTTTCTAAAACAAGTGTAATCAAGCCAGTATACTTCGAAATAAGCACATAGCAAGGTACTTCCCTGGTGGTCCAGTGGGTAAGACTCTGTGCTCCCAATGCAGGGAGCCCAGGTTCAATCCCTGATCATGGAACTAGATCCCGCATGCATGCCACAACTGAGTTGGCATGCTGCAACTAAGGAGTCTGCATGCTGCAACTAAAGAGCCCACGTGCCACAACCAAGACCTGGAGCGGCCAAAATAAATAAATATTTTTTTAAAAAACACATAGTGAGGTTTAACATCATTGGAAGTATGGTTCATGAATTTATTCATTACCTCTAAGGTAGATAGATGTGAACTTGATATCAATCAAGTTTTTAGGCATCATTAGAGAAGGCAGTTGAGGGCCAGAGAGTAGCAGGCAATCAAATAAACCCCAGGCCCAGGGAGGGAAGATATAAATTCTGTAAAGGTCATACTTTCAGATTCAGTCAAAAAGGTTCAGCACAGGGTAATACAAAGAACACAATTCAGTGTCAGACAGACTGAGTTTGATGCCAGCCTCACCCCTAATTAGCCACATGATCTTAAGCAACTCATTTAACCTCTCTGAGCAACAACACCTCATCTCAAACATGAAATTAACACTACTTTGCAAGGTTGCCATGAAGATTAAATGCAGTAATGTATGTAAAGATTCTAGCACTGAACCTGGCACTCATGACATGGTAGGTTTGGCCCCTAGGACTTTGCCTTCTACCTTCTAGAGTGGCATACTTTAACCAACAAAAGGGAAATGTATCGACGAAGGGGCATCTACCTGGTCCCAGAAATGTGCCTGGCGCCCTCAAGGTGGTCTGAAGTAGAAACGATGTTAATTACAGTCTTTTAACTATCAATCTCAAAGTATCCTCAATCGCTGTGAAAGTGACATGTGTCATTAAGAATAAAGAGCCCAGAGAGAATAAAGTAATCCAAAAAAATTTTTAAAGCAACAGGGAAGGAACATTTCCCAACTTTGGCAGCTGATTTACATCTATTAAACTGATATAACCAGGTGCAAAATCCTGGGGCAAAATTTAAATATCGCTGTTTTTTCCCTGCAAATTTTCAAGCAAGGTATAAATTCTGTACGTGTTTATGCAAATATCTTATAGATGTGTTACAGATACACTTGGTGGGGGGGCATTTCCCCCATTCTATGCTGAGGCTAGAGCACACTCTACTGACTGCCTAAATAAAAGTGCACATCGCATTTAATCTCCAAGCACATATTTAAACCAGAAAGTCACACACAGTCCAACATGCTCACAGCCACACAAATGCACAAACACGCATACACTGAAACACTCATGCACACACTCTTAAACACAGTTGTACTCATGCACACACTCTTTTCTTTATTTCAGATTTTAAAAAGGCATTTATATTTTTTAACATCTTTATTGGAGTATAATTGCTTTACAATGGTGTGTTAGTTTCTGCTTTATAACAAAGTGAATCAACTATACATATACATACATCCCCATATCTCCTCCCTCTTGCGTCTCCCTCCCACCCTCCCTATCCCACCCCTTTGGATGGTCAGAAAGCACCGAGCTGATCTCCTGTGCTACGCGAGTGCTTCCCACTGGCTATCTATTTTACATTTGGTAGTGTATATATGTACATGCCACTCTCTCACTTCATCCCAGTTTACCCTTCCCACTCTGCGTGTCCTCAACTCCATTCTCTACATCTGCGTCTTTATTCCTGTCCTGCCCCTAGGTTCTTCAGAATCATTTCTTTTTTTTTTTTTAGATTCCATATATATGTGTTAACATACAGTATTTTTCTCTTTCTAACTTACTTCACTCTGAATGACAGACTCTAGGTCCATCCACCTCACTACAAATAACTCAATTTCGTGTCTTTCTATGGGTGAGTAATGTTCCATTGTATATATGTGCCACATCTTCTTTACCCATTCATCTATCGATGGACACTTAGGTTTCTTCCATGTCCTGGCTATTGTAAACAGTGCTGCAATGAACATTGTGGTACATTGCAAACAAGTAGTTGGGTGCAGGTGCACAGACTTTTTTTTTTATATTATCATGCCATCTGCAAACAGTGACAGTTTTACTTCTTCTTTTCTGATTTGGATTCCTTATATTTCTTTTTCTTCTCTGATTGCCGTGGCTAAAACTTCCAAAACTATGTTAAATAATAGTGGTGAGAGTGGACATCCTTGTCTTGTTCCTGATCTTAAAGGAAATGGTTTCAGTTTTTAACCATTGAGAACGATGTTGGCTGTGGGTTTGTCATATATGTCCATTATTATGTTGAAGTAAGTTTCCTCTATTCCTACTTTCTGGAGGGTTTCTATCATAAATTGGTGTTGACTTTTGTCAAAAGCTTTTTCTGCATCTGTTGAGATGATCATATGGTTTTTTTCCTTCAATTTGTTAATTTGGTTTATCACATTGATTGATTTGCATATATTGAAGAATCCTTGCATTCCTGGGGTAAACCCCACTTGATCATGGTGTATGATCCTTTTAATGTGCTGTTGGATTCTGTTTGCTAGTATTTTGTTGAGGATTTTTGCATCTATGTTCATCAGTGATATTGGCCTGTAGTTTTCTTTCTTTGTGACATCCTTGTCTGGTTTTGGTATCAAGGTGATGGTGGCCTCGTAGAATGAGTTTGGGAGTATTCCTCCCTCTGCTATATTTTGGAAGAGTTTGAGAAGGATAGGTGTTAGCTCTTCTCTAAATGTTTGATAGAATTCGCTTGTGAAGCCATCTTTTCCTGGGCTTTTGTTTGTTGGAAGATTTTTAATCACAGTCTCAATCTCAGTGCTTGTGATTGGTCTGTTTATTTTTTCTGTTTCTTTCTGGTTCAGTCTTGGAAGGTTGTGTATTGCTAAGAATTTGTCCATTTCTTCCAGGTTGTCCATTTTATTGGCATATAGTTGCTTTAGTAATCTCTCATGACCCTTTGTATTTTTGCAGTGTCAGTTGTTACTTCTCCTTTTTCATTTCTAATTCTATTGATTTGAGTCTTTTCCATTTCTTTCTTGATGAGTCTGGCTAATGTTTTATCAATTTTGTTTATTTTCTCAAAGAACCAGCTTTTAGTTTTATTTATCTTTGCTATCATTTCCTTCATTTGTTTTTCATTTATTTCTGATCTGATCTTTATGATTTCTTTCCTTCTGCTAACTTGGGGTTTTTTTGTTCTTTCTCTAATTGCTTTAGGTGTAAAGTTAGGTTGTTTATTTGAGATGTTTGTTGTTTCTTGAGGTAGGATTGTATTGCTATAAACTTCCCTCTTAGAACTGCTTTTGCTACATCCCATAGGTTTTGGTTCATCGTGTTTTGAATGTCATTTGTTTCTAGGTAGTTTTTGATTTCCTCTTTGATTTCTTCAGTGATTTCAGGTTATTAAGTAGTGTATTGTTTAGCCTCCATGTGTCTGTATTTTTTACAGATTTCGTCCTGTAATGGATATCTAGTCTCAAAGCGTTGTGGTTGGAAAAGATACTTGATACGATTTCAATTTTCCTGAATTTCCCAAGGCTTGATTTGTGACCCAAGATATGATCTATCCTGGAGAATGTTCCATGAGCACTTGAGAAGAATGTGTATTCTGTTGTTTGGGGATGGAATGTTCTATAAATATCAATTAAGTCCATCTTGTTTAATGTATCATTTAAAGCTTGTGTTTCCTTATTTATCTTCATTTTGGATGATCTGTCCATTGGTGAAAGTGGGGGGTTAAAGTCCCCTACTATGATTGTGTTACTGTCGATTTCCCCTTTTATGGCTGTTAGCATTTGCTTTATGTATTGAGGTGCTCCTCCATTGGGTGCATAAATATTTACAATTGTTTTATCTTCTCTTGGATTGATCCCTTGATCATTATGTAGTGTCCTTCTTTGTCTCTTGTAATAGTCTTTGTTTTAAAGTCCCTTGTGTCTGATATGAGAATTGCTACTCCAGTTTTCTTTTGATTTCCATTTGCATGGAATATCTTTTTCCATCCCCTCACTTTCAGTCTGTATGTGTCCCTAGGTCTGAAGTGGGTCTCTTGTAGGCAGCCTAGATACGGGTCTTGTTTTTGTATCCATTCAGCCAGTCTATGTTTTTGGTTGGAGCATTTAATCCATTTACATTTAAGGTAGTTATCGATATGTATGTTCCTATTACTATTTTCTTAATTGTTTTGGGTTTGTTATTGTAGGTCTTTTCCTTCTCTTGTGTTTCCTGCGTAGAGAAGTTCCTTTAGCATTTGTTGTAAAGCTGGTTTGGTGGTGCTGAATTCTCTTAGCTTTTGCTTGTCTGTAAAGGCTTTAATTTCTCCATCAAAACTGAATGAGATCCTTGATGGATAGAGTAATCTTGGTTGTAGGTTTTTCCCTTTTATCACTTTAAATATGTCCTGCCACTTCCTTCTGGCTTGCAGAGTTTCTGCTGAAAGATCAGCTGTTAACCTTATGGGGATTCCCATGTATGTTATTTGTTGTTTTTCCCTTGCTGCTTTTAATTTTTTTTCTTTGTATTTAATTTTCGATAGTTTGATTAATATGTGTCTTGGCGTGTTTCTCCTTGGATTTATCCTGTATGGGACTCTCTGTGCTTCCTGGACTTGATTGACTATTTCTTTTCCCATATTAGGGAAGTTTTCAGCTATAATGTCTTCAAATATCTTCTCAGTCTTTTCTTTTTCTCTTCTTCTTCTGGGACCCCTATAATTCGAATGTTGGTGCGTTTAATGTTGTCCCAGAGATCTCTGAGACTGTCCTCAATTGTTTTCATTCTTTTTTCTTTATTCTGCTCTGCAGTAGTTATTTCCACTATTTTATCTTCCAGGTCACTTATCTGTTCTTCTGCCTCAGTTTTTCTGCTATTGATTCCTTCTAGAGAATTTTTAATTTCATTTACTGTGTTGTTCATCATTGTTTGCTTTTTAGTTCTTCTAGGTCCTTGTTAAACGTTTCCTGTATTTTCTCCACTCCATTTCCAAGATTTTAGATATCTTTAGTATCATTACTCTGAATTCTTTTTCAGGTAGACTGCCTATTTCCTCTTCATTTGTTTGGTCTGGTGGGTTTTTACCTTGCTCCTTCGTCTGCTGTGTGTTTCTCTGTCTTCTCATTTTGCTTAACTTAACTGTGTTTGATGTCTCCTTTTCACAGGCTGCAGGTTCATAGTTCTGCAACCTCACCCATTAGCAGAGAGGCTGCCTAAAATCATAATAAGGTCACAGGCACCGCAAAACACACCACCAGTCGTGGTCCTGCCCTCCAGAAAGACAAGATCCAGCCTCATCCACCAGAACACAGGCACCAGTCCCCTCCACCAGGAAGCCTACACAACCCCCTGAACCAACCTTAGCCACTGGGGGAAGACACCAAAAATAACATGCACACAGTCTTTAACACTGCACAGTCACACATACACTGAAATATACCATCGCACACTCATGCATGCACTCGAGCACATGCTTGCTCCCTCATCCACACCCCTGCACACTTGCACACATTAACACACTTCCACTCACACACACACAGTGTACATCCATTTATAAAGAATATTGTCATTAGTTTGAATGAAAAGAAAATTATTTTGTAAAATCCTCAGCCTAAGCTTATTTTATGTGCCCATTGAATACTTAAGAATTTATTTACTTAGGTTACATTCTACATCAGAGAGGGTAGAGAATGTTAGAGGCTGCAAATTGTATTCATGCCCTTTTGAAAGTTAACTCTCTCTCATTCTACCTCCAAATACAGAACATCTTTAAAACTGAAGTGCTTTGGGAAAAAAATGTAAAATTCTGTAATAGTTGTAAATTGGTATGTACACTGTAGAGTAATTTAAAGTCATTAGAAAGATGAATTTTTTTAAAGTAAGTGCCTCACAAGAAAATGAGTGAAGCAGTATCACAGTGTATTAATGGAGCTCGAGACATCTTAAGTTGATTTTGAAATTAAACATCAAAAACTGAACCTTGAAAAAAAATAATTAGGTAAACCATTATATGTATTGCAATCAAAAAAAAAAACCTCTTGAAATTTAGGAAATTGCAAATTAATGGTGTCAGTCATCCAGATTTGGCAAGGACAAGGATTGTCAATGAAAATAAAACATATGTCTATTTAAAATATTCTTGAAAACTGAGCTGTGCCCAGGGTTTGCTGCTCTGTTTTGGTTTCTGGTGGGACGTCCTTTTGCTTATATTACATATCAGTGTAAGAGGTACCTTCTGCAAAGGACTTGCAAACCTCTTATCAGTGGAAGACTTGACCCTGTGATCTTTTTGCAAAGGAAGGTGGTGACACTAGCCTGGAGGAAATGGTCAAGCTACTCATCTTCTCTTTTCCCCACCCCTAATATTAGATTGAACTGTATGAAACTGCTGATATTTGACCTATAAATGTGATATTTTCATACGATTCAAGCTAATATTTTCAATAAAACTAGATTTCGGAGGGAAAGGAGTGCTGACCCCAGCAGTATCCTGAAAATAAAAGTGATCTCAAAATCATTTCAGAGACATGTAGCTAGTTACTTAATTGCTAGTAGCTCATGTGTTAAAAAATGGGAATAAAACCAACCTGCCACACATAACTCAGAAGTTAACTGGCTGAAATCAAATAGCAGGTATGTTGTTAAACAGTCCAAATTGCAGTACAAATAAGCTTAAGTGCATCCTCCCTTGTCTGGATCTTTCATTTATTCAGGCTGTTCTCAGTGTGTAAGCTAGCTTGCCCAAAGGGTTTCTCCATTTTTACTATCAGGGCCAAATATAATACTTAATAATTTGAACCATCTCCATGCTGAAAACATTTATCTTCAGCTACCCCTGCATAAGGAGGATTAAGAAATCTTCAACTCTATCTGGATTTCTCTATTATATGGATTGAACCCAGTCTCTGTCAATACAGGTACCTACAGTTTTGTTCTATTCTATTCTTCTCCTATCTCCTTGGGTCTCTAGCAACTCCTGTCGAGTAGAGTGACAAGATACAATCTACCCCCTTCTTCTAGGTAACTCCTCCTGTTATTTATTCTTCAGGTACATACTGGTGATATTGCGTGCTTTGTTTGGTTGTGACCTTGACCATTTATAGTAATTATCTCCATAAGAAGAATGATTTCAGTTCTGAAAAAAGAACTTACTCAGACTCTGTGTAAGGCAACAGGCTTATATTATGCACCTACTATGTGCTGAATCCTATGTGTTGTGAGAATGGGACATACAAACAGAATGGTAATCCAAACAGTATGCCTGATATTCAAAGGAGAGAGAAATCAGCTGCAACTTAAATGTGCCGTAGTATCAGGATTGTTAGGTAAATTAGGGTGCGTTTTGGAATATAGTTACAATGTTTACAAAGAATTTTTAATTTATATTAGAAAGTTCTCAAGATATAGGAAGTCCAAAAGTAAACTAAAAAAATGTATCTAATATGTCCATAAAGTACAGAATAGAAGGAAAGATGCCAAAATATCAGTAGCATTTTTCACTAGACTGGGGGGCTGTCTTTTTCTTCTTTACTCTTTTCTGTATTAGGGACTCACAGGATTTAGGAATGTAGAGAGCAACATAATTTAAAATTCTGGGCAAAAAGATACTTGAAGATAAGTTAAGGCCCTTGTTCATTCAGAGAAAAGAGAGTTTGTAAGAGACTTAGTAATAGTCTTAAGTACTTGTAAAGCTTTCAGATAAGGTATAGTGACCAGGTGTTCCCAACCCCATAAAAATATAGAGTAAAGGGGCTTCCCTGGTGGCGCAGTGGTTGAGAGTCCGCCTGCCGATGCAGGGGACGCGGGTTCGTGCCCAGGTCCAGGAAGATCCCACATGCCGCAGAGCAGCTGGGCCCGTGAGCCATGGCCGCTGAGCCTGCGCGTCCGGAGCCTGTGCTCCGCAACGGGAGAGGCCACAACAGTGAGAGGCCCGCATACTGGAAATAAATAAATAAATAAATAAATAAATAAATAAATATATATATAGAGAGAGAGAGAGAGAGAGAGAGAGAGGGAGAGAGAGAGAGAGAGAGAGTAAAAAGATATAAGTAAAATACAGCAAAAGAAATCAAGTTTGGCCATCTGGGAAAATTTCATAGGGGGAGGAGATCATTTAAAAATCAGAATTGTTTATGATGGCAAATCATGGCATTTCCTTTTTAGGTGATTTGAACAGCAATTTGTTCATCTGCCTATGAAGATTCAGGAACAATCTGGGCAGTCTCCTAAAGGCAGAAGGGTTAACTGATTATAATCTTGAAATTACTTCGTCCTTTGATTACATCTTTTATTTTGTGCCCTCAGAGCACATGGTATAACTCTGGCCTCTGAACATTATACCCTTTATTATGGGCCATTCTGTTCAAATCCATCTTGATAGTCTTTAGGAAAGCAACTGGAGAAGATGCTCAATTCACTAGTAATCAGGGAAATAAAAATCAAAAAGAGACTTCTTTTTTCACTCATATTGGTCAAAAGTATCTAGAAACAAGTGTTCTTTCACTCTCCTTGTGGGTGTATTAATTGGTACAGTCTTTTGTCGGTATCTATCAAAATTTAAAACGCAGATAGCCTTCACCCCAGTAATTCCATTTCTAAGAAATATCCTAGAGAAATACTACACATGTGTTTACAATAGAAAAAAGTGTACAAACTATCTAAATGTCCATTTGTAAAGATTAAACTATATAACATCCAGACTAGGGTATGCTATATACCAAAAGAATGAGTTAGTTCTAAGTGAACAATAATATTGTCTTAGAAATATTTCCCAGTTCTAGAAAAATATATACAATATTATACCATTTAGGTTAAAGTACTGTTTAGTCATGTATCTCTGTGTACGTATATCAATTTATTGCATAGAAAGATGTCCACAGAGAATTTTATCAAAGAGTTATTGGTGGTTACCCTCTTGAGAAGTAACTACGACTGGTGGCTCAAGATGTATTATTGTTTTATCTGTAGTCAAAAGTTTTACAGTGAAAATGTATTTTTTAATTACTTGTAATAGCATGTAATTAAAGACAAATAAAAATTAGGAAACGGGTATACAATATAGAAATGGAGGCAAATGTTTAAAATAGATGTTCACGGCATTTGACAAGGGAAAAAACTAGGAAGATTAGGCTAAAGCTAAAAAGGATGGTGGCAACAGGGTTTGCAGGGAGAGACAAAATATAGTGGGAAAAAAATCATGCTTACAAAAGCAAAAAAAATTCTTAAGATTAAATAATACAAAATGTGCAGAACTGTGAAGAAAAGTATCAAACTACTGAGTAATGCCCTGCTAGGTGTCAAAATGTGTTATAAAACTTAAGTAAATAAAACAAGTTGGTATTGATGCCTGAATAGACACATCATGGAATGGGATAGAAAGTCTAGAAAGCAACTGAGTACACATAAGAATTTGGAGTATGATAAATGAATAAGGATAGGATGGATAAACCAAAAAGTTTCATCCCAGCCCAAGCAGCATGAAAGTCTTACCACGTCTCTCTGAATAAGTAGGAAAATGATGGGTGGAATAGAATTCCCCAGAGTAGGAGTAATTCCACAGTGTAAAGAATTTTGAATGGTACTGGTTTAAATATACTGATTTTTCATGGTTCTTAGGTTCTATATTTTTACTTAAAGATTTTACTTTCCTGTGATGACACAGGAAATGATAGGGGAAGTTCTCAAGGATGAATATGTTTGTGATAGAAGCCAGGTATTATTTTCCTTAATATATGACCCTCACTTTCATTTCATCCACAGCCTCTTGCCTCTTCTGGTGAGTTTATAAATAAGGTCTCATTGCCCAGGAATCTCAGTATTTCTTATAGACTCTAAAAGAATTCAGGGAGGGGGGAAACTAACTGGTGAACAAGTTTCCTTTCTGGGAAAAAAAATCGTCATCATAACAGGAACAAAAGCTTAATTCAAGTCTCCGAGGAATTTAAAGTAAAAATCATAGGGCAGCAAGATGGAAAGCCCTAGGTTTTTGGAACCAGTCCAAGCTGAACCAGAAGGGCCTAATGCAGTCATTCATTGATTTGAGAGATAGGATATGTCAAAGGTATTAGAGTTACAACGAGGCAACCTACAAGGCAGAGGCTAGCCTGCCAACCTTTACTTGATCATTTGCTGCTTGATATTACCGGCAGGAGGGTCAGAAATATTGCCTCTTCCCTGCCCCCTTTCCTCTTTGTGTTATATCTAGTCAATTCTCAATTCCCCTCTGCTTCAGCTCCAGTTATCTCAAAAATAAACCTTCTCCAGAAAGCCTACCTTTATTACACATATATCATTTTCCTCATACTTGGCACTGTTCAATCTAGTCAGGTGTGAAAATTAGGGAGGGATGATTAGAAATCCCTTAGTATCCTTTTGTCTCAAGTCACCCTTGGCATTCCTATTTAGTGACACCTATTCAGTGACACCTCTTAGGACGTATGGCATAAAGAAGGAAACCTAATTAACATCAGTAGTAATGACACTCAGAACTTTGGCATGATCCAAAGGAAGTCTAAAAGCGGGGAGGACTCTCAATAAGGTAGAGCCTCCCTCCTTCAGATAGAAATATCTTGGGAAGGTAGGTTCTTTATTTGTTTCCTCTTCTCTGAATTCCTATGTAAGTTCTTCCACTGATTCATTCTATAGATATTTAACCAATACTCACTCTATGCCAGGCACTGTGCTTACATGATGCAGATTCAATGGTGAAAAAATCCTAACCCATTCCCTCCCTTCATAGAACTCACACTTGAGGTGGTCTGGTACATAGAGACCATGCATTCTACTTCTACCATAGCACCCTCACAGAGAATAAGGACTCACTCCCTTGTTGAATATGTTTCTTAAATCTCACTTGAATGTGCATCTGAAATGACTGGGGTGCTTATTGAACATACACATTTTTGCACTCCCCCCTCCTCCCCCCTCCACACAGATTCTATCATGGGAAGCCTGGGATGGGGATCAGTTATCAGCATGTTTAACAAGCTTCCCAGATGATTGCGATGCAAATGATAGAAGGACAACACGTTGAGAACACTGCCTGCACTTTTGCTCATAGCTAATTAGTATTTCATGTATTTTAATTTAAGGCAATTAACTTTCTGTTCAGTCTTCTCTGGACACAGAAGACAGATGCTTAGCATCTTCTTTATATAAGAAGTCTAGACACAGCCCAGAATTGACCATTTTGTGGTTGATTTTGGGCTTTCGGCCATATTAATAGCCAGTTGCTGTGCAATC
Organism: Leucopleurus acutus; assembly: GCF_964270905.1. NCBI lineage: Eukaryota > Metazoa > Chordata > Mammalia > Artiodactyla > Delphinidae > Leucopleurus > Leucopleurus acutus. The sequence goes on along the minus strand of NC_139148.1, from coordinate 107,224,209 downwards.
TATCAGAACAGATATGTGGTCAATTCAACCATTAAGATGCCCAACGAAATAACTGAGCTGATGGTGCCATACTAACACTGAGACATGTCCAAAGTCTGGCAAGTCACAGCAAGGACGGTTTTGTAGTTCTTTCCTAATCATGGTGACAAAGCGTAAAGAAGAACGCTCTAAGTAATTTCTATTGAAACGGTTTAATTTTTCGATCCACCAATGGCTGATTCAGATCTGAGTGTTGACAACTAATGATGGCAAGGAATATTTATGTCCTCATCCCTAAAGGAACGTAATAATGCCAATAATGCCAGGATTAAATGACATAACATGTAAAAATGTTTATTTCATGGCTCCAGTAGGTGCTCAATAAATATCTTTTCCCTACAGAATGATCCAGACTTCATAGAAGTTAATCGGTATTGAAAAGTCATTAAGTAAAAAAAAAAAAAAAGTCATTAAGTAGTTGTGATAGTAGAGTATATGACACTACCAAAAACCAAAATAAAAAGATAAAGTAAGAGAAAACACTTAGGCAATATATGAATTATCTTTCTTTTTCCACCTTATTTCCTAGAAGTTGTTAGCTTTTGTAAGAGGTTTTGGCTTTTAAAAAATGCTAGCTTACCTTTGTGTGGCATTGCACTTTTCAAAGCTGTTTCCCAATCATTATTGCATTTGATACAACAATCCTATAAGGAAATATTCTTACCATTAGACAGATGAGGAAGCCAAGGTCCTGAGAAGATACATGATTTGCTCAAGTTCACCCAGTCCATGAAGTGCCTCAAGTAAATACTAAGTTTCTTTTTTTTTTTTTTTGCGGTACGCGGGCCTCTCACTGTTGTGGCCTCTCCCGTTGCGGAGCACAGGCTCCGGACGCGCAGGCTCAGCGGCCATGGCTCACGGGCCTAGCCGCTCCGCGGCATGTGGGATCTTCCCGGACCGGGGCACGAACCCATGTCCCCTGCATTGACAGGCGGACTCTCAACTACTGCGCCACCAGGGAAGCCCAATACTAAGTTTCTTGAGCGAGTCCAGTTCACCCTGTGTACAGGTTGTTTAATAACTGAGATCATGCTTGAGTATCAGTAAAGTGTGTTTGAATTTCAACAGCCTTTCAATTCGGGGTTTGAAGCCACGACACTTTCATGCAGAAACACGTCTGATCTAGGCGTGAAATGCTACCTCAACCAGTATTTACTCAACTGTTTTGATTGTTCTGCTATACCCAGTGCTACACATTTTTTAAAAAGTAAATATAGGACTTCCCCGGTGGCACAGTGGTTAAGAATTCGCCTGCCAGTGCAGGGGACATGGGTTCGATCCCTGGTCCAGGAAGATCCCACATGCTGCAGAGCAGCTAAGCCTGTGCACCACAACTACTGAGCCCGCATGCCACAACTGCTGAAGCCCGTGTACCTAGAGCCTGTGCTCCACAACAAGAGAAGCCACCGCAATGAGAAGCCCACGCACCGCAACGAAGAGTAGCCCCCTGCTCGCCACAACTAGAAAAAGCCCACACGTAGCAATGAAGACCCGATGCAGCCAAAAATAAAACTTAATGAATGGATTAATTAATTTAAAAAATGAAGAGTACCCAGGAAACTTCCAATGCATTTGTAATTTTTAAAAAAAGTAAATATAAATCTTTGTATTATCATCAATACACATTGCTTTCTTCTTCCTTTTGTGGATGAAACAGGAATTAAGAATGCTGTAGAGAAGATGGATTCTAGGCGTAACGTCACATAGTTCATAGTTACTGGCCTAATATTAAATCTTTGGCCTGTTCTTAGCAAAGAGACCCTACTTTGCTCTTGGAAATACCTTCATCATAACTTCCCAGATAGGGGCATTTGGCGCAATGCACTAAGCAAACCAAAACACACAAAAAAGAAATTACCCACTCTGTGCCCAGATTTTATAGATTTAGATCCTAAACCATTTGGCTTTGACCATCTCATACCTCAATTCTTGTTTTTTTCTTCAAACTTCTTTAATTATGATATTTAACCCCCTTCTACATTTATACCTTCAACCAAATTCCCTCCAGTTTGAAGCATGTTCAATTCCTCCTAGTTTCCATCCTTGGTTCTGCCTTCTAGTTACTGTTCAGTACGTCTAAAATGCTATCTGGGTAACCTCCCTTCTAGCTTGAATAAACCCTGGCTCCTTTCCTCCTGTATGCTATCCTATGTGCAGCCACCCCATTTCAGTGTAGTCTTGTTGTATATGCATGACCTAGAAGTGGAAGAATTGGAGATTGTTTTCATGGGGCAGCAAGCATAGCATGGAGCTTCTTGGGAGGTAGATATATTAACTTCTTAGGTGCAACCATCTATACCACGGCTAATTTTTTAGATTGCCTTGACATTCCACATATTAGGCTGTCAAAAGAGAATCTTATGTGAGGGCTGCATCCTTTACAAGTATAATAGGGGCAAACATGGCCACCCCTAAAATTTGTGCTAATATTTGTGGAGCCTCGAGCAAGGATACAAATGGAGACCTGCCTATGTCCAGACCTCCGTCTCCTCCCAGCACTGACTATCAATGAGGGGCTTCATATGGATGTTCCTGGATACACCCTATCCATATACCATGCCCTCTCACCCCCAAAAAACAATTGTCCTTTGGCCATTGCTCAAGCTTAGTGGTGCACATATTGGCACTACATTTCCTACTAGGCAGAGTCCTACATAGTAGGCTCAGGCCATTTAGACAGGGAATTCCAGGCCCCCAGCTGCCCAGGAAGTGGTCTAATGGGGATTGGAGATGCAAACTCCAGGTAGGCATATACCATTGGCCCAGTGAACTTCTTGCCCCAAAGGAGGAGTGTGGCTGTAGGAAGGCCAGGTGGGGCCATTCAAAATGGGCTCAAAGGAGACCCGAGTTGCCCAGGTCTAAGGGTGATATAGTGTCTTGGAGTTTTTAGTATTGTTAAGGCCCAACCATCTAGTGCTACAGAAAATACATTGGGGAAAAGAGTTTTGTGATTCAGGTGAGATGTTATCAGGCAGTGAAATGAAACAGAGGATGAGATGGGCAGATTTAAAGGTTACAAAAATAATTTGAAGAATGAAATACTTCATGACCACCTGACCTATATTATAGTTGGTTCTTCCATTTCCCACTGTCTCTTCATTCTGTGCCTGGATTCTGTCTGAATTTTCAAGGACACTTGGTTTTGTTAATGGTTTATTGAAACTAGGACACTACTCTATTCTTCTTTTATTTTATTTTCGTAATAAGTTCAGTGTGCTTATACATTAAAATCAAGTACACTGGGATCAGCAGGTGGCCCTTTCCTGGATTTTCTCAACTTTATTTCTTGCCCTGGTCATTTCTATTTTTTCCTCATAATGCCTCAGGCATAGGAAGCAGGGAAAGTTTAAGGTGATGTACGTGACTTGAGGCATTATGATAATGGATCAGAAAGTGCTTGGTAAAAAGTAAAGTTCTATACAAATGTAACTTGTTGATCATCTTAGCAGGCAGCATCTTTCTGTAGCAAACTTGTTTCAAATAGTACCCCTCACTCAACACCAAAAGGGAATTTTGAGCTAAGGCCTTCACTCAGCTTTACAGAATGTAGAAAGCAAAGAAAGGTAACATCTAGGCAATAGAATGGGATATGGATTTTCTTTTCTTTCCTGCTCTGGGAAGAAAATGGACTGAGGACCTAGTAGATTGTTTTGCTAATCTCTTGTATGATCGACTGCATATGTGTTATACGTGAAAAGTCTTTGCATTCATGTGTGAACACAAAATTGATGTGGGAATGTGCTTAGATGATAGATAGATAAGTAGATGAATGGATGGATGGATGCGAGTGAGAGAGAGGCAGGAAGGGAGAAAGGGAGAACATTCAGGTTAATAGGTCCTCCTCTTCCCTCTATTTCCCCAACTTGGAAATTATAGGCCTTGAACAAAAATATCTTTATTCTGTGTATAGTTACGTAATCAGTTGTCATTTCAAATGCATAGCACAATAAGAAATGTCTTCTCTCTTGAGGATTTGCTGTTGGCATGCTTTTTATCACCACAGTTGGAGATGGATGGATGACACTGTTGGAAAGAGAATTCTGGGTTTAATTCCTAGGAAAAACATTGTCACATATGTTTGCAGTACAGAATATTGCTTCAACCTACTAGATTTCAAGCTTTTTATTCTATCTGATCTACCTGAAGGCTATGATAGGCTCCTACTCTCAGTAAGGATAACTTTTCACAGTATAGATTCTTAATAGGGGGTAGTTATCAGAATGGGTGTGGTAGAGTGGGTATAGTTTGAAAAAGCTCCTCCAGGTGGTTTTGATATGTCCCCCAACACACATACACACACACACACACACACACACACACACACACACACACACACACACGCCTTGACATCACCGTTCTAACCATTTTTATTCTATGCCTAAACAAGTGCTCCTGAAATATACATACTGTTTGATTTTTTTCTGTCTTGATTGAAACTGTTCCTCATAAAAGCTGGTGACACTGAATGACCTTTCTTATATTCGAAATGATCATTTTTCTTCCAGCCATAATCCAATAAAAGAATTTTTGTTTTCTGAACAAATCATATTTTAAAATTCAGCAAGGATAAAAACTTACAGGCATTTTTTATTAAAACATTTACTCTTGCATATAAGGCAAGTTGCTTAGTGGTAAGAGGCAGCTGTGAAGTTCAAAATGGATCTAAAAATGTGTACCTCCTTTGGAATTTAGTTTCTAAACCATGCTGTGCACTTGAGATTCAGCATTCACTATAGGTAACATTATGTGCACCTAATACACTGTGACATAAAAAGTCACAGTACTCTTGAGGATTGGGTATCACAGTGGGAGAACCAAAGTATAGTGAGTAAAACAAGAGACAAGGAATAGATCATTCTGTGATTTGCTCCCATTATAGCTTCCATTTTATCTCATGACCCTGAAAGAGATTATTGGTCTTCTTATCTGTAATATAAAGATACTCATTCTATATGTTTGCTTTGTATGTGTACTGGGGCAGCGATTTTGAATTGTGTTCATTAATCCTGAGGTTCCTTAAAAGGTACCTTACTATCTTCTAAAAAAGCAAGGGGTTCCATATATATGTGTTAGCATACAGTATTTCTTTTTCTCTTTCTGACTTACTTCACTCTGTATGACAGACTCTAGGTCCATCCACCTCACTACAAATAACTCAATTTTGTTTCTTTTTATGGCGAGTAATATTCCATTGTATATATGTGCCACATCTTCTTTATCCATTCATCTGTCTATGGACACTTAGGTTGCTTCCATGTCCTGGCTATTGTAAATAGAGCTGCAGTGAACATTGTGGTACATGACTGTTTTTGAATTATGGTTTTCTCAGGGTATATGCCCAGTAGTGGGATTGCTGGGTAATATGGTAGTTCTATTTTTAGTTTTTTAAGGAACCTCCATATTGTTCTCCATAGTGGCTGTATCAATTTACATTCCCACCAACAGTACAAGAGGTTTCCCTTTTCTCCACACCCTCTCCAGCATTTATTGTTTGTAGATTTTTGATAATGGCCATTCTGAATGGTGTGAGGTGATACCTCATTGTAGTTTTGATTTGCATTTCTCTAATGATTAATGATGTTGAGCATTCTTTCATGTGTTTGTTGGCAATCTGTATATCTTCTTTGGAGGAATGTGTATTTAGGTCTTCTGCCCATTTTTGGATTGGGTTGTTTGTTTTTTTGATATTGAGCTGCATGAGCTGCTTGTAAATTTTGGGCATTAATCCTTTGTCAGTTGCTTCATTTGCAAATATTTTCTCCCATTCTGAGGGTTGTCTTTTCGTCTTGTTTATGGTTTCCTTTGCTGTGCAAAAGCTTTGAAGTTTCATTAGGTCCCATTTGTTTATTTTTGTTTTTATTGCCATTTGTCTAGGAGATGGGTCAAAAAGGATCTTGCTGTGATTTATCTGATAGAGTGTTCTGCCTGTGTTTTCCTCTAAGAGTTTGATAGTGTCTGGCCTTACACTTAGGTCTTTAATCCATTTTGAGTTTATTTTTGTGTATGGTGTTAGGGAGTGTTCTAATTTCATTCTTTTACATGTACCTGTCCAGTTTTCGTAGCACCACTTATTGAAGAGGCTGTCTTTTCTCCATTGTATAGTCTTGCCTCCTTTATCAAAAATAAGATGACCATATGTGCGTGGGTTTATCTCTGGGCTTTCTATCCTGTTCCATTGATCTGTATTTCTGTTTTTGTGCCAGTACCATACTGTCTTGATTACTGTAGCTTTGTAGTATAGTCTGAAGTCAGGGAGCCTCCAGCTCTGTTTTTCTTTATTAAGATTGTTTTGGCTATTCTGGGTCTTTTGTATTTCCATACAAATTGTGAAATTTTTTGTTCTAGTTCTGTGAAAAATGCCAGTGGTAGTTTGATAGGGATCGCATTGAATCTGTAGATTGCTTTGGATAGTATAGTCATTTTCACAGTGTTGATTCTTCCAATCTAAGAACATGGTATATCTCTCCATCTGTTTGTATCATCTTTAATTTCTTTCATCAGTGTCTTATAGTTTTCTGCATACAGGTCTTTTGTCTCCTTAGGTAGATTTATTCCTAGGTATTTTATTCTTTTTGTTGCAGTGGTAAATGGGAGTGTTTCCTTAATTTCACTTTCAGATTTTTCATCATTAATGTATAGGAATGCCAGAGATTTCTGTGCATTAAAATGGTCATGAAGAACCTAGGAGCAGGACGGGAATGAAGATGCAGACCTACTAGAGAATGGACTTGAGGATGCGGGGAGGGGAAGGGTAAGCTGGGACAAAGTGAGAGAGTGGCATGCACATATATACACTACCAAATATAAAACCAGTAGCTAGTGGGAAGCAGCCGCATAGCACAGAGAGATCAGCTCGGTGCTTGTGACCACCTAGAGGGGTGGGATAGGGAGGGTGGGAGGGAGGGAGACGCAAGAGGGAAGAGATATGGGGATATATGTATATGTATAGCTGATTCACTTTGTTATAAAGCAGAAACACACCATTGTAAAGCAGTTATACTCCAATAAAGATGTTAAAATTTTTTTTAAAAAGCAAGGGGAAGTTAAATAGGTTTGTATGTCTTCACCATTTTGTATCTGTTTTATATAAACAGGGGTTCTAATTAGGATTTCATTTGAACAAAATGTGTTGTAGTAGACGTATTAGTGTTCACCAAGATTCCAGCTGTTTTCTCTTATGGGGCACGGGGCCCCTATGTAATTAGGTGTGACCGCATGATTTGCTTTGGCCTATGAAATATGAGCAGATGTTAGGTGTAACACTTCCAAGGGGAAGCACTTAAGAACCACTGCATAATTCTCCAAGTTCTTTTATTCTGTCTTGGAAAACCCTAAAAGAAAAGCCTCATGTCATAATGGCAGTATTCTAAATAGTGATCAGAACATCACCTCCTGAACTACTTTGGGCATGTTGCATAAATGAGAAATAAGCTTCTGTTGTTTCAAGCCACTGAGAGCTGAGGGCTCATTTGTTACCTGATCTAACCTATACTGACTAGTACAAGAGTGACCTTTCAGAGCCACTGCTATAATGGAAAGAGCTGAATGTCAGGAGCCCTAGATCTAGTTCCAGCTCTGCCACTGACCAACACTGTGACTTTAGTCAAGTCACTCATTTCTTTGAGCTTCAATTTCCTCTTGTTTAAAAAAGCAGAGGGACTTCCCTGGCGTTCCAGTGGTTAAGACTTCACCTTCCAATGCAGGGGGTGCGGGTTCGATCCCTGGTCAGGGAGCTAAGACCCCACATGCCTTGGGACCAAAAAACCAAAGCACCAAACAGAAGCAATATTGTAACAAATTCAATAAAGACGTTAAAATAAATAAATAAATTAAAAAGCAGAAATAAGTAAGCTGCATGCTTCATAGAATGTTTAGGAGATAAAATGATATATTAGATATGAAAGAATAATTATTTAATTATAGTATCATTTTATTAACTCTAACCAATATAAATGTTTGCAAATCAATATAATGCTGAAAATGTCTCTAAAGGGGAGAACAAAAGACCAAATTCCTAAGTGTTTTCTCCCAAGTGCCTAGTGCCTCCCCTGGTAGAAAAGATCTTATGTAAAGGAGGCATCATCCCTTTTCCAAGCCACTAGTATACCTAAATCTGGCTGACTCATTTTACTAAGGATCCACCAAGAAATAATATTTCCTGTTGCGATTTGACTACACACACTTATAGGAAGAAATGCAAGACATGTTGTAATCAAAGAATTTAGATGGCGGTAAACTTTACAAAGCTTGTAAAAGACCAAAAAACAAAGGTAGAATTCATAGCTTTTCTATATTATGACACAATTACTACAAAATAGATTCCAAGGACACTGAAATTTGGACATTTAAAATACATGTTTCTCTTACAGTTATTTCATATGTTCAAAGGTAGAGAGCAAATACCTACTTCCTAAACTGTATAAATTTGTATGTCATGGAAGACAATCTTTTTCCCTATTCATTTCTGAATTATTAGCTCCTATTTTTGCACACTATAAGCAGAATCAGATGATATTTTGAGCTTATACATTGTCAACTTTCTGAAGGAGTCTAAAGCAATACAATGAAACTGCTATAGGATTTTCAACAAATTATTCTGGGCCTCTTTTTTTCAATTATCAAAACAAAAATAGCTATCCATCTCTAATGAGGTGATTATGTGCCTATGTTAACTTGGGTTAGAGAATTAGAAAGCATTGTGAGCTATTGTGAGAAAGCCCTCACTTACAAATCGATTATAGGAAGTATCAATTATTATCTTCTGATCACCCACAGTGATCAAAACATGGTGCTTACCGGCATTAATCTTTATTGCCTAGACTGCCCTTGGGTGATTCCAGGGTAAAATTTATGTCTGAATTTTTAATATCTACCTCTTATGGTGACGGTATATTTACAGCCATAGCCATATGTTTTCCTTACCTTCGTGCTTCCTTGGCTTTAAGCATCAATCTTATATTCAAGAGTCATAATCCTTAGGGACAATGTTGCTTTTTCCTGTACTCCAGCTGAATTATTTCTCCCAGTCTCAACTCTTTGTGTGCTTCTGCACTCTAGGTTTCAAGTACTCTTAACTCCAGTGAGGGCAACCAAGGGTTACGTGAGCATGAGACAGAGGCAAGTCTGAGTTATATCTTTTGATGAATTTCATTTCCCCACCCCAAGTCCACTAGAAATGATGGAACACAGTTCCTTCGGTGTTGCCACAATTTTGATTAAGCATGTTAAAAGGCTTGTTGGCTGCAATTTGAACCCCTGGCAACAACTGTCTTACAATTTCACTTGTAGCATGCCTTACTCAAAACCGAATGTTTTAGAGAACATGTGAGAGAAGAAATAACAGCACTGGTTCAAGGATCTGCAAATCCATCTCCTCTAAAAGCTTCATCTTTTAAAAGTTGATCTTGGCTTGGGAGACTCTTATTTCTTCAACAACTATGTCAGTCTAATTTTCCACCCTATCAGATTAAGCTTTTTTTCATTCATTGTAAACGATTTCCCACAATATCCTTATTTGATCTGCCAACTTGTACAATCTATGGGCCCTAGGGGGGACTGCGGAAGGCAAGTTCTACTATTCAAAAACCCCTTGTGTGTTGGCCACAGCATAATTGTATTTCTGCTTTACACCTATATCATGGTTGGGTAAACAAAGTTATACCCAATGGTGAATGAGTAATCCTTTTCAGTAGTATCAATTTCCAGAGCTTTGGCCCCATGAAATGAAATATCTGTTAGCATGTTTACCATTACCAGTCCAACTCAGAAGACTGTATTGATTAGATTTTTGCACTGCAAAAATACCATCTTAAACCAGAGTGAAATCAATATGGGTGTGTATTTTTTATATACAAATTGGATTTAGCTCAAAAAGAATATTCTTCGTTGGAGCAGAAATAAATCTGGAAAGAAAATCTGATAAAGCATCCTAAAATGAAAAAAAAAAAGAAAAAAGTTTACCCTTCCTGGTGCTTTAGTCCTTTCCCCTGACTATTAATCTGAGGTCAGTCCTTGCTGTCTGAGTGGAGATTTCTTTTCTGTTCAAAGCAGATCAATGTTTGCACAAATTAGGACTTGAGATAACATCATCAGCGTGCAAATGCCTTCTTTAGATTTAAATGACACAATAGCGTTCCATTCAGCTCTTTGGGAAGCAGCACAAACTGAAGTACAAAACAGTCAGTGAGGCTCCTGATGGCAGTGCGCTTACTGTAAAGCACAGAAGCTCTTTTTCTTGGAGCACTTAATGCTTCAGAAACATCCCACCAGATGGGGTAGGATTATTTCCAGAAAGCAATTAAGGCAGTTACTGGAGCGATGGTAAGGCATCACTGTGAGTAAGCAAATAGCAAAGTTGCAGCCCCTCAACTTGTACTGGTTTTCATTTGATTTGGTTAAAGCTGAAGTTCAGAGATAATGAATGTGGCTTTGGAAAGCTGAAAAGTGATGTATATTAACGCTGAATGTGGACTTCCCTTGCATGAGGAAAACTGCAGCTTATTCCCCAAATAATTTTCTGAGCACTATGCTAAAGCTAAAGACAGCATTCCCTAGTTCCCTTATAATACTAACAAGAGCACTTTACTAATAAAATCCCGGAGCACCTGTTCCTGGGCTCCTCATGCAGGAACTGCTCACTAAATGTTAGTTGACTGACTCTTCTCACGATATCAACTGATTTGCCTATGTACTTTATCTTCCCCATGCCTGCTACGCCCACTGTCTTCCCCATCTCAGGAAATGCAATTTTGTTTTTCCAGTTGCTCATGCCAAAAACTGTGAAGTCATCATTCTCTCTGCCTTCCACATCCAGTCTATCAACACATCTTCCTGGCTCCATCCTCAAAATATATCCAGAATCTGACCACTTCTCACTGCCTATGCAGCTAGTATCCTGGTCCCAGGCCACCATCATCTCTTGCCTGGATTATTGCAATAGCCTCTCACTGGTCTCTCTGTTTCCACCTTGTCCCCCTAGAGTCTATTCTTAACACACTGGTCCTTTGTAAGTCACATCATGTCACTCTTCTGCTCAGAACCTTCTACTGTCTTCCCATTTCAGAGTAAAAGCTGACTTCCTTACCACAGTTTACAAGGCTCTACACAATCTGTTGCCTCCCACTCCCATGACCTCTCTCACACCATCTCCTCTCTCCCTCATTCCCCTTTCTCCAGCTACATAGTTTGGACTCTGTCCTCCTTGTTATTCCTCAACACTCTGGGCCTTTCTATTTGCTATTCCTTCTGCCCTTCCCCAAAAGGGCTTCAAGGCTTTCTCACTTCAATTATCTGTTCAGTTGAAACATTATTAATAATTGATACATTATTAGAGAGACCACCCTATGTAAAATGGCAACTCCTCACCCTCCATCACTCTGTCCCCTTACACTGCTTTAAGTTTAATCACAGCAGTTATCACCACCTGAAATATTCCATATTCATTTATTTATTGTCTTCCTTACCCATACCCCCTCCCCATACACATACATTTCAGAATATAAGCTCCACGAGGTAGAAATGATCTGTTTTGGTCTTTGCTGTATCTCCAGTGCCTGGAACAGTACCTGGCACATCATAAGTTCCCAACCAATATTTGTTATCAAACAAATCTACCAGAGCACAAAAAGGCCCACCATCTCGTCTCATTCCCTTCCTTTCCTTCCTCCTTGTTTCCTTTGTCCTTCTCCTCCTCTTTCCCTTCCTTCTCTTCTTTATCACATCTATTATGTATTGGGAACCTGTTGCTGGGTGCTGTTGCAGATATTGTTCTCACTCTTTTCATTATGATGAGCTCTATAAGGTATATTATCCTCACGTTAATAAACAAGCAAATTAAAGCCCAGAGAGTAATGTAATTTGCTCAAGATGACTCAAATAGTATATTAGAGCTATGACCTAAACTGCAGTCTGTCTGATTCCAAAACTCATGCTCATTCCACTCCTGCAAACCTAGTGGCTTTTTCAGCTTATCCTCCTGTCCTCTTTTTCCCTCCGCTACTCTCCCTGTAGCAGCTAGAACATTCATAAAATACAGGAATCTTGGATCCAGACAAAATCTTAAACATTAACTCATCTAATAATCTTGCTTCCTCCCCTTCCTTTCCTACCTTCCACCATTTTGAAGTTGGTGAAAATAAAGCTCAGAAATATTAAGACTTGTCCAAGTTCATATGGATAATAAGAGGCAAAATGAGGACTGGAACCTTCTTATTCCCAATCTTGTATTCTCAGTGGAACACCTACACATCTCTTAACAGCCAGCTGGGCAGCTTGAGGTTACTGAGAAAGGATTCAGATGAAGATGATAAAGGCTCTTAGAGAGGGAAAGAAGAGAGGGATTGAAGAGTGCTTGCTCTCCCAAATCAGTGGCTCTAAAATATTAGAATGCATAAAAATTACCTAGAATATTGTTAAAAGGCAAATTCCCAGGCCCCTCCCTCACATTTTGATTCAGTAGGTCTGGAGTAGGGCCCAAGAATCTACATATTTAATGCATCTCCAGCAGGCAGTCTGGGGGCCATACTTAGCTAAACTTATATAATCCAAACGCACCAGGTTTAGGGTGACAGTATATGGTCTTGTTGCAAAGGTGCCACAGAAATTATTTTTAAGAAGAAAAACATCATCACATTGCTTCATTTAAGAAAGCTTGGAGAAAATCGAATTGTCATTTCCATACTGAAGTGGTTTATAAATTTGAGACGTTAATACACACTGCCACAGTAAGAATTCAGCTTTTCAAGTCAGCAAAAGTAACACAAGATGAAAAAAAGTCTGCTTGGTTTGATATATGATGACAAAAGTATGTATGCTAATTAAAACCCTCTCACTTAATGGGAACTGTGCATTTATTAATGATGCATGACATTGGCATTCCAGTGGAACAGTAGATCATGTTCCATATTATCTAATACATTGTATTACAGTAAACACCCCAAGGATTAATAATCTTTCATTATGGGAAAATGGAGTTTAAAATCATTGTTAGGTTACTGGACAAGTGACATCAGTCCTCAAAGGCTGAAAATACAACACTGAGAAAAGCAAACATTACCAAAGACGAAATTGGCAAAACAAAACCAGAAGGGTATTCATAAATTTTAGGTAGCTGTGCTTTCAATATTGGGGAAAGATACTGAAGATTAGAAAATGGAATTTGCTCCCAAAGCTCACCAGCAATTCTCTTGCCCCTTGACTCCATATATAGATCACACCTGGAGTTATTTCAGCAATAGACCAAAGGAGAAAAAAAGTTGTTTTATGTGTGATTTTTAAGGTGAAACTTTCTGTTGGACCTAAGAAAGGACAAAACTGTTCTTATACACACAAAACCACCCAGTCAAAAGTAGTAAAATTCACCCCTTTTATTATCTGTAGTGAAAGAAAAGCCCATCTAGTATGGTGAAAGTGGTATTGAATTTAGAGAACACTTTGAAAACTCATACTCTAGATATTAAAGGCCAATTTTCCAAAATGCAGCCTCCTTTCTGGTTGGACTCAAATTGATTTTTCTAAGAAAATTTGGAGCCTGACACTTTGACTTCACAGTAGTTCCTGGGGCTCCGTCCTCAGGGCTTTTTTTTTCTTTTCAGGCTGGAGTTTTTTTTATTTTTTATTTGAGATGGCCAACTAGGGTATCAAAGAAGACAATTTTAGTTGTTGATAAAGTCTCCAGAAAACCCTGAGAGTCCTGCTAAGGTATACACATGACCGGTTCCTCTCTTTACATGCTCAGGGCTTTTTTTTATGAGCTCCATGTAGAGGAAACCAAATATTGGTCCTAAATGGGTTATCATATTTGTCCTGGGTCTAGGGGTGTTCTTCAGAAATAGAAAGGGCATAAAGGGGAGAGATAGGAAGGGAATGATATGATATGACAGTCGGTGTGCTAAATACTCTCATACATATCACCTGTTTATTTTTTTAATATTTATTTTATTTATTATTTATTTTAAATAAATATTTAATTTATTTATTATTTTATTTTTAAATATTTATTTATTTGGCTGCTCCGGGTCTTAGTTGTGGCATTTGGGATCTTCATTGCCGGTGTGGGATCTTTAGTTGTGGCATGCGGGATCCTTAGTTGCGGCATGCAAACTCTTAGTTGCGGCATGTGGGATCTAGTTCCCTGACCAGGGACCAAATCCCAGCCCCCTGCATTGGGAGCATGGAGTCTTAGTCACTGGACTACCAGGGAAGTCCCCATATCACCTGTTTAAAACAACCCTTTTAAGTAGCTATTTTTATCTCATTTGCCAGATTAGGAAACTAAGATTAATTTCTGCAAGTCCACACATCTAGAAGATGGCAGATCCAGGACTCAAATCTAAGTCTGTCCATCATGAAAGCTCATACTATTCCTGTATATCAAGATTATTCTGGTTTATTGTTTAAGCTTTCAAAGTGTTTGCACATATTTATACCATATTTTTGATATTCCTGTAAATTAGGGTAGGTAATAGCGTACTCCTTTTGCACATAAAGACGTAAACTCAGAAAGATTAAATCACATATCCAAGTTCATGTGGATGATAATTAGCAGATCTGGGACTCCCAGCTGGGTCTCTTGATTCTACATCACACATCAGTGACTTTGTACCTAAAGATGAGTTTCTGCCCCAACGCTTTAAAAACTGATCATTTGGGGCATTTTAATACAGAAAAGTAAAGAACTCTATCCCTTGAAGGAATGAAATTTTGGAAAAAAGCAATGTGATTCTGTTTGAGGAAGGCAACATTTGAAGATATCTCATACATAGAGAGATATTAAAAACATGGGATTGGGACTTCCCTGGTGGCGCAGTGGTTGGGAGTCCGCCTGCCGACGCAGGGGACACGGGTTCGTGCCCCGGTCCGGGAGGATCCCACGTGCCGCGGAACAGCTGGGCCTGTGGGCCGTGGCCGCTGGGCCTGCGCGTCCGGAGCCTGTGCTCGGCAACGGGAGAGGCCGCAACGGTGAGAGGCCCGCGTACCGCAAAAAAAAAAAAAAAAAAAATGGGATTGACCCTACTGCACATTAGTACTCTCTTATGTCATTGTTAGCTTCTGAAATAAATAAAAATATAATCAAGAGATAATGCCAAGGGAATGGAAGGTGTCTAAGTAGAAGAATTTCCTATGACAGCTGAGCAATCCACATGTCAGGGCAGAGCAGAGGGGGAACTGCTGATTTTGAGATGGCACCATATCACTGTGTCTTTTTTCCATTATGCCAAACATATGTAGATTAAATAAATTTACAACAGAAGTTAGTGCAAAGGTGTGAGAATAAAAGAGGAATATAGTCAAATTAAAGGGTGAAAATGTTATTCTGATAATGTAATGATTTTATTAAAGTGTCATTTGCATATATTATAGAGCAAATAGCTTAAATGAAAAAAAGAAAAATTGGACACATTAGAATAACATCCCAATTTAATGTTGGCTGCAGTAAGTATGGTGTTGCAAAAGTTACAATTTTTCTGCTTTTGTCACCTCTGGTCACTTGAACTAAGTGATAAGAAGTCTTGTAAAGCTTCCATTTCATTGTGATGTACACTTGCGCTTATTATATAGCAATGACTATCTGAATTTAGATTGTAGTTAAAAATGAAATTCCCTTTCTTATCCAGCCAGTCAGAATACAAGTGCCTACCAACTGCTGTAGGGCATCCAAACTACTCTTGAGGGGCTTCCCTGGTGGCGCAGTGGTTGAGAGTCCGCCTGCCGATGCAGGGGACGTGGGTTCACGCTCCAGTCCGGGAAGATCCCACATACCGCGGAGCGGCTGGGCCCGTGAGCCATGGCTGCTGAGCCTGCACGTCCGGAGCCTGTGCTCCGCAACAGGAGAGACCACAACAGTGAGAGGCCCGCATACCGCAAAAAATCCCAAGCAAACAAACAAACTACTCTTGAAAGCAGTCCAGTATAGGAGTTAAAAGTGTGGGCTCTAGAGTCAGACTGTATGGGTTCAAATCCCTGCTCTACTGCCTGGTAGTTATATGACCTTAGGCAAATTGCTAAGCCTTCATCCCTTCATCTGTAGAGTAGGGTTCATAACAGTGCCTCTCTCATAGAGCCGTTGTGAGAACTAAGGAAAAGAGTTCATTTAAATCATTTAGTACAGTGTCTAGTATCTAAAATTCCCAATAAATACTAGCAATGGCTATTACTATCATTATTCTTGCTTAGTGCCAAGAGGTGTACAGGTTGAGAATACTTTATGTAGTCTTGATAGCTACAGTAGAACCACTGTTTGTTTAAATAACGATAGAAATGTATTCTCTCACAGTTCTGGAGGTTAGAAGTCTGAAATTAAAATACCAACAGGGAAGCACTCCCTCTGGAGGCTCTAGAGTAAAGATCTTTCTTGCTTTCTGCAGCTTCTGGTAGCTGTCAGCATTTCTTGGCTTATGACGTAATTCCAGTCTATGCAGCCATCTTTACATGGTCTTCCTTCTCTTCTCCTTTTCTGTCTCTTACAAGGACACTTATCATTGGATTTAGGGCCACCAGGTTAATCCAGGATGATATTATCTCCAACTCCTTAACTTAATTACATCTGTAAAGACCCTTTTTCAAAATAGGGTCAAATTCATAGGCTCTAGGGGTTATGACAAGGACATACTATTCTACTCACCACACTAGGTAAAACATCTGTAGTTTCATTTCCTCTGCCTTCATCAACTCTTCGAGTGATACATCAGGGAAAGGGCTTTTTCGTTCAGCCTGCTATAACATAATGCTACAGACTGGGTAGCCTACAAACAACAGAAATTTATTTCTTGCATTTCTGGAGGCTGGGAAGTCCAAGATCAAGGCACTGGCAGACTCAGTGTCTGGTGTGGGCCTGCTTTCTGGTTCATAGATGATGCCTTCTTGCCGCATCCTCATGTGGCAGAAGGGGTGAGCTAGCTCTCTGTGGTCTCTGTTATAAGGGCACTAATCCCATTTATGAGGGATCCACTCTCATGACTTAATCACCTCCCAAAGTTCTCACCTCCAAATACCATCGCACTGGGGATTGGGATTTCAATATATGAATTGGGGGTGGGGGGTGGGGACACAGTCAATCTATAAAAGAGCTGTATCATTTTGTCTTTGTCTCAAAGACATAATTTCATCAAAATTGTGAAAATAGCAAAGTTTATCTTCAGTGGCCTATAACCTCTCCCTAGGCTCTTGCCTTCCCCTATGTGGCTCTTCTGTTCCTCTCCTCTACACATAGCACCCTCATTCTGCCTAGGACACCCACCTGCCATCCCCCCCAAGTCTTCTTTACCCTGAGCAGCACTTCAGATTCAAGACTTAATTTTCTCCTTGCAAATTCCCAGTAATCTTATTATCATTTATTTTAACAATGCTTTTTAGTGCATTCTCCTAAAAATCTGGTAAGGAAAATAATGTCAGCCTTAAGATTAAAATTTGTGAGAAAGCTGACACACTGGCTAGGGGTTCTTTTCACTAGATCAGTCAGTGACTTTTGAACTCCATTTTTGG
This sequence comes from Leucopleurus acutus, assembly GCF_964270905.1. Taxonomy (NCBI): domain Eukaryota; kingdom Metazoa; phylum Chordata; class Mammalia; order Artiodactyla; family Delphinidae; genus Leucopleurus; species Leucopleurus acutus. Next base: position 107,206,689 of record NC_139148.1, on the reverse strand, counting down.
CAACAGAAACTTCCAGTTAAATCTTCTTCAGAGCCCCAATAAATAACACAGGTAACAGTGGAGCTGTTCATGTGGACATGGAGGTATCTGAACTGTAATGGGATAATATCTTAGTTGTTGAGATTTCAGGCACTAGCTGCAAAGGAGTAGCTGTCCTTTGACTCCAGAATCAATATATTTAACCCATTTGTAATGATACTGAACAGATAGGACCTTCTCAACCTAAAATCTATAATTATGTGCTAGTGCTTTAAAGTTCTCATTAGTGATTTCAAATGATAAGCAAACTAGGGAACATTACTGTAATTTATTGGGAAGAGTAAGATTTTCAGCTTGGAGAGTATTCAACTTTAGATTTATTCTGACACCTCAGAAGTTTACTAAATTATAGGTTCAGTGGGTTTTATTTTTTCCCCATCAGTAAAAGGTTACAGAACTTCTATATAAATAGTTCATTTAAGGGAGAATGCACAGATACTTATTTCCCCCGAGTTCCAATGCAAATGGTCTGTCATTTCAATCTCTCTTGCAAATACCCTAAAATCCCCTGCCCCATTGGGCCTTCCTGGCAAAACAAACAAGGAACGATGTCACCCGTAGCCTTGTCCCTGTCTGTACCCAGCAGCCAAACTCTGTTGGAGAAAAATCACCATTTGTGTAGATTGGTACCAAGAAAAATTCATGATCACCAACCTCACCTGGGCCCTCAACGGTAATATTGCGCAGCAATACTTTTCTCAAACTTTCAACTTCCTCACTGTCCATTCACTCTCAATGGATGACCTTGCCTCCTACCTCACAGAGAAAATAGTCATCACACGAGAACTCTCTCAATTTCCTGCCATCAAATCTTAAATAAGATTGCGCCCATGCCCTCTTTCTTCCTCCTGCCTGTCAAACGTCAGTCCTTCTGCCTGTGCTCAAGACCCTACCCCTGTTTCATTTTCTCTCACATATAAGTTTAACTCCAAAGTTCCTGCTATATCTTTTTCAAGAGCTTTTAAACATGATCTTGTCTTTCTCATTTGAAAAAAATTTCATTTGGAATCCTACATTCTCTGCTAGCTAGCCAATCATCTCTTTCCTCCCTTTCATGATTCAACTTCACTTCTCCACTTCCTCCCATTCGTACTTCTTTTTCATTTTGAAACAGTCACAAGATTACAGAACATTTTAAGTACAGAATTTTAAGTAAAGAATTTCCCCCGGAACATGTACGATTAAGTTGTCGACCCATTTTCCCCAATTCTTTTATTGTCTATTTCCTAAAATAAGGATATTTTTCTACATAGCCACAATGCAGCTATCAAAATAATGAAATTAACATTCAAACATCACTATCATCTAATGCTCAGACCCCATTCATGTTTTGCCATTTGTTCCAGTAATGTCCCTTATAGCAAAAGGATCTGGTTCAAAATGAAGCATTGCATTTTAGTTGTCGCGTCCCTTTATTTTCCTTCATCTTGGAACAGTGCTTCAGTCTTTCCTTGACTCTCATGACTAACATTCGTGAAGGTTGTACACCAGTTATTTTGTAGAATGATTCTTAATTTTAGGTTTCCTGATATTTCCTCATAATGAGATTTAGGTTATGCACCTTTGGCAAGAATATCACAGAATTAATGCTGTGTTCTTCTCATTGTATCCCATCAGGTGGTGTCCATTATTGATTTGTCCCACTACCAGTGAAGTTAACTTTGAATACTTAAGATGATATCTGCAAGGCGTCTCCATTGTACTCTCCCCCTTTCCACTTGTAATTAATAAGCATTTTGTGGGGAGGTACTTTGAAACTATGTATATATTCTATTACTCATCAAACTTTCAATTTATACATTCACTTTTTTATATCTGTTTGAACTCATGGTTTCCCCTATAATTCAACAAATTATATTTGTTGCTATTTTTATTTTGTTACTCAAATTGTTTCGTTTTGGCCAGTAATAACCCCTTCAAGCTGGCTTTTGTGTCCTTTTGACATATCCTCATCATTCTTTGAGCACTTCATTACTTTCTGGCACAATAAGATGTGCCAGTCTCGTTTTGTATTTTCCCTGTTCTCGCCCTGGAATCAGGATTTCTTCAAAGAGCTTGATTCCTTTTGGTGTAATGGTATTTAGAAGTCAAGTTCTGGGCACTAGGTATATTCATTGCTAGACCCTCACAGTGAACAGGGCTAGGGAATATACACATACATTTACAAGCATAATATACTTATTTACATCTATATTACTTTATCTATCTATAGAAAACTATGAATTTCCATTAATAGTTGCAATTCCAATCCAACAACACAATGTCTATTCTAGTTTTCTCCCTTTTCATATTTGTATGTCTCTTCTCTGAAAGAGTTTAGCCTTAATTCCCTTATCCTTAATATATGTACTCTTAATATATCTTAATATATATAATACATATATATGATATGTACTTAATAATGTCATTCATCAACCTATTGATTCAGGCTTCTACCCCTCATCACTGCACCAAAACAGCTGTCACTCAATTTACCAGTGATCATCATTTTACTAAATACAATGGACACTTTTAAATCTTTATCTTACTTGACTTTTAGTAGCATTTGGCATAGCTAACTGCTCCATATTTATGGAAAACACTTCCATTGGTTTCTGTGATGCTACGTTTTTCTGATTTCCTTCTTACGTCTATGGCAAATCCCTCTCACTCTCCTTTGCTGGATCTGCCTCCTTTACTTGACCTTTAAATGTTAAAGTTCCTCAGTCTTAGGCCCCATTCGTTTCTCATCTTAGTCTACATTCATTCCCTTGGCTTCAATTACTATTTTTACTTGTGACTCACAAATTTAATCTCTAGTCCTAACCTCTATTAATTCCAGACCCATAAACCCATCTGCTTACTTGGTATCTTTACTTACAGGCACCTCAAGTTAACATGTCTAACACTGAACTCATGATCTTCCCCCGAAAACTTGCTCTTCCTCCATTATTGCCTATATTGATAGAAATAGCCTAACTACCCATGCAGTTACCCATGCCAAATCTAGACATCATTCATGGTACCTCCATAGCCTTTACCCCTGTTTTATCTAATAATTCACTAAGTCTTATTGCACCTACCCTAGCCCTAGCGACCATCGTCTGTCACCTGGACTCTTATGATAGTCACCTAAATGATCTCCTTGAATCTCTTCTTCTTCCTTCCACCCCATTCTCTATATTGTATCCAAAGAGACCTTTTTAATACAAATCTGATTTTTGTCACTTCCTTACTACCTTTCAATACTTTTCCATTGCTACTACTATAAAGTCCAAAATTTTTAGCAAAGCTTACAAGGCCCTGAATTCTCTGACCTCTGTCTTTTTTCCAGTCTCATCTCACACCATTCTACTCCTCTGTCTTACTCTGCTTTCGAACACACATTATCTGTTTTATCTACCCCATCACCACACGCATATACCCACGCATCCTGTGGGTTTCAATTTAAATACCAGTACCTGAATGAGGTCAAAATCCTGACATCCTCAAATTAAATTAGGTCACCCTGTTACATTCTTTCACTGCACTTTGTATCGTTCCTCCATAGTACTTACTGCGGTTTCTAGCTACATAGTTCTTTGAATGTTTATGCAGTAGATTTTATGCTCATGAAGGCAGAGTCCATATCTATCTTTATTGTAATTTCACCAGTTAGCACACTGTGCTTAACTCGTGGTGCACATTCAACAGATATTTATGAGATGGATGAATGGATAGAAAGTTAAAAGTAAGTAAAAAAGGAAGGAATACTGATCCTCCCAAAGACAAATATTTGGGTAAGAGATTTCAGTCAAACATTTAGATATATCCAAATAATCACATATTTTAAGTTTACATAAATATAGGCAAACTACTTTTTAAAGTCAGGCATAAGATCCAGTTTGATTGGCCGGCTTCTAATCATTTCACTTTGTGTCATTCAGAAATCACTCTGTGATTTTGAAACGTTTTCTTAACTCAGTTGCTCAAAAATGAAATTGGATTGTATCCTGGACACAGCAGGAAGGTAATTTAAAGAACCCATGAACATTGTTGAAATTATCATGCAAGCTTATTAAATGCAATGTATATTTAAATTGAAAAAAACTGTCTTTATTAAAACTAGATAGGTGAATTTTTACAGCTTCCAGCACTAAAATATATTAGATTTGAGAGTCAGGTTAGATTAATTTCTAACTTTATGGAAATCATTTTTATTAAAAAGTGGAAAGTTAAGAATTTGACAGTTACAGGGTTTGGATAACTCTAAAAGGGTCATCATTTAAATATGCAGGAAAGTAAAATCAGAGTGCTTTCATGATAAAGATGATTTGTTTATTTTATGTGCTCATTTTTAAAAGCTGTTTTAATATTTAGGCTTGTTAAAGAAAATCTGAAATGTGGTTGACTATATTAGAACCTAAATAAGAATTTTGATTTTCATTTCCTTTTATAAGAACCAACCAAATAAATCTCAGCCTGGACTTAGATGCTAAAATGAAAAAGATTAAGGGGTTATTTTCCCTTATAATATCAGTGATCAAAATATTTGTTTTTTATCTGCAAATACATTCTATAATTTTCAAGTTAGCTGATATTTTCTACTTTGATAAAAGAATATTTCACATAATTGTAACTTATTTGTTGATCATTTATATTTCATATTGTTTCAAGTTAAAGGACACTTTGGTTTCTGGGGGTGATTGACTCAGAGGTGGATCAAAACATTGTTTTCCCCAGGAGGTAGCTGACAGCAGAGTGAGTGGAAGCCACCTCTGTCCTTTGAATCTGGATTGCTCTTCTGTTCGTAAAAGTTGGAAACCAAACCTCAAATTAAAACAAAATTTTGCTCCTCCAGAAGAGCAAAGGCATTTGTCTAGTGTGTCTATTGCTGGTTTGCAAGTGACTTGGGAGGTTGTAACTTGTGAGAACTGACTTTTGAAGTTTAGGCAAAACTTAACTATGCTCACATTCTAGACCTTTCAAACCAACGATTGTATAGAATGAAGTCCTCACTAAATGAGGATAAGAACGAAAATAGAGATTCAGGTATCTAAGAGAGAAACGTAGTGGCTCATAGCCACTGGTTTTATCTCGTTACTTTGATTTATTGTTAATCTCAGCCAAGTGCTTAAGAATTAACACTCTCCCCTTTCCTGCCTTTTAAAAAAATTTTTTTAAATTGAAGTATAGTTGATTTACAATGTTATGTAAGTTTCTGGTGTATAGCAAAGTGATTCAGTTATACATATGCATATATTCTTTTTCAGATTCTTTTCCATTATAGGTTATTACAAGATACTGAATATAGTTCCCTGTGCTATACAGTAGGTCCTTTTGTTTATCTATTTTATATATAGTAGTGTGTATCTGTTAATCCCAAACTCTTAATTTATCCCTCCCCTCCCCCTTTGGTAACCATAAGTTTGTTTTCTATGTCAGTGAGTCTATTTCTGTTTTGTAAATAAGTTCATTTGTATCATATTTTAGATTCCACATATAAGTGATATCATATGATATTTGTCTTTCTCTGACTTACTTTCCTTAGTATGATAATTTCTAGGTCCATCCATGTTGCTGCAAATGGCAATATTTCATTCTTTTTTATAGCTGAGTAATATTCCATTATATATATATATGTACCACATCTTCTTTATCCATTCCTCTGTTGATGGACATTTACATAGTTTCCATGTCTTGGCTACTGTGAATAGCACTGCTATGAACATTGGGGTGCATGTATCTTTTGGAATTAGAGTTTTCATCTTTTTCAGATATATGCCCAAGAGTGCCTGCTTTCTTTTTGTATCCACAACAGCACTTAGCATGGAGCTTGCAATGTGCCAGCTTCGTAAATATCTATCATTCTGCATCTTTTGCCAGCATTTTAAATTCTACACATCCAAAACCAATCACAATGCTCATCCCAATCAATCACTGCCTTTTCTAGACTTCCTGATTTCTCTCAATAGTGCCAACATTTTTGTAGTCACCCAGACTGAGAATTTCAGTCAGACACTTTTATGTTTATCAGTAATCAATGTATTAAACATATATTAAGGGGCTTCCCTGGTGGCGCAGTGGTTAAGAATCTACCTGCCAATGTAGGGGACACGGGTTGAGCCCTGGTCCGGGAAGATCCCACATGCCACGGAGCAACTAAGCCTGTGGGCCAAAACTACTGAAGCCCGTGAGCCTAGAGCCCATGCTCTGCAACAAAAGAAGTCACCACAGTGAGAGGCCCACGCACCGCAGTGAAGACCGGCCCCTGCTCGCCACAGCTAGAGAGAGCCTGTGCACAGCAACAAGACCCAACGCAGCCATAAATAAATTAATTAATTAAATAAATAAACCAATCCAGAAAGTTCTTAAAAAAAAAACATACCTTAAGGTCTTGTTATACCCTGAGCTACATGGGGTACTCAATAAATGTTTACTAAATGAATTAATGAAATAATTCCACATGTATTTATTGAGTGCTTATCATGTGTTAGGAAATGTAAAAGAGAGAAAAAAGATTGAGACTCAGCTGCTGCCTTCATCACCTTATAATACAGTAGGGACAATATGTATACAGAGCTACAGTAACAGATTATATGCAGTAACAGCCATAATAGATGTGTGAACAAAGCACTGTAGGAGTACAAAGAGGGTCATATCATCCCTGCCTTGGAGCATCATGGACCATAGACTGTTGGCCTTAAGAAGGTGTCATTCAAGCTGTAAGCTGAAGGACCATTGGGGCAGATAGAGATAGACCGAGGGAAGAGCATTGAAGGAAGGGAAAACATGATGTAGCTCCAGATGCATGAAGAGGAAGGTGATTCCAGAACAGGCTGGTAGTCAAATTTGTCTGTAGCAAAGGATGCAAATAGGAGAATACTGAAAGCTAAAGTCAGAAAGGTAATGTGCATCGTTTGGTTGGGAAGAATTTCGATTTCTAGGCTAAGGATTTTGGACATTAGTGTGCTTTGGGAAACTGTGAAATATTTTTACACATAATGTGTGACCAGAGCTGTGCTTTGTCCAGAGAAGAGAAACCAAGATGTTAACTGTAAACAAACCATGTAATACGAAGAACACCTAAAGAACTCAGGAATGGTTAGAAGAAAAACTTTGAGATCACGTAACTATTTTCAATTATCCAAGAGGCAGACCAGTGGAAGAGAGAGTATGTCAATTTCTGGTAGATCAAACGGACAGAAATAAAATAAATTGGTGAAAGAAAGAAGATAATTGGTTGTGGCGAGTTTAAAGAGAGAACAGAACATTTGAGAAACCAATAAGGAGGCTTTTGTGAGACTCAGGACAAATGATGAAAGCCCTGAAGCAGAGATCATCATGATAGCTAACACATACATAGCACTTATTATCTACCCTGCACTGTTGTAAGCACTTTACATATATTTACTCATTTGATCCTTACAGCAACCCATATTATAGATGGGAAACCAAAGCACAGAAAGATTTAGTGACTTGCCCAAGGTCACACAGTTAATCCATAGCTCACCTAGTATTCCAGCCCACGAATTCAGGCTTCAGAGTCCAGACTCTTAACTACTATGCTCTACTGGCTCTCAGAGAGAGAAATAAAAGGGGAAAATTAAACAGAAGAATTGAAAGACCTGGCTAGATACGAGCAGAAGGGAAAAAGAAGATGAACACATAATGACAAGGTTCCTAGTTTGGAAACCAGGAATATTATCACAGTAATAACAAAAGTGAAATCAGGAGGAGCTTCAAGACGGCGGAGGAGTAAGATGTGGAGATCACCTTCCTCCCCACAGATACATCAGAAATACATCTACACGTGGAAAAACTCCTACAGAACACCTACTGAACGTTGGCAGAAGACCTCAGACCTCCCAAAAGGCAAGAAACTCGCCACGAACATGTCTGAGCAAAGAACAGATGCCCTCAGGTGACCTAAGCGCAGAGGTGGGGCCAAATCCAAAGCTGAATCCTGGGAGCTGTGCGAACAAAAAAGAGAAAGGGAAATCTCTCCCAGCAGCCTCAGGAGCAGCGGATTAAATCTCCACAATCAACTTGATGCACCCTGCATCTGTGGAATACCTGAATAAACAACGAATCATCCCAAACTGAGGAGGTGGACTTTGGAAGCAACAATATATATATTTTTTCCCCTTTTTCTCTTTTTCCTTGTGGATGACAGGTTCTTGGTGCTCCAGCCAGGCATCAGGGCTGTGCCTCTGAGGTGGGAAAGACAAGTTCAGGACATTGGTCCACCAGAGACCTCCCAGCTCCACATAATATCAAATGGTGAAAATCTCCCAGAGATCTCCATCTCAACACCAAGACCCAGCTCCACTGAACAACCAGCAAGCTACACTGCTGGACACCCTATGCCAAACAACTAGCAAGACAGGAACACAACACCACCCATTAGCAGAGAGGCTGCCTAAAATCATAATAAGTCCACAGACACCCCAAAACACACCACCAGACGTGGACCTGCCCACCAGAAAGACAAGATCCAGCCTCATCCACCAGAACACAGGCACCAGTCCCCTCCACCAGGAAGCCTACACAACCCACTGAACCAACCATAGCCACTGGGGACAGACACCAAAAACAACGGGAACTACGAACCTGCAGTCTGTGAAAAGGAGACCCCAAACACAGTGAGATAAGCAAAATGAGAAGACAGAGAAACACACAGCAGATGAAGGAGCAAGGTAAAAACCCACCAGACCTAACAAATGAAGAGGAAATAGGCAGTCTACCTGAAAAAGAATTCACAGTAATGATAGTAAAGATGATCCAAAATCTTGGAAATAAAGTGGAGGAAATACAAGAAACGTTTAACAAGGACCTAGAAGAACTAAAGAAGAAACAAACAATGATGAACAACACAATAAATGAAATTAAAAATTCTCTAGAAGGGATCGATAGCAGAATAACTGAGGCAGAAGAACGGATAAGTGACCTGGAAGATAAAATAGTGGAAATAACTACTACAGAGCAGAATAAAGAAAAAAGAATGTAAAGAATTGAGGACAGTCTCAGAGACCTCTGGGACAATATTAAACACACCAGCATTCGAATTATAGGGGTGCCAGAAGAAGGAGAGAAAAAGAAAGGGACTGAGAAAATATTTGAAGAGATTATAGTGGAAAACATCCCTAATATGGGAAAGGAAATAGTCAATCAAGTCCAGGAAGCACGGAGAGTCCCATACAGGATAAATACAAGGAGAAACACGCCAAGACACATATTAATCAAACTACCGAAAATTAATTACAAAGAAAAAATAATAAAAGCAGCAAGGGAAAAATAACATACAAGGGGATCCCCATAAGGTTAACAGCTGATCTTTCAGCAGAAACTCTGCAAGCCAGAAGGAAGTGGCAGGACATATCTAAAGTAATAAAAGGGAAAAACCTACAAACAAGATTACTCTATCCATCAAGGATCTCATTCAGTTTTGATGGAGAAATTAAAGCCTTTACAGACAAGCAAAAGCTAAGAGAATTCAGCACCACCAAACCAGCTTTACAACAAATGCTAAAGGAACTTCTCTACGCAGGAAACACAAGAGAAGGAAAAGACCTTCAATAACAAACCCAAAACAATTAAGAAAATGGTAATAGGAACATACATATTGATAATTACCTTAAATGTAAATGGATTAAATGCTCAAACCAAAAGACATAGACTGGCTGAATGGATACAAAAACAAGACCCGTATCTAGGCTGCCTACAAGAGACCCACTTCAGACCTAGGGACACATACAGACTGAAAGTGAGGGGATGGAAAAAGATCTTCCATGCAGATGGAAATCAAAAGAAAGCTGGAGTAGCAATTCTCATATCAGACAAAATAGACTTTAAAACAGACTATTATTACAAGAGACAAAGAAGGACACTACGTAATGATCAAGGGATCAATCCAAGAAGAAGATATAACAATTGTAAATATTTATGCATCCAACATAGGAGCACCTCAATACATAAGGCAAATACTAACAGCCATAAAAGGGGAAATCCACAGTAACACAATCATAGTAGGGGACTTTAACCCCACACTTTCACCAATGGACAGATTATCCAAAATGAAAATAAATAAGGAAACACAAGCTTTAAATGATACATTAAACAATATGGACTTAACTGATATTTATAGGACCTTCCATCCAAAAACAACAGAATACAGTTTCTTCCCTTGTGCTCATGGAACATTCTCCAGGATAGATCATACCTTGGGTCACAAATCAAGCCTCTGTAAATTTAAGAAAATTGAAATCATATCAAGTATCTTTTCTGACCACAACGCTATGAGACTAGATATCAATTACAGGGAAAAATCTGTAAAAAATACAAAAACATAGAGGCTAAACAATCCACTACTTAACAGCTAAGAGATCAATGAAGAAATCAAAGAGGAAATCAAAAAATACCTAGAAAGAAATGACAATGAAAACACAATGACCCAAAGTGTATGGGATGCAGCAAAAGCAGTTCTAAGAGGAAACTTTATAGCAATACAATCCTACCTCAAAAAACAAGAAACATCTGAAATAAACAACCTAACCTTACACCTAAAGCAGTTAGAGAAAAAAGAACAAAAAACCCCAAAGGTAGCAGAAGGAAAGAAATCATAAAGATCAGATCAGAAATAAATAAAAAAGGGCTTCCCTGGTGCCCTGGTCTGGGAAGATCCCACATGCCGTGGAGCGGCTGGGCACGTGAGCCATGGCCGCTGAGCCTGCGCGTCCGGAGCCTGTGCTCCACAACGGGAGAGGCCACAACAGTGAGAGGCCCAAGTAACGCAAAAAAAAAAAAAAAAAAAAAAAGAAAGAAATAAAAAAGTAATGAAGGAAATGATAGCAAACATCAAGAAAACTAAAATCTGGCTCTTTGAGAAGATAAACAAATGGATAAACCATTAGCCAGAATCATTAAGGAAAAAAGGGAGAAGACTCAAATCAATAGAATTAGAAATTAAAAAGGAGAAGTAACAACTGACACTGCAGAAATACAAAGGATCCTGAGAGGCTACTAAAAGCAAGTATATGCCAATAAAATGGACAAGCTGGAAGAAATGGACAAATTCTTAGAAATGCACAACCTTCTGAGGCTGAACCAAGAAGAAACAGAAAATATGAACAGACCAATCACAAGCACTGAAATTGAAACTGTGATTAAAAATCTTCCAGCAAACAAAAGCCCAGGACCAGATGGCTTCACAGGCGAATTCTATCAAACATTTAGAGAAGAGCTAACACCTCTCCTTCTCAAACTCTTCCAAAATATAGCAGAGTGAGGAAGACTTCCAAACTCATTCTATGAGGCCACCATCACCCCGATAGCAGAACCAGACAAAGATGTCACAAAGAAAGAAAACTACAGGCCAATATCACTGATGAACATAGATGCAAAAATCCTCAACAAAATACTAGCAAACAGAATCCAACAGCACATCAAAAGGATCATGCACCGTGATCAAGTGGGGTTTATCCCAGGAATGCAAGGATTCTTCAATATACGCAAATCAATCAACGTGATACACCATATTAACAAATTGAAGGAGAAAAACCATATGATCATCTCAATAGATGAAGAGAAAGCTTTCGACAAAATTCAACACCCATTTATGATAAAAACCCTCAGAAAGTAGGCATAGAGGGAACTTTCCTCAACATAATAAAGGCCATATATGAGAAACCCACAGCCAACATCACCCTCAATGGTGAAAAACTGAAAGCATTTCCACTAAGATCAGGAACAAGACAAGGTTACCCACTCTCACCACTGATATTCAACATAGATTTGGAAGTTTTAGCCACAGCAATCAGAGAAGAAAAAGAAATAAAAGGAATCCAAATCAGAAAAGACAAAGTAAAGCTGTCACTTTTTGCTAATGACATAATACTATACATAGAGAATCCTAAAGATGCTATCAGAAAACTACAAGAGCTAATCAATGAATTTGGTAAACTAGCAGGATACAATATTAATGCACAGAAATCTCCTGCATTCCTATACACTAATGATGAAAACTCTGAAAGTGAAATTAAGAAAACACTCCCATTTACCATTGCAACAAAAAGAATAAAATACCTAGGAATAAACCTACCTAAGGAGACAAAAGACATGTATGCAGACAAGTATAAGACACTGATGAAAGAAATTAAAGTTGATACAAATATATGGAGAGATATACCGTGTTCTTGAATTGGAGGAATCAACATTGTGAAGATGACTGTACTACCCAAAGCCATCTACAGATTCCATGCAATCCCTATCAAACTACCACTGGCATTTTTCACAGAACTAAAACAAAAAAATTCACAATTTGTATGGAAACACAAAAGACCCCGAATAGCCAAAGCAATTTTGAGAAAGAAAAACGGAGCTGGAGGAATCAGGCTCCCTGGCTTCAGACTATGCTACAAAGCTACAGTAATCAAGACAGTATGGTACTGGCACAAAAACAGAAATGTAGATCAATGGAACAGGATAGAAAGCCCAGAGATAAACCCATGCACATATGGTCACCGTATGTTTGATAAAGGAGGCAAGAATATACAGTAGAGTAAAGACAGCCTCTTCAATAAGTGGTGCTGGGAAAACTGGACAGGTACATGTAAAAGAATGAAGTTACAACACTCCCTAACACCATACACAAAAATAGACTCAAAATGGATTAAAGACCTAAATGTAAGGCCAGACACCATCAAACTCTTAGAGGAAAACATAGGCAGAACACTGTATGACATAAATCACAGCAAGATCCTTTTTGACCGACCCCGTAGAGAAATGGAAAGAAAAAGAAACAAATGGAACCTAATGCAACTTAGAAGCTTTTGCACAGCAATGAAACCCATAAACAAGACGAAAATACAACCCTCAGAATGGGAGAAAATATTTACAAATGAAGCAACTGACAAAGGATTAATCTCCAAAATTTACAAGCAGCTCTTGCAGCTCAATATCAAAAAAACAAACAACCCAATCCAAAAATGGGCAGAAGACCTAAATAGACATTTCTCCAAAGAAGATATACAGATTGCCAACAAACACATGAAGGAACGCTCAACATCATTAATCATTAGAGAAATGCAAATCAAAACTACAATGCGATATCATCTCACACTGGTCAGAATGGCCATCATCAAAAAATCTAGAAACAATAAATGCCAGAGAGGGTGTGGAGAAAAGGGAACCCTCACACACTGTTGGTGGGAACATAAATTGATACAGCCACTATGGAGAACACTGTGGACGTTCCATAAAAACCTAAAAATAGGGATTCCCTGGTGGCGCAGTGGTTGAGAGTCCACCTGCCGATGCAGGGGACATGGGTTCATGTCCCGGTCCGGGAAGATCCCACATGCTGCTGAGCGGCTAGGCCCATGAGCCATGGCCGCTGAGCCTGCGCATCTGGAGCCTGTGGTCCATGAAGGGAGAGGCCACAACAGTGAGAGGCCCGCATACCGCAAAAAAAAAAAAAACTAAACTAAAAACAGAACTACCATATGACCCTGCAATCCCACTACTGGGCATATACCCTGAGAAAACCATAATTCAAAAAGAGTCATGGGGCTTCCCTGGTGGCGCAGTGGTTGGGAGTCCGCCTGCCGATGCGGGGGACGTGGGTTCGTGCCCCGGTCTGGGAGGATCCCACATGCCGCGGAGCGGCTGGGCCCGTGGGCCATGGCCGCTGAGCCTGCACGTCTGGAGCCTGTGCTCCGCAACGGGAGAGGTCACAGCAGTGAGAGGCCTGCGTAACGCAAAAAAAAAAAAAAAAAAAAAAGAGTCATGTACCAAAATGTTCATTGCAGCCCTGTTTACAATAGCCAGGACATGGAAGCAACCTAAGTGTGCCTCGACAGATGAATGGATAAAGAAGATGTGGAACATATATACAATGGAATATTAGTCAGCCATTACAAAGGAACAAACAGTTATTTCTAGTGAGGTGGATGGACCTAGAGACTGTCATACAGAGTGAAGTAAGTCAGAAAGGGAGAAACAAATACCGTATGTTAACACATATATATGGAATCTAAAAAGAAAAAGTAAATGGTCATGAAGAACCTAGAGGCAAGAAGGGAGTAAAGATGCAGACCTACTAGAGAATGGACTTGAGGATACGGCGAGGGGGAAGGGTAGGCTGGGACAAAGTGAGAGTGGCATGGACATAATTACACTACCAAACGTAAAATAGATAGCTAGTGGGAAGCAGCCACAAAGCACAGGGAGATCAGCTCAGTGCCTTGTGACCATCTAGAGGGGTGGGATGGGGGGGCGAGGCAGTTGCAGGTGGGAAGAGATATGGGGATATATGTATATGTATAACTCATTCACTTTGGTATAAAACAGAAACTAACCATGGTAAAGCAATTATACTCCAATAAAGATGTTAAAAATAAATAAATAAATTCAATTGGAAACATAAAAAAAAATCTACAAACAATAAATGCTGGAGAGGGTGTGGAGAAAAGGGAACCCTCTTGCACTGTTGGTGGGAATGTAAATTGATACAGCCACTATGGAGGACAGTATGGAGGTTCCTTAGAAAACTAAAAGTACAACTACCATACAACCCAGCAATCCCACTACTGGGCATATACCCTGAGAATACCATAATTCAAAAACAGTCGTGTACCACAATGTTCATTGCAGCTCTGTTTAGAATAGCCAGGACATGGAAACAACCTAAGTGTCCACCAACAGATGAATGGATAAAGAAGATGTGGCACATATATACAATGGAATATTACTCAGCCATAAAAAGATACGAAATTGAGTTATTTGTAGTGAGGTGGATGGACCTAGAGTCTGTCATACAGAGTGAAGTAAGTCAGAAAGAGAAAGACAAATACCGTATGCTAACACATATATATGGAATTTAAGAAAAAAATTGTCATGAAGAACCTAGGGGTAAGACAGGAGTAAAGGCACAGACCTACTAGAGAACGGACTTGAGGATATGGGGAGGGGGAAGGGTAAGCTGGGACAAAGTGAGAGAGTGGTAGTGTATATATGGACATATATACACTACCAAACATAAAATAGATAGCTGGTGGGAAGCAGCCGCATGGCACAGGGAGATCAGCTCGGTGCTTTGTGACCAGCTATAAGGGTGGGATAGGGAGGGTGGGAGGGAGGGAGATGCAAGAGGGAAGAGATATGGGGACATATGGGTATGTATACTGATTTATTTTGTTATAAAGCAGAAACTAACACACCATTGTAAAGCAATTATACTCTAATAAAGATGTTAAAAAAAAGTGAAATCGGTAAAAAATGGGATTATGAGTAGAAATTAAAAGGTAGGTTATAAATATTTTGAGTTTAAGGTGATGATGGCCTAGCCAAGTAGAAATATGTAGCATGATATCTGTGGAATTGAAAGTAAGTCAAGGACTTTAAGTTTGTCTTAATATAGCCAGGTTAATATACTCCCTACCCATAGCTTTCCCACAGTACAGTACAGCCTCTGTGGAATGTTGATATTGTGGCACAAGGATAGACATGAAGTCAAATTCTTTATATAATAATAATCCCATTATTGGTTCTTAGAAGAATGAATATGGTAGCTTTTAGGAAACATATAAAGTATGTCTCTTGAAGTTCAGATGACACTAATAACCATACAGCCTTTTAAACATTTTAGTGATTGCCATAGAGTAAAATTATAAATTAAAAACTAAATGTATTAAATAGCACTAAATTGTGCCTTCAGATGATATATAAGGACATTTATATGCCTTTGTCTTCATCGTTCAGAGGATTTTGTTGACGCTGGATTCTTTACATTTCATTTCTCCGTGTCATATTTATTTATAGGGGTAAAAATAAACTGTAGGTGCATGGTCTGCTGGGCAATGATGGCAGCTTTGTAAATATGTATGCAGCCCTTCCCCAGGTCTTTGACAGAAAGCTGCTTTCTGTGCCTGTGTAATGCCTTGAACACACCTTACACATTAAGGATGCAGGTGGAGCCTACCACAGTTTCAGAGATTGCCTGATGACTGCTAGCCTTGTCTCTCTTGTGGACTCCAATTAGACTTCATTTTCTAAATCCAGAGAGCCCTTAGCAAGAGTGTTGAATGGGGTAAAAACAGCTATATAAGCTTTCTTTTATTCAGAGTAAATTTTCCAGTCTGCATGAAGTGTCCTTCCAGCAAACAGCTTTGGCTTCACCCCTGAAGTATGCTATCAGATGTGTTTTGGAGCTTGGATGTGTCTGAAGATCTCTCAGTCCATCATTTGTAGCGCTTCAGGGAACATAGACCTTTCTGTGCTCACTTGGAAGGCTTATTGCCTCAGAAAAACACCAAGCAGGAGTTTTAGATGTGCTTAATGAAATTCATTTTGGGGAGAAGAGAGGTAATATCAACATTTTTTCAAGAGGCAAGAAGAGGTCTAATATCAATCAGAAGGAAGAGAAAGTTCTCCTTAGCACAATTTTAACATTATGTCTAATCATGCCAAAAAGAATGCTAAACGTTATATATAAAGAACAGCTTTCTGACTTACCAATAAATACTTCTTAAGTAGCCACTCTGAGCCAAGATGTAATGATAATTGCTCCAGTAGTAGTTGCATATAGTTTAATGAGTGAGGGCACTGTCTTATTGAGGCCAAGAACATGAGTTTGATACCTTGATGAGCCAGTTAGGCTTGCCCTTTTAGGTGGTCACAGACTGCAAATAGGTAGCAACGATGGTAAGAAAGTCTAAGCACAAAACTGTGGATAGACTGACACAAACTTCCACAGCTGAACAATCAGTTCAGAGCACAGGGCCTGCTACAAATCATATGTTTGGAGTTTCCAAAGTTAATATTTTCTCCTTAAGGGTGATGGTATTACCCTGACAATCTGGTACCTGATTGGGTCAAGTGAAAAGCAGTTGTGAGACAAGTGTCTAGATATCAACATTCTTTGCCAATTGGGGATATTATTGGATAGACGAGTATGTTGGGTTCGTAATCAAAGGATTGAGACAGTTTTGCATCTGTATCTATGAATAAGTAGAAATTCACCTCAGCCTCAGTGTTTCCAGCTTCTGATCACTGAGTTAAACAAAATATGATCTCTAGAGTTATGGGAGAATATTTCATTTGGCCGAAAAGCAAACAGAATTTATTCCAAAGGAAAGAGTCTAGCTACTGAAAAAAGCCAGTTGAGTATTTTATTGAATTCAAAAGTTGTAAGCCAGGCATGATTTTTTCTGTCTTGTCAGGTTTTTCACATTTACCAAAGAGCAGTTCACCAGTTTATAAAGGAAATCCAAAGCCATGTGATAACCATACTCCATGAAACATTAAGCTGAAAGTCAATTCAGCTTTTGATCTTCACATACTAGATTCCTTCAGATTTAGTTCTTATCCGAGAATTTGAGACTCATCTCAAGAGTTTTATAGGATGGAGTGTGGTGTTGTTGTTACTGCTGCTTCTATGTTGCTATTTGTACAGAAAGAGCTAGCTGACATGTATCATTTGTAGTCTCTTCAATCAAATTGTTGTTCAAATGTAAGACAGTGTTCAGATTACTAAAATATATTGAAGCTCATTGTAATGTTGGGGCTGAAAGACAAGTGTTATGCTTATGTCATAGGTTTCTGTGTTAAAATGAGAGATACACTATTACACCTGAAACACAGAAAATGTGATACATGGCCCACAGTAAAACCAAATCTTTGTCATAGCAACGTACTGATAAAGATCGGGTGGAGGTGGTATTGAATTTAACTCTGTGCAATAAAATAGATAATATTTTCCCAATTGCTTTTCAGAGAAACAGGGACCCAAAAAGTGTGCGTGTATGCATGTCTATGTGCGAACCTGCATGTGTACGAGCCTGAACATGTGTTCTACAAAGTTAACAGTTATTTATAATAGTCCCGCTCTCAAGTAGAATGTCTGCCACTGAGGAATGCAAGGACTTGTAGTAGTAAAATAAAAACGATTCAAATATTTGAAAAATAATACCAAGTACACAAACCTTTATTCTTAATAATATTTATTATTCTTGGTTGATTCATTGCTTGATTTTAGTGAAGAGCCTGGGATACACTGTAAAAACTTTTCCAGTCCTTAACCTGCTTGACTTGGTACTGCTCACACTTATCAAATCAACTTACTTTTTTTCCTTACTCTTACTTCCCATATTAATCACATAAAACAATGAGAAAATCTCATAGTTTCCCCAATAAAAATTGTATGATAGTCTATCAAAGAGAAGGTCTCTATCTATTCAGGTTCATTCATTCCCAATTCTTGATTTTCCTTATGCTCCCAGCCTGATTTCCTTTGATCTTTAACTGATTCTAGTAGATGCTGAACAAGTGGACATGTAATACTTCCTTAATTTTCATGAATTTTTACATCAAAGGTGTCCTTTCTTTGTTTAGAATGCCATATTGAATTATTGAAAATGTTACATAAATGTGTATTTTAGAGCCTAACTAATACCCAGATTTAATATTTCAGGGTGCCCAATATTATCATTGTCTAATGTTGGGCACAGCCAAAGTGCTAAGAATAACAGAATTTACTTTACTGGGAACTTTTGTCTAAGAAGTAAACCTAAGAGAAATGGTTCTGAGGGAGGCTCTGAAGGATTTACTGTTTAATCAAATTGTTCTTTGTCAGCATGCAACAAAGAAGTGTTCCAGTTGTATCCTAGTTCAGTTTATACAAGTGTTGTTCATTGTTGACATGCATAAAGAAACTTATTAAAAATGAAATGTCTCAATAGAACTTTAAAGTGTCTGCCTATATTTTTCATGTTCTTTTCCAATACATTTGCACAAAAGAATGTTTATATTTTAGCATTCTTTTGTCATATTTTGTAGCCTGTAATGTTAATGTATTTTCAACCAGATAGAAAATATTACACATGGAATAGAACTATTCATAAGACAAATATATTAGAGCAAATATCATTTCTAGCATGTTTATAAATTATACAATTGCCAGCATCTGTTTTCTGTTAGTCCTCCCACGCCCACCCCACTGCTAATCATGAAAGATTGGGATTGAAAAACATCTTAGATGAGTCCAGAAACTTCATTTGGAAATGGAGGCAATTGCAGGAATGTTGATGCAGTTCAAAGTGAGGAATGCTTCTTGTTGAAGATCTGCTTCTCCATGTGTAGTAATTTATTTCTTAGAGGATTCCCTTACTCATGCAGATATCGCTTCCCACCTGGATCCTTGCAGTGCTGAAACTGTCAATCAGATTAGTAGTTGTGGCTTATGTCTGTGGGGGGTTTCGTGTTGAGGTTAAGTCACATCTCCACTTATTTATTCAACAGAGTGGTCCCTAAAGACAGTTGTTTCTTTTTCTTGCACTGTTTACAACATTTTATTAAAGTACAAAATTGTTGGAATTAACCTAAATAGAAAAACATAGTAAATATTGACAAAAACACTGATAACACCACTCAGGTCACACACGTGTAACAAATACAGGAAGGTTTTAAAAAGATTACAAGTTGAAAATTATGGAGATTTCCCCAAATGGATAGAATAGCTCACTGCTGAGTATGGCATCAATATAATATGTAAGGTCTTTGAGAGAATGCTGTCCCCGACTCTTCTGCAATCTAGTGCCTCCTAGAAATTTGTTCTTTGGGAGATTCAGACTCAGAGGCAGCCAGAACAGACAAGTCGTTTCTTTTTTCTTTCTTTTTTTTTTTTTTTGTGGCCCCGTCCTGCAGCATGCAGTATCTTAGTTCCCCGACCAGGGATCGAACCCTTGCCCCCTGCATCGGGAGTAAGGAGTTTTACCCACAGGACCACCAGGAAAGTCCTAAGACAGTCATTTCTTATCTATTCTTTATTTCTTTTCTTTTGGATATTATTACTAAATATTCCAAACACATAAAACAACATAATGCACAACTGTAAACCCACAACTTAGCTTTAAAAAGTAACAAATACAAATAACTCCCTGTGTACCCTTTTGTGCTTCCAGTCCCCTCCCTTCCCTGCAGTGGAAGCCACTACCCTAAATTTAATCATTCTTGTACATATTTTTAGGCTTTTACAAATATGTATATACCCATAAAACTATATTGTTCTGCGTATGTTTAAATTTCATATGAATAACTTGCTTCCTTCCATTATCATTATGTTTTTAAGGTTTATCCGTTTTGAGGCATGTACCTCTACTTTATTCAACTTAACTTCTGTATATTTTTGCATTGTATGACTACACCAAAATTTATATATCCATTTTCCTATTGATGTACATTTAGGCTGGACACACATACACACATCAATGAATATACTTCAAAATGTTCTTAGTCTTTTCTGTTTCATACGGATTTTAGGATCAGGTTTTCAAGCTCTATGAAAACGGTTGTTGAATTTACAGAACTAGTAGAGGAAAATTGACATCTTAATGATATTGAGGTGTGTGAGCCATGAACACAGTATATCTCCCCATTGATTGAGTCTTGGTATGTGTTCTTCAGAAAGTTTTAAATTCTTATATAAAAGAATGTTGAACTTTTTTTGCTAGATTTGTTATTATTATGAATGAGATCTTTTTAAAAAAATTACATGTTCTAGTTGGCTGTTCCTGATATATAGGCAGGCTGTTGATTTTTTTCTGTTGATCTTGTTTACAATAACGTTGCTATCCTCTCTTCCTGTTTCCATAGTTTACCTGTATATTCAATTTTGTGTCTTCCTTTCCAGACATTAAACATTTTATATTTTTGGTTGCCTTATTGTGCTAGCTAAGTTCTCCAGTACCACATTGAATTCGAAGCAGCAGTTAATTGTAGTACTTCTGACTTTAAGGGAATTCTATTATTTTATTACAACATTTGACACTTACTTTAGGATTTTGGTAAATCACCTTTATTATATTCAGTAAATTCCCTTCTAGTCCTATTTTGCTAAGAGATTACATCATAAATAGGAGTTATTTTATAAATATATAATATTATATAATCTTTCCGTATATAAGATATTTTTTCTTTAATACATTATGAAATGAGATTAAAGTGAAACAGATTAATTCAATGATGAATTGCATTAATAGATTTTCAAAAGTTAAACCATCCTAGCATTCATGCCTACTTGGTTGCAATTTTCTATGTGTGTGTGTGTGTGCACGTGTGTGTGTGCGCGTGTGTGTGCATTGCTGGTTTGATTTTCAGATCTTTTATTGGAGATTTTTGCAGCCATGTTTATAAGTGAGATAGGCCTACAAAAAAGTCCCTTCTTCTTTACTTACCTTATTTTAGAACTAGATTATAGTAGTCTTATAAAATGATTCAGGAAGTCTTTTCTCTTTTTGTGTTCTCTGGTGTGACTTAAAATAGAGATTATCTATCTGTCGCTTAGAAGTTTGGCTAAATACACCTGTAAAACCATCTGGGCCATTTTCAATGTCTTTAAGGTGTATTCAGGCTTTCTGTTTCTTCTCAAATTCATTTTTTTTTCTCGAAAAATAATTTACTTCATCTAAGGTTTCAAACTTACTGGCATAAAGTTGTTCATAGCACTCTCTAATTTATTTTTATATTTTAATCTTTAATGCTTACTTGTTCATTTCCTTTCTTTATTTCTTGTTCTACTTTGTCAAAGCTTTCTCTATTTTATTATTCATGTCAAAGACACAGATTTTGGTTTAGTTCATCTTCTCTATTGTTTCTTTGTTTCTCATTTCATTAACTTTAGCTCTTTTGTTGTTTCCTCCCTTCTACTTATATGCAGTCTTTTTTCTAACTCCTTGGGTTGGATGCTTTCTTCATTAATTTTCAGTTGTTCTTCTTTTCTACTAAATGTATGAAAGGCTGTACATTTCCTCTAAGTTACTGTCTAAGCTGTATCCCACAGGTTTTTATAAATAGTATTTTCATTGTTATTCAGTTCCTAATTTCCAATATAATTTTTATGTGATTCATAAATTATTTTAAAGTGTATTTTTAAGGAACACTTTTCTGCATTTTTTCTTTTGCTTTTTGTTTATTGATTTCTAATTTTAGTGCATTTTGCTGAAACAGCATGATCTATGTGGTGTAGAATCTTTGTCATTTGTTGAGCCTTGCTTTGTGAACTAATAATTGTCAGTTTTGTGGGTATTCTGTGTGTTCTTGAAAAGAATATGTATTGTATAGTCATACGTTTGGGGTTCTATATATGTCCATTAAAGTTGTTAATTGTACTATTCAAATTTTCTACATCCACTAATTTTTTATCTTCTTATTCCTGAAGTTGAAATTTTCAATTTGTCTTATTGTAAGTATGTCGAGTTTTGCTTTATATATCTTGAAGCTGTATTTTCTTACAGGATCAGGATTGTTACATCTTCCTGGTGAATTAATCCTTTTATCATTACATAATGACTCTATCCATAATAATATTTTATACCTTGAAATCTATTTCATCTGATAATATTATAACTATATCAAGTTTCTCTTGGTACTTTACTACAGTGCCTTTTTTCCCTTTTTGCTAACTTTTCTGTATTAGTGTGTTTCAGCACATCTCTTATTAACAGAAGGAACATAACTAGATTTTCTTCTTCACTCAGTTCCAGAGTCTCACTCTTAAATTGCAAGTTCAATTTGTTTTTATTTACTAGTATTACTGACATGTTTGGAGTTATATCCTATAATCTTCTTTTGTGTCTCCTATTTACATCATTTATTTTTTCATTGACTTTTACCCTTTTTCTGCCTTTGCTCTGATTGACTGGGTTATCTTCATTCTTATTTCTCTTTTTCCAGTTAGGAAGTTATATATTTTGTTTATTTTCTTTTGGTCATTATCTTTATTTTTTTTAAGGGAGGTTTAATTTTTTTAATTAATTAATTTATTTGGCTGCATTGGGTCTTAGATGCGGCACACAGGAGCTTCGTTTTGGCATGTGGGATCTTTTGTTGCGGCGCGCAGGCTCTTCATTGCAGTGTGTGGGCTTCTCTCTAGTTGTGGCGTGTGGCCTCCAGAGCATGCGGGCTCTCTAGTTGTGGCGCGTGGGCTCAGTAGTTGCAGCATGTGACTTAGTTGCCCCGTGGCATGTGGGATCTTAGTTCCCTGACCAGGGATCGAACCCACATCCCATGCACTGGAAGGCGGATTCTTAATCACTGGACCACTAGGGAAGTCCATGGTCATTATCTTTAATTTCTTAACATTTCATTAAAATATAACACACACAGAGAAAAGGACAAAAGTCCTAACTGTACAGTACAGTGAACTATCCAAGTAAGAAACACCTGGTAACCACTGTGAATATACTCTACCACTGATATAGCATGCTTTTTCTCTATCTTTTTTTTTTTTTTTTTTTTTTTGCGGTACGCGGGCCTCTCACTGCTGTGGCCTCACCCCTTGCAGAGCACAGGCTCCGGACGCTCAGGCTCAGCGGCCGTGGCTCACGGGCCCAGCCGCTCCGCGGCATGTGGGATCTTCCCGGGCCGGGGCACGAACCCGTGTCCCCCACATTGGCAGGCGGACTCTCAACCACTGCGCCACCAGGGAAGCCCTCTCTATCTTTTGATTAAAAGAAATTCTTAATTTTGATACCGTCCAATTTATTGTCTTTTACCTTTATGGTTAGCATTTTTGTGTACAGTTAAAAAAAATTTTTTTGTACCCTAAGATCATGAAATTGTTTTCTTATGTTGTTCTAGAAGCTTTATCAGTTTATGTTTAGTACATTCTATCTGGATTTGATTTTGTATATGTGCTGAGGTAAAGATGAATTTTTTCTTAATGGATATTCAGTTTCCCACAACCATTTAATATAAAACAGTAGTCATTTCCCACTTGCCTACAGTACCACCTTTACCATAAATCAAGTATCCTTATATGTATGGATCTGTTTTAGGACTCTATTTACTCTCAGTGGTCTATTTGCCATTGTACCAAAGCCCACTGTCTAAATTAACATAGCTTTATAATAAGTCTTGCTATCAGCTAGAGTACGTCGTCTCACTTTATTCTGCTTCTTTCTTTGGCTGATCAAAATTCACATAAATGTACAAACACACACACACAACTTCCAAGATATTGATTGGGGTTGCATTGAATCTGCAGAAGAATTTGGGGTAAATTGGCATCTTTAATTTTGAATTTTTCAATTCACAAATATGTTATAGCTTTCCATTTATCCAGGTCTTCTCTAGTTTCTCTCATAAAATAAAGTTCTATAGTTTTCCAGTATAGACCGTGCAAATATTTTGTTAAAATTATTACTAGGTATATGATATTGTGATGCTGTTGTTAATGGTATTTTAAAATTTTCTCATTGTTTGCTGTTCATATATAGAAATAACTTTTTTATCTATATTAACCATGTATCTAGAGATCTTGCTAAATTCACATATTAATTCTAATAATTTATCTATACAGATCCTTTTTGTAGTTTGTACATGCACAATCATACTATCCATGAATAATGATTTTCTTAACTTTTTTTAACATCTTTATTGGCGTATAATTGCTTTACAATGTTGTGTTAGTTTCTGCTGTATAACAAAGTGAATCAGCTATGCGTATACATATATCTTCATATCCCCTCCCTCTTGCGTCTCTCTCCCAACCTCCCTATCCCACCCCTCTAGGTGGTCACCGAGCACCGAGCTGATCTCCCTGTGCTCTGCGGCTGCTTCCCACTAGCTATCTGTTTTACATGTGGTAATGTATGTATGTCAGTACCACTCTCTCACTTCGTCCCAGCTTACCCTTCCCCCTCCCCGTGTCCTCAAGTCCATTCTCTACGTCTGCGTCTTTATTCCTGTCCTGCCCCTAGGTTCTTCAGAACGTTTTTGTTTTTTTTTGATTCCATATATATGTGTTAGCATACAGTATTTGTTTTTCTCTTTCTGACGTACTTCACTCTGTATGACAGACTCTAGGTCTATCCACCTCACTACAAATAACTCAATTTCATTTCTTCTTATGGCTGAGTAACATTCCATTGTATATATGTGCCACATCTTCTTTATCCATTCATCTGTTGATGGACACTTAGGTTGCTTCCATGTCCTGGCTATTGTAAATAGTGCTGCAATGAACATTGTGGTATATGACTCTTTTTGAATTATGGTTTTCTCAGGGTATATGCCCAGTAGTGGGATTGAAAGGATGCTCAACATCTCTAGTCATTAGAGAAATGCAAATCAAAGCTACAATGAAGTATCATGTCACACTGGTCAGAATGGCCATCATCAAAAAATCCACTAATTGGCTTCCCTGGTGGCACAGTGGTTAAGAATCCACCTGCCAGTGCAGGGGACATGGGTTCAAGCCCTGGTCCAGGAAGATCCCACATGCCACAGAGCAACTAAGCCTGTGGACCACAACTACTGAGCCTGTGCTCTAGAGCCCGTGAGCCACAACTACTGAGCCCGCATGCCACAACTACTGAAGCCCGCGTGCCTAGAGCCCGTGCTCTGCAACAAGAGAAGCCACTGCAGTGAGAAGCCCGTGCACCACAACAAAGAGTAGCCCCCACTTACCACAACTAGAGAAAGCCCGCGAGCAGCAACAAAGACCCAACACAGCCAAAAATAGATAAATAAAATAAATATATATATTTTTAAATCCACTAACAATAAATGCTGGACAGGATGTGGAGAAAAGGGAACCCTCTTGCACTGTTGGTGGGAATATAAATTGATACAGCCACTATGGAGAACAGTATGGAGGTTCCTTAAAAAACTAAAAATAGAACTACCATATGATTATTTTATTTATTGCTTTTCAATTTTTATACTTCTTTTTCTTGCATTATCGCACTGGCTAGGACCTCTAGAATTATGTTGTATAGCAGTGATGATCATAGGCATCTTTTCTCAGTCTCAGTAGTAGAAGAAAAGAATTCAGCATCTCAGTACTAAATAATGTTTGCTGTGGGGGCGTTTTGCAGCTAATCTTTATCAGTTAAAGTTCCTTTTGGTCTTAATTTGCTATAAGTTTTTATCACAAATGAATGTTTAGTATTTTATCAAATACTCATTATATATCTGTGGAGATGATCATATGAGTTTTCTCTTTTATTCCATATATATGATGAATTACAATGATTGATTTTCAAGTTTTAATACAATCTTGCATTTCTAGAATAAGCATAAATTGGTCATTATACAATTTCTTGTTGTGTAATACCAGTTTTACTGTGTTAATATTTTGTTTAGAGTTTTTGCATCCATACTTATGAGTGAGATTGGCCTGTATTTTTTCTTATAATATACTTGTCAGAATTTTACATCAAGGTTATGTTGGACTCATAAAGCATATTTGTGAAGTGTTTTCTCTTTTTCTATTCTTTGGAAAAGTTTACTCAAGATTGGCAATTTTTTCTTCCTTAAAAGTTTGGTATATTTACAAATGAAGTCATCTGAGACTGTAATTGTTTGTGGGCGAGGGAATATTTTTCATTGTTTATTAAGGTTTTTTATAGAAACTATTCAGTTTCCTGTTTTTCTTGTGTTTATTATTGTAAGCTGTACTTTTGTAGGGATTTTTCCATTCCACTGAAAGTTTTAAATGTATGGACAAAAAGTTGTTTGTGATATCCTCTTATGATGTTTTATGTCTGAAGGATCTGCAACAATGTCATCTTTTTCATTCCCGATATTAGTTATTTGGGTCTTCCGTAGTTTCATCTTGGTCAGTCCCCATCAGGGATTTATCAGTTTTATTAGTCTATGCAAGTCATCAGGTATTGGCTTTGTTGATCCTTTCTATCATATGTTTGTTCTTATTTAATTAATCTCAGCTCTTATTATTTTCTTCCTTATACCTCTTGGAGTTTACTTTGCTCTTCTTTTCCTAATTTTTAAAAATTGGATGCTTGGGTCATTGTTCTCCAGGTGGTTTTCCGTTCTACCTTATAAATTTTCCTATACATAGGGACTGAGTTATATTACACAAAATTTGATATGTGGTACCTTCATTTTCATTCATTTCAAAATATTTTCTGGGCTTCCCTGGTGGCGCAGTGGTTGAGAGTCCGCCTGCCAATGCAGGGGACACGGGTTCGTGCCCCGGTGCAGGAAGATCCCACATGCCGTGGAGCGGCTGGGCCCGTGAGCCATGGCCACTGAGCCTGCGTGTCCAGAGCCTGTACTCCACAACGGGAGAGGCCACAGCAGTGAGAGGCCCGCATACCGCA
Organism: Leucopleurus acutus; assembly: GCF_964270905.1. NCBI lineage: Eukaryota > Metazoa > Chordata > Mammalia > Artiodactyla > Delphinidae > Leucopleurus > Leucopleurus acutus. The sequence goes on along the minus strand of NC_139148.1, from coordinate 107,179,570 downwards.
AAAAAAAAAAACAAAAAAAATATTTTCCTATTTCCATGATGATTTCTTCTCTGTTCTGTAGTTCATTCAGAAGTCTATTTCTTGATTTCCAAATTATATGGATTTTATAATTATCTTTTGTTGCTGATTTCAAGTTTAATTCCATAGTAGGTAGAAAACATGCTATATATAATTTCAATACTTAGAAATACGTTGAGACTTGCTTTATAGCCTAGCATGTGGTCAATATTTGTAAATGTTCTGTGTGCACTTGGAATTTCTGTGTATGTTGTGGTTATTTAATGCAGTGTTCTGTATGTATCAATTGGATCAAATTTGTTAATCATGTTGGTCAAATATTCCATATTCTTTCTAAGTCATCTGCTTGTTCTGTCAGTTAGTTAACGAGAAAGGGGGTCATAAAAGTCTCTGACTATAATTGTGAATCTGCCTTTTTCTCTTTTTTGTTCCTTCAGTTTTGCTTCAATATTTGGCTTGGTGTTTTCTTCAGTATTGGAAATTTCCTAGCCATTATCCAGTCAAGTATTTTTTCTGTCCCCATGAGACTGACAAAAGCTTTACCCAACCTTTGAAACTTCCAGCTGCATCTACCAGAATTGACAGACACTTCTAGAAAAGAAGCATCCAAAAATATCAGACACCTCTCTGGGTTTTCATTTTCTCCTAGCTTTATAATAAGCAAATATAATTGCTGGAACTTGGCCCAGCAATTCTTTACCCTTTTGTGAATTCTAGTAGTAACATCCAACAAATTTTAAAATATATTTTGTCTAGATTTTCTAGTTCTCATCAGAAGAGAATAGTAAAAATTATTTATGTCACAATCACTAGAAACAGAGCTCCACCTTTACATTTTTATATGCATACTTGACAAAGTATCTCTTACCTAACTCCTGAAAAATACAAGGCTTTAGAAATATTGAACACAGGGTACTCCATTGTACATATTATGATAAGGTAATATTTTATTTCACTACTGTCTTCTAACCCCCCAATTGTTATTGTTGTTGATGTTGTTGTTGTTACTATTATATAGTCAATGCTTCTTTGCCATCTCTCTGAGCTAGTGGATAGTTTATTAGTCCCCATCTCATTGAGATTGCAGCTTTTCAGGGGTTGTCCTTGCTTTCTGCAGGTGTTTCCGTCCAACTCTCCATCTTAAATGGGCCAAAGACCTCATCTCTTTTCCCTTTGTGGACACAGATACCCAATCCCCTGGTCATTACTGGGTATAATAACCCCTCTATGCTGCCAGAGGGTTGACTTATATGCTTACGTCTTTGACTGTTAGCATCCTCTTTGCTTCCAGTGTTTGAGAATTTCTCTTTCTTGTGAACTAAGACATGCAATTTTAAAAATTATTACATTATATTCACCATTTCTAAGGGTTTATATCAAGGTGGTTTAAAGATAGCCTAGTCTGCCATTTTGCCAATACTGTTCATCTAGTTCTGAACAGTGAATGAATACTAGATGAATACTATTTCATCTAGTCCTACTACTTTTCAGGAAATCATCAGAATGATGTACTCCTATGTCTAAAATTTATAGTTGTATAAAGCAATATATGCAAAATGTTTGCCTCTCATTGTTTCAGTCAGCTCTGGCTTGATTGGCTTTGACCACTTAGCTTTCTAATCTTAGAAATGCCCTTTCAGTTCAGCTTTTAGTGTCTTGAGGGAGGCCATTAAGGGGAGCAGAATTACAATATCAAATTCACTATAAGAACTGAATTTCAAAATCCAGATTATCAATCATAGATTCAAAATCAAGAAATAGAGTGCTGGTGCTAATTCAAGATTAACCTACTTGAGCTACCATTTATTAGGCTAAGTCCCCCCTTTTTGGTATTGTCTGGGTCCTAGACTTTTCTCACAACCTGGTGATCCCACACACAGTTTTCTATTCACTCTTCCACCCAGTGCAGTCTGGCTTTACAACTACCACTTTATCAATACAGCTCTTCCTGAAGTTACCAACAATTTCCATGTGGTAAATCCAATGGATACTTCTCTGCCCATGTCTCACCTTGACCTCTGAGCAATATTTTTTACGTAACTGAAACCATTAGGTGGCACTTCAGGGGCTCCGAGGAGCTCCAGTTCTTTATGTCTCAACGCAGAAGGAATTCAGCAAGAGGCAAAGTGATAGATAAGAAGTGATTTATTAGAATAGGACGCTTGTGAGGCTTACAAGCAGGTGGACGAGAGGGTGCCGCACCCCAAGAACTTAGTGGGCTACAGTTTTATGATCAAAGGAAAAGTGGGGAGGGGTAGAAAACCACCTTCTTCCTCATTCTTGAATAGACATCAAAATTCCATCATCATCAGTTCCTCCTCCACGTCGGGTGGGGGAGTTTTCTTGTCCCTACATGGTCAAGCTGGGACTGTCATGGTGCAATGGAAATGAGCAAAAAGGCAATAACATATACTAAAATATGTTAAATCATTTCAGGTTTTAGTATAATGTCACCTTTTCCTTATATTTTTGTTTTTAGTGCGTGCAGAGGAGCGTGTCCTAGTAATCATTAACTTACTGAGCTCACTGGGAAGGATGTGGGTCTCATGCCACCATTGTTTTATTATTTGGGGGCATGTCTCATGTTTCTGTTACCTGGTTTTGTTGCTAAGCAAGCCTGCTTGGTTTTGTGGTTAAGCAAACCTGCTTTCTTGAGTGATCATTAACTTACAGGGGTCTCCTATACTTTTTTCTTTACTTATAATCCCCTAGTGAGATTAACTGTTTAATCACCTACTTTGGCCCTTTACTCTGTCCCTATGATGACTACCCCCTTCTTCTTGAAAAAGTGTCCTCTTTTGGCTTTAGCTGTACCACAGTCTATAAGATTTCCTCCTATCACTCACTGCTCTCTCCTTCCCAGTCTCCTTTGATGGTTCCTCTTTTTCTACCTTATCTTTAAATCACAGAACACCTCAGGGCTCATTCCTTAGGGGATATCATCTGGTCTCAAACTTAGATGCTAAATACCACCTATATGCTAATGGTTGCCAATTTCATATCTCTAACCCTGGCCTGTCAAATTCATATATCTTAGTGCTTAATTGACATCTTCATTTGGCTATCTATACGTTATCTCAATGTTAATCTGTTTGATCTTCCATCTTATTCTTCCTTTATCCTTTTCCATTTTGTTAGTGGCAGCATTATTCACCCATTTGTTTAAGCCAAAACTTTTATTTTTCCCTTTCCTTCATTTCCTACATCCTCTTTTAAGGAATTCATATTGGTTCTACCTCCAAAATATATCTCAAACTGCCCAATGACCCTGTCAGGTGTAAATATTATTACTTTCATTGTGTAGTTACACAAGCAGAGATTAAGAAAGCATGTTAGTAATTTGCCTAAGGATACGCAGCTTTTATGCAGAGGAATTCTTATTCCAAACCGTTTACTCTTTCTATGAAATCTTGACCCTCAAAGAATACTTGTGAATGAATTAGTGAATATATTGATCCAGATAGTAATAAAATTCATAATCATGGCTTTATCAGAAGAATATTCTCACCTACTGAAAAATAACTCTGCTACCTATAGTATAGAAACCTTTGTTACATATGAAGAGCTTTGTTACATGTAATATAGGGTAATACTTACATCATCATATGTCAATATCTGTCAATATATAAAACCAGTTTCAGAATTTAAGACTATGAAAGATAGACAACTTGGCTTCCAGCACACCCTCTTTTTCATTCAAGGATGTGGCCAATTGTACCCAAAACCTATTGCATTCTTTCGATAGGCTTTTATCTCCCTTCTGCTCCTCCAGCAAGGGAATTTTATGAAGAAACAAGCTAACCAAACTTTTATTTTGGTTTTCTACTGTCATGATTTTATTAATATTCAGTGTTTCTCAAAAAAAAGTCAGGGATACAGAAGAGAGAAACTGGGCAGAGCTAATAATACACCTTGATTATATTGGCTAAATATTGAATGGCATTTTGAGATAAGAAGACTGTGTATTTTAATCAACCAAGAGTCATTTTAAATCCTTAAAATAAATGCAAATATTGTTAGTATGATCAGAGAAAGCAGTTGATTACTGTCACTGGCAGCTTTACCTCTTGTATATTATGAATTTTATTAGAAAGTTATCATCTTTCTGATTGTAAAACCCGAATGAAATTAGGGCACTGTGTGTTTTCCCCAGTGATTTCTTGTAGCATCACAAAATCCCTACAACATTACCTGTAATCTTAATGAATGTTTAGTGAAAACCACTTGACATTTGTCTGGCACTGACTTCATTTCTAAGCCTTGAGTGCTGTTATCATTTTGTGGACTGCTCAAAAGCAATATGATTTAGAGTTTATTTTATACATAGAGATATAACTACCTTTTTTTTTTTTTTTTTTTTTTTAAGCGGTACGCGGGCCTCTCACTGTTGTGGCCTCTCCCGTTGCGGAGCACAGGCTCCGGACGCGCAGGCTCAGCGGCCATGGCTCACGGGCCCAGCCGCTCCGCGGCATGTGGGACCTTCCCGGACCGGGGCACGAACCCGTGTCCCCTGCATCGGCAGGCGGACCCTCAACCACTGCGCCACCAGGGAAGCCCTAACTACCTTTTTTAACAGAGTTCCTTGTACATTCACTCAGATGCTAGAGGGCTTTGTGCCATTTTGATTATATATTTTAAATACAGGTATAGACTGAGATTTTGATAATTCTAATGTGTTTTTGAAAGAGTAGACTCTGGTTGTAATAAAATATGTAAGTACATCTTCTTTGAATTCCCCACAGAGCTCTGTACCATGGAGTGTGGTAGCCATGGAGTCTGCTCAAGGGGAATTTGCCAATGCGAAGAAGGTTGGGTAGGACCAACATGTGAAGAACGCTCCTGTCATTCTCATTGTGCTGAGCATGGCCAATGCAAAGATGGAAAATGTGAGTGTAGCCCTGGATGGGAGGGCGACCACTGTACAATCGGTAAGTACCACCATACTTTGAACAAAGTAAATTGGATGAATTGAAGAAGTAAAGCAGTCTAGCAAGTCAATCACCAAGCTGTTTGTAGAATTTGAGATGGGAAGAGGGAAGAAGTAGGAGGGCTGGCCATAAGTTTGAAAGTTTCCTTAACTGGGAGGTTTCCTGTTTTGTTGATAATATCTTACTTATTTCTGTGTCTTTTCCTTTCTCATTACTTCATTATTCTTTATATTTTCTGCTTTCAAGTGCTTTGAGTTACTCAAATGAAAGATGATACATTAGAATATAGTGTCATTAGTTAATAAGAAAAGTGCTTTTGTTGTAAAGTTAACATTCACTGGCCATTTTTCCTTTTGAAAAGTATAGGTTGTTTTGGTTGAAAGCACTTAGAGGCAGTTTCATTAAATGGGACTACTTTATCAGGGGCCATTCAGTATCATTAAGGGCTGTCTTTAATGTGTATAAGGAAGACACTCCTGACCTGCTATCAATAGAACATCTGTGTTGAATTGTTGATTGGGTAGTATAGAGAGTTCGTACCGAGGCATCCACCCTCTCTCGTCCCTTGTCACCAATTTCACTAATTTTCAGGCTGCTTCCTGGGAGAACACCTGTGGGTGTGAGAAAGTCTATGTAATAATTAATCTATCACGTGGTCTTCTCACCATAAAAAACACTATCTGCCACCAAGGTTCCCTGCGTATACAGAGGGACAAGTATGATTACCATTGTTCAGCTAAGGAAAGTGGGTAACAGAATGTTCCAGTGTCATTCTATGAGCACACAGAGAATTCATACAGTGCAAAAGCAAGCATGGGCCTCTGGATACACAGTTCATTGTTTATGGGCTTTTTTTCCCTTCTAGACTGTACTACAGCTTTCATTTTTAGGTGATTTTTGTTATAATGGTTGGAACCTGCCAAAGTAATGTGTAGTATATATAATATATATAACATAATTTTAATAAACTGCATTACTACTCAACTACAGTCAGTCTTGTTCTGTGACTGTGGAAAATACTTAAGATTCATTAAAAAGGTGGTGAGGGGTGAGATTCAGATGCAGCTTAAGTAATTACATTCCTGCACTAGAGTAAGTTTATTGCCTTCACATAGGAGGATTTAAATATTGTCATGATTACCAAAGGTGGTTACTCCAGAACTCCCTTCTAAAGATATTACTAATAAGAAGTTCAAGCTAGCACTCCTTCATGAGTTATTACTGAAATGTAAAAATGCAGTTCTTATACTTTTAATGAAATATGACATTTTTTAGGAAGCCTAATAGAGTTTCTTACAGAAAAGCCATTAATATCTTTCCCACAGAAAATATTATTCACAAACCACACAGGCCAGTGTACTAACTTTTGAGCTGCAGGCATTTCAGAATTCACAGTTTGCTGTTCTCCCAGGCAACAGATGGTAAACCATTAGTACTTGTTGTATAGCTTTGGTCTCCCAGAAATTCATTCAATCACTCTTTTCCCCCCTTTTTAGCTCACTACTTAGATGCTGTCCGAGGTAAGCCCGTTCTCTCTAGTTTTATAACAGAAAAATATTTTAAACCGAAAATATGCATGTGGGAAAGGAAGTGTTGGTGGGATTTGGGTGTTGTTTGTTGTTTTTAATGTTGGCAGTCTTACTTAAGTGCAATATTGTCAGGTTCATGCTGTAATAGACTTAAAAGTAATTTGCTTTCCCAATATCAAAGATTCATTTTTTGCCGTAGAGTTTAATAGACTGATAAGCAGTTTTAAGAATTATTTTTCTTTGTCTTGATGTCGAGGGGTGTGTGTGTGTGTGTCTGTTTATATGACAGAGAGGTAATTATTAAATAAACTAGGTTTAGGTAGACAGCTGAACTTTCTGTCTAACATAACAATATAGCTTTAAGTCCCTGTAGAATATCCTTACAAGGGCAGAAGAATTATTCCCCTGTTAGTACCTCATCATCCATCCCCACCAGGGATCTGCATACGATAGAGACTGCAAGGGTTTTTCTGTCAGATTTCCTGGTGCCTTTCATTACCTCAGCCTCAGAAGGTTGAAAATGTCGTACTCAAATTATCCCTAATTTCTCTTTATCCACTGTATGTGCATGAGAATGGAACTAGATAAATTTCTTTCTTAATCTTATACATGTGCGTGAGGAATATATATATAATCTTTTCATATTTTCTAACAGCCATCTGTCATTTTATTTTAAAGTCTTTTCTTCCTCTGGTCTGTTGAGAGTTGCTAGGAAAACCATTTGCAAGAAACACTGGATTACTTCTACAGATTTTTTAAAAAATTCTTTTGCTTTTTATACTTCTGGAATTTTCTTTCAAAGACAGAAAATGGAAAGAATATTGATTGGACTCTCTCCTGTAAAATCCAGATCTGGTCCTGTGTTGCTACTGGGGAAATTTCCAGAAGCTATGTACCATTATTGCTCTCTCTGTTCATCTGCCCACTGAGCACTTGGGACATGCAGAGTTGCCCTTTGGAATAGCCTATCTCTGAACCACTGGTAGAAAGAGTAGGTCATCCCTGAGAAATTAAAAGTCTAAATAGAGACCGTCGTGAGTGTTTGTGGTTAGGGTTATCAATGGATAGAAGTCATTTAAGCATTATAATTTCCTCTTGACTATATTTATCCAATTATTCTCTAGAATTCTGAAAGTCTAAATTTGGTGTGCATTAATTCCATAAACATTTGTTGAGCACTTACTACAGGTATACTATTATGCTAGTTTCTGAGAGAGATACCAGATAAGTAAAAAAATCAATCCTTAGCTTTCAGATCAATAATAATCCTGAAGAGAAGAGCTGAATAGGTGTAAAGCAACTGCAGCACATTTCTAAGGCACCATGTGGGCAATTAATGGTCTGAACTGTATACCAACATACCTAAGTCCTGAAGCAACATATCACAAGGGAAAAATCAGCACAGAGTAGCAGTTGTTAGGAGAAGTATCTCTTCATAGAAACTGCTGTCTTTTCCCAACTTTTTGGTCATAACTAGATACAATATCATCCATCCAGTTTTGATTGAGATGAGGAGATACCTTTTTCGAAAAGAAACAAAAAACATGTCTTGTCCCCATCATAGTTTTTATCCTGTCTGAATCAGAGGTTGGGAATTGGGGTTAGCATTAATAACGTTTAATTGGCTCTCTAAGGAAAAGCACAGCAGAGTAAGGGATAACAAGTTCCCTGGGAAGGTGGTATAAGCAAGCAAGCTCCTCTTCCATTTATTCAACACCTCATCTGAATGGAGCCCAGATGATTCGATTTTTCCCTCTAGGCAGATACATCATTGTTGGCCAAACCCATTCTGATGTCTCTGAATTTGTTACTCTCTGCTGTCTTTTCAGATGGCTGCCCAGGGCTCTGCTTTGGAAATGGGCGATGTACCCTGGATCAAAATGGTTGGCACTGTGTGTGTCAGGTGGGTTGGAGTGGGACAGGCTGCAATGTTGTCATGGAAATGCTTTGTGGAGATAACTTGGACAATGATGGAGGTGAGTCATTTATTAAATGTTCATAAAAGAAAGGAATAGCCCAGCCTCTAGCACAGTGATGACCAATCTGGCCAAGAGTGAAAATTAGGAATCCTTATAAAGTCATACTATTTTGTAAATCTCAATTTATTGAATATTTACAGTAACCAGGCAATACTCCAAACTCTTTCCATGTATTATATCTCATTTAATTCTCACAATAACGTTATCAGGTATAGGTACTATTTTCCTTGTTTACAAATGGGAAAACTAATACTTGGAGTGGGGATGGTAAGTGACTTTTCCAGGATCACACAGCTAGAAAGTAACAGAACCAAGGTTCCAATTCAGGGCTATATGACTTCAGTTTCTGTTTTCTTAATTGTTACAACCATGCTGCCTCCCATATCTGTGGCATTTATTCTACTAAATTAAATCAGCGTACCACTGTCTAAACTGTCAGATGCTAGTGTAGCTTGCACTGTACACATCGTGAGGTAGTTTTCTTTGTTCTTAGTTATTTAGAGCTCCCTCTTGTGTCTTTACCTTTTAGTACCACTTTACATCTTTCAAAGGACACAGCATCATGACAATTCACAGTAGAGTATTTTACATTTAATTCAAGAGCTGCACATGTTTTAGAAAGCCGTATGTAGCTCCAAGGCCTCCGGGTAACCACTTCTGTTTTAATCAAGCAAACAAAGGCATCTAATACATTGTACAGTCAGGCCTCAAAACAGCCAAATCACCTCTGAATGAGCCTAAAACAACAAATCCTCACTTTCCTCTTACTTTCTACTCAATAAAACATGAAATTGACAAAAAAATTTATTTCTAATTTCTGTATATTGACTTAAAATGAAGTAGGTTGTTAAATTTGACTCCTCAAGGTTTCTATTTGTGCTTAGACAATTATATACCTTGTCATTTGAATCCAAATGGGGCTTAAAACAATAAGGTAGCAGTCATCGTTTAAGCACCAAATTGGGTGTAAAAGTGTCCTCTTTTATTGTTCTGGCTAACAGTTTACCTTTAAAAGTTATAAGACCTTATGAATTTTAAGTAGAAGCAACTTTCTGATTAAGAGCACAGGGCTTTGAAGTTAGAATTTCTGGGGTCAAATATTAGCTCTGCTATGTACTTCTGGCTGTAGGGTTTGGGAAAAGTTTCTTGCTATCTCTGTGCTTCAATTTCCTTATCTTCAAAATGGGGCTGATAATAATAATAACTGTCTAATAGGGTTGTTATAAGAATTAAACAAGATAATTCATGTGCACTACTTAAAGGATGATAAACTACACCAATCAACGCACACGTGCACACAAACACACACACAAACACACACACACACTAAATTTAGGATAACAGACCATTTTCTGAAGAGACTGTTTACTTCCTATCTAATTTGAAATTTTTGTTGGGGAGGCCAGAGTGAGATTTTCAATTAAATGGTACACTAATCAACCATTTACTTGACTTCTGTGGTCTGCCAAGACTCATTTTCTTTTTTTGTTTTTTTCAAGACTCATCTTCTACACCCATCACTCTCAGTTCATCATTTAAGTCCCAACTCAAGCCATATTTCCCATGATACCTCTGACATCCACCACCCCAGCCTACCATGGTGTTTATCATATGCACCATACAATCAAGCACTAAATTATATCCTGTCTATATTGTTTCCTTGTTACATGTTAAGTATGACCCAGAGTCCATAGTTATATGCCCAATATAATTACTAATAATATTAGCTCACTTGTATTCAGGGTTTACTATGTACAAGGCACTGTGCTGAGTCCTTTATGTGAATAATTTCACTTAATCCTCATGAGGTAGAAACTACTATTAACACTACTTTACAAATTAGAAATAAATTGCTCAAGATCATATAGAAAGTAAACGATAGAGCCAGGGTGTAAACCTAGGTGGTCTGCTTCATTCCAAAAAAGATCGGAGGCAGTAATGGAGATTTCTCAATTGATATATTGATTAAAATGTTATGCTCAGAAAATACATTAACAACCTATGCAAGTATAATTTCTTTCTTTCTTTCCTTCTCTATTTATTTGTTTTTCGCTGTGTTGGGTCTTTGTTGCTGCACGCGGGCTTTCTCTAGTTGCGGTGAGCAGGGGCTACTCTTTGTTGCAGAGCATGGGCTCTAGGCACGCGGGCTTCAGTAGTTGTGGCTCACGGGCTCTAGAGCACAGGCTCAGTAGTTGTGGCGCACGGGCTTGGTTGCTCCGTGGCATGTGGGATCTTCCTGCACCAGGGCTCGAACCTGTGTCCCCTGCATTGGCAGGCAGAATCTTAACCACTGTACCACCAGGGAAGTCCCAAGTATAATTTCTGACTCAGGGTTGAGCTAAAATAAGTTTCCTGCTTAATAAAGTACAGCTTGATAAAAATAATTGAATAATTATCAAGCATTTTCTGTGGCGTCAAGGTCACCTCAAGGGAGCCAAAAATGTTTAAGGAATGGATCAATTAAATATTAATGAAATAATGGATTATCAATTTTCAATATCTGTGGCATATATAGATACAAAAGGTATAGAAGATGTTGCTGAATGTGTATTGACCTATGAACATTCCTTTAAAATTGTGTATCTACGTGGGAATCAAAAATCAAAGACGCTGATGTGAGTTTAGTGTACTTTTATGATTGTCTCTTTAGGGAGTAGCAGGGGGAGGCTCCTTGAGATATTCAATTACCATTTTTTCATTTGGTAGGATTAAGATGATACTGATGACAAATAAATATTTAGTTCTACTTTGAGATGGAAAGATGGATTAAATAACCTCTGAAAGCCTCATGACTAAGATTTTGGACAATAAATCCATTTTTATACTGTTTAAGTAACATCCCTAAGAATATATTAAATGCCCTGCATTTGGTGGTCTCAGCTTTCCAGCTATCCAGAATGGCTGGATTCATTTCCAGCCATCCAGAATGATAGTATATGCCTAATGATTAATATTTGCATACTTGTTTGTGCATGTATGTGTGTGAGTTTTAATTAAATCAGAAAGTGCCAATTGAACCTTTTGGGGGAAAAAAAAGTGGTCCTAATTCTTTAAATGTTAATTCTTAAGAAATCTTCCCAGTCAAAAAAAAAAAATCACTTTCAAGCAGTTGCTTCAAGTAGCTCCTTCCTGATTACTACATATCATTGCTGTTACTTACAGAATGGCAGGATTTTTTTTTTTTTGCATTCTAATCAGCTTTGAATACTCATTAGTATTACTGCTACTTCCTGAAGCTTTGACTTTAGTTACACTCTGATTCAATGCATTGTGACTCTTAGTAACTAGTTGGGCTCATTGAATATGTGGGTGACACAGGTCTAGGAGCTACCTAAGAGCTCCTTGAATAATAAAAACAGAGCTAAGAACAAATAACCCTTGGATTTTTTTCTTAACATGCAAAAAAATTGAAAACTGTCTTTTACATTGTATATTTAAGAACTAATTACTACAGAAGTCACAAATCTATCAAATGTCTTGACCTCATGTATCCCTTTAGTCAAAAGCACATACCATGGACACAACCTTGTGCTTGGAAGAGGAGACTTAACCTTATGGTGACCACATTTTTCATGTGTTCATCATGTGTCCTGATTTAGGGTTTGAAAAATATAATCACCATACATTACATGCACACATGAATTGACATGAGAAAAAAGTTTAGACATTATATTAACTGAATCAGAATAGCTAAAACAAAGAATAGTGAGAGCAAGCTAGAACTATCAGATGTTAAAATAATATTTTAAAACTATGATAATTAAAACAAAATGGTACTGATGTAAGCATAGACAGATCAGTACAACCGAATAAAAGCTTCAGGAACACACCCCAGTACAAATATTTAGGATATTATAAAACCAGCATCAAAAATCATTGGGGAAAAGAAACATTATGAAATAGGTGGTGCTGAGACAACTATTAAGGAAAAAAAAAACTTAGATTTTCAATTCATATCTTATTCCAAAACAATAAAATAAATAAAAACACTGCAGCTGATTAATGAGTTGAAGGCAAAAGAAAACTCAAACACAATTAGAAGAAAACATAGATGGTAGATCTCAAGATTGGAAAGGACTTCTTAAACATAAAAGCTAGGAAAGAAACCACAATAGGAAAAAAATGATAAGTTGGACTTCATAAAAGTTTCCAACTTCTTTGTATTCTTTGGCTAAGTTTTATAGACCATCCGACATCTATTTGGAGATACCAAAATCTGCATTGTCTGATGTGGTAGCCACTAGCCACATATGACTCTTTAAATACAATTTAAATAACATTAAAAATTCCATTTCTCCGTTGCACTAGCCACATCTCAAGTGCTCAACAGTCACATGAGGCTAGTGACTACTGTGTTGGTGCACATCTAGAGCATTCCTATCAATGGAGAAAGTTCTATTGGATAGCGCTGATCCAAATGTTTGACTCAAAGAGTTATTTACCTTTCAGCCAAACATTTCAGATTGGGCACCCAATTTTCCATTCATTCATGACTACTTTGTGCCGAGTATTGTGCTTGACACTGAGGAGAAAATGCCCAACAAGTTTCTGCCTTCATGGAGCTTATGGTTTAGGTACTAAACAAGAAACCACACAAATAACTATATATTTACAATTGTTTAGAGTGCTGTAAAGTTTTTACAGTGCTATAAACATGTATAGCAGGACCTAACCAGGTCTATATGGCAAGGGAGGCCTCACATGAGTCAGGGGAAGAATGTTCCAGGCCAGGGAAACAGCATGTACAAATGCCCTGAGGTGGAAATATACTAGACTCTTCTAGAAAGTGAAAGGTAAGTCATTGTGGCTGGAATACAATGAGTCAGGGAGAGATTGGTGGGAGATGAGAATATAAAGGTAGGCACTGGCCTGATTATACAGAACATTGTAAATTTTTAAAGATCTTCAGCTATCAAAGATTACAGTTTAGTCCCTCAAGTCATAGAGGAAGGAAGGTGACTTCTGATACTGTGGAACGATTGTCACGGAGGTTAAAAAGACGTACAATAAGAGTGTTTAATCAAAACACTCTTTTTCCCCCTGATCTTTTAAGTGTTTGTCACATGTTTGTCCAAGCTTCTCTTATATAAACTCTTCCGGTGGTCTATATTCATATTCATTGGTAAAATCAATAAGTTAATTGCCTAAAAGAGAATGATCTTCCAGGAATCATTCTTCATAACAAGTCACCATTCATTAAGAACAATAGCTATTTGCAAGCCTGTTTTATGATGCAGTGTTTCTAGATCTAGAAATCAGCACCATGGGTGAATTATGAACACATATAAGCTCATGGATCAATAAGCCTCATGTTTTGAATGTCACCAGCATGCTGCAGGGTTTAATAAATAGGAAAATGAAATAGAAGGAGCAATGAATTGGTAACATTTGCTCTGTTTAAGGGCCCCTCTCTGCATTTACTTTTAAGATTTGGCTGGGAAAAAAGACCTGGCAACAGAAAGCATATTCCTAATTATTCTCTTCTGACCATACCCCCCTCATTTCCAAGGAACCCATTTATTAGAAGATCATCACTTAGTTATGAGAGCCTAAACTGCCAAGTGATTCCAGATACGAGTGGAAGTTGGAACATCTAAACTCTATAACTCAGTTAACCCCTCTATAATGGATCTGTCACATTATTTATCGACTAAGACTAGTAATACTTGACATCTTCCTACTTTGTAGTGTTGAAAATGAATGAGAATGTTTGAAATACAGTAATATAAAGTGTGTGATAAAGATGTGGTATCAATGAAGAATCTATTTGTAACTTAACATATTTTGATGCATTCATTGAACGTTTATTAATCTCTAGGTGCATTTATAAATGTCCTAAAAATAGGACTTTTAAGACATCCATTTATTCATTCAATAAATATTTATTGAAAGCTTACTTGGGGTCAGGCACTATTCTAGTCATTGAGGAAATAGCAATGAATAAAAAAGACTAAATCCGTGTTCCATGGATCTTATATTCTAGTTTTGAGAGGCAGACATTAAACTAAAAATTTTTTTAAATAGTCTGATAGAAGATGGTAAGTGTTATGGAGAAATTGTTTTTTAAGCAGGTTAAAAAAGGATAGGGAGTGTGCGACAGAGGTGGCATTTTAAATAATGTGGCCAGAGGAAGCCTTACTGAGAAGGTGGCAATTGAGTAAAGACTTAAAGGAGGTGAGGGGTGAGCCATACTGACATTGGAGAAAAGAAGATTCCAGGCGTAGGAACAGTGGGGAAGGGGGTTGTGGGATACGGTAATGGGAGGTAAGGTCAGAGAGGTAAGAGAGAGACAGTAAAGAACCAGACTGTGAGGAAGTAGGTCTTGGTCAGGACACAGGCTTTTATTCTGAGCGATTTGGGAAGCCATTGATGGCAGGTGGGGAGGACGTGAACATTAGTGGCATATAAACAATTTACTTTCCTGATGCAGAAAAAGTAAATGTATAGGTTATAGCAATAACAATGATTTGGGCAGTTCCAGTACTAAGTGCACTTGAACTTCTCACACTTTCTTTTTACCAATACAGCAAAATACTAGGGTGAAAGTCAGCCTGAATAAATGAAAAAAGATGAATTAGAGACTATTTCCAAAGGAAATACAGTCATATTACCTTCAATGCATATAATGACAACAACTAAGCTACCAGGAGTGCCTAGTAGAGGGCCTGCTTTAGTAAAAATTTATGAATGATTTGTAATGAGTCCATTGTTTGTAGGTTTCTAAAATGCCCGAGAAGATTTTGTTCAACTGAATCACTGGAATGATCAGCCCTTCAGTTTCTTTTTCACTATTAATTTGCTTGGTAGACGCTCTATTCTATCGATGCTGAAAAGGTTAAGCTTCAGTCCAGCCCCTGTCCAAATGATAACAAATTCTGAATTTGTGAAATTCAATGAATAAAGATTTACTGTAGCATTAGTGTCTGTTTAGAGCCACTTAGATTCCTACCTATCTGACAACCTAACCAAGCAGAGTTCACAAAATGAACACATTCTAACGACCTGAATATGCTACAGAAAAGTTAACTGCCCTCTGGCCAGTGATAAGGCAACTTAAATAAAAGTGAGTCTGAACATTTTCAGCTGCCACTGCAGACCATTGGCATCTACCCCAGGACTCTATCCCTAGACTCCTTGTAGCCTGTACAGTCTATAATTTGGTTAATGGCAAGAGCTAACATTTATCGAGAGTGCTAGCTACTAAACTCTAAGCACGATGCTGATATGATTATGAGAGCATGTGATCCTTACGACAATTCTACTCATCCCATCTAGTAGATGAGGAAACTGAGAATCCAGGAGTTGCACTGATTTGTCCAGGATCGTGTACATTGTAAGTGGCAAAGTCAAGATTAGAATCAAAGTCGTCTGATTCTTTCACCTTAACCACTTCATGTGTTCTAAATCCTACATTGATCAGTCACTTGGAGGTCTTACAGCCTAGGTCAGTAGTACTAGTCATATGTCTTGGATGGTGATGTTGGACGTGTGATTTGTAGTCAGAGCACTGGGTGTTAATATGACTCCCATATTTCTTCCAACCACATTCAGCTTCCCTTCCTTTATTTGTAAAATGGAGATGAGAATGTCTACCTAACAGGGTTGTCACAAGGATTTAGTTAAAATACTACATGAGGATGTACCTAGTGCCATACCTGACAAATATTAACTAATCTATGCGTGGTGCCAAATCCTTTTGGATAGCCTGCCATGGAACTAGCTGTCCGTTTTTATCAAGGTGATAATATGGGTGCTGTCCCTAAGAGGATATATATTTGTAAATTCATTTTAAGGATTAGGAAAACGTGGGTTTTCCCTATATTGTTCATATTCCCTTGTCCAATCCTGCTTTCAACCAAGGGCATACATCTAGTAGGTAAAAGTTTAATAGTGAGTGACTTGATCATGTACAGAAGAAACCAGTGTCCTTGACGTTCATCAACCCCAACTGAGCCAGCTGGCATAGTCCCTAACTGGCTGGCAAAGCTAGGACCAGTGAATGCCCTGTTTAGTCCTTCAAGACAATTTAACCTCCCTTTTATTTTGCTAGCTTTTATTTTTATTCCTTTAAAGGGAACAGGCCCTAAAAGTAAAGTAAGCTAACATTTGATATGTCCATATCTGACACCTTGAGCCTGGCTGTCAAGGGTGCCACAGCTTCCAATTCAGGGTGATAAAAGAACCATTAACAGCCAAAAAAAAAAAAGAAAAAGAAAAAAGGAAACCCACACAAGCAGTGTGATATCATTTGCACTTCTTTGTAACAGTCTAGACATACTGTACGGAGTGTTATCCAATGTGATAATTGGTAAGTAGATCTTTGCCCATGTACTGGGCTTACCTATGAATTATAATTCGGGGTTGCATACCATTATTGGTCTGCTTGCCTGCAGCCTTTCTAGATTCAACAGAAGTCTTGCTGTTCTCAGAAAACAGAGGTCTTAGAGGGTCAGCCCTGTATAATAGGCAATTAGTGAATATGAAACATTAACTTGGAATTTATAGCACATAACTAGATGAGAATGTGAGTCCCAATTTTGAATTGGCTCTGTGTTTAGTTTTAGAATCCGGTTTTGAAGATCGTTGGGGCATTACTATTTATTTAAAATCTATTTCTTTTCAAAAATAAGTTAGAATTGTGTGGTTGACAGGTCGAAACCTGTGAATGCCCAATCTGATTATTACTACTGCACTTGCTGCCGATTGAAAGATAAAGGTGACTGGCCATCTGAAAAGCAGTTTTTCATTGTTTAGTATATTATGCATCAATTCCAGACATCAGAAAACTGTTTAAATCAGATTGATATTTTTGCCAGCTTTCCAGCACATCCAGATGTTTAATTGGCAGAGTAAAGAGATAATGTGCTAATAGGAGGCTGAGAACAATGTATTGGAGAGAGAGGTGATAGTGGCATCTAAAATCTATAGAAAATCTGTTAATGTAATTTGCTGAATGAGGGGAGAAAGGGGAGCAGAAGGGAACTTCTTAGGGAAACTAATGCACACAAAAGTTATTCATCAGTGAAAAAGAAATATATATACAGAGAAGTAAAAATCAGGGGCAGAACTACACTGAACAAACAGGGTAGAGGCCAGAAAGCAGCAAACTGCATTTTAAATCAAAGTAGTGTCTATGGTACAGGGAATTTGAAAGGACCTCATGTGGGGAAGAATATTTCCAGGGTGCCCTAGGGCTACTGTTCCAAACGCCTGCTCTCTTGGTGTTCCTGACTTTCATTGCCCCCAGCTGTGGTGCTTCCCCCTCCAGCTCAACAGGGGCAGCCAAGTAAAGGAGAGAGAGCGAGCAAAAGAGCCGTGTGAAACCGGTGCCAGTAACTTTCATCATCAGCCTTAAGGAGCGGGTGATCCATCTGAACCTCCCTATTCCACTGCAAGCCAAGAAGATGAGCATCTTTATATTTACCCTTGTTAAACATCTGAATGAGGGCTTCCCTGGTGGCGCAGTGGTTGAGAGTCCGCCTGCTGAGGCAGGGGACGAGAGTTCATGCCCCGGTCCGGGAAGATCCCACATGCCGCGGAGTGGCTGGTCCCGTGAGCCATGGCCGCTGAGCCTGTGCATCTGGAGCCTGTGCTCCGCAACGGGAGAGGCCACAGCAGTGAGAGGCCTGCGTACCGCAAAACAAACAAACAAAAAATCTGAATTAGAGCTACTGGTCTGCTTTCAGGACCATGGAAGGGCTTTAACTTTTTTTTTTTTCTTTTTTTGCTTATTGGGTGTGGAATGAAGTGTCCATATGCTCAAATAATCACTCCAACCCCTCCTCTTTGCACGTAATTCTTATAACACTTATTGCAGGTTTAACTAGTGTAAGAGTCAGCTGTTTTATGCACCTATTCCTCCTAAGTTCTGAGCTCCTAAAAACAGGGAAAGGGTTCTTTTTTACCTCTTTCCCTCCCCAAGCACCTAACACAGTGTTGTGCACCTACAGTCAGCCCTTCGTATCCTCAGGTTCTGCATCCTTGGATCCAGCCAACCACGGATGAAAATATTTGGAAAAAAAAAAATTCCAGAAAGTTCCTAAAAGCAAAACTTTAATTTGGCGCATGCCTCATAACTATTTACATAGCATTTACATTGTATTTACAACTATGTACATGGTATTTACGTTGTATTAGGTACTATAAGTAATCTAGAGATGATTTAAAGTATACGGGAGGATATGCGTAGGTTATGTGCAAATACTGTGCCATTTTATATAAGGGACTTGAGCATCTTCGGATTTGGGTATCCGCGGGCGTCCTGGGACCAATCACCTTCAGATACCGAGGGACAACTATATCAGGTTCTCAACAGTCTCCCCTCCTCCTGTAACCCCTGTGTCCCACATCATTCCTCTACCAAAGAATGAAGCTTTTATGTGATTTATTTGTTGGAACAACCATGGATTCAGGAGTCTGGAGTAAATGGTGAAGGCCTAGGAAATGAAAGAGAGCCATTCATCACTATATACTGGAAATTTCTTAGTATTTGCTTCAAATAACTGCAGTTAGGAACAAGTAAGCTCTAGTCACTTCTACAGATTCCTAAAAAAGTGGTTCTGAAAATTTAGTATGCTTCGGAATCACTCAGCTTAAATATGGCATAATCCTGGGCTCTGAAGAAATTCTGCTTCAATAGGCGGGACTCAAGAATATACAAATTTAATAAACTCCCCAGGTAGTTGACTACACGTTTGAAAATCACTGCCCTGCTTTAGACACTTTGTCACCATCAGAATACCAGCTTCTATTGTGGGAATTAGGAATAGACAAGTATATTGGGAGAATCTTTTAAAAATACAAATTCAGGTTGGCAAGCATTTGTTAATTATGTGTTCATAAATGTACATGATGTGAGAAATTCAAAAAAATTATAAGAAATAGTTGCAATCCCAGAGGAATGGCCTTGCGGAGGAAGAAAGAAACTTCAAAAGAGTGATAACTAACAGAATACTCTCTTCAAATGCTAAACAATGTAGTACTGCTGGAGGATTCAGGAAAGATTTATGAACAGAATAGTTTGAATTTCACTGATGTGCCACGTAAATTCAGAGTGGGTGATAATTCATGAGAGACATGTGAATTTAATAGATTCTAAACTCAAAATGTGGACCATTACCTTTGGCGATATTCTAGATATTTCTCCATTCGTGCATGTTATTAACTATGTTGTTTCTCTTGACACTAAATTTCAAAAATTCTTTTTCAGATGGTTTGACTGACTGTGTGGACCCCGATTGTTGTCAACAAAGCAACTGTTATGTAAGTCCTCTCTGCCAAGGCTCACCAGATCCTCTTGACCTCATTCAGCAAAGCCAGCCGCTCTTCTCTCAGCACACTTCGAGACTCTTCTATGATCGAATCAAATTCCTCATTGGCAAGGACAGTACTCATGTCATTCCTCCAGAGGTCTCATTTGACAGCAGGTATATATGTATTTATTCTATTCCTTAATGAACAGTGGTCATGTTTTTCCTTAACCGTGAAAGGAAGATACCCACACACACACACACACACACACACACACACACACACACACACAACACATGATGTGTATTATTCGTAGTAAAGTATAAATGGGGCTTTTAATGACAAAAACAGAAGTATAATTTACAAATTTATTGTTCAGCTTTTGGATTGATCCCTTAAAAAATCCTTGAATTTCAAAAGCCAAATTTTAAGTTTTATTCCATGGTGTAAAATGTTTCCATATGAGTTGGGTGAGTCTGATGTCCCAATGTGAAATGCAAGACTTGTGAAAATCTGTCTTCTAGGCAAGCTCAAATGCATGAATTGTCACTAAAGACCTGAGACCGAAGTCCAGCCCATAAGATGAAGAAATTTTAAAACGCTAACTTACTTATTTGAAGTGTAATAACATGAATTTGCTCGTTGTTCTCAGCTTCATCTTCAGCAATGATATATTTTAGTCATTAGCACTAGATATAAGTAAGTCACTGAAGTCAACATTTCTGATCTCTTAAAAATGTTCATGGCTTGTTCATGCCACAATTCAACATGTGTAAATATTGTTATTAAACTATAAGGATGTTTATCTCTCAGAATAGAAAGTCCAGCAGTTGGGCTTGGGGGTTGGCTGACCTAAGGGTTCAGTAACATCATCTAGGCCCCAGGTCCTTTCCATTTCTCTGTTCTACCATCTTCAGCATAAGCTTCATTCTTAGGTTGGTAGCAAGATAGCTGTGGCAGCTGCAGGTTCACTTCAGACACAACAAGGACCAAAGGAAGAAAGAGAAAAATACTCCCCCAAGCATGGAATATAAACTCTTCCCTTCACTCTGACTGTTTCTCATATTTCACTAGCTTCTAGACTATTACAAACAGAAATTTAAAAAAAAAAAAAACTTGGAAAGTATTTGTCCAGGAGCTCCTGTCTACATCCCACCCACTCAGTTGCATCCTGGTGGGTGTTATCAGGCCCCAGGAAAAACTCGGTCAAGAGTTTATATTGATATGAGTGATAATCTAAGAAAATCACAACTCAATCTTGACCTATACACACTAGGAAAGGGAAAAAAAACGATGTGCGTGGAAATTTAAAACACTCAGCATCCTTCTCACAGATTGTACACTAGAACTGTTAGTGAAACTTAAAACTTTCTCATTATGTTTATTATGTGCAGTTCTAACCTTTTAAATCTTTGACAGAACCCCAAACCAACTGCCAATGCATCACAAGAAAGGCCTTTTCTGCCAGGGGATCTAGTCAAAGTTTGCCTTCTCCCAAGAGACTCAGTCATCCCCGTTTTGAAGTATTTCCCCCAGCTCATTAACAACTCTGGGGTAATTTCAGATGGCTGTAGTTAAAGTAATTCTTGAGATAGTGAAGCCTTACTTATTGCACACCAGACGAACAAAGGAAACAAAAAGCATTATTCATGCTTAAGGAAAAGTCAGTCCAAAAGAAAAAAAAAATAGGTAAATGAAATAACCACCGCCATGACACGGAGATATGTATTAAATGACTCACTGAACTCAAGTAAAGGGAGAAAGTCAGGACCTGAGAGACAGGAGCCAAGTCATTGTGATCCAGAGGAGGGCGTTTGAGCAATAAACTTAGAAAAGTGAAGGGAAACTCCAGCCCCTGCGGTTCAGCTTCATGCTTCAGCAGCGTTGCCAGCCACTCACAGAGTGAACAAGCCTATTACTTGTGGTACTTAATGCCCTTCTCCTCCTCCTGGTTTGATTGAGTTTTCCTCATTCTTTTGTAAAAGGCTCCAAGTTATCATTTGGCCTGTAAGTCACATTTGAATTCAGAACGACTCCTTCTTCCAGTGGTCTCCGCTCTGACACACATGTCTAATCTGTCAGAAAAGGTGCAGGCCTTTTCCAAGGGAAACGGTTGAGGACAAGCAATGTAACTATATTTCCTTTAAAAAATCAATGCATGCAGTGTTATTCGGGTTATCTCTGGATAAAATCAATCCAATTCTGATCATGTAGAGTATAAGTAATAATAGGTACAAGCTCTTACATCTCCATAGTACTTTTTAGTTTGTGCAGCTCTCAAACATACATTATTTCATCTTAGCCTCACAGTATCCCTGTGAAGTAGGTATTGTCTTGGTGCATTTTATATGTGAGGGAATTGAGCTTCAGAGAGATTAAATAACTTGCCCAACATCACACAACCAGCAAGTTTCTTTGTAGCAACTCTTATAATCTTTCTGTTATACCACTGCTGCCCCATTTCAACTTGTCCTTAAATGAGCCTAGTGACTCAGATCTCATTTTTACTGGATGAATGACATCTGGGTTAACACAAGAAACTTAGAAACCGAGCGATATTGTGAAATCCAGCTCATTTTAACACATTTCAGTGACATTATTTACAAACTCTGAGTCAATGGTAATGAGCTTCTTGGTAGAAGAACACTTTTGAACAACTGGTAAAACAGGCCTTTTGCTGCGTGTAAATTGTTATTAACCACTTCTTATGTGTCAGGTCTCTTACTAAGCTTTTACATGTGTTATCTCATTTAATCCTTACAAAAACCCGATATGGTAGGCACCCATTATGATCCCCACTTTTCAGGTGAGAAAACGAGAACTGAGATTTCAAGTGAGTCACTTGCCCAGGGTCACAGCCAGTGAGTGTCAGAGCCAGGATTTGAAACCAAGCAGATTCATACTGAGAGCCTGACCTCTAAACCACTATGCTGAGCCACTTTGGCTACTTAGAGAGCTCTGCTGAAGACTTATGACCCTTATCCATCTGTGACTGTGGGGTTGCTCTCCTCAGACAGATCTAGAACACTTAGGTACTATAATCAGGGGAACCATTCTCCTCTTTGGCTTTTGCCACATAATTGAGTGATAGCTGAGTAGGTGGATGAAGAAGGCATTGCCAAGGGGCTCATTTGCCTACTGGCAAAATGTGACGCGCATGGAGGACTTGCTGCTGAGTGTTGCCACCATCAGAGGCCTTTGAGCTAAAGATGGTGGCATACAGGTGACTAACTGTTGCAAGGACAGATAAAGGTTAAATAACTGTGCATCCAAGTGAGACTAGCCTTTCTTGTTCTGAGTTTGCTGCACTGGCATGTGCGAGCACATGGAACATTAGACCTCCTGTGTCCCTGATGGTGTCATGTCACTGGGAACATGCCACTTGCCCATGGTAGAGTCTCCAGCAAGCCCAAGTCAGTTGCCATTTTTTCCTTAAATACATTTTACCCTGTAGCCTGAGTTTCTTGTTTTCAGTCGACTCCAAACATGACTACAAAGTAAACCACATATTCTACGTGCCCTGTATGACTTATTACTTTTTAATAATGTAAATAGGTGAACAGAAGCATTATTGATCTTCAGTGTCTAAGCATTTAATCACTATTAATAATGTAAAAGGTTTTTATAAATATGTAAAAACAAGAGTACATTAAACTAAACGACAGCAGTAATTTGCAAAGCCAGACATTTCACTCATCATCACTAATGGAGAAGTGCATTTAAAAAACAAAATCCTACCGGGGTTAGTGCAACCACTGACAGCAAGGTCTGGCCAAACTCATTTGTTTGTTTTGTAGCCACGAGAGGCTGATCCCCACATCAATCCATGTCAAGTGTCTACATCAGGCATTGCTTAATATCAGCCCACAGATGTATTTTGTTTGGCCCAACATTTAGAAACTAAGAGATCTAACATAAAAATTGGAATGTCTTCTTTCTCTAGAAAATTGACAAAGCTTGACATCTCTGGTAGAGGCCATCCAGAGCTGAGGGCCAGTTACCCCTCTGGAATGACTATGACATGCCTCTCTAGCTCACCATTCACTGTTTCCCTTGCACCTGACTCACTTCCCTCACTTTCAGGGTCCTGCCTGGCCCTGCTGGCCTTTGAGTTCGTAACCTCTGGACTACACAGCTTCTATAGCTTTTCATGGAAAGGCCACAAGTGTTCGTTTTTTTTCTTTCTGATCTGTTTCCCTGAGAGTCTTTAAAAATCCAATCTTAACTCTTTACTTAATTTTTGAACCTTTGCTGTGTTGGTTTAAAAAGAGAAAAAAAGTGACCGAACATAAACCAGAAACCACATTAATGGAAGGATATTTCCCCCCTTAGTTCACTGGGGGACCTGTGGACACCTCATGAATAAGTTGATGTACATTCTGCCTCACATCTTAGAGTAATAAACTCCCAGGTCCCACCATAGTAGAAGCAAAATGTCCACTTTCTATGAGAAAGATGTGTATGTTGAGAGGCATTTGACGATTGTTTGTCACTTAGAGTAAGTTTTAAGAACAATTTAAAGATCTAAAACTTTGCAGCAATGCTGCTGGGTATGGGTGTGGGTGTGGCTGCCTGTTGTGCCTGCTCCTGGTGGGATCCCTAGCCTTAGTTGAAAAGTTCTAGAGTTGGGACCAAACTTAATCCAGCACTAAGCACATGACAGCACTGTTAACACGCTACAAAATGAAGAGGTTGAGCAGGGTGATAGGTTTCTTCTAGTGCTAACTTTCTGTGAAGTTGCTGTATTTCAGTTTCTTGCTCCACACTGGGATGTGCAATATTTAAGTTCTGAACTGTCCTCATTGCTAAAATCTAAGTTCTTTGAGGACAAGGATCAAGTCTGATTTGTTCTCTCCCTGTTTTGATTATCTATCACTGTGTAGCAAACTACTCCAAAACATAACGGATTAAAACAATTTATTATGATTACATTTCATGATTCTGTGGGTTAGAAAAAAGAAACTTCTTTCTCCTCTCCTCCCCGCCCCTCCCCTCCCCGCCCCTCCCCTCCCCTCCCCTCCCCTCTCCTTTTCTTTTCTTTTCCCGGGTAGGGAAAAAAGACAGAAATTCTGACAGGGTATGGCCAGGATGACTTCTCTTTTCTCCATGATATTTGGGCTCTCAGCTGGTATAACTCAAATAGCTGGAGGCTGGAACAGCTGGACAGCAGCCAGGAATCCCTCTTTCTACCCACAGCCTCTCTACTTGGGTTTGCTATGGGCATGGCAGCCAGTCTCGAGTTTGTCAGAGCTCTTATATGGTGGCTCAGGGCTCCAAGAGGTAACGTTCCAAGAGACAGGAAACAACAAGATACCAGTCTCTTAAGGCCTGGGTCCAGAAATTGTCCCAGTGTCCCTTGTGTTATATACTGTTTATCAAAGTAGTCACAGAGCTTGTCCAGATTCAAAGGGAGGGTCATAAATCCTACCTCTAGCGGAGAGAAGTACCAAAGGATTCGTGGCCATCCTTAATCTGCCATACCACTGTATCCCCAGATCCGAACACAGCATCTGGCAGAAAATTGGTAAGAAAATGAGTGAATGAGTGAGTGGCTTAGTTGTAGTGATATTGAAGTGCTCTTCTCATATTTGCTAATGAAAAACTCTTTTTGGTTGCCTAGAACACACAGATGATATTAGGACCTCAAATAAGTCAATTCCCAAATGTAGAAGCAGCCTAAAGGTAAGATTACTGTTCTCCAAATAGCACAGGAACAAATTCATAAAAGATGAAGTGATTATATAACAGTAGCAAAGTAATTACTCTTTTTTTTTTTAACTTATGAGACATTCCACCACTGCCAGAGCCTGTTCATAATTGACATCATTTATAACTTTGTGTAAGCATCAATAATCCTCTCTGCCTTCAGTGGGCTAGATAATCAAAATTTGAAACCAAGGAAAAATTAGAAAATAAGGAGCAATATCAGGAAGTCATAGGAATACTGCTGTGAACTGGCTCACTTTGCTGTTCCAGCTCATGAGAAAACCAAAGACAAGCACCCCAAAACTAATTGAGGTACCGCAAATGCCTTGAGCATGGCATTCTTGGCAAACTCTTTACCTACCCAAGTCCTTCCCTTCCTTTACTATACCCCATTCAGTAACGAAATCATTATTCAGGATACCTGGCAACAGCCATGATTACCATCATAACTTGTTTAATAAATTATGCCTTTCTGCACTTAGTTGATCTGGGAACGTATACCATTTGAAATCCTGTGAATGGCAAAATGAGTTATTAAATCAAGAATGAGGTTAAGGCGAAGGTTGCAGGAAGATGATCATTGCTGTTGATCTCGGATTTGATGAAGACTTAAGAATAACCATACTTGACAGATACAAATTCCTGTTTTTTAAAATGTACATTTTATTGAAATATTAGTATTTCCAGAGTAACTGAGAACTTTAAATTTCTCTACAAGAGATACCAAAGTCCTCTGCTGTCTCTAATGTAATCTAATATCCTCCTATCAACTCATTTTTATAAAGTGATGAGGATATGTATTCACTCATTTATTCAACAGATATTTCTTGAGTCACCCACTCTGTGCCAGGAACTGTGCAGATGGAGGTAAACAAAAGAAACAGAGTCCCCTTATTCACAGAACTCCCTTTACATTCTAGTGGTAGAAGCAGTCAAAGCATCAAGTAGATACATAAAGAATTAAATGAATTACAAATTGCAATAAATTCTGTGGATAATGGAACATCAGGGAGCTTGGGGTTCATCAACTCAGGGTCCCAAATTCGACTGCTTTGATGAAGCAGTCAGGTAACCATAATGGATGTAAGACAAGGTATTCTAGCAAATGAGACCAAGTCATTAAACAATTACAGAAGTGAGACTGACCGGGAAGTTTTCAGCAGAAACTCAGGGATGGGACTAATTGACTCAGGTGAGCTTGAGGAGGCTCCTGGATGACTTGCAAGAAAAAATACAAAGCTTATTTGGACGGTGAGCAGCTTAACTATTTGCAGGAAGTTTCATCCTTTGACATCTGGGCCTATAAATAATTTTAGTACAATTTGAAATGTTTGTGTTAAACAGATGAATTCAAGGGGAAAAAACAATCATCCAAAAAAATTCCCATTTACCACACTGAAAAAACTTCCCATTTAACCACACTTTGGCGTCATTTGTAATGATAGACCCTACAGCTTCTTTCAAGATAATCCACATTGGGGAAGATTAATCATTTCACTCTTGAGATTGATGAACATGGCAGTGTTTACTTGGTTCGCATAATGGCACTGTCCTAGGCTCTGGCCTACAGCAGACAAATTGCCTTCCCCATACAGTCTAGTGAGGAAAACTGACAATAATGAAAAAGGTAAATGTCAGGTAGGTATAAGTACTGTCAAACGAGATAAAGAAAATTTAGGGACAGAGAGTGACCATTTTAGACAGAGTGGTCCGGGAAATCCTCTCTGGCACTAGAGCAGAGAGCTCATAGCATTCATCTATATGTTAGATGATCTTGGCAAGAATGTTTCCTGCCACCTGGACCCTTCTGCAGCAGCTTATCACACAATCCAGAGCCTGGCTGTCACTTTTAGGGTCCGCTGAATCAAGATTCTATGGCATTGTGTGAAACAGAAAGGTAGAACAAACCTTTCTCAAGGAATTACTACATACTGGTTATTGTACCAGGTTTTACTGATAAATGGATGGGGTGCCTGTCCTTCAGGAATACATTGAGAAAAACTGAATACCTCAGACAAACTGAATGGCCTCTGAAAGAGAAATCAGCAACAGCCCTCGACCATTTAAGTCATGAAAAGAATTTTTTAAAATAGCAGATTGTCATCAATTAGTGTTGACCCTAAAAGAAATCAGATACGTAGAAACCACATCCTGATTTGGAATTATGAAAAAGAGGAGGTAAGGAAAGCTTATATTTTAGAATATTTATAAGGAAATGCAATGTTATTATAACATTAAAGCATTCATTGAGTTAACATTCACAGTCTATGTACAGGTATCCCCCAGAAGGTCTGTACCTGATCATTCATAATTTTGCCGAGGAACAAATTTGAATTCATATGCTTTGTGTTTAACTTTTTCATGAATCTAGTAGTTAAGGACCTCCAAGTATACTTACTAACGGCAAATCTTTGTGTATTTTTAATCTTAAGAATGTGAAAGACATTATGCCAGGTACACAACTAGGGGCTGATAAACACACAATGCAACAATTGCTGAATAAATTGAATAAACTAAGGACTGGGGGAAGCTCTTTCTAAGGCATCAGCACCTGCAAATCTATCTTGTGTTCACCTTTCTTTCTAAAGTGAGGCACTGCACATAACCTGCCCACATTTGGAAAAGGGACCCAAGAGTGGGTTGGCTCTGCCATGATTCCTTGTGAGTCTGTCTGTCTTCCCATGTTGCTTTTCCTAAGCAACCTCCTTTGCTTATCACTTCTGTAGTCGTCCCAAGTGAGAAGTAAGATTTCTGCTACTTGCTAATAAAGCACTTTGATCTCGTGTATGTGAAAGGTGTTACGTGTGTGAAGATGGGATCTCCTGATTTTCAGACAACTATTTTGTCTAATGCTAAAGTTCAGGAAACATGTTCAAGACACATTTAAAAACTTACAAAGTGCTGAAGGTTCCAAGATTTATAGTGCTGGCTAGCTCCTGAAATCAGCAGTCAACACCTAAAGGTACCAAAAAAGAAGGAATGTGTGACTTTCACTTCTTTGCAAATGCTCTTGGGCAAAGAAATCTGAGCACAAATCTTTCAAAAGCTGTTCAATTGATTATTTGTGATATTTTGAAACTCAGATGTTCTGAGGTGCTTAATAATGGTGACTAGTAGTACCAGTAGCTGTCTACAGCTTATCTCGGTGTGAATAGGTGTCTTCTAATATTTTACCTATCTTACTTACTGCTCAATTAGGATTGAAATTCGAAAGGATCAAATCCTTAATACCTACTTCTCAGCCATACGATTTGCTTGCAGTGACTCTAGCTAGTTCTGTCATCTTATCTTGTCCCTGGAGAGGGCAGAGTCAATGCAAGTCTAGGGAGAAAGAACAAATGACATCTTGTGGTGCATCTCCACCATACACCCTGCACGTAGAAAGTGCTCAGCAGCTGGTAAATGTCTACAAAGTAGTGACATCCTGTGGATGAAAAGCACTTTCTTTTCATCTGTAGCCACATTATTTACATCTTGACTAAAAAAGTCTACAGCTTAGGCCATTTAGGGTCCAGGTCAAAAGACGTCCACCATTTCTACCACTTACTAGCTGCGTTATCTTGAGCAATTTTTTTTAACCTCTCTGAGTTTCCTCATTTTTTAAAACAGGCTAATAGTAGTACCTACGGAGGGTTATATTGATGGTAAGTGAAATAAAATAAGAAAAGTGCCTGGCATGGTACCTGACTCATAGTAAGTGCTTAATATCTTATTTATACAAACACATGTATTTACATATATATATATAGGGTACATAATAGAATATAATTTGAAAGGTCCAGTTCAAAAGACAGTCACTTAACTGGGTTACTTTACTGTTACAGCATCTTTGTGAGGTGACTGGGGATAAGACAGGGAAGAACTATCACTCTCACTTTCCACAAGGAACAAAGGAGGCTGAGAGTAATCCCATTTCTTAGGAAAAGTCACATCGATGATTATTAACAAGCCAGAGCTAGAACTGGCCTGGACAGTTAGGCCACACTTTTTCCTCCTGGAGGGAAGAGTAATCCATGGCCAGGCTATAGCCAACAAGACAGACTTGCCCTGTATTTAACGACTATCCATTTATTTGAAGGGCAGATTCACAGAGAAGTGACAGGAAAGGTTAATGAGGTTAACAAAACCCCATAAGGCTGATTACAAAGATAAACCATTTGAGTAATGTGGAAAACAGGACAAAAACAAACCAAGCAAAAAAATAAAATGAAACTTGAGACTATTCAAGAGTTACAAGGGCTTCCAGGGCAAATATTTCTGGATTCAAATTCTGGACAAAAATAATCATGTGTCTAAATGAAGCAAACTGGCACTTCTGCAGTCCTGAAAATGTGACTGTGTTGTCAGTTTTCTTATTGCTTCAAAACACTTGATCTTTTTCCCATTACTTTGGGGATTTCAGGCATCAAAAGCAAGCCTACTTTTGACAAGCAATTACCAGGGCAGATGGGAAAATAGGCACCCTACCTCAGGGTGAGTGCCCCCATTTTGTTTTACTTGAAACATCACTAGCCATGAGGAAAATAATTCTTCTTAAAAAGCTATCTGCATTTGAAATAGCACCACCTTTCCCAGAGTCCTAGAATGTTGATGGGTAATGCTCCTAGCTGCTTTTAATGTTACCCATTTGGTAGGTATTATTTATTTGGGCTAGTGACCAACTGAGTAGGATTAAATCAGCCTGCTCTATTTAACTAAAAACTAATGAGATTTTATTGGGTTTGCATATGAACATTCACTGCATTCACATTTGCAGAACATGAAAACAGGTTTATGCTATAGAAGTAAATGTTTTCATGGTACTGTACCAGCTTAGATAACATACATCAAAAAAAAACTAGCATGTGATGTGTGGAAACCCCCAAAATATCTGAATATTAGAACCCTCAAATGTATTTGAGTTATGAAATACCAAATTGTAATTACATAGTTGTATATAAAGGAATAATGGGGTTAGTGTTCATAAATTAAGCATTTGAGGAGGACCATTCATTCTTTCCAATCACAGGGGTACTATTTAATTCCCTGAAGTAGTCAGTTATCAGACAAAACTCTCATGATGAGAAGGTCGTAATTCACAATCCAGAATGCTGGCTTCTAATAAATGAACTGTTACACAGGAACCTCAAAGTGGTCTCTGAAACCCTTGAAGTAGTGCTGTGGGATAGGCTGGAAGTATTTTACAACTTCATATAAAAATATTTGAGTTGGGGCTTCCCTGGTGGCACAGTGGTTGAGAGTCCGCCTGCCAATGCAGGGGACACGGGAGGGCAGGCCCGGCAGCCTGTGTTTTAACAAGACTTCCAGGTGATTCTGGTGCATGATCATGTTTGAGAGTCACTGGTGTATATGAGAGAAAGATAACCAGAAGGGACTGAGGACCAATACTACAGTCCCAAAATTACACTCTTAAAAGAAGATCCTTTATTCATTGTGTGCCACAGTGGATAAGAGGGCATCATAAGCCCTTTGTCCCAACCGCTCAGAGGTATTTGCATTCCAGTAGCGCCCCCAGAAGCAGCAGTGATTTAGCCCAAATGACACAGTCTACAGCTGTGGAACGTTACGGTATAATAAGCCCGCGGAGAAGATGTCAGGAGAACCATGAAACCACACCTCATATGCAGCAGGTTTCTGTCCCTTGGAGATTTGAACCAACTGACAACTCATAGAGGAATTTACAGGGCAGGATTCCAACACCACTGAGCAGAGGATTCACATAGCCTCTCTCAGCCCAGTCCTTCTCGATGCTATCTCTTGACCAGAGCTGTCAGCTGTGGAAAGGATTTCATCTGTTCCTGTGGAAAAAACAACCTAACCTGTCCACCTGCTGCTAGATCCCCTGCTGGCCAGGTCCTTGATTTTGAATGTTACCCTTCAAAGGTTGCTTATGCTCCTGTTAGCAACAAAAGCAAATAGCTATAACTTCCCTAGCCCTTGAGCCTCATTTTCCTTACGAAAGATTTTAATCAGAAATACCATGCAGTAAATTACATCTTCTTTCAGCAATTTAGTTTTCAGCCTTGTTTTTCAAACCAACTTTTGTGCTTGAGGTTAATGATTTTTGCCTGAGGTGTTGAATGAATATTGGAAATTTGACACCAAAGACAAAAGACAACAAAGAAGGGAAGAGGAAAATGAAACCAAGAATTTATTGAAGGCTAGGGATAATTTGACTATGCCACGAAAATAGCAAATACAGAATGAATTAGACCTTTTGCATCAGAACTGTCTAACAAGCAGCTTGTTAGTTAAATAAGGCTCTCGGTAAAGTGTACTGACTTGCGTTTCCCAAGATGCCCTGTTCTTCAGACCAAGCTCCAAACACCTAGAGGATTCAGCATTTAGTTAAAGGGAGAAGCAGTTCCTCTGAGGTTGCTGCTTTAGCATAGTGACAGCAGGTCGACAGCTTGGCCTGTATTATCCAGAGAAGAAGAAAAGAGACACTTGTGAGGGGTGATCTTCCCCATACATGTTTTTAAAGTCACATTGGACACGTTCCTCCAAGTTCAAGTTATCTTGCTCTAACCCACAATAGCAGGGAGAAGTCCTTGTTTTTAGAGGTTCAAGGAAGCAAAATATCCCATCCAAGTCTGTGGATCAAAGAAGGAGAGCCCCGGACAAAGATGGAAAGCATGCAGTACCCGCCATTGAGAGTACTCACACACACACAACCAACACAAAAGACAGTCACACTGGGCACATACCTGCTTTACACATGTGCAGGGCCAGCTTCATGATAGTCCAGACAGTAGCTTCTGTAATCTAGTTTGGAAGGTTCACAAGAGTTCCGTATATTACTTAATTGAAAAAGTTTCAGGAAAAGACAGGTCCTTAAAGGTTTAGGACTCAACGTTGAACTTTTTCATGTGGCAAAAGTTTAAGAGTTCAAGATGTTTCCTCAGGACAGACCAAGGACAGGCCAAGTATGACTGCCTCACTTAAATGGTGATTTGAAGAAGCTGGACAGGAAACAGGGAGGCACCGCAATTGGGCATGACAAAAAACACGGAAAGTAGGATTGTGGGATGACTGAAGACAGACCCCAGCCATAGATGGCCTCACTACTTCAGCAAGGATCTAACCTAGGAAAAAGGTGAATTATGCAGGCCACCTTGGATATTGGAAGCATAAACAAACAGATTATGTACATGGGGGAGAAAGTATATTTTAGTGGTTGCGTAAATCAGGAAAAATAAAGCAGATACAAGGCTACCCCCCACAATTAATAAAGAAAGTTGAGTTTAGAAGCTGGAGCGCACAAAGTGGCAGTTGTGCTGTATGAAGTGGCACAATACACCGTATCTGCCAAGACTATATCTGAAGGTTCCCTAAGGGCCATCTGGAGCTCGAGTAGCCTGGGGAAGCGAGCAGACTTGAGAGCATTCTTTTTGAAATGGAGAGTTTGCCTGAGAAGATTTTTTTCCTAGGTTTCTGCATGCAGTGCCAATCCAAATTACTGCCAATTAAAAAAGAATAATACTGTCCGGAAATTTAGACAACTTATACTGACGCAGGATGACTGATGTTGGTCAAAGATTATAGTAAGTACTAGTAACCCAGGAATGAAAGGAGCTAAGAGTTATTCTTGTGAAAAATGGATGACATGGAGTGTGTAAATAATGGAAGCAAATGCAGCAAGATACAGGGAATCTTAGAACATTTAAAATCCAATACGTTACAAAGAGAGTTCAATGCTGATAAATGTAAAATAATAAGTTTTATGGGGCTTTATCATATGCTGTAAGTTGGTGTGGATCATAAAATATGAGGAATAAAAAAAGTAGGGGAGTTGAAAGACAAGTCTGAGCATTATTTATGAATGATGAGTGAAATGACTGAGAACAGGTAGACAATGTCTTGAATAATGATGACTTTGATGAGTCGTTATCACACAAATCTGTGTGCTTCATAAAATATGAGGAATATTAAAGAGAAGAGGATTCAAAAGACAAGTCTACTCAGAATGAGATACAGAATGAAGGAAGAGAAGAATACAAGAGAAGTGCACAGAATAATGATGACTTTTATGAGACTTTCACTCACCAGCCTGGATCCTTCATAAATATAAGCTGTATAGAAAATAAAAGAGCAGCGAAGAGAAGAGACAGATCTGTGTCTGTCATAAAATATGAGCAAATAATGTCAACTAGGCTTGACAAAATAAAAACAAAAATAATTGAGCCTAGTACAGCTGTGGGAAGACACAATGTCTAGATTAATGTGAACAAATAAAATAAGCGCGTGTAGAATTGTCTTGCCAGTAGGGAATCAGCGACCACCTAAGTAGGCATCATTGTTGAAAAGCCCACCTTGTTAACTGGTAAAGCCTTGGCAAGTTCATAATTACCCCCTACCACACCCCCCCCAAAAGCCATCAGCACATAGGGCTCAGGAAGCAATGTTGAACTGATCTTCAAATGAAGGTGGCCTCACTAATGCACGTTTCTTCTCAGCCCCTCTGGCTCCGATCCCTATGTAGTTTGCAGGAGATTTTCTCAGCTGGTTTCTACTTAATCTATACCCAGTTTGTCAGATTTTGCTTTGTAAAGACCTTCAAAATGTCACTGTATAAAACTAGAGACATCCTTCTCTTTTCATGTCTTGTTACATTGGATTTAGAACCAGGGACCAGATCTGTCAGGATTAGTTCAAAATCCAGAACTTGGTGACTTTCAAATATCTTCTCTATTAGAACAAATGGGATTTCAAAATCTCCCCAAAAAGGAACTGGAAGAATCAGACAAGGCAAAGCAAGTGCCAGTGTGCCATTTGCATGCCATTCAAAACCATTATTTACAGAATTCATAAGATGGACAGCTCATTGGAAAGAAGAAACCCACTAATTTATGTCAGAACTAGGAATGTCGGTCTGAAGAGTTCAATAAAGACACTAATAGCAACAATTATACTAGCTTAGCTTTGTGCAATACTTACTGGCTTATAGTTTGTGTTGGGGGAAGGCTTTAGGTGATGCAGGATAAATCCTATCAGTATAACATATCCCAGTTCTTCTGATTGCAGTAGAATTTAGTAGTGATGTTTATCGGCCATAACATATAACACAAGCTTTGGCTGGTAACTGTCTCTTGCTTTTTCACAGTTTTTTTTTTCTCTTGAACGATCTTTGTGGCCAAGAGCCTTTAGACACGTTGCCTTGACTTGCTGATTGAAAGAATGTATAATGCCAGGGTGGAATTATTATGGTTACTTTGGAAAGTCATGTTTGCCCAAATCACATGGCCCCTTTTAATCCAAGATTGAGCTTGCCTGGATACCCTGATCTCACTTGGTGAAAAAAATGACATTAATGCCCTAGGAAAAATCATTGACCCTGCCCAACTTCTTCAACCCTACCAGCTCCAGCTATAAAATGCACGTTCTAGAGCTCAGGACTGCCAAGGCTAGGACTGGACTCTGGTGAGACCCCCTTCCCCCCAACCCCAAAAACAACAGACAAGTGAAAAATCTGTGCTTGGGGGTTGCCCCTGGGCCTTCTTAACTGCCAAGCTCCTAAACTTTGTTACAACTTGTTGGCCAAGCTAGAGCTGAAAGTATACTCGTTTTAGTGGACTATGTCCCTGGGAGACAGCTCTGTTAAGGGCTAGACTAATGGAATCCTCTTATTTGGCAAAGATGAAACTCATTTGTTTAAAGGGAAAATCTCCTGAAATATTTTATTTCAATCAGGCCAGAGAAACATGGTGCTATATAGTCAGGGACCATGTCTCTTTTGCAGACTTTAACTGTTAAAATTTGCCCAACTAAGTCTGCTTTTTTTTTTATTATTATTTTTCCAGAAAAAGTAATTTGGCAATATGTATTAAGAGCCTTAAAAGTGTTCACACCTATGTATGTAAATGCATAGAACATGCCCTCAACAAAATGATATTGCTGATTACCTCTGGGGAGAAGACCAGGAACTGGGAGGGAGGTGGTCAGCAGGGACTTTAGTCACATCTACAGTGTATTTATGTATTAACTAATTTTCTTTTCAATTAATTTTAATAAGAGAAAAGTATCTTTCCATGACTAGGACTATCTCCCAAGGAAATAATAAGAAATTCATTGCAGAAAAAAATAAGAAACAACTAAATATCCTAAAATAGGGAATGGATTAAACAAGGAATACTGTTTTAGGGCTATATTATCTAATATCAAAATGATATATTAAGGAATTTCTAATTACATTGGACAACGTTAATAATATACTGCCAACTTTAAAATATCAGGATTCATGGGCTTCCCTGGTGGCGCAGTGGTTGGGAGTCCGCCTGCCGATGCAGGGGACACGGGTTCGTGCCCCGGTCCGGGAAGATCCCACATGCCGTGGAGTGGCTGGGCCCGTGAGCCATGGCTGCTGAGCCTGCGCGTCCAGAGCCTGTGCTCCGCAACGGGAGAGGCCACAGCAGTGAGAGGCCCGCGTACCGCAAAAAAAAAAAAAAAAAAAGAAAAAGAAAAAAAATGAAAAAATACCAGGATTCAGAACTATACTGAGTATAATCCCAATTTTTATTGGTAAAAAAAGGTATTCATACCGTCACCAAAATGTTATTAGAAGTTACTACTCGTTGGTGAAATTATTGTTTTCTTTGTTATACTGAACTGTGTTTTCCAAACTTTCTCCAACTTGGCTTCTAGAATCTAGTTTCAACATGCTTTTATATTTGCCTTTGATCTTGTGTTGCAGGCGTGCTTGTGTGATTCGAGGCCAAGTGATGGCTGTAGATGGAACCCCTCTAGTAGGGGTGAATGTTAGTTTCTTGCACCACAGTGATTATGGGTTTACCATCAGCCGGCAAGATGGAAGGTACGTCAATATTGCTTCTGATCATTGTGTGGGCCAAATACTGACTTCTAGCCATGAGTCAAACCAGGGCTCAAGTGATACAGTGTTTATAAGCCCATCTTCCTTCAAGCTGTATCTAAAAAAGTCATTGGTGTTATTTATTTCCTCTATTCCCCATCTAAATCAAACCAAGTTTAGCTCCTAACCAACCCTGTACTATTACTGTCAAGTCTTCCTGAAACCCTGGCCATGTGGAAAGTTGTCTAGCCTTCATCTAAGCCTTCATCATTTATAAATACAGATTCAAAATCCAGTAAGATGATGCAGGTAATGAAGCATTGAACACCTAGGCTGTTCTTTCCATGATAGCCTCAAAATATTTCAGAGGTAAAGTTGTCCAAAAGGTTTCTTCCAAAGGTATACAATTCAACCACATTGAGACATTAAAGGAAAAAAAAAAATGTGTCCTCCCTAGACTGCCTATTTTACTAGTGGCTATAACAGGTCGAAAAGCATGGCCAGCTTAACCAATTTCCCTTGGTGTCTATATAACCATAGTGATTTAACCTTAAGCACCAACCACCAAGCTGCTCTCTAAGGGCTTCCCCAGGTTCTCAGAGACCTGGAAAGCAAGACCACTAGTTAAATCTTTTCCTCGTGGAAAAGGATTTGCTCACAAAAACATTTTTGTTGCCATCCTTCAGGTAGACATTCGTTTAGAATATTTGAGTCAATAGGCCCATGTGTCCAGCTTAAAGGTACCTATTTATGATTCTCAGGAACATTGTAATGATGGCTTTGAGGTACCCTAGACTCTAGGTGGCTACCCTTGAAATGTCCTACTGATAACAAGCCGCTTCAGTACTCATATAAAGAGACCTATTGCCTTGAAGCTTTATCACAGTGTGAGAGACTATGTCATTTGAAGAACCTAAAATCAGACGTTATTATTAGTCCTAGCCACTTCAGAATTGTTAATTGTTCAACTTGGGCTATGCTGAATTTATTTTTTCAACTGCCTCTCAAGAAAAGGCTTACAAAAAATAGTTAAAGAAGATAATAAGGAAGAGTTTAAACCTATTTAAGAAAAACTTTTTAAGATTTTAGGAAATTATATGAATTATTTGTATGTAAATTATATTGCTAATTAGTAATGAGCCGTCTATTCATTATAACAAGCTCAGCAGAACTACTCTGGGAGCATCTAGTCTGAATATATATATATATATATATATATATACACATATGCAATAAAAACTATTTCCTTTCAAATATTCTATAATCAGAGCTCTCTACTAATTCAAATGGACTTTTTTCTCAATTAGATTGAATGATGGAATTTTGGTAGTTCACGCACTAGTAGCTGGTACAGAAAACTGGCCTCTCCCTTGCCAGCAGGTTCAACCATGTGCCAGAAATTGAGAAATGGATTATTTCTTTAAATAGAATATGCCCACAGGGATATTTGGCTTCTTATGGAGAAATGATGTGCCTTAGGTTTTTTAGCTTGTGTCCAAAGGTTTCAGTGAGTTATTCGATATTCACAAAAGAACCTAAAAGAAATGTGATGTCTAAAAAGTCTATAAACTTTCTGTTTCCAGTTTATAGAAAGCATTAAAGAATGACAATTTTTATTGTTATTTTTGTGTTCTTAATCTTAAGTAAAATACCAGGACCCTCCCACTGAGCTCACTGTGAGAACTAGGTTTATATAGATGACAGATATTAGCCAGAGTCCCCTCTGGCAGTAACTCTTCCCTCAGGCTCCACAAAGGATGTAGGCATTCAAAATATATGCCCCAAATACCAACCAGACAGTCCCACTATCATCTCTTAGACATAAAGTGACAGTGTGATGAGAGTTTCCATTTATATGTCTCTGCTGGTTGCTACCTCAGATTGAGTTAAGTACATTTCAGAAGTAGAATATCTAGAGAAACTACAGATCTTCCTCAGTTTATGATGGAATTACATCCCGATAAATCCATCATAAGTTGAAAATATTTTAAGTTGAAAATGCATTTAATACACCTAACTTACCAAGCATCATAGCCTAGCCTAACCTACCTTAAATGTGCTCAGAACATTTCCATTAGCCTACAGTTGGGCAATATCATGTAACACGAAGCCTGTTGTAATAAAGTACTGAATATCTCATGTAATCAATTGAATACGGAACTGAAAGTGAAAAACAGACTGGTTGTGTGAGTACAGAAGAGTTGTAAGCATATCAGTTATTTACCCTCGTGATCACGTGGCCAACAGAGCTGTGGCCCGCTGCGCTGCCCAGCATCACAAGAGAGTTTCTATCGCATATCGCTAGCCCAGGAAAAGATCAAAATTCAAAGTATGGTTTCTACTGAACGCTTATCACTTTTGCACCATCATAAAGTTGAAAAACCCTAAGTCAAGCCATTGTAACTTGGGGACCATCTGTATACCTGAGGGCAAAAGGATTATAGAAAGGTTGAGGTTAGCATTTAGATACCTGGTAGACAGGGTGTGATATGCAAAATGCTGTAAAGTTCTGGCTTTCTGTCTCCAAATCTCAATCCCACCTCTCTGCCACTGTGCCTTTTGTTCCCATCAATGGTATCACTGCTTTGGGTTAAGTTATTGACTCTTTCAAACTCCCTGTTATATGCAAATATGTTATGGTGGCTGGAGAACTAATTACCCACATTATCATCTATCTGCACAAGTTAATTGACAACTTTCCATAGGGAACCAGGAAAAGTCTAAGTCATGAGACCAAAGTGATGTATAAAAAGCAGAAGGAAGGATGGGAGTGGAAGACGGGTCCCTCTAAAAGTAAGAAGAGATTAGGTATGCAGATTGGGAGAGGCCAAAGTAGCAGAAAAGAAAAAAAAGGCAATTCTAAAGGAAAGGTGATGTATGAGTATCTACTGTATTCCTTGCATTTTCATACATATTCTATTTCATCCTCATAACAACTTTATGAGATAGGAATCATTATTATCATCCTCCCCATTTGGGAGACGAGAAAACTTATCCAAATTAACACAGCTAATAAGGGTAGAGCCAAAAGTTGAACCCAAGTAATCTTGCTCTTACCTTCTATGATTTACCACCTTCAACTTAGATATGTAACAGATGCTCATATTAATAGTTCAGCTAATGATAAGCAAAATAGGTGAAGCATTGACATTCCTAGAAGATTCTTGAGAGCATTAAAGGTCTCAAGAACTTTGTTCGGAAGACTTTGGGAGATGAAGAGAGGGTTTCCTCTGATTCCCCTCAAGGTAAGAGTTTGTTCATTTATGGATACCATAAGGCAGAAATAAGCATTTTACATAAGCTACAATAGTCTTCCATCTATGAATAGGACGGGTCTGACTTCTTACAGATTAACGGTCTCCAGACAAGTATGCCCTCTCCCTTGGGTGTTTTTTGCTCACTCTCACGTGACTTTGTAACCTGTTCTTATTGACTCTTGCCAATGGAGACCATCTATGGTGGGGGAAATCCCAAAGGAATTAATCATCGAGAGAGCATTCTATTGGGTATTGTAATAGTTTAGATGGATTGTTGGCTACAGATCCACCTTCCACCACCATGGCAATTAATGAGCCACCCAGACAGTGTTTACTATATATAATAGCTAGGTGGGAAGAGGAGAAATCAGGGTTCTGCAGAGAAACAGAACCTCTGTGTGTGTGTGTGTGTGTGCATATATGCATGTACATATGCATGCATATGCGTGTATATACATGTGTGTATATATTATATATATTATACATATACATGTGTATTATAATATGTATTATATGTATAATACATATTATACATATATATAATGTATATTATATATATGTATAATATATATACAGTTGGCCCTTGAACAACATGGATTTGAACTGCATGGGTTCACGTGTGGATTTTTTTCAATAAACATGTATTACAGTACTACACGATTCGCAGTCTGTTGAATCCGTGGATGTGGAACTGTGGATATGGAGGGCCAACTGTAAAGTTATAAGCAAATTTTCAACTGTGCTTGGGGGGAAACCCTAACCCCCACGTTGTTCAAGGGTTAACTGTATATAGAGAGGGAGAAAGAAAGAGATTTCAAGGAATTGCTTATGTGATTGTGGGGATTGGCAACTCCAAAAACTGCAGGTAAGCTAGCAGACTGGAATCTCTCGGCAACGAGTAGATGCTACGTCTGCAGTCTTGAGGCAGAAGTCCTCTTCCTCTGAAAAACTTCAGTTTTGCTCTTTCAACTAATTGAATGAGGCCCTCCCACATTATCAAGGGTAATCCCCTTTACTTAAACTCAGCTAACTGTAGATATTAACCACATCTACAAAATACCTCCCCAGCAACACCTAGATTAGTGTTTGATTAAATAACTGGGTACTGTAGCCCAACAAAGTTGACACATAAAACTAACCCAACACAGGATGCTTAGGGGAAGTTCCCAGGAGAACTTAAAACTCAGTATCTGCTTATGGAGATAATCAAAAACTGGCCTAGAGTTCATCTGAACTACAAGAGAAGACATCTGTAAATTTAATAGGGCAATGGATCTGATTTGAGAAGAAAGTTAACATTTGTTGAGTCCCTACTATATGCTTGGTTCTTAAGTCTTTATCTTATTTACTCGCTTATGGCAGTAGCTGAGTGATAGACCATATTAGCCCCATTTTCCTAATGAGGAAACTGAAGTTCATGAAGGTTAAATAATTAGCCCAAAGACACAAAGTTAACATGACAAAGCTTGAATTTTGAGATTTGAACCCAGGTGTGTATGAAGCCAAAATCACATTCTTTCTACAAAACAAGAAGCCTGGCCTGTCTGCTTAATCTTTCTAGAAGTAGAGAATAATTCCCAGGTACATATGTTCTTGTTTGGGTAGTTTATTTTGTTTTCGTGTTTGCATTTGTTTTTGTTTTCAAATAAATAAGCAGTTCAGTTTTAAGGACTCAAGAGCTGAGGTTTGGGTGAGGCAAATAAACTTGCCCAAGGACACAGTTGAATCAGTGTAGAATGTGAACCAGAGAAAAGGTCTCTTGACAAGCAATGTAGGATTTTCCCCCACTACGCTTGCCTTAAACTCCTCCTGTATTATCATGAATTCAGCCTCTCTGTCTTAAACCATAAGCTGTTTGGGGTTTTCTTTTTTTACTTCAAACCTGAATTATTTTCTAAAGCTAATGCAGTTCTTCAAATCCTCTTTTTGGAAACTGCCTTAATATTACAGCTACTTGACTGAAAAAGCAACAATAAAAAAATACAGTATTAGCTATCCTTTGTTACTGTCCACTTATCTTTACATGAAAGATTTCTGCAACAGGACACAATTGGTAATACTATAATAAATATAATAAATGTCATATGAAGGGAGTGGTGAGATAGCCATAATTAAGTCTGATTCACTATCAGAGCATTTTACCATTGAAAAGTGTTTTAAGAAAGTTCTTTTTTTTTTTTTAAACACAGAATTGCTTACATCTCTCTCCTGTGGATTTAAGTTGCTTTGAATATTAAGGAGTATCCATTGCCCTTTATCCATTTTTAAGATATAATGATAATTTATCATTATCTTGTATACATAGTATTTTATGCTTTTTGAATGCTTTCAAGTACATTATCTCAAAGACATCATTGTACTTAAAAGAGCAGGAAGGTAGAGCCATCTAGTGCAGAATGAACTGAAATCTGAGTCTATTATGCTCCAGCTGAAGAGTCATTTCAGAGACCACACCAAGAGATGGACTTACAAAAGAGGTAGTCTTGTTTAGTCAGAGATATGGAAGGAGTTGTCAGTGGAGATGGACAGGGTCCA
Source organism: Leucopleurus acutus (assembly GCF_964270905.1). Taxonomy (NCBI): domain Eukaryota; kingdom Metazoa; phylum Chordata; class Mammalia; order Artiodactyla; family Delphinidae; genus Leucopleurus; species Leucopleurus acutus. The sequence continues at coordinate 107,137,561 of NC_139148.1, read as the reverse complement.
TTGCAGACTTCCTTACAACAGGAAACGAAGAGGCATTCTAGAGCGAACCAGAAATCCTAAATCTAGAGTTCAAGTAGAATCAGGCGCCAAAGGGGGCAGCCAGATATGGAGGGTTCAAGCATGGTATTGTTCAAGAAAATTTCACTGAACAAATTTCCTCAGCTGGTATCTCTCTCCAAATGCCATCTCAAAGTCACCATCAGGTTTCTGACACTATGTTTGTGACTGTGAACAAGGTATTTAACCTTTTGGCTCCTTACTTTTATTGAGTTACATTATAGGAATTTTTTTAAGATGAATAATGCAGCATATTACAGATGTTGCTTAATGTTCAATGGCCATCTTTCAGTTCTCTCTAGCACAGGGAGGAGCAGTGATGTCAGATTTGGCTTTGCAGAAATACATGCAGTGATTTTGTTTAAGAAAGCATTAAAATTGATTTATAAATCCTAGGTGAATATCAACTGGTGATGTGGAATTTTTTCTCACCAAGTCTACTGGATAGTGAAAAGAACACTCCATGGAATGAATATTTAGTTAGATGGAATAGAAGGAATAAAATAGAGAATACAAATGGATATAGTTGCATCCCAAAAGAAGGAAAGAGCACTGAAATTACCTGGTTTTTAAACTTTAATTTTATTTTAGTTGTTCATTTGGTTGAAACTATCTTCTGTTTTTCCTTCTCAGCTTTGACCTCGTAGCTGTCGGTGGTATCTCTGTCGTCTTAATCTTTGATCGGTCACCTTTTCTACCTGAGAAGAGGACGCTCTGGTTGCCTTGGAATCAGTTTATTGTGGTGGAGAAAGTGACCATGCAGAGAGTTGTATCAGACCCACCATCCTGCGATATCTCCAACTTTATCAGCCCAAACCCTATTGTGCTTCCTTCACCACTCACATCATTTGGAGGGTCCTGTCCAGAGAGGGGAACTATTGTTCCTGAGCTGCAGGTGGGTACATTGACCTTGAAAGTATAAAATCATAGTATCCATGGCGTGCTCAACAGTGTATAATGGCTAGATTCCTTTTCCTGGTACTCCTGCCAGCCCTAAAATGTGCTGCCCTTCATTTTCCAAGAGAAGCCTTCAAATGTAATCTCTCTGGCACACATTTGCAAGGTGATTGGCCGGGGTTATAAGGTGCTATCTCTGGCCATGGAACAAAGCAAGATGAACTAGCTGTCATGAGGATTAGACCCCAAACCTTGACCTGATGAACACTGTGTTCAAAAGAACAGAGCTTGCTGGCTCAATAGTGATAACAGTATAATCAATGAGGTGGGACCATTTGTGGCTCTGAAATTAAAGCTCCTTAAGAAATCTAGTTTTCTCCCACTGTCTAAATTGCGTCCGCTGTCATTGTTCTTAGAAGTCATGACAACTCTTCTTGTTTAGCTGTGTTTAGTAAAGGTAGTTGGCAAGCCTATGCATTTTCTCTAAAACTGCTTTCTAAGTGTTCAAGCTTTATAGTCAGAGGAAGACATTTTTGAAACTTCATATATTAGGATTCTTGAGCATTTTTCTTTTTCTTTTTAACATCTTTATTGGAGTATAATTGCTTTACAATGGCGTGTTACTTTCTGCTTTATAACAAAGTGAATCAGTTGTACATATACATATGTTCCCATATCTCTTCTCTCTTGCATCTCCCTCCCTCCCACCCTCCCTATCCCACCCCTCTAGGTGGTCACAAAGCACCGAGCTGATCTCCCTGTGCTATGCAGCTGCCTCCCACTAGCTATCTATTTTACATTTCGTAGTGTATATATGTCCATGCCACTCTCTCAGTTTGTCCTAGCTTACCCTTCCCCCTCCCCATATCCTCAAGGTCATTCTCTAATAGGTCTCTGTCTTTATTCCCGTCTTGCCCCAAGGTTCTTCATGACCATTTTTTTTTTTTTTTTTTAGATTCCATACATATGTGTTAGCATATGGTATTTGTTTTTCTCTTTCTGACGTACTTTACTCTGTATGACAGACTCTAGGTCGACCCACCTCACTACAAATAACTCAAATCCGTTTCTTTTTATGGCTGAGTAATATTCCATTGTATATATGTGCCATATCTTTATCCATTCATCTGTTGATGGACACTTAGGTTGCTTCCATGTCCTGGCTATTGTAAATAGAGCTGCAATGAACATTTTGGTACATGACTCTTTATGAATTATGGTTTTCTCGGAGTATATGCCCAGTAGTGGGATTGCTGGGTCGTATGCTGGTTCTATTTTTAGTTTTTTAAGGAACCTCCATACTGTTCTCCATACTGGCTGTATCAATGTTCATTCCCACCAATAGTGCAAGAGGGTTCCCTTTTCTCCACAACCTCTCCAGTATTTATTGTTTGTAGATTTTTTGATGATGGCCATTTTGACTGCTGTGAGATGATATCTCATTGTAGATTTGATTTGCTTTTCTCTAATGATAAATGATGTTGAGCATTCTTTAATGTGTTTGTTGGCAATCTGTATATCTTCTTTGGAGGAATGTCTATTTAGGTCTTCTGCCCATTTTTGGTTGGGTTTTTTTTTTTTATTTTTGATATTGAGCTCCATGAGCTGCTTGTAAATTTTGGAGATTAATCCTTTGTCAGTTGCTTCATTGGCAAATATTTTCTCCCATTCTGAGGGTTGTCTTTTGGTCTTGTTTATGGTATCCTTTGCTGTGCAAAAGCTTTTAAGTTGCATTAGGTCCCATTTGTCTATTTTTGTTTTTATTTCCATTTGTCTAGGAGGTGGGTCATAAAGGATCTTGCTGTGATTTATGTGATAGAGTGTTCTGCCTATGTTTTCCTCTAAGAATTTGATAATGTCTGGCCTTACCTTTAGGTCTTTAATCTATTTTGAGTTTATTTTTGTGTATGGTGTTGGGGAGTGTTCTAATTTCATTCTTCTACATGTAGCTGTCCAGTTTTCCCAGCATCACTTATTGAAGAGGCTGTCTTTTCTCCACTGTATATTCTTGCCTCTTTTATCAAAGATAAGGTGACTATATGTGCGTGGGTTTATCTCTGGGCTTTCTATCCTGTTCCATTGATCTATATTTCTGTTTTTGTGCCAGTACCATACTGTCTTGATTACTGTAGCTTTGTAGTATAGTCTGAAGTCAGGGAGCCTGATTCCTCCAGCTCCATTTTTCATTCCCAAGATTGCTTTGGCAATTCGGGGTCTTTTGTGTTTCCATACGAATTGTGAAATATTTTGTTCTAGTTCTGTGAAAAACGCCAGTGGTAGTTTGATAGGGATTGCATTGAATCTGTAGATTGCTTTCAGTACTATAGTCATTTTCACATTGTTAATTCTTCCAATCCAAGAACATGGTATATCTCTCCATCTATTTGTATCATCTTTAATTTCTTTCATCAGTATCTGATAGTTTTCTGCATACAGGTCTTTTGTCTCCTTAGGTAGGTTTATTCCTAGATATTTTATTCTTTTTGTTGTAATGGTAAAAGGGAGTGTTTTCTTAATTTCACTTTCAGATTGCTCATCATTAGTCTATAGGAATGCAAGAGGTTTCTGTGCATTAATTTTGTATCCTGCTACTTTACCAAATTCATTGATTAGCTCTAGTAGTTTTCTGGTAGCATCTTTAGGATTCTCTATGTATGGTATCGTGTCATCTGCAAACAGTGACAGCTTTACTTCTTCTTTTCCGATTTGGATTCCTTTTATTTCTTTTTCTTCTCTGATTGCTGTGGCTAAAACTTCCAAAACTATGTTGAACAATAGTGGTGAGAGTGGGCAACCTTGTCTTGTTCCTGATCTTAGTGGAAATGGTTTCTGTTTTTCACCATTGAGGACAATGTAGGCTGTGGGTTTGTCATATATGACCTTTATCATGTTGAGGGAAGTTCCCTCTATGCCTACTTTCTGGAGGGTTTTTATCATAAATGGGTGTGGAATTTTGTCGAAAGCTTTCTCTGCATCTATTGAGATGATCATATGGTTTTTCTCCTTCAATTTGTTAATATGGTGTATCACGTTGATTGATTTGCGTATATTGAGGAATCCTTGCATTCCTGGGATAAACCCCACTTGACTATGGTATATGATCCTTTTAATGTGCTGTTGGATTCTTTTTGCTAGTATTTTGTTGAGGATTTTTGCATCTATGTTCATCAGTGATATTGGCCTGTAGTTTTCTTTCTTTGTGACATCTTTGTCTGGTTCTGCTATCGGGGTGATGGTGGCCTCGTAGAATGAGCTTGGGAATGTTTCTCACTCTGCTATATTTTGGAAGAGTTTGAGAAGGATAGGTGTTAGCTCTTCTCTAAATGTTTGATAGAATTCGCCTGTGAAGCAATCTGGTCCTGGGCTTTTGTTTGTTGGAAGATTTTTAATCACAGTTTCATTTCAGTGCTTGTGATTGGTCTGTTCATATTTTCTGTTTCTTCCTGGTTCAGTCTTGGAAAGTTGTGCATTTCTAAGAATTTGTCCGTTTCTTCCAGGTTGTCTATTTTATTGGCATATAGTTGCTTGCAGTAATCTCTCATGATCCTTTGTATTTCTGCAGTGTCAGTTGTTACTTCTCCTTTTTCATTTCTAATTCTATTGATTTGAGTCTTCTTCCTTTTTTTCTTGATGAGTCTGGCTAATGGTTTATCAATTTTGTTTATCTTCTCAAAGAATCAGCTTTTAATTTTATTGATCTTTGCTATCGTTTCCTTCATTCCTTTTTCATTTATTTCTGATCTGATCTTTATGATTTCTTTCTTTCTGTGAACTTTGGGTTTTTTTTGTTCTTATTTCTCTAATTGCTTTAGGTGTAAGATTAGGTTATTTATTTGAGATGTTTCTTGTTTCTTAAGGTACGATTGTATTGCTATAAACTTCCCTCTTAGAACTGCTTTTGCTGCATCCCATAGGTTTGGGGTCATCGTGTTTTCATTGTCATTTGTTTCTAGGTATATTTTGATTTCCTCTTTGATTTCTTCAGTGATCTCTTGGTTATTAAGTAGTGTATTGTTTATCCTCCATGTGTTTGTATTTTTCACAGATTTTTTTCCTGTAATTGGTCAGAAAAGGCACTTGATATGATTTCAGTTTTCTTAAATTTACAGAGGCTTGATTTGTGACCCAAGATGTGATGTATTCTGGAGAATGTTCCATGATCACATGAGAAGAAAGTGTATTCTGTTGTTTTCGGATGGAATGTCCTATAAATTAAGTCCATCTTGTTTAATGTATCATTTGAAGCTTGTGTTTCCTTATTTATTTTCATTTTGGATGATCTGTCCATTGGTGAAAGTGGGGTGTTAAAGTCCCTTACTATGACTGTGTTACTGTTGATTTCCCATTTTATGGCTGTTAGTATTTGCCTTACGTATTGAGGTGCTCCTTTGTTGGGTGCATAAATATTTACAATTGTTATATCTTCTTCTTGGATTGATCCCTTGATCATTATGTAGTGTCCTTCTTTGTCTCTTGTAATCGTCTTTATGTTAAAGTCTATTTTGTCTGATATGAGAATTGCTACTCCAGCTTTCTTTTGATTTCCATTTGCATGGAAGATCTTTTTCCATGCCCTTACTTTCAGTCTTATGTGTCCCTAGGTCTGAAGTGGGGCTCTTGTAGACAGCATATATACAGGTCTTGTTTTTGTATCCATTCAGTCAGTTCATGTGTTTTGTTTGGAGCATTGAATCCATTTACATTGAAGGTAATTATCGATATGTATGTTCCTATTACCATTTTCTTAATTGTTTTGGGTTTGTTATTATAGGTCTTTTCATTCTCTTGTGTTTCCCACCGAGAGAAGTTCCTTTAGCATTTGCTGTAAAGCTGGTTTGGTGGTGCTGAATTCTCTTAGCTTTTGCTTGTCTGTAAAGATTTTAATTTCTCTGTCAAATCTGAATGAGACCCTAGCTGGGTAGAGTAATCTTGGTTGTAGGTTTTTCTCCTTCATCACTTTAAATATGTCCTGCCACTCCTTTCTGGCTTGCAGAGTTTCTTCTGAAAGATCAGCTGTTAACCTTATGGGGATTCCCTTGTGTGATATTTGTTGTTTTTCCCTTGCTGCTTTTAAAATTTTTTCTTTTTATTTAATTTTTGATAGTTTGATTAGTATGTGTCTTGGTGTGTTTCTCCTTGGATTTCTCCTGTATGGGACTCTCTGTGCTTCCTGGCCTTGATTAAATATTTCTTTTCCCATATTAGGGAAGTTTTCAACTATAATCTCTTCAAATATTTTCTCAGTCCCTGTCTTTTTCTCTCCTTCTTCTGGGGCGCCTATAATTTGAATGTTGGTGCATTTAATGTTGTCCCAGCGGTCTCTGAGACTGTCCTCAATTCTTTTCATACATTTTTCTTTATTCTGCTCTGCAGTAGTTATTTCCACTATTTTATCTTCCAGGTCACTTCTCCGTTCTTCTGCCTCAGTTATTCTGCTATTGATCCCTTCTAGAGGATTTTTTATTTCATTTATTTTGTTGTTCGTCATTGTTTGTTCGCTTTTTAGTTCTTCTAGGTCCTTGTTAAACGTTTCTTGTATTTTCTCCATTCTATTTCCAAGATTTTGGATCATCTTTACTATCATTATTCTGAATTCTTTTTAAGCAGTGCTCTTAATCCCCTCTCCTCACGCACCAGGAAACAAAGAAGCAAGAAAAAGTCTCTTGCCTCTTCGGCAGATCCAGACTTTTTCCTGGACTCCCTCCTGGCTAGCCGTCCGAAGCCCAAGCCTCAGCTCCCAGCCCCACCCGCCCTGGCGGGTGAGCAGACAATCCTCTCGGGCTGGTGAGTGCTGGTCAGCACCGATCCTCTGTGCGGCAATCTCTCCGCTTTGCCCTCCGCACCCCTGTTGCTGCACTCTCCTCCGTGAACCCGAAGCTTCCCCCTCCGCCCCCTGCAGTCTCCGCCCACGAAGGGGCTTCCTAGTGTGTGGAAACCTTTCCTCCTTCACAGCTCCCTCCCACTGGTGCAGGTCCTGTCCCTATCCTTTTGTCTCTGTTTATTCTTTTTTCTTTAGCCCTGCCTAGGTACGTGCAGGGTTTCTTGCCTTTTGGGAGGTCTGAGGTCTTCTGCCAGCGTTCAGTAGGTGTTCTGTAGGAGTTGTTCCACATGTAGATGTATTTCTGATGTGTTTGTGGTGAGGAAGGTGATCTCCACATCTTACTCTTCCAGCATCTTGAAGCTCCTCCTGTAAAACTCTATCTTTTCAGACCCCTGTGTGGCCTCAGTAACTTGATAGTTTCCAGCTCCCCCGAGATTTCTCTTGATTGAGTGCTTTTTCGGTATACCATGACCCCCGCCGCGCGCAGAGCTGCTCGCCGAGCCTGGGCCGGGTCCCGGTGCCCGGACTCGCCCGGCCTCTACGTGGCCACGCACTGCAAAGCAGGCTCTAGCTCGCTGCCACCTCCACCATCCATGAGGGTACAACCATGCCTGAGCTGCTGGGCTAGGGTGCAGCCCAGAAGTGGCAGCCTGAGGATTTTTCTTTATTGATCATTCAGTATTTTCATTTCAATTCTAAGTCATTCAGATATCCATAGTACAATTTTCTCACTATGTTATAGAAACATTTTAATGGTACTTTAATTTTAATATTTTAATGATAGTTTAATGTCCACAAAAATGGACTCATAAATCAGACAGATCCAGGATTCAAGTATACTCAAGAAGAGGTAAATGAACAGTCAAAAATTGAATTGGTTTTTTCTTCCATCACAACATCCCCACCAGCTGTTAGCACTGCCCAGAGGACCACTTGAGAAGGGCTCACAAAAAATAGTACCCTCCACAAAAAGGAGTCTGGAGAGTTGCCACTCCTGTCTTTTCTATTGTTTTTCTGAAGAAAGGAAGAAAAAACTAGATAGTATTTAATGAGTACCTTGGGCGGGTACACCAATCCTTTCACAGATATTAGGAAGCATGGGTCTCTTTCAATACAAGTTTTCAAACTGCTCTAGGATTGCATGATTCCTTAGGGAAATGAAATACCACAGTGGTGAGTGTCATGCTATCCTTCACTATTGTACTTGTGCCAGCATCTAAGAAGATAGAGCCAGTGGACAGCTTTGGTATCAAATAGCTAATGTAGGGCTTCCGTGGTGGCGCAGTGGTTGAGAGTCCGCCTGCCGATGCAGGGGACACGGGTTCGTGCCCCAGTCCGGGAAGATCCCACATGCCGCGGAGCGGCTGGGCCCGTGAGCCACGGCCACTGAGCCTGCGCATCCGGAGCCTGTGCTCCGCAACAGGAGAGGCCACAACAGTGAGAGTCCCGCGTAACACACACACACACAAAAATAGCTAATGTAAAGGAAGAAAAACTGGGCAAAGAATAGACAAAAGGGATTTGTGCCCTCAGAAAGAAAAGAATGACTAGAAATCCTGGACTATATGAGATAGAGTGTGTTTAACAATAAGTTCTACTATGTGCACCAGTTTGGAAAAGGAAGAAGGGACAAAGTTCTAAGATAAAAGTGAATAAGGGCACAAAAATATCCACACTATCCATGTCCCCTTAAATGTGTTAAATAGGATGGGCTCTTTCTTCAGCTGTATTTGGAAAGTTGAAAGTCACAGAATACAAGATGTAGTTTTAGTGACCCCTTTGGTTAACTCCATCCATGCTAATAAACAAATAAGTAATAGTAATTAATTAAGGAAGCCAAGAGTTATTTTCACTCTGGGACCAACGTTTGTAAAAGATTTGCACAGGAGTTAATGGGAGTTATTTGCTTCTCAGTCACAGGTGCCAGCTTGGAAAAACTTGTTGCTAGCTATTGATACATCCAAACACAGAGAAATATGCAAGCAAAATTTGATTAAAAAGTTGGCCCTCGGGGTCATTGCAAAGCTCCAAAGAAGGCAAGTTTGATGGCATCAGGAAAGATTAGTTCTAGGGACACCATAATCTCTGTCATAAAATATCACTTGCTGGGCCTGCTTCCAGAGTCCTTCCTCTTAGAGAGCCTAACCTGAATAAGAGCTACAATAGTGGTTTGTGATATATAACTTAACACATCGAACAAGCTTTTGTGTCTGAATATATGAGAAAAAACCTTAGATGGAACCCATAGCACTGAAATCCTTGACATTCAGCAGTGTGATCTTCTCCAACTCCTACAAAGCAATTTTTGGAACATTGTTGAAAAACCAAAATTGTTATTTTCACAGTCTCTCCTGGCAGGAAAAAAAGGAGAGCAATCCTCAGGATAGGCTAGGCGTCTTGTTCGCGTGCAGATTTGGTGCAAAATTCGAAACCTATGGTCATGTAGCCTCACAAAGATTCTAGACCAAGTGCCTTGACATCCATAATCCCTTTAAGCTCTCTCCTCTGGCATGTTTCTGAGACAAAAGCATGCAGTATCCTTGCCTACCTGTGACCGCTGATAAGAGCCAATGTGACTTTTTTTCTTTCAGGTTGTACAGGAGGAGATCCCCATTCCTTCCAGCTTTGTGAGGCTGAGTTACCTAAGCAGCCGCACCCCCGGGTATAAAACCCTGCTTCGGATCCTTTTAACACATTCAACCATTCCCGTGGGGATGATAAAAGTACACCTCACAGTAGCTGTGGAAGGGCGACTCACACAGAAGTGGTTTCCCGCTGCAATTAATCTTGTCTACACATTTGCTTGGAACAAGACCGACATCTATGGACAGAAGGTTTGGGGCCTGGCAGAGGCTTTGGGTATGTTGAAATAATTCTGTGTAAATAGCAGTGTTGTGTTCACAAAACAGAAAGTACTAGCTGCATATTAATTTGTATTTGGAATAATTATGGGTTTTCTTCTATTTGAGGGATCTAAGGCACTTTTTCATTTAAACACTCCCTTTGGGCCTGTTTAGAGTTCCCTTTTGACACATTTTTGCTTCAAAACAATTTTAGTTCCTCTTTCATGATGGCTGCATACCAGTGGAATCACACAATATCTGACTTGTAACTGTCTCCAGAGCTGAGTGTTGCCTTCTAACTGTGACCTTTGGTGTGGCGTTCTTCAGGTCATGTTTTCATATTTGACATTGAGACTGTCATTTCCACTTAGAAAATACAAAATTTTAACTTACAGGCATCTCCACGTACTATTTTTTATGTCTAGGATAGTTAGACTCCATTAACTTGTTACTGTGGTAGGTTAAATAAAAAGTCATCCTGCCTTCCTAGTCCTTTTGACTCTAAAACCTAGAATCTTACAAATAGTGGGGACCTTAAGAGGTCCTTGGGGGTCTGTGATCTTCAGATATTTAATTCCTTCAGACAAACGGCATTTTTTTAAAATGAGACTGAGACAGATTTGCCAACTTTTTATTTTGCCAAGTAAGAATATTTTTTAAAGGAAAAAAAAAAGCCCCTACAATCTACTATTGCCTACCAGTACTGTAATTTCATCAAGGAGGAATACCTTAGCATCAAAAAAAGGAATAGTCTGTCTTAAGAAATGGTAGTAAGCAATCTAATACTGATGCTCAGAGAGACAGACAGATAGGCAGAGAGACACCGATGTCTTTATTTCTCTCAGTCTGTAGAAGACAGTGAAAACTTCCTAAGAGACCTGACAGGTCTTCGGAACCACGGTTGGGAGCCATTGACTCTTGTGCCTTCAGGCAGTAGCTCATGGAAACCACCCTTGGACAGATGAGAAGACTATTTTTAAAGTTCTCCAGAGGAGATCTTTTCATATTCTCCCTTGAAAGTGTCTAACATGGTATAATTCGCATATAACTGACCTATATTTCTTAGACTACAGTGTGTCGATTTCCTCTCTTTCTTTCCAGAGGGAAGCATAGGGAGGGGAAAAAAAAAAAAGACCGGTGACTCTTCTTTGCCCAAGAGACCCTCATATATTTAAATAATCAACTCATCTCTGTTGGGCTTTATTAGAATGCAAGGACCATGGAGTGGTTCAGATTGCCTCAGTTAGTGAGGAATTATTGTAACGACACAGGGGAAAGTAAGGAAAGAACAAGAAAAGGCATCAGCAGCCTCAAAGGTGGGCCTCATCAAATTGCAGCCTGGCTTGGGATACACTGTAGTCCTAGAAGATCAGCATCTGCTCTATCAGCTGAGCAACAGCTCTAGTTGTCCCCTCTGCAGCAAGAGTCCACTGCTTCCCACCATGGTGACCCAGCCATAGTGATGATGGAGCTCATTACTTCTCCTGTGGTACTAACTACCCTCTTTTTCTCTCAGCTCTTACCAACTCCATGATCTGGTGTCTTGCTCTGTATCTTGCATTCAGATCTCTCTTACAATATTGGGTTTTGTCAGCCAATCACCATGCAGTAGAGAACATCCGAAGGCAGAGCTCTACCGTTAGGCTAACTATCAATGAGGTCGCTGGCCAGCCTGCGGAGTCCTGCCCAATCCCTAGTCCAGTGAGTGTAGTGATGAAGAGAATAACTCTGGAGCCAGACTCCCTCCCTGAGTTCACATCATCCCTTCTCTACTTACTAGCAGCTATGCAACACTGGGTAAATTACTTAATCTCCAAATGCCACAGTTTTTCCATCTATTAAACGGGTATCATAAAGAGAATGTTACAGGTTATTATGCTATGAGGATTAAATGAGGTGAGTGAGTGCTGGTTGCTGGTATGGTCAGCATATTGGAATCACAAGGTATAAAGCATGGCGCCTATGCAGGTGTTTGTTGCCTCAGCGTCTCTAATAAGGGAGCTGTGGGCTTAACAGGTAGGTACTGTGTTAATTATTCTCCATTTGCCCTCCCAGACACACACACACGCAGACACACATGCACACGCACACAGTCTCTTCTGTGACCTTCTCTGTGCTTTGAAAGACTGGCTTCTGTGGGCCACATTGCCTGGACTCCTTTGCTCTCTGGCTTCCCTCTTGATTTGGTCAATGGATGGCACCATCAGGAGACAGCAGGGTGGAAGGAGAGAGAGGTCAGGGTATTTATCCCTCTCCCTGCTTCACTGCAGTTCTGGCAGTGACTACACTGGAAGATGGGAGCTCTGTTGAGTAGCCCCTCCTCCAAATCCCCAGGCTCTCTCTGGTCTCCTGTATCACTCCCTCCCCTTACCCCTCTCTGCAAGCCCAGACAGCTTCCCAATGTTGCCAGTCCCTGGGTGGGTCACGACCCTTGTTGATTCCCTTCACCCTGCTCATGCTTCTTTAAATAGTCCCTTCATACAGCTCTTTACTGTGAACACTTCTGAGTGTGATATCTGACTCCTGCTGGGAGTCAAATATCACAGCCTGGCTGATGCCTCCTCAAAGCCTCATATTCCCCTCTCCAGGATATTATCCTAAAGCCTTTGCTTCACTAGAATAATCTAAAATTCCTCTAACTTTTCTCCATAGGGCTTTGTTTTCCAATTCTTTATGGCATTGCTCAGAACCCTTGCCAAGTTGTGAGATTTGGGGGTTTTTTTGTTTTTATTTTTTTACTTTTTTCTTAAGTTGTGACACTTAGCAACTTACCCAGTACTGTGATGAAGAGCTGACCAAGACAGTGTCTAGCAGTCATTTCTTGCTAGGGTTCACGTAAATGCAACTCAGCCTGACTTTTTTAAAAAAGTAAAAGCTTTATTGAGATATAATTCACATACCATAAAGTTCACCCATTTAAAATGTACCATTCAGTGGGTTTTAGTATTATCACAATGTTGTACAACCATCACCAACATCTAATTCCAGAACATTTTCATCACCCCACAAAGTAGCCCTATAGACACTAGCAGTCACTAGTCACTCCTCCCTCCCCGCCAGGCCCTGGCAACCACCAGTCTCCTTTCAGTCTCTATGGATTTACCTTTTCTGGATATTTCAAACAAATGCAATCATATAATATGTGGTCTTTTGTATCTGACTTCTTTCAGTTGACATAATGTTTCCAAAGTTCATCCATGTCATAGCAGGTGTCAGTCCTTCATTCCTTTTTATGACTGAATAATATTCCGTTGCACAGATATACCACGTTTCATTTATCCATTCATCAACTGGTGGACTTATGGGTTGTTTCCACTTTTTGGCTATTGTGAATAATGCTTCTATTAACATTTGCATACAAGTATTTGTTTGAATACCTGTTTTCAATTCTTTGGGGGATATACCTAGGAGTAGAATTGTAGGTCATATGGTAGTTGTTTGACATGTTGAAGAGTGGCCAAACTGTTTTCCACAGTGACTGCACTATTTTATCAACCTCACTTTATGCATAAAAATGTGTTATACATCTTCCTTTTAAATACTCCCAGTGCTGAAGATTCTAGAATTTTCCTCCTTGTTGTAGTTAAGCACTCTTAATGACTTAGTTTCTGATATATCCATGGATGATTGAATAAACAACTAAAACACAAAGAAAAACAAAGATGTTCTAGTATACATGCCAGTGATGAAGGCTTCATCCGTATTGTTTGCCTGTGGGTGTTGTTTTACTTCCTATTTCTACAGTTAAGTTCCTGGTCAAAACTTGCTCCAGCATTCTGACTATAAACATGGCCTTAATTAAAATGCTGAAATACATATTGTTGGTTCCCTTTTAAGGCTAGTAACAGTAATAAAAGCAAGAGACAATTGACCCACTCAGAAGTGTCCAAGGGAGAGGGAAAAAATGTTCCTCGTGGTGTTTTATGTATACTTAAGGGACATTTTTTTTTAGAGTAGAGAAAGAAAATTGGCAAGGATCCCAAGGAAAACAGCCAAAATAATTTCAGGTGTGGTACCTAAGATGGAATATGGATTATTTACCTTGTAGGAAGTGTTCCTGATAACTTAATCATGGTTAAAGGGATTTTATTTACTACCTAGTCTCCATTTCCATCTCCGCGGAGACTAAGGGAATTTTCTTGACAGTGGTAAAGCATTAGGATGTGTGGTAGAATGAAGATGGACAATCTACTTCTCTGAAGATGGATTGTGAGTGCCTTAAGAACATAACAGACAATAAATAGTTCAGGTGATAAATGGATGGAGACAAAGAGATCAAGTATGTTACCATTGAATTCACACCTTAATAGATACGATTGAATCTAAACAAAGAAGCAAACATTTAGTTGTACTCCTAGCCATATTTTTTAATCACTTAACTGATGTTAGAAGAAACAGACTAAATTTTGCACCAGATATTAACAATGGTGCTATATATGACACTTCTCAGGTTTGCTTCAAATTCAGAAATCCTAGTATAGGCTTTTGGTAGGAAGAATAATAGCCACCACCTCCCAAAGATGTAAATATATTATGTTACATGGCAAAAGATAATTAAGGTTACAAATGGGGTTCGGGATGCCAATCAGCTGACCTTGAGATGGACTGATTATCCTGGATTGTCCGGGTGGGCCCACTGTCATCACAAGGGTCCTTAAAAGTGGAAGAGGGAGGCAGAGGGGAGGTCAGAGTTAGAGGATAATATAACTATAGAAGAAAGGCACAGCAAGATGCAGTTTTGCTGGCTTTGAGGATAAAAGAAGGGAGCCAAGGACCAAGGAACGTGGGTGGCCTCTAGAAGCTGGAAAAGGCAAGGAAATGGAGCCTTGGAGCCTCCAGAAGGAACTCAGCCCACTGACCCCTTGATTTTAGCTCAGTGAGACCCTTTTCAGACTTCTGACCTCCTTATCTATAAGATGATAAATCTGTCTTGCTTGAAGCCTTTAAGTTCGTCATAATTTGTTACAACCTCAATAGGAAACAAACCTTGACCACTATCCTTACAGTCCCAGTTATAGCTAGGATTTTGATTAAAACTATGGCTTGAAAGGTCTCCCACTCTTCTTCCTTCCCATGCCAGTTAAGTATGAACCTCTCCCACCTGTTTCTGGGTGATGGAGAAAGAGATCAGATTTAAACAAGCTGAATTGGAAATGATGGTGAATATCTAAGTTGAAATGCCCACTTAGGGTGAAATGTGGGACTCTTGTTTCCCCCATGGCTCAGCTGTGGGAAATTGGTGTGATCTCTAAGGCCTAGAGTGTCACGAAAGAAGAATAGATTGTTGAGAGACAGGCAAAATGAGAAAAGGAGTACTTGAGATCCTAGGGTATCCCACCAGTTTTTACAGTGACACAGATTTTGCAACTAGAGGGATAATACCAGAGTGAATAAATTACCAACAGAGGTTGTGTGAACTAATTCCTTGGAGAAGTATCAATGGCAGCTGATAAGATTGATTAATCCAAGTACAATATTGATCAAGTGGAAGAAGAGTAAAATCTCCCTCGGGGTTGCAATACAAAAACCACAATCACTAGTTCATCTGGCTTAAAGATTTTGGTGTCTGATACACAGACAAGACTCCCCTGCTAAAAACTCCATGTGAGCATTTGAAATAATTTGCCCTTAGTGCTTTATTCTCTGGCTCTAAATAAGGTATGATGTCTGGAAATCACTGTATATTATTTAGTTTCTTTCCCAACTCTGCTGCTTGCAAAACAGTGTAAAAAAAAATCATTTTTAAGTTCACAGTGCTGTTAAAATTCTAGAGACGGCTTATTTAATTTGACAAACTGGCTTGTTCAGGGGCTCTGATCTGCATCCATTATATGAATTTTGTCAAAATAATTCCCTATGTCCGCCTGTGTCCGCATACCTTATCAATATATAATAATGCATTCTGCCTGGTCTTCATTTTAATTAAATTAAACTGCAGTGGTTTGGAGTCCTGGAAGTGCAGGAAATCAGCCATCCGCCTTTAGTAGCACTGCTATAAACAATTCTATTTTTCTTCAAGGTTATTGGCAACAACAATTGCATAATTATTTAGTACAGTAGTTTGGCAAGAAGGAGTGGTGTTTCAGGGAGAACTAGACTTCCTAAAGGTTCACAATGCAACGGAGTCTGTCTAAATTGTGTTAGAGAGAAACAGGGGAACATTAATGGTAATAGGTGCTAAGCTAAGTTTGCTTTGTGCACACAAAACATCCCCAAGAATGATGCTTTAGTGTTCATAAATTTCCCTTCAGTAAAACCTAAGCAGGCTGGGCAGCCACAAAAATAGCACCCATTGAATATTTCGATAATAAATGGGTAGTGCTTTGCAATTTACAAAGTTCTTTCACATACATTTTCTCATTTTAATCCTTATAGCATTCCTGCCTGATAGGTATGGCACAATGAATATGATCTTCATGTTACAGAGCGGGAAACTGAGGTTCAGAAACAACAAGTGACTTGCCAAAAGACCGTTCCACAGCAGGGATTCAAACTCAGGTCTCCCAGTCCTGAGCTCTGCATGCCTTTTTACTGCTGCCTGTCTTCACTAAAGGGACCAACCCACTTTACTGAGTACCCAATTCAACGCCCCAGTGGCTTTCTGTCAAAGAAGCTAGCAGAGATAATAATCTTTCATCATTTCTCTCCACTCATGAATTCGTAATCATTAACTGAGAGCAGGGCTGTTTTATCCATTCAGCTTTATAGGCACAGCACCAAGGATATGAGTTTTTCAAGGACCTACAAAAATCTTCACAACCTAAAAAATAAATTTATTGGCACCAAAATGTGCAAAGAAAACCAGGAATCAACATTAGTAAATTGTTTAAATAAATGTCTGCAAAATGGAGCATTATGTCAGCTTATCAACTCCAACTCAATTTTCACACTTACACGTGAAATGTGTTTAATGTTGGATATGGGTTGTGGGTTGTATCCATTTTAATATTTCTGATAAAATGTGAGATCGGCCCTCCGAAGAGTACCTAGAGCTTACCAGGGTTTTTAAATGACCCTTGATTGACACTCTGGTAAGCAAGTGGTCTGTGCCCATTTCAAACTGCTGGTCACACCCAGTATTAGACTGTGAAATCCATTTGGTGAGTCAATCAATATTTTTTAATGGAATGGAATGGAATAGAACATAAGTGAATAGAATAGAATAGAATAGAATAGAATAGAATAGAATAGATCAGAATGTAAAACTATGAGGAGAGTATGGTTTGGGAAAACTTCCTTTCACTTATACGTGTGTGTGTGTGTGTGTGTATCTTTACATGTGTGTTGGGTCACAATTAAATGACTTTCAGGCATAAGAATTTGAAAGCCATTGGCAAGGTAATATAGTCAAGAGACAGAAAAATTAAATGATTTACCAAACCATATGGTTTATTTTCCAAGTCAGCATTTATGACTGTTCTTGCCTCCCAGTCCCTTCTACCAACCCATCTCAGGGCATTATGGTGATATCTCTTCAAGATTAGGTGACGATATATATAATTTGTCATTCAAACCAATATACTCTTGAGAGTGAAAGAGGATGCTGTTAACAATAGCATAACTGGATACTGTTTTGGGCCAACCAGGATACATGGTGCTTCTGCTTCAAGGTTATCCCTAGCTTCCAATCCTTATACCTTAAACTCAGAGCAAATGAAAGGTTATTTATTTAAAGCACTTCTGAATCATGGGTCTTCCCCTTAATAGCTGTGATCTAGCATAGAAGTAAAAGGCACTTGCTAAGAAGTGACTGGGTTTGAGCTCTGGTTCTGCCATTTACTACTGGTCAGATGACCTTGGACTAGTCACTTCACCTCTCTGAGTCTATTATCTCATCTATCAAATGGGAGTAAATATATCTTCCTCATGAGCTTGCATGAGTCTTCAAATTAGGTAATATACACAAAAATGTTAGGTGTTATGCAAATGTAAGGTGATATTATTTTAAGGAGGCCATGGATGAAAGTTCCAAAAGGCAGGTAACCCTTCAGGGTATGGCCTCTCTGACATGACGAATTATCCTGCCCTGTGTAATATCCACTGTGTCTGCAGTGCTTAGCAAATCACCTGTCTGGCACGTAGAACTGCTCAGCGAAGGTTTGCTGAGTCATTAAATAACCAGCACCTTTCTTTCCATTACAGTATTGCATCCCCGTTAATCAATCACATTGTTTCAAAGGATAACTAGTCCATTTTCAAGGTGAATCCATCTCCTAAACCCCCTCCCAAAGAAAAATGCCTAAATACTGCTAGAAGATAGTAACCTTTTGTTTTCTTTTGTACTGGGTGAGGGGCGGGGGAGTGGGGAAGGGGAAGGGGTTGTTCTTCATTTGTTTTTTTTTTGGTTTTTTTGTTTTTTTTGTTTTTCCCGTACGTGGGCCTCTCACTGTTGTGGCCTCTCCCGTTGCGGAGCACAGGCTCCGGACGCGCAGGCTCAGCGGCCATGGCTCACGGGCCCAGCCGCTCCGCGGCATGTGGGATCTTCCCGGACCGGGGCACGAACCCGCATCCCCTGCATCGGCAGGCGGACTCTCAACCACTGCGCCACCAGGGAAGCCCCTTCATTTGTTTTTGATGCACTCCCCAGACCTTGACTGTCTAGCTACCCTGACCTTCTTTCAATCTCCCAAAGATATGAAACCTCAAAGCCTTGCCCACATGCCATGCTCTCTGCCTAGAATGTTCTTCCCTGTTCTTCATGAGGTAAACCCCTTCTACATGAAGAGGCTTTCCCTTGTCTTCCCATTCCAACTTAAATTCCCTTGTTACACTGTCTCATGATACCCTGCACTTTCCCACCGTAGCAGTTATCATGATTTGTGTGTGTACGTGTTGTCTTGTTTCATATTTGTCCCTCTCACTAGAATGTGAGCAACGTGAGCTCCGCTGGCGGGAGTGCTATCTTGTTCATTCTCACATTCCCAGTGCCTGACAACAGGAGGTACTCATTAAATATCGTGAATTTGTTCACCCTGCCTTCTGTGGTACACAGGTCATCTGGGTTCTGGGTTCGCTTTTATGCAGCTAGGCTCGGACAAAGCAGCCCGAAAAAAGAATTCATAAGATAAGTTGTCAGTGTACAGGACCTCTTGGCCAAAACTCTGTGTGGCTACCTCACTCCTGGATGCTTTTTACCTTTTCTACCTGTATTTTCTCTTCATTCAACTACTGTGTCGCTTTTAGCACTATGATGTTTAAACTGGTAGGGTTATTTTTGTAAACTGGTAAGTTGCAGATCCTAAGTAAAATATTACCAAATCAAATCCAGTGACTCATTGAAAAGGTAATACATCATAACCAAGTACCGTAGAGTGTATTTTAGGACCTCAAAGATGGTTCAGCGTTAGGAAATGTATTGCTAGAATTTACCACCTCAATAGATGAAAGGAGAAAACTATGTGAATATCTCCATAAGTACTGAAAAGGCACTTGGTAAAAATTCATCACCTGATTCTGACACTCTTAGTAAGCCAGGAATAATAGATAAACAAAGCATTTCAGGCCACTGGGCACTGTGTCAAATTGAGGAGTCTCTGGGGTTATCCTATCCTATGAGAACTCACTAGAGAATAGGAGAAGGCAGAAGTCATTCTGGGAGCAGGTACCCGTTCTCAGTAGATAGCATTTTATCTGTAGTTTTTGTCTATTGTGGCCGTGGCCTTCATTTGGTTTGTTAGGCCTCTCGTCTTTTATTGTTGTTGTTTTATATTAATCTACTATTTTAAAAGAATGGGAAATATTTCTTGTTCTATTTAATGATTTCTTTTCAATAAGAACGTTTCGATCTTGTTGTTACTTACCTTTTAAATGTGATGAAATTATTTTTAGATGTTCCTTGAGTTCATGAAGGTAACATAAATTTCTCACACTGACTATCAGACTACTTTTAATTATATATTGCCTTCATAAATGCAGCCATTATGAATTCTGAAACCTTAGCCTGAAGCTGTTGAAAATCATCTGCTTAATCTTGTCAAATTTTGCACATCAGCTTCATTGCATGGCATCTTTACCTTGGCTATATAATGTCAGTCTCCTATCGCAGCCCTTATAGGTGAATGTCACAGTCACTAAGTCGGGTGTCAGGAGCGCTGTGGCCCTCCACCTTCTTGCAGTCCCTGCATCACACTAATGCTGCTGCTCTGATAAGTAGAGTGTAATTCAGTTACTATTTTTCTAATGTCAAATGGCTTTGGGGGAGCAAGCTGCAGTCTTTCTTTATAAGCCAGTAGAATAAAGTCTTCTTTATAAGCCAGTGTTGTTGCAAGATGACTAACAGTGAAGTCAGGTGCAAATGCTGTGACCAGAGGACGGCATCCTCTACAAAAGTAGCAAGGCTATCTTGACAATCAGTGACTCTTGGTTAAGGAACATCCCATTAATATCTCTGTGTCAAGGTGAGGGAGAGAATATGGGAAGACAGAAATCCAGACGGAATTAAGGGTGTCACAAAAGAGGCAGTCACATGGTTCTGAGAAAGTATTCTGCCATATTAACGGCTCTTTCTCAACTGCCTTCCCAATATGTACACACCAGCATGGGACCACTACACCAGCCCCTAGGAAGTGTAGCCCGGGACCCCCTCCTTCCCCACCTGTCTCCACTCACTGCCAGACTGGTCTGTCCTCCATAGCGCCTCTGAAATGTTGATGAATAATTATTCTTTTCTTCCTATTACACTGTTCTTCCCAGGCCCCACTCCAGAATGCTGGAGGCTGAATCCTTTGCCTACACCATGCTGTGTTGATGATCAGATGTGATAGGCACCAGGCCACCTGGGAAGTGGTAGTGGGTCCACTCTGCTTAGTTAACTGAGACTCAGCTGTCACAGTACCAGGCAGAGTGTAATGTCGGTGCTCAGCCTTTTCAGTGCCAACCCCTGAGTAGCCCTTTTTTCCCCCATATTTAATTATATGAAAAAGAGTAGGCATTCAGTGCGTTACAGTCTGCTTCCATGAGAGGAAGTCTAGGATTGGTTGCTACTGTATTTGCCAGTTCCTTGTGCATTTGGAGAGCAGCTCAACTCCGTGGGGTGATACGTCTGCCTTCTCATACACCAACTGCAAGTTCCAGGATTCTGTTAAAGCGGCTGCTGTCAGAAAGAAACCTTGCCTTGTTACTCTGAGCAAGGAGCCACACACAGCCATTCTCATTAAAGTCAGTTGGAATTTTGGACAAGTCTTAAGTATAAATCATAACATGATTAGCTCATAGAGTTTTCTCAAGAGAAAGTAAATCTAATAAAAATTAGAGGGAACTTATTAAGTGGCCGCCTTGTTGCTATTTGCTATGACTAGGGGAAAAAATAATATAATTGTGGGGTTTGCAGCCAGTGCACTTTTTTGTTATGGGCTAGAGAGCAATTCAGACATGAGGAGGTGAAGAGGATGTCTCATTACCATTGCACTGAGGATACTTTATATAAGCATTTCCTGCCACAGAGTTGGGAGGATCTTTGCTCCTGAGAGGGAAAAAGCAGGCTCCAAACCACCATCGGAGGTCACCAGGGCACACTACTTACTTGCAAAACTGCACAATCAACTTCCGGAGAAGAGATTCTAGGGGAGCACATCAGGCTTCAAATGTGTAAGAGGCAGATCCTGACAATAGCAGGGAAGGAGATGTGGCTTTAAGGGAACTTGTAATCATTATCGTTGTGATTATTTATTAATCGAGACTTTTAAGTGTTGGCAAGAGAAGCAGAAACTGTGTTATTCTTCACACCAACATGGCCCTAAGTGTGCTTTCTCACCCCCTGAATTTTCCAACATGAGTTACAGTGCTCTCTTTGGCTTTTGGGTTTGATTCCCCAACTTGAACTGATCAAATGCAATCTTGAAAGAACGCACTTTAGAATCATAGCGTGAAATGCTAAAGGGGGACTGTAAGAATTATCTAGTACAGCAGTCTTTGATCTGAGATCTTTATTTAGACTTCAGGAGATCCGTGAACCCCCTAGAATTATATATAAAATTTTGTGTGCATATGCGTTTTTCTAGGAGGAAGATCCATAACTTTTATCACATTCGTAACAAAAGGTTCCCTGATCCAAAAGGGTCTAAGAACCACCAATTCTAGTCCATCCTCTCCCCTCCTCCTTTGTTACAATGAAGAACAGACTCCCGGAGATGGAGAATAATATGCCTGCAACCACACAGCTAGTTAATGGCAGACCCAAGAATTGAAGTCTCTTCTGACTCTAGGTCTGAAACCAGTTATCTCCACTATACCAGAGTTGTTTTAGCAAAGCACTGGGGACATGATAAGATATCAAGGAGATTGTAGACAGCAATGATTCATGCCACACGTGTAACCTGAACTAGATTACCTTTGAGATCCTCTTCACCACTGAAATTCTGTGTTTCTATCCATCTTAATAGAGAACAGCATTGAACCAGATGATCCCAAACTAATTTCCCTTTAGAAATCATTTCCACTGTATGATTAGTCTTTCCTGCTTCCTATTGATCTCCCTTGCTAATAGTGCTTGGTTAGGGCTAATACTAAAATGAGTTTGCATTCCAAGGTCTTCACCAGCTGATGGCAGGGTAGAAGGGCATCCCCATCAGGACCAGCTACATAATTTGCAGGGCCCAGTGTTAAATGAAAATACCCAGCCTCTTGTTAAAAAAGTACTAAGGATTTCAAGACAGTGACAGGAGAACATTAAACCAAGTATGGGGCCCTTCTAAGCGTGAAGATGGTCCTGGTCCCTTTTAAAGCTTTGATGGAGGGGGGACAAAGAGAAGTCAGCCTGTGGTTTAAAATTGGCCACAGATGACCCCCCAAAGGTAACGAGTTGTATATTCACAATCATAAGGACTTTTTGGCTTATCTGTGCATGTGCTTGCACACACACATGCACGTGCACACCTAAATCAGTTGGACTAAAATTACCATCTTTTCTCTTCACCTAATGCCCAAATCCAAAACTAGTCTGCTTGAATTTTTCCTCTTAGGACCTATTGCACTGGCATTGTTTAAGCACACATTTTCATTACCAGTTTTCATAACCAGATGACAAAGAAAGAAATGAGTTCTCCAGGGGCATCTGAAGAGTCAGGTAGAGGCAGGTACTCGAAAGCAATAGCACACGACCAGCTAGGGATATTTTAAGCTGCCAGAAAGGGGGAAAAGCAGCTAGCTTTGGGCTATGCAGTGTAATGAGCCAATACTCTCAGGCTTAGAACATTATGAGGACACAAAGCATTTTAAATTCAAGAATCAGAACTCTGGGGTTCCAACAGGTAAGCAGATTTACCAACTGAGAAAATGGTTGGGACTTGGTATACTTGAGTTCTACATATTTCAGTAGAGCAGAGGCACCCAAGTTATCACATTCTGCACTTCCCATTTTAGCGCCATACTGGGGTTCCCAGTTTAATGCACGACATCCGTGCTTCATGAGGGTTGGAGCCAAATGTTGGGTGATGTCCCATTGGTTAGAAACCAAAGTCTAACATGCACAAAGTGGAATTTACACTCACAGTGCTTGTAGCACTCTAAGCAAACTCAGACTTCTTGGCAAACTAAAGGCCAGTTAGCATGGGAGAAAATATAAATGGGCAAATCGATTTTTATTAGTCTCATGTGTAGTCAGTTGTTGTATAAGTGACCCAGTACTCCAAAGCCAGCTTCCTAAGTGCATTTTGCACTCCAGAGAGATCAGAAAACAACTTTCCCTGCACTTCTACTACAAAGGTAAAGAAAGAAATTGTATCACCACAGCTTAAGCCTTCAGGGAGCTTATTTCTTCAGTTTTACAACGCAGCCTTTTACCCAAAAGCGCATACTAAAGCTTGATGTCCAAAACATATGGTGCATACCTAATGACAGCCTCAGTGAGTCACTCATTCATATATTTATCCAATAGGCACTGACTGGTCACTTTCGGATGCCCGATGCTATGCTAGGTGAAAAGTATTTGTGATCAAATTTCAACCCAAATCAGAATTCAATAGCAGATGTGTTAGCCAGAGGTTTACCAACCAGTGCAAAAATGAAGCAAATCTTTTTAAATGTTCTAATGTGTTATTAACTCTTTGTTTGCAGTGTCTGTGGGATATGAATATGAAATGTGCCCCGACTTTATTCTCTGGGAAAAAAGGACTGTTATCTTACAAGGTTTCGAGATGGATGCTTCTAACCTAGGAGGCTGGTCATTGAATAAGCATCATATTTTGAACCCTCAAAGTGGTAAGCACATTTTTTGATATTTATTAATACTATTTTCCTAATGCTATATACGTATATATGTAATACTTATTGCAGAAAATTTGGAAAAGTACAAGGAAAAAAGTACTTATAAGTCCACCACCTAGAGATGACCACATTATACTTCTTTTCAAATGGATCTGATTTCAAATTAGTGCTAGTAGAGTGAGACCTCTTCACAAAGTAATATGAAACTGGGTTTTGAGAATCATCTGTCGGGGCTTCCCTGGTGGCGCAGTGGTTAAGAATCCGTCTGGCAGTGCACGTGACATGGGTTCGAGCCCTGGTCCAGGAAGATCCCACACGCCACGGAGCAACTAAGCCCGTGCACCACAACTACTGAGACTGCGCTCTAGAGCCCGCGAGCCACAACTACTGAAGCCCGCGCGCCTGGAGCCCGTGCTCTGCAACAAGAGAAGCCACCACAATGAGAAGACCGCGCACCGCAATGAAGCGTAGCCCCCGCTCGCCGCAACTAGAGAAAGCCCACACGCAGCAACAAAGACCCAGTGCAGCCAAAAATAAATTAAATAAATAAATTTATTTTTAAAAAATCATCTGTCATTAGTGCACTATCCCAGGTGATTAACCAGTTTATCTGACATTGTAACCAACTTCTAAAAATTGGAATAATATTTGCCGTATTTCATATGATCTAAGACACCATCGATTATAAGTACACCGTTATTTTATGGAAAACGGTGTCAATTAAACAGTGACACACACTGATTGCAAGATACATACTTATTCCAGAGATGTGAAAATAGGAAGCAAAATGTGCATCTTAGAATTAATGAATAATCTAAGTGATACAGTTTTCAAAGAGTTTTAGTGAACTCTGTCCCATTTTAAACACAACAACCCTGCAGTGTGGCCTTAACCCCATTTAAAAATCAAGACTCCGAAGCTGAGTCACGTTACTTTCCCCTAGGGCTCACAGTAAGTGGCCAAGAGCTGTCCATGTGCTCTTTCTCTACGCCAGTTTTTTATCCACATAAATGTCAGTATATGCAGTAAGAAGCTAGGGGTAGAGTAAAGGGACAGTAATGGGTAATAGAGAAAAAGAGGTAAGAGGAACGCAGGGGAAGAAGAGAAAGAATCTGGGAAAAGGCTACAGCTCTGGACTTCACTTAGTTTTAAGCCTCCTAAGTCCTGGACTTAGGAAAGAGGGAAAAGCAGTGAGAATCAGGACACTCTCATCTTCAACCTTTGCCTTCTTTGTACCACTTTTCCTGCTGTCGCTTTCTCCTAGTTTGTAATTTAAACGTTAAATAAATCAGGAGAGGAGACCACAGGTGGCCCTTAAGTCCATGCTTCTCTCAGACAAACTGATTTTGCTACCCTGGTTATAAATGCTTCATCCAAGTCACTTCACCTCCTTTTGCTGGGAAACCAATCGTTGGTGTTTCCATCCAGCGTCATTTGAACATCTACTGGTAAGTTTTCACTGTGAAATCATATTCCTTTTCATCTGAAGAGGCAGCTTCTGACCAACCTTTAGTAGAATGTGTACTTTGGGTTATTTCTCCAGGACTGGGGAAATGAATGTATATATGAGGCAGCTACACCCTTCCATCCAGCTGCCCTTGTATCCCTCTTACCTTTGTGAAATAGCTGGCTAAGGCCGGGTTATCTTGTAAGGCCATGAACTGACCAAGGCTAAGAGATCCGTTTTATAATCACACCTATGGTCTTATTCATTTGCACCGTAGTTAAATCAACCAATCCAACCAGCCACACAGGCTGGGAAATTTTGATCGGCAAAGCTAACCAGGTTTGCTTCAACCACAGAATGAGACCACCTACCAGAGTCCCAGTGTGGGCCCTGAAGGTGGAGTCCATTGCTGTATGCCCGTGTTATACCTTCTTCCCCCAATTCAAGGAAGATCCCAAATTCCACTTCCGACTGTTTGTTTTTTTAAGAGCAAAGATTCAGGCACGGATATAAAATGTCAACTTTCTTTCTGTTGTCAAAAGGAGAATCACAGTTTTAAAAGTATAAAAACGAAAGGGCAGATGCCACTTATTAAATTATTAGGTTTTTTGTTTTGATTTGAAAGAGTTTGACATTTTAAGCAGCCGTTTCTTTTCCACTCACTTTTATTGGCTCGTATGGATTGTCTCTTTCAAATGCCTGTCATTGACATTAAACACAAAGTGGAAATGACCTCAATCCAGCCCCCAGCTGTGTGCTCCCAGTCCTATATTCTCTTACCATTTGCTTCACCCAGGTTTAAAAATTCAGAACAGAGGGGAGCCATTCAGAGAGTTGGCTTTAGGGGCCCCCCTGATTTCCACAGATGTGTCCTTTTCACCCCTAATTCACCAGTAATTGGTTTTTAGGTAATAGGTACCAAGTTATTTCTGGGAATCTTTTTAACAGCCTTACTGAAGTATAACTTATACACCACAAAATTTACCCATTTTAAGTGTACACTTCCATGCTTTTTAGTAAATGGTAGAGTTGTGCAACCGTCACCACCACAGAGTTTTAGAATGTTTTTATCACCCCAAAAGGTCCCTTGTACTCACCCCAACCCCACTAAATCTACTTTCTGTCTCTTTCTGAGAATTTTATTCTGAGAAAGAAACCTTACTTAAGATAGATTTTTTAAAAGGAAGATTTGTTCATTTTATCATCTCATTTGTAGGCACATTGTATTTCTCACCAAGAACTGGTCACACTTGCCAGGAAACAGATCTGAAGGCAGCTCTGCCAGTGCCTTTCAGCCTGCCCTTGGACACGAACACCTCTCTTGGGACATTTTCAGAATCTAAATCCCACCCATAAATGCAGTTTTCGAAACAGGAATGATAAGTGTGAAGGAGCAGCTTTGAGAGGACCAATTAGAAAGCAATGCTCTTTCCCCCTCAGGTCAGACAGTCTTTTCTGACTGATTAAGGCCAGAGCCTAACTCTTTAGGCACCCCGCTTTTTTGATCTGAGACAGATAGCAGATTAGAAACAAGAATCTATCTTCCCCCAATTTCCTCTCGCTGGTTAAAAAGACACCTGTAATTAGATTGGATGTCTGCTGCCATTCAATTCTGCAGTTTTTCTTTGGCTCCAAAATCATTATGCAGCGGGTAGTTTCTAGTAGGCAGTGTTTTCAGACCATTTGTCATTTCAGTTGCAGCAACTGTATTTACCTGACAATTAACCATTGGTTGTGGAGCATTGTTTCCAAATATTATGCCTGATATATGGAGATGGTTCCTGCTTTCACTGTGAGATTAAAAAAAAAAAAAAACTAGGAACTTGTGTTTTTCAATATTATTCCTTCAAAATACATCTTCTTAATGATTACAGAGAGTACATATTTATTCTTTTAAGATAAATCAGTTCTTCAAAATTATGCCAGTTGAGTGTTTAAAATTATTAGAAAAAACAATCCAGGGTTCTAATTGGGTATTGTCATCTGTCTGAAATGGATAAAGAATTTCCTTTAACTTAGCCTCCAAGATAGGCCAGTAGTTCGTTGGCAAATGGTTTTAGTGGGAGGACAAGTAAGTTTCCATTGATCATGTTGGCATATCTCCCAGTTTGTGTTTATATCCTCTCAGTCAAGTCCTAAGAGAAATATGTATTGGGTCCCATGTTGTTCATAAGCCTGAAAAATGGTTTCTTCTTTGAAATCAGCATAAAGCACCACTCACTGGCTCCCAAGGGGAATTTTTATTTCAAACTTATTTATAAGCTTCAAAAGAAGTTCTGAGCAAGGTAGCAGGAAGGTATGAGTAGTATGTTTAAAAGTATGCTTAACTTACTATACAACAGGCTTGACTTTTTGGCAGAGGAAAGGAAACCTTGGGGGAGATCTAAAATGTGCTGTAGGGCTCCAGCCAGTGGGGTTTCTTTGTTGACTGTAAACAAGACACCCAATCCTTAGCAGGAAGTTGGCCTTCATATAAATAATGTGCGTAGTCTCAGGATCATTTGATTCTGTTTTCAAAATGAGCATGTGTGGCAGAATAAACTGGAAAGGAGGCAGCAGTAATTGATCAAGATTTCCAGGAACATAAACAAAATATTTTCAAAGCAACCTTTTGCAGAAGAATTGGTGTTAAATCATTGTTGCTAGATGGTATGCCCCGGTTCTATGTAATGGAAGGTTAAACAGATTCTTGAAACAACAAAAACACCCTTCAAAATGATCTATCTTTCCAGGGCAATACAAAAGGGGTTTGCCCATTTTTGTTTTGATTGCTTCAGCTTTAAACAGGAATGGTAATTTCAGTACACGGGCACTTTAGTACCTTGCATGAAAGCAAGACATCAATTGTTGAGATGTAATCAGAAAGTACATTGCCTTATGTTTTATTTCCTTTATTCATTCTTCTTCTTTGATGGAGTGCTGGGCTTTCTAATAGAAAAGAGGAGTTTTAGAATTGCAGGCTTAGAAGAATGGTTTAGAATAGCCATCTTAGTTTTTAAATTGGCAGGAGCCTGGTAATAACATGTCATTTTGAAGGTAATTGTTAACTATACCATTATATTAATATAAAAAAAATGGAGATCTATCTGTGAAAATAGATGTTAATAGCAAGTCTGCTATTTCCAAGCCCGCACTTGGAAATATTTTTGAATGATATACCCTGTAGTGCATTGCTGAGATACTGACATGCTGAACAGTTGGTTTTCTCATTTATTAAAGAACATATCATGGTCTCATTGGTAGGATATTCAGTGAGTGATCATCAGGAGATTTCTTTTCAATGATGTTGTGCAACTGTCATGCCAGTTCTCATTTACTTTCTCCCAATTCATTTAAATTGCAGTATTGATCACATTGCAATTAAGTGTTTTTTGAGAAATGAAATTTCATCCTATTAATCTAACTTAATTAACTACTCTAAATCTTAAGAAATTTCTTTACTGCCTAATAAAGTTATTAATAAAATAAATAAGAAAGTAGTGAGCCTCAAGATATCTATCTCATGGTTCTACAATGACAGACCAATTTGTTGGGGCATAAGCTCATAGCTGGTCCTGCAGATCATATGTTGAAAAAATAGCCAGAAATCACCTTGGGAGGGAAAGTAAAATTACTTTAGATTTGAAATGCAAAGGCTATATGAGTATGGGATTTCTGTTTCCTGGAAGGCCCCTTCTAGGTTCATATTTGGTGCCATGGTTTTGTGCGTGTTTTACCCTCTTGTCTATTTTTGCCAGCAACGTTCCTATTTCAGAGTGATCAGTAGTTTCTATTGTAGGACTGTGGGACTAAAAGTTGGAAGAAAACCGAGGGAGACATTTCAGGAAATGTTTAGGGAGAGTAACAGGTAGTCCGAGGAGATAGATAGCAGGGGTCATGGGAGAAAAAATAAGGCTGGACAGGATAACTGCATTCATTCATTTGCTGTCAGTTACTTCAGCCTGACACATTGGCATGCCTTCTCACCACATGGCTTTTTTTTTTTTTTTTTTTTAACCTGTCCTGGCTCATTCTGGGCAGACTTGAGCTATTTAGCACAGCAGTACTTGTTCCTTGGGTTTTCTGCCCAGGCTCAGCAGGTTTTCAAAATCATTGGAATTTGGACAAGGAAACTATAAGAGACTCAAAGCTTATTTTCAACATTTACTGAGCACTTATAACAACTTGGCCACAGGGATGGGCGCTGAAACGCAGGAAGGAGTAAGACAGAGGGTGCGCCTTCAAGGAGCTCATGTTCTAATGGGGAAGATAGAGAAGTAGTGAAAACCGTATCATACATGTGTCAAGTGTTATAACAGAGCTATGGAAAACTGCACATACAGAGGAGGAAGTAACTAATTCTGGCTGGATAGAGCATTGGGGAAGAACTGAGCTGAGCTTTGGAGGATAGGTAAGAATTTCCCAAACAAACAAGATGAGGAAGGCATTCAGGATAGAGGGACTAGCGAAGTACAAAAGCAGAGAGGAAGGACTTCCCTGGTGGTCCAGCAGTTAAGAATCTACCTTCCAGTGCAGGGGACGTGGGATCGATCCCTGGTCGAGGATCTAAGATCCCACATGCTGCACGGCAACTAGAGAGAAGCCCACGTGCCACAACAAAGACCTGACACAGCCATAAATAAATAAATAATTTTTTTAAGAAAGCAGAGAGGAATGGAAGCATGTGAAAATACTTGTAAATAGTTTGCTGTAGCTGAAGCTCGGGATACACATGAGAGGGCGATGAGACAGAAGGCTGAAGAAAGAGGCAAGCGCCAAATCATGAAGGGCTTTGTATTCCTTAATAATAAGGAATGGACCCCTTACTCCACAGAGGGTATGGAACTATTAAAAGGTTTTCAGCCACAGATTGACATAATCTCTATGGCAGGAGTGTGGACAGTGGTTTGGAGATGGGTATGCATGGAGACCAGGAGACCCAGAATTTAAGACAAACTGAACGAAAGCAGTCGTGGTAGAAACGGAGACCATGAAACTGGTTCAACATATTTTAGGAGATAGACTCAATGGGGGTTTAGTAATTAATTAGGTTTAGAGAGTGAGGAAAAGAAGAGCCACAGTGGTGCCCACATTCCCAACTTGGGTAAATACACGCCTAGTGATACCTCGGAAGATCAGTGGGGAACACAGAAGGAGGAGGAGGGTTTGGTAGGGGAGGGCAGAAAAATAAAATAAAATAAAAATAACGAGTTCAGTGTTCAATTTGTTGAGTTTGAGGTACCTGTGAGGCATCCAAGTAAAGAGATCTACTAGGAAATTGCATGTCAGGTGAAAACTCTAGACTAGACAGGAGAAAGTTTCAGCATAGAGAGATGGGAGTTAAAGCCGTGGGAATGGATGAGATTGCCCAAAGAAAATGACTGCAGAGTATTTTCCAGCATTCTCATAAGTCAGTATCTCTATTTCCTGCACTGATGATAGTGAGATATGGTCCAAAAGAGTGGAAAATTCAAGTCCTTTTCTTATATCTTTGAAGTGCATTCTAGCAATATGATTTCTTTTCTTTTCACAGAAGTAGATTACCTTCCTGATTGTGTTTTGCTAAGGTTAATATTAAATTGACTGATACTCCCTTTTCACGAAGCCGTTGCATAGTGCGGGTGGTTTGAAGTCAGACAGGTGTGCGCCAGGCATCAGAAGAAAGCCAGCCAGAGATGAAAAATAAGCCACGGATGATTCACAGAGCCCAAAGTGAACAGGAGATCATTAAAAGTTAGTCATTAAATGCTCCATTGAGGCATTTAGAATCAACATTAAAAGGACTGGGTATATTACTCCATTTCACAGATGGGCAAACTGAGGCAAAGTGTTATGCTGCCATTTGTTGTAGCTGTGCAGTTAACTAAAACCTGGGGCAATGCGCTTCACTCTCAAGTTCTTTTATAGCAGGTCAACGCTCCTTCCTGCTTTGAACAATGAGAAATTAAAATATCACTGAGAATACTGTGTGGTAATTTTTTTAATTCTTTTTTTTTTTCCCTTGGATCTAGGAATCATACACAAAGGGAATGGAGAAAATATGTTCATTTCCCAGCAGCCTCCAGTCATATCAACCATAATGGGTAATGGACACCAACGGAGTGTTGCCTGCACCAACTGCAATGGCCTCGCCCACAACAACAAACTCTTTGCTCCCGTTGCCTTAGCTTCTGGCCCTGATGGTAGTGTGTATGTTGGTGACTTCAATTTTGTAAGGCGAATATTTCCCTCGGGAAACTCCGTTAGTATTTTGGAATTAAGGTAAGTCTCCTCTAATCTCTGTGTTTGCTTAGTGGATAAGGAAAAAGCAAGAAGGAGAAAACAGGAAGAGACAAGGCATTGCCAGAAGGAGCAGAAAATGCAGTTGCCCATATTGTAGTACTGAGCTAAGATGCAGGAATAGGGGCACAGACATAGGTCACCATGGCTACTCGTACTTGAAGAAACCTTTGAGCACTGCTTTGGAGAACCAGGAAGTGTTGACATCGCTGTATGTGTGGCCTTCCCTGGGTGCATTCCTGTCACTGACGTGGATCTCAGTACTTCTGAGTGCTCAGGTAAGTCACTCAACCCGTGCTCTGGCCACTATGAAGACTGATCAGAAATATCTAGCATTCATTCTAGCAGGTAGAGGTGTTGTCAAATCCAAAAGGCTAAATTTTCTAAGTTCTCCAGGTCCAGTCTTTTGAAGTGATCAGTTCATCAAAAGGAAAATTGCCGTCTGTGTTTGTGTGACATTTTGAGGAAGGATTACTTTTTTATCCTTAAAAGCTCTAATCCATTGGAAAAAATGATTAAAGCATTCATCTTTAGGCTTTCTTCCTCTGTTTTAGGAATTTTCTTGAGAGTACAAAGTATTTTGGCACCTTTTGAAAGGAATTCATACCTTTTGGTATTTCATATTTTGAAGTTACACAAAGATAGCAAGTAAATAGACCATGGCTTAATCAGCTTTATTTCTCCCTTTCTAAGGATATAAGACCAAATATATGTCCCCTGGAGTCCTAGAAAAGGAAAACATCCTCTCTCATCCCAGTAGAGATAAACAGACCTGTTTCCCTTTCCCTGGGTAAACTGGTAGAGCCTTTCTTCTCATTGGTTATCACAGCTTTATCCCTGACACATGCCTTCAGGGCATTAGGCTGAAAATTTCCCTATGTTCCAGAAGACTTTGGCGCCACTCTATAAACTATTCCACAAAACAGTTTTTGCCTCATTCATCACCTCATTGACCTGAAAAGTAGTGACTGGGAGAATAGAGACAATGATGGAACAACTTGTATGTATGGAAGCACAGTCAAGACCAGTGAAAGCACATGCAAAATCTTGGGTCATTTTCATTTAATACTCATGTTGACACAAACGTGGAAATTTGAATACATAAGGACAGTCCTCGAAATTTTTCAGATTCTCGTGCTTTGCTTTGGAATCTACCTCCCGTTTCTCAGACTGAGTTAGTCTTTCATAGCTAGCTGGGGAAATCTTCTAGTCCCAAGCCCCCATCCATTTTTCA
Organism: Leucopleurus acutus; assembly: GCF_964270905.1. Classification (NCBI taxonomy): domain Eukaryota; kingdom Metazoa; phylum Chordata; class Mammalia; order Artiodactyla; family Delphinidae; genus Leucopleurus; species Leucopleurus acutus. The sequence continues at coordinate 107,104,802 of NC_139148.1, read as the reverse complement.
CATTAATTCACTCCAGTTGTAATACATTTCTTAATTATAATTGCAAACGCTGTCATAGAGAACAAAGCTGTTAAATCCCTTGACTGATAAAAAGATAGATTGTAAAATTAAGATTTTATAGAGATAAAGCACATCTACAAAGAGTCTAGAGAGGTACTAACTCATAGCACCCTGCCCTAATCAAATGTTCATGTACCTCGGGACGTCATACCTCACCAGGATTTGTCATTACAAGCACTATATCCCTTTGGGTACCTACTTACTGGAAAGTCAATAAGGAAGGCCAAGATGGCTGTATGCCTGGATTTGCAAATGTTTTATACAACATTCTATGTTGTTTTCAAAATCCTAGGGAAGTTCTGTCCACCTGATGCCGAACATGGGTGGAGCACTGAACAATTCATTCACCATCTGAATATTTCCAGGCATGCAGATCTTGGCCATCGGGTAGACAGAGACCTTGTCTTGCTGACCCTATATAGCCAACCCTATAAAACCTATATAGCTAGCCCCTATATAGCTAACTCCTCAGAGGAAAAAACCATAGGATTATCTATAAAAACAAAAAAGAAAACCCAGCTAAATTTAGTCCCTTCCGTTGTAATTTAAATGCAAATTTACCTAAGGTGGAGCAATTGTCATTCATCAAGGAGATTCTCCCTCGTCAAGGATCCTTAACAGTTCACAAATTTGAATTTTAGTCCAAAGTACCTTATGACCTTCAACACAAAGTCATTTGAAGACTAAAGTAGAATAACTTGGACCCTAATTGCAGTGATTTTCTCAGTATAAAGGAAAATTCATTTCTGATGGCGTGAAGTATTTTCCAATCCCTCTATTCCTTCTTACTCCAAAACACTGCTCTCTCTCACTGTCACAGCTCTTCAAATGCATAGGCGAGTGCACACCATGAGCTCATACACCCAGGCTCTCACTTAGCCTGAGTCTCCCTAGCTGACTCTTCTGAGCTGACTTCCTGTAGAGCAATTCTTCCTAACATTCTTTTTTTCTGTACGCGGGCCTCTCACTGTTGTGGCCTCTCCCGTTGCGGAGCACAGGCTCCAGACGCACAGGCTCAGCGGCCATGGCTCACGGGCCCAGCCGCTCCGCGGCATGTGGGATCTTCCCGGACCGGGGCACGAACCCGTGTCCCCTGCATCGGCAGGGCGACTCTCAACCACTGCGCCACCAGGGAAGCCCCCTAACATTCTTTTGTAAAATTCTCAGATTTTTTTGAGAATCTATTGTATGTTATGTGCCTTCTCCCCAGAAAAAAACATTCACAAAAAATTCAGGGGTCACATATTTTCCCTCTCCCCACATTCCCCCCTCCTGTGGATGAAACCCTTTCATAGACTCATGGTTAAGATTCCCTGCATTAGGTTCAAGAAGAAAAAAATAGTTCTTCCTTCTCTACTCCGACACTCCTCTGACTGGCCATCGGAGGAATAAGCTGAATGAATATATATATATATGATCATTTTGACCTAATTAACAGGTAACTCCCTATTTGGCTGCAGTCAATACCATCCACCCAGTCTGTGACAGCAAACATTATCTGTCATGTTTACTCAGAAACTAATATAGCTCTTATTAGATTCACTTTTTTAAAAAAAGTATCTATCCTGATTGGTAGCCTATACTGTACACATTGCATCTTTCACATACAATTGGTGAATTTTTATATTTGCTTTGTAACTTTTCCAGGCTTAAACTTCCTGGGGAGAAATAAGTTGATATAAGGGGCTTTGCTAGCTTAACAACCATAATGTTCATTGAATTCTACTGTAGATAGACAGAAACTTCATTTTGTACCAGTTTTTGGTTGATGTTAAAATCAGTTAATTTAATTACCCCCCCCTCCAGTGCATATTAGTCATTTTATTTGGTTGAGTCATCTGTTTCCTTGGAAACACAGACTATATATAGTCATTATGTTATTAGTTGCATTTAAAGCTGTGAATGAAAGAGCAATATCGTCAACAAGTTGTTACAGAAAGGGATACAGAACATTCTAGATCTTCACTCTCTGTCAGGTTATTCATTATATAACTTAACTACTCTGTTTTCTACTTTTCTATCTATAAAATTGGCTTCACGTTAATATTTGAGCATCCTCTTACATGTCTTATACGGTTTAACTTGTTTTAAGATCCACAGATGTGTACTTCTCAGCCCAGAGTTTGATGACATTTTGAGAGGACATAAAGCTTGCTCCTACTGGTTGCCCTTCTAGATTTCCTTCTCTTTCATCCTCTTGTTCCATTTTGGGCCACATTGAACAATTCCAGATGCCCCTTGACATTTCAAAGATTAGAAGACTATAGATTTTTCCTCTCAGCTCTACCGATCCAAACTGTCCCCAATTGAGTTTCTTTCATCTGACCTCAAAAATAATTTCATTTTCATTGTTGGATGATCATTTATTTCCTCAAGCTGATCCCCCATTGGCTGAATGGGGAGGGTAAGGAAAAGTCAGTTATGTGATTATTATTAGCAACATGCCAAGAACAACAATATTATTTCTTGTTATTTAAGTATATAGTATCCCTTTGCCTGTTTACTGCAGATGTCATCTGCACATATACATCTTAGTGCTTCCTTCCAGTGAGAAATTGAGATAAAATAATAAAGAAGGGAAGCTTATAAGATCATGCGATTAAACCCGAGGGAGTCTCAAAAATACATTCTGTGAAGATTTTTTTTTAAGATAGATTTATTTCCATATGAGATAGTTTAGGCCTAGGTATCCCTAGTGACTTGCTTCTCGTGTTAAAATTTTAAACACACACACATATTTCAGTAACGCAAAAGTGATATCACAGATTTGTGAGCTTAGCGATAGAAAGAGTCCATGGAGGTATCTGGTACAACGTAGTGCCCACTGCATCCCTGACGGTTGATCATCTCTACTTTGTTTGATCCTTTTCAATAACAGAAAACTTACGTATCTCTCTAGACAGTCCACTGCATCTTTGGAATGCTCTGTTGAAAATTCTTCCTTATATTGTCTTCATGAAACATCCACTCAGTAGTGGCAAATGTTAACATCTGAAGCACAGAAGCCACTTCCCTCGTTTACCTGAGAAACTTTCACAAGTGTAAAGACAGATTACCATAGGTTCCTGAGCTTTCTCTTCTTCATTCTGTACATCCCCAAGTCCTTCAACTATTTCTCATCAATTAATGGCTCTGTTTCCTCTTCCTTTGATTATGGCCTCAGGGTCATTTTTCAGTTTTCTAAAACTTACATGGATAGTTATATAAGTAAAAACAGGCGACACCATGTCAAGTGCTTTGCAAGAATTTAAGTATGAATATCCTCTTGCTCCCCTCTCATCCTCTAATTTCATGAATCTATTAGAAAACTTATTAAGCATAACTGGAAATGACTTATTCTTTATAAAAACCTCATGCTGTTATTCTTCAAGATGCTGTTATTCTCCAGATATTTATTTTGTCCTTTCATTAAAAATGAAAGAAAGAAAAAACAGTAAGAGCCTGGCAGATGCTTCTTGGTACCTTGAGTAATTTGGACTTGACAAATGTCAATGTGACATGAAAATTTCTCTTGAGATGTTACTGTTTCTTTTACAGTGACTGGTGAATATTTCCTACATTGTTCTCAGGACTCAACTCCTGTCATTGACTAGGTATTGAGTAGAACTGGAATAGCACCCATTTAGGGGCAGTTAGCATGCTGAGGGGCATATGGAATGTGGACTGTGAGGGCTCTGAAAATATCTGAGAAATGACCAAGAACCTTCCTCTTGTCAGCAGTGCTGGAGCTACAAAGACAGAAACAAACTACACGTAGATGAAATAGGTGGTTACCTTCCCAGTGTAATCTCATGTATTAACATTGACACTCAAAGGCTCCCTTTACGTCACCCCAAAACATCTTCGCTGGCCTTCCACAGTGCCCCAATTTCCACTCTAAGAAATGTGTTCCTCTGAGTTGAGACATTGCCTCTCCAAGAGTCCCCAACACAGGAACCTGTGTTAGAATGACCCATCAAGCTAAAATCATCGTTAATCCCTGGGCATGGATTCGTTTGTGAGACTGCTTTTCAAACGAACTGCTAGCTGAAAACAGGACCCTAAACACAAGACAGGTAAGTTGAGATAAGGCCAAGGGACAGAGCCAGAGAATGAGGACAGTCTTAGATGAGGGTTTGCTGAAGTTGGAAGATCTAAGAAGTCAACGAGTGGCAGGAGTGGGAACTCGGTCTTCAAAGGAAGACTACCATGGGACGATGAGCAGGCAGGGAAGTTCGTTCTTTGACTTCAGATATTTCTGGCTACGTATGAGGGAAGAAGCTGAAAACAGCATGAAGAACAAGCGAAGTGCTGCAACCAACACAGAGCAGGCCAGGCAAACTCTCATGACGACTGGTCACGAGACAGCACCTCCGAAGTTGGCATGTCCCTTTTTTCTCCATCCCCCACCTCATTGGATATATAAAGAATACGTCAGAAATGATGCTAAGTGAAAGAAACCAGACACAAAAGGATACGTATTATATGATTCTGTTCATACGAAATGTCCAGAATAAGCAAATCCATAGAGGCAGAAAGCAGATTAATGGTTGCCTGGGGCTGGGGGAGCCGGGGAAATGGGGAACGACTGCTGATGGACACGGGGTTTCCTCATGGGATGATGAAAATGTTCTGGAATTCAGTGATAGTGATGGTTGCACAACTCTATGAATGTACTGGAAACTGCTGAATTGCACTTTTTAGAAGCGTGAATTTTATGGTTTGTGAATTATATCTCAATAAAAAGTTTTTAATTAAAAAAGAATAGACAACCCTTTTAATCATGTAGGTCCTGAACAAAATCAAAGATCTACTTAAAGGTCCTACCATCAGGAGCATTTCTTGCTCTAAAAAGATTTGCCATTCCACTCCTTTCTCCGAACTCACCGCAAGCTTCAAGTCAGTCAGTTGCCAGGTGGTGATGCCCGCTGATGGGCCCAGGCACTTGTGAAGCGCTCACACGCTGACACCTCAGCATGCAGTCCATTGCCAGCTAGACAGCAGACCGACTTTGGTGGTAGCTCAATCCTAAATCTTTAACAGTTAAAGTAATTCTGGGACAGAACAAGGTCACACACTGGAAATAAATTCCGTCATTTTCACTTCCTCCCTCTGAGATGCTAACGAGAGAAGCTGTTCTGCATAATATGGGACATCTTTCCAAATTCACAGTGACATTATTGGCAGGATCAGAAGAAGCTGCAAGAAACTCAGACCATCCCCCTCCCCACACCTTGCCATCACCTAAGAATTTCAGAACCCTTTGTAGCCACACAAATGGTTCTGTACCATGAGACTCTGTGGTAGACGAAACCATGCTTTAATGAGATCCTTTTAGTATTTTTACAACTCAGCTTCCTTCAGGAAGATCAACCCTGTAATGGTGATTAGAGCCAGCCTCAAGCACACTCAGCCTGTAATTTAGAGACCATGAAAACAAGCAAGTGTCTGAAGACAAAAAAACTCAAAGAGGTTCAAATGTCTGGGGCCAGATTTCTAATCACATCTCCCCACCCTTACCTTTTGATCTTTTGTGTCAACCCAGGGGATACCCACCCTTTTGAGGTGGCCCCATGAAACAGAAAAGTCAGTGGGTCCTCACCATAACCCAACTAGTAAAATCCCAGAAAGAGTCTCTTTAAAAAGACTTGAATCAGTAGTTGCAGATGGCTTCAAAAGAAATCATTTTGTATCTTTTCTTCTTTCCTGATGTTCCAAAGAATAAGAACATTTTCTAGTTTAGATAAAAAGATTTGTTATCTTCATATTTTTCAAAATGACATAAGGGCCAGGTTTAAAAGGATTTTAAAATTTAAATGACTATATTTCACAGATGATTATAGCCTTTTAATTCTGGGTAGATTTGACCCAAAGTCAGGCCTGTCCACAGACTGTGCTCCCGGGGTGAGACGACCCATACCAGGTCTCAGAGTGAAATAGCCTAGGCAGTGCCCTGTGCCAAGAGGCTTACAGATCAGGGGCTCCCCAAAGCGTTCTGCTGCTTCTGACATAGTTCTGTTTTGCCCACCCCGGTTGCCCCCTTGGTGCATGGATAACTGGACAACACAAGGCCCTAGGAGTTTGATGTAAATGGTGTTTTACTGAAGCTATTTTGAGGCAGCAGTTTTGATGCCAGGGACATTCTGTCATGGTCGAAGAGAAAACTTTTATACTTTCAATTTGTTAAATTGTTTAATATTGCTAAATAATGTGCTAATGTTCACAAGACATGTCCCTATCTTATCTCTGCAATCATATAAGTGGCTTAAAGTTGGGTTTGGGATGTCTGTTGCACGCAAGACTTGATAATGAAAGAGTTTGCATTTTGATAAAGTGGCTTTCAAAATAACTAATAAGAACCTGCTGTATTAAAAAATAAATAAAATAAAATTCAAAAAAACAGAAAAACAAAATAGAGCCTAGAACAGTCAGACCCTTTGCAGTGGCTGCTTCTTCAAAACCTAGCCTAGTGGTTCTTAAACCTTATTCTGCATCAGAATCACCACCTGAGTTTGTTCAAAATGGAATTCCTGGGAATTCCACTCCCCCTTCAAGATCCTGATTCATATGACTGGGGAGAGCCCCAGGAAACTGCGTATGTGGCAAGAACCCAACCGATTCCAATGAAAACGGTCCCGAGTGAACTTTTTGAAAAAACTGCCTTAGAGCTTTGCCCACCCACCAAGCAGGATATTCAGTCACCTTGACACCATTTTAGGAGGAGCAGCCTGGAGGGATTGGGTCCACATCTGGAGGGATTGGCTTGCACATCTAAGTGATCCCTGTGGAGTCCCTCTAATAGCCACAAGCTGAGTTAGGAATTGAATAGGTGTGTCTGGTTAGGTTTGGCTTGTTGAATGACACTGATGACTCTCTGTTTGCTTTTACTTGCCACTCGTGGATACCTTGTGCACCCTAGAAACAGAGATACCAGACATAGGTAAGCAAATCACATGGGTGGCTACCTAATGCCCCTTCTTGCCTAAGACGCCACCTCCTAATAATGCGCTAACAGGGAAACTTCTTAAGTAAGGTTAAAGGCATAATGTGAACATGAACTTGGAAGTTATAACTCAGGTAAGTGTCTTCCAAAAGGAGAGAGCTCCACTAAGTGGGAATTTGCTGGAGGATCAAAATATACCAAAAAGAAAACAAGATAAGTGAAAGCTGGCCGTTCAGTACTTCATGGGAAAGCAAAACTTTCAGGCTTATGTTTTCCTTAGGTGATATCACAAGTGAGTCTGTAAGTTCAAATAGATTCGATGTTTTCAAGTTGCAGGTAGAGAGAGAGGTAGCACAGCAATCTTCCTGCTTCCAGGAATGTAATTGACGTGTGTATTAAGAGAGAGTGCCCATGATGACCTTCTTGAATAAGATTTTTCCATTTTCCTCTTATGTGACCTCATGGTTTCTATTTTATCTCACAAAAAAAATAATAAACTTTAAACTGACCATTTACTGACAAGGGCACATAACTCTGAAATTAGTCATAATGAGTATTTGTATTCAATTTGTTTATGCCTTACACTTGTCAAAACTGTTCTAAGTTACCTGAAATTGCAAAGGAGAAAATTGAATTTGTTCACTTTCAAATGCCAATTGTCATCAAAATGGCGCTGGTAGGGTTTGTAATTTGGATTTTGTTTGGGAGATGCCACTTCCTAAATACCAGTGCACAAGATCAGCCTTGCTACTTTGGCATAACTGATTCCTTAAGCAAATTAAATTGGTTATCAAATTGCTTTCTGGTAAAATGTTGCCCAGTATTAATTATAAGCATTAATTGCCCATTTAACAATCTGTGTGATTTTAACTAGCATGAATGAAGGGATCTTTGCTAAGTTGAAGGGCATTGCTTGAATATAAAACGAACCAGAAGGTGACAATAAGTGTAACAACACTGAAGTTGTAAGAGAAATCTTCACGTATCTCAAATTGCAATACGCGTTTAGACACAAGGGATTAGAACAAATTGGAATGTAGTCCAGTGGTTTTTCTTTCTCAGGTTTGGCATGTTTCCACAAAGTAGAAAGAAACAATCTCAAAAGAGCTGACGTGCACTTGGGAAATGGCATGAAATGGCAAGAAATTACATCTCAATATAGGAGACCTTCCTGACTGTTGGCTGTCAAGAAAATAACCATCAGATTTGAATTTGGTGCGTTGGGCTGTTCTATTTTCTAAAGGCCAGTGTGCAAAGTTTGAGAACAGCCTCGCTGAGCAACATAGTTAGAAGAAGACAGTAACGGTGATTTTTTTGTTTTTTTGCCACTTTCAGAACAAGACTATTCTTGTAGGTATTTATTTTGCATACACAGTCACATATGATCTAATCTAATATTAGTCCAAGCACAGGCTTGTTGGTGACCTTGGGCGAGCCTTGTATGTGTCTGGGTTTCCCCAGCTGAGGTTTGAGAAGAATGATAATTCCAACTTCCCTCACAGGCACATAGGGGATATTCAATAGTAAATGAATGGAATGCATTCCAAAGTGCTTTTGTGCAAGTAACATTTCTCTTGGAAAAATAGCCTATGGACTTCTCCTAAACAAAACACGATTGATCTGGCTCAGTTGAAACTTCCACAGACTGGCTACCAAAGTATTGAAGGTTATTTCAGGGAAGGGTTGTGACCCCTTCTGTATTCTAGAAAGATCGAAGGGCACTGGAAAAATTTTATTCTGAAGGCAAAAAGTGCAAGTAAATATGTCAAAACTTTTACTCAAACCCCTATTTAAGCAGTCTTTGCTGCAGAGATGCTTTGTCTGGTATGACTGCCAAATCAATTCTGGAATCTGTTGGGACCCTTTACAGTTTATTTACAGCAGCTGTCATGGTGGTTCCAGGGTTGAAGATGTCCCTGGAATCTACCGGATTCTCTTATTTGATGAAGGTAAGTAGAAAAAAATCAAGTATTCCGATTGGATTTGATTTTTTTCCAATTAAAACCGTAAACTGGGTCTCAAATCAGTATTTGCCAGCCTTACTATCATTAATATAAATATGCTTAGAGGGCAAATGCAATTACAAATACAATCAGGAACATGCCAGTCCTTAAGAGTATCTTAATTATTCTAATGACCTTCTCCCCTCCATTTTGCTTGGCTAAGTAGCCAAGGCCCGAACTCCTCTATGTCTTAGTTAGTTTCATGTCCTGCAGTTTAGTTCAGCACTTCCTGAACATCAACCCTGTCAGACCCTCTGTTGGCACTGAGGTAGAGAGCGGAATAATGTTCTTGCCTGCAAAGAGTTCACAGTGTATCTGGAGAGAGAGAGATGTGGAAAAAATAGTGCTTACACCCAGCACTCAGATCTCAGTTTCTAATACCATTCTTCAGTGAAAGGAACCAGGGGTCCTTGGAGAAATGATTCGTTGCAGTCCTGGAGCAGGGATTATACAAGATGAGCCTGCAACATCTTGTACTTCCAGAAAGTAAGGAAGTGCTCAAAAAAACCCGAAACGCACCGACATTGATGGGGTTTATGAGGGGCACATAAGGCCACAGAAAGAGCTCCCAATGGCTAAAGCTGGAACAATTTGAGCAACAAAATAAAGTCACATTGGAGTTTAATGCAAAGTATAAAGCAAATATCCATGAGTCCATACTGATATAAATAAATGGTTGAGTTCATAAGTAAATGGAGGAGAAAAGATAAGGTTCTCATGCAGAAGAACTCCAAAGAATTTATGTAGCTACTCGACCCTCAAGGAGGTGGAGTATAACTCCCTACTCCTTAAGTGTTGCCTTGGCAGAATGACTTCCTTCCAAAGAATACAATGTGGAAAGTAAGAGAGAAAGTAAATTTGCAGAGGAGAAACTTGACAAACACTACCTCAGCCAGGCGATCGAGGTCAACATCAACAGTAAGTCATGTTGATATTACTACCCTTGATTTGATTTGATGAGAATGGCACTTTACCCTTGTGGTCTTCCTCCCCAAAACCTGTAGTCGCTGTCTAACTATGAGAAAAAAGAAAAATCAGACTACGTTGCCGTGGGGGCATCCTACACAATATCTGACCTGTACTCCTTAAAACTATCAGGGTCATCAAAAACAAGGGAAGTCTGAGAAACTGTCACAGCCCAGGGGAGCCTAAGGAGACGAAGACTAAATATAACTTGGTATCCTAGGTGGAATCCTGAAACAGAAAAAGGATATTAATTAAAAACTAAGGAAATATGAGTAAAGTATGGACTTCATAATTTAAAACAATAATGCTAATACAATGTGATAGCTGCTGCTAGGTCACGTGTCCCTCCTATCTGCTCATTTCTCTCGCTTTCTACTTCTGTTGTAACACTTGGATTTATGACAGTCATAGCCTATTTACTGATCTGACTCCCCCACTAGACTGTGAGTTCCATGCAGCAAGGGGCTGTATTGGGCACACAGGTAGGTCTCCAGACCATAGCACAGTTCCTTGGCACATTGTTTGCACTTAGTAAATACTTCTGAATGACTTGAATAAATCCACAATACAGAAATGGTATTACCAAGCAAGGAGTGCAGCTGAGAGATGTCAGGACTAATGACGGTGGAGATAAAGAGAAGTGGGCAGATTGGAAAAGAGTTTAGGAGGTAGAATTTTTTTTTAATGATGTTTTACTGGATATGGGGAATGGCGGAAAGAAGGAGCAGTAAAGAATGGCTTCTGGTTTCTGGCTTAGACCATTGGGTGTGAGGCAGAGTGTTGTGCAGTGAGCACGTTAGAGATAAGACAAGATTACTCTCCTCCAAGCTCTCATGGTTTACTGGGGCATACCAATACATTTTTTAAAAAGTAATATGATGTGTGATCCCCGAGAATAGAGGTAAGCATAGTGCAAATAACCGAGCCTAGACATTTCCGGAAGGCTTTCTTCAGAAGATGATGCCTGAGTAAAGCCTTAAAAGGTTAAAGAGAATTAATTACTAAGTGAAGAAAGGAATGTGCACCACACTAAGGAACATTTAAAAGTTTGTACAGTTTTTAAAGATGGGAACCAAATGATCAGAATAACCCTGGAGTCAGTATGGGGGAAAAATGGATTTAAGATTTCAAAAACACCTCCTATGGGCAGGACTATAGAAAATATTCCAGGCCACAGATGATAAGAGTTAGAACTAATGTGATGGCAGGAGGGACAAAGCTTCTGAAAGCTTGTTTTCAGGCACAATTAGGCACAATGTGGAGAGAAAAGGGGAGAGTAAGGGTTAGACTTCCATGTTGGGAGCTTGGATGATATCAGCAGTACAGGAACCTTAAGTTCAAGCAAAATGTCCCCCAAACCAAAGTTCCTGCAGCTATTGGAAAAATGATATTAGGAATAGTCAAAACTAATGAATGAGCTCAGCCATGTATGCAGATAAAAATAACACAAGATCCTATGTAAAATATGGAACTGAAGAGTTTCAGGAATACCAAAATCCAATCAAGGTAACTTGAGTGTCACCTTTTGGAGGTATGGATGATTTTAATTATAACCAAGACAAGGTCAAATATGATCACTTCTGTTATGTCCTGAAAAAGAAAAAGTGTATTAGAGAAGTACGGTGGTCAGCTAACAAAAGGAAGCTTGGAGTGGAAGAGTATCTCCAGCACAGCCCTCCCTAAGACACACTCCTCACTTTTTGTACATGCCTTTCAATTTCCAGCAGGACCCTGGGAGGACAGTAGTGACTGCAAGTGAGGCAGGAAGCCCAGAAGACAAGAAGTAGGTTTTTGAAGGATGGGGAAGGCAGGAAGAGAATAACTTCTGTTTTGGATTTGTTGAGTTTGAGGTGTCTTAGACATCCAGGCAGTCATCTAGTAGGTAATTGGAGAACTGAGGCGGGTATGAAAGGTATGTATGAGAAAAAGGATCTCCTGGGATTTTCTATCTTCTGCTTCTTTCTCTACCCCCAAATGGACGGTATTGGAATATCAGGAACATTACAGGTTAGCAGTACGCACTGAATTATTTTTTAATCCCAGACCCATTACTAGAAAAACAAAGAGGTACCTGTCGGCTCGGTACATAAGGAAGATACATTAATTCTTTTATCTCTTAAGAGAATTTTCCATTTGTGACAAAAGGCAGACCCCAGGGAGTGTATGCTGAACAAATTGCTTTGAATAACTTTACTTTTCTCTTCCTTAGCACAAGTCCTGCTCACAAATACTATCTGGCTATGGACCCTGTGTCTGAATCACTTTATCTATCAGACACCAATACCCGAAAAGTCTACAAGTTGAAATCTCTTGTGGAAACAAAAGACTTGTCCAAGAATTTTGAAGTGGTGGCAGGAACAGGAGATCAGTGCCTTCCCTTTGACCAGAGTCACTGTGGAGATGGAGGGAGAGCATCGGAAGCTTCACTGAACAGCCCTCGAGGTAAAAATAAAAAATCCTTTGGTTATCTAAACGTTTCATTTGACTAGGCAGAATCCTAAGATTGTTATCACACTGTAGTCCATCCGTCCCAATGTACCTCTGACAGACATCATCTCTGAAGTCTATCTCGGAAGATAGGCACACCCAGGACTAATTTTTAGCCAATATGCATTAGTATAGTCATAACTGTTATTAAAATATTGGAATGCTTCTTTTCTGGTTGATAAATAGTTATTGCCCAGAACCCTCTGCCTCCCGGACACCCCAGCCTCTCCCCATGATCTCCTTCCTGGAAACTCCCAATAGTCCAACAACTAAAGGGTTAACTCCTGGCCAGCAGAGAGCCTCCAGGAGGAAGGCTTTAGCACTGTGGCCTGCACTGGTTTGGGGATCAGGTCTGTGCCACCTTCTACCACTTTCAAATATATTGAGTATCTCACAGACTTTAGACACTCCTGGCTTTTCCTTAACAACCAACCTTTAATGAACCTATCTTCCATTAATTTATCTAAATCATTCTTGAAGCTATTTATATTTTCAATTTATATCACCCCTAGTATAACAAATTCCTTTTTTTTTTTTTTTTTTTTTTTTGGCCTTCTGTGAGAGCTCAGCCTTACTGTTATTTTTTTCTAAATTCAGCTTCTCAACCTTAAAGGGCCAACCCTCAATTCTGTTGCCTGGGATTTGTAAATAAACGTGTTCTCCCAGTCAGCTTCATGATTTTATAGACTTGGATCATATTCCCATCTTAGGCCACTAAGCTGAAGGATAGTCAACTTTTAAGTCTGTCGTCATATATCATCCACCCTGTCTCCTTAATTATTTAATCATTCTTCTCTGTTCCTTCTCCAAGATGTTGTGTGTATGTGTGCTTTTATTTCAGCAGGTTTTATGAAGTATTCATTGTAGTGGGTTTTAAGAACCCAATGTGTTTTTTCTTTTTAACTATTACACAAATAATACACAATTGTTGCAGAAAAATTAGAAAAGAGAGAACACAAAAAATGTTTTTAATTGAGGTCACGCATAATCCTACCACATCTAGAAAGCCACTGTTAACATTTTAGTGTATATCCTTCTAGACTTTTTTCTATGCATATCATATATTTTATTCTCTAATAATGGAATCATATTATAGAATGCTGTTCTGTAATCTGCTTTTCATACGTAATGTATTATGAACACCTTTCCATGCCAAAAAATATAGTGAGGTCAATGTGTTTAATTTGTTAGATGGTCAACTTACTATTTCAAATATTAAGAGGTTACTCTTTAGCTATTTGACATTTGCCGTATGGGGATTAAATTTCAACTACAGTCGGAGTTTAAAGCCGTCCCTTTCTTCAACGCCATACTCAAGGCATGTGTCTTTCATAAAGCCCCTCTGGCTAACCCAGCCCATTAAATCTGAATTTCTTTAAGAGTGTCTCCACTACCCAATTAGCACCTGATTATATTTTGCCTTCTTTTACTTTCCAGTCCTTTCATGAATGGAGTGTTTTTTATTACCAAAGTGAGCTGCTTGAGATGAGAAACTATATCTAATATTTCTTTTGACTCTTCCCCACCTCCTCAGCAATATCTTGCACAGTGTGAGATCCACTACACATGCTTCTTATGTAATTGACCAATTAGGTAACTCTTATCCATACCCAAGTATTCCTAAGAGGAATTTCAATGGCACTTAAAGGGGATGACCTTTTTTCCCTAAGGGAACATAAGCATCCCCACCCATAGGTATCATGGTAAAGTGTTTGGCAATGTTTCTTTTTTCCTCTTGTACCTGTGCTCCATCCTTACACATAGTAGGTCTGCAATAAATATTTGATGAGTGAATGCATAACTCGGGTGCAACATATAATCAGCTCATCTTTCAAGGAAATACGTCAGGCTGGGTCCCACCTTTTACACAGGTTTAAAACGCTTACAGGTATTATAAGGATTTCTGCATGAGAAATAGGGAGGAATCAAGCTTGTATTGTGCCTGAAATTGACACCCTCCTGAGTTGCTGCTGGTGTGAAAACCACTCATCTCACCTACCACATTCAACCTGCCACACAGGATGAATGTCAGCTTTTCCAAATAAAGCAAATAATTGGTTCACTGCAGCTCTGCTTTTTTTTTTTTGGCTTGGAAAGCAGCAATAATAGAGTCCTGATGAGCAGGGTTTACATGAACTCTGGAAACGTCAGTAATGAGAGTGTCAAAATTTATATATCTATTAAAGTTAACATTAAACTAAGTTTTTCTTCTTGTCATAGCTAGTAGCGCATTTTCCTTTGGCTTGACTTACGCAACCTTCTATCTGAGCGTGGCTTTTACAGTAATCTGGTACACTATTCATCCCAAAGCAGTAAGGGGCCCTAAGAACAGCTGGCCCAGTCTTCAGACAGCTGAATGTCTAATCCATCCAAGACAGCTTTCACATAATGTACTAAAGCTGCTGTTGGCAACATCTGCTCTGATCCAGTGAGTGAATGAGGATGTTTAAAGGGAGGGAATGTGTGACTCACACTAAGTGTCCATCACGCCTCCTTCAACCATATTCACAGTGTTTGAGGACCCTGTTAGTGATCTTCGAAATCACTCAGATGGCAGAACCTATGTCCAGACATCGGTTGATCTGAAAATGCTGGTCAGAACACTGAGGTGCCTAGCTAGGGCACCTATCTCCACGCTGAATCTAGACAGCACTTACCCTTGGCAGTGAATCAGAAGTGAGGTTCTCATTATATGGAATGCTGCAGGGCAATTTCGTAGACTTCCGTAGAGGAAGGAAATATGCAGGAAGTCATTAGGGCACGGTGGGCATATTGAGAGGAGAGTATTGCTAATTGCTAATTATGTCTTTGAGGTTCTCCTGCAGGTTCTTTATCTCTCAAGAAAGCCCAATTTGTTTGTTTTTTGGCTTTTCAGCTACCATGAACATCAGCTCCTTCATCCCTCCCCCTTAGAAGACAGCAAATGTTTAATGGATTTCTTGAAGGAGAGGTTTGATTTTTCTCTCCACCTAGAAGCTAATAAAGAAAAGCTGTAGATCAGTAGAAAATGGAAATGTACATCTAGGGAGTATCATTTCTAGGTTAGGAAAGAGAGCTCGCTCTATGACTTTAACAAGCAACATATTGCAATTACAGGCAGGCTCTCCAGCATGTCCTTAATTATGCAAGGTAAGTCAAATAAATGTTAATCTGCAAGACAGCTAATTTATTTTCTGAATCTATTCTAAAAATAGGATGAAATAAAATTTGCTTTTCAGATCATTTGTCCTAACATTGGAATAAATTATCAAATGGGATTAAAACCAGTCAGCAAAAGGTCAGAAAAAAAAAAAAGGTCAGAAGCCATGGGATTTTTTTTTTTTTTTTTTTTTTTGAGAAATGGCAGCAAATTGTGATGAATATTGGGTTAGGGAGCCTAGGCTTTCGTGTTCCATCCATGTAATGCCACTGTTTCTTGGAAAGTCACTGTACCTCCCTGAACGCTGAAATAGACTTAATGATGCCATTGACTAGTTTTGTTACATTGGACTAGTCATATACACACTGGGTCCTGAGATTGCTCAGTTGTAAACTGAAGGGCTTGGGATGATCTCCCTCCCAGCTCTAATGTATTAAAATAACCATAGCTCTAACTTACTTAGTGTCTACTGTGTGCTGTACACTGTGTTCGATATTTTACACAGGGTATCTCTAATCTTCACAATTCACAAGGTAAATAGTATTATCCCCATTGTAAAGATGAGGAGATAGAGGCTCACATACCTTAAGAAATTTATCTAGGATCAGACAGTTTACAGATAACACTGGAATTCAAACCAGGTCTACCTGACTCCAAAACCCATGAGGTGGGGTGGGGGGCGGGGTAGCCTTCCCTTCAGCTAAAATCCATGATCTCTGTTGGCTTCTCTAGGAGGGTAGGAAATAGTGGAAAATGCTTTTCAATCTAATGACATGTATTCAGTGAAAACAAAATATTTTTATTTGGAAGATGAATGACTTTCAGTCCAGTTTCCTTTTCCTATTAAAACTATTCCTCTGATTTTTCTGACCCGATAGTATACCCATAGTGCACTCCATAGCATTTGCATAATCTGTAAATGGAATTGTTCAAATAAATCTCCAGGAAACATTGTCACATCTCTTTGGAAGATTCTGCAGTTAGCAACTTCAACTTTTTCTTAAGAGATGGAGTCAGGAAACCTTAACTTCATTAAACTGACTACAACTGGTAGCTAAAAATTGTGTTTAAAGGAAAAATGGAAGTACCCCTGAATAGAGTTTTATATAAGATAGCCCCTGGGTACTTCTCCTGGGAAGAAGTCTTTATCTGATCCAGTTTTACACACTTTGATTTGAATCCCAGTAAAGAGAAACATTTGCCATTTTACTCATCAGTACTTCAATGTAATGGGGCAAGGAAAAAAGTTTAGCAAAGAAGTTGATGGTGTGCTAATCCCTGGCATTGTATATGAGTTTGAACTGACTTTGCAAGATGCTTTTAAAACATGCATGGCTGATGTAGTTGAAACTTAGGTTCCATTTATTATTTTTACTGCAACGTTCTTTAATTCTACAGAGAACTCAAACTAATGAGTCATGTAATAGATGACCAAGTACTTAAGCAGAATGTGAAATGCTACTAGGTGGAGATATAAAATAAAATTTGTGACAAGCTGAATACATTTATTTTTTTTAAGTAGCTACAGAGGGTGAAGGAGCGACTGGACAGGATGAAATTAATCAATGACTTAATTTGGTTTTCTTGGACCTCACCATGGAGTATATTTCTATTTTCATGTGCATCTTTAAGCATAACTGACCTCAGAACTCAGCAGGAATTGGGCAGTATCCCCAGAAATGCAAACAGCCCTGGAGCCACTCCCAAGGAGGGAAATGATCCTTAAATCTTGATGGCTTCCGAAAGTGTTTTTAGGTTGTTCATGACACTAATCACACAGGAGTTCCTTTAACTTCATTGGCAATTAAGAAAGCTGGGTATGATAAAGTCTAGACAAAAGCAATCTGTTTTTGTCCCTACCCAGATCTATCCGGGGTGCATCCTGGAGCTCTGCTGATTCCCCTGGTATCTAAATGCTATTTTGAAAGGCTAAACTTGGGGTTAGTGGAAAGATGGTAAAACTCTCATCAGTGACATCTTGTTCATGTAACTGGTATCTATGAGGGAGAGAGTGTAGTGCACAAACACACATGAGAATGTTCTTCTGGTTCTACTATGCAACCAGGGTGCAGTAAGACTTTTCCTAAATTCCTTTAGTACATGATCCATTATGGTGACATAACCATTTGGATTGGCACCAGGGCCAGCCCTCACCAAAACTACAGGCAAGCTGCAGCACGAGTAAAATGAATGGTATATTTGGGAAACTATAAATAATCCAGTATTATTAAAGTAAACATATTTGAGGGTAATAGGAGCAGGGCCAGAATCAGAAGTTTGCATTTTGTCCTGTAGGCAAAAGATTTGAAGCAGGAAAGTGACATGATCACTTGGTGGATGCATTCTTGATAGATTGTTTTGTGACAGGGTAAATGCACAGGAGCAAGACTGGGGCAAAGAAATCATAGGGAGTGCTAATATTTATAGGGTAGGCAGTGGAAGAGCATCTAATGAAAGAGAGAGGAAATCTTCACAAGAAAAGGAAGTGAACAAAGAAAGCTTGGTGTCCAGGAAGCCAAGGGAATCCTTTGTTTCAAGAAGGTGTGAAAAACAATATCAGATGTCACACATATGTAGCCATTGGATGAGGCACCCTGCCTTTGGTGGTCTGAATGGTGGTAGAGGTGGAAGCCGGATTTCAGGCATTTGATGAGCCAGTGAGAGGTGAGGAAGTAAATATGATTAGTGAAGATCATTCTTCT
The DNA here is from genome assembly GCF_964270905.1 of Leucopleurus acutus. NCBI lineage: Eukaryota > Metazoa > Chordata > Mammalia > Artiodactyla > Delphinidae > Leucopleurus > Leucopleurus acutus. The sequence goes on along the minus strand of NC_139148.1, from coordinate 107,086,523 downwards.
GAGAGGCTTGGATGTGAAAGACAGAGTGATAAGTAGTAAGAGGACAAGGCGCTCAGGGGAGGCTTTTTCTGTGGGAGACATGGCAATGATGGTAGGTAAATGGGAAGATACAGGAGACAGAGGATAAATGATGAAACCAGATCTTGAGGAAACTGGAGCAGGCCTTGAATGGGAGGGGAGATTGCAGAGACCATCCTAAGATAATGTGTAGGTGTAAGGCTGAGAACTTTGTAGATAGAAGGTGCTAGAAAGTTGATGGTACTCCATTCTGATAGCCTCAGTGTTCTAGAGAAGTGCGTCTATTCTGCTAAAAATGAGGAAGTACAGTTAGGCCTTGAGGTATGTGAGAATGGTTCGGAAACACCACTTAGTGAGGTCAGCTTTTTGGGTAAGATCAACATTCTACCACCCATGCCAAATTCCCAGCTCAGTGTCAAGACATTTCTTGTGAGAACTTTCCTCCCACATCCTTGTCCTAGAATCAGAGGCATCTTGAGAAAAATATGTTTGACAAAGCCTTAGAATTCAGGCAAAATATTTGTTCCTTATTACTCAGTGATCCTGTGCTGTTTCCACTCCTGGGTATTTCCTTCCTAAACTATGTTATTGGTCTCTCAGTTTACGGTAGCTACACCTGATGACTTACTTAGCACCTGTGATGCAACCAGAATGAGAGCTTAACTTGTTATTTGCACAGTTGGTCTAATGCATCTGCTTATGAATAGTCAAAAGATTTAGACCTTACATTATGTCAGCAGCTGGAATCTGAGAACCTTTCTGCCTTTTCTGTCACAATCCTAAAGCCATAAGCTTTTGGTGGAGAAGTCAGACAAAAGGAAGGCACTTACATCTAGCCTTGGCTAATTGGTCCAGGTCACATCCATGGTTAATAACGGCGGAACTTGTATTAAGTTCATTCAGGTTTTATAAAGCCACAAATACATCATTAAATGACTTTTTCTTCTGCATTTATTTTAATTTTCATGCATGTATAGCATTCTAGCAAACAGATAATACTTTAGAGGCCAAATACCATGAGAGATAAGTGCCCAGGTTCTGGAGTCCAACAACTGGATGCAGATTCCAGATCCACCACTCATTAAATGTGTGACCTTGTGTAAGTCACCTAACTTCCCTGAGCTTCAGCTTCCTCGTCTATGAAGTTAGAATAAGAGTAATAGTGCCTACATGAGAGTGTTCGGTAATGCAGGTGAAGTGCGTTGTAAAGCACAGTGCCCAGCCTGTGGGGTGGACACATTAAGTGTTACCTGCCATTATGATCAGGCTTGCTGTTTGGTTGCTAATACTAATGCTGCTTATAATAGTGACCCAAGCGTGGAACAAGTTACTTTTAAAGGAGGCAAGTTCCAAATTGTCCAAGGAGACTTGGTCATTTCTAGGGTAGAATGGTGCCACAAAAGAAGCAGGAGTCAAGGTAGGGTGGGATTCGAGTATTACATGTGATTTGATTAGCTGATCCCTCCCGACCTTGAGATGCAGTAATTCTAGTGCTGGGTCTTTCCAACGTGTTGTATTTTGAGGAGCCCCCCCCACCAAGACCCATGTAACCAAAATAATTCCCTTAGCAGCCTACCATTAAATTCATTCCATGAGGGTTTTCTTCAGATGTGAACTTCAGTGTTGAATGCAGGATAATGCCTAGGAGAGCAACACATTAATTCCTCATTAAAACACTTTATGGGGGCTTTAAGGACATGGAGCACAGGATGGATGTGTTTGGAGAGATGAGATCACTGGAGGGGGACAAGCCAAGGTGGCAACTACTCCAGGTAGCATGAGGAAGGGCAGTGCTAGGTATCGGGCAGAAGGGCAGCAAAGTGGAGAGAGATGGGAGAATGACGATGATATACTTCTCTGCAGTATTGTCTAGAATGAAACTTCAACCCCGACAAATCAGGACAGACAGAATGGGATTATGATTCTTCCTCTTTTTATTTGAGATCACTAGCCCCCAAAACTTTCCTTATCACAGCTCGTCAGTGTCACATCACCTCAGCTGATTAAAAAAATAGCCCCCTCTCCATCAAACAAAAATGACAGGGATCACACACTAACAGACTGCAAATCACTAAAATCATATTTTGAGTGGTGTATTATGGTAACCTATAAATAACTAATTGCGTAAAATTGCTTTAGTAGTTTCTAGATGGCAGCTTTAATTAAAAGCACCAGAGACATTTAGAAGTTTAGAAATGGATGGCATGTAATTTGCCCTTTTACCAACCATAAAATGGTAATTAAGGAATTTGATTCACTTCTTCCTATTAAAAGTTTTATGAGAATAGCAAGTTCCTTCTAAATACAGTTTCTCTTCAGCAGAAGGTAGTACGTTTGCTCTATCAGTCTTCTCCAGCAGGGTGAGATGTTTTAATGTACAAATTCTTCAGAAGTTAATTAGGAAATTTCTTTCAATGCAAAATGTTTGTTTTTAAGGTTCTAAAACATGAAACTGTATTAGAGCCAAAGCTTTGATCATGGCCCCATATTGCTCCACCATCAGTACAAGATGGCCCAGTAATTTCAAGTTTACCAAATACATGGAGCTGACTGTAAAATCAAAGAAATGAGGAAGTCATTTCCTGGTGAGTCTAGCATGCTTTGCTGATTCTTGAAGGAATCTGAAATCTACCGTGGGTTGACTTCCCAGGGAACCAAGAATATTCGCTTCACAACAGAGGAGTCATCAGAAGATGTTTTTAGCTTCATTGATCCTCCAGCCATACTGGATGAATTAGTAGAGTGTAAAACTCAAACAACATGCAGCAAACCTAGATAACTAAGGAAATCCATTATTTTAACATCATCACAGGCTAAAACACAGCTGGAAATGGAGTCAGGAAGCCCATTTTTATTTTATAATCCATCAATTAATTGCGTTTTTTGGCCATTTCAGACCAAGGATTAGAGATGGCACAACAGAGGGTATTTAGACCAGCATTTTGAAGGTACTAATGACTTAAGTTATATGCACATAAGACAACTGCTAAGTTTTATTTTTTTAAGTCAAGCAGATTCTCAAGTGAACTGAATCTAACTAAGCAACAAACTAGCAGTAAAGGAGAGGCTGTTTGAAACGTCACCTCTTCATTCCCTCTTTCAGGGACTCCCCTGGCTAACTCTGAGCCCCCTCCCTGCAGCCCTCAGCCTGTCTTCCCGAGATAGAAATCCAGCCTTTCCCTTCCCTCTCCCCTAGTCAGAGCTGTGTGGGCATACAGTGGTGTATGCTACAGGGAGACTGGACAGTGCGAAGAATATTTTATCCTGACGTTGTTTACAATTTCCAGTGAATGGGGATAGTAAACACAGTCCTGTTATTCATCAGTTTTATTATTGTTTTTAATTTTCCTATCAAAAATGCACTCCCCTCATTGTCTGCACCCAGAACAGACCATTCCCATAGCCCCCAAACCTGCAGGTATAAGGAAAATACTCACAAAATAATACTCAGTGGAAAGTTCAGGATACAAAACTATGTACTGTATACTGCTACATCTGTAAGGGGGCAGGGGTGGTATATATGTACAGAGAAAAAAAATTGAGAGGAAGTTTATCTAAATGTTAGCAATGGGACTTTCCTGGCGGTCCAGTGGTTAAGACTCCACGCTTCCAATACAGGGGGCGTGGGTTCAATCCCTGGTCAGGGAACTAAGAGCCAACATGCTGTGCGGCATGGCCAAAAAATTTTTTAAATAAAATAAATAAAGTAAATGTTAGCGATGATAATTGCTTCATAAGGAATTTTGAGTGATTTGCCTTTGTTCTCTTTAATTTTCTGAGCATTTGTTATTTTTATAATGCAACAAAAGACAAAGCATATTATTTTAGAACACACACACATTCTGTCCTGTCCTATGACCGACCTCTGAGGACCCAGGTCTCTTTGCTTTCATAAATGACAGCTCTCCAGAAAGGGTCTCATAGTACTGATGGTTGCCAATGGGTTGCTCTCATCTGAGCATGTTACTGGAGACCTGCTGGAGGGGCTATACCATCAGCCAAGGAAAAAAGCTCAGTGGAAGACCTTGAAGGCATCCTGGCAGGCCCGTAGTAAAAGACATTTTAATTACATTTATTATTTTTTAAGAAAGAGAAATATAAAGAATACAAATTAAAATGGCCTATAATCTCACCATCTAGATAAGCCCTGTTGATATTGAAAGATAAAAATATGGAAGTAATATATGTCTGTGGTTTGGAAGTTGGAACTCTGTAGAAAAGCACAGAAAGAAAATTCTAGGCTTCTTTACCACAAACACACACACCCCAGTCCCTCTCTCTAAGGTAACCAGTGTTAACAGTTTCTTGCAATTCCTTTGAGACCTCTATATGTATTTTTCTCTTACATAAAAGGAATCATATCATATACATTACTCCTCACCCTCCTTCTTTCATTTGATTATATTTCTTGAAGATCTTTCCATAAAAGCATGTATATATCTGCCTCTGTTTTTAAGAGATGTATGATATTACAACATATGAACATACCATAATTTATTAAGTAATTTGCTTCTTGATTGATGTTGTTTTTTTTAAATCCTTTATCACTGTAGCACTGCATTGAACAACCTAATTCACGTGTTTTGGAACACTTTTGTGAGTATATACACCGGCTTAATTTTCGGCAGTAGTAGATATTACCAAATTGCCCTCCTAAAAGATTGAACACGTTTACACCAATAGCGTGTAAGGATGCCCATTTTGCCATACCCTCAGCCACACTATCATTAAACCTCTTAATATATGCCCATCTGATCAGTGGAAAATGGTATCTCATAGCTTGTAGCTTTAATTTGCATTTCTTTAATTTTAGGTGAAGAGGAGTGTCATTTCATATCTGTTGTGACCATGTGTATTTCTTTTCCAGTAAACTCACTTTCATATCCTCTGCCAATTTTTCTACTGAGCCGTTGATCTTTCTCTTTTGAAAATTAAGAAAAGCATCCTTTTGTCTCTCCTATGTGTTGCAAATATTTTCCAAGTTTGTCATTTCTTTTAACAGTGTAGAAGTTTTCTAACTTTATTTGGTCAGATTTAGCAATATATGCAATATATGTCCTTAAGGTCTCTAAAGTTTGTGTCCTTCTAGAAAAGCCTTCCTGTAGTAAAGGTACTTTTAAGGCAAGTGAGCAGGCCTTTCAATGACCTTTAAATCGTACTCTTTGTATTTCCCATTTGGGCCCCGTGAAATCTGGAAAACTTAGGAAGTGTTTAGAGTAGTTAAAATCAGAGACTTTGGAATCAGGCAGGTAAGAATGAGTTCAAATTTATTACTAACATCTCTGAGCCACTGTTTTCTCATCTGTAAGATGGAGACAATGCTCCTACCTTCCTTGTAGGGTTATAGAGGATAAAATGACACAATATGGGTTAAGCCAGTACCTGGCACAGATCAAGTACTAAATAAAGTATGATGATAAGGAGGATAAGTAAATAATTTTTTTTGTTGTTTTGTTTTTTTGTTGTTGTTTTTTGCGGTACGCGGGCTTCTCACTGTTGTGGCCTCTCCCATTGCAGAGCACAGGCTCCGGACGCGCAGGCTCAGCGGCCATGGCGCATGGGTCCAGCCGCTCCGTGGCATGTGGGATCTTCCCAGACCGGGGCACGAACCCGTGTCCCCTGCATCAGCAGGCGGACTCTCAACCACTGCGCCACCAGGGAAGCCCAATAATTTTTTAAACTAATATTAACTGGATTGTTTTCAAGACTAGTAGTAAACATTTTGTTTTCAAAATTGTTTTACTGTATTCAAATTCTCTTCTGTCAAACTTTGTCGATTGTATATACACAGCCCTACTTTAATTCTCTTTGCCTGCAAAATACATTGTCCAACTAAAAGGAAAACTTGCAACTATGTTTTTAAAATACTTGGAGAGAGGTACTGAAGGGAGCTTGGCTGAAGAAAAATGTATGGAAAGTCACAAGTACACATGTGTATAAGGAGATGTGCTACGCTGTCATTACAGTATAAAAAATGGAAACAACCTAATAATCTGTCAATCGGGTTTGGTCAAATGATGGAATATTATACAACAGTAAAAATGAATTAACTAGATGCCCGTGTAAAAACATTAAGTCACAAAACATAAGGTTGCATGAATGAAAGAGAAAATTGCAAAAGAATATATATGATGTGATATCATTAGCATATTTTTGTGGTAAAATATACAAAACAAAATTTACCATTTTAACTTTTTTTTTTGGCTGTACCTTGCGGCTTTCGGGGTCTTAGTTCCCCAACCAGAGATTGAACCCAGGCCCCGGCAGTGAAAGCGTGGAGTCCTAACCACTGGAGCGGGGAATTCCCCCATTTTAACCGTTTTTAAGTGTACGATTCTGAGGCATTAAGTACATTCACATTGTTGTGCAACCATCACCACCATCCATCTCCTACATAAATTTTTGAAGCATAAAAACATACTGTATATTATTTTTTGACATATACATATGTAGCAAATGTATAAAAACATGCAAGGGGATCACACTAACTGCAGACTAGTGCTTACCTCTGAGGAGGGAAGGGAAAAGGGAACAGAGATAAAGACATGGGTTTTGGCTGTATTCATAATATTTTCTCTTTTTTTTAAGAGCTATATGAAACAAATGTTAACACCTATTAAATTAGGGTGGTAGATGCATGGCAGTGTGTAATGATTTTCTGAGTTGTCGACCATTTGAAATCTTTCATAATTTAAAAAAAATGTTAAGTCAGAAATAGGGTTTAGAAAACAACTTGCAAATTTATACCTGAAAATTCCATTTTAAAATGTGTTTGTTTTAAATAAGGCTTTCAGTCATACAGAGACAGTGTTCAAAATATTTAACAACCTTTAAAGCACAGGAACCAACATATCAGAACACACACCAGCTTTGGCCCTGGAGTAGGGTCTTCAGGGACCCCTACAGTGGCCAATATTAATCCCTTATTTTCTGAACTGATTGGATGTGAATGAGGCTCTTCCATTAGCTGCAGAGCTCACCAACACATCTAGTCTGTGTCCATATGTGGAGTTCCCTAAATGGCTGACACTGAACTTCCTTAATATTAAAGAGCCTTGATATAATGAGTCAGCTTTATCATTGACCAAAGAAAGTCACTGTTCCCTTGCGAGTGAGTCCTGGGCCATTTAAAGTTTCTCTCCGAGGAATCAAAGGCTTAATAACTGAAATGTGAGGCTGTCTCTAAGCCCCAAATATCAAAGCCTAGCCAGGAAGCTGCAGTGTTTTTTGCTCTGTTTTTCTTCCAGTTTCATTTACTAGCTATTCTATTTGGTCTTTCAAAAGGCTTGTTAGACTGTATGATAGGTTTTTGGGGAAAGGAAGGTGGGTAGGTGCCCCATTTTACCAGTATTTGCTCAGGAAAGAAAGCTGATTACAGCAGTAATTTCCCTTAGAAGGCAGGAATCATTCCTCATTGTGGAAGGCGTCTCTAACCCAAGGAAGCTGAAGCCATGGTAATGGATTGGTAGGTCTGCTTTGTCCTCCTCCCCACTACCACCCCCCAGTCAAAAACCCATCAGAATGCCTTCTGCCAAGACTATCTACTTTGGTTTCTATAATCTTTTCTCTGTGTTCTCTTGAACAAAGTAAAACCAGAACTGTAGGCAGTCAACCGCCCCAGCCCTACCTTAGGGCTTGAGGTCCCTCAAAAGGTGCCTCCCACTTTTCCCAGAGTGGTGAAACTGGGGGCATCTCTGGGGAGAGCGGTCTGAAGAAAGGCTACTTTTACATCTTCTGATTTTAGCCTGTTAGGCTTGAAATTTTTGAGAACCAGCGATCAACACTTAGCGCCCTCAAAACCTTTCTTTATGTGGTTGTGTGTGTGGGGGGGGGGTGTTCATTTTTGTTTGTTTGTTTGGGTTTTTTTAGTTATGCTGGGCACTATTTTATTTCCCAAGTATATCTGGTCTAGTTTTAACAGCATGTCTTTATTCAAATAATCTATTTGAATGTTTAAAAAAAAATTAGTCAATTAATACATGACCAAAACCACTGCCTTCTGAATTGGCCCTAAATTGATATCTTCCTGGTTCCTGGAAATGCTGAATATATTTTGAACAGTTGAATTAAGGAACCATTGCAGCTGCAAAATGTTATCTAGCAGTATCTGTAAATGCCTGTTTCCTTTTGTTCTACCTTCTTTATTAGACTTGCTGGCTGTTATTAATTTGTTTTTTTCTAATTGCTCAAATTGTTCTGTTTCTAATATAGAGCTTAGTCATTTATTATTCTATAAAGCACTTCTGTATGGCAGGAACTATGCTAAATGCTGTCGTCACACACTGCAACCATCTCTTGTTACAACAAAGATCTCCTGGTTATCAAGCAGGTGTCCAGAGGTGCCATCATCTTAACTAATACTTTCAACATATTTAGTGTCAATGAGACACTAGTGTCAATGACCCACTATACTATTTATAAGACTCCCACTGGTTTTAGCTACTCTGTCAGACCCATGTCATGCTCCTGGTATATCTTAGTAGAAAAAGAACCATGTTCACTGACCTTCAGTGTTTTGTTGAGCTTTTCAAGCAGCAGACAATCTGGTCTGCATTGGGAAATTTGGAAATTATAAGTGCAGTAAAAAGGCTTGATCCCTGCCTGTGAGTGAAATATGATCTGGTTAGGGAATGAAGGGAGAAATCGTCAGAGGAAACAGTAATCAGCATTAGGTTGTGTGATATAAACTGTAAGCACTCGAGGGGCTCAGAGAATGGAGAGCTGGTTGGGATTTGGAGAAAAGGGGAGAGGAAAATGAGCAGAAAGGGGAAGATGTGGAAGAAAGGAAAGGAATCTGAAAAAGGACTGGACACGTGGGTAAAGAAAAACTGGGAACTAGATTCTAACCTCTCTTCCTGGTAGGTTAAGTGAATTCAAAAAGGAATGAGATCAAAGAACAAGGCAAAGAAGTAAGGGTAGGGCAGTGGAGAACAAAGAGGCCACCTAAGTGGGAAGTGAATGACTCAGCTCCTCCTAGGAAGGCTGGGGTGGTCTTGAAATGGGTTGGTTAAAATGGCCCTATCTCAGTATGTAAAATGCATTCTTGAGTCTAGTCAAAAAAGCCTCACACTCTTAGTTACAGGCCACGCTTTAGATTTGCAGCTTAATGATGTATACCTGATGTGATCCTCATTCCCAGCCACTTATATCGGTGGAATAACACATCTCTTCTAAGAGGCTCAGATTTCTACCATCAGACAAGATTGATGAAATTGTTTGATATACTCGACAAGGAAGTACCTCCATCAAGATATCTGCAAGTCTTTGAGTTAGTTTATATATTATAATTATTGAGGCTAGACTTTGCACTGTGTCTTAAAAGATGAGTAGGATCTGGATACTAGGAGAGGGAGAGGGGATTCCAGGCACAGGAGTAGTGCAGGCAAATATGTAGTGATAACCAGGGAAAGAGAAAGATATGTTTCAGAGACAGTGAATAGACCAGTTTGACTGGAAAAGTAACACAGGACCCCTGTACAGACTGCTCGTCACCATCAGCATGGAGGAGACGCTGACAGAATTGCACAGAGGGTTCCTGCCGTCTAAGTCAAGCTGTGCTGAAGCAGGTCATCATGTAACAGGTAATCCACAGCAAGATGCCAGAAACCTAACAATTAATCAAAAACAGAAATATTAACACCATTTGTGTTAACCTTTCAAAATGATTTCACAGACTATTCTGTTCCGATGTGATTTTATTTGGTCTTTACAGTAATCCACTGACATGGGCATCTCAGCTTTTCTTCTCACAATTAGACAAAGACAAAACCCCAAGGACTGGGAGATTATGTAAATTTTTGAAAGTCACAGTCAGCCTCACAACAGGATCTCCTCATAGCTTCTACCCTGATGTGCTACTCTCATAGCTCTCCTGAACATGTCTGGGTAATTGAACTTAGAGGAAAAAAGGTGGGGAAATGGCCTTGGAAACCCCAGTCTCAATCAAGACAAGACCAGAGATGTCACCAGCCCCCTTTGAACAGCAAATCCCAGTTTTTTCCAATACCTTTCAGTGTAACCTTCTGCACTCAGATTGTCAAACTTGTAGGTCAGAGCGTGGAAAAGAAAAAGTCAAAGAGTTGTTTGTCTCATTGGACAACTGCTTTGCTTAATTTTTTTCTTTTACTCAACTGTCATATTTGTGTTTGTTGTTGTTCTAATAATATATTTTTGATTAAGCCCAAACTGGTCCTCCTAAGTGTCTCTTTAAACCTCATTTCAAATGTTCGAAAATTGTATTCGCAGAGTGTTCATCACCCTGCCTTTCTGGCTTCCTGAACTTCTCTTCTAGTGTTAGCTTCATTAGTCAAGATGTACGGCTGTTGGAAGAATTTTAAATGGGCCTTCCGCGTTGTCTTTGAATAGATACTACATGCAAATAACTTTCCTGCAGAAATTTTCATTCTTCTTGAGTTAGCCCACTATTGTGAATAGTAAGCACTGTCAGGCTTAATTCCTCATATCCTCCTTTTATTGAGTATTCAGGCCAAGGTATTCTACTTAGTTTGCTTTTTTATCAGAACCTTTTGGTCGTTCACATATCTTGAAAGAGACTCATTTTCCCCCAGAGTGTAACAACTGCAATTAGTTTTTTGCTGGTTCATGGGCAATAAATGAACTTTCCCTCTTCAAGCTAATTGTTCACGTAAGGTTCTTGTGAGGTGGTTTGTTTCCTTAGGATGACAAAGGCATTTCTTCAAAATGTATCTGAGTAGTGTCCCAGATACAGTTGCTTGATAATTGAAGAATTTTTTAAGGGGGGGATATAAAATATTCAGATCGTGTCCAATAAACCTCATTTATCTTAGCCCAAATGTACTGAGTCCCCTTAAATCTCAACCTATAGGCATCTTTTGAGCAAGAATTCTAGCATAAAAATAAAACATGAGGTATGCATTTCAACTTGAACTAGAACTGTCTATTTAACCCAATCGCTTACACACACACACACACACACACACACACACACACAGACCTCTATAAAGCAAGGAAAAATAACTCATACCATCCCTAGTGTTTGGTGTCACTGTTAAATGTTGAGACACCAGCACCACCCCCAGCCCAGGGTCTCCCTGAGCCAGTTGCACAGCATGGAGCTTCATTTATTTGATTCTCTGGATGAAAACTTTAGCTATCTTATAAAAGCTTGAAGGCTTCTACACCAATAGTTCAGTAGTGCACTATTTCCCCTAAGCTAACAAAATTGTTTTCAACCTCTGCCTTGTCTCTGTGGTGAATCTAACATAGGGCACTCTGCCACTGACCCGGGTTATGGACTTAAAGCTTCGACTATGTCTGTCCAACATAGAAGAGCCTAAAATGTTGAAGCAGAGCCTATGTGGAAATCTTTGTCTATGGTTCTAAGGCTTAGAAAAGTCACTTTCAGAAAGAATTACAGCAATGACTGAGCAATTAGGACACCACTTAGCACCACTGTAAGACTTCATCCTCTTCAAAGGGCTCTCATTTCATTGGCCCTTGTGAGCTTCACACTGTTTTAACCCTGTGCAGTAGGTAGGGTGTGGGTTAGGAAATCAAGACAAGTCCTACAGCTAATCTGTAACAGAGGTCATCCTGAAGCCCAGATCCCCTGATGTGACCCTGGAGCCAGTGTTCTCTCTGCTTTCCCTTATGTGGTCCAGAGTGAAGCAAATTAAGGTGAAATCTTGAGATATTGCTGTTTCCTTAGAACTCCTAACATTAGAGTACGGTTGGAAGAGGTCATAAGATCATAACACAAAGTTGTGTTGATAGAGCAAAGTGGATTTGCAGGGAACCTGAGCTATTCAGTGTAGCTATCTACATGGATCAAATTCAGTTGCAGTTAATTTGATCCATGGTCCTTATGCTATTTTCTCCGAGTGGTCGATTCCCCTTTTTCCCATATTCTCATCATCACTAATTGATAGGGGCTGTACTCCTCTTAAAGGTCTTTGGAGAAAGAGATTACCATTGCCTCCTTTCTAAACTCATTTTTAGAGAAATTCATATGCAGATCTTGACATCGTGGCATGCTTTATTTGATTCAAGATAGATGTGCTTCATTATAGATGCGTGGCAGTTAAGCCTGTAATTCAACAAGGTTTATTGAACATTTGTGCCCGGGTCTACTGGATTTGTTGAGATATAAAACTAAAGCATAAAATCCAGTTCTTGCCCTCAAGGAGCTTTTTGCCTAGACAGAGCATGACTGGATAATTCACATTTGAAAAAAAAAAGAAGAAGCTTCTTTAGGTTAGAAAACAGAGAGACCAGAAAGTGGAGTTTATGGAGAAGGCTTCCTGGAAAAGAAACATCTCATAAAAACCTTAGAAGATAAACAGGATTTGAATTGGTGGTTGGTGAATGTAATAGTGAGGCCAAGCTAACAACTATATATCTCACACACACACACACACACACACACACAAAATCTCAATGGCTTAACAAAATAGTCGTTTATTTCTTGCTCACATCACAGTGCAGTAAAAGGTTGCCTGTGGGATAGGAGAAATCCCTGCTCCTAGCAGTGACTCAGGAGCCAGGCTCCTTCCATCTAGTGGCTAGTCAGTCTCTTAGGCCTTGGAGTCCTCCAGTGGGTACTCTGCATCCAGCCAGCCTAGAGGGAGGGGCGGCTCCATAAAGGAGCTCAACAGAGGTTTTGTTAGGGACCAGGCCTAGAAGTAGCATATAACACTTCTTCCCACACCTAACTGCAGTGGAGGCTGGGAAATGTAATCTAGCTCTATCCTCAGAAAGAAAAACAGATAGGATGACCTGAATACATAGCATTGTCTCCGCCGTACTAAAGGGGGAGAGCTTCCTGAAGGAAGGATGAGGAAGAGAAGGGGGACAGAGCAAGGGCAAAGTCAAGTTCAGCTTGAACACCTACTTTTCTGGTTTGATTTGACTAAATTTGATGAACTTGTCATAAACTCTGAGCTTTGATCTTGGTGGGAACAAAAGAAGCTGCATGCTTAGCAAGTATTGTGTCACTAGCCATCCAGGGATTTCATTTTCCCATGATGGAGAATTGGAACTAGATTTGATTATCTTTGGTTTCTCAGAGCTTATAAACCAAGACATAACTTATTTTTAACTGGACTTTATTTTTTAGAGCAGTCTTAGGTTCACAGAAAAATTAAGCAGAATCTTTATACGCTGAAACTACTCTGTCTGATACTCTAAAGGTGGAAACATGCTATTACACATTTATCCAAACTCAGACAGTGTCCAACACCAAGAGTGAACCCTAACGTAAACTATGGTCTTTGGGTGATAATGATGTGTCGGTGTGGGTTCATTAATTGTAACAAACATACCAGTCTGGTGCAGGACATTGATAGTGGGAGAGGTATGCATGTGTGGAGGCAGGCGGTTTATGGGAAATCTCTGTTACCAGGACATAACTTTTAATGGCAGTACTAGTTATTAGATTTATTCTAAGTTCATGGATCTTGTCTGCTCACAGCAGCCTCTTCACTGACGATATATTCCTCTTGATTGTTCTCTAGCAAGCATCATAAATTGGCAACTCAGGGAATAAATCTGGTTCAAAATATAATTCATTTGTCCCACTCTGTCTTTATTAAAAAAAAAAAAAAGATTTAGTGCATTTAGGTGGGACATGCATTTTTTAGTTAACCTTCGTTTCCCCTAGAACTTGTATAATGTAACACCTGACCTAACTCACAGACTAATGCTACCTGCCTGTCCCCTGATGACATATGAGTTTGTGACCCTTGTTTCTGGGGTCTCCTTTTTATTTAGTAGATCATAAATAATAGTCAAGTTACCAAAGTCCCTATCACATGGAAACTCTGGGTGCTTTCCTAAAACTCACCAGCTCTGTAGGAATGAAGCTGCAGAATATCTTTGAAGAATAATTCTGAAAAGGTCCAGGAGCTCTACAGGAATATAAGAATTCTTACAATTTCAGGGGAGGGATCATGGATCACTTTGACCATCTAACAAAAGCAATGGACCATCTCCTCATGACGATACACATACACGAAACATTTTGCAGATAATTTCATGGAGTTTCTGGACCCTCAGAAACCATTCTGTACACCACTCCTGTGGTAAAGTGATTGATAGCCCCACTTAGGCTACATGGGATAGGGAGCAAAAGAATGGACATTGAAAGTCAGACGAACATGAGCTAAATCTAGCATTGGCAACCTGGAGTTAGTCATTTGACCTCTGAACCTCTATTTCCTCTTCTAAAAAATGACACTAATAATACCTACTTCACAGGGCTACTGTGAGGATTAAAAAGAGAAAATGTATGTAAAGAGTCCACAGGGCTTCCCTGGTGGCGCAGTGGTTGAGAGTCCGCCTGCCGATGCAGGGGACATGGGTTCGTGCCCCGGTCCGGGAAGATACCACATGCCGCGGAGCGGCCGGGCCCGTGAGCCATGGCCGCTGAGCCTGTGCTCCGCAACGGGAGAGGCCACAACAGTGAGAGGCCCGAGTACCGCAAAAAAAAAAAAAAAAAAAAAAAGAGTCCAGCACAGTGCCTGGAATATCTTAGTATTCTCAGCAAATGAAAATGGTTATTATTTAGTGATAATAGTCAGCCTTAATGGGTTTTTTGTGGTGCTTACCTGGGTTTCACACTGGGCTCATCAGAAATTCAACATAGTCCTTCAGATTTCTGCTTACGTGTGATTTATAATCTGAGAAAACACTAGTGACCTTCATTTCCCCAGCCCATCCCCCAAGGCTGCTCCCATGGTACCGTGGACTTGCCCCAAACTAGTGTTTATCTCAAGGCACTGTAATTGCCTGGTTATTTCTCCGTCTCCCCCACTGGTTTCTGAGCTTCTCAAGAGCAGTGCCATATCTGTTTTATAGTCTGCAGTAGTCCCAGTGCCTAGCACAGTGCCTGACATATAATAGGTTCAAAATAAATCCTGAATAAATTAATAAGTGAGGACAAAAACAACTTTCCCAGTAAACTTTTAGGAAAATAGTGCTGGTGGAGGTGGGAAAGCTCTTCATTCACTGTTCCTTGCCTGGGGGGCTAAAGCTTTGAGAGAATCAGAAGGAGCGAAAGTGAAGACAAGTGGCCTTACCTGCCTTTCTCTCAATCACAATTCTTGGTTTAACTAGCCCACGAATCTCTCATTCCTCGTGATGTCTCTGAGTGCCTTCTGAGTCTTGAAAGGAAGGACATATTAGTCTGAATGCTTATCATTTTTAATTTGTATTTAAATTCTTTGGAAATTGACCTTTACTGTTAGAATATAGTGTAACTGTTTTTTAATTAAAGAGGTCATCTGATTAAATAACTCACACTATTCACTTGTCCTGTAATGTTACGGTAGGTTTATTAGAGTGTCATATTTGAGAACTCCTGTTCTCATTGTTAACCACACAGTGAAATCATCTCAGCTGGTCATTAAGCTCTGCTTCCTTCCAACCCTAGTAACACACAGATATTTGTAATCCCTCCAAATTCTAGAAGCTCCATTTGGTGTCTACCTAGCAAGATAACAGGCTTATTGTACAGAAGTCACTTGGCCCTTTCTGATTTTTGGTAGGTAGTTATAAGTGGACAGTAGTTAGATCAGTTGGGGAATGGACTTTTCTGCCTAGTGGAGAATTTCCATATAGACCACACATATGATACCAATTTTCAGAGAATTGAAATGCACAGAAACAAAGCAAAAAATTTAAACTCTTTGACCTAAAGGGCACTTTATGATCAACTGGCTAATGTCAGCTACACAATTCAGCACACTCAGTATTGGAGATTGAGCTGATGCCATATTGCACTTAAGACATTCCCTGAAAGTTTATTTTAACCATTTACCTCTGTCTCATAAAATTAAAGAGCAGATTGTGGCAGGAAAAAAAAAAAAAGCAGTATTTCAGTTTTGTGGTTGCTAGGGCTGTATGTAGATGGAGAGAATTTTATGACTACTTTCCAAAGCTTATATTCTGAAAGAAGGTTCATTTTTAATACAGAAATAATAAAAATGTAGGTGGCCTCAACAGCTGTAATTTTTATAAATTAAATACAGAGATGCCTTCTGCCAACATTTGAAATTGGCATTCTGCACAGCCAAAAACTCTGATCTTCTCTGTTATCTAATTTGGGATTTTAGCTACTATTTCCAGGCTGTTAACCTCCACATCTGGACTCTCAGTGATACCACATCAGGTTGCCCCTGCTGCTTCAGTATCGATCAGCAGCATCCTCTTCCCCAACAGGTGATAAATTTATTAGTAACTATCCAGGCTGCCCCAGCTTTAGGCAATTGTCTTCTTAAGAATTGTAGTATTTATTCATTAGAGGATAATAAGACAAGGGTAGAAGTCGAATACTTTCGCCCGTTAATTTGCAGCTGTTTCATACAGAGCTATGCTTCACAGAGAAAAGAGCCTGCAGTTCAGATATTATATAATGTCCCCTACTTTGCATAAGACACTGCGAATAATTTTTTTTTTTACAAGATGCACTTTATTTATGAGCAGTTTCCTCCATAGAAAGAGCTTGTTAGGGCTTAATGCTGATGAATGGAGACAGCACCATTCACACTTCCAGGTTATGGTCTGTCAGTGCTTTCATTATATGCACTAATTTACAAGGATTTATTTATTTTCTCACAAATGTAAAAATGTGCTCCAAGCTAAACATGCTGTCTGGGCATCTGAGGGAAGTGTATTCCTTGGTTGTTCGTCCCACCCCTATCCCACCCACCCCGCATCACTGCCTAACCTTGTGGTAATCGCACAGAGCTATATATTTTTTGCTTGCTCTAAAAATGAATACTGGTTAAAATTTTAAACCCTGGAAGTGAGTCTTTTCAATGCAGTTTAATTCCTTTCTCATTCAAAGACTGTGCCTTCCATTGTGTTTTAAGTGCTAATGAAAACCCTGTCAAGTAAGCACATCAAGGGACGTGACCCTTGGAACAAATTATGCCCACAGCATTGGGTAACAAATTTTGGAAATCTGGGTACAACTATATCAAAATATGAACGTCGTATTGAATGTGTAAGATCTTGCTAGCCCCAGATGGCTTTATGTGCTCTGAAATCACTCACGTCCCCATCTCTGAAGACTAAAATTTAAAATAGACTGGGCATGTGCTGCCTCCTCCCACTCAGTCTAACAAACAGTAATAGATCATACTGCGTCATCAACATCCCCGGGCTATACCGATACTCATTATGGGAGATGACCACGCCCCCTCCCGCTCCCCAGCCAAGTAATAGCAGAAATAATTCTCTTTTTCTTACCCGTGATTTCCAGTTTGGTTTTTAACCTCAGTGAAAATTAAATACCCTTTAAACCTCACCAGCAAAGAGTTTGTAAAACTAGTTGTTTGGGGAATTTGTCTGTGTGTTGGTTGTTTGGTTGGTTCATTGGTTGGGGTAGGAAAATGAGAGGAAATGAAAATATGTACATAGAAAATATGCCTAGATGCATAAATAAAGCACCTATCACACAGTCCCTCAAAGCCCTTTCTACTATTTCTTTTTCAACTCCGAACATCAGTATAACCCAATTAAATTTAATTAAAGAATCTCAAAAATTGGAGTATTTTGGAATTTGGACCGCGATAAAAGAAATTGCTACACAAATATATGAAAGGAGAATATCCTACAAACTGTCAGCCAAATGAGCCCCGAAGGCCAACAGCGAGGATTTAATAAGCCTCATCTGTGGAGTTCAGCTGACAGGAACAGAGAGAGAGCAGTTCAGTGTTTAGAAGTTCACGAAAATTAAAAGTGGGAAAACCATGAAAGTCCAAGATTATCCTCCCCAGCTCAGGCCAAACTCCACCCTCTGGCGGGGGTGAGGAGTGTAGTAGTCAAGGAACAGAATGGTCCTCCCTGATGTCAGCATAAAGATGTATGTTTCTGTACTGCTAGTTTCTGGAGGAATACATTTGTCTATACCTTTTGGGAATCTGTTTCAATTTTCAGAGATTTGATTCTCTAAGTTTATCATCTCCCAGTTAGAACAGCACCTTCACAGTATCCTCTTAGTCTTGCTTTCCATGTACCTGAATTCTTCGTCCTTTAGCGCGCACAGAACTTGGCACAGTGCCATTCAGTATGCGTTTGGTAAATAATTCATGATTTTATACACTTCAAGCCTGTCTGCTCTTGGCCTTTCTCTCTCCAGATTTGAGTCTTGATCTTTCAGGTCATCCTCTTATGACAGCCAGATTTCCAAGTTCACATTCAGTGATATTGAATACAGAGGTCATAGAAGGTGACCCCAAATCATAGGCCTGCCACACACCAGACCAAATTCTAGGCATTTAAGAAATTGATTTCGCCAAAACACAAAGAAAAATAGAAAGCAGAAATACCCCTTGATTCATCTTCAGTCCAGATATTCTGGAGATGAAAGAAATGTTCCTATGCCATCATCCTTTGACCTGCCGTGGTCTTGAAAGTCTTTTTAAAAACCTTCTTTAAGGTCTTTATGCCACCCAAAATAATAAAGGGACTTATTGACATGGAATTGCCCTTGTTTGGACACGCTGGTTTCCTTGGAGAACTCACCAAAACATAGATGACTTTAGAGGCATTCAGGGAAAGTTAAGATGAATCTGGGGCTTCCCTGGTGGTACAGTGGTTGAGAATCCGCCTGCCAATGCAGGGGACAAGGGTTCGAGCCCTGGTCCCAGAAGATCCCACATGCCGCGGAGCAACTAAGCCCGTGCGCCACAACTACTGAGCCTGTGCTCTAGAGCTGGCGAGCCACAACTACTGAGCCTGCGTGCTGCAACTACTGAAGCTGGCGCACCTAGAACCTGTGCTCTGCAACAAGAGAAGCCACCGCAATGAGAAGCCCACGCACCACAACAAAGACCCGATGCAGCCAAAAATAAATAAAATAAATAAATTTATTTTTAAAAAATGAATCTGTAACTTTCATAGATGTTAAGGATTAATACTTCATGAGGAACATCAGGATTAATCAAAGTACATCATAAAGTCGAGCCTTAATATTAACCTCCTGCCAATGAACTAACTCATCTAAAGGCAGTTTATTAAGTTGGGTTTATAAACTGTCTTTAGATGAGTTCACTCTTTGCCAGGAAAATTATTGTGCGTGTGTGTGTGTGTGTGGGTGCACGCATGAGCACTAAGAGGACATGCTGGTTATCACAGATCTTCCTAACTTTAACATACATTGTGAGTTTCACAAGGTCTGAATAAAGGAGAACTAGGAAAAGACTAAATTGTAAACTAATTTTAAAGTAATGCCATGTGGTTATTTTCAAAGTAGCAAGGGAAGCAGGAGTTGAACCATATGTTCTTTATCAGTGTCTGACACTTTTTTTTTGTTTGTTTTGTTTTTTTTGCGGTACGCGGGCCTCTCACTGCTGTGGCCTCTCCCGCTGCGGAGCACAGGCTCCAGACGCGCAGGCTCAGCGGCCACGGCTCATGGGCCCAGCCGCTCCGCGGCACGTGGGATCCTCCCGGACCGGGGCACGAACCCATGTCCCCTGCATCGGCAGGCGGACTCTCAACCACTGCGCCACCAGGGAAGCCCTGTCTGACACTTTTTAAATGCATTATTTCATCAGATACTTACTACAACCTAGGCATAGAATAACCAACTCATCCTAGTTTGTCCAGGACTGTGGCCGGTTTAAAACTGAACCCTGCCTCAGTCCCATGCAAGCCAGGACAGTTGGTCACTTTAGCCAAGTAAAGCAATAAAAGGTATTCTGAGACCAATTTCCAGCATGGGGAGAACCACCAACAACACCACCAAGCAATTCTACACCAGTTGAGTGTCCTACGATTTCACTTAATTCTGACGCGATCTACCCGTAAATAGTATCAGATCCCACAGGTTAAGGGGTGAGTCCTGCAAGACTGCCTTCCCCCAACACCACTTCACATGCCAATCACAAGTCCAGGTTGTCACCTGTGTTTCGGACAGAACTGCTGTAGATAGGAGGTTCCAACAACTCCCTTCTTGGGTTCCATTATTTTGGTAGAGCGGCTCAGCTAACTCAGAGAAACAGTTTACTCACTAGATAACTGGTTTATTATAAAAAGGATGTAACTCAGGAAGAGCCAGATGGAAGAGATGCATGGGGCAAGGTACGGGGAAAAGGAGAGGAAGCTTCCAGGCCCTCTCCAGGTGCACCATTCTCCCCAAATCGCCCTGTGTTCACCAACATGGAAGCTCTCCAAAGCCTGTCCTTCTGGGTTTTCAGTGGAGGCCTCATAATCATAATTGATTAAATCATTGGCCATTGGCCTTTGAACTCAATCTCCAGCCCAGGTCAGGAGGTGGGACTGAAAGTTCCAATCCTCTAATCACCAGGTTGGTTCTCCTGGCAACCAGCCTATTCTTTGGCCAAAGTGCAGCCAAAGTCACCTCATTAACATAACAGAAGTCACCTTTATCTCTCTCACCACAGGCAATCCCAAGAGTTTTAGGAGCTCTGTGTTAGAAAAGGGAACGGAGACCAAAATTCTTTATTATAAATTACAATATCACAGGCAGATAATCTTTTCCATATTTTACCAAAGAGGAGGCTGAATGACTCAAAGTCACACATCAGTTGTAAGTGGTGCATTCAGTATTAGAACCCCAGCCTTCTAGCTGCGTTTATATATTTTCCAAGAAACAAGACTGTAATTAGCACAGTGTGTAAAACTACTGTGAGAATTTTATTGACTTGTATTTTTTCTAGAAGCTTAACCATTCCTTTTGTGACACCATAATTTTGCTCTCCAGCTGCCCTCTTAACAGATAATACAGAGAAAAAACTCAGTCCAGTTTATCAGAATTATTACAGACTCTGTTAACTGAGAGTGAATTGATGAAAATAATTTTAATGCTTTCCAAGTCAGTTATTTCTAATGCAACTATGAAAACAAGCAGCGGCCTATGCATCTGCACTCTAAAAGAAATGTAACATACACTGCCTCCCCTGTCTCTTCCCATTTGTCTTAGAGGATTTTTTTTTTTTTTTTTTCTGTTTGTGGGAGTAAGCAAGTATCCAGGGGGTGGAAATGTAAAACTGGACAACAAAATTATTAGACTGGCTTTCTCTCCACATATTACATTTTGTCGTTTCTTCTCAATACACAGAGGAGTGAATGTGTGTCCAAACAAACCTCTCCCGTTACTGTTCTGTCTGTGCTGAGCAAAATTGAATCCATATGTCTTTAAAATGCCTTTTCATTTCTATGGCTTCTTTGAAAATACTGATCTTGGCGCAAATGTGGCCCTCTAGACTACTAATGCTCAATTGCTCTTCCCCAACAGGCATCACAGTTGATAGGCATGGATTCATTTACTTTGTGGATGGGACTATGATTCGGAGAATTGATGAGAATGCTGTGATCACAACTGTAATCGGCTCAAACGGTCTGACTTCCACACAGCCACTGAGCTGTGACTCGGGAATGGACATCACTCAGGTAGGCACCAATGGTTTTCAAGCGCTATCACCATTTGGCATCATGGAAATGGATAACAATTTTCTCATACAGAAATTAGGTAGAAAGGAAGCCTGGTGTATCCATTATAACACCCGATAGCAGAAGTTTCTCTTTATGTAAGTTACTTTTTTCCTCCTCAGAAAAACTCAGTTGAGAGAAAAGAGTAAACTAGGATGGGAGTACCACTGGGTGGAATGTTGGCGTGAACATTAAAGTCTCTCAAATTTGAATCAATTAGAGGGTAAGGCCAATTTCACTTATTGACTATGGTCCAAGATATGTAATTTTATTATTTTTGAATAATACAATAACTCACATTTGGAAAAGTACTGACTACTAAAGTCTGGAAATCTTTTTTAATGAATATATGAGCATGACTTATTATTCATGTCTATGTAAATAGCTATTTCTAGGGCGGTTTTTTGTGGGGTTTTTTTTTTGAAGTAAAAGCAACATTCCCTCTGAGATCTATTTTACATGTATTTAGGAGAGCCTTTTGCCAATGAGAATAAAAGGGAAAATTCAGTGTAGTTCCCGTCTGAGTTCAAAATTCTGATTTTACCAGAATTATGCAAAATCAGGATTAGACATGTAGAGATTACAGAGCATAGAGCACAGTCCCAGCACCTTGTGGATGACTTTCTTAGTTTGCAGACACAAGCAGTTGGTATGTTCAGTGAGGGAAACAGACTAGACAGTCGTCAAACGGACTTTCAAACTAACATTCCATGAATCTATGACTCTGATGAAGTAGATGATTTATCTTTTCAAATGAATCACAGTAGAAGTTGAGAGTTTTAGAATTGGTTAGTGTATCAGAGAGGATGGTTTTGACTGCAAGTAGTAAGACACTTAACTAAAAGTGATTTGAACAATAAGGTTTCATTAATTCACATAGTGAGATGACCAGAAGTAGGCAAAGATGCCGGCAGATTTCCTTCTTGTGTCACATTGGCCAGAAGTGAGTCACTGGCAAAGGGGAAATGGGATCTCCAAAATGGATTCAGACCCTCTGGAACTGGGTCAACCTCCCTGAGCAGACTGCTACCTAATTCTAGAACCCAAATCAGGGTTCTGTTAGCAAGGAATGAAGGATTACTCTTCAGTAGGCAACCAGCAATATTCTCCACGGTTAGGATGCCCCTGCCTCACCCCAGAACCTCAGAAAATAGTCAAATAGAGTCAACTACAAAAATAAGATCGGAATTGGAAGGCCTGGAAAACTGACAAAATGAATGAACCCTCTTTAAGAGAGATAAGAGTGGATCAGGCTATCAAGTCCTAGAGCAGCCTAACTTTCCACGATGCAAAGTCCTGCGGGAGACAAGCAAAAGGAGCATTATTTATGGCGGCGAGGAAGGGCGTGAATGTGTTTATGTGGAGGAGGGGGACGAAAGAGAGAAGATGCGCGTATATGATTCACTTATGGGAATAGTTTTAAAATAGAACACTTAGTATTGCAGTCAGTCAGCTCTAAACAATTTATGTGTTTCGGTGTGGAAAGTTATGCTGAAAAGAGAATTCTTTGTCTGAATAGAGCAAACATAGGATCTTCATCACCGTGAGAAGGGTCCTTTTTCACACGACACCTCGTAAGCCATAACTGCCGCCGTAAAAGCTACCTCATCCCTTTCAGGTTGGCATGCAGAGTGCAGCCCACTGAACAGGAGACAGAGTCACAGTTTCTCTATGACATTTCATTCCAAGCCTCAGTTTCCCTGACAGTATCCCCCTTCCCTTTTCCTTAAACAACATCAGCTTGAGAAAAACAGTCATTTTGGGGGGGGGAGGTGGGGAGGAGATGGAGAGTTAAGTGGGGTGGGTCAGGGTACATGTTCGAAACCAGCAGGACAGCCTGGGAGAGAAATCAGGCTTCATGTCCAAATTATTTGGCTTCTATCTCCGCTGCTGGCCATCTCTTCGTGTTGTGTGCTTCAAGCACCCTAAAGAGTATCTGGCATTTTTCCTCTTAGGCCGGCACAGGACAATGAGTCTGGACTGATGTCTACTTCAGTGTCCAGAGTATGACCTTCCACTTTTATTAGGAGCCTGCTTCTCATGGCCCCGATCCTTCAGACTGGAACTTCTTCTGCTGGTCCAAATCCCCTTCCCTACCCTCCTTACACCTCACCTCTTCCACGGGACCCTTCCCTAATGCTTCTAATCCTCTCTGTGGTCTCATTCCCTTCCTGGAATTTAACATCACAATGTTTAATATATAATTCGCTCTCTGTTGCCAAACTATGTATCCAACGAGTTTCCCACTGTACCTTCTTTGGACATGCATAGTAAGTGCTCAGCAGGCATCGTTAACACATATACCAATATGAAAAAGACACTATATGGTACAAAGAATATGAAGGAGTTAAGTGCGGGCAATGTGGTGAAGGACCTTATAAGCGTGATGGAGTTCCAGTTTTATCCAGCGGACGGTGGGGAGCCAATGAGAGCATTAAGCAAGAAAATGCATTTTTAAAATAGTCTTAAACATGGAAATCCATTTGTAAAGGAGCATTCTAGCTGTAGTATAGAGAATCAAGTGGAGGGAAACAGTATTAGAGGCAGGGAGACCACTTAAGAGGCAGTCAAAGCAATGTAGGTGTGACAGGGACAAAACATCAATAAATAAATGATTAGTCCCCTTTCAAGAAACTTCAGTGCAAATTAAATTGCTTTCCAGTTTTTTTTTTTTGGCTGTTCAGGTGATATTTCTTTGAGATACAACTCCGTGATGACCCTGACCGTGAAGCTGCCCAGCTTCATGCGGGTTACATAGGCACGCAATGATAATGGCCAAGCCTAAAGTATCAGCAGTGTGGATTAAGAAAGCGAGACAGATTAGTGAAATATTGGAGCTACAATCAAAGAACTTGCTGACTGACAATTTTGGAATTAAGGATGTATGTGTAGAGTGGTACCATTCGCTGAGATAAGAAATACAAGAAGAGGAGAAGCAGGTTTGGGTGAGGGTTGGGTGAGGGGTTTATCTGGGGGCAAACTGAGTTTGAGGTACCGTTGCATGTTCAGGTAAATACATCTGGCAGGCAATTGGATATCAAGGCCTAAAATGGAGATGAGATTTGGGATTATCAGTTTTATCCCATGGTAATGGCAAATAGGGAAGTGGGTGAGATCTTCCAGGGAGGGTACATAAGCAGAAAAAAAGAGAAGGCTTCAGACCAAACTCCAACGATAACAATATTCAAGAGAAGAATGAGGAATAGGAACCCACAAAAAGGAGAGTGAGATGAAGAGACCCGACAAGTAGGAAGAAAACCAGGAATGCATGTGGTCCAAAAACGCAAGGGAAGCAAGCTTTTCAAAAGGGAACGGTTAATATCAAATGCTGCTTAGAGGTCACGTAAAATAAGGTGTGTTTTTGTTGTTGTTGTTGTTGTTTTTGCGGTACGCGGGCCTCTCACTGTTGTGGCCTCTCCCGTTGTGGAGCACAGGCTCCGGACGCGCAGGCTCAGCGGCCATGGCTCACGGGCCCAGCCGCTCCGCGGCATGTGGGATCTTCCCGGACCAGGGCACGAACCCGCTGTCCTGCGTCGGCAGGCGGACTTTCAACCACTGCGCCACCAGGGAAGCCCTGGCAGGCGGATTCTTAACCACTGCGCCACCAGGGAAGCCCTGTTGTTGTTTTAAGAAGCAATTTGGTTGGACAGCATTCGTGACTCTGATAAGAGTGCCTTTGGTACAGTGCAATTTAATTGGAGTTGGACTGCAGTGGTAGAGTGGGAGGTGAGGAAGTGAAGAAAGTGAAAATAGATCACTCTTTTGAGATGTTTGGCTGGGAAGGGGGAGGATCTGGCATTGAAGCAAATCAGCACCCAGGTGCGGCACAGGTGGACAAAAGCTGGAAGACACCAAAGGAAATGCTCTGGGTCAAAGTGTCTACCGGGAGGAAGCCAGCGCATGGCACAGCTTCCCAGGTGCTCAGCCTCTACGGACAGAGTTTCCACTGTCTGTTTAGACAATGGTGGCAGATTGGGGACTTAGGTTTCCCATGACTCTGCTTAAGAACATGGGCTGTCTTGAGCTGGAAGGAAGAAAGCTGAATAGGGAGCTTCATAACACCTTCCAAGAGGAAAACCCCAGTTGTTTATAGTAGTACTTACAGTGATCTAGCTGAGCTTACAGTGCTCAGTTTTATATTTCAGTAAATCAAAATATATTGATGGGTGAGGGTAGAGACAAATGTCTAAATGAGAGCACACAGATTCTGCTGACAGGCAGAGGCAAGAGAAAAAATAGAGGCCTGTGCTGCAGCATGAAGATTTGAATCAGACCTTATGAAGAGCTTACTGATTCTAAGACAATGTGGCAGTATCATACATTATCCAAAGATCTTATAGAATCCCCACCTTCTGAAACTTTTAAAGCAAATGTTGGATAGCAGTAATCTATGAATGCTTGGAATGCAGGCCTCTCTGGAATCAGGAAGATGGATCAACTGTTTTCTCAAGGGCCCTTACAACATCATGAAGGTTTCTCTACAGAAATATAACCCAATTGCTAAAGTTCCTTGTTACTCTCCCTACATTTCAAAACCAAAAGGTCCTGGGCATTCTCTGCCTGTCCAGTGGTTAGGATTCAGCGCTTCCACTGCCTGGGGGGCCTGGGTTCGATCCCTGGTCGGGAAACTAAAATCCCCCCCCCCCCACACACAAAAAGTCCCCAACATGGGAAGGCCCATTCATGCTAGCATAGTATAATACCTTTGGAAGCTGGGATGTGATGCCTTTGTTTTCTGTTCTTTTCTGAGGCAAACCTGAGCCCCTGGGAAGAATCAATCCTCAAAAGCGTGCCCTAATCCTCAACAGATTATGAATATTCTCCTTCTGTTAATTCTAATAATAACTGCTACTACTTATTGAGAGCTTACTATGTGCCAGGAACTATGCTAAGCATCTTACTCACACTGTTCCATTTTATCTCCACGACCCAACCACCCTTGAGAGAAGAAGCCACCCTCCCCATCTAAAGAGAAGAAAACTGGTAGTCAGAAGGATTATGTATTGTGCTATGACCATAGAATTATTAAGTCATACAGCCAAGAGTTGAGCAAAAACTTTCTGACTCCCAGTGTGCAATTTTCCCACTTCTGCATTTTCAATGACAACTGGAGATGACCAAATATAATTGTATTTAGTGGGTGACAAATGTCATTTGGTTGAGGAATATGCTGTTTATTCACAGAATGTGTGTTTAGTGGCACTTAGGAAAGAGTTTAGTAAAATCTAATCATCTCAAGAAATGAAATTTGCTTTGACAATAAAATCAGCCATTTGTTCAAAATCAATATCTTTTTTTGATTTACTGAAATGTGAAACAACTCTCGGTATAAACTCTGAAGCATAACTTCCCATTGTCAGCACTGCTATAAACAACCAGGCCTTTCACTTCAGGAGACGAGTCGATTATGAAGAGATTGGGCTCTTTATTTCCGTTGCTGCTTTTGAATCATCTTGCTCTGGTAACTCACTTCCATCTTGTGCCTGACTAGAATGGAATTGGGAGTTAGACCAAGTCTCTTGGTGTGCTACCAAATTTGAGAGCTGATTTACTCCTTGGGGACAGCCCAGTGCTCTCCCCAAAATCAGCCCAATAGCAGATACACGAGCACCATGGACCTCTTGTATGCAGATAATCCTGTTCACCCACTGTCCATAATGTGCACACTTGGAGTATCCAGTACATAACCAGTCCTCCATATATGTTTGTTGGACCATCTTTATACTACAAAGTGCTTCCCCAAAGCACTCATCTGTCCGATGGGCCTAACAAGTGGAAGGAGGCATCATTCATGGTTATGAAAGAAGAACAGTATCTGGTTCTTTGGAGGAGCCAAGCTTGACCCCATGCATTCAATCTATTGAGCTAGTCTACTGGGAATTCTCCTCCTCTCCCCAGTCATTCCCTACAGAATATTCTCACCATTTAGTAATAGTCCAGCGTCTCCTCAAATGCCTCTTGGGATAGGGAACTCACTACCTTTCCCCAGCAGCGCATTCCATCCTTGAATGTCTCTGACTGATGGAAAACTCTTCTGGGATCCCTCTAACTTTTTAATCTTCCTTTAACTTTCACCATCTCGTCTTTACTGCAACTCTTTAGGCCTCGTGGTATGAATTAATCTGTCTTCTATGAAATAAATATATTTGTGAACCAAGCACTATACTGAGTACTTTCATATATATTATCTTATTTAATCCTCATGACAGTCCTTCAAGGGAAGTATTATATTCCCCTATTTTTAATAAACATGAAAAACAAGGTTCAGAGGAGTTGAGAAACTTGGTCAAGGTCACACAACCAATAAGTGGCAGAGTTGAAATTTGAACCTGGTTGACCTGATGCCAAAGTTCACATTCTTTTCACCAAACTATTATACCAAACTGCCTTCTCCACATGACAGCCTTTTCAATATATGTGAACAACTCTCTCAGGCCTCCTAAGTCACATCCCTGATTCATTTAACTGTACCTCACTTGCCACGGTTTTGAGTTCCTTCACCATTCTCCTCATTCTTCTCTGAACATGTTCCCATTTATCAATATCTCTTTGAAAGTGAGGCTTCCAGAAATGAGTAAAATAATCCAGATGTGCTCTGACTAACTCAGAACCCTCTTTCTGTATTCTCTGTTTCGGGTCATTTTGCCTGGTGGTTTTCAGAAGGACTTTTGCCAAAGAACATTTACTTCAAACAGAAGAAGTCCCCATTTATAAAGCTGATACAAACAGCAAATTCAAACAAGAAGTAGTATCCTAGAACCTTCTCTATTCAAGCTCACTCCCACCCAGTGGTAGTTTGCATGGCAACCCCCAAAGCACTTGGGCAAAATGCTAGGGAAATAAAGAGCACAGGTTAAGAAACCACAGTTAAAGTTGAGTTGGATTTTTGGACACTTTTGATGTACGATGTGATTACAGAGGACTAAAAATTCACATGTCTCTCATCCCCATCTCCTCATCTTGTACTTGCACTGTTGGTTTTTCGATTGTTTTGACTGTGACCCTCAGTAAGAATTATATTTTACACCATTATTCAGGATATATAGTTGAAATAAAAGTTTCATGAAACAATACTGACTTACCCTTACTACACATACATCATAGTACCGGATCTTATGTTAGTCTGTATTCAATTCCATCTCATTACATTCAGTCCCTATCTTTGTATTCTGCTATTATCCAATATCTTCACTACCCTTCCCAGCCTTGTGTCACCTATGGACTTGAAGAATGCCTTCTATGTCTTCATCCATGATAAAATTGATGGATAGATAGGCTAAGATGAAATTGTAGCACCACTAGTGTAGTCATCTCTTACACTGTGAATCCATCTGTTTGAACTATCACCTATGGGTTGTGATTCATAGTGGATCAGGAAAGCAACACGATGGCCTATGACTAGTTTTCAAGAAAAATGAAATAGAACAACAACAAAAAAATCAGTGTATCGTGTGGTAAGGGTAAATAAGTATTGTTTCATGAAACTTTTATTTCAATTGTATATCCTGAATAATGGTCTAAAATATAATTCTTACTGAGGGTCACAGTCAAAACAAGCTTGAAAGCCACTACACTCACCTATATTTCCCCTAACTCATCCACAAAGGTATCATGAGAAACCTTACCAAGTTGGTAACTCTGTTTAAAAGAAAATAAGAATCCCTTGACATAATTTGTTTCCAGCCATAGTATCTATAAACACCATTTCCTCATCTAAGAACTAAGAAACAACTGTTTAATAACCCATTCCAAGACCTTTCCTAAATCAACATCAGGTTCCCTCCTTACAGTTTGTGGGGCACATCTTCGGATTCTTCTTGAGGTCAGACCTATGTTTAACCACCTCTAATCGTCCAACACATCTTCTACTGCCCAGTATTTCTCAGTAATTGTAAAACTTGGTTCTAAAAACTCGTTTGCAATTCTAAGAGGTAATTCTTTCTGTCCAGGAAACTTGAACTCAGTTTAAAGAAGTTTGGTGCTATTTTACAGTCCTTTTACCCATCTTGGACTTTAGTAACTTTGACTCAATGTTCTTTGTGGTCATTCTGTTTAACAAAGGAAACAAAACTTTCCTCTCTCTCATCCATCTGCATTATACCACCTGCCCCAAGCCGAGGACCTTTGCCTTCCCTGAAAGATTTCAGGTCTCTGTGTGCCTGAAGAAAAGCTATTTTCTATTGTTCTTTAAACTTTTTGCAAGTCTCAGATACCCTAACCACAACTGGATAGAAGGAGAAATATAAGCCTCCTCTTTGAAATCTACATGTCAATTCAATTTTATACAAGTGGATTCAGCATTTCCTGTTGTTTTGAAAAACTATATATAATAACATTCATGCATGAAAAGTTACAGCAATCCAGGGAGAACAAAGAAAAGAAACAGTCATTTTAGTACAGAAAAGGCACCTTCTTTTCCCCTTTTTAAACTCTTGCCTAATGTGCCTCATCGTCTCTTCTTCTCTCCCCTGCCAATCTTTTCATTTCTACAGAACGTCCTCCATCACCCTGAGTGATATGGAAGCTACTGAAACTCAAGTTCTTCAGGGGTTACTTGCCTTTCTTCGTGCACTTCCATCACTCTCCCATGTGCACACTGAAAGAGAACAGAATTATATCTTTGGAATGAAGGCCATTACAAGTGAAATTCCCTGCAGGGACAGACTTCTGAATTTTGTGAAGCTCTGTAGGGAATCAAGAAAATATGAATTATAATAAGTTTGCTTGAATAAAGGGGTTTCCCAGGGAGAAAAAAAAAAAAAAGAAAGTTTACTTTAAAAGTTCTTGGCATCAGAGATGAAAATCTCACCACCTCCACCCCCTCCACCACCCCCTCCCAAGGCCTCAGTGACTATGGAACCTATCTCACTGTCAAAGCAAAGAAACTGTCTGTGGCCACACTCCAGATAATTCAGACCAAGGGATGTGCGGTGGAAGGAAGGAGTGACTTGCCAGTAAATGGCAAACAGGGAAGATGTAAGCAAGTTAATCTGAAATATCTGTAAACACCTCTATCAGGAGCCAGCAATGCCAGTGGGCAGCAGGGACAGCTAGGTGGGAGTAAAAGAGAGGTGACAGAAAGGATAAGAGAAGTTTAGGGAGTGGAGAATGGCTCAAAGAGCAGATTAATGAGGCCCAGGGAGTAGTAAAATGAAACCAAAAAAGTTATTTGACAGCCCTTGTGCCAACCATTTACTTCATCCTATTTGGCTGGTTAGTTTAAACAACTAAATCAACCACTTTTTTTTTTTTTTTGGCCTGGCCTTGCCTTGCGGCACGTGGGATCTTAGCTCCCCAACCAGGGATCGAACCCATGTGCCCTGCAGTGGAAGTGCAGAGTCTTAATCACTGGACTACCAGGGAAGTCCCTGAATCAACCACTTCTATAGTGACCACCAAATAATGAATTGGATGGTATTAAAACATATCACGAGAAAGAAAATCTGGTACATACAGCCAATGGAATATTATATAACCTTTAAAAAGAAGGAAACCTTGTCACATCCTACAACATGGATGAAACTTGAGGAAATGCAAAATGAGATAGACCAGTCACAAAAAGACGTATACTATATGAGTCCACTCATATGCAGTATCTAAAGTAGTCAAAATCATAGAGACAGAAAGTAGCAAGGTAGATACCAAGGGGAATGGAGAGAGGGAATTAATGTTTAATGGGTATAGAGTGTCATTACTGCAAGATGAAAAAGCTCTAGAGATCTGTTGCCCAACAATGTGAATATACTTAACACAAGTGAACTGCACACTTAAACGAGGTTAAGATGGTAAAAATGTTATGCGTGGGTTTTTTTTTTTTTACAATAATAATGATAAACTCATACCGACCAAACCTCCAATGGATTTTCTCACTTTCTTTCCCTATTCTCATGCCTGGACAGCATCATTAGTGCAGCAGTCTTGCTGCTCGGCAGTCGGTTCTTGCAGCAGTCCAGATATAAGCATCCTAAGTCAGGAATGTTCTGCTCTATTCATTTGAGCCACGTGCACTCTGTCAACCCACATCAGTCACAGCCAGTCCCTCCCGCAGATCCAAAGGCTCATGAACGTAAAAATGGGGGAGGGGGAAGTGCTACTCTCTAAGGTAAAGAGGAAGCTTAGTCTACACCAACCGTGGCAGGAAGGCACTGCTAACTTAGCCACGCTCTTCTCAAAGAGCTCAAAATATCGATAACCTTAAATGTGAAAGTACTTAAATTAGAGAGTGATGACAATTGACTAAAAATGAGCAAACTTCCTGTCAGACACGTTTATAAGCTTGGAACAATTATTCACTTCTTCAGGAGTACTAAGCCATATTTTACCAGTTCTCTGGACAATTTCCTAATCACCCACTTCCCTTTGACTAAGGTAGCATGTCTAGTAGAAAGAACATAGCCAGTCCTGGGTGTGAGTCCAGATTCTACCATTTATTAGCAGTGCAACCTCAGGCAAGTTACTTAAAGTCTCTGTGTCTGAGCTTCCTCAACAATAGAAAGTGGGATAAAAGCCCGTATTGTTTCCTAAGGCTATTGTGATAGTTAAACAAGAAAACAAATATGAAAGACCTTTGTTTTCTGAAAAGCACTTGCAACTGTAAATTGTTGGTGTTAATCAAAAGTGAAGAGAGAGGTCATATGGCATTACATGTAACCTTGGCTTTTGTTTTCCTTCGCCCCACCAGTTAGGTGAGTGGCATGTGGAAAGGTTTCACAAACCTCCAACTATATAGCAATCAAATTATACTGTCACACAGCATGAGATGGCAGTTACTGTTGTTCAGACTCTGATTTGACAACAGCACCAAGAACCATAAAGAAAGTCGACTTTAGGAGTCCCTAGTGACTCTCCACATTACTCACCTGTAAAGGAGTGATCCATTAGCGTTTATGGCTGGAAATTACAAAATAGCACTAAATAAACAATTCTTCTAGTTGCCATATCTAGATTTGAGGAAAAGAACATCTTTTTTTTTCTTTTTTTTTTGCGGTATGCGGACCTCTCACTGTTGTGGCCTCTCCCGCTGCGGAGCACAGGCTCCGGACGCGCAGGCTCAGCGGCCATGGCTCACGGGCCCAGCCGCTCTGCGGCATGTGGGATCTTCCCCGACCGCGGCACGAACCCGCGTCCCCTGCATCAGCAGGTGGACTCTCAACCACTGCGCCACCAGGGAAGCCCAGAACATCTATTTCTGAATCATTTATTCTGTTCTCCTCTGAAATATGGCAATATATTTTTTTCAATATTTTATTTTATTTTTAAATTTTATTTAACATCTTTATTGGAGTATAATTCCTTTA
Source organism: Leucopleurus acutus (assembly GCF_964270905.1). Taxonomy (NCBI): domain Eukaryota; kingdom Metazoa; phylum Chordata; class Mammalia; order Artiodactyla; family Delphinidae; genus Leucopleurus; species Leucopleurus acutus. The sequence continues at coordinate 107,053,773 of NC_139148.1, read as the reverse complement.
CAATGGTGTGTTAGTTTCTGCTTTATAACAAAGTGAATCAGCCATACATATACATATATCCCCATATCCCCTCCCTCTTGCGTCTCCCTCCCATCCTCCCTATCCCACCCCTCTAGGTGGTCACAAAGCACAGAGCTGGTCTCCCTGTGCTATGCGGCTGCTTCCCACTAGCTATCTATTTTACATTTGGTAGTGTATATATGTCCATGCCACTCTCTCACTTCATCCCAGCTTACCATTCCCCCTCCCAGTGTCCTCAGGTCCATTCTCTATGTCTGCGTCTTTATTCCTGTCCTGCTCCTAGGTTCTTCAGAACCTTTTTTTTTTTTTTTTTAGATTCCATCTATATGCGTTAGCATACAGTATTTATTTTTCTCTTTCTGACTTACTTCACTCTGTATGACAGACTCTAGGTCCATCCACCTCACTACAGATAACTCAATTTCATTCCTTTTTATGGCTGAATAATATTCCATTCTATATATGTGCCACATCTTCTTTATCCATTAATCTGTCGATGGACACTTAGGTCGCTTCCATGTCCTGGCTATTGTAAATAGAGCTGCAGTGAACATTGTGGCACATGACTCTTTTTGAATTATGGCTTTCTCAGGGTATATGCCCAGTAGTGGGATTGCTGGGTCATATGGCAGTTCTATTTTTACTTTTTTAAGGAACCTTCATACTGTTCTCCATAGTGGCTGTATCAATTAACATTCCTACCAACAGTGCAAGAGGTTTCCCTTTTCTCCACACCCTTTCCAGCATTGATTGTTTGTAGATTTTTTGATGATGGCCATTCTGACTGGTGTGAGGTGACACCTCACTGTAGTTTTGATTTGCATTTCTCTAATGGTTAGTGATGTTGAGCATCCTTTCATGTGTTAGTTGGCAATCTGTATATCTTCTTTGGAGAAATGTCTATTTAGGTCTTCTGACCATTTTTGGATTGGGTTGTTTGTTTTTTTGATATTGAGCTGCATGAGCTGCTTGTAAATTTTGGAGATTAATCCTTTGTCAGTTGCTTCATTGGCAAATATTTTCTCCCATTCTGAAGGTTGTCTTTTCATCTTGTTTATGGTTTCCATTGCTGTGCAAAAGCTTTTAAGTTTCATTAGGTCCCATTTGTTTATTTTTGTTTTTATTTCCATTTCTCTAGGAGGTGGGTCAAAAAGGATATTGCTGTGATATATGTCATAGAGTGTTCTGCCTATGTTTTCCTCTAAGAGTTTGGTAGTGTCTGGCCTTACATTCAGGTCTTTAATCCATTTTGAGTTTATTTTTGTGTATGGTGTTAGGGAGTGTTCTAATTTCATTCTTTTACATGTAGCTGTCCAGTTTCCCCAGCACCACTTACTGAAGAGGCTGTCTTTTCTCCATTGTATAGTCTTGCCTCCTTTATCAAAAATAAGGTGACCATATGTGCGTGGGTTTATCTCTGGGCTTTCTATCCTGTTCCATTGATCTATCTTTCTGGTTTTGTGCCAGTACCATACTGTCTTGATTACTGGAGCTTTGTAGTATAGTCTGAAGTCAGGGAGCCTGATTCCTCCAGCTCCGTTTCTCTTTCTCAAAATTGCATTGGTTATTCGGTGTCTTTTGTGTTTCCATACAAATTGTGAAATTTTTTGTTCTAGTTCTGTGAAAAATGCCATTGGTGGTTTGATAGGGATTGCACTGAATCTGTACATTGATTTGGGTAGTATAGTCATTTTCACAATGTTCATCTTCCAATCCAAGAACATGGTATGTCTCTCCATGTGTTTGTATCATCTTTAATTTCTTTCATCAGTGTCTTATAGTTTTCTGCATACAGATCTTTTGTCTTTTTAGGTAAGTTTATTCCTAGGTATTTTATTCTTTGTGTTGCAGTGGTAAAGGGGAGTGTTTCCTTAAATTCTCTTTCAGATTTTTCATCATTACTGTATAGGAATACAAGAGATTTCTGTGCATTAATTTTGTATCCTGCTACTTTACCAAATTCATTGATTAGCTCTAGTAGTTTTCTGGTAGCACCTTTAGGATTCTTTCTGTATAGTATCATGTCATCTGCAAACAGTGACAGCTTTACTTCTTCTTTTCCAATTTGGATTCCTTTTATTTCTTTTTTTTCTCTGATTGCTGTGGCTAAAACTTCTAAAACTATGCTGAATAATAGTGGTGAAAGTGGACAACCTTTTCTTGTTCCTGATCTTAGAGGAAATGGTTTCAGTTTTTCACCACTGAGAACAATGTTGGCTGTGGGTTTGTCATATATGGCTGTTATGTTGAGGTAAGTTCCCTCTGTGCCCTGCTTTCTGGAGGGTTTTTATCATAAATCGTTGTTGAATTTTGTCAAAAGCTTTTTCTGCATCTATTGAGATGATCATATGGTTTTGTCTCCTTCAGTTTGTTAATATGGTGTATCACATTGATTGATTTGCGTATATTGAAGAATCCTTGCATTCCTGGAATAAGCCCCACTTGATCATAGTCTATGATCCTTTTAATGTGCTGTTGGATTCTGTTTGCTAGTATTTTGTTGAGGATTTTTGCATATATGTTCATCAGTGACATTGGCCTGTAGTTGTCTTTCTTTGTGATATCTTTTTCTGGTTTTGGTATCAGGGTGATGGTGGCCTCATAGAATGAGTTTGGGAGTGTTCCTCCCTCTGATACATTTTGGAAGAGTTTGAGAAGGATAGGTGTTAGCTCTTCTCTAAATGTTTGATAGAATTCGCCTGTGAAGCCATCTGGTCCTGGGCTTTTGTTTGTTGGAAGATTTTTAATCACAGTTTCAATTTCAGTGTTTGTGATTGGTCTGTTCATATTTTCTATTTCTTCCTGGTTCAGTCTCAGAAGGTTGTGCATTTCTAAGAATTTGTGCATTTCTTCCAGGTTGTCCATTTTATTGGCATATAGTTGCTTGCAGTAATCTCTCATGATCCTTTGTATTTCTGTAGTGTCAGTTGTTACTCTCGTTTTTCATTTCCAACTCTACTGATTTGAGTCTTCTCCCTTTTTTCCTGATGAGTCTGGCTAATGGTTTATCAATTTTGTTTATCTTCTCAAAGAACCAGCTTTTAGTTTTATTGATCTTTGCTATTGTTTCCTTCATTTCTTTTTCATTTATTTCTGATCTGATCTTTATGATTTCTTTCCTTCTGCTAACTTTGGTGTTTTTTTGTTCTTCTTTCTCTAATTGCTTTAGGTATAAGGTTAGGTTGTTTATTTGAGGTGTTTCTTGTTTCTTGAGGTAGGATTGTATTGCTATAAACTCTCCTCTTAAAACTGTTTTTGCTGCATCCCATATGTTGTGGGTTGTTGTGTTTTCATTGTCATTTGTTTCTAGGTAATTTTTGATTTCCTCTTTGATTTCATCAGTGATCTCTTGGTTATTAAGTAGTGTATTATTTAGCCTCCATGTGTTTGTATTTTTCACAGATTTTTTCCTGCAATTGATATCTAGTCTCATAGCATTGTGGTTGGAAAAGATACTTGATATGATTTCAATTTTCTTAAATTTACTGAGGCTTGATTTGTGACCCAAAATATGATCTCTCCTGGGAATGTTCCCTGAGCACTTGAGAAGAAAGTGTATTCTGTTGTTTTTGAATGGAATGTCCTATAAATATCAGTTAAGTCCATCTTGTTTAATGTATCATTTAAAGCTTGTGTTTCCTTATTTATTTTCATTTTAGATGTTTAATGTATCATTTAAAGCTTGTGTTTCCTTATTTATTTTCATTTTAGATGGTCTGTCCATTGGTGAAAGTGAGGTGTTAAAGTCCCCTACTATGATCGTGTTACTGTCGATTTCCCCTTTTATGGCTATTAGTATTTGCCTTACGTATTGAGGTGCTCCTCTGTTGGGTGCATAAATATTTACAATTGTTATATCTTCTTCATGGATCGATCCCTTGGTCATTATGTAGTGTCCTTCTTTGACTCTTGTAATAGTCTTTATTTTAAAGTCTGTTTTGTCCGATATGAGAATTGCTACTCCAGCTTTCTTTTGATTTCCATTTGCATAGAATATCTTTTTCCATGCCCTCACTTTCAGTCTGTATGTGTCCCTAGGTCTGAAGTGGGTCTCTTGTAGACAGCATATGTACGGGTCTTGTTTTTTTATCCATTCAGCCAGTCTATGTCTTTTGGTGGGAGCTTTTAATTCATTTACATTTAAGGTAGTTATCTATATCTGTGTTCCTATTGCCATTTTCTTAATTGTTTGGGGTTTGTTATTGTAGGTCTTTTCCTTCTCTTGTGTTTCCTGCCTAAAGAAGTTCCTTTAGCATTTGTTGTAGAGCTGGTTTGGTGGTGCTGAATTCTCTTAGCTTTTGCTTGTCTGTTAAGATTTTAATTTCTCCGTCTAATCTGAATGAGATCCTTGCTGGGTAGCGTAATCTTGGTTGTAGGTTTTTCCCTTTCATCGCTTTAAATATGTTCTGCCATTCCCTTCTGGCTTGCAGAGTTTCTGCTGAAAGATCAGCTGTTAACCTTGTGTGGATTCCCTTGTATGTTATTTGTTGTTTCTCCCTTGCTGCTTTTAAAATTTTTTCTTTGTATTTAATTTTTGATAGTTTGATTAATATGTGTCTTGGCGTGTTTCTCCTTGGATTTTTCCTGTATGGGACTCTCTGTGCTTCCTGGATTTGATTGACTATTTCCTTTCTCATATTAGGGAAGTTTTCAACTATAATCTCTTCAAATATTTTCTCAGTCCCTTTCTTTTTCTCTTTTTCTCCTGGGACCCCTATAGTTTGAATGTTGGTGTGTTTAACGTTGTCCCAGAGGTCTCTGAGACTGTCCTCAATTCTTTTCATTCTTTTTTCTTTACTCTGCTCTGCAGTAGTCATTTCCACTATTTTATCTTCCAGGTCACTTATCTGTTCTTCTGCCTCAGTTATCCTGCCATTGATTCCTTCTAGAGAATTTTTAATTTCATTTATTTTGTTGTTCATCGTTGTTTGTTTTAACTTTAGTTCTTCTAGGTCCTTGTTAAACGTTTCTTGCATTTTGTCTATTCTATTTCCAAGATTTCGGATCAACCTTACTATCATTATTCTGAATTCTTTTTCAGGTAGACTGCCTATTTCCTCTTCATTTGTTTGGTCTGGTGGGTTTTTACCTTGCTCCTTCATCTGCTGTGTGTTCCTCTTTCTTCCCATTTTACTTAACTTACTTTGTTTGGGGTCTCCTTTTCACAGGCTACAGGTTTGTAGTTCCCATTGTTTTGGGTATATGCCCCCAGTGGCTAAGATTGGTTCAGTGGGTTGTGTAGGCTTCCTGGTGGAGGGAACTGGTGCCTGTGTTCTGGTGGATGAGGCTGGATCTTGTCTTGCTGGTGGGCAGGTCCACGTCTGGTGGTGTGTTTTGGGGTGTCTGTGACCTATGATTTTAGGCAGCCTCTCTGCTAATGGGTGGCGTTGTGTTCCTGTCTTGCTAGTTGTTTGGCATAGGGTGTCCAGCACTGTAGCTTGCTGGTCGTTGAGTGGAGCTGGGTCTTGGTGTTGAGATGGAGATCTGTGGGAGGGCTTCTGCCATTTGATATTGCATGGAGCCAGGAGGTCTCTGGTGGACCAATGTCCTGAACTCGGCTTTCCCACCTCAGAGGCACAGGGCTGGCGCCCGGCTGGAGAACGAAGACCCTGTCAGCCACACAGCCAGGTATGTGGGTAGTTTCTTGCCTTTTGGGAGGTCTGAGCTCTTCTGCCAGCCTTCAGTAGGTGTTCTGTAGGAATTGTTCCACACGTAGATGTATTTCTGATGTATTTGTGGGAAGGAAAGTGATCTCTACCTCTTACTCCTCTGCCTCTTGAAGGTCTCTCCCTCTGGCAATATATTTTTTAAAAATTAAATCGTTTTTGTCTACTTCTTGACCTAAAAGAGGTTTCTCTGTCATTTCCAATTCAGCAGTACACTTGGAAAACACACATTAGAATTTTAGAGCTGGTTAATTATTCCTCCTTGTGAAGGCTAATTCAGTAAATGACCCAATTGTTGATTAAGTGTCATCGCTTTTTTTAATGTGAAAGCACTTGGAAAAGTATGAACTGCTTTACAAATATAAGGGATGATGTAAGATGTTAATTGGCATCTTCAGGAAATATTTTCTGTTGATTCATCATACACTTTCTAAAATGGGAGGACACAAGAACAAAATAAGTCTGCAAGGTGTTTATTCTGATTTTGTAATATCTGTGATTGTCAGTCTCTATTTTAAATGCGTTCCTGGATAATGTTATTTATTGCTCATTCAGTCCAGACCTACTCTCCTTGCTCTGTCAGATGCAGGAAAACACCTTCTGGAACTGCAAAGGGGAGCCAAACTTTTCTCTAATCCTTTAATAGAGGGTGCAGGAGACAAAAATCAGGCCTTTAGGGTAGATTCTCCTTCATAATAATATTAATATAAAAATTCAGTAAAGTTGAATGGTTGGGAAAACAGACCACCTGGATTTGAATCCCAGGTCCACCACTTGCTAGAAGTGTGCCTCTGGGAAAATATCTTTATCTGTAAATGGAGATGACAGTGATACTTTTCTCTATAGGGAAGTTGTGAGGATTAAATGAGATAATACTGATATATAAAAAATCACTTAGCAAAGTACCTGGCTCATAAGTGCTCAATAAATTAGCAGGATGAGCAGTAGCAGCACCAGTAGTAGTATTTGACCTTCCATTCACAGAACAGAAAATTGAAGTGATAATTTACAGAACCAAGATATAAAAGGACCAAGAAGTTTGGAACTGCTATAGAAATTGTGTAATCTTCCCTTCCGTCCTTTGTACATAGGGGTACCTTTTGCAGAGAGGCATGCATAAACCTGTATATGAGTTTCATGGGCTGTATCAAGCATATGCTCCAGAGACTGATCTTAATCTACTGTGACCTTCACAGGATGTTTCATGTGCCTAATGCTAATGTGACGCTCTATCTAGATTGCTTAAAGCGTGTTCACTGCAGTCATTGAATGGTGCCCCAAATCCTTCATTTTCTTTCTACTGTCAAGAAGAGCTAGGGTTGGAATGTGGTGTGAGTTTCATACGTCTGTGAATTTGAGATGTATAGATTTTAGATCATCTTCCATCACTTTGAAATCAAGAGGCAAAGAGCAGCTCATTCAGTGGGTGGCCATCCTAGGTGGGTCAATTTCACAAAAAAATTAAATATGAAAGTAGATAAGTAAGATGACAGGGTTTTTCTAGGTCAATACGAAGAATATGACTCTCCCAAGACAAAACAGAGGCTCCCAGCTAAGTGGAAAATCAAAAGGAAAGAAGTTATGAGGCTAATATATTCATAATAAGAAAGAGAGCAGTGTCCTAGAATTTTTGAAGCAAGTTTAGTCTATGAGTTGCTTTGTCTTTTTCTTTTTTTTAATCAAGATATTCAGGTTCCAAGCATGTCAATCAGTTTTAAAAAGTCTAATGTATAAAAACCCAAATTTAACAAAATTATAAACTGGGAGAAGCATTACAATAAAATTACCCACAGAGTTTCTTTCTTTTTTTTTGGCTGTGTTGGGTGTTTGTTGCTGCGCGTGGGCTTTCTCTAGTTGTGGCAAGCTGGGGCTACTCTTCGTTGCGGTGCGCGGGCTTCTCATTGCGGTGGCTTCTCTTGTTGCGGAGCACAGGCTCTTGGCACAAGCGCTGCGGTAGTTGTGGCACGTGGGCTCAGTAGCTGTGGCTCGCAGGCTCTAGAGCGCAGGCTCAGTAGTTGTGGCGCACGGACTTAGCTGCTGTGCGGCATGTGGGATCTTTCTGGACCAGGACTCGAACCCATGTCCCCTGCATTGGCAGGCGAATTCTTAACCACTGTGCCACCAGGGAAGTCCCAGAGTTTCTTTAAATATCAATCATTTCCCTTCTCCAAATTCATTCAAACTCTTTTTCTTTTAACTGCACTTTTTAGGCCTACATCTCTTAGGTAAAATCACAATCAGGGTAGAATAGCCTATTCCCCAAGATATTTGCATTGCTCCCTCCAAAGTGAACGCTCGGTTATTTATATAAGAAGTGGAGAACAGCAGGCCAACATCTTCAACTCCAGCACATCCAAATTCTGCTGAAATGTCTGCACACAAGCAAATAGCCAGAGTTGTCAGGGGCCTTAAAATAAAAGTCAAGTACCGTGCTCAATTCTATATCGAAAACGTAATTTATCGCATAAATAAAACTCCCTCAGCAGTGTCCTCTTTCCACACAAAGGACAATGGCATGTTAGCTCTTATTAAAGCTATGAAGCACTAGAGGAAAAGCATCTTCAGAGTTCAGGGAGAGTCACAAGATGCAAAGCTTGCAAACTACTTTTGAACCACTCAGTCTTGCACACATTTTGCCTGGCAGGCGCCATAACCTGAAATAAACCTGAAACTCTCTAAGATGCAGAGGTATCTGGTTGGCAAATTCAGTGGTTAGCATCTAGGGCTTATATGGCCAACATCCTGGGCTAAGTCCAAATGTGAGCCAATTGGCCTAACTACCTTTCAGACTTTATCTTTAAATATAGCCTTGCTCTCTATTAACTGTGGGAGGGGGAAGTGCATGATTCAGTGCCAACCCATATTTATTAAATGGAAACACAATTCAAAGAGAAAGTTCTGTTAGCTGTCATGAGGCGTGTCATCTTTTCATGCAGAAGTTAGTATATATGTAAAACGTGAACACGGGAACATATGAAACACCAAGAGGCTACACCTGCTGAGAGGTGTTTATCTTGAGATACATAAGAAAAACAGGTGTTCATTTGATCCGCCTCAGAATACACTCCCCATTCCAAATCAAGGGGAAAAGGATTCTGAAGGAGCAGTCCTAATTTCTGACAAGGAGACTAGCAAGAGAGAATATAAAAGCCATTTAGTAGTAAATGCCCATTGTATTATTATTTAATAAGTAAATTCTAAGCACACAGGAACTATTGTCATGGGCCCACCTTATGAATCATTCAGTACAGAATTCTTTCTCCAAAAGGTGTTTGGGAGAGTGGCATGATCCACTATGAAATCATCCTCAAAAATCACAAGGGTGAGAAGCTTTTAAACAGTAAGGACATCAACATGGCAGCGCCACAGAGTCAGAGAAGCTCTGGTTAAAGTCAATCACAACCAACTTCACTAAAGTCCAGACACAGCGGATTTATTTTATGTGGCTATTTTCTGGACATGGCAGCTTCACAGGCCAGTAGATACACTGAGGATGCTACTGACTAATAAATTCTCTCAGTACCAGATAGTCTTTGCTGCTTCTGGTTCACTTTTACTAGTTTTCTATTACCACTGCCCTGCAGTGGGTAGTGCTCTTCCTTTGTCGTTGTATATGGGTTGATGCTGTGAATCTCAGTTAAGATCCAGTCAGAAAAACAGAAATTAGTGATTTTAACAGAGAGAGATTTAATATAGGGAATGGGCTGCACAGGTGTTAGAGGGTTGCAAGAAAAGAGGTAATATCTGCATGAGGCAGTCACCACCTCTAGGGCTGGGGAAACAAAAGAAAGGGGTTGGACTTGTCAGAACCTAGAGAGGTGGGACCTACTCCTCTGAGAAGAGGGTACCAGTCAGCCTGCTTCCGACCCCTGAGAGGGAGCATGATGAGACCAATTCTCCGATTACGGAGAGGAGCTGGAAAGTGCAGCCAGCCACTGCCACCAGGATGAAGGGCTACTGTTATAGCAACACTGACTGGAACAGAAAGCGAGCAGGAAGGAGTGAGTGCCCTCTCCCTCCTCTAGCCTTCCAGAGTCGCTTTATTTCCCAGATTGTCAGGATGGATCAAATATCCAGCTGGTAAAAAGAGAAATGTAGTTTGCAGAGTCCCAAGCCCAGTATCACAAAGCAGTGTCTTTATTATTATTATTTTTTTTGAGGTACGCGGGCCTCTCACTGTTGTGGCCTCTCTGGTTGCGGAGCACAGGCTCCGGACGCGCAGGCTCAGCGGCCATGGCTCATGGGCCCAGCCGCTCTGCGGCATGTGGGATCTTCCCGGACCGGGGCACAAACCCGCTTCCCCTGCATCGGCAGGCGGACTCTAAACCACTGTGCCACCAGGGAAGCCCTTTATTTATTTTTTTGAATTTTATTTTTATATAGCAGGTTCTTATTAGTTATCTATTTCATACATATTAGTGTATATATGTCAATCCCAGTCTCCCAATTCCTCCCACCCCCCCCACTCCCCCCTTGGTGTCCATACGTTTGTTTCTCTACATCTGTGTCTTTAGTTCTGCCCTGCAAACCGGTTCATCTAAAGCAGTGTCTTTAAAGGAGTGAGTCTGGAGCTGGGAGACAATAGCTCACTAACTAACACACTGTGCAACGAGGTGTTGGATTTCCATGTCATTGTTGCTGCCGGAGTCACTCACATATGCTTACGGTTTGGATGAAATGTTAATTAGAGTGGACTGTTTGCCACAGAGGATTTCATCATTACTGAATCCATAAGAAGCTGTTATGGGGAGACCTCAACCAGAGCTGCTCAGTTTGTTTGCTAGTGATTCTGACTCCCCTGTTGTTGAAGCTCGGGTACTCAATATGCATCACAATTTTTTGCTTTTGTTCAGGCTCAAGTCCGTAGCCTGCCTGCTTCCTTAAATGATTCTGTACACATGGTAAGTGGTCAGATGGCCAGTCTCCAGAGTTCTAGAAGCATGAAGCCTGAGCTGGGCCATCTGTTGAGGATGTGCTGTTTTGTATTACACACAGGGAAGTGGTGGGCAAAACCCGGAAGTGCACTGGAGGCCTAATGAAAATAAGACCAGTTAAATCTTCCCTCTAAATGTTCATTAGGCCATCTGTTCTTATTAGTGTCCTTATCATTTGGAAACATTACAGAGTTAAGATGAGACACAATCTGTGGTGGAATTCTAGTCTAACTTGAAATAAACTTTTGAGTAGAGCAATCGTGACTTGTGACATTTCTCTTCCCATTTAGAACCCTGCCCACTTATAAAGATCTCCATGGTGAAATTTTTTAATAGTTCCTTCCTGAAATATTATACCGGAAAACAGGGTTAGCAGTAGCTACAGAAATGAAAACATAATCTCAGAGTGGCTGATCAATGAAATCAGAACATTTCATAAAAGCAGTGCAGTCATACTTCTGGCCCGTAAATTGCTTTAGGTGCCAAAGGGAATTGGAAGCGTAGTCTATCCTGTGGAGCCAATACTATAATATTAACAACCTGCAACAGACAAGTTTCTGCAACTGCTCAACAGGAAGGAACGCTACCAAATGATTCTGGGGCCTTCTTCAAAGTCCCTGGCTCCTATGCAGGCAAAGCCTTGGCTGTCGACAAGAGCCCCACCCGCTACTGCATGAAGACCCACAATGGTCTTCTCTTTACTCCAGATTCTCTCAGAATGCATGGTCTCATCACCTGGTCTCACACTGGATTTCGTGTTACCTTGGACTGTTCTCTGGTCATCTCCCCTTCTGTATGTGTATCTCCCACAGTGCTGGCTATACACTGGGAATTTAAGAAATACATGTAAAATTAAATTGAAATAGAGACACAAAAGAAAAAGCAAAAAAACAGTACAACTTTCATGTTCCTCTCCCCACCCGCAGAAGTGCTGAAAGTGTTAAGTTCTTTGACTGTAATGATAAAGCCCAAGATACAGAGAGATACAAACAGTAAATCGGCAAGTAGCAATGTGTTCTTACAATAACAATCAAATTTACAAACAAATTAGCTGTGGAGTCTGAAGGACATGCTGTAGTTTTCACACTGGGCCTTCATCTCCTGCTGATAGATGACTTTGACTGTAAATTAAAAACTGGAAGTGGTTAAACATTCTGTGTATTCACAAGTGCCATTTCCAAAATTGAGGCTTCAGAGAGGAGATGCAAGAAAGGGTGACGGAAACTCAGAGCAATTATGCCTGTTATGAAGATGAGGTAGTGGCAATTACACAGCAGACTCATACAGAGTGTGTACATGCCGATTGCTCTGAGGGAGCCTCTGAGAACAAACTTTTATAGCACCCATCAGGCCTTGGGTCTCTAGAGGAAGGAAAGATTTTCAGCCACTCGGTCAGTGTGCTTTTGGACAGAGCTTATGGCCCCAGGAACCATCTTGGAAGGGATACGTGCTTTTTTCTTAATGAGCTTGAATGAAACTCTTATGTAGCAGAGCGGTTTCATTCACTGTTTCTTTCCTATTCTCAAGCTTTTTGGTGTCAGGACCCCTTTATACTCCTAAAAATTGTTGGAGACTTCAAAGAGCTTTTCTCTATGTGGGTTTTATCTATTTACTTTATTAGAAAGTAAAAGTGTGAATTTTTTTAAACACAAAGCTATAGTAGCCTCAGGCACCCTCTAGAAAACTCCACTATATACTCATAAGAAAGTACAAAAGGCAAATAGTATTAAGAATAATTTTGACCTCACAGACCTCCTTGAAAGAGTCTCAGGGATCCCCGAAGTCTGCAGACCAAAATGGAAATACCATATTTCCTCAATTCTAAGACACCATGTATTATAAAACATAGCATCAATTTGATAACTTTAGGTGGTGAGGAGAGATGCTCCATTAAATGTATGCGTTGATTATAAGACACAACCTCACTTCAGAAAATTTAAAATATGGAAGGGGTAGGAAATACAGTTCTTAAGATTGAGGAAATATGGCAACTCCCACTAACCTCAGTGGGTCTCTGGAAATGCAGATTTACTGACTGAAACATGTTGAGGAAAATTAGTTTTTCTTAGAGCTAATTTGTGTTTTACAATTTTTAAAATGCATTCATGGACTGAAGATGTTACAGTCAGTGAGGCACTAATGTTTTCATTCAATAAACATTTGTCAACTGTAATACCAGATACTGGGAATACAAAAATGAATGAGACCTCATTCCTGCCCTTGAAGACTCACAGACCTAATAGAAGACAAAGGAAGGCAAACAAATATTTATAGTATAATGGAGAAGCATTGGATCTGAATGAGTCATGGACCTGGAAGAACAGCTTGAAGTACCCAAAGATGGAGCCCTGGGTATTCAGGAATGCTTGAGGTTAATCACTAAGTGTAAGCAATTAGTCATCCTCATAACAAAGGGCTGCCCTAGTGGACTTTGGCACATGTGTCAGTCTCTTTGGGACATTAATTTATGTCAATTTAATTTAATTTTGCAAACACTGGTGATCTATCCAGAGATGTAAACCTAGAAATTTGTTAGACCGGATTGACCATATTGGTATAGTCAGTAGCGCCAGTCAAAAACAAAGCCTAACAGAACATTTTCTTGGTTGTGATTGGATTTGGCTGAGAATAATAGAGCCCCTTCCCCCCGCCACACACACACACACACACACACACACACACACACACACACACACACACACAACAGTGACATAAGCAGGATAGCAGCCACACTAATATAGTCCAGGACTGGATGGCAGTTCCACGAGGTCGTCTGGGACCCAGGCTCCTATAATTCTGCCCTGCCCACCCGGCACAGAACTTCCATTTTCATGGCCACCTCATGGGCTAAGACATCTGCTAAAATTCCCACCACTTCTATCCATATTGCATACTGGAAGAAAGGGCAAAAAGAGGCTCCTTCCAGTTGGGTCAGCTGTCCTTAAGCAGCATCAATTTAAAAGTGTGGATACTTCCACACCTCCTCTTACATCGTATTGCCTTGAACTTTATCACATGGATACAGGTAACTGCAAATCAGGCTGGAATGCCTTCGATTCTAGATAGCAGTATGCCCAAATTTTAAGATTAGTGCACTAAAGGAGGAGGAGAGAGTGAAGGAATGATAGGGTAGGTCTAGAACTAGTAGTCTCTGCCACAGGCATCTTAGTAACCACAAATTCAGCATTTTGTTTTTACCCTGATACTGTCTGAGCTTCTTCAAATTTCTAAAAGCCATCTGGAAAAAGTTTGGTTTGGGGCACTTGGAAAGCACAATGATACTTTTCAGAGTGATGGTTCCTATTGATCTTCCTTTTAAAAAGTGTGAATTATTGCAAGATGAAACATACAGCTCTGCTTTGGGGGGGTTTTATTTGTTTGTTTTGCTTTGCTTTGTTTCCTCAACTTCCACAATGTTTTTGAAACATTGGGGTAGGTGTGATTTAATCTATAGGCTCTGCAGCAAAATGATTCTAAAGATCAGTCCAATTGTGACTCTTGATTAGATTGATCCTGGCTATTCATCTGCAATGAATAATGTGACTTACGTGTCAGTTATTCTGATTGGGCAGCCATGGACACAGACAGACCAGGCTGACACATCTGACCAAAGGTTGAGGGGTTCCTCAAACTCTCCAGCCGTTATTCAGAGAAACACAAGAATGTGGATCTGAGATAATGGGAAATAATTTGCCGGTTGACGAGTCCGTGTAGTCTTAGTGTATTTCATCTTCTAATAATTTCCACTTTTTAAAAGCAAGATCAATAATGGCCATCGTTCTCAAAGGTGTCATCGTGCTTTCCAACTGCAGAAAACCAAACTTTCTCCAGACGGTTTTTTCCCTCTTTTATAAATTTGAAGAAGCTCAGACAGTATCAGTGTCAAGAAACGAGAAGGCCATTTGCAAACTGACAGCAAGTGATGCTAACAGTCTGCAGTTGTCAGCTTTTAGAAGAATGGGGAAATCTAACATGGAGTTGGCAGAACACCTGGCAGAGAGCACTGCGTCCCGTCACTGCATCTTCCCCCAGGTTGGCGTACTACAGAAGCACTAATCATACGCTTCCTGGAAATTCCTGCTGAAGAGGCCTCAGAGATCAAAAGCAAACAGTCACTTTTCAAATGAGCCACAAGGCTGGAAATGTACTAAAGGAGGGAGATGAGAAGTGTCCTGTTTAGGATAGTGAGACAGGGCCGTTTGGGAAACAGCTGGTTTCTTCAGCACAGTTGAACTTGGGGAAAAGAAGTTATTAGCACTTGGTAGCAATGGCAAAATATAATAACAGTCATGATGTGTTTCTGAGGCTTTTCCATGGAAAGTAATTTCTTAAAATGGATGGAGTGGAACAGAAGTAGTCTACTGCTCTGTGTCACTGGCAACACCCTGTATCTATTAGAAAATGAAGGAAATGAAGTCAGCCAAAGGTTGTCAGTTACATGAGGGCAGGGCCTAGTCTGCCTTGGTTAGAGCTGGCTCCTTAGTGCCTAGCATAATGCCTAAAATGGGATAAAGAGCCATTTATTGGCAGAAGAAAGGAAAGTAAAGTAGCATGTTCTACACTTGGAACTGCACCAAGAGTACTGTTACAAATAACAGTGGGGAATCCAAGTAATAAGCTGAAATATTAGCCATGAAATTGGCTGACAAATGTATAAGAAATAATATATCCCAATATAAGCCAAATGTTTCTTGGAGGACACATAGCTTAAAAGGATTCTCAAGCAATGGAATAAATGAACAAGGAGGGAATGGCCGGTGACAGAGAAGCAAGGGAAACTTTGAAAGAGCATGACGATGTGACTGCACTTAAGAGTTCATGAGAGGGACTTCCCTGGCGGTCCAGTAGTTAGGACTCTGCACTTCCATTTCAGGGGGCACAGGTTCAATCCCTGGTTGGGGAACTAAGATCCCACAAGCCGTGAGGCACAGCCCAAAAAAAAAAAAAAATCAAATAAGGGTTCATGAGATAGCCAAGGAATAGAACATGTCCATAGTCAGACAGGAATGAGAAGAAATACAGGCATGTTCCATAATAAAAAGTAGCCTTTACAGAGCTCTTTCTGTGTACCAGGCACTGTGCTAAGTGCTTTATGTAGATTTTTTTGGTATAATTCCTATAATAAATTTTTGAGAAGGTATTATTACTATACCCAATTTCTCGATAAGGAAACTGAGGCTCAGAGAGGTTAACTGATTTGCTCCAAGGTCACAGAGTTAGCAAATAACAAAATTTTGAACCCAGGAAGTCTTAACTCTGAAGCCCGAGCTCCTAACCACTTCCTTCTACTACATCTGAGCCTTTTTCTACGGAGGGAGTATATAGCTTTCATCAGATTCTCGAAGGACTTTGTAAATCCAAAAAAGTATGAGAAACAGTGTAGCGGACTCTAAGCCCATGAAGGCAGGGACCTTGTCTGTCTGAATCAGCATCAGATATTTGCGAGAGGCGTGGAGGGACCGCTATGTAAATGTGTGAATGTACTGGTGAAGATCTGGCCTCCAAATTGATTCTCCTGCATCAATCTGGTCTCCCTCCAACCTGCTCCCCAAACTGCAGCCTAAGTAATCTTTCTAAAGCCCTAGTCTGACCATGTCAACCCCCAACTTTAAAGATCTTCACTGACTCCTCGACACCCTCAGTTCAAGTCTAAAGTCCTTAGCCTACACAGCCCTTCATGGCTTAATGCAGCGGTTCTCAACAAGGGACAGTTTTCCCCTTAGGGGACATTTGGTAATGTCTGGAGACATTTTTGGTTGTCACAGCTCAAGGGAAGGTGCTACCTGCATTTAGTGAATAAAGGCCAGAGACGCTGCTAAATATCTTGTGCTGCACAGGACAGGCCCCACAACGAAGAATCACCTGGTCCCAAATGACAATAGTGCCTCAGTGGAGAGACTTAAAATTAGTCCCCGGCAAACACTGAAACTTCATTTACCACCACTGCCTACCCTACTCATGCTCCAGCAATCCCAGACTGCGGTGAGCTCCACGCTCCCATATGGTTTCGTGCTTCTGTGCTTTTGTTCTTTCTTTTCCCTCTGCTGAGATCACTCTTCCCACCTTGCTTTTTCTCAGTACCTTTGCTTCATCCTTCAAGATTAAGTTTACATTTCTCTTCTAGGAGTATTGCCCCAAGCTTCCTCCTCTGTGTTCCCATGTCACCCTGGGCATGTGTCTATCGTGTCACTTAACCACGTGATATTGAAATGACCTGTTTCTGTATCTGCCTTCTGTCACTTGACCGTGAACTCATAAAGGGCAGGGACCTTTTTTATTTACCTTTATAATAGTGCCTGAGACAGAGTAGGCACCACAAAGCATTGAACTGAAAGATAACAAATGACAGAGAGAAGGACAATCACTCAACTCCTAATGAGCTTTGACCTTCTCAGGAACAAAACAAAACAAAACAAAAGGTTGAAATCAACCTTTAGGTTGAATCTAACCAGGTAAAGGGGAGGCCAGACTTGGTGAGGAGAGCGTGAAGAAACATGTCCACTCTTCTAGGTGAGGAATCAGACGGCATAGAGGCGAAGCGCAGACATCTGAAAATGGGGATATTGATAGTTTCTTTCTCAAGTGATTGCTCTAAGCATATAAAGTAACAATCCATGTAAAGAGCCTGATACACAGGAAGCACTCAGTAAACAGTAGCTACTTATATTAAAGGCTCAGATGAGTGGGCCTGTAATCTTACAGATGTTACTGATTAGGACCAGTTCAAAGGAAGGGGCAGCACCTATTTATATTTAAAAAGTAAGTTAATTTAAAGAAAAATATTAAGTCAATAATAGTGCAAGTGGTGGACAGCTAAGGCAAAATTCATGAAGCTGTTATGTGGACAACTGAAGTCTGGGAAACGGAGCTGAAAAGGAACTATATTGAATGGTAACTGGACTAGGTTCCTTCTAGCGCTAAAGGTTTATGACTTTGAGACCATTTTTCATGTTAATACCATTTGCTATCCCATACTTTGTCCAGGCACTGGGCTCAGTACCTTGCCTCCTTATCACAATTGATCCACGCAATATCTCTGAAAAGTAGATAGACTATCATCAGCTTCTTTTCCTTATTGCAGATGAAGAAATCAGAGACTCATAGAAGATACCTCATTTGCCTAGGGTTACACACTAGTATGGGAAGGAACCAGCCTTGAAACTATTAGGGAGAGCCTCAGCTTACAAATTATGGTCTGTGTCTACAGTGTGGGATAACTGAGGAATTTTCTAGTTTAGTCTAATCAAGGGCTCATATTTAGATATTGCTGTTACACATGGATTTTCCCCGATAGGATTCTGTTGCTTTATAAACTACTACTTAGGTCAAAATTAGCTGACTCTTTAAACCAGCCATGGGACTGGCTGACCTGAGGGCCAAGTGCCTTCAAGGCAGATTTTCAATTAGCAGAGGAAGACATGGTGCTGTCAAGGCTTGACATCCAGACCAAGAGCCCCTTTCTGCTCTGGGTTATTTCTCAGGGAAGGTTGTTGGGAGATGGGCACATTCTACCAGCTGGCGGCTACACCAGTGACCTTTAATGCTAGTTTAGCTTGAATACATTTTGACATTTCAAGCAAATTAATATATTTTTACAAGGTGGGGCACTGACCACAAATTAGGCCAAATGGTTTCCCTGCAGGCTGGGTTACTGTGCAAAGATTCTCCCACCACCCCCAAAAGAAATGTTTATTTCTCTCTACCTGGACAAATGCCAACAGCCCTCAGGGGTTAACCTTAGTCCCACCTCAGTAGTCTATAATTCTGGGGTCTCTCTGCAGCTAACAGATGCTAATTCTGACAGCCGGAATGAGGCAAAGACTCCAATCCGCATGTTACGTTGTGTGTTATGGAAATGCCTTGGTATAAAGCACCAGTTCCTTGAAAAATTACGTGGAAAAGAGAGTATCTACCATGAGAAGCAGATAGAAGGAACTAACAACCTACGAGAGGCGAAAAGGTCCAGTTTCTGAAAAGACAGACCCTAGACTACTAAGTAGCCACACATCTTTCATCTGAGGCGTTTTCAGAGACAAATCAAATGGGAATTAAAGGGATTCTGTGTAGCTCATACAGAAAGTGTCTCAGAAGCACAGAGGCCACTTTAGTCACAGGAAACTGCCAGAGGGTGACTTATTTGATGGAACAGAAAACAAACAGGCACAATAGCTGGTGTATTTTTGAGGCAATTTTAAACCTAATAAACATGACACCAGTAGCGTTGACTTAAATCAGCTCGGGCGAGTTGGAGAATTTAACAGCTCGTCTTCCAACTACCAGCCTTTATCTCAGAGGCCGCCTTGACAGCAGAGAGCAGAGTCCAAAACATGGCCTTCTCTGACTTCTGCCAGGTGTGTGCCGTCCCCGGCCTCTGGCCCGGCCTCAGCTCTCAGAGTGGGGATAATTAGAACGTCATTTCTGCCAGCTTTGTTTTTTCTGGGTCACTGACTTCAGACTTGATCAAAATACGAGTGTTGGACTGAAATCAATTGGTTTCCTCTTTCTCAGCCAGCCCCAGCTTATTTCCTGGGGGACCGTGCTCCAGAGGCCCAGCGCACACAGACAGCTTCTGTAGCAGCCCGATGGTGTGTATAGAGGTCCAGAGTGAGGGCTGCGGAGGGGTCCACAGCGCAGGCGCTCCATCTCCCTGCTCTCCCTCTCCGTGGCAGGGCGCTGACATGCAAGGGCCTCAGACAGACGTGCTGAGGAACACATCACAGCAAACTGCTCTGGGAGCTGTTAAGGCTGGTGTTTAATGTTTATCCAATGGCCTCGGTTTGAAAGGCTCTGTAGAACATGCATAACAGAAGCTCAGCTTTATACTCCATTAGCATTCAAATTCCTAGCTGTCCAGAGGCATATGGTACTGACCAGAGAAGGCCAGCCTATGTCGAGGCTGAGGGCATGTAGAGACAGGAGGACAGGTTGAGGCTGCTGGATGTCTGGGAGAGACACTCAGAGACAGGGGACAAAGAGACCCAAGTGGTACAAGAGGGGAGGTCAAAGACAACCTTTGTCTTCTTTATAACATCACCAGTTGTCCTCCATTAAGAGACAGAATTAGAGGGAAGGGCTTTATCTCAGACTGGCCTTTGTCCACTTCATTACTGAGTGGAAGGCCTCTTCCAACCTGGAAATAGTGGGCCTCAGAGTGCGATGATAGCATATATCTTGTTTTCAGACTTTCGGATTCAATGAGAAAAACAAAGCTTTCCTCGGGCTTTCACTCAAGGCAAAAAGCATTGCAGCTACATTACTGTTACTATCTTGGCCAGGAATGGGGCAGACTCTTCTGCCTTTGCGTAGCCATAAGAGAAGAGAAATAAAGTACAGAATAAGTGAGTGGTGGAGTCGAGAGTGCACGTAACGTAGTTCTCTGAGAAGTGCCCGGTGATAAATAGCAGCTGTCGTGTCGAGGAGATGTCAGGGTAGACGTTGGGCTGACTCCTGTGTCGAGAAAGGAACTAGAGTAGATCCGTGTTTGCTTGGCCTGTGTGTCCCAGTGCCCAGCACAGCACTTGGCACCAGCACGCCAGACACACACACACATACACACACACACCCCAGTCCTTTTGCTTCTAACTCCTTAATGTGTCTCAAATCCATCTACTTCTCTCCATCCCCACTGTCGCCAACCTAATTCAGGCCACCATCATCCCTCACCTGGACCACTGCAGGAGCCTCTTAATTAGTGGCCTGTTTCCCATCTCACCTCCTCCTCCAATATGATCTCAACAGCAGAAAGGGTGATCCCTCTAGAACCCAAATATGATTATGTCACATCCCTACTTAAAGCCATCAGAATAAAACTGGACATGTACATCTCTCCATTACCTGGTGTATTAGTCTGCTGGGGCTACCACAACGAAACACCACAGACCAGGTGGCTTTAACAAGAGAAAGTGATACTCTCATAGTTCTGGAGGTGGGAAGTTCAAGATCAAGGTGTCGGCAGGTTTGGCTTCTCCTGGGATCTCTCTCCTTGGCTTGCAGACGCCCATCCTCTTACTGTGTCCTCACATGGGCTTTTCTCTGTGCATACACAATCCTGGTATTTCCTCCTTCTTAGAAGGACCTGAGAGCCCCACCCTTATGACCTCATTTAACCTTTATTACCTCTGTCAAGGCCTCATCTCCAAATACAGTCACATTAGAGGTTAGACTTCAGCATATGAATTTAGGGGGGCACAATTCAGTCCTGATACCTAGCCACTGTCTACCTCCTGATTCTCACCGATCACCTCTCCATCACTCAGCCTGTATTAGCCTTACTGGATTGTTTGTAGTATCTGGATGGGCCATACTGTCTCTAATCTCTGAACCTTTACCCATGCTGCTCCCTCTCCCTGGATTGCCCTCAACTCTGCTGCCTGCCATTTCCACCCCATTCCTCTCCTGCTGGTCATTGCAGACCCTATTTTGGTACCACCTTCTCTGGAAATACCCTGCCTCCTGACTCCTAGTCTGGGTAAAGAGCTCTCGCGTCCTCTCTGCTGCCTCCTTCTCATGACATGGAGAGTAATTGCCTGACGGCTCTCCAAGGGTTCTTGTAGACCATGAGGCATTTGAAGACAGAAGCTGTGTCATTTTGGAGATCTTTTGAATGCCCAAAGCCTAGCACAAGGCTTAGCACAGAGAAGCTGCTCAGCAAACATCCAATGAAAGAACAAACCAACCTGTTTCTTTGCTGAGGAAAGAAGGATGTGGAGTGAACCAGGTCAAGCCACATGAGCAGTGCATTACAACTTAGGATTCCAAATCCCCAGCTGATGAACTGTACCTGAGTACTCCACAAGACAGCTGCTAGGTCTGTGCCAAGGGAAGGTCCTGTCCCCAAAGGTTGCTGAAAGAGTAAAATCGGGTTTCTCTAGCACTCTGTTGTCCAGATGCCTCTATGACTTTGCTGTTCCATGCATCTACAGAGCAGTGAGAGAGATTTGCATCTCATAGTGCCACAGAAGCCCTAGAGCAGTGGTCCTCAAACTTTATTGTGCTTCAGAATCACGTGGAGGACTTGTTAAAACATGGCTGGCTGGGCTCCAACTCCAGAGTTTCTGATTCAATAAGTCTAGGTTGGGGCCTGAGGATTTGCATTTCTAACTGGTTCTCAGGTGATGCTCTTGCTGCTGGTCCAGAGACCACACTCTGAGAAGGATCCTTCTGGAATTATAGCAGAAAATAATTCACATTATGTTGGAAATGGCATAAATGGTAAATGTGTTTACCAGAGCACTTAATCAGCTGTCCTTCCGAACTTTGCCGGGTAACACCAACATTGCTGAAATTCATGAGACGGGGAACCAATAAGCCAATTTTTCTTTCAAGGTAAAACGGCCCCGGAAAGATATTGTAACCTAATGGTGTGTGTTCTGTTCTTTTTGCAGGTGCGATTAGAGTGGCCAACAGACCTTGCAGTCAATCCCTTGGACAATTCATTGTACGTCTTGGATAACAACATTGTGCTTCAAATTTCTGAGAACAGGCGAGTGCGGATCATTGCAGGGCGCCCCATTCACTGCCAGGTGCCAGGCATCGATCATTTCTTGGTCAGCAAGGTAGCAATTCACTCCACTCTGGAGTCAGCAAGGGCCATCAGCGTCTCCCACAGCGGGCTGCTCTTCATAGCTGAAACAGACGAGAGGAAAGTAAACCGCATTCAGCAAGTTACCACCAATGGGGAGATCTCCATCATGGCTGGTGCCCCCACTGACTGTGACTGCAAAATTGATCCCAACTGTGACTGTTTTTCAGGTATGACCTTTCTAGCAATTCAGTAGCTCCCCCTCTCTGTCTTCAACAGAAAAACGTGCATCAGAAAAGTCAAAAAAAGAACAGAAGTATTACTTGTAAACATTGGTGTGAGGCACTGGAGAAAGCAATGGATTGGGGGTGAGATAGCTTAGTATCTTGTCCTTGTTCTGCAGCTGACTCACTGAGTGACCCTAGGAAAGCCATAAAACCCCTTCATGACTCACTTCATCTGCTAAGTAGAGGGACCACGTGTCTCAGTTATATCACCTTGCTGTTTTGAAGGTAAACTAGTATAATAAAAGTTTTGGTACTCTAAGAAGTTAAGACCACTCTACAAATGTAAGATCATGATATTATTTTTACTTCGGAGAAAGGGAAGCTAGGTAAAACCTACATTTACTAATTTAGCTAAGGAAAAAATTACTTCCAATAAGTGACTGGTTTCCAGATTAACAATGTGTGCTATTTGAAACCCAAAGGGACTAGAAGCAGACTGCTTTCAGGATACAAGGGCAAAATTAAATCTCACAATGGAGGGTTCTCAGGACATCAGTCTGCTACTTACATTGTTTTTTTTTTAATCCAAAATTTTCTCCATAACCAATAGTGCCCTTTACTTCAATTGAAATAGGGGGGGAAAAAGAGCCTTTTCTCCAAAACACAGAGTGGATATTCCAGACAGTAAACAGTCCTGTAAATGTCAATAGATGCATTTACTGCTGGTATGTGGACATCCCTCCATGCTGCATGCCGCCCTATTAAACTGCTCATCCACGCCCAAATGGTTCTTTTAACCTTTGCCTTTCCTTGGGACAGAGGAATCAAGAGTGAGCAACTTGGTCAATATGACTTTTGATTGATATTTCCAATGTTCTCCTAGACAACTAGTTTTATACTTATTTTGCTAATTGATATCTTTCTTTCAAGGCAAAACTGGAATGTTTATTCCAGTTATCAAATTTGATGTTCTGAATCATTGTCGCACTTGCAGACTTAGTGTACTTTGACAATATGACAATGAAAGTTAACAGAAGAAAGGTGTCTGGGCACAGTAGGACTGGAAAGCCCTGAGATAGATGCTATGAGCATAGACAGGCGTAAGTCTCTGGCTAGATTTGGGGTGGCTGTCATCATTTGCTGTTTTTGTATCTTTAGATACAGAAGAGCAGGATTGACGATTTCACAAAATTGCTGTTAACTGAGAGAATTGCATCTCACTGTTCATCTTTAGTGGCACTGACTCAAGAATTGGGAATAATGGGTTTCAAATATCCAGCTGGGGCATGTGGAGAATGTTGGTTCACTGACTGTTCCCTTTAAAATGATTCTTGATGCACAGCGATTTCTGTATATGGTATGTTTGTATAAGTGCTTGTGACCACAACTATTAACATCAGGGTCTTTCTCCCACAGGTGATGGTGGCTATGCCAAAGATGCAAAGATGAAAGCCCCTTCCTCCTTAGCAGTGTCACCTGATGGTACCCTCTACGTGGCAGACCTTGGGAATGTTCGAATTCGTACCATTAGCAGGAACCAAGCCCACTTGAATGACATGAACCTTTATGAGATTGCATCACCTGCTGATCAGGAACTGTACCAGTTCACTGTCAATGGAACCCACCTGCACACCTTGAACTTGATAACGAGGGACTATGTGTATAATTTCACCTACAATGCCGAAGGCGACTTGGGTGCGATTACCAGCAACAACGGCAATTCTGTGCACATTCGCCGAGACGCAAGCGGGATGCCCCTTTGGCTTGTGGTGCCTGGCGGGCAGGTGTACTGGCTGACCATAAGCAGCAACGGAGTCCTGAAAAGAGTGTCAGCCCAAGGCTACAATCTGGCCTTGATGACCTATCCAGGAAACACGGGGCTTCTGGCTACCAAAAGTAACGAAAATGGATGGACAACCGTTTATGAGTAAGTTTCTAAATCTCAACATGGGCTTTGTTAGGTTTGTATTTGCAGTTGTATTACAGTGGGAAAATGACTTAGTAATTGCTGAGTGTTGCATGCTATTTTCTCCTAACAGCCACAATAAAAAAAAAAAGTCAAGGAGAAAATTTTACCCAACTCCTAGGCTTCGAACCCATTTCTCCAGAGCAAGTACTTTTGCAGAGCATAATAATAAACACATAGGCTGAATGAAGAATCAAGCATGGCGCTGCACGAGACAAGAATGAGGCGGAAGTCCATGTGCTCGAGAAATTTACAGCATAGCTGGGAAAACAAGGGAAAATTTCATTTAAATGACAAAACTAGAAAATAGTTCTAAAGTAGCAAAGAAGCAGTGTAGCTTAACTAGTATTTATTGATCGCTGTGGGGTTTAATGAATGAATGAATGTGTGCGCAGCCCAGCCCAGCCCAACTCAGTTTAAGTTGTGAAATGACGTGGGGCAAATGCTGAAACAGGAGAAGCTGCACTCCACTGGCTGCTTCTGGGAAATGTGGAGTCAAAAGCTTCAGTACAGGCCTGCGCCCTCCCCGCAGTTTCCCTGCACAAGGCAAAGACTCCAATACATTTGGGTATTCACAGACCGGGTCTGTGATAACTTTGTTTAACTGGGAATTAACAGAAGGTGTGTCTGACGGCAGGCTACTAGGAGGTGTCCTGTCATGGACATAGAGACCATCGTCCTTGCCTTTTAAGGCTGGACAACGTTATTTGCAAGTCAACCCATTTAGAAAGCTAGTTTGCCAGCGCTCGGCAAGCATCTTCCCCACGAAGGGAATTGCTGAATTTTTAACCAGTTTACCGAGTGAAGATAATGCATGGAACTGAACCCAGAGCCTGAAATGGCATTCAAGTTGAGGAACGTGAGAAGCGGAGATACTAAATACGAGGAGTTCCAGGTGTGACTCTTCCGTGAGAATGTAGTGAATATGAAAAGAATAGATCCCACGAAACCCTCCTGAGGAAAGGGACAAAACAGTTGGCCTTCAAGTTTTGGATCATTTCCCAAAGAAATGCCACTTATACAAAAGAGCTGGACAGCTATTTTAGTTTCACTGAGAAAAATGTATTCAGTTTCTGTCGCAGGTCTTCCTCTATTTCTGGAAAAATTTCTCTTACATCTTAATAAAAGTAATAAAAGCTACTGTTCACTGAGGGTTTACTATGTGCTAGGTCCTAGGGTAGGTGATTTACATAAAGTATTTTGTTTGATCTCCAAAATAACAACATGGGATACGTGCTCCTGGTTTGCCTATTTTATGGATGAGGAAACTGAGGCCCAGCATGGTGAGCTTGTCCTGATTCACACAGATGTCCAGGATTCAAACTGCAACAGTCTGACTCAAGAGCCCACATTTTGAAATATACTACCCTTAAGAAAGATAAAAGTTCTAATGAGAATATCTTTTTTCAAAAATTCACGCAAGATCACACTGCAGCTGAAATTAGACAAATAACTTTTTTTTTTTTTTTTCGTACGCGGGCCTCTCACTGCTGTGGCCTCTCCCATTGTGGAGCATAGGCTCCGGACGCGCAGGCTCAGCGGCCATGGCTCACGGGTCCAGCCGCTCCGCGGCATGTGGGATCTTCCCGGACCGGGGCACGAACCCGTGTCCCCTGCATCGGCAGGCGGACTCTCAACCACTGCGCCACCAGGGAAGCCCGACATACAACTATTTCGAAAGCTAATGGTTAAATTCAGTTAAGCAACAAGAAATGGCAGAATTATTAACTAGTTTTCAAAATAACCAGTTCAACCGTTCACTTATTTACCAATCATCACATTGTACACTTGAAATACATGCAATTTTATTTGTCAATTATACCTCAATAAAACTAGAGAAAAAGCCCCCACAAAATAACCATTTAACCATTCATTTATTTATTCAACAAATATTTGCTAAGCAGCTAGTATATGCCTGGCAGTGTTCTGGTGCTGGGGATATAGCCGTGAACAAGACAGATACAAATCCCTACCTTCATAGCGCTTACATTGTACTGGAGGGAGACAAGTAAAATGCACAGAACTTCAGATGGTGATAAGCTCTGTGGAGGAAATAAAGCAGGGTCAGGGGGAATCAAGATTTGGAGGCAGAAGGGGTTTTTATTTCAGGCTGGGTGGTCAGGGAAGACCTCACTCAGAAGGTGACATTTGAGTAAAGGCCTGTAGGAGGTGAGGGAGTGAGTCGTGTGGGTATCTGCCGGGGAGGAAGGGCGAAAACATTGCAAGCAGAGTGAACAGCAAGTGCAAAGGCCCTGCAGCAGGAACAAATCTGACATGTTCAAGGAATAGTAAGGCAGCCACTGTGACTGGAGTGGAGTGCACAATCACAGTAGGGAGACAAAATGAACGAATGGCCAGGGCCACTTCACACAGGGCTTTGCAGGCCTCTGCAAGGACTTTCTGACTCTGAGTAAAAGGTGAGACCACTGGAGAGCTTCACGTAAAGGGGTGACAGAATCGGCCTTACATTTTTAAAGAATCACTCTGTGTTGAAAACAGACTGTATGGTGGAAGTAGAGGAACCTAATGGAGGGAGGGGGCTATTGCAATAATCCAGGCAAAGTGGTGACTTAGACCAGGGAGTGAGGGCAGTAAGTGATAATATTCTAAATATATTTTGACAATAGAGCTGTCAGGACTGACAGATGGGATGTGGAGTATGAGAAAAAAAAAAGGGTCAGAAATAACTCCAAAGTTTTTGGCCTGAGCAAGTGGGTGTTGGACTTTCCATTTACCAGGATGGGGAAGACCAGGCAAGGAGTACATGATACTGGGTGGGAGTTCAGGGTTGGATATGATCAGTTTAGACATCCAAGGGAAAATATCAAGTTGGCAGTTGGATTTATGAGTCTGGAATTGAGGGGAGCGGCTGGAGATGTGAAATTTGGAGATCCAAATTTAGCGTCCACCAGTGTCTTGATTGTGTTTAAAGCCACGAGATCTTCATGGAAAAGTGAGTGTAGTCAAGGAAGAAAAGAGATCTGATGATGGAACCTAGAGCACCCCAACATTGAGTTGAAGATATGAAGAGGAACCAGCAAAAGAGACGGAGAAAGAAAGTCCAGTGAAGTAGGAAGAAAACCAGGAGAGTGGGACGTCCTGGAAGCGACGTAAAACAAGTGACGCAAGGAGGAAGGAGCGATCAGCCGTGTCAAATACTCCTGATAAGTCAAGTAAGATAAGCACGGAGAATGACAGTTCCATCCAACACTGCGGAGATCATTGTGTGCCTTCACAAGAACAGGTGCTGTGGGCACTGGGGGACAGAAGCTTTAGCAGAGGAGGTTTAAGAGATAATGGATACGCACATGTTCATAGCAGTGTTATTCATAATAGCCAAGAAGTGTAGAGGACCGTGTCCATCCAGTCATGAATAACCAAACGAAATGTGGTATAGCCATACAATGCGATATTATCCATCCATGAAAAGGAGTGAAGTTCTGGTACGTGCTACAGCATGGGTGAACCTCAAAGACGTTATGCTACCTGAAAGAAGCCAGACACAGAAGGACAGATATTATATAGTTCCGTTTATATGAGATATCCGGAAAAGGCAAATTCATAGAGACAAAGTATAACGGGTTAGCAGTTGCCAACAGCTAGGGAGAGGAGTGAACGGGGAGTGACTGCCAGTGAGAACGGGGTTTATTTTGGGGGGGATGGAAATGTTCTAGAGATGGTGCTGATGGTTGCACACGTTGTGAATGTACTGAAAGCCACTGAATTGTGTACTGTGTCCCTTTAAATGGTGACTTTTATGCTATGTTAATTATATTTCAATAATAATAATCATAATAATAAAGAGAGCAACTGGGAGGAGAGTTTGGGGACAATGAGTAAAGAACCCTTCTGAAGTGCACTGCTGTAACAAGCAGAGAAATTGGAGCAGGGGGGGAACAGAGTAATCAGAAGGAGGTTTTTAAAATGAAAGAAATAATGGTACATTTGTGTGCTGATGAAAATAATCCAATACAGGGGGAAAACTGATGATGTCAGATAGAGAGCAGAATGTTGTAGTCGGATAGTTTGTGGTCCCGGCGGATACCTACAGCAAGCGGAGCCCAGGCCTGTTACCAGGACTCGGCTGGCAGTGAGAAAAAA
This sequence comes from Leucopleurus acutus, assembly GCF_964270905.1. Taxonomy (NCBI): domain Eukaryota; kingdom Metazoa; phylum Chordata; class Mammalia; order Artiodactyla; family Delphinidae; genus Leucopleurus; species Leucopleurus acutus. Next base: position 107,025,337 of record NC_139148.1, on the reverse strand, counting down.
GTAGCATCTAACATCATTGTTTTTGGGTAACCAATCTTGAGGCATTAAGAGATGAGAGACACAGGCATTCACGCGGGGGTAATCATGGAATTTTATGGCCACAAGGAGACATCAGAGGTCACTTTACAAATAAGGAAATGGAGGCCTAGAGTAGGGGACTAATTTGCCCATTCATGTTGCTGGTTGGCTAGGTCTAGAGTCAGATCTTTGAGCTTCTAGCCCACTGCTCTTTCCACTACTACCCCACTGCCTTCCAGAAAAAGGAAGAGGATTTGGGATTACAGGAGTGACCATGGGAAGTCTGGGGAGCTAGAAGATTTCTGCTGCAGTAGCAGGACAAGAGGAGTATGAGAGCGCCATGAAAGAGAAAGGGAGGCTGAATATCCGTTTCGTCCTTCTCCCACCTTCTCGACTCCAGCCAGTATTATGTGGAAACCCTCTGTGGAGAGGAGAAGGTTCCCCTTCCTCCTGAAGCAGTGCATTCTGTCCCCAACGGAATGCTGTCCCTGTCGGTTCCTGCCTGTACATACGGGAATGAGCAACTTCCCAACCTTCAAACTGAAACTAATTCTTCCCAGTCTACTCTGTACAAACTCTGGCTTCTTTCACTTTTATCCTCCAACGCTTTAGCCGGTTCTGAGCACTCCTTCGAGGTTTTCCTTCTCCTTCTGAAGCCAGGGAGCACCGAATCGGACCTACTCTTCCAGTCAGGGTTACAGCCATGCTGAGGTCAGTAGAAGGCGGCCTTGGGCCACTGTTACCAGAGGTGAGAGAGAGGCTGCCTTCTTTGGCCAAAAGGTGACAAATCCTTTGCTAAGGTGGACATCAGATTTCCGTTCTGAGATGAGAAACAGAAAAAGAGAAACAGAAGCAAAATTGTTGGAAGGATGGAAGACTGCTGCATAGAGGTAGCTAAGCCAGTAATCCGTTCAACTTTCCGTTATCAGCAACAACGGCAGGGAGAAATGGCACAGATGACCCTGAACGGTGTGGACAGTCCAAATGGGATTTTAAAATGCATCTGGTGCCGTGGTAGTATGTGGGCTTGTCTTGTGTAGTGTGATGTTGTTTAAATAGTTCATTGCTTTCCATAATTCCGTTTGACTTGGACCAGGATCAAAGTTGCACACCCCAAGTATTAGTACTTGATGCGACTGCGCCTAAGTGTCGTGAGTGTCAGGGGAAAAGCTGACCACAGAGAAATGGCTGTCAAAGCAGAACTAGGAACGAGGCAGGGGTTCTGGCCCGAGGGGCTGGCGGGCTCCTAATTGCGATGACCCTGCCCCAGCAGAGGCTGCAAGGATAGCCAGGACACCCTTGCTTGTTTCGCAAGCATTTCCCTGGTAAAGGCTTCTGCTACGCTCAACTGAAAAGGTCCCAGACTGAGGCCAAAGTGTCAGTTTTGTCACTGCTGCCAGTGCAGGCCGAGCTGACAGTTCCTCAGGCCCTTGACCTTTGTGGGAGCACGATCTCTTGATCCCTGGTTTGCTGTGTTCTCTCTATCCCGGGACTTGGTTCGTACATTCCCCACCCCCAAACCCCCAAGAAAACGCCATTTACTGACAACTTGGAAATGCCCTCGCGATAGCTCTGGGTGCCTTCTAGGCTGTTTTACAAATGCTCAGTCTTATGGAAGATGGCTAATGGGAGGTTCTCTCTCCTCCCTGATAAGATTAGCGGACGGGGGCGGGGAGCGGGGAGGCGGGGCAAGGTACACAAGCCCCGTCTCCGGGTGAGATATTTGCCTAAGCAGAGGATGTGATTCCCATGCGGAGCTGGTTATGTAAGTGAATAGTCAGTCCAAACACATCGAAGTGTTTCCAGTGCTTTTGAGAATCTCAGAGTAGGGAGAGAGCTAAGGCACCACATGGTCCAGGCCCCTGCCTCTGGGCAGGTGAGGGATTTCATGTAAGCAAGAACGTAGAATTGCCAACAGTTCCTTCAGGACTCCAGAGACAGACTGGACACCTTTGATCAGTTCCTTCCCCCTGTGCTTTATGCCCTTGGTAAGGCTCAGGAATGGGCAGAGAGAACTGTCGTGGCTCATGCTGGGGAGAGAGAACTACCAAAGAGAAAGGGACTGAACAGAAGGAAGAGAGGCTGCTGGCCGAACGAGCTTTCAGAGCCTGGCTGGGAAGATGAGCTGCACCTCACAGGACGTCCGTGTAAGCTAAGCCTCCACACCACCTGGGATGGCTCTGTCTATCCTCTCACCACGCTGACTCTCATACCCACCCCTTCCTTCCCATTTCCACTGGCAGATCCTGCTTCTCTCATTCAACAAGTATATGCAGTGAGAGTCTGCTCTGTGCCACACACCGAAAATACAGAGGTGATGAGACACTGTGTCCTCTCTCTAAAGATGCGAGAGTTTACAACCTAGGAAGGAAGACTGGTCCCAAGGATAGGCGATCACAACGCATTTCATAAAGGCAAGAGGCCACCATCTTCTCTTACACAAGCTGAGGCGTTAGCCTCCCAACAGGTTTCCCTGCTCCATAGCTTCCCTTCCGAGATTCACTGCCACCAAAGAACTGCTTGAATCATACCGTTCTCCCCCTGAAGAGCTTCCTACGCCTCTCCATTGTCTACTGACTACATGCTTTCCTCCAGAGCCTGACACCCCAGTTTCCCCGTGCTCTGCTTCCAGCGTGCCTCTCCGGCCTCATCTCCCACTCCCCTCCGAGAGGACCTGTGTGCTCCAGCACCATGCTTCCCTCGATGGTCATCCCAGCCACCGGTGTGCCTGCCTTTGGAGTGCCTTCCTCCCGTCCCCAGTCTCTACCTATCAAGGGACTGATCTCCAGCTACCCTCCAGGATTCAAATACCACCTCCTTCTCTTCTGCTCAGCCTGCCTGGAAGTAACTTCTGCCTCTTCTGAGCTTCTGCAGCTCCTTGTTTACAGAAGTATATGGCACTATTCTGGCATCAGAGTGATTTGTGTGCGTATCTTATCTACGCTACTAGACTTTGAAGTTCATTCACCACAGTATCCCCAGTACCTAGCGCAAGACTGATATTTATTGAGTGAAGGACAAGCGAAGATAGAAGGGCTTATGGACATGGGCCGAATCATGGGGGGCCACATGAAGTTATTGGTGAAGAAAGGGCAATCCAGTATTTCCTAAAGAACGCTTATTAGGTTGGTCAGGTTTCCAGCATGAGAGGGTAAAGAGGGTCTATTTCCTTTAAAAAAAATAAGTAATGAATTTTTCTTCTATAATCTTCAATATTTTCTTAAGAAGAGCAAAGATGGAAGAGCTACTAGTTTTTACCCCGCCCGGTTTAGCTCTGGCTTAAATTGTCCTCAAGGGAAAGGGCAGGCTATCTCTTACGAGAAAATATCAGACCAAATATATTTTTAATAATGTGTAAATATCATCTCCCCTAATATAAACTATATGTTCCTCAAGGACAAGAATGAATTCTGAATTTCCTTTACAAATGTTTCCTTTGATCCATGGGGACACGTGTGTGCGCACGCACACTGTGGAACTCTGTAAAATCAGGGACGGGAAGGGACAAGGTGATGGCAAATCTCCTCTTCCCAAGCTCACTCCTGATGACCATGAAGGCAACAGTCAATGCCTGATCACACAATTCACCAACCAGAATTTGCAGCCCAGGGTAGGAAGGGGGAGTGGGGGCAAGGTGGTGGAAGTTACAACCCTGTTACGGCCTGAAGCGATCAGTTGCAGCATATTGGCTTGTGTTCTCTGCACCAAAGGATGCAGGCACCAGAGGGAAGCCCACAGAACAGCGTAAGAGATTTTGATTAAACTTGTTTCTTTGACATTCAGTCTGGAAACATGCAGTCCCCTGTGATGGAGGGGAAACAACAACAACAACAACAAAAAGAAACCTCAAGCAAGCCATAAGAAATCAAAGGCTTCCTTTATTTCTTATCCAGTTTGGAGCAATCTTTCCAAAGTTGTGGGATCTGCTCTTCCTTTGAACATGACCCCACAGAAGAGACTTGGGCCTGTAGGTTTTGAATGAGCCCAGGAGAGGCACCACACTGCAGACACCACCAAATGCCATTGCTTTGGCTGTGACTAGCAGAATTGGGGCGGGTGAGTGTACTGGGGGGGTAGGGTGCTTTGTTTTTTTGGGTTTTTTCCCTTCAATTTTACTGAGATATAATCGACATACAGCACTATATAAGTTTAAGGCATGCAGCATAATGACTTGATTTATATATATTGCAAAATGATGATGACAGTAAGTTTAGTGAATGTCTGTCATCTCATATAGATACAAAAAAAAAAGAAGAAAAATATTTTTTCCTTCTGATGAGAACTTTTAGGATTTACTTTCTTAGGAATTTTCATACATACCACACAGCAGTTAACTATTGTCGTGTTGTACATTGAGTCCCCAGTACTTATGTAACTTATGACTGGAAGTTTCGACCTTCTGACCACCTCTGTCCCATTCCTCCACCCACCCCCCCGCCTCTGGTAACCACAAATCTGATCTCTCTTTCTATGAGTTTTTTGTGTTCGGGTTTTTGGTTTTGTTTTTTTTCAGATTCCACATATAAGTGAGATCATACAGTATTTGTCTTACTCTGTCCGATTTATTTCACTTAGCATAACGCCCTCAAGGTAGAGTGCTTTGTTTATGATAAAGTCAAATGTACACTTTCAGATAAGGAGGCTTATCCAGCCACAGAAAGGAAATCAGACAATACAACTTTCTAGCTCTCTAGCGCCTGGGCAGGACTGTGGGAAATTCTATCTTATCCCCACTGCATTCCCTCTCTCAGCAGACGAGGAGCCAGGCAGCAGCCTCCCAGCTACATCTATCCAGGGAATTACACCACAGGCCACTGCTGAGGTTCATTCAGATTTTTGACCTCTGCTCATGGATGGCTCAGTTAGCATCTGATCTTGTCATCTTGCCCTGAGAAGTGGGCACGACCACTGCCATCACCTTTCAATGAAATCTTGCTTTCAAACAAGGGGCTATGTGACTGGGAAAGAAAGAAGCTGCCCTGAGCTGGAAAGCCCGTTGGAAACCTGCATGCGTAGCATCTTAGGTCAGATCTCCTGGAGGAATAATGAAGAGTGACCTTGCCAAGTGCTGAGGAAACCCTTCAGAAATCAGGAAAGGGAAACCAATGAGGCAGAGTTGCTGGTGATGGATGTGAAACAGAGAGGAACTGCCTGAGTAGTCCAGGCTGTGGGACCACAGTCTCCATAGTGAGGGGGGCCTGCAGCAGCTCCCTTCTGTCTGCTGCCTGGAAACTCCTCCCTACAGGGAAAAGCAGGTTGGTACCTTGCAAGAATCAAAACTGGATATCGTTTTCCTCTCCTGGAAGGAAGACCAGGCAGACAAAGTCGGAGCTGTGTTAGGTGTTCAGGCCCTTCCATGCCCCTTTCTCATCAGGGGTCTTCTTCTTGCAGCCACAGAGCCCCGAGCAGGCCACGGGCAAACGGGCTGAGCAGGGGGGAGGATTTTGCCATTAACCCCAGGCGCAAACAGCACCCTTCAGCCTTTCCTCGATAATGAGGCCTTAGCAGCATAGCTGCAACATGCCAATAACCTTTTTGACTGAAATCCATTTAAGCAAAGCGTGCATCCAATTAAACAACTAGGGCTTGCCATATCTATGATGTCAAATGACCTATTTGATTATTTTTATTTGCGTGCCTGACTCTTTTAACTGATAGCATGTGTGTGCACGTGCACACACTCATGTACACACAGAACTGAACTTGAGATGGCATTGTGTATAGCCTCAAGTTCAGTTTTGTCCTATAAAATAATGTGTAGCCCCTTTTCCCAAGCCTACCAAAGGCTGGTCTAAGTTTTAAAATTTCAGCAGCTATCCAGGCTGAGTTCTTTAAAGCGTAGTGGATTAACACTGAATCACTAGGCCATTTTGCATAATTTTGGAGGGAGAAGGCAGTAGAGCCAGACTCTACCACTGTGTCCAGGCTGTATCCTGCTCACTTTGGGTAAAAAGAATATAATTGTTTAACATTTTAAAAACAAAAAAAGTACTTAACTATTTTGTAATTTGCAACTTGAAAGCAGTAATGGGTTTCCAAGTGCATGTCCTTACTTTTAATGAAGGGTTTATTTTTCATGGTTCTATTGGCAATAAAAGAACAGCTCCACATCAAAAGCCTTCAGGGAGGCAGTTTCCACTTGGAGGACAGTGAGATTGCCAATAATTCTGATTTTTTAAAAAAAGTCAACTCACAAGACTATATTTCTAGATATAGGTTATTGCCTATTATCCCAGGTAATTATTTGTTTTCGTCTCTTACTCATATAGGCAAATTACAACACATTATGTACTATATTATAAAAAGATTAAAAAATTAAGTGGCACTGAGATCAGGGGGCTCCAGAATGTTTTAATGAACATGTTTCCATTGTCTTCTGTGCTTGGTCATTTTGTTGGAAGAATGATTCATTCATTTCAAATTTGGCAACTTAAAGATCAGCAAACATAATTTTCCTATCACAGTGCAGAATCAGTTTATTAGCCTTCTCAGGCTGGTGGGGGCGGGGCGGGGCGGGGCGGCGGACAGTCATGCCTCCTTTTTCTTTGTCAACAGCACCCTCTGCTGGTCCTTGTGACCCATCACATCTGATGGGATCGACCCAAATTGCAAACGGAGGGCTCCCTGCAACATTGCACACAGCAGGACATGACTCATAAATCAGTTTTCCACCCTAGTGATTCATTACCAGATATATTTTTTCTGTAAAACAGCACAGCTCAAGGAAGTCATCAAGAATTCAGAAGCAGCAAAAAATACCTTCGTTTAATTAATCATCTCTCTGACCTTTTTCTTCTTATTGAACAAGGTTAATAATACTTGTTATCACTCAAAGTTAAACTGTATTAGCTGCCAAGTGATTTTTATTTTGCAAAAGCCTGTTATCACTGCCAAGAGACTTCAACATTGGGATTGGTTACATTCCTCAGGTATGACCCCGAGGGGCATCTGACCAATGCAACGTTTCCCACTGGAGAGGTCAGCAGCTTCCACAGTGACCTGGAGAAGCTGACAAAAGTGGAGCTAGATACTTCCAACCGCGAAAACGTCCTCATGTCAACCAATTTGACAGCAACTAGTACCATATATATTTTAAAACAAGGTAAGAATATTTCCAACTTCGCCAGACTCTAACAGCATCTCTCTTACTTCTACCATCAAACCTCTGCACACCGTCAATGACTAGAATTCACTTTTGGCTGAGAAGATGACTTCTTCTCCCAATATTCCAGCTATGGAGGCTGAAGCCCAGACAAAGTCACACCTTTCACAAAGTTCCTATAGCAACATTGGGCCACATCCCAGTGGGAGTTATGAGGTTAAATCCCTGCCAAATCTACTCTTCCATCAAGTCATTTCCCAACACGCAGCTGTTTGTAAAGCTCTTTAAGCTCCAATTGGGTTATATTAAAGAAATGAAGTCTGTGTCCCATCTGAGATTAGCATTCTAGAGCAATGATGACATGGGTGAATAAAAAGGATGAATGAGGATACACACCAAGCAGGAATATAAGGGAAATGAGAGAATTAAAAGCTCATTCTGTTCAAAGAGAGGAAAGTAAAGGAATGGAAGGAAAAAGAAGGAAGGGAGAGAGGGAAGGAAGAAAGGAGGGAAGTGAGGAGAGAGAGGGGGAGAAATAGAGGAGTAAACAGGAAGGAAGGGAGGAAGGGAGGGAGGGAGGTGGATTTGGAAAGAATATCTTGGAAGCTGAGGGAGGTGGACACAGAGAAATTGTTTTCTCTCTGCCCAGTCATTAAGGACTCTTTCTATTGTTAGGCTGAGCCACTGTAAAAGGATCTGTGGCGACCTTTGTCAGCGTATCATTTTGTGGAGTCCGGCAACTGTGCTGGTGTCCCCCCACAGTGATGATACTGAGATAAACTTCATACTCTGCCCATTCTAGCTCCCAGCATATCAAATGGAGGAGGCCAGTCCACCAAGTCGGAAAGGGAGTTTGTGAGGGAATTCTTTAAAAGTGAGAAAGTTTCTCAAAACAAAACAAAACAGGAGTCTTTTATCCAAGAAACAAGACAGCCCAGCTGTGAAAATAACGAGACCCAAATGGACAGAGTGTGTTGGCCTGTCAGAGTGGTTGTCTAGCCCAGAGGGCAGTTAGGTCCACGGCACCCCAGCTGCTCATCCTTTCCCAACCTTACCTCCTAAAGCTAAACTTGTCTCTCCTCTGCTTCTGTGCTTCCCTTTCTTCCCCCTCTTCCTCCTTTGCTCCTCTGTCTGCAGAAAATACCCAGAGTACCTATCGGGTGAGTCCAGACGGCTCCCTACGTGTCACTTTTGCCAGCGGGATGGAGATCAGCCTCAGCTCAGAGCCCCACATCCTGTCCGGGGCGGTCAACCCCACCCTGGGCAAATGCAACATCTCACTGCCCGGAGAGCACAACGCCAACCTCATCGAGTGGCGGCAGCGGAAGGAGCAGAACAAAGGCAACATTTCCGCTTTTGAAAGAAGGCTGAGGGTAAGGCTCGACCTGATAGAAGCTATAGAATTGGTGTTTTAGTTTTGAAAACGGCAGAGCCTCCCTCTTTGGAAGTCCCATTTCTCCAAAGCTTTTCTAGCTGACTGACTAGCTTATATGATATACTAATTCAAGAGAGGGTGCTAAAGGCTGATAATGGTTCAGTACCCTGAAATGAACATTCTAATAGGAGCTTTCTTTTTATTTATTTATTTATTTTTTAAACATCTTTATTGGAGTATAATTGCTTTACTATGGTGTGTTAGTTTCTGCTTTATAACACAGTGAATCAGCTATATGTATACATATATCCCCATATCCCCTCCCTCTTGAGTCTCCCTCCCACCTTCCCTATCCCACCCCTCCAGGTGGTCACAAAGCACTGAGCTGATCTCCCTGTGCTATGCGGCTGCTTCCCACTAGCTATCTATTTTACTTTTGGTAGTGTATATATGTCCATGCCACTCTCACTTTGTCACAGCTTACCCTTCCCCCTCCTAATAGGAGCTTTCTTTGTCATTAGCCAGCTAAAGTGCTCTGACAATAGCAATTTCAGGCCCCAAGAACATCTGGGTGGAGAAATGTGTTTAGTCAGGAGGCCCTCCAGAATCCCTCACAAGGCCTGCAGATGGTCAGCAGGTCCACTGAGCTGTCCCAGACCCCTGCTTTGCGGTAGTTGATACCTCATTTGGAAAGGCCAGGCAGGCACACACAGAAGGATGTGAGACATCAGGCAACATCTGGACAAAAGCAAGATAAAGGGCGAAAACAGTGAATGATATCATTGTCATGAATATACATATTAAGGGCCAAAGGGGTCAAGGACTAGTACTCACATTGGGCTAATGGTGCTCAGAGACAGCTGCCCGGGGGAAATGAAAGATTTGGGGGTTTTCAAGTTCTTACCAAGCACTGTTCACCACAGTTAACCAGGGATCATTCAATCAAAATTGCCTTTCTGCAGCACACGAAGCCTACAGACACCACAGCGCTCTGTCTACCTGTCCCTTCTTGAACATGAACCAATGTTAGGATGACGTGACCAACTTTCCAAGTATAGTAACATTCAATATCAGCCCGAGAGCAACTGCCAGCCTGAGGGAGAAGATCACTCATTATTGAGGCCTGCTTTGAGCACCTGTGTCGTGCCTGGGATACCTGGAACACTTGCATTTTCTTCACTCACAGTAAAATTTCACTCACAGTAAAAATGTGGTAACCTCTAGGCTGTGGCAACGCAATGCCAAACAACCACCCAATTCCAGTGACAAGCCGTCAAGTCAGTCCCATGGCTTGATACGGACAAAATGATCTACACTAGCGCTCACTTTCCAGTCACTTTTGTTGGTAACACAAAGACACAGACTTCCATGCTTGTTTTTTGTAACAGCTACTAAGGTTGTCTACATGCACAAGTCAATTTGTAGGTTTTGATTCCATTGGCCAGAATATTTACTAGGTATGCCACTGAATTGGGAGGTGAAACCAGTCCAAATAGTCAAACCTGTCTGTGTGAGAGCAGTGAGGGTTTCTATCAGAGTTCTTCTAGAAATGAGATCTCCTGGGTAGAACCCTCGATGGGGAAGTCTTACAACTGGCTTAAGGAACGCCTTTATTTTCTTCACCTGTGAAATGAAATGTCATACTAGAGAAAAGTCAGAATTATCTACATATGGCTCACCAACCTCATGGATTCACCCCAGAACAATTATATCAAATAAATGGTCTCATAGTGCCTCCCCAGCTTATAGTCTGAATAAAACATTGTGAATCATATCATACACTATGTGACTTTGGGATTTTATATTCTTTAGGAGAACTCATTCTATACTATGTGACTTTAGTATTTTCCACTTTCTACGATCACCCACCCTGTTTTCTCCCTTCCATATGCACGGATAATGAAGAGAGACTGTAAATTGTAATTTGCACCTCATATCCCAAATTGTTCTTAATACTGAGAAGCTAATGGTCATAAAACATACGGGGGCTCTTTCGTGTTGAGTAGAGTGAAGTGTTATTTAGTTAGTACCATTGATAATTGACCCGTTTCCCATCCCGTGGTAGAGTTGAGCAGATTTGTGGAACGGCTTATAAGGGCAACAAATTCAGGGCCCTCTCCTCTATGACTTCTAGGGTTCTTCCTGAGGTCCTGGGACTGAAGAATGGCTAGGTGGTGTTACTGTACATGTCCCTAGAAATCTAACAACAATAACAATCCTTTACATATGTTTAGTGCCTTACAATCAATAAAATGCTTTCATAGTCAGGGTTTTATTTGATCACCACAACCATCAATTTTTAAAATAAATAAATTTATTTATTTATTTATATTTATTTTTGGCTGCATTGGGTCTCCGTTGCTGCGTTCAGGCTTTCTCTAGCTGCAGCAAGCGGGGGCTACTCTTTGTTGCGGTGCGTGGGCTTCTCATTGCGGTGGCTTCTCTTGTTGCAGAGCACGGGCTTCAGTAGTTGTGGCACGCAGGCTCAATAGTTGTGGCTCACGGGCTCTAGAGCACAGACTCAGTAGTTGTGGTGCACAGGCTTAGTTGCTCTGCGACATGTGGAATCTTCCCGGACCAGGGCTCGAGCCCGTGTTCCCTGCCTTGGCAGGCAGATTCTTAACCACTGTGCCACCAGGGAAGTCCAACAACCATCAATTATTGTTATTCCCAATTTACAGATAAGGAGACTAAGGCCCAGAGAGGTTAAGTGATTTGCCCAAAGTCAAACAGCTATTAAGGATCCGAGCCAGCACTAAAATGCAGGGCTTCGCCTAGCGCAGCACTCTTTCCACTACATCATGCTGTGCTGCCTTGTTCCTTAAAATAATTAATCTATAAATCACTGCCCTGCTCAGTGGAACCACCTTGGCAGGGCCTGACTCCTCATTTCAGTGCTGACAAAAAGAGACAAATAATCGACTCTAATGTACTGGCAAGTGTGGGTGGTGCGGGACAAATGGCTGGCCTCCGGGTAGGCAAAGTGTGGAGGCGGCAAGAGGAAGGAGGCTGTTTAACTGGGTAATCCTTACCTGCTGTCCCCATCCTTAGGCACTTTGGCTTATATTACTGCCTCAGTTTCCCCAGATTAGGCATCTCCAATTTAATGGAATGAATACGCTCCCCAAAGGCAGGTGTAGATCCAGTTTTAACCAGGCAAATTCTTTTTCCTTACTGACTTTATTATTTCATAGATGGTGCCCCCTTCACTTATGGTAGCTTTCAAGGGGCAAGCTGATGACACATGAGATGTAACTTTTTCTCTCTCTGGGCCAAATATGCGGTGACCCATTCGTAAACATCTATGTAAAGATTAAGGCTCTCTGGTGCCCTCAAGTACCTGGAGACCTTGCACTGAATCTTCTATTTCTCCTGGAGGAGCTGCCGTTCCAGAGCTCTTCAGACAGAATAACAGGTTCAGATAGTCACACAACATAGAAACCCCTGCTGCCCTGGGGGAAATAGGGCTCCTCTTTGAAAAACCACACAGAGGTGTGCTTGTAATTTGCAAATGTGCTTGGGCAGCAGGTCATAAAACACTAATTGTTCGGGCACAGAATGACAGGTTCGTTTAAAAGCTTCCTTGGTAAGATGATGGACATCAAATGTTCCCCAAAGCTACCTATCACATCCACCCCAGACCTTCTAGGTGGAAAGAAAAAAAAAATCAGAAAATGATAGACCTCTCTTGAAGATAAAGCAACAAGAGTTGCTTTTCTCCAACCACTGGTGATTTTCTTTTTCCATACACACTGGGGGTCCTCTTCAAGGTGAGGAAACAAACTGCTGGGAAACATGATATCCTGCTTAGCCTGAGCAGGGGAGGGATTTGTTACCTCTGGGCCATCCGGCACCAGCTCCATTAAGTGAAATAAATCACATTAACATCCTGAAATTTCATTTATTTTAAAAAGCCATTTCCCCCCCAACCTGAGTTGTATTTGAATCATTTTCCTTACAAAGTACTTTCCCATCCAGTCTATGTACCTTCTCATCTGCTGCATCAGTCTGTCCCCATAAATACATTTCCCTGGACAATAGAGAAATTAGCCATTCACCAAAAGCACACTGGTTTAGGAACTACATCCAGATTGCACCTTGCTGTGTCCGTGGATAATAATGCTATTAAATGTGACTTATCCCAGCATTGGACCTCAGAGCTCTTTACAAGATTTCGCAGACTGAGATGTGAGGTTACAGCAAAACTCCAGAACTGCAGCCTCCTTTATTAAAAAAAAAAAACAAAAACCAAGAAGCTTAGCACTTCAAACCAAAGTCATCAAATCAAGTAAGATGATTATGTTTTACAAGCAAAATGAAGCCAAGACTAATCTAGAAACTCTCACGATTGATTGTTTTTCTCGCCATTCAAAGATAACTGAGAACAGGGTAGATTTGTTTTGAAATGCAACATGTGACTGTTCATATGCCAGCTGAGCTTTGAAAGGGGGAACAAGCCCAGGTGAAACACAAGGTCCCAGGCTGACAAATGATGGGGAATGTGGGAGACAGCCAAGAGGGTTCCAGCGTCTCCTTCCTTTCTCAGAAAATGTGTTTGCTTCACACTTTTAACTTCGTTCTCCCTAGGTTTGCTGGAGGGTTTCATTTTGTGAAAATTTAGATAAGGAGCCTGCTTGCAGATAGATTCATCTATTTTTAAAATATATCTGTGGGTGTCAGTCCCAAGTAGCAGTGTATTCACCCCTAAGGAGTCGCCTGGAGACAGGAGATTTAAGGCATCGAGGCCACTGGGCAGTGTTGGTTTTTGGGGTCAGGGGATTCTTGGGGCCTTCAAATCACAGAAATTTACTGTGATTTGTAAATTTAACAAATTACTATATTTGTTAATCTTGGGTCAACTCCACAAAGATAGCTAGACAGAAAGTATTTCACACACTATTTCACTTGTACATAAGCATTAATGATTTGGTATTAAAATTTTTAAATGCCTATTGTACGGTTACCCAGATGAATTCGCCAACGGGAAAGTAATTAAACAAGAGCAAATTATTTTAGTGCACAAAGTGTCCAAGTTAAATGGTATGGCAGAAATCAAGTGAGAGGAATGAGTAAGGTTTTGAAGAAGAACTGGTATGCCCATAACTTTACACCACTTTTCCCATCTATAAAATGAGGGATATGAGCTATACAATCTCTATGATTATGACTAGTAGTATTATTACCATTAATCATAATTATAGCAACTAACATTCATTGAAATCTTATCTGTGTATGGCCATATATTAACTCATTTATTACTCATAACACCTTATCAGGTGCGTTTTCTTATTAACATTCTCACAGATAAAGAAACCAAGGCACACAGAGGGCACACAGCTAGTAAATGGTGACACAGGATTTGAACCCAGGCAGTCCAGGTCAATAGCCCATGTCATAAGATTCCTTCTGGCACTAAGATTCTGTGGTCTGGCAAGGTAAAGAGAGTGCCTTGGGAGGAAAAAAGAAGAAAAACAGGTATAAAGAAATTCCCGGTGGAGCCGTGCAGGCTGATGTTAACCCTGCATACATGCCCTGTGCATCTGTAGGCAACTCTGTGAAACAGAAGCAAGCCTGAGTCGGTTTGCATTGTCAGCGTAGCAATAGCAATAAAAAATAAAATCTGTAGAATTGTATTGATCGATTTCTAAAAGTCACGTACTAATTACCTGAAAACCAGTGAGAATAGAGTAGCGTGTACCAATTTAAAAGCAGCTGTGACTCTGTCCATTCCCACAGCTTCATGGAAATTAAATGCAGTGCATCTCCCAAACTGTAATGTGGTTATTTGGCCCATCTCACTTATTCACCTTTCAACTTCTTCAGCAAAAATCAAACACGTACCTCAGTTGCCTTGTGAGTTGAAATGCTAGACAGCATCCTTGAAAATTCAGCCTTCTCCTCCTTTATTCTGAAGAAAATCAACTGCCGTGATTGGAGCTTAGAGTTCAGCACGTGTGTGTGTGTGTGTGTGTGTGTGTGTGTGTGTGTGTGTGTGTGTGTGTGTGTGTGTATTGGGTTGAACCATAGGAAACTGCCCTTTTGGTAGGCCCAAAACACTCAAATATCAGCAGTTGCCTATGGATATTTATATGTCTTTATATATCTATATATCAACCTAATATATCTTTATATATTATCAACCTAATATATTTTTATCCTACTAATTGAATGAGTCTCAAATTGCAAGGGGTTGAAAGGACTTTCTCTTAAGCAATTAAAACTCAAACTCCTAGGAAAGAGCAAGGAAAGGATCTGAGGGGAGGCAGAGGACACTTTTCTTTGGAGCTTCTGCCTGTACCCACCCTTCGCAGGCACTTTGATTTCTGCTGGCAACACAACCCATGGCTCCCCAGTGCATACTCTTTCCTCTTCCCTTTCTGGTCGAAGTGTGAACAAGAAAGCAAGCCCTTCTCCTTACTTCTCTTCAGCAAAGCTAAAAAAAAGCCTAAAGAAAACCGAAGAATAAATTAAAGCATAAATACTTTCCTTATTAAAAAAATTACCAAGTCCAACTTTCTTACCCCAACATACAACTCGTCAGTTGCCAAACTCAAGTGTCTTGCTCAATGTCCAAAGAGACTCTTTTTAACTTGGGGCTATTCTCAAATGTCAACCTTTTCTTTGCCCCTCTCTTTTCCAGGGCAAAGATTGGTATAGATTGTTTGGAGGAAGAGCCAAAATAAGGATTGATGACCCACACTTAGGTCAAGGGCTATTGTTGTCTTTCAGGCAAACAAGAGTTTGTATGAACGTGTTGCTTTCCCACCCTTGCTCATGACCCCAGCAGTCAAAGGTGGTCAGCCTAGCATTCTTTCTCTCAGCCTTCTCACATGTGGGTTCCATAGGAGACTCGCAGGGTGGGGGGCTGTGGCATCTTCAATTCCTTCATGCCCTTTCAGCTCTTAGCCGAATTTTACATTATCTTCCAAACCTGACTTTAAAACTAGTGTTTCAGCAACATCTGAATATCCGAGTGCATTATCCAGAAACAGAAGCATGGTTGCAGAAGTCTTGACAGGCAGGGAAAGAACATTAGGCAGAGTTTTCTTCTGCTCGCTTTGTAGTGGATTTTTTTTAAATTTTATTTATTTAGTTATTTATTTTTGGCTGCGTTGGGTCTTCGTTGCTGCGCCCGGGCTTTCTCTAGTTGCGGCCAGCGGGGGCTACTCTTGGTTGCGGTGTGCGGGCTTCTCATTGCGGTGGCTTCTCTTGTTGCAGAGCACGGGCTCTAGGCACGCAGGCTTCAGTAGTTGTGGCTCGCGGGCTCTAGAGCGCAGGCTCAGTAGTTGTGGCGCACGGGCTTAGTTGCTCCGTGGCATGTGGGATGTTCCCGGACCAGGGCTCGAACCCGTGTCCCCTGCATTGGCAGGCAGATTCTTAACCACTGCGCCACCAGGGAAGTGCCTGTAGTGGATTTTTAACAGTGGTCCCTGCTTGTGTAGCTGTAATGACTTTATTAAGAAATGTGTTCTTGAGTAGTAAACTTAATCTATCAGACAAATAAAACCACAAATTTAGTTGAACTGGAAATCACTTGTTACTTTGGCTCTTTAACTATCATTATAACATAAATTGTAACAGTTACAACCGTCTCTGGGAGTACATGGATATTTTACAGCTATTGTAAATGAACAGTATTACAGTTAGAGATATGTGGCTATAAAACCACAGGAAAGGTAGTAGAAGAAAGAACACCTGGTTTCGTATAGGTTTCCAAGCCCTGTGTATCAAAAGACAGGAAATACGCGCTTCTCTATCCCCTTTTAGGTGATAACAGCAGTTTACTGTGTATTTATGCACCACGGCACTGCACACATTGGCTACAGATGGTTAAAGAGTCATGTTTCCCAATCTGTGGCTCTATTCCCTGAATGAAACCTACCCCTGCAACTGACAAGACTTCCTCCCAAATAATTGGAGTATCTAATCACTAGTCTTCTGGAATTCATGGCGTGGAACATTTGCTGTCCTTTTTTTTTTTTTTTTTCCTTGCAGAAGCTCAAAATTAATGGCAAGTATCATTAGCCCCAGCTGGCTGATGAAGAAACTGAAACCAAAAGACGTTGAAAATAGCAGACAATTCATAGAAGACGTACATGTGGCGAATAGACGTTTAAAAGGGTTCAACCTCATTAGTAACCAAATAAATGCAAATTTAAACCACAGTAACATACTATTTTCCCACTCTTATATTGGGAAAAGCATACTAACAATGACAATACTCAATGGTGGTAAGGATGGAATGAGTTGAACTCTTCCACTGCTAGTTAATAAGAGCATAAATTTGTAAACCTTTGTGCACCATGAAGTAATATCTCGAGTTGCATTGGGAGTCTTTAATATGTTATCATTTGACCCCATAATTTCCCTTATAGGGTTTTGTATTAAGGAAATATTTATTTACAAAAATGTTCAACAGAACATGAAAGATAAAAGAAAAATGGAAAACAAAAACTCTAATTTCCAACAATAGGAGAAAGGAAAAATAAATGCTTATCATGTAGAAGATATTATATAACCACTAAAATCCACATTTTAAGAATATTTAATAACATGAGGAATGCTCAAGACAAAACATTAGCTGAAAAAGTAGGACACAAAACTTTAAGTATAATTCTAATTGTATTCTTTAAGTGTATGGGCATAGATTATGCAAAACAAAAGTGGGCATGAAATGCTGCAAAGTACTAGCAATGATTCACATTGAAGGATGGGATTACAGGTGATTATTTTCTTTGTATATTTCTATATTTTCCAATTTTTCTGCAATGAAAAAATATCACTTTTATAATGGGGGTAGAAGTTAAGGATGTTATTTTAAAAAGCAAAGTGCACAAAATTACTGAGCAAAGGAAAACCAGAGTCTGAAATGAGAATGCTGGCTTTGCAGTCATGCAGGGCACTAAGATAAAAACTCTGGATCTCATTTAGATGTGGAATCAAAAAAAAGGCCATAGATACAGAGAACAGATTGGTGGCTGCCAGAGGCAGGTAGTGAAGGGTGGGCGAGATGGATGAAGGGGGTGAAAAGGTGCAAAGCTCCAGTTAAAAGATTAATAAGTCCTGGGGATGTAATGTACAGCATGGTGACTATAGCTAATAATACTGTTTTGTATATTTGACAGTTGCTAAGAGAATAGATCTTAAAAGTTTTCATCACAAGAAAAAAAAGTTGTAACTACATATGGTGATGGATGTTAACTAGATTTTTGTGGTAATTATTTCACAATATATACAAATATTGAACCTGAAACTAATATAATGGTATATGTCAGTTATATCTCAAGTTTTTAAATAGCAAAAAAAAATTTTAACAAAAAATTTTTGAAAACCTCTTTCTGAGCCAGGATTTTGAAATTGGACTCAAGACCCCTAAAGGTTTCATGTTTGAGTTTCAGATCCCACTTGAGATTTTGTTTAAAATGTTTGTTTATGTACTTATGTGCATTTTTCTGGGGACACAGTATATAGCTTTCAGATATTTAAAGAAATCCTTGACCACAAAAATTATAAATGAACATGAAGTTTAGCTGAATAGCTAGTGAATCCATTTAGTCCGACTATGATTAATGTAGTCAAATCCTAATGTTGGTTTTTTTCCCCTACCTCATTAAACAGATATTTAATATTCTGTTCAGGATCGTGTTGACAATTCCTACAGATATAAATCTAATACACCAAGCTACAGTCCTTGGAATCTGACACATGGGCCCATTCAGAAGCCTAACTAAAATGCAAAAAGTAATGATATCTAAAAACAACAATTACTAATATTATTTTTACACATCACCAGGTACCCGTATATGTAATCTCATTTAATTCTTAACACAGGTGTGTGGTGTAGAGTGGTAAATATCACTCCCTTTTCACAGATAAGAAAACTAAGGCCCGAATACAAGAGATGGCTGGTGCACAGACAAGCAGCTAATTCAGTCTCCTGACTCCCGAGAGCCACTGTTGTTTATACTTCTCAAAGTTTCTCCTTTTTTATTTGAAGGGGAGAAGAATTTGCCACCCCAAAATATGCCTCTTTGGTATAAAGATTATTTTAGGCTGATGGAGAAAGCAATGACTTAAATCTGCATAACAACCTTACCCTTGTTTACTGTGCTTTGCCTGGTCACCTCCCATAACTGGCTCCCTCCTCCCAACATCTTTTGTCTTTAGTTGGAGATAGTATATAAGGTGGTGGCTTGGGCCATTTTGGAGAGTTAATCAGTTCCCCTGGGTTTCTCCCATGTGTACAGGAGGTATACATGTTATTAAACTTGTTTGTTTTTCTCCTGTTTTTATTACAGGGTGAGAGTGGCAGTGTGGGGGGGTCTCAGCCAAGAACCTAGAAGGTTCCTTCCAGATATGCTTGGACCCCCTTCACCCAAAAGAAAAGTCTTTTCCTTGAAAGTTGGGTGAAGAGTACATGGCTACTGTATCATTTTTGCAACTTTTTTTTTTAATAGCTCCAACAATTTACATATATTATTTTATTGGCCGCACTGTGAGGCTTGTGGGATTTTAGTTCCCCGACCAGGGATCAAACCTGGGCCCTGGGCAATGAGAGCTTGGAGTCCTAACCACTGGACCGCCAGGGAATTCCCCACTTTTGCAACTTCTTGTGAGTCAGACTAGTTCCACATAAAAAGTTATAATAAAACAAAACAAACGACTCACTGAAATGAAAACTTAACTGAGCTAAACTAAAATAAATAAAACAAATTTTTAAAGCCCTCCCCTTGGCCTCCCACCCACCTACTTCAAAACCCCTGTCTTCCAGAGCCTTCTTCAGCTCTGTGTTGTCATCAGCTTGCTACAGCAGTTACTGGTGGGAGTGCCAAACATTGGCATTACTAGCTGAAGAGCAGAACAGATCATGTCAGTTGTCCAGTTGCTTTGAAAACCCAGTAAAAGTGGCCTTTTGTCCAATTTAAAAACTTTTTAACTAAGCCATTTAGTTCTTTGGTTATCTTGTGTAGACCAGGCTGAATTTCCTCAGAGGCAGGATTTCTCTGGACAACTTTGGGGCCGTGAAGTACACAGAGGGGATGCTGGCATGCAGTCAAGGAAGCCTAAGACCAGAACCAAGCCGAGCTACTAATTGTTTCTAAACTTGGTACCCAGATTGAACTCCATGCTCTAACCTCACTGAGTGGTGTCACCCTCGCAAATACTGGGGGGCCTACCAACACCTGCCACATTTACCTTCTGGTAAAACATTGCTGAGTGGGCTTCCATCTCAGGAGACAATCTGAGTTGCTCTGTGTTCCCCTGTGATAGATGTGAAGTGGTAAAGCTCCATGCCCAGAGGAACAGGAAGCCCAAGAAGGGATTCTCTGTATAAATTAGAGGGGGCGCTCTATATTCATTTTTTCTAATTTCTAATTATGTAAATAACTCACCATTCTATGTTTTAGCCACTTCATTGGTAAAAGAGGGGGAGGAAATCCCGTTCCTTGGTAGGCATCTGACTCACATAAAATAAGATTACATAATCACTGAAAATTGTATCAGCACACTTGAGGCTTGAGTTGGGCAAAAGCAATGAATAACCGTATGTTGAGGAACTAGCACATACCAGTAGTTAAGACATAGCCCCAACCTTCCAAGACTGTACAGTCTGCTGGGAGAATAAAGACAAGTGTCATCCGAGGAGAAGCCCGGTGGATTCAAAGGCAAGAGACACCCCATTGCTGGAGAAACAGAAAAAGCTTTTCAATTGTGAATGCACTTGATGAGGGGAGCTAAGGCAGTGCTTCAAATGTATTTCCTATCTCTTTTTTGTAGGCCCATAACAGAAACCTGCTCTCCATAGATTTTGATCATATGACTCGCACAGGAAAGATCTATGACGACCATCGGAAATTCACCCTTCGAATTCTTTATGACCAGACTGGACGACCTGTTCTGTGGTCTCCCATAAGCAGATATAATGAAGTGAATATCACATATTCACCTTCAGGATTGGTGACGTTTATTCAACGAGGGACGTGGAATGAAAAAATGGAATATGACCAGAGTGGAAAAATCATTTCAAGAACTTGGGCTGATGGGAAAATTTGGAGCTATACCTACTTAGAAAAGGTAAGCATGTAGGGGAAATAAACTAGTTCTGAGTTCCCGAATGAGAATATTGAAAGCGGCACTGAACTACCCGCCTTGCTGAGGACCTGCAGGAGAAAAGTCTGTGTTCTGGCTGTTCTGCTCTATAGAAGTAACAACAACAAATTATACCTGTAAGGATAAGCTGTTTTTCAGCTGAAAACTTTCCCCAACCCCACGCTCTGCCAGGTACTCTTTCAAACTGAAGTCAGGATAATGGCTTCGATTTCTCCTCATTTGAGCATATTTGTTCATGCTCCTGAAAATGTATCTTTATTATTATGAAAGCTCACACTGAAGTAAAATAGGTAGAAAATTATAAAATTGCGTGTTAATGTATCGCAGCTCCGGAAAAGAGCCTCTTACGCAGAGGATAAGGACTTCTACTTTTGTTAGGATAGTCAGTAAAAGTTTAGCGGTATACATTTGAAGACTAATTTTCCCAAGTAATCGGTCTGAGGAAATGGTAGCAGTGGGGCCTCGTTGGTAATAGTCCTTTGTATGTAATGACTCTCCAGTAGCATCTGTAATAGGAGCTCGTGGCCTCTGTCTGCTTGGAATGGGCAAGGATTTTAATCCCATCACTGGATCCATTTGTCAAACATCAGCCCCCCACGGCAAAATGATTTCTAGCCGGATCAGTATCAGAAGACAATAAGAGAAATTGATCTCTATCTACCATCTCAATCTCTGATGTCCTAAGATACTGTCTCTTTTTTCCCAAATCTATCCATTCAACTTATCAGTCCTGAATTAATTTCTGGGAAAATTGGAAGATGCCTTCCCTTGAGGATTCAAGGGTAGTCAGTGCAAAGTCACCCCTAGAAGTTCTTAGAAAAGTCATGGGCATTCATAGCTCACATCGCAAAATTTCACTATTTGCACCAAATGCTGCTAAGCCTTTCTGATATACCCCTGAAAGTTTTTTTTAAAAAAAAGTGTGCCAGCGGTTGTATGTTATTATAAAACTATTGTATTATTTCCCAGAGCCAGTCGCTGGGGAATTTGCCAAGTTGGGAATGCCTAGGAGATAAAGCAGAGCTCCACTTGGGAGCCAGGGTAAAGGGGGGAGTTCTCTGCTGTATCCACCTCCTGTCCTTTTCTGCTGAAGAAATCGATGAAATCTCTATAATCTGTACTCTACACTGGGAACATCTGAATTTTACAGAGTAGATCTTTTATCTTTTGAATTTTAGTAACAAGGATGATTGGCAAAATCATATGACTACTGTCCACAAAGAGAGGCCACAACAGTGAGAGGCCCGCGTACCGAAAAAAAAAAAAAAAAAAAATTAACTGAATCCAAAGATTTGGTGTACGTTCACAGAGGCAAGGCATGTAATGATGACCATCATATGAAAAAAAGATGCCACTGATTCTAGCAGAATGTAGGCTGATTAGTCTTTCCAGGAATGAGGATAGGTTTGTGCTGATCCTCCCACAGGTCTACGTGTGACTAGTGAAGGAGCTGGCACTCATTATGAGTATGTACAGTTTTGAGGAAATTCCCTGGTGGTCCAGTGGTTAGGACTCAGCACTTTCACTGCCAGGGCCCGGTTCAATCCCCGGTCGGGGAAACTAAGGTCCCACAAGCCGCCGGGCACAGCCAAAAAAAAAAAAAGTATGTATGGTTTTGAACTCAGAGCCCCAGCCTCATTAGCGCCACAGTCTGGCCACTGAGCTAACTGCCTGTAGACAGTTGCTTCTATGTCTCGTAGAACTTTCCCTTTAGGCTGTCCATACGATGACAAAAGAGCCTGTTGAAACTTAAATTTCAGCCCTGCATACAGTTATTTAGCCTCTTCTCTGACACCAATGAAGCAATTTTATTGTTCCCCTTTTCTGGATTAACTGATTATTTCAGCACAGTTATTTCAGCAAAGAATGATGTGAAGCAAATTTCACATACGTCCGTTTTGCTACAGAAACTTACTTGGCAATAATTCTTTAAAAAAAAAAACAACAACAAAGAGAGCTCCCTGAGACTGTCAGTGTCTGCAGTAGACAGAAATAAGACCTTATTGTCACAAAACAATGTATGGAGAAAAGCCCCAGTGACTTCCAAAGACTAGTTAACTGACCAGTGAGACAGCCAAATCGCTTGTGCCTTTTAGTTGACTTTTCTGCCTTTCTTGATTCCACATTTAATTTGTTCTCTAATTACAAGATAGCCCGTGACTTAAGCAATGCTATTATGCAAAACTCAGAACCTACAAAACACATAATTATGGAATGGTTCTTTACTTTCCAAAAATCATCTATCACGAGATTGATTTTATTAACATTATTATTACCAGTGATAATAATTAATTCACTGAATAGAAGCAGCGATTAAATGAAATAACAATATAAAGCACCCAGCACATCTAGTCATTCAATAAAAGTTAATTCCTTTCCATTTAAATTGTGCATTCTAGTATTTATTCTAGTATTTATATGAATCGAAGAACTTAAAGGCTGGCAGTTACTGCTACTTGAAGGTAAATTAAGACAGGAAAGAACGGAAGGAAGGAAAAAAGGAAGGAAATTAAAGCAACTTTGAAATTGTGATTCTAGAAAGAAAAGGTAAAGAATATTCAATTTACCAAAATCCAGTTAACATGTAACTTTTCCAGTGAGGTGATGAGGTTCTGTGCCTCCCCATGCTCTTTTAAAAGTCCTCTCTTTAACATGGCCTTCGCTGGAACATTCTTTCACTATGTCTGGGGCAGAGCAAGACAAAGAGGCTGGCTCTAGTAGTATATTTTGAAGTAAGAGTTCTCAAACTTTAAAATATAAGTCTCTTTTTATACCTCAAAATACTTCTGGTAGTACCTCTGTAAATTTGCTTGCCATCCCTATACCATGATATATTAAAAATCAAACAGCAGATATTTCACCTTAATGTGCAGAAATTTTGTAAAAATTGTTTGACTTCCTCTAGAGTAAGTAAAAACTACTCGTATCATTTTCATGCGCAATGATTTGTAGCCATTAGGAGAAAAATAATTATTTGGCTAATAGCTGCGGTGGCTTAAATGATCTCATCTCTATTTAAAAAAATCAATTATTGTTTCTTAAGTTTTCTCTGTGCGGCCATTAATTCTCTATCTTGATTTATGAGCCTTCCCTGAGTTAATTATATTTTGAAGACTTGTGGGGCTAAAATTTTGTATTACAGTAAATTTACATTTACATCTTTCCGTTTCCTAAAATCGTTCTTAAGAACTTGATTTTTAAATACATTTAAATATATTTTATAATCATTTAATAAGATGCTTTAGTCTGATACATTTACACAAAATTGCCTCTTTGGGGCTGAAATTTTCAAAGGCTGCCTCGAGGGAGAGAATGCAGCCTTTGGCTTGTGCTTCCAGGTGGCCCCAGACTGCCATCTGGTGGTCATTCAAATGCTTTAATTTTTCAAATTTCTGCCATTTCTCATTTCTACTCGTGTTCAAATGAGTATACAGCCATGATTGTTCTTGTTTTCTTCTTTACAATGATGTCACAGTCTTTTCGGATCTCACAATCAATTTTTAAAAAATACAAAGTCTCCCACTCCATTGTTTCAACGAATAAGAAATGGCCTTTTACCGTATAGCTGCATTATGGGCACTGGATGGACTCATAAGTATTGTTTTTGAAAGAGCTGATAATAATGCCCACCCAAAGTGAAAAAGCAGGCAAGTGAGAACTAAATGGTAGTCTGGCAACGCAACGGTTACATTCATGAGATTTCTAATCACATCATCCACATTTTTGCCATTGGCAGGAAGCTTTAAAACAGACCAGGGAGCTTTTGAGACAGCGCAGCATCAGCACCACCCAGGAACAGGGTCAGGCAGTAGTTTACTGCAGCGCAGAGGATGAGAGCAGGGAGAGAACACAATGGCGATGTGCTATAAATGTTTGGCAAGGCTGGTACAGCGACTGGAAAAGGCCTGGCCCAGGCAGGCTGGTACTAGATAATGTGTGCGAGCCATATGGTGATTGTCCCTGGCCCACATCGCAGGTGACAGATGTCATTTGTTCATGGCAAATTGACAGAAGAGAGTGGAAAGTAGCTGAGAAATCTGGCTTTCAGCATAGAGGTGATGCAAAGGCATTTCCCACCAATTTCCTCCCAGGTTCTGTTGAGTTCTGCCTTGGTCAAGGACTCAGTGGTCCCTTTGTGTCCTCGTGCCCCCGCAGGAGTTCCAAGTCTCCAGCCTGCTGTTCAGCAGATTTTCTGGAGCTACAGGGTGTCCACAGGTGATGAGGTGGTAGGATTTCCACACAGCTCTGTATCCCCGGGCAGAGTACTTGGTGGAAAAGAAGGAAAGGATAAGCGAACAAGCAAATAAGTGCTGACTTTGACTTCACAGTACTGACATGCGATTCCATATCAATTCTCAGACGAGCAGGGATGACGTGCAGTTTCAAGAAGCATGTTCAATATTAGAGTATAATTTCATACTTAGAAGTTTTAAAAGTACATTATATATGCTTATGTAATTCATATTCATAACTATTTATGTAATTTATATTTAGAAAATGAAAAGATACCTATTGTTTTCATAACAGAAACTTCAGAAAATAAAGCTCAACTAAATCTTTTTGCTTGATAAGCCAATTCTCAAGAAAGGAGGGGTAAAAGCTCCCTTAGGGAGATATATCAGAATTCCCAGGGGTGAACAATTTTTATTTTTATTGAAAGATGAGGCTTAAATGCTTTTCAATTAGAAATAGGGTTTGAGTTCTCCCTACAATAGTGTTCTTTTTATGTCTATATTTAAAATTAAAATAAGATAAACCAATATCAATGAAGCACCCATAACGTGCAAAGCATTATACCTCAACAAATAACTGTTTCTGAAATACAGATCAGTTTGGGGGAGAGGGCTTGCATAACCAGAGAAGTCTTCACTGTTAATGGCATGTTTCCCTAATATAGTTTAAAACACGAATTGCAGAGCAATACAGTAGTCCCCCCTTACCTGCGGGGGATACATTCCGAGGCCCCCAGTGGATGCCTGAAACTGTGGATAGTATGGAACCCCATATATACTTATATTTCCTGTACTATCGGGCGGGTAGCAGATACAGCGTGGATACACTGAACAAAGGGATGATCCACATCCTGGGAAGGACAGCGTGAGATTTCATCACACTACTCAGAACAGTGTGCAATTTAAAACTTATGAATTGTTTATTTCTGGAACTTTCCATGTAATATTTTCAGACAGCAGTTGACTGTGGGTAACTCAGAAAGCAAAACTGCAGATAAGGAGGGGACTACTGTAATAGTAATATTTTATATACAACTTTTCAGAAAGACACCTCTATAAAGTCAATAAGTATTTTTTGGTGACTAATACTTAATATGTGGCATGCCCTGCCCCCCATTTACCTCCCTCCAATCCACCTCCACATTGAAGCAATAGTAACCTTTCTGGAATACCTACTGGATTGCCCTGTCCTTCGATTTGCTTTCAGCATTTTCCTTGTTGCCAGCAGGTTAAAGTCCAAACTCCTTAGCGTGGCTTAGAAAGCCCAGTGTGATCTAGATCCAGCCTACCTGCCTGGCCTCAGCTCTTGCCATTCACCCACCCCTTCCAACACACCCATACTCTGGCCACACAAAATTCCTGTCATTCCCTGAAAAAGCCATGTTCTCTTTCTTATCCTGACCCTCACAGTGCTATGCCCTGTGTCAGGAATACTCTCCCCATCCTGTTCCACCCACCACCCTGCCTTTATCTGGCCAACCCCTAGTCACCCTTTATGTCTCAACTCAGATGTCCCAGCCTCCAGGACGCCTTTCTTGACCTCTTAAGTCTGAGTTAGCTGCTCTTCCTCCACTTCCCATAAGCGCCCTGTACCTCCTCTGTCATAACACATTTCACACTATATTATAATTGTCTGGTTATTTGTCTTTCTCTTCCATTAAACTGTAAGTTTAAGATAGACACATTATTGCCCACTACTGTATCCACTAGGGTCCACCACAGTGCCTGGCACACAGTAAGTGCTCCATAAATTTGTGTTGAATGGATGAATGTGTATTTTCTTTAATCTCCTGA
The DNA here is from genome assembly GCF_964270905.1 of Leucopleurus acutus. Taxonomy (NCBI): domain Eukaryota; kingdom Metazoa; phylum Chordata; class Mammalia; order Artiodactyla; family Delphinidae; genus Leucopleurus; species Leucopleurus acutus. Next base: position 106,998,705 of record NC_139148.1, on the reverse strand, counting down.
ACTCCAATGGTACTATTATGCTGTCGTGCCTTTGTCTCGTTTCAGTCTGTGATGCTTCTCTTACATAGCCAGCGGCGTTATATCTTTGAGTATGACCAATCGGATTGTCTGCTCTCAGTCACCATGCCTAGTATGGTGCGCCACAGTTTACAAACCATGCTTTCAGTGGGCTACTACCGGAACATCTACTCCCCACCAGACAGTAGCACTTCTTTTATCCAAGACTATAGTCGAGATGGCCGACTACTACAGACCCTGCAGCTGGGGACAGGGCGCAGAGTTTTATACAAGTACACCAAGCAAGCAAGGCTGTCCGAGATTCTCTATGATACCACCCAGGTCACATTAACATATGAAGAGTCTTCTGGAGTGATTAAGACAATACACCTGATGCACGATGGCTTCATTTGCACAATCAGATACAGGCAAACAGGTTTGTTGTGAAAGGGTGGTGATGTATACAACCACATCAGTCTTATGAAATTTTTGCTGGCCACAGTCTAAGATATAAGCATTAACCTATAGACATTCTTCAATTCAACCAAATTTCACTTGCATTATCAAATTATCTTCCATTGAAAATGAAAAACATAAGTGACATGAAAGCTGATTCCTTAAAAACATACAGTACATTTCTCTTTCTGTGTCTCAGCTCTCAAGAAAGTTGAGTTCTAGGTACCTAGTCTAACTGTGTACCGGTCCCTACTCACCACCAAATCTTCCCAAAGATGCAGCTGCAAGATATGAGTCTCACTGAAACTAACTCAAGCCCTATATAACCTCTATAAGCCTCAGTTGATGGCAACGTGTCTTTAAAAGTCACAACTTTTGATTATACTTCATCCTTTCGGTTTATAAAATGCCCAAATCCAGTTACTTGAATGCTGGAATTGGTCAAAACCTGACCCTCTGACTTTGTAGCACAGGTTAAATAAACTGAAAGTATTTTTGTCAGTAATTGTTTTTAAAAAAACATGTTTATAATATCAGTTTCATCACCTCAACTACTGGATGGGTTATTACTTCTAAAGTTCCTATAGTTAAATTATTCTGTAACTATAATATACAGTATTTAAAATTTTTTCCTATTTGGTGACCACAACTATGAGAATATATATATCTATGAGATGAGATGCCCAGGCATTAGATATCAGAGGTCAATCTCTAATATTTTATTCTGAATGTAAAAGCATCCATACTAAAGAAAAGAACACTAGAACTTTCTGATTGTTCAGTGTTGAGCGCCTAGCTTTGTTCTCACTATTTTTATTTTGATCCCTTCAGGACCTCTTATTGGGCGCCAGATTTTCAGATTCAGTGAAGAAGGCCTTGTGAATGCTCGGTTTGACTACAGCTACAACAACTTCCGCGTCACCAGCATGCAAGCTGTGATAAATGAAACCCCTTTGCCCATAGATCTGTACCGATATGTTGATGTCTCTGGTAGAACAGAGCAGTTTGGAAAATTCAGTGTAATTAATTACGATTTAAATCAGGTCATAACTACTACAGTGATGAAGCACACCAAGATCTTCAACGCCAATGGACAAGTCATTGAAGTCCAGTATGAAATCCTAAAGGCAATTGCCTACTGGATGACTATTCAATACGATAATATGGGCCGAATGGTAATATGTGATATCAGAGTAGGAGTAGATGCCAATATAACAAGATATTTCTATGAATACGATGCTGATGGGCAACTTCAAACTGTTTCTGTAAATGATAAAACCCAGTGGCGTTATAGTTATGATCTGAATGGCAACATCAACCTCTTAAGCCACGGGAATAGTGCTCGTCTTACTCCTCTCCGATATGACCTCCGAGATCGCATCACCAGACTAGGAGAAATTCAGTATAAAATGGATGAAGATGGCTTTCTGAGGCAGAGGGGAAATGACATATTCGAATATAATTCTAATGGTCTGCTGCAGAAAGCCTACAATAAGGCTTCTGGCTGGACTGTGCAGTATTACTACGATGGGCTTGGGCGACGTGTCGCCAGTAAGTCCAGCCTAGGACAGCACCTCCAGTTCTTTTATGCAGACCTTGCCAACCCCATAAGAGTTACTCATTTGTACAACCACACGAGCTCAGAGATTACATCCCTGTATTATGATCTCCAAGGTCACCTTATTGCCATGGAGCTAAGCAGTGGTGAAGAATATTACGTAGCCTGTGATAATACAGGAACCCCGCTAGCCGTGTTCAGCAGTCGAGGTCAGGTGATAAAAGAGATACTGTACACGCCTTATGGAGATATCTATCATGACACTTACCCTGACTTTCAGGTCATCATTGGTTTTCATGGAGGACTCTATGATTTCCTTACTAAATTAGTGCACCTGGGGCAAAGAGACTATGATGTTGTTGCTGGTAGATGGACGACGCCTAATCATCACATATGGAAACAGTTGAACCTCCTTCCTAAACCATTCAACCTCTACTCTTTTGAAAATAACTATCCAGTTGGCAAAATTCAAGATGTTGCAAAGTATACCACAGGTATTTAAACGGTGTAACACTTTATGCTAAGGTAAAGAGAAAACTCGTTTATCACATAATCTCAATGCCTTTGTAAATATGCTTCCTCTTCCTGCCAGCTAGCCCACAAGTTATTGTGCAGTCACTCTCTTCCTTAGTCTTCTAGAGTGAGCAGAACTGTGTATGTTGGCATAAAACATGATGCTTTTGCATCCCAGTACATTTTCTCTTTCCTTTTAAGCTTTCTTTTTGTAGTTTTCACTCTTAAAAGTTTCTACAAATAATTTCATAGAAGAAAAATCGGGATTCTGTTGCATCAAGTAAATCTAATATCACAGTCTGTGTGGCCTTATTACCACTACCACATTGAGAATTTCCACACAGTAAACTGAGCTGATCTCTGTGATTATCCATGAATCAAAAGCTTTCCCTGGGGAACGGATCATATGTTTTGGAGTGGGTGACATAAGGGGGAGTTTATCCCTAACTTACCATTGGCTAAACATATCGAAGGCAGGAGAGGCATCTTTCAAGCTTTCCACAAAATTTGTAAAGTATGGGCTTTAAAATCTTTTTTTCTTTTAAATTTTTGTCTCACAGACATTGGAAGTTGGTTGGAGCTATTTGGTTTCCAACTACACAATGTACTACCTGGATTTCCCAAACCAGAATTAGAAAATTTGGAATTAACTTATGAGCTTCTACAGCTTCAGACAAAAACTCAAGAGTGGGATCCTGGAAAGGTTAGTATATGTTTTACCATCTCTATTTAGCTGAAAAAAACAGAAGAGCATCCAACACCATGAAACATATATTTGCTTACTTATGTTTGAGTCTTCTTGAATATTCACTTAAATGTCCATGATTAATAAGGAGGTAGAAAAAAGCTTCCATGAGGAAAGGATCAGAGAATTGGAGCTTTGGGAAAAGAAAAGACTAATGTGTGACTTGATGACTGCTGCAGAGGAAAAAAGTGGAACTGAACTTTAACAATTCTAAAATGGGCTACCAAGGGCAATTGTGGAGGGGGACTTCCCTGGCGGTCCAGTGGTTAAGACTTTGCCTTCCAATGCAGGGGGTGTGGGTTCGATCCCTGGTGGGGGAGCTAAGATCCCACATGCTTCATGGTCCAAAAACCGAAACATAAAACAGAAGCAGTATTGTAAAAAATTCAATAAAGACTTTAAAAATGGTCCACATCAAAAAAAATCTTTAAAATAAAAAAGGGGCAATTATGGATTCTATATAGAGAAAATTGTTCACTAAGAGACCTAAAACATCAGATCTCCAACTGCAAAATAATTCAGGGCATAGTGCATTAAGAGCATGGGAATAACAAATTAAATTATTCTGATAAATGGGACTTCCCTGGCAGTCCGGTGGTTACGACTCTGACCTCCATTGCACGGGGCACAGGTTCAATCCCTGGTTGGGGAACTAGGATCTTGCATGCCTCATGATGCAGCCAAAAAAAAAAAAAAAATTATTCTGATAAAGAAAAAGTATAAAAATACAAACACATGGGCTTCCCTGGTGGCACAGTGGTTGAGAGTCCGCCTGCCGATGCAGGGGACACGGGTTCGTGCCCTGGTCTGGGAAGATCCAACATGCTGCGGAGCAGCTGGCTCCCTGAGCCATGGCCACTGAGCCTGTGCATCCAAGCCTGTACTCCACAACGGGAGAGGCCACAATGGTGAGAGGCCCACGTACCACAAAAAAAAAAAAAAAAAGGAGGCTAAACAATACACTACTTAATAATGAAGTGATCACTGAAGAAATCAGAGGAAATCAAAAAAATACCTAGAAAAAAATGACAATTGAGACACGACGACCCAAAACCTATGGGATGCAACAAAAGCAGTTCTAAGAGGGAAGTTTATAGCAATACAATCCTGCCTTAAAAAAACAGGAAACATCTCAAATAAACAACCTAACCTTGCACCTAAAGCAATTAGAGAAAGAAGAACAAAAACAGCCCAAAGTTAGCAGAAGGAAAGAAATCATAAAGATCAGATCAGAAATAAATAAAAAAGAAATGAAGGAAACGATAGCAAAGATCAATAAAACTAAAAGCTGGTTCTTTGAGAAGATAAACAAAATTGATAAACCATTAGCCAGACTCATCAAGAAAAAAAGGGAGAAGACTCAAATCAATAGAATTAGAAATAAAAAAGGAGAAGTAACTGACACTGCAGAAATACAAAGGATCATGAGAGATTACTACAAGCAACTCTATGCCAAGAAAATGGACAACCTGGAAGAAATGGACAAATTCTTAGAAATGTACAACCTGCCAAGACTGAACCAGGAAGACATAGAAAATATGAACAGATCAATCACAAGCACTGAAATTGAAACTGTGATTAAAAATCTTCCAACAAACAAAAGCCCAGGACCACATGGCTTCACAGGCGAATTCTATCAAACATTTAGAGAAGAGCTAACACCTATCCTTCTCAAACTCTTCCAAAATATAGCAGAGGGAGGAACACTCCCAAACTCATTCTACAAGGCCACCATCACCCTGATACCAAAACCAGACAAAGATGTCACAAAGAAAGAAAACTGCAGGCCAATATCACTGATGAACATAGATGCAAAAATCCTCAACAAAATACGAGCAAACAGAATCCAACAGCACATCAAAAGGATCATGCACCATGATCAAGTGGGGTTTATTCCAGGAATGCAAGGATTCTTCAATATACGCAAATCAATCAATGTGATAAACCATATTAACAGATTGAAGGAGAAAAACCATATGATCATCTCAATAGATGCAGAGAAAGTTTTCGACAAAATTCAACACCCATTTATGATAAAAACCCTGCAGAAAGTAGGCATAGAGGGAACTTTCCTCAACATAATAAAGGCCATATATGACAGACCCACAGCCAACATCGTCCTCAATGGTGAAAAACTGAAACCATTTCCACTAAGATCAGGAACAAGACAAGGTTGCCCACTCTCACCACTCTTATTCAACATAGTTTTGGAAGTTTTAGCCACAGCAATCAGAGAAGAAAAAGAAATAAAAGGAATCCAAATCGGAAAAGAAGAAGTAAAGCTGTCACTGTTTGCAGATGACATGATACTATACATAGAGTATCCTAAAGATGCTACCAGAAAACTACTAGAGCTAATCAATGCATTTGGTAAAGTAGCATGACACAAAATTAATGCACAGAAATCTCTTGCATTCCTATACACTAATGATGAAAAATCTGAAAGTGAAATTAAGAAAACACTCCCATTTACCAGTGCAACAAAAGAATAAAATATATAGGAATAAACCTACCTAAGGAGACAGAAGACCTGTATGCAGAAAATTATAAGACACTGATGAAAGAAATTAAAGATAATACAAATAGATGGAGAGATATACCATGTTCTTGGATTGGAAGAATCAACCCTGTGAAAATGACTCTACTACCCAAAGCAATCTACAGATTCAATGCAATCCCTATCAAACTACCACTGGCATTTTTCACAGAACTAGAACAAAAAATTTCACAATTTGTATGGAAACACAAAAGACCCCGAATAGCCAAAGCAATCTTGAGAAAGAAAAATGGAGCTGGAGGAATCAGGCTCCCTGACTTCAGACTATACTACAAAACTATAGTAATGAAGACAGTATGGTACTGGCACAAAAACAGAAATATAGACCAATGGAACAGGATAGAAAGCCCAGAGATAAACCCACGCACATATAGTCACCTTATCTTTGATAAAGGAGGCAAGAATATACAGTGGAGAAAAGACAGCCTCTTCAATAAGTGGTGCTGGGAAAACTGGACAGCTACATGTAAAAGTATGAAATTAGAACACTCCCTAACACCATACACAAAAAAAACCTCAAAATGGATTAAAGCCCTAAATGTAACGCCAGACACTATCAAACTCTTAGAGGAAAACATAGGCAGAACCCTCTATGACATAAATCACAAGATCCTTTTTGACCCACCTCCTAGAGAAATGGAAATAAAAACAAAAATAAACAAATGGGACCTCATGAAACTTAAAAGCTTTTGCACAGCAAAGGAAACCATAAACAAGACCGAAAGACAACCCTCAGAATGGGAGAAAATATTTGCAAATGAAGCAACTGACAAAGGATTAATCTCCAAAATTACAAGCAGCTCATGCAGCTCAATAACAAAAAACAAACAACCCAATCCAAAAATGGGCAGAAGACCTAAACAGACATTTGTCCAAAGAAGATATACAGATTGCCCACAAACACATGAAAGAATGCTTTAACATCATTAATCATTAGAGAAATGCAAATCAAAACTACAATGAGATATCATCTCACACCAGTCACAATGGCCATCATCAAAAAATCTAGAAACAATAAATGCTGGAGAGGGTGTGGAGAAAAGGAAACCCTCTTGCACTGCTGGTGGGAATGTGAATTGGTACAGCCACTATGGAGAACAGTATGGAGGTTCCTTAAAAAACTACAAATAGAACTACCATATGACCCAGCAATCCCACTACTGGGCATATACCCTGAGAAAACCATAATTCAAAAAGAGTCATGTACCAAAATGTTTATTGCAGCTCTATTTACCATAGCCAGGACATGGAAGCAACCTAAGTGTCCATCAACAGATGAATGGATAAAGAAGATGTGGCCGATATATACAATGGAATGTTACGCAGCCATAAAAAGAAACAAAATTGAGTTATTTGTAGTGAGGTGGATGGACCTAGAGTCTGTCATACAGAGTGAAGTAGGTCAGAAAGAGAAAAACAAATACTATATGCTAACACATATATATGGAATCTAAGAAAAAAGAAAAGGTCATGAAGAAACTAGGGGCAAGACGGGTATGAAGACACAGACCTACTAGAGAATGGACTTGAGGATATGGGGAGGGGGAAGGGTAAGCTGTGACAAAGTGAGAGAGTGGCATGGACATATATACACTACAAAACGTAAAATAGATAGCTAGTGGGAAGCAGCCGCATAGCACAGGGAGATCAGCTCGGTGCTTTATGACCACCTAGAGGGGTGGGACAGGGAGGCGAGGGAGGGAGGGAGACGCAAGAGGGAAGAGATATGGGAACATATGTATATGTATAACTGATTCACTTTGTTATAAAGCAGAAACTAACACACCATTGTAAAGCAATTATACTACAATAAAGATGTTAAAAAAAACAAGAAAAAACAGTATACAAGGGTAATGAAGCAAAATAATAAATATTACAGAGAGAAAGTCTCTGGAAAAATAGGAATACCAAAACATTCAAGGTTCGGCAGATAATTCCATCACTTAATGAGGTACAAATGACAACAAGAAAAGAACTTTATCTTTCAGCTGAAAGAAAGAGGAATATCTGTGTTTGCCAAAAAAATGGCTTTAACAAAATAAAACTGCAACTTGGGGTGAGAGGGCTTGAAATTCAAGTATAAAAATTATAAAGGAAACGAAATTCTAAATAAGTACTATAGGCTTATCCCTTTTTGTAAATACATATAACATGTAAATGCTTTTTGTAATTAAACGTCCTGAAAAAAGTTTAACAAAATTTTGAAAATTTCTGATGCTTTGCAATGGATACTTGGAGGTTCATTATTCTCTTCTCTTTATTTCTTAGTATGTTTGAAATCTGCCATAGTAAAAAGGTTTTTTTTTTTTAAATCCACATAAAAAGATCCATGGACTTGCTGATTTGCCCTTGTGATTTATAAGGTCATAAGCTACTTGAAAGCAAGAATGATGCCTTATACCGTCTCTTTATACCTCACTGTGGCTCATGTATTACTCTACATCCAATAAGAAACAGCTAGTCAGTGTCCGTTGAATGGGTAAAAATAAAATGTCTTTGTTTGGGGGGAACTAGACCCACTTAAGTGCCTTTTAGCTCTGTGATTCTGTGGTATCAAGTTTTAACGTATTTGCTTATGCTTAACTCTTAACTCACCAAGATATCAAGAAATATATGCCAGGTGATCAAGTCACCTGTTAGTCTTTTCCAAAGCTCTGGTGAAGAGATTCCAAACGTGGCTTGTTTTTAAATCACAAACCAGCAAATTAAAGAGAGAAGGAAGCAACCTGGCAAGCCTTTGCTTTCTACAGTGACCAAGCGTATGCTAGGTGTCTAATCGTCTGCTGCCTTTGCTCTGTGCCTTTCTTCTTTCCTAGACCATCCTGGGTATCCAGTGTGAGCTCCAGAAACAGCTCAGGAATTTCATTTCCTTGGACCAACTTCCTATGACTCCCCGATATAATGATGGACGGTGCCTTGAAGGAGGGAAGCAACCAAGGTTTGCTGCTGTTCCTTCTGTTTTCGGCAAAGGTATAAAATTCGCCATCAAGGATGGCATAGTAACAGCCGATATTATAGGAGTAGCCAATGAAGATAGCAGGCGGCTGGCTGCCATTCTCAATAATGCTCATTACCTGGAAAACCTACATTTTACCATAGAGGGGAGGGACACGCACTACTTCATTAAGCTTGGGTCTCTGGAGGAAGACCTGGTGCTCATCGGGAACACTGGGGGGAGGCGCATTCTGGAGAATGGTGTCAATGTCACTGTGTCCCAGATGACTTCGGTGTTGAATGGGAGGACTAGACGGTTTGCAGATATCCAGCTCCAGCACGGGGCTCTGTGCTTCAACATCCGGTATGGGACAACTGTCGAAGAGGAAAAGAATCACGTGTTGGAGATCGCCAGACAGCGTGCTGTGGCCCAGGCCTGGACTAAGGAGCAAAGAAGGCTGCAAGAAGGGGAAGAGGGTATCCGGGCATGGACAGAGGGGGAAAAGCAGCAGCTGCTGAGCACTGGGAGAGTACAAAGTTATGATGGGTATTTTGTTTTGTCTGTTGAGCAGTATTTAGAACTTTCTGACAGTGCCAACAATATTCACTTTATGAGACAGAGCGAAATAGGCAGGAGGTAACAAAAAAAATCTCTGCCTTTGCGTCACCAAAGACTGCCTGTTTTTAAAACATAAAATGGTTTATTGTATTGGTTTTCTAGATCAGAACTCTGTATATGTAAATATGGAGGAGAAACATATCCAACTGCCTTTCAATGTGACGGAAGATGGTATTTTAATATTGTTTGTTTAAACTCCTTAAGAAATGACAGATATTTTTAGTTCTTGTGTGGCAGTATTCAAAATAACACAAGTAGAACTCAACTAAAAAAAAAAAATTTTTCAGCAAGCACCGCTTTCAATTTGTGGAACCATGCCGATGTTCAAATATAAAGAAAGAACCCAAGGTTCTCTATGTCTATTGTGACACGTGGTTTCATATTCAGCTTTTGGCAGAACTTGCGGGCTATTTGAAAGGTGGTGCAATCATATCTGAACCTTGCATTTTGAAAGACTGCCAGCTCTTTCACATGTTCCAGATCTGTTATAGGAAACTTTGAAAGAAGTGTAAAATGTCTTCGGCCACCATCTCCTAGAGTCAGGACCCATTTGCCCTTCATCCCTGATGATTCCTCCTTGCTTGTTGAAATAGATGCCATGTTGTTGTGCTGTGTTTTGGCGTGTGGTGGCTGGGTTCTGTCTACCACGCTTCCCTGTGGGTGTGGTCACCAAACCCAATTGCCACTATTTGCTCGTGTGTACATGATACCAAGGCAGCTGGCCAATGTAACTCCTCCCACCCAACTTGTTTTGACTACATTTTGTACTCAGTTGTCCAGCTGTATTAGTGTCATGAAAACATAGCTTTTATTAACCTGGGTAGGAATTTCTCATTTATATATAGGGTGTGTTTTGGTCATAGTTTCACATTCGTGATTCAGTATTTATACACTAATCCAATGGTTTTGTGCACATGAAAGGTAATTTACTACAAAGTGTGATTCTGGTACAAAAAAAAAAATAGGCTTTCACAGGCATACATGCCTGGGATGCCGACACATTACACTCACTACTACTGCAGAAATTCATAAGAGCCAAAAACCTTTAAAAAAAAAAAATAGACATAGTACTAAGGTGAAAGGAAAGTACCAAAGGGAAGACCAAACTAAACATCACGGGAAGTTGCTGCCACATTGTTTCACCCCACTTAGATTTATCTTTCAAATGTGCAATTCTGTATTGAACATCTCCCAGCCATAGGAAATTTAATTAAGTGAGTCCTTTCCAACCTAAAACATTTCAACTAATTATAGAGAGGCAGACTATTTTTTACTAAGATAATTTATATGGTTAGTTATTTTAGTTCTCTGTCTTTGCCCATTTAGTTTTGATTTAATCATCTCTCCTGCCTAGGAAAATAGCTATTTTCCAGGAAGGGTTATTTTGTTCTACAATCATTTAAAATGCAGAAAAGATCAGGATTAGTGTTAATATCAGCTGAAGTTTCTCAATCTGTATGAATCCTGTCGTAAAAGAAGCCCCTTGGTGAGCTGGGAGTTTTGTGCCCAGTGACAAAGAGACAGTTTGTAAACTGCTGTGCAATTGTAAGTTACCACAAATGAAAATACAGGACAGCACAATGTGGCCTGTGGAAAATTCTCCTGAGCCAGCTTCAGCACTTTCATCACCAGGTCTGGACACTCACTATGTCTGAAGGAGAATTTATGATGGAATGTCGCAGTTTGGATTCTTTCCAGCCACTACCTAAATGCAGTGTGGGGGTCATTGCCTTGCTTTGTGATGACAGTGTTTTTTGAAAATATGCAAAGTCAGAATCCAGGCTCACATTAAGGTTTTTAAAGAGTCTGGCTCCTAACTACACAAAGAGTGAGAGAAAGGCAAGGGCCCGCTGACAGTAGGGGAGGGTGTATCCAGACATTTCATTTTCAAAATCTTCAGGTTGGGATTACACATGTATTCCAAGAGAGAGAAAGAATGCACGATGAACTCATATTGGGGTTTTTCCCCCTGAATCAGGCCTGTGTTAATGGTATAGTATTTATTCAGGACAGGATCTAAAATTACTAGCAAACTTGTTGAAAATTTGAATACCTCCACACCAGCCTAAAAATGGACCTTAAGTTCCTAGAACCTCTGATGTTCTTTTAAATCAATGGAAAAGTAACTTATGAACTGTATATAAAGAGTGCATTCATAAATGTGATGATGTATTTTATCACTAATCCAAGATGTCACTATTAGAGTCTATTTTGCTTATACTTTAAGCGATTATACTTTTTTGCAATTCACTGATGATGTATCATTTTCAAACTGCTTTAAATATCCATTAGAAACAAGTATTTGAAGCTTTTACTTAATAGTAATTACCATGAACTGTGCATTTCTAGTTTGAAATACATATTTAATTTGTGCCTTTAGTTTCTTAAAGTTATATTTGTACTATATTCAGAAAATGCACTTTTTATCACTTAGAGCTGTGGTTTTAATACTGCCTTGAACTATTACTGTTCTCTTTACCACTTCCAAAGTTTTTTAGGAGGAAAGAGAAAAAAACCCAAAAGGTTAGCACTAATGAGTAGTAAATCTAAGAGAAACATTTTGGCATTTCTTAATAAGAACATGGAGATATTGAGTACATCACTTCCTATTCATGTGAATACAAAGGATGCCTTTATTGACTTGTAGTTCTGAAGTTTAAATTAATGAAAGAACAATTCATTTGTATTTCTTGATGGAAGTAAAAGCATTTTAAAGAGAAATATATGAATTTCTCATACCCAGAAGACAGGTGGCTGACACTACACAGCCACACACCATTCAAGTAAGTTCAAGTGAGAGCACAGCAGTTGGGCTCTCCTATGAAGAATATTCTGGGCCGGAGGCAGGGAATACTCCATGGTTGTTTCTTTTTCCTAGTTAGGCCCATTTTATTTGTGCTTTGTTTTATTTTGTTTTGACTCTTGCACTACAGTCTAGAGATCCAAATGAGCTGAAAAGTTCACAGTTGAACAGACATTTAAATATATTTATTTTTAGTTGTCATTCTAATCATTACTGATTAGAAGCATGATTCCTGAAGGAAAGGGATATAAAGCCCAATTCATACTAATTTTTAGTAAAACACTCACCATATAAATAGGCATATGTTTTATTTTTAACCCAACAAAATAATGTATAAAATAAGTGTGTCCTTTACTGTCAATTTATCTAGAAGATCTATAATATATAGACTATATATATAATATAATATATACAACATAGCCAAATGTATGAAAACTTAACGATGTATAATTTGGAATTCACATGCTATGTAGAGAGGTATACAATTAATTCTAATTTTTGTAAGATTGTTCTTTTTCATTACTATTGACACAGTTTCAAGCATCCTATCATGTTGTTTCTACTTTTTTTCCTCTCTTTCCTTTTTTTAAAAAAATTTTTAACCAGACCAGGCCCTACTGTAATAGCACCTAAGAGAGTCAGGGCAAAGTTTTTGCATTTATAAAGATATGTTCCTGTAAGGGCAACTGTAATGGAGTTCAGTGGTAATGGAAGCAAAAGTACAGTAATCAAGTACTGAAAGGAACTTTTGGAGAGACTGGAGAGTATTATAGCTTGTGGAAAAACAGAAGGCTACAGGTTGGATGCAACGTTCTTGTGTTCTTAGAGGAACTCACGTACACATAGCTGACCTGACTAGTACTTCAGATCTCAGACTGCTCTTCCACAGCCTTCTGTAAGGTTCTTTATTCTGCAAAAAAACAAAAAAACAAAAAAAGCAAAAAAACAAAACAAAGAAAAAAACCAGAAAATAACAAACAACAACAAAAAAGAATTCAACCACAAAATAGTGACTGTTTCAGTGTGTCCTTCACGTGAAAGCTATTAAGGACCAAATATACTACTGTGTGTAAGAAGAAATTACTTCCTAAACAGTAACTGAAAATAGTTAGAGTTAAACTTGCTGTGGATTTTGTCTTGGCAGTTGTCATCTTACATTATTTGTCAAAGGAAACGTGTTTGGCAGTTAAAAAAATCTTTCCTTAGATTTAGTGGTGGACTTTAACCTCTTAAATAAATGTTAGTATATCAGATTGTGTCCTTGAAAATATTTTACTTGTATGATTCATGACAATGTCTAAATCTTTACTATTCTTCTGGCAAAAGCATCAGTAAGAAAGAAGGTGAAAAAGAGAAGTATAGCCTTTACGTCAGAAAAATATTCTTTTTAGCTGCTTACTTTCTCATGAGAAGTAAAGATGTTTACAGTGTATGCCAAGATTTTCAGTTTCTATATAACAACAGTTAGAGGTTCTAATCATACAGGAAATTGTGTTATAATGGCCTGAGCCATGTTGCTAGGAAACAATAGGTTCCAGTTTTGTATTCCTGCTCTCAATCCTGTGCTGAAAAGTGACTGGATACTGTACAGGTTCATGTTCTCTGGCTGCAGTTAAATGGTCTTTTGCATTTTGCTCTGGCTTTCAGGCCAGAAGCATGCATTTTTCTACAAGAGCATCACAACATGCTGTAAATATTTGAAGTTAAACATTATGTGTCGATATTTGAAAGAAAAAAGTACTTTGAATATTTCATTTTTAAAAAATAAAATTGCAAATGAACACTGTGTCCCATTTTATTCATGCGCCAAACTGCATTCTCAAGTCAGTCTGGTCACCTGAGATTTGAAAAGTGGCTCCCTAAAAGGGAGCAATAAAACCACATCACCTTGAAAATATAGGTGCATAAGTCAAAAAGGCACTAATCCTAAGCAGACGCCTCTTCACTTTTATTTTTCATACATATAGGATCTCTGACATAAATGACCATTTAATAAAAATAAAAATAAAAAAAGAGTAGCTGTTTCAAGTTTAAATGCCTCTAGGCTAGGACTCATAAAGGTTCTCTCTCCTGCTGATGCCTTTCTGGGCAATAGAAAGAAAATTAAGAATTGAAAAACAGGGGTGGGAGGGAGCTAGGAGAGCAGGGCAACCCAACGCATTGGCAAAGAATGAATGGGGCAGGGGAGGCAATCAGGAAAGACTAAAAAACAACTCTTCTGAGGCCCGAAGTCCTGGGCAGTTACAATGGCCATTGGCACTTATTTTTCACAAAAAGACATTTACGAGTGACACTGGGAAGGCTGGCCAACAGATCTTCCAAAATTCATCTTGATAGTAATGAGGTACCTATAGTCCAAACAGCCTGTTACTGAAACTTGCTTGGAATCCTGGAATTTACACCACTCTAAAATGCCCTGCTGCCTTTTATTCACTGATATATACAGAGATACAGTGAAAAGATTGACAGAGCAGAAGACAATCCTGATTGTTTCAACACACCAATCAGCAAAAAGCAATGGGGGTGGGTAGTGGAGTTGGGGGATATTAGTAACACCAGGAGATTGGTTTTTCAAAATATGCATCCCACCCTCAGTACAAAAAGAAAGAAGCAAGAGCTCCTACGTTGAGAAAATTATAAAGGAGATAAGGGATTTCTCCATGTTCCTTCCCTATTCACCCTCACTTTTAGAGATCTTTAAATATCAATGCTATTTAAACATTTAGTAATATTACTACCATAAATTTATATAATTCTAGTATCTCAATAATCCTGTGAGGTGAGCAAGACTTAATTGTTCCTATTTGGCAAATGCAATACCAGCAACGGACTGACTTACCTAAGGTCACTGGCATAATCGGTGACAAAGCCGAAAAGCAAATTCAAGTCTCATTTGCTATGTTGATGGGCTCTCTCCAGTCGATCAGGTTATATTCTTTCCACATAAAAATATTCATTTAAAAAGCAAATGACCTAATAATGAAAATTCAGCCTTTTACTGCAAGTTGGGCCAATGACCCCAAATTATGAAAGTGTCCAAACTGGGCAGTTTAACTTCACCCTGAGCTGCAAACTGCAAAATTATGGTGTCCCATTTACTGCAAGGGCAAACATAGGTGACAAAGTTGAATTTATAGCCCACTAACAGGAAGACTAGGCATCTGTAACCTTGAAATGCTCAAGGGCAAATCTGGGTTTTATTATTAATAGACTTTGGATTCTGAACTCAATAAGTGAATCAAAGCATAAGCTGATGTCTAAACATTCTTAACAGATTTTAAAGCTGGTTCTCACATTTTAACTTTTCTATCCATTCTACCACAAATAATATCTTAAATCCAGCCCTTGATTTATACCAGAAGACTTAATCAGAGGCATCCTCTGTAGACCTATTCTACCTATGTACTACCACAAAAGTTCCCTGCCTGTAACAGCCAAATGGACAATTACCTAAGCTTGTCTCCCTACTGACCTTATCTCTTCAGAACAAATTTCAGAGGAAATGAACAAGTATTTGATAAACTGTCATGTTCCTTGTGGGCTTGCTGACACA
The DNA here is from genome assembly GCF_964270905.1 of Leucopleurus acutus. Taxonomy (NCBI): domain Eukaryota; kingdom Metazoa; phylum Chordata; class Mammalia; order Artiodactyla; family Delphinidae; genus Leucopleurus; species Leucopleurus acutus. The sequence continues at coordinate 106,982,970 of NC_139148.1, read as the reverse complement.
TGTTTTTTTCTGAAGAAAGGTGTGCACTTAGAAATATATGTGCATTTTTCTACCTTTACTCAGCATCTTACAGGTATATGTTAACATGGCAATATTTTAGATATGGCAAGGATATGACCTTTCTGTAAAGGTGCAAGCTATTATGTACTGGGAAATAGCAAGGATGCTCATGCCAGGAAAGAAAAAGTGCAAAAAACTTGATGAATAAAAGGCCAGCAAAAGAAAACAGTGGGTAGGCACATCAACTGGAAAATTTGACAATAGCAAAATCAGAAAAGCACTTACCTTTTTCAGTGAATCAGTCCAATAAGATAAGATGACCTTCATCGATGCTTTATTTAGTATATTAATAGCACCTATCTTTGAATATTTTTGAAAGGAATATTTTAAGACAAATTAGAAAAATAAAGATTTCAAATACTTTATTAAAATATGAGAAAACATAAATAATTCAAAAAAGGCCCTGGTAAAGGAACATGCAAACAATTCCTATATTTAGGATTATTCCACAATGAACAAATTAGAGTAAAAATTAGTTACACCTATTAAAATTTAAACCCAAGCTACAAATAATTAAAAAGTATCTAAACAAACAAACAAAAAAAGTATCTAAACATACGCATTTTATTTGGAAAGTCAGCTTTCTGAATTCCTTTACAAATTAAAGTGATGCTTTTACTTCTAGAAATGGTAACTGGAGCACAATACATCATTGTGGCCATACCCCACTTTTGCACTCCCAGAGCATCCAGGTTAAATGCTCAGAAATCAGATGTTGCCAGCAGAGAGAGTAGCTTTGTCTCTTGGCAGTTCGCTAATTATTAACCAAGCTCACCACCTCTCACGTACAACCCAGAATTCCAAGTTACTGGTTTATAATGAAACTTATAATGAACCAGCTTCCTATGGACCATGGGCCAGAGTATTGGGTTAACTCATTCTTCCTTTAAAGACAGATCTACCTAGGGAACCCTTGTACACTGTTGGTGGGAATGTAAATTGGTGCAGCCACTGTGGAAAACAATATGGAGGTTTCTCAAAAAACTAGAAATACATATATACACTACCAAACGTAAGGTAGATAGCTAGTGGGAAGCAGCCGCATAGCACAGGGAGATTAGCTCGGTGCTTTGTGACCGCCTGGAGGGGTGGGATAGGGAGGGTGGGAGGGAGGGAGATGCAAGCGGGAAGAGATATGGGAATATATGTATATATATAACTGATTCATTTTGTTGTGAAGCTGAAACTAACATACCATTGTAAAGCAATTATACTCCAATAAAGATGTTAAAAAAATAAAAAAAAAATAAAAAATAAAAAATAAAAAAAAAATAAAAAAAAAAAAAAAAAAAAACTAGAAATAAAGCTACCGTATGATCCAGCAATTCCACTTCTGGGTATATATCTGAAAAAAACAAAAACACTAATTTGAAAGATACGTGCACCCCAATGTTCACAGCAGTATTATTTACTGCCAAGCTATGGAAGCAACATAAGTGTCCATCAACAGATGAACGGATAAAGAAGATGTGGTATATATATATACAATGGACTACTACTCAGGCATAAAAAAGAAGGAAATTTTGCCATTTGCAACAACATGGATGGACTTGGAGGGTATTATGCTAAGTGCAATAAGTCAGACAAAGAAAGGCAAATACTGTATGATATCATTTATATGTAGAATCTAAAAAATACAACAAACTAGTGAATATTTTAAAAGAGAAGCAAACTCACAGGTATAGAGAACAAACTATTGATTACCAGTGGGGAGAGAGAAGGGGGGAGGAGCAATATAGGGGTAGGGGATTAAGAGGTACAAACTATTCTGTATAAAATAAGCTACAAGGATATATTGTACAATACAGGGAATATAGCCAATATTTTATAATAACTATAAATGGAGTAGAACCTTTAAAAAAAAGATCTACCTACATGTTGGGACCCTGACTTACCATGTACTTACCACCTTTTATTGTTATTTTCTTGTCTTTTATTGTTATTTTCTTTTATTGTCTTTTATTGCTATTGTTTTCTTGTCCAACTAGGCAGGGGGCTACCTGAGCGTGGAGGCCAGGTGTTTTTACTTCTCTACCCCAGTGCCTATTGTGTTTGCTGAGTGAATGAATTCTATGAGGCCCGAAGCAACTTGACATATAATTGAATTGTAAGAGTCATGAAAATATAAATGTGAGAAGAAAATACCAATACCCATCACTGCCTACAATCTTGGCTCTCACTTAGGTTACAATTACTTGGAATTGTTAAAAATTAATGTAACCTGTAAGCTTCCAATGGTCTTGTAGGGCCACCTGATAGGGAGACTGCTTGTAAATCAGCTACTCATGAGCCACAGCTGATGAGCCGCAGCTGCTGTTTTTACATGGAGTGACAACTACTGGGGCAGAGGTAAATGAAAAGAAGAAAAGTCCACTTCATCAGATTTGTAATATAATTTCAAATCCTATAGCATCAAATATAATAAACATTTAGAGCATATTTTAAATTACGGGAATTTTAAACTACAGATTGCTCTGTGGATTTTACCTGTCCAACGTCAGAACACTAGGCAAGAAGGTTGCTTTCAGAATTAAACAGAAATTCTTCACTCTCTATCTAGTAGTTGTTTTTAGCACACAGTGCACAGTTTCATATATCCCCAGAGAGCCTATAACACTATAGCTATTGGAGAGCATAATACCTAATGTAGAACCGCACATGACAAAGACGAGGGACACAAACCAGCTTCCTGCCATATAATCAAGCAAGACATTTTAAAATCAGTAGCTATCAAATAATATTTCACTAAAAATGGTGCTTTTGAGAAAAACTGAGGATTATTTTTATTTATATTTGGCAAGAATTGACATTAATCTTTTATAAAGTATCATTATGTTTTAAGTCATTTCCCATTTGTAAATACAATAACTGAAAATAACCTGTGGAATTATTTTTCCCCAATCCTCATTTCAAAGCTCCTCATTATCCGAAAAGTCCATTTCAGCTTTAACATCATGCTATAGATGCTTCCATTACAGGACTATGATGGTTTCAGAAATACTTTTGTAGCTCACTGAACTGTATTATCAATTATATATAAGACTTAGCATATATTTAAATTACTGAAAATAAAGTACAAGGTGTGTTTTATTTTTCTTCATGGTGCTTTCAGGAAGACATCAGGATCTTCTCTTCTCCCTAAAGAAAAATAATAACAAAAATCAAGAAGAGATAAATTTACAAGCTATTAAAATTACAGGTTAACTCAAACATAAAATTTCCAACTGCATAAAGTTCACAAAGATACAATCCAATGATATAGCTCAAGCAACAAGTATTTAAAACTGTTATAGAGAATGGCATACTGAGCCAATTTGTAAATTGGAATTCTATTTACATTTCTTTTAAAAAAGCTAACTACTCATTAATTTAATTCACCACTTGAGTCTGAGTCTAATTGTCAGTTTATGCCTGAGCCTGGGTCCCTGTCAAAAAAGGAAATAACAACTCATTTTATTTAATCATAAATATTTATTGTTTCAATCAACGCGTATCCTCTTACTCAAGACAGATGATTAACCCCCTTCAATAGATATCAACTATCACAAATCTGACAGCTGAGGACATTGGCTAGTATTCGGTGATTAGCTTGACATGTCCACTAAAATAGCTTTGCTCAGGAGATGTAACAATTTGCGCTAGTGGAAAAATAAAGTCTACTAACTTCCTTTCCTTTGCTACAATAAAATTGTATTAATTCAAGCACCACAAATTCAGAAATCGGGATCACGTGGACCAAGCTAACATTAGCCTTTCCATCCCTGAAGGGAAAACACTACCTGATAATAAGCAAAAGTAAAGGACAAGTCCAGATGTTCTCTGAATTGTCCCGTCTTTCAAATTATTTGTGTCTGAATTAGTGAAGTGAAATGGTACTCATGGAGCGACACAACAGGCTGGGGAAAACAAGACGGGATAAGAGAGATTAAAATGTTGTGGGCTCATAGAATTTTTTATATTTTTGCAGAGTTTTATTAAAAGTTTATAGTATAGCATGTGGAAATCATAGTATGTGAATAGCCCCCTCTCACTGGGGCTGCTGGCTCCATCTTCTTATTGCATTTTTCTATATGTTTATGACTAGGGTGACTCATAGCCCTAAGCTTCCAAACCTGTCAAAAATAAACAGTAAACCATACCTGTAGCACCTTGTGTACTTCTAGCTGAGGGCTTCTTCTCAACTGGATACTGCAAAGGTATTACAATACCTTGATCTGGCTTCTGAAATGCTGAAATGAGATTTTTTATTTTCCGGAAAAATCTTTTATGTACCCCAGGTGCTGTCTGGAAAATAAAAGGCCAAGCAGATTATTCATCTACCTCATAATGATACAAAAAAGGGCCTACAAAATGTGCAAGGGATGCTTAGAGAGGTAACATTTGTGTAACTTGTTCAAATATTTGAAAACATAAGGAAGAAGGAAAAACAACATTCTAGAAGAGCTTACTTTGGTTGGCTGAATTTCCCTGCAAGAGGAGCTAATGAGCTGTCATTTCAGTTCTCCCGAGGGTGGTATTAGTTTGTACAAGCTGCTGCTCATCGCCCTGCCCTTCCTGCCTGCTACCCATCATACATCCCGAACCTCTAAGGGTATACAGGCCATTACCCACAATGAATTCACCAACAGAGAGGATGCAGTTAAACAGAGAAAAAACACAGATCCTACAGGTCATTAATAAAAAGCCTAAAGAACCAAAAAAAAAAAAAAAAGCAAACAAACAAATAAAACAACAACTACAACCCATCCTCCCTGCCATCATTCCACAATATAAAATGCTACACAGGAAATTAAAAACTGGCTGTTATGAGGCACACAATGCAAGGCTAGTTAGTCCTCACACTCTTTCACTTCACGATATGTCCTGCCTCATCCTACACATTAAATTTTTTCCTCCTTGGGAAACTTCCCTATCCTCCCCCAAACTGCTCTTTATGTCAACACTTCACTGTGACAAGGTTTTCTCTATGACACGAAAATGAAAGACTAAGGTCACCTTTATTTATTTGTTTGGTTTTGAAGGGATCATTATTTGCAGGTGAGTATTAAAATGTACTCCTCTCCTGACATGAATTCTCTTGTAAAGACACTACTTGAAATCAACAACAATTTCCTGCAAAAGCTTATGAGCCAAGCTTTAAGCGTCAGCTCAAAACTGTCATTTTACATGAAATAAAATAGTATTGCTATAAGCAATTGAACAATGACCAGTTTTTTTAGAAAGCTGTTTTTCAGCTATTCCATCTAGAAAGTTTTTGAGGTGGGAGCTATTTGTTTGTTAGCATTTAATGAGAAAACATGAAGGCTGGCATACAGACGTGTGTCAGCTAGACAAAATGCTAAAGACAGCACACTGTCCACTATAACTCTTGGTCATTTCCTACACTGGGGTAAAGAGTTTTTCACTGAAAACACTGAAAAAGTTCTTTTTAGCTTTAAATTAGTGTCAGCTCATAGGCTCACACAGCTACTCAGTAGATACAGAATACGCTCCCACTCAGCTCCAGCCTTACAGTCAAAACACCTTCCCAGAACTCTATTGAGACCTCATCCAAAATAATATGGCCATTCTTACAGGGATCCAAACAGTTCTTTGGCTCCAGGATAGAATCTCCAAATGTCAAAGGCAGGCCATAGGCACAAAATAACCTTCTTATGTCTTCCTTGGAGTACTTGTTCATTTTCAAAGCACTTTCCCATCTCCTGGCAGTTATTGGCTGATTTGGTTACTCCCATTTGACAGATAAGAAAATGGAAATACAAAGAGATAATTCAGCTTGCCCAAGGTCACACAGATAACCAGAGGCAGAACTGGCTCCAGATCCTAGGACCCAGTCTCTTTCCTTTCAGATTAGGCAGATTAGAGACCAAACAGGTTCTAGTGAAGTTAGAGTCACCAACCAGAAGAGAAACTAATCCACTCCCCCGGTGTGGAAAGATTTCAAACCACACATCTTTTTACCTGTTCTTGTGGCTTGTAAAACCATTTATCAACAGAAGCATCTTTTTTATGAGGATTTGTATGCAGTTAACACTTGATCCTCCATGCCAATGGAGAGGAATAATAGCACTGAAGGTAAAAAAGCAATTTGAATTTGGCATGCAATGTTGCATTGGCAAATAACTGACTGAATTTATAGTGCTTTGCTTAGGTCAATAAGTAAAATTATTTAACATCCACTGATCTACTGATGATCAAATATCCAGAAAAGCCCAAAAGCACTGAAGTCAGCAGGAGGATGTTAGTACATTTTTTACAATGTACCACAGACAATGAACATATTAATAAATGATAGGTGACTGTACATGGAATTCTCTGAATTAACAATTTGGCAGAATTTTAGCCTGAGTCACATGAGATAAATTAATATACTAGGCAATGATAAAACCTAAAAGTCTACCTAAAGCTAGAAAATCACATAATATTTGTCTTTCGTAGTTCAGTGGATCCAGGGTTCAATTTCACTCCACTCTTTGAAACAAACTGCAGACACACCTAGATTTCTAGCACAATCTTTGCACAGAAAATTTAGTGCTACTGTCAAGATTTTTCCCGCAATGTGGCAAACTAAAGCATTGTTCCAAAGAGCAATATAAATTATCTGTTATTTACCCCATTCTGAAAATACATTTACCACAAGAATTGTACCACTGACATCTCCCATCCTGTCACTGAACTCAGCTATTGTTCAAATTTGCACATTTCCCATACAGTTATCCATGGAAACATGCTTTGGATCATAGCTGGTCTTCAATATGCTCTAGAGAAATTTCTTCCAGTCAGATGATATGAGCTCTAAGAATACACACTAGTTTAATATTCACCATAGAAAAACATAACTAGAAGGCAAATTTAGTAGATAGAAAAAAATGCAATATGCATTTCAAAAATAAATCTAAAGAGGTTTTTTTTTTAAACTGTTTTCCCTTTGGAGAAAACATGCCAATCTTCTGCTCTCTTGGTGCAGATAATTACAATATTATTAGATAAACGGGTCAGACCAGACAACAGAATGAGAGAGCATTTGTGTTCAATAAGCCCTTTCTTCCCTAACATGATCACAAACATGTAACAATCTGCATATGATGTTATACTTGAAATGGAAGAAAACAAGTTTAAAGAAAACGTTACCTAAGCCCTACTAATTTAAGATCCTTTCCATAAAGAATATTCTTCAGCAGCTGAAGGCTACTTCTCTAGGAAGAAGGGCTATTTCTGGTCAAATTATATACAACTATATATGTATATATCATACACTACTATTCCTCATAATAAATGAAATTTAATATCCTATTCAATCATCTCTGCAGTGATGCAGAGAACTTTTAAAAATAAACGGGTATAAACAGTTTTGATTAGAAATAGTACTGCTTTTCCTCTAATTAGAATGGTAGCATCAATTATCCTGATATAAAGCAACAATGTGTTTGAAAACTTGCCCTAATTCATCTCAGTAGTTCAAAACATTTGTAGTCTGCAATTTGTGCTTTCTAGTTCACCAGTGCATCTGTAAAGGTTAGAGCTATTTTACTTTTTTTTTTAAGTCTAGACTTCAGAGTTTCTTAAATGCATAGACTGAGTTATTAATACAGGTTGATATTAGCATTTACGTTTTCAAACAACTCATAATGAAGTCCTTTCATTATAAAGACGGACTGTTTTTATAAAAAGTCAGAAATCAGAGAAAGCATTTGAAGTCAGAAGTTTCCATTGTAGAAACCTCTACTTTGCTAGCATGGTAATATATTGATACTACCCTGGTATGTGGAAAGAGATTCACTCTACAGGCATTTCTTGCAATGGTACTGTGACTTTCAAATGTTTTCAAAGCCATAAGAACCCATTTTTCTAATGAAATTTTTCTCAGAGCCCCAGTTGATAAGCAAACTAAAAGGGACTGCTCAGATTAAAGACAAATTGGGGACCCAAAGCATACCCACACGTCCTCCTATCCTTCTGTAACCCCCTGGGCAACTCCAAGGCACTCAAATGAAAGAACTTCAGGATTTTGCGGAGCATAGCTTAAGAGTCACTGGAATGTTCCCTCTCTCTCTTTTCTACCTATCCTTGTCCTTCCCATATGGCTAAGCTGGGAGTCCTGCCTCCACAGGAGAGCAGCCTTGATTACCCTAATACTTGGAAAATTCTCTATTCTTTAAATGCTTGTGCTAGATAGCACTTGACTATAAACAATCATATTGTTCAGCAATTTGGGTGAGTTCTCATTTTCGAGGGCTTGCTTGCTAGTCCTGTGACTAAGAGCTTTCTTTATATGCATTATCTCATTTAATCTTCAAAATGAGCCCTATGAGCAAGGGACTATTTTTAGGCTTATTTTACAGATGAAGAAACTGGTTCAAAGAAAAATTAGGTAACCTACCCAAGGTCATAGACCTCTCAGAAAGGGGTTGGGGGTAGATAAGACCTGGAACACACATCCACCTGACAGCAAACACCAGGCTCTCGCATTGCTGTTTAATTCATGTTGTATCTCTCAAGGGTCTTACAGGCTGTTAGAAAACAGGAGTCATGTTGTTTAATCCCCCATAGAGCCAACACTTGCATTAGTATCATTTGGTAAATAATTGTCGATTTGATTTTTTAATATATTTTTGATACGCTATCTAAAATTTCACATAGGCACCAAAAGTTTGACACAATCCTTTAACTTTGTTATCTTTCCCCCAAAGTGAGACCACTCCATACAGTGGTGGCTGAACAGAACTGGGACCAAAATTCTCTAAAGGCTTCTTAATGATCCATGAGCAATTTTGGATTGGAGCTTTAGTGATTTGAATCTGATGAATATTTTGGGAATGTAGGATTTGACAGCTCTTTTATAAAAGCAGTCTAAATTTCAAATACCTCCCTGATACCCCCAGAAGCAAAAATAAATAAAAGAGCTATACCTCAGCACTCCAAGAACCTGTTTCTGTCTGAGACACTCGGTATGTATAAATGTAACCTTGATACCTGTGAAAGAATAAACTTCCATTACTGAAAAATTCCAAAAGAACAACGGATGCTCTAAATTTGAGCTTTAACTATTACATATAAATGATACATACACTGGGACACACGTATATTGCACCACTGCATTCATAGAAAGAAAAGCCTGTGGAATCTAACTTGCTTGCATATCACAGTTTCTAGTACGCCTTCTTTATCTTTTCATTTTTTTTTCAAACGAGGGTGCTCACACTTCTAAGGATTTGTCAAGGTGAGAGACTGTTGGGACAGAAAGAAACTAGAGACCTATTGTAATTGGTAAAAATTATGAATTATTAAACAGATTCAACAAAGCATAGTAATATTATTTTTTGAGTACATACAGAGCCTTAAGGTGAAAACATTTCACTGGGGATAAGATACTATCAGGCCCACTTAAGTTAATAATAATATTAATTATAAATATAAATGTGGCATATTCCTATGATATTACTATTACCATATAACTTTATAATACATAATATAGTACTAATAGTAATTCGAATTAAAAAGGAGTCCTGCTAAAGTACTTGAAATTAGCTTGTCCTTTTAGATGGGGTAAACGTTTTCCCCCATTATTCACTGTGTACGCATATTGTACATCTGTATAGTTGATTTCTACTACATGCCAAGAGTTTTACATGTTGTATTAGTTTGCTCAGGCTGCCATAGCAAAATACCAGTCTGTGTGGCTTAAACAAAAGAAATTTATTTTCTCACAGCCCTGGAGGCTGGAAATCTAAGATCAAGGTGACAGTAACATAGGTTTTATTCTGAGGCCCCTACTCTTGGCTTGTAGGCAGCCACCTTTTAGCTGTGTTCACATGACCTTTTCTTTGTATGTGTGTGTGTGTGTGTGTGTGTGTGTGTGTGTGTGTGTGTGTGTGTGTGTGTGAAGAGAGAGATTTCTCTTCTTATAAGTCCACCAGTCCTATTGGATTGGGGCCCCATCCTTACAACCTTGTTTAACCTTAATTACATCCTAAAGGCCTATCTCCAAATACAGCCACATCGGGGGTTGAGCTTCAACATATGAATATGGGGGGAGAGGGAACATGATTCAGTCCATAGCATTCCAACACTGGTACCTCCAAATTCACATACAAAATACATTCATTCCATCCCAACAGCCTTAAAAGTCTTAAACACATTCCAGCATCAACTCTGAGGTCTAAATAAAGTCCAGAGTCTCTTCTAAATATCATCTAATGAGATACAGGTGAGACTTGGGGATATGACTGCTGCTGAGGCAAAATTCTTCTCCAGCTGTGAACCTGTGAAACCAGACAAGTCATGTGCTTCCAAAATACAGGAAGACAAGCATAGGACAGATATTCCCATTCCAAAAGGGAGATATCTGAAGGGGAAAAGGGGTGACAGGTCCCAAAAATGTCCGAAATCTCATAAGGCAAATTCCATTAGATCTTAATGCTTGAGAATAATCCTTTTTGGATTGACGCTCTGCCCTCCAGGCCCACTGGGTGGCACTGCCACCCCCACGGCTCTGCAGGGGCAGCCCCACCCACTTGGCTCTGTTGGGCAGCTGATCCCACCTTTGAAATCTAGGTGGAAGCAGCCTTGCCCACCTGGGCTTAGGCACTCTCGGCCTGTGGTGGGAGTGGTAACCCTGATGATCTCTGAAACAACTTCAGGATCATTCTTCCATTTTCTTGAAAGATAAAGCATGTTTGCAGCCAAACTGCACTATTGTCCTGCCCTGTTCCCTTTGGTCCAAACTGACAGTGTCTCTGATGCTTTGGTCCAAACTCTATTCCTGGCTTCTGTTGAGATGACTAGTTAACATCATGGGCAATCTCCTTAAGGAGTGATTATCCAGCCATTCCCTTGGTATTCTCTCCAGACCAAGCTTCCTCATTTTTTGCCATATGAGTAGGCTGAGAATTTTCCAAATCTTTGTATTCTGGTTTCTTTTTGCTTAACAATTCCTTCTTCAATTCATGTCTCTCCTTTTGCATTTTATTATAAGTAGTCAGGAGGAACCAAGCTATTCCTTCAACACCTTGCTTAGAAATCTCTCCAGCTAAATATCCACTTTGCAAGTTCTACCTTCCATAAAATACTAGAACACAGTTCAGCCAAGTTCTTTGCCATTTATAATTAAGGATGGCTTTTTCTTTAGTTTCCAACAACACGTTCCTAATTTCCATCTGAGACCTCATCAGAATGACCTTTAACATCCATCATTCTACCAATACTGTGTTCACAGTATTGGTAGGCTTTTTCTAGCATGCATCTCCAAACACCTCTAGCCTCTACCCATGACCCAGTTCCAAAGCCACTTTCACATTTTTAGGTGTTTGTTACAGCAGCACTGTACTTCTCAGTACCAAAATCTGTACTAGTCTGCTCAGGCTGCCATAACAAAATACCATAGGCTGGGTGGCTTAAACAAAAGAAATTTATTTTCTCACAGTTCTGGAGCTGGAAGTCCAAGATCAAGGTGCTAGCAACATAGGTTTCATTCCAAGGCCTCTTCTCTTGACTTGTAAACAGCCACCTTCTTGCTGTGTGCTCACATGACCTTTTCTTTGTGTGCATTCATTGAGAGAGGGTGCTCTCTCTCTTCTCATAAGGCCAGAACGCTATTGGATTAGGGACCCACCCTTATGATCTCATTTAACCTAAATTACCTCTTAAAGGCCCTATTTCCAAGTACATCCCCATCGGGAGTTAGGGCTTCAATACATGAATTTGACAAGGACACAATTCAGCCCACAGCACATGCATTATCTCTTTTGGGCCCCACAGTAATCTTATGAACTTTATATTGTGAAATTGATTTTATAGATGAGGAAACTGAGACTTTGAGAAGTTAAGTAACCAAAGCCACACTACAAATCAAGCATCAAAGATGGGATTTAAATCAGGCATCTTTGACTCTAGAGCCCTGGCTTTTGATCCCCACACTGTAATGGATATAGATTATTTATTATATTTTAGTATCTATGGTACTGCTACTTAACTTGCCTAACAAACCTTTGCTTCCCAGAAAAGTATGGTAAACTTTATGCTGAATTACTTCAAATTATGAATCTGAATCTTCACAGAGTTTTATTTCAGACATTTTCTGATTGCTATTCTTTGGCACAAGTTTGGGTCAAAATATATCTTTGATTAGAATACATGCTGGGACTTCCCTGGCAGTCCAGTGGTTAAGACTCCACACTTCCAATACAGGGGGCGCAGGTTCCATCCCTGGTTGGGGAACTAAGATCCCATATGCAGCATGGTGCAGCCAAAAAATTTTTTAAAAAAACAAAAAAAAATACATGCTAAAGTCTGGTAAAATTAAATGTGTTTAAACCTAAAAGAACCTAAAGTATCTCAAACAGGGTCAAGCTTGAGTAACTGACCTCACTTACCATTAATCCCCTATAGAACTAAAAGTCTTTATGTGGATTAAATTACTATATTTTTAATCACTATCCATCAGTACTATTACCTAAAGGATGAAAAAAATAGGTCTAAAACACTCTAATCACGTTCATTCGATTTGTGAAACCCAAAAAAGGGTCAATTTAATTTGCTGGTACAATTACAGGAAATGTTTCATTTTTGTTATAAAGGTTTGCCAGAATACTTAGATCATATATGAAATAGCTTGATATATGCATATAGTATACTTTTTAGCATATATAATATGCTAAATAAATATAAAATATTACATTGTAAAGTCTTTTGTTTTTTTAAGCAATTGAAATGTACCTCACTGATTTCAGTAAGTACCCTACAGGGAACAAAGCAAGAGCTTTGATTTCCATTTTTCACCATGGGGACTCCAAACATAAGGGTTTAAGTGGTTTTCTTAAAGTCGCACAGCAGAGAATTCCCTGGCAGTCCAGTGGTTAGGACTCGGTGCTTTCATTGCCAGGGCCCGGGTTCAATCCCTGGTCGGGGAACAAAGACCCACAAGGTGCCGGAAAAAGAAAAGAAAAAAAAAAGTCACACAGCAAAATGGAGGTAGGAGCAGGGAAATAGCATAGGCCTTTAGTTCCATTTTCCCTATGGGAAGAGATGAATGGCAATAATTCAGTATCATTAAAGGTGTTGTGGAAATGCATTATTTAAAATTTCAGCAACGATGCAAACAAAATCATAGGCAACCAGTTTTCCACTTTCTCAAACAGTGGGTTTCTAAAAGATACAATGAATCTATCTCCCTACTATCATTCAGCCTCATTTAGTCAAAATAAATGAGTCTGTTTTGAAAATGATTTCCTAACGAATCTGATCTTATCGCACTTTCAGTTAAGCAGCAGGAACCTGAGTACCACTTCAAAAGTCCTTACCTCCTTCAGTCTCGAACAACCTGGTGCTAGTGGCACATAAAGCTCGTTGTGATTAACCCATCCAATTTTAACAATCTCCTACTCCACAACTCCTCAAATTTCTGAATGAGCAAAACTGTTTCACCCCTCAAACAAGCCAGCAGTTCATCTCTTCCACTTCCAAGTTGCTGAAGTCACTGACCAAAGATCCCCTGTAGCCAACTGTCATTGATATACTCTCATATATCACTGATGGAAGAGATTTAAAACAGTGCGATTCAAATTATGTTCCCAGGGTAATAACAGTGCATCACCTGGGACCTTGCTAGAAATGTAGAATCTCAGGCCCCACTCCAGAATTGCTGAGTCAGAATCTGCGTTTTAACAACATTTCCAGATGATTTGTAGGAACATTAAAGTTACAGAAGGATTGATTAAAATGCATGGAAAATGCTCACACCTCATTGGGAATATTGATGGCAATTTCTCCAAAGTCAAGCTGGCTTCTTTCACCACCCCCATAGTCACTCAATTTTTTTTTTTAGTCTATGCTTTAAGAATGAAATTTTATTTAAATAAAAGCTGAAGCTTTTTCAATGCTTTTGGTCTTCACAGAACAGTGTTTCTGAACTTTTTACTCCCTCTTCCCCAACAAGATTTCATAGTTTTGTTTTCTGTAGCTTGTATTATGAAACAATAATTCTATAATACAAAAGTAAATGAAAATATTATGTTTTTTCCAAACTACACATACTCTCTCCCTGTCCACTGAAAAATCACTCTTTTAGGAAATAAACTGACAAATTATAACAAGAGCCATAAAACTGTGCGTATTTTTACCTAATGACCTTCTTTATCTTCATATACTCTAAGGAATCAAATGGAAAAAGCAATTTGACAAAGATTTTCATAGTAGTTCTATTTTAATAATGAAAAATGGAATTAACCTAAGGAATGTTACTCAAAATAAGGAAATGGCAGCAGAAAGAATGGTTCAAAACTATACCAAAGTTCAAAGGTATTAGAGAGCTACATTTTTCAAAAAATTTTAAACACCTGGACCATGTTGATATAAAATGATGGTATGTGAAAGAAGTGGACACAAGGAGAGCCGCCACTCTGATTACTGTTCAAAACTATCCCCATATGTATATAAACTAGAAGTAAATTTAAACTAATATAAATGCATCCTTGCATATTAATTTTCCATTTTTTTTTCTTTTGGCCATGCCACCGCATGCAGGATCTTAGTTCCCCAACCAGGGATTGAACCCGTGCCCCCTGCAGTGGAAGCACTGAGTCTTAACCACTGGACCACCAGGGAAGTCTTGTAATTTCCCTTATAAAGTTATACAAATGACTAACAACATTTTTTTAAAGAAACAGAAGTAAAATTACAACTTGGAGCTTTACAAATCTAGCCTAAGCAAATCACAAATCAGAAAAATATCATTCGTCTTTAAAAACTGTTACATCCCTTTTAGGATTATTTTTCCTCTGACTCCCCATTAATATAGACAAACCAAGAATGTAGTGTAATTTTAACTTCCTTCCTCCATCAAACCTTTTTGTCACACTTGATGATAAGCCTGGAATTTTAAATTTATCATGAAAAAATCTAGAAAATAAATAATTGGTAGAAAACAATAGAGATTTCTGTTGTTGTTGCCATTAATTAATTTTCTTAAAAAATTAATTTCTTAAAAAATACATTTTGCATTTTAATGACTACAAAGCATGTGTTGATTCAGTCCCTGCTAATATTAAAATTTGCCTTTATTTTTTCAAAAGCTGTCCCCAACTCTTAAAAAAGTGTTCTGGTTAGAAAGAGACAAGAAGAAAGCAACCTGACTTATTTTTTCTTTTCTCAAAGGGTCAGCGTTGGGGACAGGTCTTGCTTTACAATTGACAAAACCACATCAATTCCTTCTTTATACCACTTCAAGGACTACACAAAAGAAAAGGTTTAGGTACATCTGACTTCTTCATGACACCACAAATAAAGCAAGCTAGTGCCCAGGCTGTCTATGTCTATACAAACGAATGTTACATGCAAAATTCAAGGCACAATTATGATGTGACTGTTTTTGTAACAAATATTTCAGAGCTTTTATACCCAGAGGAATGGTATCCTATAGAAAGCCACTTTGATCCAAGAAGTTTTTGAATTTCCTATGGCCCAATCTTCATTCTTTCAGTGAATTTGAATTTTTCAGAACCATCAAAAGTCATTCAGCTTCAAGTTTGATGGTAAAACTATGTAATACCAGTTTCGATGAGTCATGACAATAAATATAATCTCTTCTTCCCTTGAAGTGCCACAGAACGTTTTATTTAAGTACTCATACAATGGTCTAACTTTGTCTCACAATTATTTATGGAGCTTTTATTTATATTAACAAACACCTACTACATATTAACTTTATAAATGTTAACTCATGCAATAATTCTCATAACAACCCTATGAGGTAAAGTACTGTAGTATTATTATTGCCGTCACCCTTTCCACAGATAAGGAACCTGAAACAGAAAGTTTAAGTAACTTGCTCAAGGTAAAATAGCTGGTTAAGGGCCAGAATTGAGATGCACACCCAGAGGGTCTGGCTGTAAGATATGGGCTCTTAACCATCTTTCTATGCTGCCTCTCTCTTATATCAGAGGGAATGAGTTAACAAATTGATCTTAAGGTGAATCCAAAAGCATAGTTCTCAAAAAGGGAGGGAGTCTGCTTGGCCTTACGACCGGAGAGAAAGGGCAAAGGAAGGGTTTAAAGCATAGAGACAAGATGGGGAGAGCCCAAAAGAGGTCAACCTAGGCTTCCCTTTTGCTTTAAACTAAATGACATCTTCAGACTAATCTTGCAACTTAATTTTACATTGTCAACCAGAGTCAGCACGTGATTTATTGGCCTGTGAATTGTCCATTTGGTGGTTTGTGTATTTGCACATTTAATCCTAGGCTGGCCTTCAGGTTTGCTCTGCCATTAATGGATTGTACTTAGATAATCCAAAGTAATTCTAGTGGCCTCAATTATCATGAAGATAAATGCGGTGCCAACACACATATCCAACTGTATTCAAAAATTAACTAAGTTTTATAATTTCTCATTCTTCTGTTCCCTGCAATTACAACTGATACGCTGGAGTTTTATTTTGTCACTGTTCCTTCACCCATTTCTCCAGTTCAATTGTTTGATAGGCACTTTATTCCCAGTCATCCTTTAAATCTTAAAGGACAAAAAGATAATTATCCTTTTATCTAAAGACGTATATGTCAAATGACTTCATTATGTGTCCTTGAGGCTAAAGAATATAATAGCATTTCTTTTTCCAAATCTTCCATCAGATAAAAGTAGCAAACTGAGATATGTACAGAGGATGTACAGAAATAAACTATTTCTTCAAAGTAATTATTTTAAATATTTTAAATTTGTTTTTCTCTTATCACCATCAAACTATCCCAGTGGGCATTTAGGACTTTCCCAATGGCTGTCTACATTAGGGGTGAAAAGGGGAGAAATGTGAGAGCTCACATGTACCTTAGTGAAAAGAAACTTGATATACCTTGAAAACCAAAAAGAGTAAAATTAAATTAAATTAAATTTAAACTATTTGCATTAATAAGAACATTTAGTATACTGGATGGATACAAAAAAACCCCATAAAGTCAGTAGCTTTCCTGTTGCAAAAGAAAATATAGTGGGAAAAGATTCCATTCATGATAGAAACAAAAAAATAGACACATACATTCATACTCACAATAACTAGAAATAAACAACAAAAACTATGCAAGACCTATGGGAAGAAAACTACAAACCTCTATTGATGGATGTAAATGAAAAAATTAATAAATGGAGAGACATATCAGGTTTTTGGATAGGAAGACTAAATTCTTTAAAGATGACAATTCCTCCTTAGCTTATTAATGAGTTTAAGGTAACCCCAATGGGATTTTTTTCATTTAACAAAATCATTCTAGATTTCATCTTGAAGAACCAACAGGTAAGAACAGCAAATAATTTTTTAAATGTATTAAAACATTATCATACTATATATAGCGCTAGTGGTATAAGAATAAATAGATCAATTGAGCCAAATAGATAACTGCAAAACAGTAACTGTTATATGTAAGAATTTAATGTATAGTAAAGTAGGCTAATAAATCAATCAGGAATGAAAGTTCTATTTATAAATTATTATCTATTTCGAAACAAAATCAAATTGGATCCTTTCTCCACATAAAAATATAATTCCAAATGGAATTAAAAAGTATAAACTAGCCAAACCATAAATTTAAAACAAAAATTGAAGTGAAGTTTTATGACATCTCTGCAGGTCAAAGAACTTTCTAAGTTGGGAAGCAAAGGGGGAAGTCAAACACAAAGAAAATGAGTGACGGACTTGACTACTAAAAATGTTAATTTTTTGTGTGTCAAAGAAAAGTAATGGCAAACACCAAACTGAGAAAAGATACTTTCAATAGATCAAGGATTAGTATATAAACACTCATTAAAAAAAAAAAAAAAAAAGGGCTTCCCTGGTGGCGCAGTGGTTGGGAGTCCGCCTGCCGATGCTGGGGACGCGGGTTCGTGCCCCGGTCTGGGAGGATCCCACGTGCCACGGAGCGGCTGGGCCCGTGAGCCATGGCCGCTGAGCCTGCGCGTCCGGAGCCTGTGCTCCGCAACGGGAGAGGCCACAACAGTGAGAGGCCCACGTACCGCAAAAAAAAAAAAAAAAAAACCTCATAATGTGTTAAGAAAAATAGTAAGATCCAAATGGTTAAATAGGCAAAGTACACAAAGAGCCAATTCATGAACAAGGAAATACAAGTTTACCAACCATATAGACACTCAATCACTAAAGAAATATGAAATAAAGAGTGAGACACCAAATTTCAAGAAGAATTTTTTTTTTTAACAAGAATACCCATTTCTAGGGATGGTGCGGTGAGACAGACACTTTCATGCAGTACTGGTGAGCATATATATAAACTGGAATAACCATTTAGGAAAAAATATTTGGTGATCATGTATACATCAAGAATCTTAAGCTGTTCATGTTTTCTGATCTAAAAATTGCACATCTTGAAATTCATTATAAGGAAGTCATCATAAATACAAGGAAACCTTTATGGATTGAAATATGAATCATGACGGAATTTATAATAGCAAAAAACTGGAATGATTCAAATGTCTAAAAATAGATGACTGGTTAAGGAAAATATAGTTGGACTGGTTGGACTATCATGAAATCATTAAAAATAATGTTTTAAAATCATTTGTAAGAACATTATATATAACTGTGTTTTTTTCACATTAAGTGGAAAATGCAGCAGAATACAATAGTGTAAGAGCACATATGTTTATAAAGCAATTTGTTTTATTAAAATACAGAAGAAAAAACACTTAATTTTCAACAATAATTGTCTTTAGGTTATAAAACTATAGATGATTTTCCCTCATGTCCATTATCTACATTTTAAAAACTTTCTACAATATGAATAAGTGTTTAGGAACTATTTTTAATAGACTTATACCAAAATCTAGATTTACTTATTGAAAATAATTGGAAGAAAAACTTCTCGCTTTAAATGAAGGTGAGCAATCCTATAAATGGAAAATTTCTTTAATACTTTATGAGATTCAATTTCCCAAAATGAACAGAGGAAAAGGCCTTATCTAAAGGCCAGGATTGGGGGTTCAGAACTGGGGAAAGGAGCAAACCTAGTTAGAAAGTATAGTTTAAAGTAGAGTTAGAAAGGCATATGCAATGTGTTATTTCTACAATAAAAATACAGAAACTGAAGCTCAACCAAACCTTCTTGGATAATGAGAAGAAACAAGACAGATTGAGAAACTATTCTGAGTGAACCCTACAGTCAAATATATGTTTGTTAGCTATACCTTGCTGTTCATATATATGAGACACCATTTACATTGTTATTTCTGCTGTATATCATAACCATAGATGTTTTGGTTTAAAATGAGTATGTGGTTTGTTTCAAAATAAAATTTGATTTTGTTACTACAGCGTAGTAGTAAAAAGGAGGAAATGAAATGTTTACGTTTATCAAAAGGGATCCTTGGCTCAAAAAAGGCTGAGAAACTGTCATAAAAGGCAATGCATCCTTGTGTCTTTCCTCTGGAGCAGTCTGGCCATCACCCTCCAGGACTCAGAGGCCTCAGTGTGCCCATCGTAAGATATGCTAGGGGGACTCCCAATTTGCCGACAATTTTCTGCTACTTCATAAGGAGGTGTGCACGGAGAACTAAGAGTCATAAAAACTGCATTTATGCAAGATTTACTTTGGGTGAAAACTTAACTTGAGAAATTCCCACCTGCCTAAATTAATACCTTATGTAGTTCTGGCTTACTTGGGAAAAAGGCTAAGATTATCCTTCTCTCTTGCATCTTTTACCAACTGTAATCTTATGCAGAAGGTAGAACATACATTACTATTCCTGTTTTACAAATATGGAAACCAAGACCCAGAGAAGTTGAGTGATTTCCCCAGAGTCCACACCCTGGCCTCCTGATATCAGCCCAAAAGCTTTCTGCAGTAAAGAACAGTATTTGTCTTAACAGTTCATTCATTAATTCAAAACCGTTTATTGAGCACCTATTGCGTGCCTCACAATGCCTGTTACGTGCCAGGCTGTGTTCCTGGTGTGGGAGACAATGTCCCTGTTCTCACGGAGATTACATTTTAGTAGGAAAGCCCAGCAAGACATAAGTAGACAAGCAAATGTCAGATAGTTTAAAGTTCCCTGAAGAAAAATAAAGTGATGGAGTGTAACTGGGACAGGGAGAGGGCACTTATTTTAGATAGGATGGTCAAGGAAGTCCTCTCTGAGGGAAGAGGCAGAAGGAATAGTTAAGTGCAAAGATCCTAAGCAGGGAGCAGCTTGGCAAGCTCGAGAAACAACAAGGAGGCCGGTGTGTCTGAAGTCTTAAGAGCATCCTGCCACACACTGTCCCCTGCTCTTCCACCCCATCCTAGGCTTCTTTTGTACCTTATTTTTTACCTCTAGGTTAAGGGGCCCATTACCTCCTTTATCAGCTTCCCTAAAGAAGCCCCTTTCACCAGTCTACTCACTCCTTCACCTTCTTTTGATAAGAAAAGAGCCTAGGAATACTAGTTGGCTTTCACTGACTGTCTCCAGTTTCCACTTGAGAAAAACAATAATATAAAGGAAACGTAAGATCTGAGCCCAAGAGATTCAATAGCTTGCACGTATTGTCCTGGAAGCTTTTATAACAAATGTATCTAGCGTGGCCTGATAGTTGCCACAAACATGTCTTGACCGTTTAAAAAAACACAATAAACAATGAAAATCCTCTAACACCAGGCTCAATACAATCTCTCTTCAATGACCCAGAAGGAACTTCAAAACCTTGCAGTGTATCGTCAGACACCGAAATTACTACCAAGCATTTCCCCTCATTTTGTTTCTGTCTAGAAGCTACTGTGCAGGGCTGGTGTTTTCGTGGATGTTTTTGTCCTGCTAACAAAGAGTGATCGAGCTAGGTACTTCCGTAGAAATGCCCTGTGAGTACTTAAAGATATAGACTGAAAAAAACAAAGAATATAATAATAATACTGAGTACCGAAACAGACTGAAAAAATAATAATATAATAATAATAACAACAACAACAACAGCTTACTTTTACTGAACATTTAGTATGTGTCAGGTCCAGTGTTAAATTTTCTACCTGCATATGGCATTTAATCCTCACACGCCTATGAGGTAGGTAGTAATATTATTTACATTTTATGGACAAGAAAACTGAGGGGCTGAGAGGTTAACTTGCCAAAGTCAGCATCAGACCAGCACAAGATTAGGTCTCAGATCTGCCTGACTCTGGAGCCCTGAAGCAAAGATGAAGGTGCATCTGATTCAAAACGGGGCGTTAGACTAAGATGCTTAGGTAAAGAGCAAAACTGAATCATACAAGGGTGTTTTCCCTCCATTCCCTTTATGACTATTGTCAGTCCAAGCTTTTATCAAGAAAGGCCCTATTTCTGAAACCCCCCTCTGCCTGCCAACTCCTCTAAAGAAAACTCAGTAAGTAGATCCAGAGAGGAGGTTTTATTCAGAAACATCCCTCTCTCTGCATCCTGACCTAACTGGTATTGATGTCTTAAAGTAATAGATTCAGTTTCTTAGTCTTCTTCCTCTCCTTGAATTTGACGTTCCTTTGGGAAGGCACCTCCAAAGCCATTTCAAGAGAGCTGGAGAGAGAGGCTTCTCCTTCCCTGAGGAGGTGGCCCCAAAGCTGGCCGCTCCACCATCATCACAGGCCTCTACCTTGCTGGCCTCTATTAGAGGTCAAAACTGAAATCAGGAGCCTGAGTCCTTTTGGCAGCAAAGGTAAATTCTACACTGCGTTTCCCCACCCCAAAGGGCATCCGCCGGGCCTGGGCCGCACGGTGGGCAGTGGAGGCTCCCACCATGTACTCACAGAACACACAGGCAGTACACTCCCGGGACGCTCTCGCTGTCCCTCAGCAAATAGCTGCCGTCCAGACCCGTGGCAAGCAGGAGCTTCTCCCCCGTCTCCCGGCTGATTTTGCCATGATACACAGCCACCGCCTCCATGGCCTGGGGAACTCTTGGGAGGACCTAGGCGTGGAACGGCAGCGGACAGATGCCACCGCTGCTGCTGCTGCTGCCGCCGCAACCCAACACGAGTCAGCCACCCGCCTCCCAGTTCAGCCAGATGTGCAAAAAAGAGAGAGGAGCGCCCGAACAACAGGATGTTGTCTACCTGCCTGAAAACCTCCCTCTCACGGTTCAATTAAAACCAGCTCAGCAGTTTAGCAGCTTGGTTATTGCCGTAGGGCTCCATCCCCCTCCCAGGCCCACCCACGCAACACAGGGTTCGGATGGACGGGTGGACAGAGAGGGGAGGACCATTGGACTTTGCAAGATTTGGCCTGTACTCCCAACGCACGCAGACAGGAATGCTTGGTAATGCTCCTGTCCTTGCGGTTTTCCCAGGGGGCCACCATGACTTAGCTTAACTAACTGACTTAATTAGCTTAACTAATCAGTCCCCAAAGGGGTTGATGATAGAGGCAAGTTGTACATGACCTTCATGTGGGGCAGAAACACACTGACAGAGAATGAAAGGCCCCAAAGTTCTGAGACCAAAACACAGAAGCTCTCAGTACTGTCAGTGAACAGACACCCCTGAGCACAGCCAAGAGGCTCCTACAGAATCAGAAGTAGTAAGTGAACAGCGGACTTGGGACAAGTGCCTCCTCTCGCCCTGCCCTAGTCATCTCCAGCAATCTTGATCCTGAACAAATCAAAGTTTCCCAACCTTCTTGTCCAAGATCCCAAGGTGCTGGTTGAGGTACAAAAGTCAGTCTGCATCCAAAAATGTTCCAGATTTATCTATTTGATGGGCCTTAGATGAGAGAATAAACCATTTAATTGGTGCTTTGTCTTTATGTGGACTTGTACGTGCCCTTTGATGTATAGGGCCCACCTTTTAGCATTTGGGGCATTGAACTTGTTTTAAATCACACTGTGAGTGTTGAGAATTGTGTTGTAACTTTTATCATCTGTTGTTAATAGAGAATATGGTTTTAGTTCAGTTGATGCTAAACTATCATAAATTTTTCAGAACCTTTCAACCTTTATTTCCTTCTCTCTTCTATTTCAAGATGTGCAGTTAATATTTCCCCCAAACTTCCTCCTTTTTCACTAGAACAAGACTTTGTTTAATGTTTGAAGCTGAACGGTCTTCTACATTTTTCCTTTTGAGTATGTAAAATAATTTTTTAAATTGGAATTTAAGTAGCCGAAGTTATGTTGTCTGTTGTATCTCTTCAACAACATCAGCACCTAGCTCCTTGAGAACCTGGTACAGCTGGGAGCCCAATAGGGAGAACTATTTTTTTTTTTTTTTTTTTTTTTTTGCGGTACGCAGGCCTCTCACTGTTGTGGCCTCTGCCGTTGCGGAGCACAGGCTCCGGATGCGCAGGCTCAGCGGCCATGGCTCACGGGCCCAGCCGCTCCGCGGCATGTGGGATCTTCCCGGACCGGGGCACGAATCCGCGTCCCCTGCATCGGCAGGCGGACTCTCAACCACTGCGCCACCAGGGAAGCCCGGGAGAACAATTTTTAAATCTTCACTAGTCCTACAGATGGATCAGATGTGCAGAGTTGCCTTACGCCAAAAGCCAGATATTTGCTGTCCATCTGCTAGGGTTGAAAACAATCCTCTACGATTTCAGTGGCAGCTCATAGTTACTCTCCTTGATTGATGCATACTCGGCCTTAGAATCTATCAACCTTGGTAGATAAACTGTAAACATAAGCCTCCTACATTCATTTCCAACACCAAGAATAAAAAAATAAAACAGCATTCAAGATGATGTTGGGGCATGGCTCTGGGGAACTAAGCCAAGATTGTCTCATTATCTGCCTACCTCACTTGCTTATGGCCAACTCCACCTCTCACCCTTTTTCATGCTTTGGGTCAAGGAAGAAATTGATCTGATAAATGAATGCATACACCAATGTTAAGTACTTGAGAAGTTAGTCCACCCTGAACTCTTTATGTTTTGAGTGGGCAAATGATTAGCCCAGAGATTAGTGGGCAAATGATTAGCCCAGAGTGGTGGAATTTCAAACCCGAAAGGAGATGATAGGGAAGGGGATCCCCACATTCACTCCCTATGGACAACAGCCCACCTATGAGGTGAACTGTGAGAACATTCAGTGTCACATAGGCAAAAACAAAACCTAAGCTTTTTTGTCTCTGAACAACCCTGAACAAATCATCCACAAATTTAGGAACAGGGCAACCTCAAGCTGACAGCAAAAGCGTACCATGCATTCTTCTTTTCGTTCTCTGTTTTGTCCTGTGTTGCTAAAATAGCACGCCTGTCAAAGCAGCCAGGTACGATGGGGTTCAGCACAACTAAAACTGTATAAAAAAGGAACAGATAAATTATAAGGTAATAGTACAACTCTCACATCCCGTCCCTCGTTGTCATCTCACAAGCAGCCTGACAGCTGAGCCAGCCCACTACTGCAGTGTTGATGAAAAATACTATCTTCACCCTAGTGCTACACCAGTACTAAACCTGACTTTAGCAAATTCAAAACCTCACGCTGAGCTTGAAGTATAGAGAAAGAAGAATTGTAATGGCTTTCTTCTCTCTCACCATACCCACAAGAGAGGAAAGGGCAAAAAATACAAGAGGGGAGCAATAGAGACAGCAGAGGCACCAATAGAGAAAGACTTAGGAAGAATGGGCCCCGTGATACAAATATAGCTCCCTTAGAAGCAGAATTATCTGACTGTTTATTGTCTGTCTCCCCCACTAGAACATAGGGTCCATGATGGCTAGATTTTGTGTACCTTGGTCACCATTGTATCCTCAGTGTCTGGAACATATCAGATACTAAATGTATTTGCTGAGTGAGTGAATGAATGAGTTCAATTAGTGCTCTCAAGAAAATAAGAGGAAAAAATACACACATGCACACACACAAATTTGGTTCTATGTGCCTCTGGCCCACTTTTGAAATAGCAAGATGAATTGGAAGCACTGGTCCAGCAATTATGAGAGTCTGATTATACTCCATATTTTGCCACTAAATCACTTCCTCTCTCTGAGCCTCATTTTCTCCATCTGTCAAATGGAGTTGAACCAGATGACCCCTAAGGCTACTTCCAACTTTAACATTCTGTGCTTTAAACGAAAGCCAAGCATACTTTAGAGAGAACCAGAGGGGGGAATGGACTGAACTCATTTGTGTGCAAGAAGCAAGAGCTGTTTCCTCAGGTCTTACCCAATAGAGGAAAGATTTTTGTTCTTGTTGTTTTTAAATAACCTAAGAAATAAAAACCACGAGGTAGAGGAAGAGAGCGTCACAGCTTAAAGCAAACTACAACCTTTTAGAATATAAATGCCATTTAAATCAAATATAAAAGCATTGACAAACTGTCAGCCAAGGTCAAAAGTATCTTCTTATCTAAACTTGTCACCTCCTGAGGTCTCTGAGAGGTGACAGCATTTTGTTTGTGGATGCCCTGTCTGAGGTGCTAATTGCCTTCATTTCAAATGCCCTAGGCTACTCTCAAACCCAGATAGATTAAAAGGATGATGGCAAGGGTGGTTAGTTTTATAGAGTGGATCTGACATTTCAAAATCTTTTTCTCTAACCTTTCAAAACTAACTTTGTTCTTCAACTAGCTCATCTATAGGTGTGAATTCTCCTGTGACAGTGTTATGATATTGTCACCTGTGGTGAGTTTACACATTCTCTCTTACTAAAATTGACTTCCTTTACAAAAATGAGAAAAGAAAAAAATTACATCTTTTAAAAAAAAGAGCACCTCCTTTTGATATGTTGGTTTACCTATGAGGTTAATTTTCCTAATGCCCTTTTGTAAGTGAAGATTCAGAAACAGTGTTGTGTTTATTTAAGCCTTCTAAAAATATGTTTATTCTTTCAACCAACATTTATGAGCATCTACTGTATGATGGACACTGTGGTAGGTACTTAGGTTAGAGAGAAGAAAAGCATATACCTGATCTCAAGTAGCTCATAGTGTAGTGAAGACAGACAAGCAAACAAACAATTACAATTAACTCAATAAGAGCTGCGATAGAGGGAAGGATGGGGCTCTAGAGGCACAGTAATGGGACATTTAACTCAACTTACATTCTAAACCTGCACAACCTGCTCGAGACAGCAATGTCTTTATCTTTCTGTCTGTTATGTACAGTTTCTTTCACTTGTCCTAAGTTTACCTCCTTCATGACTCAGAAGGTACTCCCTAATTCTAGCTGAAACTCTGCCTGCTTCTGAGGTTTTATTCTTGGAATAATAGCTAATATATGTTAACTGAATACTACATTCCAGGCTTTCCTGCTAAGCACATTGCATATATTATCTCATTTATTTATATCAACAACCTTATGAAGCAAATACTATTATTATCCCCATTTTACCAATGGGGAAGCCAAAACTCAGAGATCCTGGGTAGCCTGCTCAAGGTTTCACAACTGGTCAGTGTGAGGCCTGGGATTTGAACACAGGCAGCTGACTTCAGAGCCTGTGCATCTCACCATATCCTCTTCTGTCTCCCAATATTAATTCTGAGGTCACTGCACCAGACTGGTCAGGCTTCAGTTTCCTATCTAGCAACTGTAATTTTGACTTCTAGAATATTCTTCTCACACTTCTCAAGTGTCAAATGTTCCCATGCTCCGACTTGTAGCATGTCTATGTCTATCTATATATGCCTTATGAGATCAGATACACTGCTCTATCCTGGGCCTCATTGGTCAGTATGCCTTGGAAGGCTCTTCCAGAGTCAAGGTCTATTCGTCCAGGCTTTAAGATCTGGGATCTGGAGCATCAGCTTATCCATGCAAAGTAATAGATCCCTGAGTAGTTTGTTTGTTTGATTTTTAAGTGGTCTGGACATCTTCTATCCTGGGAAGACCTGGATATACTGGTAAAGCCTTATTGCCCAATTCTTTTTCTACACCAAATGAAGGCCACTCCTAGCCAGTTTTTACTTATCTTTCCCTGTGAAGATAAAATGAAATGACATATGTGATGTGCCTGGAAACTAAGAGACACTCAAAGTTTCTTTTCCTCCTAGTCTGTGAACTCCTAGAAGACAGGGATGATGTCGTATTCCTCTTTACATACCCAGATCCTAACACAGAATCTGCACCTACTTAGCTCCCTTGCTTTCCCCTTCCTCTTTCCCTTCGTAGAGAACCCTTTGCAAATTTGTCGCAAGGAGTATATCATTTCTGACATTGACTTCTTTCACATCCACTGTTTATCAATGACAATCCTGTGGTCTGCCTCATATGGGTTTATAGAAACAACAGTTCATAACTCACATCTCAGCACCTGACAGACAAATAAATCATCATGTAGCCCTTTAGGTCTCTTCAAACCCATTGCCTTTGGATCGTGTCTGAATCTTCTTTCTACCTCCCTTCATCCTGGCTGTGGGCACTCAAGGTATGATATCAGGACAAGAAAATATCACCTCTTTGTAAGGGAGGCTCCAGCGTTCCTCATAAAAATCTATTCTCTTTCTTGGAAGCTCAAAAAGAAAGTTCTACCACTGATGCTTAAACTAAAAGATTAAAGTCCAAAAGACTATTTTATCCATACTTTTTTTTTTCCCTGGACATTTTTTAGGAAATCTCTGATGCTTTGAAACATGGATGACCAGTTTGATCTATACACCACAAACACCAAAATTTGGCAAAAGAATGGAATGAAATGGACTTTATAAATGTTTCCCTAAGCAGCTTTGTAAATACAAATGAAATATTATATCCCAGGGACTTCCCTGGTGGTCCAATGATAAAGAATCCGCCTTCCTATACAGAGGATGCAGGTTCGATCCCTGGTCAGGGAACTAAGATCCCACATGTCGTGGGGCAACTAAGCCCGTGCGCCACAACTACTGAGCTTGCACGCCTCAACTAGAGCCCATGTGCTGCAAACTACAGAGCCCACGCGCTCTGGAGCCCACGTGCCACAACTAGAGAAGAGAAAACCTGCACACCACAACTATAGAGAAGCCCACGCACTACAACGGAAGAGCCCGTGTGCCGCAACGAAAGACCCCACATGACTCAACGAAGATCCTGTGTGCCGCAACTAACAAGACCCGACGCAGCCAAAAATAAACAAAATAAATAAATAATAAATAAATCTTAAAAAAAAATTATATCCCAGCAAGGAAACTAGCTAATGGATTTCTGAATGAATTTTGTAGTTACAGATGCAACATTGGCATTATTTTTCTTTTCCTTCTCAATAATAAATATGTCATGAAAAAATGTTAGAAACATTGATCAACAGGGAGTTCAATAGTATGAGTCTTTTACAAAGCAGGTCATATATGTTCTGAAGTTTCAAAACTGTCTAGACAATATCAGGCATTTTAGTGGCAAAAGCATGAAATTTTCAATATTTGCTCAGTCTTTTCTTTCCTGGAACCAATATGGCTCATTGAAATGATCAAAGTAAATACATATCAAACAAAAAAGTAAATGAGGTTAAATATCCTAAAACTTTTACTTACAGACAAAACCCTCAGAGGGCTCTTTGTCATCATTTTATAAACATTGGAGTATGGTTTACTGCTGCCTGCCAGAAAAGTAATCACAACTTTCTGCCTTGTGTGCAATTATTTTTGTAATGTAGTGCAGAATGAAGAATAAAACATAAAATAGTAGATATAAACATAAAAACAAAAAGCTGCAGAATGTCACAAGTGAAGCTGTAATATTGCATATTATTTTGAAGTAAAACAAACTCAACTTTTCTAGCAACTGCTTCATCAAATGAGGGCACAATCTGAAACCATCTGGCTATCATGGAAGTTTTGCAAACTAAAATGATCCATACTGAACTTGGACTTCTCTAAAAACCTTTAGCACTTACTGGTATTTAACATGTATTAAAACTACTAGCTTTCTATACACCTTGTTCCTAACTTGTGTTCCCAAGGTTCATAGAAGTTTAAGAAGGCAGTAATGATGGATTCTGAGGTACTGTCAGTATTACAAACAGCCTAGTAAAATGGTCCATTTGCCTGCGATTAGGCTGCATGTAATAATAATAATATTAATTGAATCCTCACAAAAATCCTAAACTTAAATGGAAAGTGACTGCTCTTAGTTGGAATTATATCAACCTTGTGCAAGGAAACTTTATACAAGCTTTCCTAATTTTTTAAAAAAATTTATTTATTTTTGGCTGCGTTGGGTCTTCGTTGCTTCACGTGGGCTTTCTCCAGTTGCAGCGAGCAGGGGCTACTCTTCGTTGCGCTACACGGGCTTCTCATTGCAGTGGTTTCTCTTGTTGCGGAGCACGGGCTCTAGGCGCGCGGGCTTCAGTAGTTGTGGCACACAGGCTCAGTAGTTGTGGCTGGTGGGCTGTAGAGCACAGGCTCAGTAGTTGTGGCACACGGGCTTAGTTGCTCCGCGGTATGTGGGATCTTCCCGGACCAGGGCTCGAACCCGTGTCCCCTGCATTGGCAGGCAGATTCTTAACCACTGTGCCACCAGGGAATTCCCAGCTTTCTTAATTTTAACTGAGAAAATAATCATTTATTAAATAATGCTGTTTGATGCACAGAATCCTTCGAAAACCAACATCTACAGGCCAGAAAATATGTTGGAAAAATTGAAGAAAAAAGACTGATAAATGGTGTCTGGTGTATATTTGTCTTATTTCTTCTAACAGGACAGGACATCGCTGAGGGCAATAATGATCACCTTCACAGAGTCTAACACGCTGCCTAGTGCGTAGGAAGTCTTCTTTCCATGGATGCTGTTTGCTTGATCTGTAAAGTACCATGATTTTAAAAACATCGATTCCATACACTACCAAACGTAAGGTAGATAGCTAGTGGGAAGCAGCCGCATAGCACAGGGAGATCAGCTCGGTGCTTTGTGACCGCCTGGAGGGGTGGGATAGGGAGGGTGGGAGGGAGGGAGACGCAAGAGGGAAGAGATATGGGAACATGTGTATATGTATGGCTGATTCGCTTTGTTATGGAGCAGAAACTAACACACCATTGTAAAGCAATTATACTCCAGTAAAGATGTAAAAAAAAAATAAAACATCGATTCCATTACCATTTGCAACATGAGTCTGGAGCTTTTGAAGTCTCCTTTCCCCCTACTTCCTCACTGAAAAGTACATATGCATATCTATTGGACTGTTACTGCTGGCACCTTACCCACTTAAAAACTGAGTAATTCAGACAGACTTTAGATAAGCAATCAAGATGGGCTCTATCTTAATAGTACTGAACTCGGCTCAAAGATCTTTTCATAAGGCCAGTCTGCTGAATCAGATACAAGCCACTCCCACTGCCTAAATTACCATTCCCCCCCCTTTTTATTTTTTGCAGTCCTGAGATAAGTGGTCCTACTTACTGGCAGCCTAGATGATCACGTATCCCAAAGCCTGAGAGATTCTAAAAGAGCAGCTCCTGACCACCAGACTGTCACTATGCCTCAAAGTCTCTCCATTATAGTCATTTCATTGAGCTTAGACACTGATAATCCATGTTAACATACAAATACATTACTTAGTAAGGGTAAAAGGTTAAGGCAGTGTGATATAATGGAAAGAGCACAGACATTAGAATCATTAAAATTTTATTTTGAAGCCAGGCTTCACCAATTCCCAAATTTTTGAGTTACCACATCTATAAAATGGGGGTAATAATATTCACTTTGAAGAACTATTAATACAGGTACCTATTATACCTTACAGTCACCAAAATGGTAATGTGCTTAGAGTGCCTAGCACACAGTAAGCACTCAATGGTATTAATGATTTTACGACCATTGATAATCCCTTATACTCATTCCCACAGCATCCAGAGCAGAACCCTGAGGGCAGGGAAAGGGAACAACCACTCACTGGGGCTCAGAGAAGTTCAATAACTTGTTTAAGTTCACATAGCTAGTGAACAGCAGAGCAAGTATCTGAACTCAGGTCTCTCTAATTCCAAAGCCCAGGTTCTTGCCTAAGAAACCTCCTGCCTTTTCTTGTGTGTACCCATCCCAGAAGAAAGTAGTGATTTGACAGCCTCAGTTATTCAGGTTGCTTTGGAAAAAGTCAGCCCTGAAAGACTGTAATCATATTAAACTATATAAAAGCTATGTACAGGGTGAGTGCTTTCATGTAGACCTAAAGGTATGCCAATGAATAGCAGAGTCCATTTGAAACCATAAATTAAAGCAAATGTAGTGAGATCTAAAATGATCTGCTGGTACACCAAAATGGATTATGCTGGAAAATTCCCAAGTCTCATCTTCCCAGAATTCTACAGAGCTATCAGCATACACAAGTGTATCACAAAGCCATTCTCCAACCCAGAAAGCCTAGCTTTGGGTCGATGTCCCTGATGGTCCCCTTCCTCCCCAGCGCCCTCCCGAGTTACCCAGGCCTCCTGGTAATCAGGACTCCGAGGGAAGAGAGAATGCTGGTGGGTCAGGTTCACGTCTGTTCTCTGCCCCTTCCCTGTCTCTACACCAAGCAGGTAGCCAGACTCTACCCCCCTTTGCCTCAGGGAACATTTGTCTTGTTAGCTGACTGTCTAAGCCTGGCTGTTCTCCAGAATCCTGAGCACCTTGATGGGATTATGCATAGGAGGGAGGGGGCAGTGCCTTGCAGGGCAGAAATGCAGGGGGGAAATTTCTGCTCAAGGGACCTCTGGGATACAGGGCCTCAGGGAAATGGCTTCTCGGTGCCTGTAGGGAGGCTGGACACCAGGCATTAGGGCTCCCAGCCTAGGCAGAAGCCCCCTCCTCACCTCACCTCTCGTGCCCCACGGGCCCAGGAGTAGCAGAGATGCCCACCTTCAAGGAACCGTGGGGACTTGGACAGTGAGGGGAGCAGGGACAATCACAATGGATTGACGACCCTGTAGAATACCCTCTGCCCTCCCATTCTTGAGTAACTCACAGGAAGAGGAGGGGCCCTTCAATAGTGAATGAGATTGGATTTTCTGTCACCTCAGTGGGATGGAGGGAAAATGCAGATTCAAACTGCCGCTTCTGAGCAAACCTGCCCAGAGGTACACACTACACAGAAGACACAGCAAGTAAGTGCACACTCTTTATTACTAGTTAGAATCAGGAAACCTCTGACAAAGGTTGAGCTTGGTGAGCTGGAATCTCCTGGCGGAACTCGAGGACACGTTTTGCTCAGACTGGAGGCTGATCTGACTTCCCAGCCCCGGGGCTCCACTTGCCTCTGAGAAGCTGGCAGAGAACACATCAAGTGGAAGAGAAGGGCCCACGAGCATTCTCAAGCGTGCTCGTCCCAGTCCAGTTCTAGTTTTAATCCATTTAGTCCTCCCAAGAGAAGCGCCATCCAAAGCACGATGTCTGTCCTTGGAATCCATTTTGTTCTTCATCCACTGAACAGAAAGGGGCTTGGGATGGTGGCTGCCCGAAGCTGAGGGCTCAAACGCTCCCCCAAGCACTGTCCTTCTTTAAGACAGTCGCCCAGTGGTCTTTCAGGCAACCAGGAAACTAGCTGTCCCTCTCAAGGGAGGAAATGAGGAGAGTATCAGAAAAGTCCTGCCTGCAATTTTGTTAGGCCACTTTTCCACTCTTTGCCACTACTCACTTGTCTCACATGGGACCAGTGAGATGAGCAGTTCGGCAATCAAGTCTTTCCATTAAAGTCTCTTTGTTGCCCCCGGAACTGCAGAAATATCTCGATGTTATTTCATTTGGGCTTACCCAAAGGTCACACTACATGCAAGGCAAAGAAGTCACTCCTGATATAACTTGTATCCCAAATTAGGCTCTCTCCTGTTATCTAACCAAACTCACCAAATCAGGTTATAATGTGTGCACCAGATAATAACATATAAGTCCAGCTCCTAACACATATCAGACAGTAACTGTTTAATGAATTAAATGAAATTCGTCACGTTTGCTATCATCTATACAATTTAACACTGCAACCACCACATCTTATGAATTAATTCTTTGTCCCAACAGAGAAATTACATCCTAACAAAATTATTTTGCCCCCCTTTTCCCCCAAGTGCCAAAGCATCTCTTCTTCCCTGACTTTTCGCTCTTCTCGGCTCCAGTCAGTAGGGGTCTCACTGAGTGTGGGTCAGTCAGAAACGAAGAGTTTTTTCTTTAGGCTCTTGGAAGATCTTCTAATGGGATAGGTTCAGATTCTTCAGC
Source organism: Leucopleurus acutus (assembly GCF_964270905.1). Taxonomy (NCBI): domain Eukaryota; kingdom Metazoa; phylum Chordata; class Mammalia; order Artiodactyla; family Delphinidae; genus Leucopleurus; species Leucopleurus acutus. The sequence goes on along the minus strand of NC_139148.1, from coordinate 106,949,895 downwards.
AACAAGCAAATTCCGTGGGGCTCAGAGACATAAAAACAGACCCTCACCTATAAAACTTAGAAAACGAGAACAAGAAGCAAACATGAACACCACGGTAGTTTACAAAGGAACGATAGCATTTTCAAGGAAAATCAGTGCTCCTAAAATTCCTTATAGCTTATAACCAAAAACACATGGCTGCTCCCAGCCAAAGATATGGCATTTTCTGGAAAACAAGGTTAATAAGAAAACAGAAAAGAGTGAAAAAGGAAAAAACAGTCTTTTTTAAAAAAATTTTTTTAACATCTTTATTGGGGTATAATTGCTTTACAATGGTGTGTTAGTTTCTGCTTTATAACAAAGTGAATCAGTTATACATATACATATGTTCCCATATCTCTTCCCTCTTGCGTCTCCCTCAAAAAAACAGTCTTGACTTCAGCTTCTGCAGGGTGTCAACCAATCAGCTTCAGCCACCCAGAATTCAGCACCTGCAAACAAATGCATTAGGAGAAATTCCTTAAAGAGTGAGTGTGATACTCAAAAGCAATCCGTCTTTGCTCAAGTAAATGAAAAATAAAAAGAAAGCATATAAATACATATGTATCTATGTGTGTACTCAATGATAAAAAGTTGTTATTTAGGGTAATGGGACAATGAATTATTTTATTTAATTTTCTATATCATAATTTTAGTTACAAGTTTTCTGTGAAGTAAATGAGTTACTTTTTAATCAGGAGGGGGTCTTAGAAAACTGGTTTTTCTTTGGAGTGTTTCCATTCTTACTTACCTTCCTGAAATCAGTGGGTTTGTCCTGGGTCGGGGCCTCCACTCTCAACCGCCATGCAGACTTTCTTGCATTCATAGCAAGCCTTGTGCCATGGAAAATTCATTGCTTTACACCACGGGGCACTCCCATTTCACTGAACTGCAGCCTGAGGCAGACTTCTCCTGGTGGTGTGATTCTGAGGCTTTTTTCCCTTTTGGCTGCTTGGTCTTCTGCCCCTGAGGTTGTTGTTTCTTTGGGTTTTCTCTCCCACTAGGGCTCCAGCTGTCCCCCTGGGCGGTTGCCTGAGGCCTCTCTGGACCTCCTTCCTGGCCATGTCTCCTGTTGAACAGCGGTGGGGGCATCCCCTGGGGCCCTTGTGGACCTCCTTCCCGGCTCTGGCTTCTGCTGACCCCCAGGGGGCCAGTCCCCTGGGGCCTCTCTGGATCGTCTTGCCTGTGACTTCTGCTGTTCCCCAGGGGGATGGTCCTCGGGGACCTCTCTAGGTCTCCCTCCTGGCTCTGGCTTCTGTTGTCCCCCCGGGGAACATTCCCCTGGGATCTTTTGGGAACTTCTTCCTGGCTGTAGCTCCCATTGGCCCCCAGGGGGACCATCCCCTGGGGGCTCTCTGGACCTGCTTCTTGGTTGAGACTCCAGCTATCCCTCAAGTGGACCATCCCCTGGGGTCTCTCTAGGCCTTCTTCCTGGCTGTGGCTCCAACTATCCCCAAGAGGGATCATTCCCTCGGACCTCTCTGGACCTTCTTCCTGACTGAGACCACAGCTGTCCCTAAGAGGGACCATCCCCTGGGGCCTCTATAGACCTTCTTCCTGGTTAAGACTTCTGATATCCCCTAAGGGGACTGTACCCTGCAGGATCTCAGGACCTTCCCCCTGGCTGTAGCTCCTCTGGTTCCACAGTGGGGCCATCTCCCCCTGAAAGACCACTGCAGCCCACGGGCCAGGTGGAGAGATGCCCAGAGGAGGCACCTGAAATGGGACGACTCCAGCTTCTGTTTCCATATGGCTACTGCTGGCGGTACAGATGGCAAGAATGGGAATCCCATCGGGAATGGTGCATGGAATGGAAATGGGTATGGTAACGGCACTGGCAGAGGGGGTTGCACGGCCTGGGCCCAGGGACTCGGGGGTCCCGGCACATAAAGGACATCTGTCGGGGCTGGCATCTGGCTCTTGAAATACAGCCTGTCATGCTCCCCCATGGCTACCACATGTCTCTGCTGCTCTACGCTCATGGGCCACTCTGCAGCCCCAAGCTGCTCGGCTCGAGGCCCAGGCAGCAACTCTTGGGCCAGTGGGGTGACCTGTGCCGACCTCTCGACCAGGAGCAGCCGCCCACAAAGCACATCGCGCTGTTTCAGCGCCTGCTGCAAGGCGGCCCGCGTGAGGCGCAGCTGCGTGACCACCTCCTCGCGCTCCTCGCGCAGGCGCCGCAGCTCAGAGGGCCCCGGAAGCCGCCTCGCGTTCCCCTACCTGCTCCTGCAGCCACTGAACCCGGAACGCCTGCCGCTCCCGCTGCCTCGCGCCCACACGCACGCTCAAGGCCAGCGCGCTCCAGGCACAGGCCCTCTTGGTGGCGCACGGCACCTGTGGGTCAGCGACGACGACGCGCAGCCGATCCTCTACCTCATTCCAGGACCGCGAGCAGAAGGCCACGTAGAAATCGGGGCCTCCCTCGTTTATGAGGACTTCATTGTTGATGAATCTGATCACCTCGTTGTGGCGGAACCCGCTGGCATGGTCCCCAAAGCCCACGGCCATGGCCGCTGTGGCCTAGTCAACCAACCGCCTCACGGGAGATGCCGCCTGCCGCCGCCGCCGCCGCCGCCGCCGGTAAAGCCCCTCACCTCCCGGCTCAGTCCTCCTTCAGTTCTAGCCCAGTCCTGGCCTCCTCCTCGGCCTCTTTCCTCTGTCACGGTCCGGCTTTCCTCACAGAAAGTAAGGCAGATCCCCTCACTGCGCCAACCCCAAAATGGCAGACGCAGGCGCCACGGGTCACACGTGAGCTCCGAGTCGCCCCGCAAGGCCTGCTGGGACCAACCTCGCTGCCAGAGCCCCTCCTACCGGGTGAGCAGGCCGGAAGCTGCACTGAGTGCCGCAGTGAACCCAGACGTGGCAGAGGCCAGAAGCTGCATTGGGTGCAGCAGTGAATCCAGACGTGGCAGAGGCCAGAAGCTGCATTGGGTGCAGCAGTGAATCCAGACGTGGCAGAGGCCAGAAGCTGCATTGGGTGCCGCAGTGAACGTCTAGAAGGCTTTACTGTTTCTAAGAATTTCAGAAGGACAATATCCAGCATGGTGGAATGAATTTCTAGCTGGGTGGAGCTTCACAGGTGGGTGCAGTTCTACTTTTGTCTCAGCTTCATCTTAGTTCTTAGATACACTTCAGACCTTTAATACAGTCAGTCCCACTGTTGGCACGCTTCCCTCAGCATCCTGCACAGGTAAACTTAGAATCCCTGTCATCAAGAAAATCCGGGGACTGAGCCATGAATTTTTCCTGAACTCTCCCTGTAATTTCACTCTCATGTTTACCTGATCAACTCTGTTCTCAGACAATGTCTCTCTTATTTTAAACTAAATGCTTCTCTCTTGATCTGTGTTTTCCATACAGGAGATGCTAAAGGAGTTCTGCAGGCAGCCCTAAATGGTAACTGGAATCCACGCAAAGAAATAAAGCACACGCTAAAGGTAACTACATAGGTAAATACAAAAGACAGTATTACTGTATTTTGTGACTCCTCTTTTTTAATATAGGACTTAAAACATGACTGCATAAAACAATACAAATCTGTCTTCATGGGCACACAATGTATAAAGGTGTCATTTATGGCAGTAACAACATAAAGGGGGTGGAGCTATACAGGAGCAAAGGTTTTGTATACTGTTGAAATTGTTTGTATTAATCCAAAATATACTGTTATAATTTAACATGTTAGTTGTAATCCCCAGAGCAACCACTAAGAAAATAACTAAAAAATATACAGAAAAGAAAATGAGCAGGAAATCAAAAAGGTAAACTACAAAAAAAAAAAAAAAAGAAATCAATGAAACCCAAAACAAGGCAGTAATGGAGGAATGGGGGGAGATATAAGACATGTTAGAAAACAAATAGCAAAATGTCAGAAGTCCTTCCTTATCAGTAATTATATTAAATGCAAATAGATTAAACTCCAGTTAACAGGCAGAGATTGGCAAAATGGATACTTTTTAAAAAACATGATCTAAATGTATATTGTCTACAAGAGATTTATTTTGGATTCAAAGACTTGAATTGGTTGCAAGTAAAAAGATAGAAAAGGCTATTCTGTACAAACAGTAATTAATTAAGAGCTAGAGCAGCTCTCCAAGTATCAAAGTATACTTTAAGACAAAAATTAGGATTAAAAAAGAGGATATTATATAATGTTAAACAAAGGGTCAATCCACTTAGGAAACAAACTTTTAGTTACCAAAGGGGAAAGACAGTGAAAGGGAGGGATAAATTAGGAGTATGGGATTAACAGGTACACACTATCACATATAAAATAAACAAGGATTTACTGTATAGCACAGGGAACTATAATCAATATCTTGTAATAACCTATAATGGAAAAGAATCTGAAAAAAGTATATATATATAACTGAATTGCTTTGCTGTATACCTGAAACTAACACAATAGTGTAAATCAACTACACTTCAATAAAATAAAATAAAAAATTTAAAGGGTCAATCCATCAAGAAGGTATGTCAATTATAAATATATGTGCACCTTATATATGCACCTAACAACAGAGTCCCAAAATACATGCCAAAAGTAGACAGAGTTGAGAGGAGATAGAGGCAGTTCTACAGTAAGAGTTGGAGACTTCAGTACTCCATTTTCAATAATTTATAGAAAGACTTGATAGAAGATCAAGAAGGAAATACAAGACTTGAAAAATACTATAAACCAAATAGACTTAACAAACATCTGTGGAACAGTCAAGCCAAAAACAGCACACTACATATTCTTAAGTGCACATAAAAGATTCTCCAGGATAAACCTTTTGTTAGGCCACAAAACAAGTTTCAATAAATTTATGAAGATTGAAATCATACTAAGTATGTCCTCTGACCACAATGGAATGAAATCAGAAATTAATAACAAGGAAATTTGCAAAATATACAAATATGTGAAAATTAAATAACTCTACTAAATAACCATTGGGTCAAAGAAAAAAATAACAAGGGAAATTAGAAAATATGTTGAGATTAATAAAAACAAAAACACAACATACCCAAACTAATGGGACTCTGAAAGCAGTGTTCAGAGGGAAATTTATAGCTACAAATGCCTATGTTTGAAAAAAGAAACATATCAAATTAATAACCTAACTAGCCCACCTTAAGGAATTAGAAAAAGGAGAGAAAACTAAACCCAAAGCAAGCAGAAAAAAGGAAATAAAAATTAGAATGGAGATAAACAAAATAGAGAAGAGAAAAAACAATAGAAAAAAGTGAAACAATAAATGGTTCTTCAGAAGGATCAACAAAATTGACAAACAGACTGTTCAAGAAAAGAAAGATTCAAATTACTAAAATCTGGAATGAATGTGGGACATTTACTATCAACCTTACAGAAATAAAAAGAATTATAAGAAAATACTATGAACAATTATATGCCAACGAATTAGATACCTAGATGAATGGACATATTCCTAGAAACACAAAAACTACCAAAACAGATTCAAGAAGAAATAGAAAATCTGAACAGACCTATAAGAAGTACAGAGATTGAGTAAGTAACCAAAAACCTGCCAACACAGAAAAGCCCAGGACCAAACAGCTTCCCTGGTGAATTCTACCAAATATTTAAAGAGGAATTAACAGAAATCTTTCTCAGGCTCTTCTAAACATATAAGAAGAGGGAACACTTTCTAGCTCATTAATGAGACTAGTATTATGTTGTTACCAAAACCAGACAAAGACATCACAAGAATAGAAAACTATAGACCAATATCCTTTATAAATATAGATGTAAAACTTCTCAACCAAATACTAGCAAATGGAATCCAGCAGCACATTAAAAGAATTATAAAACATGACTAAATGGGATTTATCTCAGGAAAACAAGGATGGCTCAATAAATATTGGTGTAAAACACCGTATTACTAGAATGAAGGAAAAAACCCACATGATCATCTAATAGATACCAAAAAAACTTTTGAAAAAATGCAACACACTTTCATGAGAAAAAAAAAGAACTCAAAAAACAAAATAGAAAGGAATGTCCTCAACCTGATAAAGGGCATTTATGAAAAACCCACAGCTAACATTATACTCCATGGTGAAAGACTCAAAGCTTCCCCGCTAAGATCAGGAACAGATAAGAATGCCAGTTGTACCCCTGCTATTCAACATTGTCCTAGAATGTCTAGCCAGAGAAATTAGGCGAGAAAAAGAAAAGCTATCCAGATTGGAAAGGAGTAAGTAAAACTGTTTCTCTTTATAAAGGACAGGATCCTATATAGAGAAATTCCCAAAGAATCCACAAGAAACTTACTAAAACTAATAAACAAATTCAGCACAGTGGCAGGGTACGGGATCAACATGCCAAAATCTGTGGTATCTTTGTACGCTAGCAATGAGCGATTTCATTTCCAGAAAATTAAGAAAATGATTTCACTTTCAATACTATCAAAAGAATAAAATACTTAGGAATAAATTTAACCAAAGAGGTACAAGGCTTATACACTGAAAACCACAAAACATTGCTGAATGTGAAGGAAACCTAAGTAAATGGAAAGACATCTCATGTTCATGAACTGGAAGATGTCAAAGTGATCTACAGATTCAGTGCAGTGCCCCAACAGACTCTTTTCTTTTCTTGCAAAAATGTAAAAGCTGATCCTAAAATTAACATGGAATTTCAAGGGACCCTAATAGCTAAAACAATTTTTAAAAAGAAGAATAGGGACTTTCCTGGCAGCCCAGTGTTTAAGAATCCATGCTTCCACTGCAGGGGGCCCAGGTTGGATCCCGGGTCAGGGAACTAAGATCTCGCATGCCGCGCAGTGCGGCCAAAAAAAAAGAATAAAGTTGTAGGATTCATGCTTTCATGCTTCCTGATTTCAAAACTTACAAGGTTAGAGTATCAAAACAGAGTGATACTGGCATAAAGATAGACATGCAGATCAATGGGATAGAGTTGAGAGTCCAGAAATAAATCTGTCATCTCTGGTCAACTGATTTTTGACAAGGACACCAAGACCAGCCAATGGGAAAGGAATCGTCTCTTCAACAAATGGTTTGGAGATAACTGGATATCCACAGGTAAAAGAATGAAGGTAGACTACTACCTCAGCTCATATACAAAAATTAACTCAATTTTTTGGTTTTGTCTGTTGTTGCTACTTGTTATTGTCATTTTAGTTACTTTTCTAAATTATTTTTGTAAAATTTCCATTTATCATATGTGGCCACTGAAGTCTGTGTTCCATTAGTTTAGTGGTCAACTAGTGTATTGACAGAGTATCTACAAACACCTAAAGCCCAATAATATTTTTTAAAAGAATTTTTAAAACTCTCCCCACTCCCTGAAGATTGTCTGTGTTGGGACACGCCTTCAGTGCTTAGCCAGGCCATTTACAATACTGCCCTCACCTTTACTTCCTGCTTGTGCAGAGCCTGAAGGTTAGCCAGAGGTGAAAGTTCAGGATCTTTTCTGAGGATTAGGCCTTTTCTGAACTTGTGTCCAGTCTTGGGCATATGCATGGCCTTCTCAATTCCCTGACTTAAGCAGGAGCTTTTAAAAACTCTCACTCCCCTGTAGATTTCCTTTCCCAAATTCTTTCTTACCAGGCTTTTTGATCTGTCTCTTGCTTGTCCTGACTGCTATCCCTTGCCCTAAGCTGCTCTGGCCAATACTTTTGCCTTCAAGTGCTTTTGGCAAATGCCATTTGGGAAGCCACCCCAGACCTGGGAATGCTCTGAACCAGGTGAAACAAAGGCAAGCCCTTGTGTACCAGTCCTTCCAGGAGCCACTAGACAGATTGAAATAAACAACCACAATTCTTTGAGAATAAGGTCTGTAATTGCTCCCTCAGGTACTTGGCAACCTGCACCAGGGGTACAGGCTGCTGTCTTCATGGCTGCCTCCCATCTGGTATGTGGGGAAGGGTTGGTAGACAATTTAAAACACCAGAGAACTCTGTTGCTGCAATGCAGCAGCTTCTTTCTTCGTTAAGCTTTCCCCTGGTTGTTATAAGTTTTCAACTAGACTCCAGAGTTCTGTAAAAGTTGATTCTGACAGGTTTTGCCAGCTCATTAGTTGCTTTAATGGAGGGATGGAGCCCTGGGGTTCCCTACTCTGTCATCTTTGGTATAAAGAAAGCTATCATAGCCCCAAACCATTAATAATCCAAGTAAGATTAATTTCATCTCCTTGTCATCTCTCATTCATCCTTCCAGCTCAGCTATCACCTCCTCCAGGAAGACCACTCTACAAGCCATACTGTAATTAGTTTTTTATTCTTCTTTTTCACCAACTAGACCTAGTCGCTCCAGGGCAGAGACTGTATCCTTTCATTTCTGGATCGCTAGCACCCAACATAGTTCTACTTACATGATAGCGCTTATAAATGCCAAAGGGAAGGAACAACAGAATAATGGAAGATGGGGGGAAAGAAAGAGGGAGAAACAGACAATTCCATGACTTCTATAATCCTGTTTAAAATTCAAACTGAAACCTATAAAGGGATGTCCTTGTCATGGTTTCAATTTTTTAAAAACGTAATTTTGGGAATTCCCTGGTGGTCCAGTGGTTAGGACTCTGTGACGCGACCACCGCCCCCCCAAAAATAGTAATTTTGTTAAAGACATACACATCCCTAAAGAAAAAAATTCACCATAGCCAAACTGATGCATGTATCTTGTGGGGAAGTGCTTTCATACAATGTTAAGCTTTATAACAACGTCAAACTATTTTTAAATTAATGCAACAACACTTCATAAATGCCAAGGTATTTTAAAATTATTAAATTTAAGATACATTTGACCTTTAAGACCTTTATGGAATCAATTTCCACTGTATTGAAACAGGAAAGTGATAGATAATGGCCTGTAAAGTGAGATTTTAAAAGTAACCTGACTGAGTTATCATTCTTGATGAAACAATGATAACATCACAAATGCCACCACACTTTACTTTGCAGGTGTGCAAGTTTGCAAAGTGCGAATATATGTTTACAAGAGAATAGAACAATTCAATTGCATAAATTAATCAATCTGAGAAACCACATTAAAAACATAGCTAATTTTTACATGATTTTCAGTAAGTTCATATACTTTCAATTTTAGTGTAACCTCTGTCACAAAGCCTTCATAACAACTTTAAATGATAATCATTGATGATAAAGGAAGGAAAATAACATTTTAAAGTTCATCATATTAGTATGTATCTACGCTTGTGAAGATTTAATCTCCCAGGAATCAGAGGTGGTAAACAGAATAGAGAAAAAGCATATACAGTAAATATAAGCTATATATGCTGAGTACTGAGGAACAGTTTTATACGGCTTTAGGAAAATTTACACCTTTTATTACATAGGCTTTCTTTTCTTGTACTTTGCACCCACAGTGACCTCTGCAATATAGCTGCCCAGAAGATGCCAAAAGAAAAGAGAGGAGGCACCTGGGCAGTTAATCTCAGAAATACTAGAGCCACGTTCCCTGAATTCTTTTCCCCATGTGAGCACAATACGTGGGCAGGAAACCATAGTAGATAATCAACCCAAGTGTGAGCACAGCTGAACACAATATATCACATTGTAAGTAAATATAGCTTACAATTAATTTCATCTGACCCATATTGACAACTTGCATAGTTATTATTGTCTATATGGTAAAATTAGCCACGAAGAGTAAGCAGGTTCTGTAAATTCATTTTACACAGACAAACTGGATTTTTGTATTTCCTTTCTCCATGTTAGTTTTCAAGTATCTGTAAGTAACATCACTATTGAACATTTTCCCTGAAATTACTCACAATTTTATGTCTTCCTACCCCCATTCCCACCACAAACACACTCATATACACAACCTCTTACATCTGCTCACATTCCAAGGTGCCCTGGAGAACTCAAGGAGGCAGGAACTCTGGGGCATTAAGCTTCAGCTGACTAACTGACTGGCAAGTCATGCTTGGATCACCACACGTGGAGGAGAGGGCAAAGACAGATGAGCCATCAGCCAAGTGCCGCGGTGTGAAACAAAGAGGAATGGACTCTCAATCCCCAAGGATCTGAGAGTCTTAAGGTTGGTACAGAAGGTAGGGGGCTGAAGCAGAAGGGGAGGAACCAAGTAAGTGGCAGATCTGTGAGCAGCTAGTTATCTCAGGACAAGCATAGGCTGACTGGTACAGAAAAACTGGGGATGCAGCCTTTGGGAAAAATCACTGGACTAGAATTGGAGAAAACTGACAGGCCCTTTTTGCCCTAGCAGTTCTTAGAAATAGCTTACCAATAGCACCATCTCCAAAATACATTTATATTATTAATATAAATTCATTTATACTAGAGTGTAAAATGACTACTGCTCTGGTTTTGATCTGAAGGCAAGGAGGAGACTTTTGAGGGCACTGGATACCTAAAGGTCAATAGGCTATAGCTGATGACTGAATAACAGGAAGAGGTGAAGTCAACTTCTGTTTTTCTCTGGTGAGGGTAGCACTGACAAGCCTAACCCCACACCACCTCACAGCCTTTTTATTTTTTTAAATGCCACTTAAGGTATCCCTGTGATTTTTCCATAACCTTTTTGACCCTTGCTTAGTGGATTCCATTTAGCTATTAGAAAGGAATGGGCAACAGGCAGTGCTGATAGGACTTTATCCAGAGTTCCCGAACCTGAGAAGGACATAAAGCCATTGGTAGAAGAAATCAGTTATCCTTCCAGACTTGCCTCAAGGCTGAGAAGAGAGGATGGTGACTTCTTCACCAGCTCTGCCAGGGTCTGAGTTCCACACTCCACTACTGTCCTGCTCTTCACAAGTCAGTGGCTAGGAAGACAGCAGACCACTCTAGAGGCACCACCTCTTTCTATGGAAATTTGAGATTAAAACCTTGTACCAGATAGGGGCACTCATTACCCACCACCCCAAGAAACACAGACTTATACAAACGCTTCAGGGGAGACAGACACTGTACCCAACAGAGCAGCACAATGAGAGGGCAACATTCCTGCCTTGCTCTCTCTGCTCAAGGGCACGCTCGGCACTGTACACTCACCAGAGGTGTTTCTGCTCTGAAGGGCCACCCAGCATCTCTCTCCGGAATGCACTTTTTCCCATCTGCTCTGACCAAAGCTGAGTGAATGCTTTGGACACTTTCTTGCTGGTAATAACAGCTGTGATTCAGGGAATGCTCACGTGGTGACTATGCAAAAAAAAAACACAACTATATATTACCTCATTGAATCCTCATAACAACGTTATGAATTACAGGTACAATTATTATCCCTTTTTACAGATAGGAAACTGGGGCTCATAAAGATTAAGTAATTTGCCCAAGATCACACAGCTAGGAAGTGGTGGATCTAACACTTTGGTGAAGATGGCATACTTGTTTTCAATCTTTTTCTTTAAAGAACTTTAATGTTAGTGATACAACTAAAGTTCTCCTCCATCACATTTTCTCCCTCTCTCCCTTCCTCCTTCTTTCTCTGAAAGTAACCCAAGGTTGGTGTATATCTTCCTGGGTATGCTTTTATAAATATGTACTTACCCATAAATAATATATAGTATTACCTCTGTGGTAAATGATATCAACTGTTTTCAAACTTGCATTTTTCACTTTACGTGATGTTTTCTAAATCCTCACATGTTGATAACTATAAATCAGTTCATTCATTTTTAACTGCTGTTTAATAGTTCACTCTATGAATGTGCATTTTCCAGTTTTTTCACCATTAGCAACAGCTGTGATCAACAACACTGTACATGTCTACTGGTGTATATATGTGAGTATATGCCTAGAAGTGGAATTTTCCCCATACAGGCACCTCCAATTTTATTATACATTGCTGAATTGTTCTCCAGAATGGTCTTAACAGTTTATAGTTCAGTCTGATTACAAATACAGAATTTCTGCATTTCAGAACTTACTAAACAGAGTCATCTTAAACATAATAGCAGAGCTGAGACAACTGATGCCTAAGAGAAACAGTGTAAGATAGTGGTTCCCAAGCCATTGGTTCCCATCCCAATGTCCAGTAGAATTATCCAGTGGACTTATAGAATGCATATATCCAGGCCTGGCCCCAGACAAAATGCTCCCAGGTGATCCTGATGCAGTTGATCTGTTAATTAGAGTTTGTAGACCACTGGTCTCAGCTACATTCTGACCATACACTCACTATTCAAGATTCTTTTCATCTTTAACCATATGTTAATTTAGACTATTAGAAAGCAACACATATGGCTGCATTAGCTGCTCCCCTTTACACATTACCACAGAATATGTGTTTGGCTTTTACTAAGGGCTGTCATAGAAGAACCATGTAAGAATTGGGAGGGAAGAGGGTTGAAATTAGGTAATTCTGCTTCATTCTGCTGTATTCTGTATTAAGATTGCTAATTAAGAAAAAATAGTCTTGTTTTCACTGCCCCAAATTCATCAACAGCAGCCAGACAAGGAAAGGAGAAGAACCTTATGCTGTAAATTTTCAAAAGAGATAACTAGGGGAAAAGAGTATCTGGTGCTTCCAAACCCACCTCCATTCCCATAATTAGTACTGAGGAAAGAAGGAGTGTTCACAAAAACCTGACAACTTTTCATGAATTTTCTTCAATTTATAGAGACATGGCATGCAAGGATGAGTAGGAGTAAAATTGCCTAATTTTTCCTGAGTCAGTTTTGATAAGTAATATTTTTCTAGGAATTTTCCAATGTCATCTAATGTTTTCCATATAGTCTTTTATAATACACTCTTATCATCTACTTTGTGGCATATGTAGTGATGTCTCATTTTTTGTTTTCGTATTTTCTGGATCAGTCTTGCTACAGATTTGTTAACTTTATTGTTCTTTTTGTAAGAACTTTTGGTGTTGCTGGTCTACTCTGTTGTATTATTATTTTATATTCTGTTTCATTAATTTCTGTTCTTACTGACAATGTTGAACATTATCTGAGCTTTGTGTTCCCACCCTTTAGTACTCCTGCTAACTTGCAAAGGACCACCCTGCCCTCACATGTCCCTAAAGAAGACATACCTTCTCCAGTCTTCCTCAACACCTCAAGTAAGATCCATCTTCCTCACTCCTCGTGAATCTCATAAGACTTACCTACAATTCCCTTATTTACCTGCTTCTATAAAACCCCAGACCCCTTCCTTTTGAGACATTCTTAAGGAATATTCACCTGATTGCAATAGCTTGTATAAAATTATCTCCTTAAATGTCCAGTGATTTTGTCTTTCACATCATCTTTATTGTTTTCTTCCTTCTGCAATCTTTGGACTAATTTTTTTTAAACTTTATGAGCCTAGCTTTTTAAATTTCAACCTTTCTTCTTTTTAATATATACACTTAAGGCTGTAACTTTCCCTCCAAGTACTACTTTAACTGCATCCCACAGATTTTGATATGTAATATATTCATTGTTGTGAAGTTCAAAATATCTCTTAATTTCCAATGTCTTATTTGATCCAAGTCTTATTTCAAAATCTATTTCTTAATTTCCCAAATGTGAGGGTTTTCTGGATATATTTTTGTAATTCATATCTAATTCAATTATGTCAAAGTTGGAAAGTATATTCTCTGTGATTTTAACTATTTGAAATATTAGGCATATCATTACAGCCCAGTTCATGATCATATTTGATAAGTGTTCCACATGTCCTTGAAAAAAATTATATTCTGCAGTTTTTGGTATAGTATTCAATATCCTTTCATTAGCTCAAATTTGTTCATTGTACAATTTGAGCAACAAAGTAAATAATAATATTGGATTATAACTCAGAATAAAATAAATATCCATGAGTCTCTATACATATAAATAAATAATTGAATAAACATATAAATGGGGGAGAAGAAACAAATCTCCCATGCAAAAGAATTTGAAATAAACTATGTAGATACCCTACCCTAAAGGAGGGGGAGCATAATGCCCCATTCCTTGAGTATAGGCTGGACTTAATGGCTCAATTCCAAAGAATAGACTATGAAAAAGGGAAAATAGTAACTTCACAGTGGAAAAACCTGGCAGACACCACCTTAACCAAGTGATCAGAGTTAACATCATTGGTGATGAGTCATATTGAAATCACATACCCCCCTCATAAGATGCAAGAGATGGGTACTTCACTTCTATGGTGTTCTTTCCAAAAACCCATAACCCCAGAGAAATCATGAAATTTCAATCATGAGAAAATATCACATCAAACAAACCCAAATTGATGGACATTCTACAAAATACTTGATCATTCAAATTTAGCCAAGGTCATGAAAGACAAAGACTGACAAATTGTGACATACTGGAGGAGACTAAGGACACATGACAACTAAATGCAATGTGGTATCCTGGATTGGATACTGGAAAAGAAAAAGGACATTAGTGGAAAAATAGGTGAAATCTGAATAAAGTCTGCACATTAATTAACAATATATCTACCAATGTTAATTTCTCAATTTTTACAAATGTACTATTGTTACTTAAGATGTTCATATGCATAGAAGCTTGGTGAAGAGGATATGGGAACTCTCTATACTATCTTTGCAACTTTTCTATATATTTAAAGTTATTCCAAAATTAAAAGTTTATTAAAAACACATTTATTTATTGTATTGTCCAAATTTTATACACACACACACACACACACACACACACACACACACACACACAGAGGGAGAGGGAAAGAGAGAGAATTTTTTTTTCTGCCTGTACTGTCAACTATTGAGAGAAGTATGTTGAACTCTACCACTGTGATTGTGGATTTGTTTAATTCTCCTTGTAGTATTCTCAATGTTTGCCTTTATGTTTTGAGGCTATGTTATTAGGAACATAAATGTTTTACATTTTTATATCTCTTGGTGAATTGAACCATTTATTTGTATGAAGATTCCCTTTTCATCTCTAGTAATGATTTTTACCTTAAATTTTGTATTGTCTGTTATAATATTGAGCTTCCATGCTCTTTACCATTTTCCCTTCATTTTTGACATGATAGTTCCTTACTGTGTTGTCAGTTTTCAGTGTTGTGGAGAAGCTGTCATTCATAATGTCAAGACAATTCAATGGGGAAAGAATGGCCTTTTCAACAAATGATGCTGGAAAAGCTAAACACATGCCAAAGAATAAATTTGGACCCCTACCTCACACCATATACCAAACTGAACTTAAAATGGATCAAAGACCTAAATGTAATAGTTAAAGCTATAAAACTCATTTAGGATCCAATGGGGTGGGTAAAGATTTCACAGAACACAAAAAACTTTCATCATAAAAGAAAATATTGATAATTTGGACTTTGTTCAAATTAAGAACATCTGTCCATCAAAAGAGACCATTAAGAAAAGGAAAAGACAAGCCACTTGTAATACATATATTCCAGCGGTTCCCAACCTTTTTGGCACCAGGGACTGGTTTTGTGGAAGACAATTTTTCCACGAAAAATTGGTGGGGGTTGGTGAGGATGGTTCAGGCAGTAATGTGAGCGATTGGGGGGATGGTTCAGGTGGTAACGCGAGCTATGGTTCAGGCAGTAATGTGAGCGATGGGGAGCAGCAGATGAAGCTTCACTCGCTTGCCTGCTGTTCACCTCCTGCTGTGTGGCCCAGTTGATATATACAATAACAGACTCATGGCAGACTAAAGAAAGAACTTCTACAAATCAACAAGAAAAAGACAGACAACCCAATTTTTTAAATGGCACGTCACAAAAATACTGAATAAGCACTTCACAAAAAAGATAGCCAAATGACTGTTAAACACGTGAAAATATGTTCAGCATCATTAGTCATCAAGGAAATGCAAATCAAAACAATGATATACCACTAAATACCTATTAGAATGGCTGAAATTTAAAAGTCTGACAGTACCAAGTGTTCACAAGGATGTGGAGCAACCAAAGCTCTCATACATTGCTTATGGGTGTGTAAATTAATGCAATCACTTCAGAAAACTATTTGGCAATATTTTCTAAAGCTTAATACTAGCCTACTCCCAGATCCAGTAATTCTATTCCTAGGTACATAGCCAAGATAGTTGATACCCAAGATAGTTGAGTGCATATGCCCTTCAAAAGACATGCACAAGAATATAATAGCAGCTTTTTTATAATGGCCACAAACTAGAAACAAGTCAAATGTTCATCAGTAATAGAATGAATAAATAAATTGTGGCATATTCATACAATGGAATATGAGCAGCAGCAATAGAAAAGGACCGTCTACTGCCACACACAAAAACATGGTTGGATTTCACATACATAATGTTAAACAAAAGAAGCCAGAAACAAGAATACTTTCAGTATGAGTCCATTTATCTGAAGTTTAAGAACAGGCAAAATTAACGAATTGTAATGTGATGAAAAAAAATGGCCACAAGCTTTTTTGCAGCTCCTGCCATCAGAAAGTAGAGTTTATTTCTCCACTCCTGGGATCTGGGATGGCCTTGTGTCTTACTTTGACTGAAAGAATGCAGTGGGGGTGATACTGTACAACTTCTGGGCAATTTGCTGTGCCTTCTTGCTGCCCTGAGATCTCCATGTGAAGCAGCCCAGTCTAACCTCTTTGAGGATTAAATACCCATGTGGAGAGTGGGGCCCAGCTGACAACCAGTACCAAACCACCAGATACATGTATGACACCATCGTGGACCATCCAGCTCCAGTCAAGCTGTCAAATGACTGCAACCAAATGAGTCACCACAGATGAGACCAGCAGAAGAATTTTCAGTTGAGTCCAGCGTAAATTCCTGACCACAGAATTATGAGCAAATAAAATGGTTGTTTTGTTGTATTGATCCACCAAGTTTTGGAGTGGTTTGTGATAGACAACCGATACATTGATATAAGACAGAATTCCGGTTACCTCTTGGGGGTGGATATTGACTGAGAAGGAGCATGTGATAGCATGGTAGATTTATTTCGTATCTTGATTTGAGTGGTGGTTATGCAGGTGTATATTTACACACTACACAGGCGTATATTTATATAAAGTTCGTCAAGCTGTACACTTAAAATTTGGGCATGTTTTATATGTTAAAACCAATAATTTGTTTTAAAGGCAAGGTCCAGTTTGGTTTGGATCTCCCTGAGTTTGGTAGGCAGGATGATGCCCCAAAGATGTCCTAATCCTTGGAACCTGTGAATATGATAGGTTACCTAGAAAGACGGAATTAATGTTGTGGATGAAATTATATTTGCTAATCAGCAGATAGGGAGATTATCCTGGATTATCCAGGTGGGTCCAATGTCCTTAAAAGGGGAAGCAGGGGTTTCCCTGGTGGCGCAGGGGTTTCCCTGGTGGCGCAGTGGTTGACAGTCTGCCTGCTGATGCAGGGGACGTGGGTTCGTGCCCCGGTCCGGGAGGATCCCACATGCCGTGGAGCGGCTGGGCCCCTGGGCCGTGGCCGCTGAGCCTGCGCGTCCGGAGCCTGCGCGTCAGGAGCCTGTGCGTCCGGAGCCTGTGCTCCGCAACGGGAGAGGCCGCAGCGGTGGGAGGCCCGCGTACCGCAAAAAAAGAAAAAAAAAAAAAAAAAGGGGGGGGGGGAAGCAGGATGCCGAAGAGTAGAGTCAGAGGGAGATGTGACTACAGAAGAATGATCAGAAAAATGCAACATAATCTGGCTTTGAAGATGGAGGAAGGGGACCATGAGCTAAGGAATGCAGGTGGCCTCTAGAAACTAGGAAAGACAAGGAAATGCATTCTCTCCTAGAGTCTTCAGTGGGAACTAGCCCTGCCAGTACCTTGATTTTAACCCAGTGAAACCTATTTCAAACTTCTGAATTATAGAACTGGAAGATCCTAACTTCTTGTTGTTTTAAGTCACTAATGTTTGTAGTAATTTGTTACAGCAGCAATAGAAAATGAAGGAACTGACCTCAGTGGATCTAGTTACAGCTCTTAGTGGCCAGCAATCTCATTTTACACCTAACTCCTTCCTCCCTAGTAAGGCAGCTCTAGAGGAGCCAGGGCAAGAACAGTTCTCTTGTGCACAGCCTCAGAAAACCAAGACCATGGGCTGGCTTCATGAGTGTACAACCTGTGCAGTTGCACAGGGCCTTATGCCTAGAAGGGCCTCGCCCTTGGTTTAATGCTTTGCTGTTACTGTCTTGAAATTCTTAATAATTTTTGAACAAGCGGTCCTGCATTTTCATTTTGCACTGGGCGCCACAAATTATATTGTCAGTTCTGCTGCCACTCCCTGCACTCCTCTTTACTCAGTGCCAGTGACAGCCCACCAGACCAGCCTCTCTTTAAACTGTTGGTAAATTTATTTCATGGGTCCTATTATCCTTCCCTGGCATTAGGCCTTAAAAATGGCCACTCTCTCTACCTTGATAGATCCTCCTAACTCCAAATCTCAGGACAGAGAGGCTGGACATATAATTCTCTTCCCTCCCTGGACTTCTTATCGTGACTGGCCCACCCTTGCCCCAGACATATGTACATCTGTCTGGTGAACATCTGCATAACTGAGATGGCCTCTCAAAGATCTGCTCCAGGGTGCCCTTCTGACTGCTTGTACGGAAAGTAACTGGCAGCTTCTTTCTCTGAAGAGGAGAAAATATAATTACAGTCAGCCCTCGGTATCCTCAGGGGTTTGGTTCTAGATACTAAAATCTGTGAATACTCGAGTCCCTTGCATAACTGCCATAGTATTTGTGCATAATCTACACACATCCTCTCATAGACTTCAAATCATCTCTAGATTACTTGTAGTACCTAATACATTGTCAGTGCTATGTAAATAGTTGTAAATACAATGTAAATAGTTGCTGGCATGGCAAATTCAAGTTTTGCTTTTCGGAACTTTCTAGAATTTTTTTCTAATATTTTTGATCAGTGGTTGGTTGGATCCATGAAATTGGAACCTGTGTATACAGAGGGCTGATTGTATATTGGATAGGACACCCACTACATGTAGAACAGTAGTGCTTGGTGATGTTAGTAAGTGTGACAGAAAAAGGAGTTATGTGGCCAAGGAATTTTGTCAAACTGAGTTTAAAAATTAAATAGCTTTTTTTCCTGGAGGACTTCTCAGCTCTCTTAATGTGCTAAAGGACATTATGACTCTCCAAAGTGGGGATTGAGAGAGAACTAAAGTATGTAGTGCTTCACGAACTTATTTGACAAGGGACCTCTTTTCTCCTAGGGAATCATGCAGGACTAATTTTCCACAGAAAAAGGTTAGGGAAATTGTCTCCTAAACAAATTAAGCCCTTACCAGGCTGAAGCTTTAGTTTATCTCCTTTTGCATTAACTATAACCTTGCAAACAAACACATACCTACGTGAGAAGACTTTCTTTGTCTGCAACTCCTCCCTTCCACTGCCCCTCTGCTCACATATATACTCTATACAGAAGGACAGCAGCCTAGAGAGTAGAATTCAAATTCATGCTTCTTGAGTGGGGTGATGATGGTGATAGTGATGGTGATAATGACGATGATAGCTAACGTTTATCAAGCACTCATTCTGTACCAATAAGCTCTGTTCTAAGCACTTGTCACGTATCGTTTTATTTAATACCATGGCCTAGTTTTAATTAATACCCTGCAGAAAAAGAGAATACCCAGGACTTCCCTGGTGGCGCAGTGGTTGAGAGTCTGCCTGCCGATGCAGGGGACACGAGTTCGTGCCCCGGTCCGGGAAGATCCCACATGCCGCGGAGCGGCTGGGCCCGTGAGCCATGGCCGCTGAGCCTGTGCGTCCGGAGCCTGTGCTCCGCAACGGGAGAGGCCACAACAGTGAGAGGCCCACGTACCGCAAAAAAAAAAAAAAAGAGAGAGAGAATACCCTGCATTTGTAATGCAGGAGCCTCAGTTTACAATTGATAAATCTCAGTGGACACCGCTGATGGTAGACCCAGCGTTTTTCTGTCACAGGGTAGCAGCATTTCCAGTGGCACATCTCCACCCAAAGGATTAGAGAATTCCTTTTCTGTTCATAAAACGAACAAACCAAACCAACCAAACAAACCTTATAAAACCAACAGCAAACTACTGACAGCTTAATTGTAAACCTGCGGGGGATGAAGCTGAAACACCTGGCATTTTTTCCATTCAAATATACATCAGTGAATGACTGATGATACTGCCGTTCAAGAAAACTAAGATTTGTTCTGGAAGCTGGGAAGTGATTACTCGAGCGAGCTCTAAAGCAACTGCTAGGGGAAATATGCTCTCAGCCTCTGAAGTTACACTCAGGTCATAAAATATTTCTGTGAACACATGTAGAGGATGTTCAGCTAATGGAATATTGAACACAAAAAGGAGACCTCACTTGGTTTTTATCTTTTATATAAAAAAGTAATAATAAAAGCCAACATGATGGCTGTTACTCTCACAACAAATACCTTTAGAACACAAATTTCTTCAGGCCCCTCTAGCCTGTGGATACTACAGAACTAAATGTAATCACCAAATTTTACTGTTTCTTCCACTCAGTGCACCCAAAACCCCAACTTCTTCAATTAAGAGCCCTCTAGGCATTCCTGGGGAATGGATATCACCTGCGAGCACAAACAACTCTAACCACTGTCTAATCAACTGCCATGTGGTTTCTGCCATTTCTTCTGCTTCTACCTTCCGTACCCACTCTCTTCGCTGGGCATTATGGCATCAGCCAGGCACCACTGTCCCCCTCTAGTCATCTTCTGCTATCTTCTACCAGGCTTCTCGATGTCTCATTGAAGCTGAGGCACTGGAGTCTAGAGATGTCAGATCTGCATGGTGCTGTGTGGACAAGTGGGGAAGAAGGCTGCTTATGCCCTATTATTTTTAGTGAAAGGAGGAAGAGTGGATACTGTAAGTGAACTAAAAGCCTCATCATTCTTATTGGGAGCGTGCAGATATCGTTTTCATCATAAGCTACCAAAGGGGAGCAGAATTTGCAACATGAAATTATACCTCTTTGGCATAAGGATTATTTTAAGTTGGTTTTTTTTTTTAAAAAAACAGCAGACACAGGAGAAGCCCTGAAAACCACGTAGAAGTTACCCTTTTATGAGAGAAATTTACATATATTAGAATTTATTAGGGAAATCTCCATTTGTGAAGCACTCACCTCTCTCTTTCTCTCTGTCTCTCCCCCAAGAAAAGGAGGGGAAGGTGACTAAATCTTTAGAAACTCTTACCAATGGAGAGGGCAATGACTTAAAGTGTCATAACAACCTTAGCCTTGTTTACTGTGCTTTTCCTGGCAACCTCCCATAACTTCCCCTGCCCCCAACATCTTTTGTCTTTAGCTGGAGATGGTATTTAAGGTGTTGACTTGGGCCATTTCAGAGTTACTTTGTTTTCCTGGGTCTCTCCCATGTATGCAGGAGGAATACATGCTACTAAACTTCTGTTCATTTTTCTCATGTTAATCTGTGTTTCATTACAGGGAGGGGTCTCAGGCAAGAATGTAGAGGGTAGAGGGGAAATAATTTTTCCTCCCCTACAGTACTCAGTCTCACATTTAAATGGACAGGGAGACAAATCTGAGTGATTCTATTTTCCTTAAATAGGAGTCCCTGACCTTTTTGTATGCCGTGCACCCCTTTGGCAGTCTGGAGAACTCTATGGACCCTTTCTTAGAATAATGTTCTCATATGCATAAAATAAAATACATCAGATTACAAAGGAAACCAATTATGTTGAAATACAGTTTTTCAAACAATTTGGGGTTTTTTGTTTGTTTGTTTGGCCTCGCTGCGTGGCATGTGGGATCTTAGTTCCCCAAACAGGGATTGAACCTGTGCCCCCTGCAGTGGAAGCACAAGTCTTAACCACTGGACCACCAGGGAGTCCCTATCAAACAATTTTTAAACACAAATTTTATATGGTAATATATATGCTTTTTATTAGCTTGTTAAATAAATGATCTAGCAGCAAGTCTAACACCACAATAATTCAAAGTAGTGCATGAGTAAATAATATTTTGAGACATTTGAAAAAAATCGCAGTGTGGTATAAAAATATCTATGATTTGTTTCCATGACAGAGTGACAGATACTGCTACTCCATTGTGGTTTGTTGCCTATGTTCATAATTGCGGGAGAATGCTAAATTTCAAAGCTGTAGTTGTTTTCCCTTCCAAGTTCACAGACCCCATGAATTCTATTCCTGAAGCCCAGGTTAAGAATCACTGCCTTAGAATGAGTTCTCTTTAAAGAGTACTCATAGGGCCTCATGCTAAAAGACTTATAGCTGCCCATCCCTGCAGTTCATTGCATAAGCCCAGACAAATCCAAATCCCAGCCAGGACTCAAGCTGGGAACCCTACTATATTTAGATGAAATGTTTTTAAAACTAGATGGGTCTATTATTAGGATATTTGTACATAATCAAGAGATCTCCTTGACTGGGTCATGGCATTGCTTCCCAGTATCCACAGTCCCTACCAATCTGCCCACCACACTGTGACAAGAGTGATCATTTAAAATGCAAACATGATCGTGTCACTCCCCTACTTAAGATACTTGGCTCTTCTGGCCCTCTGTCGCTTGCAGAAAAAAGGCATTTCATAAGCATGTTTCCACATGTTAGCCTACCTCCTTCCCTACCCAACCACAGTTTATACTATAGTAATTCAAAATCACTAAACCACATGCAGTCGCGCATATATACCTACATTTGTACATACCATTCCCTTTTCCTGGAATGTCCTCCCACCCCATCCTCACCCAGAAAATTCCTTCTTGTACTTTAAAATCCAGCTCAAGCACTAACTCCTCTGAGGGAAGGTGTCAGGCCTTCCCTGGCCTCCCTGGGAAGAGTTTATTACTTTCTCCTATGTGCTACCACTCACTGAACCTTGACTATACATATAGTGTGGCACTTATATAAACTAGTTTATTGAATGAGCTAGACACAGTAGGGTGTAAGCAGAAAGCAATATAGTTCTTTCACACCACTGCTTCACACCACAAGCTCTGTGGAATCATTTTTCCCCACCCCTGCATGAAATTTCAGACAGAGCTCATACCTTTTTCAGTCACTCTCAGATATTAAAAAATAGTTTTGTTTTTTAGGCATTAAAAATTCCAGTCCAGTCTAATGTATCACAGCTTCAGTCTGTCACCTATTTCCAAGCTTCTCCCCTCTCCCAGCTCAGGTCTAACTCAGCCAGGAAACTTGCAGTGGGGGAAGGGTAGGGAGTGTGGTTGGCTTCCCCCCTCATCCATTTTTCTCTTTTATCCCTCCTCCCCCACTCACTGTACTGCCTCAAACCCTGCCTCCAGGGTTGAAGCACAGGGAAGGACTAGAAGGAAGGACCTAAACAAGCTTTCCTTCACTGGTTCAATTTTAACCTGGCATTGGAGCGTGTCGCAGATGTCCAAATCTGATACTTTCTCCAGGGGGTTACTTGGAACTCCCCTGTCACTGGAGATCTCTCACCTGCAGTTTCCTTGGCCTGGGCAACACCTCCTCTGGCTGGCCTTGAGACTGAGCAGGACCCTGTGGGGCCTTCCTAGGTACAAAAGCCTCTCTGTGTCCTGTTTCTTGTTTGCAGGAAAAAGGTTTCAGCCCCCTAGACCTTCCCTGAGTACCAAAGGGCAAATTCAAACAGTTGCTAATCAGGGAAGGGAAGGAATGTGGTCAAGAGCAAAGGAGGAGCAGTCAAGAAGCAATAGCACAGCAATAAAGCAGAGTCCTAGTTCCTCCTCAAGGACTATACATAACAATGTCTTTGAGGGAGTTCCCTGGAAGTCTAGTGGTTATGACTCCACGCTTTCACTGCCATGGCCCAGGTTCAATCCCTGGTTGGGGAGCTAAGATCCCACAAGCTGCCCGGCGTGGCCAAAAAGTATGTATATATATTGGGTTGGCTAAAGAGTTCGTTCGTTTTTTTCCATAAGATGGCTCTAGTAGCGCTTAGTTGTCTTTAACTTCATTCGAAACAATTTTGTTAGATTGTATTGTGACAACTGTCATTTCAGCATTCATTTTTTAAAAACGTATCAAAATTGGTGAATTTTTGTGTAGTCATTTTAATATTGAAGATGAAAGAGAAAAAGCAACATTTTTGGCATATTGTGCTTTATTAAAATGTAACTGAAACACAGAAAAAAGATTTGTGCAGGGCTTCCCTGGTGGCGCAGTGGTTGAGGGTCCACCTGCCGATGCAGGGGACACAGGTTCGTGCCCCGGTCTGGGGGGATCCCATGTGCCGCGGAGCGGCTGGTCCCGTGAGCCATGTCCGCTGAGCCTGCGCATCCGGAGCCTGTGCTCCACAAAAAAAAAAAAAAAAAAAGATTTGTGATGTCTGGAGAAGGTGCTGTGACTGATCGAACATGTCAAAACTGGTTTGCGAAGGTTCATGCTGGAGATTTCTCACTGGACGATGCTCCACCATCTGGTAGACCAGTTGAAGTTGATAGCGATCAAATCGAGACATTAATTGAGAACAATCAATGTTGTACCATGCGGGAGAGAGCCAACATACTCAAAATATCCAAATCAAGCACTGAAAATCATTTGCACCAGCTCGGCTATGTTCATCGCTTTGATGTTTGGGCTCCACATAAGTTAAGAGAAAAAAACCTTCTTGACCATACTTTGCATGCGATTCTCTACTTAAACGTAACAAAAACGTTCCATTTTAAAAACAAATTGTGACGGGTGATGAAAAGTGGATACTGTACAATAATGTGGAACAGAAGAGATCGTGGGGCAAGCGAAATGAACCACCACCAACCACACCAAAGGCCTGTCTTCATCCAAAGAAGGTGATGTTGTGTATACGGTGGGATTGGAAGGGAGTCCTCTATTATGATCTCCTTCCGGAAAACCAAACGATTAATTCCAACAAGTACTGCTCCCAGTTAGACCAACTGAAAGCGGCACTCGACGAAAAGCATCCAGAATCAGTCAACAGAAAACACATAATCTTCCATCAGGATAAGGCAAGACTGCACGTTTCTTTGATGACCAGGCAAAAACTGTTACACCTTGTCTGGGAAGTTTTGCTTTATCTGCCGTATTCACCAGATGTTACACCTTTGGATTTCCATTTATTTAGGTCTTTACAAAATTCTCTTAATGGAAACAATTTCAGTTCCCTGGAAGACTGTAAAAGGCACCTGGAACAGTTCTTTGCTCAAAAAGATAAAATGTTTTGGGAAGATGGAATTATGAAGTTGCCTGAAAAACGGCAGCAGGTAGTGGAGCAAAAGGGTGAATACATTGTTCAATAAAGTTATTGGTGAAAATGAAAAATGTGTCTTTTATTTTTACTTAAAAACCAAAGGAACATTTTGGCCAACCCAATATATATATATATCTTTGAGTTCTTCTGCAGGAACTAATGTCCCCATCCAGGTGGAGGATGGTAACTTCAGGCTGAGCAC
Source organism: Leucopleurus acutus (assembly GCF_964270905.1). NCBI lineage: Eukaryota > Metazoa > Chordata > Mammalia > Artiodactyla > Delphinidae > Leucopleurus > Leucopleurus acutus. Next base: position 106,924,613 of record NC_139148.1, on the reverse strand, counting down.
AGGATTCCTGGAGCACCACCCTGTTACCTCACCACCAACCAATCAGAAAAAAGTGATTCATCCTGTAGCCCTCATCCCAAATTTTGCCTATAAAAACTATTTCCCCAAAAGCACTGGGGAGTTAAGGTCTTTTGAGCATGAGCCACCCATTCTCCTTGCTTGGCCCTGCAATAAACCTTTCTCTGCTCCAAACTCCAAACATTTTGGTTTGGCCCCACTGTGTGTTGGGCACGTGAACTTATTTTGGCAATAGCCTCTTTCAACTCCTCTGTCCCTGGTTTCTGTCAGTCCATTCCTCTGTTGCAGTCGCTGCACACCTCTGAGTATTCTTCTTAGGGGACATCCCTTATAAGATGACCCAACTCTAAATTCCTACCATGGGGACTATTTCTGGCCCCTCAGAAATAGACAGCTTTGCCCATATGTTGGTGGAAATACAGCTCTCTGCAAGTGCAGCCCTTTCCTCTGTTATCACAGGCTGATTTAGCCATAGCCTCTCTCACCTTAAGATTTTGTTTTCAGATGTAAGTCAGTAGCCAGTCCCTGCAAATGTCGATCCCCAGAGAATACATATCAAGCCATTGGATTGTTTCTCTTGTAGTCTCATTCCACTTAAGTGAGTGGGAAGTACCTCCTCCACTCCCCCAGGAGCAGGAAAGACTCCAAGGCATTCTTAAAATTCTCTTCAAAATCATCCTTTCTACTACTTTTCTCTCAATCAATTCTCTGGCTAAGGGGCCACAGATCATGTTTTGGAAGTCATCCTTTAGCAAATTCCATAAAGATGGTGTGTCACCTTGCTTTAAATATGTGATCCCTTTGTTTTCAACTTTGGATTCTCATCTAAAACCGAAACAGGAAAGTTCTATCTTAATATTTTTTGCATAGGACTGCATTCACTATTACACTATGAGCTCTTTGACACCAGGAAATAAGTTTAACTCACTTTTATACCCCCAGAACCTAGCATAGTGTCTGGTATAGGGAAGGTGCTCAAAACTATTTGTAGACTCCAGTTCAAGATATTGACCTATGTATATGCATTGTTCACAATCCCTCCTATAGTCCACTAAAATAAAAGTACAGCAGTACATAAAGGACTGAACCTCTAACAGGAAAAAGAATGAGTTGAAGGTGAGAGGACTGCCAACAAAAGAGGTTCCAACGAATTTCTGGGAGAAGGAAAGTGGATATGAGCAAGTTGGCAGGTGAAACAGATGGATGAAACCACAGTCTAGAATATATTATGAGGAAGCTACAGAGGAGATGGGAGCCAGCCAGCCTGGCAGAACCCTGGAGATACTCTGGGCTCTGAGTCAGCAAGTACAGAAGGGAGCAGGAATGAGAAGTGGGGATTTAAACTGGGGAATTAATTGAAGATTTGTAAAACAGAACAGCTGCATCAGTCTCCACCACCAAAATCTTCCCCGAATTCTTTGCCCAGAGTACCAGTTACTGGCATCTGCCAACAAGCAAACAAATTAAAAACAAAACAAAAACTAGAGGGCTTTTATCTAAAAACTAATGAATGCCACAGAGAAAGTTAAGACTTCTAGTTTGGATATCAGCTTCTCAGAGAAATGCCCTTTTCACTGGGCATTTAGAGAGCTCATAGCCAGACAATCAGTTCCCAGCTTACCAACCCTGAAATAAAGTTTGCCAAGCCTGCCTTACCTCATAAAGACTTCCCTGTCAGAATTCCCAGTCAGCCGTTAGAGAAGAGAGCTACCTGGAAAACAGACCTGCTTTACCTGGGAAACAGACCTGGTTTCCAAAACAACAAAAAGAAAACCCACATCAGCTACCCAGTAATTTTTCTTTAAAAACAAATGGACAGGGTACTGACAGCACCAAAAACTGCAGAGTGGGGGACTCCACTGCTCCATCCCTTCACAAAAGCAACTATTGAGCTTGCAAAAACTGTCAGAATCAACTTTTGCAGAACTCTGGAATCTACTCAAAAACTTAAAACATACAGAGAAGGCTTGGTGAAGAAAGAAGTGACTGCTACATGGTAAAAGAAAGAGATACAGCATTTTAAATTGCCTGCCTATCATCCCCCAATCTCCAGATTGGCCGTGGCTCCAAAGATGGCAGCCCACACTCCTGGAGTAGGTCGTTAGTACCAGAGGGAGCAACAAAACTTATTCTCAAAGACTTGTCCATTTCTACCTATCTGGCAGCCCTTTGAAGAACAGGCACAAAGGCTTGTCTTTGTTTCACATGACTCATAGTATTCTCACAACTGGGACAGCTTCTTAGGTAGTATTTACCAAAAGCAATTAAAGGCACAGGTATTGGCTGCAGCAGATTGTGGCAAGGGGCAGCAATGGGGACAAGTAATAGACCAAAACATATAGGAAGGAAGAGGTTATGAAAGGAGCTATGTGTGGATATAACAGATTTTGAAAGCTCCCAGATATTCCAGGGAATTGAGAAGGCCATGCACATACCCAGGGCTGAATGACTAAACAGAGAAGGCCAGAGAAGACCGTAAGTTTCACTTATGGCTGACCTTCACGCTCTGTATAAGCATGAAGTGAAAGCTGAGGCAGAGTTGTAAACAATGTGGCTAATGTTTCAAGGAGTGCCCAAGACAAAGCTAATATGTCAAGAATGGCAGCAGATTTTTTTTCCTTCTCTGGCCCCAGGCATTTAAGAAGACTGTCAACACACTAGCTTACCACCAAGCTCATAGATTGTAGACTTCATTGGCCACACAAAACAAAGAATAGAATCCATACAAAAATAGTTTAGAAAAGTCACTAAACAACCAAACAACTATAACCCAAAGCAAGTAGCAACAAAAAGCCATGGGAAGGGGGGAGAATCTGACCTCCAGATGTACCACATTAATATTCAAAATGTCCAGTTATCAACAAAATATTTCAAGGCATGCAAAGAAACTAAGTATGGCCCATTCACAGGAAAAGATGATATCAATAGAAATTCTCCCTGAGAAAGCCTAGACGTTGGACTTAACTAAACAATGACTTTAAATCAATGTCATAAATATGCTCAAAGAGCTAAAGAAAATCATGGACAGAGAGCTAAAGGAAACTAAGGGAATACTGTGTCAAATAGAGAATATCCAATAAAGCAAAATAAATTATAAAAAAGAAACAGGGAGTGTGGCAGGGAGACGCAAGAGGGAGGAGATATGGGGATGTATGTATATGTATAGCTGATTCACTTTGTTATACAGCAGAAACTAACACACCACTGTAAAGCAATTATACTCCAATAAAGATGTTTGAAAAAACAAACAAACAAAAAAAGAAACAGATAGAAATTCTGGAATACAATAAAACAAAAAATTCACTAGAGCAGTTCAACAGATTTCAGCAGGCAGGAAAAACGGTTGAGAGAACTTAAAGATAGGTTCTAAGGAGCAGAAAAAGAAGAATGAAGATAAATGAACAGAGCCTAAGGGACATGTAGGATACCATCAAGCATGCCAGCATAGGCATAATGGAAGTCCCAGAAAGAAAGAGAGAGAAATGAGCAGAAAGAATATTTGAAGAAATAATGGCCCCCAAATTCCAAAACTGGATGAAATATATGAATCTAAACATCCAAGAAGCTCAACAAACACTAAGTAGGATAAACTCAGAGACTCACACCAAAACATATTATAATCAAATTGTTGAAAGATAGAGAATCTTGAAATAAGAAAGAGAGAAGTGACTCATTATGTATAAGGGATTCTCATAAGATCAACAGCCAATTTCTCTTTAGAAACCTTGTAGGCCAGAAGGCAGGACTACAAAATATTTAGAGTGCTGAAAGAGAAAAATTTGTTAACCAAGAACTCTATATATTTGGCAAAACTATCCTTCAACAGTGAAGAAGAAATTAAGACATTTACAAATAAACAAAACCTGAAGGAGTTCATTGCTAGTGCACCTGCCCTCTAGGAAATACGAAAAGGAGTCCTGCAGGCTGAAATTAAAGCACACTAGACAGTAAAAGCCCTATAAAGAAATAAAGAACACCAGTAAATGTTCTTTACATACAGAGGTAAATATAAAATCCAGTATTTTGCATTTGTAACTCCTCCTTTTTTCTTATATGATTTAAAAGACAAATGAATAAAATAATTATAAATCTATGTTAATGTGCATGCAATGTATAAGATGTAATTTGTGCCAATATCAACATAAAGAGAAAAGGACAGAGCTGTATGAGATGGGAGTTTTATATACAACTTTTGCATACTAGTGAAGACAAGTTAGTATTAATTCAATTTCTTTGTTATGCATTTAGCATGTCAGTTGTAATCCTCAGGATAACCACTAAGAAAATAACTAAAAACATAGGGAAAATAAGTGGGAAAGGAATTAAAATGGTACACTGAAAAAAATCAATGAGACGTAAAAGAAAGCAGTAATAGAGGAATTGAGGAGGAAAAAGATATATGGCATAGAAAACAAAATGGCAGAAGTCCTTCCTTATCAATAATTACATTAAATGTAAAGAAATTTAACTTTGCAATTAAAAAACAGAGATTGGCAGAATGGATAGAAACACATGGCCAAATTATATGAAGTCTGTAAGAGACTTACTTTAGATCCAAAGACACAATTTGTAATTGAAAGGATGCGAAAAGACATTCCATACAAATAGTAACCAAAAGAGAGCTGGGTTGGCTATATAAGTATCAGACAAAATAGTCTCTAAGTCAAAATTTTATGAGACAAAGAAGGACTTTATATGTTGATAAAAGAGTCAACCCATCAAGAAGATATAGCAGTTGTAAACATATCATACCTAACATCAGAGCCCCAAAATATATAAAGCAAAAATTGACAGGAATGAAATGAGAAATAGTACTACAATAATAGTTGCAATCTTCAGTACTCCCCTTTTAATTATGAATAGACAAAAGATCAATAAGGAAATGAGGACACCATAAACCAACTAGACCTAGCAGATGTATATGGAACATTTCATGCAAAAGGAGCAGGATGTATATTCTTCTCAAGTGCACATGGAATATTCTCCCAGATAAACCATATGGCAGGCTACAAAATAAGTCTCAATAAATTTGAAAAGTTTAAAATCATACAAAGTATCTTCTCTGACCATAATGGAATGAACCTGTAAATCAACAACAGAAGGAACTTGGGAAAATGTACACATTTGTGGATACTCTCAGATAACCAATGGATCAGAGAAGAAATCAGAAGAAAAGTTAGAAAATATTTTAAGATGAATGAAAATGAAAAAACAACATAACAACTTACAAGATGCAGTGAAAGCAGTGCTCAGAGGGAAATTTATACATGTAAACACCTACAATAAAAAAAGAAGGAAGATCTCAAATTAATAACCTAGCTTTCCACCATAATCAATAAGAAGAAAAAAAAAGAGGAAACTAAACTCAAAGCTAGCAGAAGGAAGGAAATAAAGTTTACAGCAGATATTAATGAAATAGATAATATAAAAACAATGAAGTAAATCAATTAAATCAAAAGTTGGTTTTCTGAACTTTGAAAAAAGATCAACAAAATTGTTAAACATTTAACTTGATTAAGAAAATAGAGAGAAGATGGAAATTACTAAAATCAGAAATGAAAGTAGGGAAATTACTACCAACCGTACAGAAAAAGATGCTCAACATCAGTAGTCATTAGGGAAATGTACATCAAAACCACAAGATACCACTTCACACCCACTAGGATGGCTACAATCAAAAAAAGAGAAAATAACAAATGCTAATGAGGATGTAGAGAAATTAGCACCCCCATACTTTCCTGGTAGGAATGAATACGGTGGCCACTGTGGGAAATAGTTTAGTGATTCCTCAATAGAGTTAAACATAGAATATGACCCAGGAATTTCCTCCTAGAAATATACCCAAGAGAACTGAAAACATGTTCACACAAAAATTTATAACAAATCTTCATAGCAGCATTATTCATAGTAGCCAAAAAGTGGAAACAACCCAAATGTCCATCAACTGATGAATGGTTAAACAAGATGTGGAATAACCACACAATGGGATATTATTCAGCCATAAATAGGAATAAAGTCCTGATACATGCTACAACATGGATGAATCTTGGACTCAAATGCTGAGAGAAAGAAGCCAGACACATAAGGCTACATATTATATAATTCCATTTATATGGAGTATCTGAAATAGGCAAATGCATAGAGACAGAAAACAGATCAGCATTTCCCTGCGGCTTGGGAGAAGGGAGAATGGGTTGTGACTGCTCAGTGGTATGAGGTTTCCTTTTGGGGTGACAAAAATTTTCTAAGACTAGATGGGGTGATAATTGCACAACATTGTAAAAGTACAAAATATCTTTCTCAAATGGTAAATTTCATGTTATGTGTATTCCTACCACAATTAAAAAAAAAAAAGAATGGGCAACTTAACCAATTGATCAAAACTAATATTACCATGGATACAACATAGAAATGAAAATGAACAAATGACAGCTATTCACAATCGTTTGATGAAATCTCACAAAGATTGAATATAAGAAGCCAGACATAAAAGAATATATTCCGTATGATTTCACTCATATAAAGTCCCAAAATGAGCAAAATAGTTTTTTTTTTCAGTTTAACCATACTCATTTATAATTTTTCAAGTATACTGAACATTAATTTTTTTAAAAAACTGCTGGTGGTTGAGGGTTTTTTGAGCAGTGTTTTTTCTGTTTTAACTGAACTAATCATTTTATTTATTTAAAATTGAGGTATAGTTGATTTATAATATTGTATAAGTTTCAGGTGTACAACACAGTGATCACAATTTTTAAAGGTTATACTCCACTTTTAGTTACTGTGAAATATTGGCTATATTCCCTCTGCCGTACAATATGTCCTTATAGCTTATTTATTTTGTGCATAGTAGTTTGTACCTCTTAATCCCCTATCCCTACATTGCCCCTCCCTTTTCCCTCTCCCCACGGGTAACCACTAGTTTTTTCTCTATATCTGTGAGTCTGTTTCTTATATACATTCATTTGTATTATTTTTTAGATTCCACATATAAGTGATATCATACGGTATTTCTCTTTCTCTGACTTATTTCACTAAGTATTATATCCTCCAAGTTCATCCACGTTGTTGCAAATGGCAAAATTTCATTCTTTTTTATGACTGAGTAGTATTTCCAGTGTGTGTGTGTGTGTGTGTGTGTGTGTGTGTGTGTGTGTGTGTGTGTGTAGTATATACCACATCTTCTTCATCCATTCATCTGTTGATGGACACTTAGGCTGCTTCCATATCTTGGCTATTATAAATAATGCTGCTGTGAACATTGGGGTGCATGTATCTTTTTGGATTAGTGTTTTAGTTTTCTTCAGATATTGCCCAGGAGTGGAATTGCTGGATCATACATACGGTAGTCCTATTTTTAGTTTTTTGAGGAACCTCCGTACTGTTTTCCACAGTGGCTACATCAATTTACATTCCCACCAACAGTGTACAAGGGTTCCCTTTTCTCCACATCCTCACCAACACTGGTTATTTGTGGTCTTTTTGATGATGGCCATTTTGACAGGTGTGAAGTGATATCTCATTGTGGTTTTGATTTTCAGTTCTCTGATGATTAGCAATGTTGAGCATCTTTTCACATGCCTGTTGGCCATCTGTATGTCTTCTTTGGAAAAATGTCTATTTGGGTCTTCTGCCCATTTTTCAATCAAGTTTTTTTTTCTTTTTTTTGATGTTGAGTTGTATGAGCTGTTTATATATTTTGGATATTAACCTCTTATCAGTAATATAATTTGCAAATATTTTCTCCCATTCAGCAGGTTGCCCTTTCATTTTGTAGATGGTTTCCTTTGCTGTGCAAAAGCTTTTAAGTTTAATTAGGTCCCATTTGTTTATTTTTACTTTTGTTTCCTTTGCTTTAGGCGACAGATCCAAAAAAATATTGCTACAATTTATGTCAAAGAGTGTTCGTTCTGCCTGTATTTTCTTCTAGGAGTTTTATGGTTTCCACTCTTATATTTAGGTCTTTAATCCATTTTGAGTTAATTTTTGTTTATGGTGTTAGAAAATGTTCTAATTTCTGTAGTTGTCCAGTTTTCCCAGCACCACTACTGTACTGTTTTGATTACTGTAGCTACAAGCAAAATAATTGTAACGCCAGATGTCTGGACAGTGATTATTTTGGAGGAAGATGAGGAGTGGTAATTGGGAGGCTATATGACGGAAACATTTGGGAGATTAGTAATGTACTTTTTTTGACCTGGTGGTAGTTATGTGGGTTTGTTAACTTTGTAATAAATTTATGATCATTTTACTTTTCTCTACATGTGCTATATTTTAATAAAAAGATTTATTTATTTATTTATTTTGACCACGCTCTGCGGCTTGTGGGATCTTAGTTCCCCAACCAGGGATTGAACCTGGGCCCTTGGCAGTAAAAGTGTGGAGTCCTATCCACTGGACCGCAAGGGAGTTCCCATAAAAAGTTTTTAAAAATTAAAAAAAACCTAACATTGCCAATCATGGGACGGAAGGAAGGAAGGAAGAAAGGGAGGGAGGGAGGAAGGAAGGAGGGAAGGAGAGAAGGAAGGAAATAAAGCCAATATAAAATACCAGAAAAAAATTTTAAATGTACAAGAAACCATATTACAAACATCAAGCAAACTAAATTAGTATAACTTTTATTCAACTGATGTAAGAAAATACTATAAAATACACACATACAGAAAATTCATTTCACCTTGATAGTAGGATCCATAGAGAATGTGATGTACTTTTTTTTTTTTTTTTTGCAGTACACGGGCCTCTCACTGTTGTGGCCTCTCCCATTGCGGAGCACAGGCTCCGGACACGCAGGCTCAGCGGCCATGGCTCACGGGCCCAGCCACTCCGCGGCATGTGGGATCTTCCCGGACCGGGGCACGAACCCGTGTCCCCTGCATCGGCAGGCGGACTCTCAACCACTGCGCCACCAAGGAAGCCCAATGTGATGTACTTTTAACACAGATTGGCTTGGCATTTCTTGGCCCAACATTACATGACTCAGTATCGAATGACAATTATATGAACATATATAATTTTTTACTTAGTTTTCTAATTTTAGAGTTGGCCTACGGACAAGGAATGAAACATGTGGTTGTATTTGCAGAAAGGATTTAGTCAAGAAAGCTGAACAATTATATGTATTATGGAATAAGAGATTTGTTGTAGGAATATAACTTTACATAATTGTGAAAGAGGCTGGGACAGTAAGGATCAGAAAGAGAGTTGGAAGATCAGGGGAAAGACACAAAACATCCAGGCATGTCCTGCTGTCAGAGTAGGAATTCACAGGATTGATGATGGAGAAGTCTATGGAAATCTGTGTGTGTCATGTGTATAAAGACACATGTATATATATGTATGTTTTGAATATGTGTATAAAACATACACATATGTGCATGTGTGTATATGTATATATACATATTTTACATCAAAATATATTTTATATTTTAAATTACATATATAGGTAGTGTGTGTATATACCATGAGCCATACTTATACTAAAAAATTATCCCTTGTTTTTCTGAATTCAGTTTAACTGGTGTCCTGATTTACCTGGCAACTCACAGCCCTAGCCAGGGATAGCCCTTAGTCAGCAAGTCTGGCAGTTGGGAAGACGAGCAGGACTCTGAGTTGGGGGAAAGCAAGGACAAGCTGGAACTGGCAGGCACCTCTGCATCTGGCTCTCACTGCATGTGACAACAGCCTTCAGAGAGTGAAATAGCTGCTTCATCTCTCCCTTCCAAATCTCAAACAAATTTCTCTTTTGGCCAATTCTAACCTGGTACCGTAAAGGGAAGAACATTCTGAAAAACATAGTTCCAGCTTAGCCAAGCTGATAAAAATTACAGAGAATTGAAACAGGTCTAATATGTTTAAATCACAGGAACTATGCCACTGGTTAACCCAATAGTAGATGAATGTGATTGCTCTTCATAAATCTATTCCAACTAATGAATGGACAATAAATTATAAAATTAAAATATCACCATTTTGCAACTTCTACGGCTTAACAGATATAAGCATTAAGCATCAATAGCTGCTAACATCACAAAAAGAGAGACGGCCAGACACTATATGCCTCCCATATTCTTGCCAAACACCACCTATAGTTTTGCCAAAGGAATCAAACCTGAGTTTGATCCAGTCTCTGCATTCACCTGCCAATTTTCCAGAAACACAGAGGACGGAGAAACATGTTGGATTCCACCATGAGTGTGAAATCAGCAAAAACCAGACTGGGAAACGACAGATTTTATTCTCTGAGTTCATTGAGAGTTAAATTGTAAAGAAAAGAGAGGGATAAAGGGTGAGCCTAAAGATTAAACAAACTTAAAAGATATATCAAAATGTGCATATTTTAATGATAAAACTATTTTTAAAACACAAGGAAGCAATTACTCTAGAAGTCAGCATAGTGGTTTCTTAGGACAGGAATGAGGGGGTTGCGGTTGGGATGGGGATCATGGAAGGGCTTCTGGGGGAGCTGGCAAAGTTCTGTTCCTTGATCTGGGTAATAGTTACAAGAATGTTCTCTTTATAGTAGTTCATTGAACTATATGTTTGTTTTGTTTATTTTCTGCATCTTTTGATTTACAACAAAATATTTTTCAAAAAGCAATTTGGAGGAAACAGACTATTTGAGGGAAACTTTAAGAAATATTAATATCTTAATAGAGATAAGAAAGGAGATTGCATCCACAAAACAAAACATGGCTCTATAAAAAAAGGAACATTTGGAGAACAAAAGGAAAGGCTGTTAGAAATTTAAAACTGGGTAACAGAGTGAAAAAAAATAATTAGAATGAAAATAAAGCTCAAAAATAAAGTTGAAGAAATTAGAGCAAAAAGATAACTAAGTTCTGGCCAATGAGATATCAGTGGACTATATCCTTTGAAAAGGAAACTGGCTATCCTCCACCCCTCATTCCTTCTTTCCACGGCTAGAGTGAAGAAGTCATGCTCATTATCCAGTTTGAACCATGTAGACATGGACTACACTGTAGGGTAAGAATCAGCAAACTTTTTCTTATAAAGGGCCAGAAAATAAATATTTTAGTCTCTGTGGGCAATGTAGCCTCTGTCCCAACTACCCAGCTCTGTCACTATAGCTCAAAAGCAGCCTTGGACAATATGGAAACAAATGGATATGGCTGTGTTCCAATAAAACTATATTTATAGACACCGGAATTTTAATTTCATCTAATTTTCACATGTCACAAAATAGTCTTTTTTCCCCAATCATTTAAAAATATAAAGACCACTCGTAGTTCGTGGCCAAAACAAAGAAAAACAAAACAAACAAAAAAACAAGTGGTGGGGAAAAATAAAACAACAAGTGGTGGACAGGATTTGACCTAGGACTATAGTTTGTGGCTCCCTGCCCTAGGGAATGTCAGAGCATTATGACAGAGGGACCTGGGGTTCTGAAACAACTCATGGAACAGAGCCAGCTATCTGAACTGAGCTCTAGACTACTACATGAGAGAAATATACTTCTATTTTGTTTGGCCAGCATATTTTGTATCTCCGTTATATTGATTTAGTCTAAACTCTAATACAAGGCACTCTTATAAAGTCTCAGAAAAACTGAAGTTAAATAATTGTTAATAAGCTACTAAAGCATTTGATGAGAAGGAGGGGGAGGGAGCACTAGCAATTCCATTTCTAGGTAAATACTTTAGAGAATCTCTTACATATGTACATAAGGAAACTAGTATAAGAATGTTCATTGCTGTATTTCTTACAATAACAAAACTCAGAGCTACCTAAATGATTATCAGCAGGATAACGGATGAGTAAACTGTGATACAGTCATTCAGTTGAATACTACAGATAAGTCAACATGAGTGAACTAGAGCTACGTGTGTCAACGTGGAAAATTTCTCAAACATGACTGAGCAAAAAGCAAGTTGCAAGATGATAAATACACGATGATGCCACTTATGTAGTTTTATAGAAAACTAACACTAAATATCATTTATGGATATGTATACATTGAAAGTATATACTATGCATGGAAATGTTAAATATGAAGTTCAGGATAGTGCATGGGGTGGGTTGGGGGGGCAGGGAAGGATGGAGGAAAATGGGGCCCTGGAAGGGTACAGGAGGTGCTTCAACCATATCTTCCAAAATGATCACCATGAAAAATTTAGTTACCATCTGTCACCATACAAAGATATTAGATAATTTTTTACTATATTCCCTACACTCTACATTTCATACCTGTGACTCATTTATTTTGTAACTGTTAAGTGTGTACCTCTTAACCTCCCTCACCTATTTCTCTCATGCCCCACCTCCTCCCCTCTGGCAACCACCTGTTTCTTCTCTGTATCTATAACCCTCTTTCTGTTTAGTTATGTTTGTCCACTTTGTTTTGTTTCTTAGGTTCCACATATAAGTGAAATCATGAAATCTTTGTCTTTCTCTTTCTGACTTATTTTACTTCTCTAGGGCCATCCATGTTGTTGCAAATGGCAGGATTTCAGTTTTATGGCTGAGCAATATTCCATTTTGTGTGGTGTATATAAATATGTCTCTTACAACTTCTTTATCCATTTGTCTATTGATGGCCACTTAGGTTGCTTTTATAGACCCTGTCCCCACCCTCTTAGAGCTCACAGTTGAGTGAAATGATACCAGGTAATAGTCACATTGAAGGTGGGATAAAACAGAAATGCAAAGCAAAAGGTTAACAAGAAAAGAAAAAGAAGAAATCAAAATGACAGTTATTAAATAGAAAAACAAGGATAAAATGGAAACCTTCCAATTTATTTTTCAAAGTAATCATAATCCTTATTCCATGCTGATAGCGTGTGTGCACACAAACATAAGACCAATTTTAGCTATGAGTATATGTGCAAAAATTCCATATAAAGTACCAGCAAAATGAATCCAACAGCATATAAAAAGAATATGTTGCTAAATATGGTTTATTTCAGGAATATACCGAATATAATGAAACCTATCCATACTATTCATCACATCATTGAAGCAAAGGAAGAAAATATTGTGTTTATAAACACAATGGCAACAGTACATTTGATTAATTTCACTTCTAAAAAACAGAATGAAAAAAATCTCTTGATAAACTTGAAATACAAGGATGTTTCTTTATTAAGATAAAAATGTTTTTTAATCCAAATGCCAAAATCTTACTTAAGGGTAGAACACTATCCTGTGCTCTATCCAATTTGAAGATTTGGAAGCATAGGCTGCATTAAAGATAAGAAAATTCAACTTCTTCAGTGGCATGTGCTAAGTGAGGTCTGGACTCCCAGTTGATCAAGAATGTGAGTATATCTTTGTTTATAATGAACCTGGATCTATGGAAGGAGCATCTGTCTAAAAAGCATGCTGCATAAGCTAGAAATGGTCAAGAACATGCAACCTATGTGTGGCACCTCCATGGGTGGATTTTACTTATAATGTTTGATTTTACACAAATGTTTAATATAACAGGACTTTTTATTACATGTAATTATCATAGCAAGTAATAATTCTCTTTATATCTAATTCTAAAGCACAAATATCCTTTATTAATATTCATTTTATTCCAGTGTTACTTGTAAATTACAAATTTATTTAGAAAATATAGAAGGTTCATATATACATTATAAATCTACAAATAAATTATTTATTAAATGTATATTTTATAAATCTAATTTATTCCTAATTTATTTTATAAATAAATTTGTATTTTTTTATAAATTTTATTTGTAATATTATAAACAGAATTTGTTTATAAAATATTAATTTTAAGTATAAATATATTTTTAACAGATATCATATAGCTTATTTATAGAATTAATTTCTGAATATTATTTCTAAAATAAATTATTTTATAAATGGTTGATAAAAGAGGGAGAAAGGAGGCATTTTGAGGCATTTCTTTCTGGATTCCTGGTTTCCCATTTTGATCTCCAAAAATCAAAGGAAAGATTCAATCACTAAGGAAAGAATAACTTCCTCATTGTGTTTGCTTCAGTGGAGTGCATGCCTGATTAGTTCACAACTGTTTTAAAGCCATAGGAACTAGATTCATTCTCAGCACTCACTAAATAGCAGGGGAATGGGGAACCAAGGCACTATTATTTATTACATTTAACTGCTCTGTTCCTTCCACACTAATAGTTGAGCCTCTTTCAGTTGCAGTAACAGAAAGAAGTAACAGCATATATACAGTAGGATAATATATCATCACTTCTCTAAGATTTTGAAGCTCATTAAAAAATATATTGTCCAAATAATCTAGCAATTGTTTTTGTGGTGCATCCATGGAATGAGACATATTCTGACAGCACATCAACAAAGTGTCAGGCCCTGTGAGAGATACTGGGGAATTATTCACACCATTCTGTTCAGTTTGCTGGGGGTTTTTCTTACAAGTTTTTTTTTTTTAATTTGATTGTAAAAGTTTGCTGTTTCTGAAGGCTCCTTCTGGTTCATAAAACTATGTCACCAACAGAGAAGAAGGTGCTTGACTTACTATGTGTTTATTTAGTATATTCAATTATCAAGTTATTTAAATGGAAGGTAGAGAGAAGGGCATCTAAGACAAAGCCCTGCTTTATTCTACTTCCAATTACAATTTAAACTGTCAGGTATTTCTACTCACTCTGATTCTTGTAAGATTGTCTTTTTTTCTAAGAAATTTAAAATGTATATAAAACTTCAGAGGATAATATAAAAAATACATATATTTTCATTATACAGAACTGAGGATTGTTAATATTGTCATCAATGCTTCAAGTTTGCGCGCATGCACACACACACTGTTGCACTGCAGCCAGTTCATAACTTATTCTCAAGAGCTTTTTGTTAAGTTTTGGGGAATTTTGAGAGCTGATTGCTAAATCTTTGGTAGGTTGAAATTTTCCATGGTGGGAGTATTATACCATGGAAATCTACAAATGCTATAAATCAGGGTTTTTTTAATTCCTGGAGAACCAGTTGTTAGGCATTTATCAGCACACTACTGCTTATATATAAAAGAAAGAAAGCCCGTACAGGTAAATTCAGCTTGTCTTGGACCCACACTCCCAATACCATTATCCTTCCCCCTCCTCAGAGGCAACTGCCATCATAAATTTGATGTATGTTATTCCAGAACATCTTCTATACTTTAAATACATTTACATGCATCCATAAATAACAGAGGATACTTTTGGTATGTTTTAAAATGTACATATATGGCAACTTGCTTTTCTCATACAACATTTTGTTGCAAATGGATATAGATCATTCCTTTCATCTGCTATTTAGAAGTCTACATATGAATATACAGGTTGTTTCCAATTTTTCACCATTAGAAACAATGCTAAAATGAATGGCTTTTGTCCATATGTACATGAGTTATCTAGGTATTTACCCAGAAGTATAATTGCTAGGTTATGTGCACAGTGTCAAGTTTACTATGTATTGTCAAATTCCTCTCTCAAGTGTGCAAAACCAATTTATGCTCCTACTCAACAGGAGTGAGTGAGAATTCTCTTTGATTCACATTCCAGCCAGTAATTGGTACTGTCAGACTTTCACTTTTTGTCAGTCTGATGGGTACAAAATGACTTCTCATTGTGTTTAATTTTCATTTCCTTGATCACTAGTGAGGTTGAGCATTTTTTCTCCTATTTATGGGCCATTCGTGTTTTCTACTCTATGAATTCCCTTTCATTTGCCCATTTTTCTATTCGGTTGATTGCCTTTTTGGTCTTGATTTATAGTTCTCAATATACTCTGGATACTAATACTTGTCTTTTCACTTTGTTTATGGTAAGTCGTCTTGTTTTTGGTGTTTTGTATGGGGTGAGAGGCAGGTGCATTTCATCTCTGTGAGCTCTTTGAGGACGTGGTCTGTAGGCTTAGTGGTCAGAGGACCTGTCTCACTTTTGGGTGATGACACACCCAAAAGACATAGTTTCCAAGGCCACAAGTTCTGGCTGGCGGCAGATCTAAAAACAATAGACTTACTGTCTGCTCCAACCAGTTTTTTTTCAATTGCTCCACATTGTCTTTCCTCTAGGCCTTTGCACATGCTGTTTCCTTCACCTGGAATGCTCTTTAGTCTCCTGTCTGTGCCCCAGAGCACCTTTTACATTCCCTCTCTTAGCACTCACCACATTGTACTGCAATAACCTGTTAGCTTGTCTGTCTCCTCCACTATCTGCCTTTGTAGCTCTAGCGCTTAGTAGAAGTCTTGATAGAGTTCATTGCTTAAAAAAGAGAAAAAGGGTTGTTGAATGAATGAGTGATTGAGTGAGTGGGTATGGTAAGACATTGTGTGCCCCCACACACACATATATACACATATATAGGGGCAGCTATATGGAAGTTCAGAGAATGTTTCATTCATTCATCCAGCAACAAATCCCTAACACTTGCCAGGCACCTGCTAGTGATATGGACCCTTCCCTCACCAAGCCCACAGCCAGATGGGGAAGACAGACTCATACCTGCCAAGCACAGTACAGTGACATGAGTGTCTTGTTGGAGAGAAGCACAGAGTACCGTGAAGTATGCAGAGGAAGGACACTTATTCCAGCCATGAGTGGGAAGGAGTTTGGAAAAAGATCTCTCAAAGATGGAGATCAGCCAAGAAGAGATGATAATTCAATAATCAGCCTCTTAATTAAAAATGTAAATGAAATTCTCCCTAGCAATCCCAGGGGCTGCTATTTGGCTTTCTTAGATTATGTCAATAAGTGAGTCTGACCAGGTGTTTTACTCCTTGCTTCAGGTTATAGCAGCACCTATCAGTGAATTCCCAATACTAGAACTCCACCCGCCTTGGATAACAGATTAAACCCAAGGATCGCCCGCTGCCCCTCCCCTGCTCACTCTACTCTCTCCATTTGTTCCTTCTAGCTAAAAATTGCCTCACAGCCCCATCTTTATCTTCATTCTCACCCGCAATCCTGGCCCCTCCACCAACTCTCTGCAGCCCCTTCCTATCACCAGGCCAAAAGAAACACAGTCATCCCCCTACAGTCTGCTCCCAATCAGTGTTTCCTCGGTGCCAGGTACATACTAAGCACTGGCTAGGCCCTGAAAACTGAAGAATGAGTAGGAGCCATCCATCAAGGATCTTAGGGAAGAGCTTTCTAAGCAGAGAAAAGAGCTAGTGCCAAATCCTGGTAGTGAGATAAACCCTGACGCGTTCTAGAAACTGATAGAAAGCCAGGGAGACAAGAGCATAATAAGTGGGGGGTAGAGTGGTATAAGATGAATCTATAGAGATGGGAAAAAGGAAGGAAATGGTAGGTTTTCTACTAGGTTTTTTTCTTTCATGGCATCTGCCAGTTCTCACCATAAAGTGTGTAGTCCAGCCCTTAGGGATAATCTGTGCCCTTAGGGACGATCTGCGCACTGTCGGGGATTTCTAGGAGAAATCCACAGATAAGAAAAGTTCTGGGTCTTATCAAAGGGGAACTTCAGTCCAAGGAAAGCAGGGTAAGAAAGCATAAGACTGGGAGAGCTGGAAACCTGTTGCTCAAGGTCTGTCACCAGCCCTCTCCAGCCCTGGTTCGTGGGCTCTTCCTGAATCACATTGCAAAGCTTTTTTCATCTCTATCCCCAGAGTAATCAGCATCCAAGCGTTAAGACCCAGACTGGGCCAAAATGACATACACAGATTGGAGCACGCACGAGTTTATTTGTGACTTGCTGTCTGGGACTTAGGAACGTGCACCTGCATGGGAACAGTCTTTACTCCCAGGACAAGGGACAGCTTGCACATCTCTAGTTAGGAGTCATTTCAATTGAGCATTACATCATTGACAAGGCATAACAGCCTCCTGGGTCCCTTTGCTATTATTCAAACATCTGTTTCCTCCCACCTCCCCTTGCCTTCTTCTGGGGTCCTGGAGCCCTCTTTTGCACATGGCTCCCTTCCTGAAAAATCAATCATTCTTATTTATTTTCCTGGAACTGGAGAAGAGTTGAAAGGTCAGGCCCTCTCCCTTCCCGGCTCTGCCTCTAAACTCTTAAGGCCTCTACAAAGGTGTTGGAAACAGAGGGGGCTTGTCTTCTCTCAGAGACAAGAAACACTGTCAGAACTTTGCTTAGGCTTCTACTGTGCTCACAATCCTACTGTTTGCTTGAACACAAGGTTCCTTGTCCAGGGCCTCATTTCTTGATCTCTGGTCTGTTGAGAGACGCAAGAGCATGTGTCTCTGATGGCCATGTTTTGCAGCCAGCTGAAGTCTCTACTAGTCCAGGGCAGGCAGTCTGCAGCGAGGTGGAGTGCCCCAGATGACCAGCCCAAAGAACCAACCTTCCTCTCAGAAGGAGCCGGTGCTTTGCTGCAGGAAATGTGCCAGAAACCTCTGAGACCTCCTTCTCAGAATTTAGAAAAGGCAAAACCAATCACTGGGTCTTTATTCCTAATAGACATCCATCACTAGAATAACAAAGCTCATACAATTTACCATTGAAATGGAATGTTTAACTCAAACAATAAAAGATGTTTATCTATATTCAATTTTGGATCTCCTTATATAGAAGGAATTATATTTTCATCAGGTGATTTTTTTTCACGTCGGTGCATAGCTCCCTCCAACTTTTTCTAGATCTGATATGAAGCCAATACTTTTCAATACTACTGGGAAAAACAAAGAAAGAGGAAGTCTGAAAAGCATCAGTGGATCAAATATGCGTTTGTTTGTGATTCTATGTAGGTAAAATTCTACCTCACCTCTCCCTCTAATTCCTGAATCTGCTGGGAAGACAGATGGCATCAGAAGGAAAAAAATGTAATAGCATGCCCAAAGCATAAAACCCCCATTTGCCTTTCTTTTTCTTATTTATATAAAATAACTTGGTCTAATACTAATGAAAAGGATGTACTCCAAAGCCTTTTTTTCCCCATAAAGAGCTGAAAGAGCCACCTAAACTCCCAGTATGGAATTTGAGATCACTCAAAATACATTTCATTTCAAAGTCCCTTCAATCAATGTTTTTCTCTTCACAGGCACATTTCTTCAAGTCCCTCTACACCCACACATTCTCATAGTTCCCTTTAAGAAATGTGTCATGAAAGAGAAAAGTTATCAAGATTGCATTTTATTTTTTCAGCTTTATTGAAGTATAATTGACAAATACAATTGTAAGATATTTAAAGTGTACGTTGTGATGGTTTGATATACATGTACACTGTGAAAGGATTCCTCCCATCTAGTTAAACATCAATCACTATATATATGTGTATATATATATGTGTGTGTGTGTGTATGTGTGTGTGTGTATATATATATATATATATATATATATATATATATATATATATAAAGTTCCACTCTTGTAGCAAATTTCAATTATACAATACAATGTTGTCAACTATAGTCACCATGTTTCACATTAGATCCTCAGACCTTATTCATCTTATGACTGACAGTTTGTACTCTTTTACCAATCTCTGCCTATTTCCCCACCTCCCAGCCCCTGGCAACCACTTTTTTCACTGTTTCTATGAAACACAGTTTTTAAACCTGGGCAATTCTACTTCCTCCAGTCTGCTCCCTTCTCCCTTGGTGGAGTCTCTGTTGGATCTGTCCGGCCTTTTTTTTTCCTTTTAACTTATTGATTGAAAGTCATATAATATAAAATTAGCCATTTCAAAGTAAACAATTCAGTGGCATTTAGTACATTCACGATGTTGTACAACTACCTTCTCTGTGTAGTTCTAAAACATTTCCATCACTCCAAAAGGAAACCCGGTACCCATTAAGCAGTTTTCCCCATCTCCCCTCCCCCAGCCTCTGGCAGCCACCAAGCTGCTTTCTGTCTCTGTGGATCTATCTATTCCGGATGTTTCATATAAATGAAGTCATACAATATGTGACTTTGTGTCTGGCTTCTTTCGCTTAGCATAATGTTTTCAAGATTCATCCACAGTGTAGCAGGTATCAGTACTTCATTCTTTTTAAGGATGAATACTATTTCATCATATGGATGTATCACATTTTATTTATCCATTTAGTGGACTTTTGGGCTGGCCTCTCATCTTGAGCCTCCTCCTCTTGTAATCATGAAAGTCTTTGGATCCTGTCTGTCAAAGTAAGTGTGGCAGAACCTTGTGATCTATACAGAACTATAGTCAACTTATGGAAACCTGAACCTTTACCATCTTCTAACCCAGTGGTTTTCAAGTGGGGGCAATTTCAACCCAACCCCTTGGCCCCCTGGGGATACTTGGCAGTATCTGGAGATATTTTTGGTTGTCACAGCTAGGGGTGTGCTACTAGCATCTAGTGGGTAGTGGCCAGAAATGCTGTTAAACATTCTACAATTCAAAGGACAGGACCCACAATAAAGAAATATCTGGCCCAAAATGTCAACAATGCCTAGGTTGAGAAACCATGTCAATTTAATCTAAGAGATTAGCTGAGTTGCCAGAGGTTCCAGAGAGATTTGGTAGGATAGACAACTGCTCATAGATCTAATCACTTTGTCTTGAAACTGCAGTTATGTATAAGACATTCATGGTCAACATACATGTACTGAGCACGTATATATGAGCCCGATTCTGGCCTGCCTCAAAGTATTCACAACCTAAGCTTCATATAACCATTCATTTATGTAATATATATTATATACAAGATGTTATAAAGCTAATAAATTTGCTTCCTAAGGGTGTGAGGTTTTTGATTCTAGCTTTTTAGATTGTGGAAACACTGAGAAACTAGTTACTACATCTACAATATATTGTATTAGTATCATTTCAACACAATAAACCAACTTATTTAATTTGGCATCCCTCAATTTACCCATTCCCACTCCTGTGGCTTAGTGCCCCAGGCCTCAGCTACTTGTGTAAGAGATTTCACAGTGGACTCTGTAAACCTCAAATCCCATCTTTTTAGACTACTGAGTAATTCTTTCATTTCTTTTAAACAGAAAAGCCACACTTTTTCTTGCCTTCTTCTTTTTTTTTTTTTTTTTTTAATTTTTTGGCTGCACCACATAGCATGGGGGAATCTTAGGTCCCTCACCAGGGATTGAACTCACAGCCCCTGCATTGGAAGCGCCTTATTCTTGTTGTGGTGGTTGTTTTGTGTGTTTTGAGGGTTTTGGTATTTGTTTATTTAATGGCAAGAGGGAGAAGTTTAGTGGCAAGGAAGAACAAGACATTATTTGAAAACCCAAACTGTTAACACAGGACATGTCAAAACCGTCTCTCCACTCTACACCACTGTGAAAGACCATATATGGTCCCCAGGAAATGCAGAATGTTCACATCTATCACCCTCCCTTTTCCCAGCCCATGCCACACTGGTTTATGATTAAGAGGAAATCTTGACTGTCTAGGCCATACCCTGAAGTGTTATTGCAAAGCAGACAGTTGGTCCTGTTGAGATTTTTATCATTTATTTTACTGCTGCCATGGGAGATTAAAAATTAAATCATAATTTAAAATATTTTCCTAAAGGTTAGGTAGGCATGTTTGATTTCTTTATTGCTCTATTGAATGTCAGAGGCTAGAGCATTCACAGAGGACTGACAGTGAGGAATGATGGTATTTATAAACCAAATGTCATTAAGTTTACCTTTGAAGAAGATGCATTCTTGACTTTACCTAGAAAATTATGCACAAATTAATTCCTACAATAAACTAGTTTTTTCCACACTAAGATTGTTATACTCTACTTTAAAAACCATAGCAACAAAATATGTCTAAAGCAATGAATGATTGCCACTACAGGGTTTCATCTAAGCTGGGCACATATGCGGTCAGGAGCACACAACCTCAGAAGGCTCCTGAACGGCCCTGGCTTGCTCACACAGCTGAGGATAGCAGCAAGACCCTAAGCCAGACTGTAAAATTTTTCTTCAGGGCCCACATCTCAGGTTTCTGTGCTCTTTGTACCCATGAGGAAAGGTAAAGTCAGCCAGTACAAAACCTGGCCCAGTGACAGAACCAAAACTTTCAGCAAAGCTGGTCACATGACATGAGGATGGGAATCTGATAAAGTTCTTATAATATTCTTGTGAATACTATAGAGTAATGAGAACTGGATGAAAACTGGAGTGTAGGGTTGCCACGTAAAATACAGGACACCAAATATTGCATGGTACATACTTATATTAAAAATGTATTCATTGTTTATCTGAAATTCAAAATTCAAACTTAATTAGGCATCCTGGGTTTCCTGTTTGTTTGATTTTGTTAAATCTGGCAACCCTACACTGAGGAGGTTCAGGAGTCTCCTAAACAAATCTATTTTTTCTGTCTTCACAAGATACATTTCATCCTTAAGCAGAAGCCTCATTGTTCTACCATGAGGCACAGTCCAGAAAATTAGATCCTGCTCAACATCATGAATGTGGTCAACTGTTAATTTCTTGTATCTTCCATTCTCTGCCAAGGTCATCCCTTTCACCCTATGAAAGAAATAAAAATGCTACCTATAACTCCCAAGCCCTTCAAGTTTCACATCCAACTTCAGAATCACTAACAAACCCGTTCAGTCTCTTGATTATTTCATTTGTTCCCACATGAATCAACAAATGTGGATAGAGGTCAGTGAGCCTGACAAATCTTGGCAGAATCTCTGTTTTGTGGCTGTCCACTCCAGGAAGAAGGAACACTGTGGCGATCCTGCATTGCCCTCTGTCCTCCTCATTCATTCATTGAACAAACAATAGCTCCTGATCACCTAGAATGCACCAGGCACTGTGCTAAGCATTGGTTATACACAGCAGCTAAACATGACAGACATGGTCCCTGCCTGCATAGAGGTTATAGTCTAGTGGGGAGGGAAGAGGGGAAAAATAAGTAATAAACTAGATTATTTCAGATAGTGGTAAGTTGCTTCGAAAGACATTAGAGGAATATGATACAGAGAACAAATAGGCTGGGGAGAGACCAGCTACATTAGAAGGGATGGTCAGGGTAGGCCTCTTTGAAGACATAACCATACATATAACCTGAGGAATGAAGAACTAGGAGTTCAACATGCCAAGAGCCAAAGGAAGAGCAATCCAAGCAGAACACAGGCCACAATGCTTGTTCCCAGAGTTAGTAACAGGACCAATGCTGATACGGCCTGGTAAATGCATCCTGTAACCCCCAAGATATCAATCCTCACCCCATGCTTGCTTTCACACTCTTTCCACTAAAGGACAGCAACTTAAAAGGCTGAAGTGAAGGAAATAGCACCAAAAATAGGTCAAGAGAGAACAGAGAGGCAAGTGGCATTTTGCCTCCGTTGCCATTTAATACAAGAGAGAAAACACAGAGGCAATGGCTGGAAAACAGTATTTTTATCACATGTAACCTTTATTTTCGAGGAAGTTCTGGAAGTTCTCACCTAAAACCTACTGTGATCTTTCAGATTCTCTCTCCCTGGCTTGTTCCTTGGGGAAACTATGCAGCAGTGTTTTTTTTTGAACTCAGCACACAAACCAGATGATTTGGCTCTGAGCAGTGGAATGAAAATGATTCCCAAATCATTTTGGGAACTTTCCCTCCCTAGATTGAGTAGCAAAAACAGCAATAGTAATTAGTCCTCAAGCCCATCTTGGGCTCGAGTTTTTTACATGTATTTCTAAATGACTGCCAAATGACCTGCCTTCTGAGGTGACAGAATGAGCAACTGTTTTCTCATATTTTGGTGTGGTTTACTATGAGGTTGCTAAAAGTGAAGAAGGCGGCTAACTGAAAATTTTTGAGTGTCAAATACCGCAAGTAAGAGATACACACTGACTAAGGTAGGTTGTTTCAGAGTGGTACTTACAAAATGTAACACAGTGAATGTAGGCCGGATATGGAAAAGAAGATAAACTAAGATCCAGTGTTTTAATTATGTATGAAAAATATATCAAGTTACTTAAGTTCGCAGATGAGAGGAAAAGGTGTTATTATTGCCAAAAGGTGCTTTTAAGGAAGTTTCAAATAGAAAAGGACAGATTGGGGGCCCTTTAGCAACCTGGCTGGGTGTTTTCCAAGAACTCTTTTGGGGTAACGGCAACTTAGTGAATTTACCATTGTCTGACTTTCAGGCTTATGATCACGGGAGCCTTATTTTGTCAGCGTACCCAGAGTAAATTGAATCTCCCAGAAGTCTCACCTTTAGTCATTCAACAGTGTTCCTTAAGAGCCTTCTGTGTGCCAGACTCTGTGTTCTAGGCAGTAAGATGTAATGGTGAGTAATACAGATATTAACAAATCCCTTCTGATGGGTGCATTCTTTTTTCAACTAGGTTAGTACATTTACAACCTAATTATCTTTTTTAAAATAAATTTTATTTATTTATTTTTGGCTGCATCAGGTCTTGGTTGCTGTGCACGGGCTTTCTCTAGTTGCAGAGAGCGGGGCCTACTCTCCGTCGCAGTGTGCGGGCTTCTCATTGTGGTGGCTTCTCTCATTGAGGAGCACAGGCTCTAGGCGCGCGGGTTTCAGTAGTTGTGGCACCCGGGCTCAGTAGTTGTGGCTCACGAGCTCTAGAGAGCAGGCTCAGTAGTTGTGGCGCACAGGCTTAGTTGCTCCGCGGCATGTGGGATCTTCCCGGACCAGGGCTCGAACCCGTGTCCCCTGCATTGGCAAGTGGATTCTTAACCACTGCACCACCAGGAAAGCCCCCTAATTATCTCTGATTTAACTGATCTGTGAGGTCACACAACCTTTTAATGACCAAATCTGAGCATTATCCCACTTAACTACAGAAAATCTAATCTTTTACCAGATTTCCCTCCCCGGGAGTCTTTGAGAGTCCCTAAGGAATACTTACACATTCCTTAGATCTATCCTACTTATCCAGCACAGCAAGTGTCCAGTAAACCATTATTATATGCGTGAATGAATTTTGATATATATGTAGGTTTACAAAGCACTTTCGTGGTTCTTTCATCTTAATCAATCACTTACTATGTGCTCTGCAGAATACATGGCACTATGGGCAATAGATAACTCTCCCTGCCTTCAGGGGGGGTCAGATCTCATTTGTGGAAAACAAATATACAACATACAACACTTAGCTAAGAATCTGAGCAGTATAGCTAGTGAGCATTGTACAAGAACTCAGTGGGCATTCAGTAGCTAGGTAGAGTGTCACATTTGGAAATGGGAGATCCCTCCCTAGCAAAAGGAAAAGATAAGAATTTGGGTTGTGCATAGTGCTTACAGCCCAATGGCAAGGCCCATCTGGCTGGAGCAGGAGGCATGGTAGGAAACAGATTTGGATAGGTCAGATGTGGCCAGGTTAAACATCAGGCCTTCAGTGCCAGATTCAGGACTTTGGGCTTCACTGGCAAACAGGGAAGATGGTGTTTATGCAGAGAGAAGCATAATGATATTGCTAGCACTGGCCTATTAGGGTTGAAGGAGAGGATAGAGCCAAGTATTTCAAACTTTACTAATAAAAAGTGATACCACTGATGGAAATGGGAAGCTTTTTGTTTTTCCCCTAAAGGGATGAAACGTATAAATCTATGAAAAGAGATGCTGCACTAAGATTTGAGGTTAGAAAAAATTCAGAATGCTGTCCCAGAAGAAGGTATTTTGGTGGGCTGAAGGAGGTAAATTGATTGAAAGTTTCTAATCTCAGCTTGCACTAGATTCCTAAATCAACCTTGTCCTGATATGTCTTTCCCACTATTTCTATTCAGTTCAGCAAGTACTAACTGAGCACCTAGTGTACTCTGATCTCTGTGTTAGGCAGTATGGGGATAGGAAAGAAGCATAGAGCATCTAGCATGGTCCCAACCATCAGGAGGTAACAATCTGGGGGATAATGCTGTTGTTCTTAAGTACCTGCTCTGTGCCAGATTCGTTACTAAATGCTTCCCATGAATTTACATGAATTTAATCCTCTCAACCAACCTGTAAGATAGGTTTAGTACAGTCGGCCCTCCATATCTGCAGTTTCAACCAACCATGGATCGAAAATATTCAGGGAACAAAAATTCCAGAAAGTTCCAAAAAGCAAAACTTGAATTTTCTGTGCGTCAGCAAATATTTACATAGCATTTACACTGTATTACGTATTGGAAGTAATCTAGAGCTGATTTCAAGTATACGGGAGGATGTGCGTAGGTTATATGCAAATATTACGCCATTTTATATCGGGGACTTGAGCATCTGCAGATTTTGGTATCCATAGGCATCCTGGAACCAACCCCCCCATGGATACCAAGGGACAACTGTATCTTCATTTTGTGGATGAAGGAACTACGATTCAAAACAAAGATTAACCAAAAAATTGGTTAAATTACTTGCCCTAAGTCACAGTCAGCAATCAACCTGTGGAATCAGGATTCAAATTAAGGTCTGTCTGATGTTCTTGCTTTTAACTATTACTCCATTATCCAGGGCTTACGTGCATAAAACAATTAAGGAACAATACCAGATAATACTGCTCAGCACTTCTCATTCCTCTTTATGGTCTTGTGTGCTTTGTGTGACTGGAGGCAGGTTCATAAGGAGAATGAGACGTGCTGTAGAATATTATCTTGGGATGACCTTTCTAAGGATTAAAGGTGGGTCAAACTGGAGATGGAGAGCGTCAAAAAATTTCAGTCTCACCATACAGCGGTACATTTCTCCGTCTCTGGTTACTGACCCATATTAATTCTCTAGTACCTTCCCAGCTTCTACTCTTTCACTTTAACCCATCTTTAGACCTCCTAGATACGTAGCCTTTCAGTGGTCTACCTTGAGCCAAGGATAGAACACATAATACCTATAGGAGTGGAGGGGGTGGGAGTGGGTAACATGTCCCTTACCTAATGTCAGTTATCTCAACCAGGCTCTTGATAAGGGCTAGGGCAGACAATTCAAGGTTATGTTCCCTATCAAGTGTCTGGAGCAAGTAGGTAGTCTAGTTAGTCTAGTTCAGTGGCCTCCAAATTTTTAACACAATTAAGTTAAAAAAAGGTGTATAGTCCAAAAAAAAAGTAAATATAAATTTATTTACAAATTATATATACATACTACAACTATACTAATGAATTGCATATATCATGATATAAACATATACAAAATATGAATTTTAATAGGATGAGAAAAGATAAAATCAGTCGTATTTAAAATAAAACTTTAGGAGGGAGGGGCAAGATAAGGGTAGTATATTAAGAGGTACAAACTACTATGTATAAAGGAAATAAGCTACAAGGATATACTGTACATAGGGGATATAGCCAATATTCTGTAATAACCTTAAATAGAATATAATCTATAAAAATTTTGAATCACTATGTTGTACACCTAAAACTAATATAGCATTGCAAATCAACTATACCTCCATAAAAATAAGTGAAATAAGACTATTTTTATTAATGGTACAAAAATAATTTCTTTCTCACTTAAAAGTATTATTCAGCTTAATTTATTAAATGAGAGCAATATGACAACACAGTTTCTTAATTTTTAAAATCTTATATCCATTTGAAGGACTGGTTCTAAATTTAGGTTATTTCAATACTAGGTTTTACTGGATATCTTGGTTGAAAAAGAAAGGACACAAAGATACACAGATCCAAAGAGAAAAAGTACATCATTGTCTGTGCTTAATGTATCATCACAAAAGCAGTTTTAAAGATTTCATACTCCAATCATTCAAGTGTTTTTGTTGTAATTTGTCTAGCAAATTTCCATATTTCCTGATGTTATGCCTGCAAAATTCTTCATCTGGAAAAGTTTTAAAGAGGTTAGAAATATTTTTTCAATTTTTAAAAATTATGCAGATACCAGAGATCTTTCTTAGGTGACAAAGCAACAAAACCACTTAAAAGACACTTTTTTTTAAAAGCAGTTACTTTTCACTCATTAAAAGTCACCTTGAAGGGACAGATTAAGTCTTTTTCTTTTTAAATAATCTCTTCTGGATATCATATTATATTATTATATATTATATATATAATATTATATCATATTATTGCCAACTACTTAGCAAGTAAAAGTCAGCAAATGTGGAATACTTGTTTTTGTTTAAAAGAAAAGAGTATAACATCTCTAAGTTCAACTACTTTTCAAATCTTTTCTTCAAGATAACTCGTGAACCCTCTGGGTGGTACAAAAGATTTCCAATGGTCATTCTTCCTACAAAGTATTCAAAAGACTCTATTATTTAAGATTATTTGAGCCATAACCTTCTCCCTGCACAGGTGGACCACAGCGTGTTGTAATACACTGAAAGCAAGAACAAGTGAGGCCACTGCTGAGAACCACTTTGAATTGTGAAGCACTCATTCTTCCTTCACGGTGCTGATGGACATATGTGACACATCTAACTCAGAGATCCAAGTGAGGGGAGCAGTGTCAATCCAAAGATTAAACTTTAGTAAGGCTTAATTTCTTTCTTTTTGAGATAAAAATTCAATATAAATTTTAATGTTTTCCTCATACTCAAATAGGTCATCTTGCACACCCCCTGGGGGTCCATACATCTTTCTTCCACTTTGGAGACCACTGGCCTAGGTTACTGATTAAGTGCAAGCCATAAACTTTGAAGCCAAATGACTAAGTGGGTGGTAGGGTGAGTAATTAAGAGAGTTGAGTAGCTCACACAGTGTCCTTAACCAGGGGAAGGCCATCCTAGGTCTGCTCAGAAGTGGGCTGAAGGAGTAGCTAAGACAAAATAGGATCAGTGGCTAAACTTAATAGTATCAGGTGCTAAAACAATATTTTCAATTCCATAGTGTGAGACACTCTTATGAAAGTAATAGACGTTTCTGAGAAAGAAAAGCTAATAAAGAAATTTCATATAGAATACAACATATCTAAAATATAATTGTTAGTAATTACTAACATTTCTAATGCTCCCTATAGACTCAAAGCAGTCTCCCATTTATTAACCTGTTTGATCATCACAGCAAGCCTATGAGATATATGTAGTCTCATGCCCACTTTATAAGTGAGGAAACTGAGGCCCAGAGGGAAGACTTTACTTGCTCAAGGTTGCACACTTACAAAATGGCAAAGCCAAGCTTAGGATTCAAGTGTCGCTTCTCTTCCTTCTGCCCCCAGCCTAACATGGCACACAGCAGCGCCAATCTGGGGCCAGCAGCTCAATTCCAATACAAAACTAATGAATTCCACTTCAGGAACTCCTCTAATCCTCCTTGGATCCTTGCCTTCAAATCCTAAACAGAATGGCTTATCCTGGACCCCTGACTTCCCAGACACTATTAAACCCCCTGAAAATGTCCACTTTGCTATCTGTATTCCTCAGTCTTCCAAGGACCAGGAGCAACTCTGGAAATATACTTAGTGCACAAAAGCCACATGCAGCGTGGGATGTTTTCACCTACAGTGTATGCTTAAGTTTATTCTTCCTACCAGACTATAAAGGGTTGCAAAGTGGCCTGTGGTCCATTCACTGGGGATACGCATTGGTTCCTCTTAGTTACCACATGACATTTCCTAGGACTGGGAGGCAATGCACAGAGTAGGAGCTACTGCAAAATTTTATCAACTATGACATATGTGGATAGAATAAAGGTGAAAATATTAAAATTCCTTTGGATTTAGCACTTTGAAACTTAATGTAGCATCCTTCATAGAACTAATTTGTTCTTCAAGGCAGCTCATTAATGGAAAAAAGAAATGGAATATTCCTGAGGGAATAATTTCAGTACAGATGAAGGTCAGCTAGTCTTTCCTTTAAAAAGTGTTAATACCTCAGCATGGCACAAAGTAGCATGGCACTCATTTAGCAAATTTACATACATACTTACATATACACATATATGTATGTGTTATGCATATACACACAAATATATATATATATTTGAAAAATTAACATACAAGAAAACCAGAGTACTCTTAATAATTAGAGAAGCTATAGAGCACCACAGAAAGATATGGGTTAAACTGAGTGTGTGAACCTGGGCAAATTAACTCTCAGTCTCAGTTTCCTAATCTTTAAAATGGCAAAATAATAATATCTACCCCCATTGGATTATTGGAAGGATAAAATGAACTATACATGTAAAATCCTTAGCACACTACCTGGCAATTTGCACTCAATAAATGTTAGCTTTTTTAAAAATGATGATTATTAGCTATTATTATTATCATTATTATTGTAAAAGCAAGAAACCTAAAGATTCATTTCTTCTGGAGTGAACTGAGAAAAGCCTATGTTGTCACTACAGAAAGTTATTTAGCCTAGAGAAGGCTTGAGGAGTATGGTTCAATGGTCCATGAAGGGGTTGGATGGGGACAGCACTGAGAAGCTGTTCTCATTGTAAATGAAACACTGATCAAGGAGAAATGAGCAAAATACAAGTAAGAGGGACATGGTTGGAAATAAAGTTTCCTGACTTCCCCAGAAATGGAGCAGGCTGCTGAGAAAGCCAGCGGGGCCCCAACCCTAGATACCGCCCAAAAGTTACAAACACCCATTCATCTGGCAGAAAGTAGGTTTCAGGTCCCAAGAATTGTATTTATGAATCACTTATACATCACATGCCCACCAGCTGTAATGGGAAATTTCCATTATCAATCTACTGGGAAACCATATGGGAACCCTGGCTTCTGCCTTTGACAAAGCCCATTCACGTGACCGCAACAGTAGTTCTCTGCCCCGGCACCATAAAGATCATGATCGCCAGGCACCTTCCCAGCACCATTATCACTTTCACCTTTAAATGTCATCATCTGAAGAAATTAATGGTCACATTAAATTTTCCACCTGCAAATGAGCAAATCCAATTTTTTCAGATGACTCATGGAGAAGTAATCTGAATTTTCCATCCAACATTAAACTCAGAAAAGCCAACACCACACCCACATGGGGTTTTGTTGATTTTCTGCACCCCAAACCATTCTGAAAAGTACATGTCTTTCTGAATACAAAAGGCTCAGTTGTAGAATTAACAAAGTGAGATGGGATTGTGAGATGATAAATTAACTATTTTAGGTCAAAGAGGTGTCGATGAACGTGGCATTCCTTCCCCCCCCCCCCCCCGCCATGGCATTCCTTTTGGCCTTAGATTTTAAGTTCCATAAAGTTCCTTCTTTGTAGGTCCAACGCTCCTTCTATATTCTGAGGGTTAGACAAGACTCTGGACTGATTTTACTTGTACATTTCAAGTAGTCAAGTCCAACATCTTCATAGCTTCTTAGAGTACATTTTCCTTCACTTTCAAACTGGGAGCTTTATGTTTTCCCAGCTTAGTGAGGTTGGACTGATTGCTAAAAATAGCTTGGAAAGAAGACCCAAGAGGCAATTTTGTTTTAAGAAGTTAAGGTCAGTTTTCAGGATGCAAGGCTGGGCCATACCTAGAGTACAGAGTATAGAGGACACAATCAGAAAGCTTTGCTTTCCACATCACTTCATTTGCTTAGAAAGGGTGGGGCTTCTGGCAGGCATCACACACACCAGACATTCCTGCTTCTAACCTAAAGTATCTAGGTTATTTGTAGAGAAGTGACAACTTCTGTAATGGCTAATCTCTCCATTCACGTCATGGGCTTCACACTCCTAACTTTGCCCCCACTTTCTGGAAATCATTGAGATAGGAAAGAAAGCACTCATGCTATAGCCACATGGAGAGCGTGAGTTACATATATAAATTATGGAATCTCTTACCAGGTATATTAGTTTGCTAGGACTTCCATAATATATCACCACGGGCTGGGTGGCTTAAAGAACAAAAATTCATTTTCTCACAGTGCTGGAGGCTAGAAGTCTGAGATCAAGATGTTGGCAGTGTTGTTTCTTCTAAGACTTCACTCTTTAGCTTGTAGATAGCTGTCTTTCCCTGTGTCTTTACAAGGTTTTTTTCTGTATACATGTGTGTCTCTGTGCTAATTTCCTCTTCTTATGAAGACCCCATCATACTGGATTCAGCCCCACCGTAATAACCTCATTACAGTTTAATTACCTCTCTAAAGACTCTGTCTCCAGAT
Organism: Leucopleurus acutus; assembly: GCF_964270905.1. Lineage (NCBI taxonomy): Eukaryota > Metazoa > Chordata > Mammalia > Artiodactyla > Delphinidae > Leucopleurus > Leucopleurus acutus. Next base: position 106,892,760 of record NC_139148.1, on the reverse strand, counting down.
ACAGTCACATTCTTTGGTATTAGGGGTTAGGACTTGAACATATGAATTCTGGGGAGACAATTCAGCCCATGACCAGGCTTTTAAAAAATGTGTTTTATATGTGTGGGTTCAATAGCTTTACTGAGGTATAATTGACATACAATGACTAAAAGTAATATGTATAATGTTATAAGATTTGACATATGTATACAGTCATGAAACTTTTGCCACAGTAATCAAGATAATAAACTTCTTCCTCATCCTCAAAAAAAAAAAAGAAAGCCCCTTGAGATGTTCAGGACAGTGACGCTTCAGTGGGCCATCTTCTTGATCAATTCTTAGCAGATCTCTGCAATCAACCTAATATCTCAGAGAGTAAACCATTGCAGACACCAAACATATGGTCAACGAGTTGAGATATATACATGTGCACTAAATACTATCATTGTAATCTGTATGGGGTCAGCTTTTGCGAACACACTGACTCTTAGCATGCACACACGTGCACACAGATACAGACACACACACACACACACACACACACACACCCCTACCCTATCCCATGGGTCCTATTCTTCCCTCTAGTTCTGCTAGACTAATTAGATAAACCCCTCCCCAGCAAGTCTCTGATAACTGTTTCCACCTTAATGTATTGGTGTCCCTCCCCATCCAGCTCCCTATATTTTTGAGAGGGGCTCCAGAACAAACAATATTTTGTTTCTTTCTCTAATGGGAAGTTCAGGCCTTGGGGCTTGCCTGTAGGGGAAGAATTTGACAAAGGAAGATCCTTTCCCCACACCCTACAAATCACGAGGCTTAGGTGACTGCCTATGCCCTCGACATAAAGCTGGCTCCAAGTCCAAACACACACATATGGTGTCCAGCTGCCTCTCACTTCAGAGTCAGAGACTTGGCCTTCCTCTTGTCTTCCCCAACCTACATTCCATCACCTCCTCATAGATCACTGATGGGAGCCATGTGTTCAGAATTTACATGTACTGTATTCATAATGGAAAATTCTAGTTAGACTTCTGCAATAGATATCTGGATGTCAGCTTTGTTAAATTTCTCTGGACACAGAGCAAAGCCATTTGGCAGTCATATGTCTCTCCACGTCTTATAAAAGTAAAATAATAATCTTTTGTACTTAGGTAGACTTCCTTGACTGTAGAGTCTGAAGACTTTTGTAAATATTCTCACAAGCATGTGACTCCCTTTCATCTGTTTAGACTATTATATCACTTTCAGAGGCAAAACTTAACTCTACATTTCTAAATACATTCCAACCTGTCCTCACACAGAAAGATACATACATATACAAGTTGTGTGTCATCAATTGCAGAAGCCTTTAGTCCAGCCTAGACAAATGTTTCCCCATCTCCTGATCTGTGCCAGATTTGCACTTGCTTATACAGTGTCTTCTATGGTCCTCTAATTGTTTCCAATGTGTTAAGCTGATCTTGCCAACCATACTGTAACATCCTTGAAGCCCTGGTCTGCATATGATACTTCTTACATAGCCTACAGAACTTACCATGGAGGTGAGCATCTGGTAGGAACTCTAGAGTAAATGAATGGTTGAATCAAATTCATCTTCTTAATGTATTCTCTTAAAATATTGGGTAGAACATTTTAAAATAAAATCAAGGCATATGAGTGGGAGGAGAGTGTGAGTATAAAATGATAGCACAAGGAAGGTTTCTGGGGAGATGGTTTACATAAATCTATACATGTGCTAAAATTCATGTAACTGTGTACTTCCCCAAAAGTCAATTTTACTGTATGATAATTTGAAAAACTAAAAAAAATTTAAATCAAATAAGTGAATGTATTTTACTTTAAGTACTGTTCTCTAACTAATCTTGAAACTTACTGTAATCCTTGTTTCCTATCCAGAATTGAGTAAAATGTTTCTTTCAAATCACACACACCTTTTATAAATCAGGGACAATCATCACATAGGTTTCAGATACCTCTCCTCTTTAATAATCAACTGAATGATGCCAGGGGTTACACTATCCAAACTGATCAAAGGGAACTGAAGTTCTAAGAAGTCTATTAAAATGATAGCGCTTAGACTAGAAGGTATTTTAAATCCAGTGCTTTTTCACTATACCACAGAGGTAAAATAATATAGGATTCGTCTGTTTATATGTTAATGTCCTTCCTCATACCACAGAGGATTTGAGGCAACTTATACATACTTATGTATACAAACTTATACATACAACACATTACATGTAAAAATTATATTAACTAAATATCAAAATTGGGAGGAAAAAAAAGCAACAAAGCCAGAGGGCAGAATAGGACATAGATGTTCAAGCCATAGAATCCTACATGGTTAATAAAGTTGGAGCTTCAAATTTGGCTCTGAACATCCTGGCAGCCAAAGCAATATGATCATGCATGGTTATTTACCAGATTTGTATTGTCCATGAGGAATAAAAGCATACCAGTTCCTCAGGATAAAAAAAGATTTTCCTGGCACTTAGTTCTAAAATTTCTCATGTGGGGATATCATATGGAGGACGCTGAATAATAGAGTGGATGGAGTCTTCAACAACATCCTTAAAATGTATTTAACTGTTTCTGCAGGATTCTAAAAAAAAATCCTGTAAAAAATGTTCCCGGGTCAAACAAGTTACACCTTTAGCAAATTAACTGCCCCCCTCTGAGCCTCGGTTTCCCCATCATTCCCTACCAGCTCTGACATTCCTAGACTGTGACTTAATTAAATATTGGCCTTCCACCAACTTATGTGATCTTTTCCAATCCATCTTCATTGCATGTGTGTATGTTTCTATGCTGGATATATCTTCAGTGGTCCAGGTCATTCAGTTTCTCTTTCATTTCATATCCTCAAACAGGGCCAACCTCAAATGTAGACATAACAGACAGCTTGCAATCTGATATAATTGTTTAGCGATTAAAAAGTCCCCCTCCCAGTCTCCCCCAGTACTACTCCCCAAACAACCCCAAAACAGTAAAACCTTCTCCACAGGCCCTGATGCCGGAAATTCTGCTATCCCTTGGCCAAAGGGTAGGAAAAAGGAAGAAAATTGACAACCCACTATGCACTAGATACTTTTACACAAATTTTATCTCATTAATTTTTTTACAACAATCCTATGAGTTAGGTATTATTATGCCAATTAAGAAATAGGCTTGTGGTGGATTCGTATTCTGTCAACCTAGCTAAGCTGGAACTAGGGTCTCTAGAATTTCCTTCCTTATTCCAAATAATTTTATCAGGGCCATGAGAGAGATTTTGCATGAAATTTGAAAGATGTAAGTGAAGTGGCAGCCATCATTTTCTTACACCCAGATGGTAGGGGCAGGGCGCCAGGTGCTATTCCAGCCTAGGCACACTGCCTCTTCTCTACTGGCTCTGCTTTTGGAGTGGGGCAGTGTCTGAGCCCCCAGCGACTGCTAAGCCTCCTCCTTCAGCCCGTCTGACTCAGGGGCCAGGTGTGAGTTTAGTTCCATAATGAAGCACACCACCTTCTCCTGCAGGACAGCCCCATCTTTGAATTTGGAGACTTAAAAGACTATGAGAGATTGATGTGGATTCCAGTTTGTTTCATGGGTTCCAGCTGGTCCTTATAAGTTCTAGTTTGACCTTGCTGTCCTCTACTTCACATTCATCTTTCCTGACTATCTGTCCTGCTGACTTCAGGCCCAACACCAAATGCAGAAGCAACGGCCTGATGTGAACTGTTTAATCCACTCCCACAATTGTCTAAGGTCAAATCCCCATGATAGATCCTCTGTTTTATATCACTCCTAATGGTTCTGCTTCTCTAATTCAACACTGAGTGATACAAGGCTCAATGAAGTAAAATTATTCGCCCAAGGTCGTAAAGCTGGGAGCAGAGTTGTGAATTCAAATAGGTTTATCTGACTCCAAAGTCCACGCTTAATTGCCTAGGAATTAAGAATTTCCTGTTACCTAAGCCCTGATGAGAACCAGCACTGATTTTTCCAGGGAGATAGTAAGCAACTGTACTCAGAACTCCAAACCCCCATCGTGCTTTATTTTCTGCCATAGAACTTATTTAACATACTGTACAATGAACTACTATATTTTGTTTATTGTTTGCCCGGTCCACTAAAATATAAGCTCCATGAGGGCAGAAATGTGGGGGGGTTTTGTTGTTCATTGATATATCTCCAGTACCTAGAAAAATATTTTGCACATAGCAGATGCTCAATTAATTTGTGTGGCTGAATGACTGAATCTATATCATACCAGTCAACAAGGACAGCACTTTGGGGTAATAAAAGCACTAAAGGAATCCAAATTTAGTCAAGAAAAAAGTTATTATAAATGTTGTAAGTGTCCATCTCAAAACAAAAGCTAATGGTGATACCAAAGTATTTTAATAGTGTCGAGAACTCATATCAACATAATGAAAAACCACCGCTAATAACAACACAAAAACCTAAACAAATATATTGTCCATGGTAACCTGCTGTCTCTGACACCAGCTCAGTTGTACAGTAAAGCTACATTTTGAAATATTCCTACTTGCAAGTCGGTCATTGTTGACTTCTGGCCTTTGTCTCTTTAGGAAACAACAGCCAGAAAACAGTAGAAAGAAGCGCAGGTGCAGAATCATAGGCTGTCACAGCTAAAAGTACTTAAAAGATAATCTTTCATTTTACAGGTGAGGAAACTGAAGCCCTGAGAGAAGTGATTTGCCTAAGGTCACACAGCTGGATCTGGGTCTGGGTCTCCTGCGACCTAGAATCAAATCTCTACTGTACTGTGACCTCTCTAAGCAGCAAAAGGAGACTAATAGTATATACCTTAGAGTTGACATCAGAATTAAATGAAATAATACATGAAAAGCACTTAGCACGGTGCCTGGCAGAGAGTAAACATGTTAGTTACCTCTCCCTGCCAGACAGGCACGCAGACACACACACCCCGTAGCCCATCAGCATAAATCTTTCCTCTTCTCTCCTTCTGGGTCCCCTACAGCTCACACCATCTAAATAAGCTTTTGTACTTATTTTAACTCTCTTCTGTGATGACAGTTCTGAAACCACTTTAAGAATCTAAAGAACCCAAATAAAAATGCAAATTTCAGAAACAGGGACACTTATTTGCTGAATAAACAGATTCATAGCTGCGTTTCTTTAGCTAGCATATTCCACTGGCATATTTAAAATTTGAATTGTTCACCAAAAGTGCATTTACTGACTACCATTTCAAGATGAAGAGCAATGGCAGAGTTCCAGGCACACCTGCATTCATTTCAAGCCATCTGGAAAATTCCTGACGTCCTCATTTCCCTCAGTGAAAGTTTGACAATCCCTGTGCTGTTGTCTGCCCTCCAAAAGTTGATGAAAAGGAAAAGAAGTCACTTTTCGGGGGTGGGGGGGTCTATTCTGAAAAGGCTTTAGTAGAATCTACCGAATTTGGCATTTTGCTAGGTGCAAACTGAGAAATGGTGGAACGACTGGCAGCAGAACTGGGGGGAGTAATGCACTGCCAGCTGTTTCCTCAAATCTCATTCTGTAGATGACCACGTCTTCTGCCACTTCTTAAAGTTAACTCTGTTGGGGTTAACTTGAAGATGTTACCAGAAAGCTGAATATGCTCTCCACAGTCAGTGGAAAGTCCATTCAGAAAACCATAATGAGAACACATACCTGTCTGATACTTCAAGAGCAAAACTGAATTCATGTTCCTAACTATTTCCAGTCAACAATCACTAGTAGTCTGTCCTAAAAGACTGTCCTTCTCCATGTCTATCAAACATAAGTGCATCTCATCTTGTGTATGCTCCTAGGGCCCTGTGACAGGCCAGAGGAACAAAAATTCTCAGCAAGCACTGCAGTACTCTAGTGGCAGGGCAGAGGGGAAAAAGAAAGTTATGCTCCAGTCCAATTCCTCGTCCATTGCAGGACGACACAAGCACGAAAGCCATAACTAGATCCTCCCAGACACCCCCCAATAGAGGTCAGTGCTCCCATTTCCCATAATCTTTCTTTGGACCTGAGATTTGCTATGTGGCAAGCATGTAAGAGGACCAAAGGCAGGTAATGAGGCCAGGCAACCATATTCTACCTATGGGCTAGCCTCCAACCATTAAAAACATTTGGTGTTCAGAAGTTTTTAAAAGCATTCTTCACATGACCAAAAAAATACCATAAAATAGATGCTTTTGGACATAAATACTTAAGATATGTAGAGTCTCAAGGAGCTGGGTTAAAATCCAACTTCTAGCACTACTAGCTGGGCATTCTTAAACAAATAACTTTATCTCCCTAAATTTTAGTTTCCTACTCTATGACATAGGGATGATAATTATACTACTACTTCATGGGATTGTTGTGAGTATTAAACATAATATATGTGGTACGATGTCTGCCATCTACTTTATAACACTTCTGCATACACAGTGTGATATTACATATGGGACAGTAGGTTTTAGCTTTACTTCTAGGGTCAGTCATTTGCCCTCATCAGGATATAGACGGGGGAAGGGAGCCAGAGCTATAGCAGAAAGGGCCACAATACAGAGCTGATGACCACAAGTGTTTCTGTTACCTATATCTCCGACACGGAACCTATACTTTGGTAATTAGCATAACAAGTGTCAAAAGTTTGTTTCATTGATGCCTGCTAACTTGAATGATAAATATAAAAATTGGCTCTAACTGGTTAAAAAGAATATCTTAGAGACACTCCCACCCTTGCATGAACAGGGTATAAGAATCTAACGAATCTCGTAACCTCTCCGTACCATTAATGAAAGACTTGAAAATATCTAAAGAGCCTTATTCCAGCCATTGATTTAAAATTTTTTTCTTGGTTGTCTAATGTCTACTATAAGGTACAAAAATCCTGCTTCTGGGAGGAATGTCACTGAATATAGAAGAACAGAGGACTACAAGAATCCTCCCTAAATAGCAACTAATGACCCAGCAAAAACTGCCAAAATCAACTTTTGAGGAACTCTTGAATACAAAATCGAAAACTGACAATAACCAGGGAGAGATGTGAAGAAAGAGGAGGTTGCTTTGCGGTAATAGAGTGCAGTGTTGTTTTAAATCACCCACCCACCCCCCCACACACATCAGACTAGCAGTGGCTGTGCAAACCACAGCCTGCACCTCTGATGCAGATTGCTAATGCCAGAGGGAGCAATACGGACCTTATTCTCAAAAAATTGGGCCTTGACCTGTAAGGCATTTTTCTCAAGAACCAGAGCCCAGCTACCCTTTGTTTTGCCCAACTCTGAGTTCCCAGTGCTAGGGCAGTTTACTGGGCAAAAGCATTAAAAAAGGTACCGGTATTAGCTGAAGCAGTCTGGGAAAAGGAACATTTGCAACAAGAAATAGACCAGGAAGTCTTGGAAGGAAGAGGTTGGGAAAGGAGCTACATGTGGAAATAAAGGCTTTAACAAGCTCCCATGTATACCAGGGAATCGAGGAATGCATACACATGCCCTACGTGGGATGCATATTCATAGAAGGCCAGAGAAGACCCTAAGCTTTAATGTCTGGCTAGCTTTCAGGCTCTATACAAGTAGGAAGTAAAGACTAAGAGTTGTAATCAGCCTGGCTAAGCATTGAAGGAGAACCCCAACACAGAACCAACCCGCAAAGACTAGGAGAGTAGTCCTTTTTCTTTCTTTATTATTTTTTCTTCCTTTTATCTTTTGTTGGCTGTAGGCATTTAAGGTAACTCTGTCAGAACACCAGCTGACCACTAAACTAACAGAACAGAGGCTTCAGGGCCACAAATAACAAAGAATACAGACTTTAGGAAAAGTTTAGAAAAACCCACAACAGGCAGCAACAACAAATTCTGGGTAGAGTGGAAAATCTGTTTTTCAGAACTGCCACACTATAATATTCAAAATGCCCAGTTTTCAACAAAAAAAATTTCCAAGGAATGCAAAGATACAGGAAAGTATGGCCCATCCATAGGGAAAAAATTGAAACCATTCCTTAGAAAGCCTAAGTGTTGGACTTAATAGACAAAGACTTTAAGTGAACTGTCAAATATGCTCAAAGACTTAAGGAAACCATGGACAAAGAACTAAAGGAAACCAGTAGAACAATGTCTCAATAAATAGAGACTATCAATGAAGAGATAGAAATTATAAAAAACCAAATGGAAACTGAAATGAAAAATCCACTAGAGGGGTTTAGCAGCTGATTGAAGAAGTAGAAGAAAGAAATAGCAAACTTAAAGATAGGTCACTTGAGATTATTCAGTCAGAGAAGCAGAAAGAGAAAAGAGTAAAGAAAAATTAATAGAGTCTAAGAAGCCTGTGGGACACCTTCCAGTACGTACCAACATATGCATAAACAGATTCCCAGAGGGAGAGTAGAGCCAGAAAGGAGCACAAAGAATGTTGGAAATAATAGCCAAAAATTTCCCAAACTGGATGAAAAACATGAATCTGCACATCCAAGAAGCTTAACTAAACCCAGTCGTGATAAATTCAAGGAGCTTCACAGCAAGAAACATAATAGTCAAATTGTCAAAAGACAAAGAGAGAATCTTGATAGAAGCAGCCCATCACATATGAGGGAGCCTCAAAAGATTAATAGCCAATGTCTCTTCAGAAACCATGGAGGAAGTAGGATGACATATTTAAAGTTTTGAAAGAAAAATAATGTAAACCAATAATTCTACATCTAGCAAAACTATCCTTGAAAAGTGAAAAAAAATTAAGGCATTTCCAGATAACAAAAACTGAGGGAGTTCATCACCAGTAAACCTGCCATACAATAAATATTAAGGTGAATCCTACAGAATGAAATGAAAGCGCACTAGACAATGATCCAAAGATACATGACGAAATAAAGAACAATAGTAAAGGAAGCTACATAGGTAAGCATAAAAGCCAGTGATATTGCATATATGATTTCTAACTCCTTTTTATCATTCTTTTCTGTCCCCATATGATTTAAAAGAAAAATGTGTAAAATAATAATTACAAAGCCATGTTAATTGGCACACAATATATAAAGATGTAATTTGTGAAAACAACACAACACAAGGGCACAAAAATGTAAAGGAGCAGTTTTTGTATACTATTGATTTTATTAATACTAAATTAGTATTAATTCAAACTTGATTGGTATAAAATTTAGATATTAACTGTAATCTCTAGGGTAAACTCTAAAGAAAGAAACTTTAAAATATACAGGGGAAAAAAAGCCAAGAAGGGAATCAAAATTGTACTCTAGAAGAAAAACCAATTAACCATAAAAGAAGGTAGTAATGGAGAAATTGAAGAACAAGAAAGGCCTAACCCAACAACCAAAGGAGAAAAAAACCAATGAAAAAAATGGGCAAAGGATCTGAATGGACATTTCCCCAAGGAAGATATGCAAGTGGCCAATAAGCACATGAGAAGGTGTTCAACATCATTAATCATTAGGGAAATGAAAATTAAAACCAAAATGAGATACCACTTCATACCCACTAGAATGAGTATAATTTAAAAAATATATTAATAACAAGAGTTGGTGAGGATGTGGAGAAATGGGAACCCACATAGATTGCTGGTGGGAATGTGAAATGTGGCAGTCCAGTGGAAAGCAGTTTGGCAGTTTCTCAAAAAGTTAAACATAAAATTACCATATGACCCAGCAGTTCCACTACTGGGTATATACCCCAAAGAATTAAAAACAGGAACTTAATCAAATACTTGCATGTGAATGTTAAAAGCAGCACTATTCACAATAGCTAAAATGTAGAAACAATCCAAATGGCCATATCAATAGATTAAAAAATGTGGAATATACACAGGGAGCTATACTCAATATCCTATGATAAACCATAATGGAAAAGAATATTTAAAAAAGAATGTAGCAAGAGGCAGGAGATATGGGGATATATGTATATGTATAGCTGACTCACTTTGCTATAAAGCAGAAACTAACACAGCATTGTAAAGCAATTATACTCCAATAAAGATGTTAAAAAAATTACGTATAACTGAATTACTTTGCTATACAGCAGATATTAACACATTGTAAATCAACTATACTTCCATAAAAATTAATTTTAAAAATGTGGAATATGTATACAGCAGAATATTACTCAGCCATAAAAAGGAATGAAGTACTGACATATGCTACAGTATAGATGAACCTTGAAAACATGCTGACTTTCTGGACCAGCGTCCTGTGAAGAAATCTGTGCCTTAGTTGTGCCTGTGCAGAGCAATGATTCCTTCACCTTTTCCTTTTCTCCAGTTACCTTTGTCCATGCTTCCCAGTCTCAGCTTTATCCTAACAATATTATAAAGCAAATAAAAAGACTGTGACAACAGAGGGAAAACAGCAGAAGCAAGAAGAACTACAATCCTGCAGCCAGTGGAACAAAAACCACATTCACAGAAAGATAGACAAGATGAAAAGGCAGAGGGCTCTGTACCAGATGAAGGAACAAGATAAAACCCCAGAAAAACAACTAAATGAGGTAGAGATAGGCAACCTTTCAGAAAAAGAATTCAGAATAATGATAGTGAAGATGATCCAGGACCTTGGAAAGAGAATGGAGGCAAAGATCGAGAAGATGCAAGAAGTGTTTAACAAAAACCTAGAAGAATTAAAGAACAAACAAATAGAGATGAACAATACAATAACTGAAATGAAAACTACACTAGAAGAAATCAATAGTAGAATAACTGAAGCAGAAGAACCAATAAGTGACCTGGAAGACAGAATGGTGGAATTCACTGCTTCAGGACAAAATAAAGAAAAAAGAATGAAAAGAAATGAACACAGCCTAAGAGACCTCTGGGACAACATTAAACGCAACAACATTCGCATTATAGGGGTCCCAGAAGGAGAAGAGAGAGAGAAAGGACCAGAGAAACTATTTGAAGAGATTATAGTCGAAAACTTCCCTAACATGGGAAAGGAAATAGCCACCCAAGTCCAGGAAGCGCAGCGAGTCCCAGGCAGGATAAACCCAAGGAGAAACACGCCGAGACACATAGTAATCAAATTGGCAAAAATAAAAGACAAAGAAAAATTATTGAAAGCAGCAAGGGAAAAACGAAAAATAACATACAAGGGAACTCTCATAAGGTTAACAGCTGATTTCTCAGCAGAAACTCTACAAGCCAGAAGAGAGTGGCATGATATACTTAAAGTGATGAAAGGGAAGAACCTACAACCAAGATTACTCTACCCAGCAAGGAACTCATTCAGATTCTATGGAGAAATCAAAAGCTTTACAGACAAGCAAAAGCTGAGAGAATTCAGCACCACCAAACCAGCTCTACAACAAATGCTAAAGGAACTTCTCTAAGTGGGAAACACAAGAGAAGAAAAGGACCTACAAAAACAAACCCAAAACAATTAAGAAAATGGCCACAGGAACATACATGTCGATAATTACCTTAAATGTGAATGGATCAAATGCTCTAACCAAAAGACACAGGCTTGCTGAATGGATACAAAAACAAGACCCATATATATGCTGTCTACAAGAGACCCACTTCAGACCAAGGGACACATACAGACTGAAAGTGAGGGGATGGAAAAGATATACCATGACAATGGAAATCAAAAGAAAGCTGGAGTAGCTATCCTCATATCAGATAAAATAGACTTTAAAAATAAAGAATGTTACAAGAGACAAGGAAGGACACTACATAATGACCAAGGGATCAATCCAAGAAGAAGATAGAACAATTATTAATATATATGCACCCAACATAGGAGCACCTCAACACATGAGGCAACTGCTAACAGCTCTAAAAGAGGAAATCGACAGTAACACAATAATAGTGGGAGACTTTAACACCTCACTTACACCAATGGACAGATCATCCAAAATGAAAATAAATAAGGAAACAGAAGCTTTAAATGGCACAACAGACCAGATAGATTTAATTGATATTATAGGACATTCCATCCAAAAACAGCAGATTACACTTTCTTCTCAAGTGCACATGGAACATTCTCCAGGATAGATCACATCTTGGGTCACAAATCAAGCCTCAGTAAATTTAAGAAAATTGAAATCATATCAAGCATCTTTTCTGACCACAACGCTATGAGATTAGAAATGAATCACAGGGAAAAAAACGTAAAAAACATAAACACATGGAGGCTAAACAATACGTTACTAAATAACCAAGAGATCACTGAAGAAATCAAAGAGGAAATCGAAAAATACCTAGAGACAAATGACAATGAAAACACGACGATCCAAAACCTGTGGGATGCAGCAAAAGCAGTTCTAAGAGGGAAGTTTATAGCTATACAAGCCTACTTCAAGAAACATGAAAAATCTCAAGTAAACAATCTAACCTTACACCTAAAGGAACTAGAGAAAGAAGAACAAACAAACCCAAAGTTAGCAGAAGGAAAGAAATCATAAAGACCAGAGCAGAAATAAATGAAATAGAAACAAAGAAAACAATAGCAAAGATCAATAAAACTAAAAGTTGGTTCTTTGAGAAGATAAACAAAATTGATAAACCATTAGCCAGACTCATCAAGAAAAAGAGGGAGAGGATTCAAATCAATAAAATTAGAAATGAAAAAGGAGAAGTTACAACAGACACCGCAGAAATACAAAGCATCCTAAGAGACTACTACAAGCAATTGTATGCCAATAAAATGGACAACCTGGAAGAAATGCACAACTTCTTAGAAAGGTATAACCTTCCAAGACTGAACCAGGAAGAAATAGAAAATATGAACAGACCAATCACAAGTAATGACATTGAAACTGTGATTAAAAATCTTCCAACAAACAAAAGTCCAGGACCAGATGGCTTCCCAGGTGAATTCTATCAAACATTTAGAGAAGAGCTAACAACCATCCTTCTCAAACTCTTCCCAAAAATTGCAGAGGAAGGAACACTCCCAAACTCATTCTATGAGGCCACCATCACCCTGATACCAAAACCAGACAAAGATACTACAAAAAAAGAAAATTACAGACCAATATCACTGATGAATATAGATGCAAAAATCCTCAACAAAATACTAGCAAACAGAATCCAACAACACATTAAAAGGATCATACACCATGATCAAGTGGGATTTATCCCATGGATGCAAGGACTCTTCAATATATGCAAATCAATCAATGTGATACACCATATTAACAAATTGAAGAATAAAAACCATATGATCATCTCAACAGATGCAGAAAAAGCTTTTGACAAAATTCAACACCGATTTATGATCAAAACTCTCCAGAAAGTGAGCATAGAGGGAACCTACCTCAACATAATAAAGGCCATATACGACAAACCCACAGTAAACATCAAACCAACGGTGAAAAACTGAAAGCATTTCCTCTAAGATCAGGAATGATACAAGGATGTCCACTCTCCCTGCTATTATTCAACATAGTTTTGGAAGTCCTAGCCACGGCAATCAGAGAAGAAAAAGAAATAAAAGGAATCCAAGTTGGAAAAGAAGAAGTAAAACTGTAACTGTTTGCAGATGACATGATACTATACATAGAGAATCCTAAAAATGCCACCAGAAAACTACTAGAGCTAATCAATGAATTTGGTAAAGTAGCAGGATAAAAATTAATGCACAGAAATCTCTTGCATTCTTATACACTAATGATGAAAAATCTGAAAGAGAAATTATGGAAACACTTCCATTTACCATTGCAACAAAAATAATAAAATACCTAGGAATAAACCTACCTAGGGAGACAAAAGACCTGTATGCAGAAAACTAAGACACTGATGAAAGAAATTAAAGATGATACCAACAGATGGAGAGATATACCATGTTCTTGGATTGGAAGAATCAATATTGTGAAAATGACTCTACTACCCAAAGCAATCTACAGATTCAATGCAATCCCTATCAAATTACCAATGGCATTTTTTACGGAACTGGAACAAATCATCTTAAAATTTGTGTGGAGACACAAAAGACCCCGAAGAGCCAAAGCAGTCTTGAAGGAAAAAAACGGAGCTGGAGGAATCAGACTCCCTGACTTCAGACTATACTACAAAGCTACAGTAATGAAGACAATATGGTACTGGCACAAAAACAGAAACATAGATCAATGGAACAAGATAGAAAGCCCAGAGATAAACCCATGCACTTATGGTCAACTAATCTACGACAAAGGAGGCAAAGATATACAGTGGAGAAAAGACAGTCTTTTCAATAAGTGGTGCTGGGAAAACTGGACAGCTCCATGTAAAAGAATGCAATTAGAACACTCCCTAACACCATACACAAAAATAAACTCAAAATGGATTCGAGACCTAAATGTAAGACCGGACACTATAAAACTCTTAGAGGAAAACATAGGAAGAACACTCTTTGACATAAATCACAGCAAGATCTTTTTGATCCACCTCCTAGAGTAATGGAAATAAAAACAAAACTAAACAAATGGGACCTAATGAAACTTCAAAGCTTTTGCACAGCAAAGGAAACCATGAACAAGACCAAAAGACAACCCTCAGAATGGTAGAAAATATTTGCAAACGAATCAACGGACAAAGGATTAATCTCCAAAATATATAGACAGTTCATGCAGCTCAATATTAAAGAAACAAACAACCCAATCCAAAAATGGGCAGAAGACCTAAATAGACATTTCTCCAAAGAAGACATACAGATGGCCAAGAAGCATATGAAAAGCTGCTCAACATCACTAATTATTAGAGAAATGCAAATCAAAACTACAATGAGGTATCACCTCACACCAGTTAGAATGGGCATCATCAGAAAATCTACAAACAACAAATGCTGGAGAGAGTGTGGAGAAAAGGAAACCCTCTTGCACTGTTGGTGGGAATGTAAATTGATACAGCCACTATGGAGAACAGTATGGAGGTTCCTTAAAAAACTAAACATAGAATTACCATATGATCGAGCAATCCCACTACTGGGCATATACCCAGAGAAAACCATAATTCAAAAAGACACATGCACCCCAATGTTCATTGCAGCACTATTTACAATAGCCAGGTCATGGAAGCAACCTAAATGCCCACTGACAGACGAATAGATAAAGAAGATGTGGTACATATATACAATGGAATATTACTCGGCCATAAAAAGGAACGAAACTGAGTCATTTGTTGAGACGTGGATGCACCTAGAGACTGTCATACAGAGTGAAGTAAGTCAGAAAGAGAAAAACAAATATCGTATATTAACACATGTATGTGGAACCTAGAAAAATGGTACAGATTAACCGGTTTGCAGGGCAGAAGTTGAGACACAGATGTAGAGAACAAACATATAGACACCAAGGGGGGAAAACCACGGTGGGGTGGGGATGGTGGTGTGCTGAATTGGGCGATTGGAATTGACATGTATACACTGTTGTGTATAAAATTGATGACTAATAAGAACCTGCAGTATAAACAAACAAACAAAAACAACTAATACTAAACTTTCTTTGGGTTATTTGTATGGAAATACGTTAATATAAATGTTTTAGACCTTAAAAAAAAAAAAGACTGTGACAAGTTGAAAGGCACAGCACAGAATAAAGGAAAAATCTTTATAAAAAAAAAAAAAGAAAACATTATTCTAAGGAAAGAAGCCAGACACAAAAGGCCACATGCTGCATTATTCCATTTATATGAAATTCCCAGAATAAGTATATCCATAGAGACAGTAAGTAGATTAGTGGTTTTCAGGGGCTGGGAAAGGGGGAGGGAGAAAGCGAGTAGGGAATGATTTCTTAATAGGTATAGGATTTTCTCTGAGGATGATGAAATGTTCTGGAATTAGTGGTGATGCTTACACAATACTGTGAATGCACTAAATGTCACCAAATCGTACACTTTAAAATGATTAACGGTTAATTTTATGTTGTCTGAATTTTACGTTAACCAAAGGAATAATTTTTTAAAATCCTTCTTCTGAAGTGTGGTTGTACCTTCTTTCTGTGACCTTTCTTAGGCATGCTGTGGTCAAAGCCTTTTAAATGACAGGGATATTAATTGCTGGGACATTATCAAGCTTATAGAACTGGTTGCATGAAATATTTTGTCACTGCTATTAATGAATATTCATTTAATAAATGTTAATGTGTATGATAAAATTTCATCATCCAAGACTTTCTTTCATTATAACCTCATAGGGAGATTGTGAAAAAGTGAGACCGTCTCCCATCTCAAACTCAAACTTCTTTGACAGCTCCCATTATCTCCAAACAAACACAGATACAGTTAAATTGACTAAGGCCAGTTTACAATACATGGTAAGTGTTCAAAGAATGTTCATTGTTATTATTATGTTTTGAAATGAATTTAATTATGACATTAAAACCTGCAAAAACAGTGAAAAGGGCGGGGTGTGATTTAGTTATAGTGCAAAAAAGAGGATTTCTAAATAAATCACATCTAACCAAAGTACAATCATATAGAGTACAGGTTCCAGAAGCCCACCACCACCACACATGCAGAACTATAAACGCTGTAAGGAAAAGGCTGCGGAAGCCATCAAATACCTTTAGACAATAATATAAATATTATGCTTAATCACACAAGCAAATTTACCAACTCCCAGTGGTTAAAGAATGTTCCCCCGAAGCCAGATTGTGTTTAAACTCCATTTAAAATAACACATCCTAAGCTGTTAAGGCTTTTCACTTTCCTAGGCATGCTCACACAGCTAATCATCTTATTCTCTCCATACCAGTGTGAGATAGGTAAGGCAGGCATTATTCTTATTTTACAGATGAGGAAACTGAGGCACAATGAAAGGGAGTAACTTGGCTAAAGGTACACACAGACTCAGGTCTTCTAATTCTCCTCCCAGAGCTTTTTCAACTCAACTTCCAATTATGTAGATTCAGGTTCAAACGGGGTTCCATGCAAGGAGAATATCACAATTGAGATAAAGAATCAAACAACTAAACAAAAGAAACCAAACAGTGTAAAGCCACAGAGCAAAATACATGACACATTTTTCTCCAAAGAGTCACTCACAGTTTTTTTTGTTGTTTTTTGTTTTCGTTTTTTTGGTTTTTTGTCCGTGCCGCACGGCTTGTGGGATCTTAGTTCCCAGACCAGGGATTGAACCCAGGCTCTCAGCAGTGAGAGCGTGGAGTCCTAACCACTGGATGGCCAGGGAATTCCCAGAGTCACACTTTTCTTAATCCCCATTTGCAGTATCATCTTGCAACAACTTTGGTAACACTCAGAGGCAACAGCCAAATAGAGATTCAAAGGAGAAAAATCATACTACTACCACATAAAACTACTCCACCCACCCTACCGGAAGGCAAAGCCATTGGCCTTTACTGATGTGATGAACAGGTCGCTGAATGCAAGTTCATGCCACAGCAGTTCAGGCCTCCACCTTGCCCCAAGGGTGGAAGCAATACAAACTGGGGTGGAGGTTCTTCCATCCAAATAAGATTCTGGCTTGAAACTCAGTGCCGGGAAGCAAGCATGAGGGAAGCAAGCATGAACGTTGCTGACAGGAAGGGAGGTAGCAAAAAGGAAGTAACTCTGTATGGAAGCTCCATCCCCTTAAGCTGCAGACAGTTCTTTCCTCCCAGCTCCTATAGTACTTTTAGTTTGTGCTACTAAATACTTACAAAATTAGCAAGCATGTGTGGAATATCTTCTGTGATGGCTCAGTGTACCACAGGAGAATTCAGAGGGCATCAGAGACAAGTGGCAAGTACGGTGCCTGCCCTTAAAAGAGCTTTACTATCAAGTTGGGGAGAAAAGATACTTATATCCATGAAACAATGAGGCCAGGGTACAGGGCATTAGATAATAAAAGGCAAAGTTATGTAGTAAAGAGTAGGCAACATAGGAGGTCAGAAAAGAGGCAGGGAGAAAAGGAACTCATTTAATCCTTCTAATAACCCTACAAGGTAGAAACTAGTATCATCCCCACTGTACAGATGAGAATCCGTAACTCAGGTTATGCAAATTGCCCAGGAAACATAGGTAGTAAGTAGCAGAGTCAGGAGTTCAACCAAGTGCTGTCTGAATGCAAGAGGATTGGAGTAAACAGAGAATGCTTCCTGGAGGAACTAGGGCTTGAACCAGGCCTTAAAAGATGTGGAGGGCTTGAAATTTGAAGGGCCTTGAAAACAGGTAAGAATCTGTAACCATCAAAAGGCAGAATCACATGCAGAAGGCACTATCTTAGGAATATGAAGCTACAGTGATATACAGAATGACCCAAAGCGTGAAAGACTGGAATCAGGAAACCGGCTAGGTAGCTGTTACAGAATGCAAGCATGCAGTGCTGTAGGGCAGCCTGAACAAGGATAGAAGGTGATGTGATGGAGTAGAATTAAAATGTTGCAGCTTAACGGTGAAAAAAAAAAAACAGGGTGACTTTAAAAATAGGATGGATAAGAAAAGATTCCAAGAATTTGAGCCTGAAGTACGCTGAGAATGCTGGTACCACATGATGGAAATAATGTCATCAGGACGGAAAGCAGGCTGGAACACTTGGTTTGGAACAAATTGAGAGTGAGGTGCGGACAAAAACTCCAAGTAGAAATGCCAGGAGACAGTTGAAATAGGTCAGGAGCTCAGATGAAGTCAGAACCAGAAGCGTCAGTCTCCACATAGAAGTGCTCGTTGAAATCATGAATGTTGATTAGTTACTGTGGCAGACATTGTGCTTTGCCTACCACAAAGCTTTTCCTCATTTCTTCTTGGCTTACAGAATCCCAGTTTTGTCCTATAGCAGATACTTGTGCTCTTAAGGGAGCCTAGGCATGCCTCTGATGCAGAGGAAAAAATCAGAGGGAGTGGTCTAGGCCAATGGTTCTCAACCTTGGCTGCACAGGGGAGTCATCTGGGGAACTTTAAAAGCATTGATGTCCAGATCCTACAGTCAGATTCTGATTTGATTGCTCTAAGCAATGCTGGGGCATGGGCTTTTATTTATTTATTTTTCCATAAATTTCTTTCTTTCTTTTTTTTTTAACCTTTTTATTGGAGTATAATTGCATTACAATGGTTAGTTAGTTTCTGCTTTATAACAAAGTGAATCAGCTATACATATACATATATCCCCATATCTCCTGCCTTTTGCGTCTCCCTCCCACCCTCCCTATCCCACACCTTTAGGTGGTCACAAAGCACCAAGCTGATCTCCCTGTGCTATGTGGCTGCTTCCCACTAGCTAGCTATTTTACATTTGGTAGTGTATATATGTCCATGCTACTCTCTCACTTCGTCCCAGCTTACCTTTCCCTCTCCCTGTGTCCTCAAGTCCATTCTCTACGTCTGCATCTCATAAATTTCTTTCTTTCTTTATTTTTGGCTGTGTTGGGTCTTTGTTGCTGCATGCAGGCTTTCTCTAGTTGAGGTGAGCAGGGGCTACTCTTCGTTGCAGTGCGTGGGCTTCTCACTGCGATGGCTTCTCTTGTTGCAGACCACAGACTCTAGGCACGTGGGCCTCAGTAGTTGTGGCACACAGGCTCAGTAGTTGTGGCTTGCGGGCTCTAGAGAGCAGGCTCAGTAGTTGTGAAGCACGGACTTAGTTGCTCCATGGCATGTGGGATCTTCCCGGACCAGGGCTTGAACCCGTGTCCCCTGTATTGGCAGGCAGATTCTTAACCACTGCGCCACCAGGGAAGTCCTGGGGTATGGGCTTTTAAAAGGCTCTCCAAGGTGATTCTCATATGCAGACAAAGTTGAGATCCACTCATCTAAACCAATCATGGTAGTTTCATTCCCCTTGTCAGTAATTGACTTAGGTAACTATAGCTGATGGGTCCCAAGGGGAAGTTGGGTGGGGGTATGGAAGATGGGTTTTCTTACTCATAAAATTAAACACACTGCAGGAAACACCTTTTTTAGATGAACATCATCATTTCTACATGTAATATGTGGAACTGCTACA